>NW_024543223.1:2100000-3300000 GCF_018167655.1 Microtus oregoni | reverse complement strand
ACTCACCCTGCATATCACAGACCCACTAGGGCCAGGGCTCTCTAGTCTCCTGGGTCAGAGCCATCCCTGGGACTGTGCAGTTGGGACGGGCATCCAGGGCTTCTAAGTATTCAACCCCAACCTCAGCCAGGCTCATTGCCTCCGTACACCTCAGGGTGAGTGACAGGGACAGGGAGGTGCATTAGGAAAGGGGATGCCAAAGACAGATTACTGGGAAGATTTCACCACAGCAAAGATAAAACCTCTGCCAGACAGTTCTCTATGAAAATCCAAAGAGATAGGGGCTGTGGCGACGGAGGCAGCAGTCACTGTTGGTGTTGGAAAGAGCTACAAGCAAGGGTATTTGGGCAGCATGTAGGAGCTAAAAAAGGCAAGGGAGCCTCTTTCCTGCAGCGTCCAGAATACAGTATCTGCCTAGATTCCCAAGCTCACTGTGAGCAGGACCAGTTTTTCCCTTCCTCCCCAAGGACTAGAAACTTTCACCAGGCTGTGGTGCATAGAGGGGCTGCCACAGTGCACACAGAAGAGCTGTTAATGCCGTGAGGTGACATGCCCAGACTCGCTCATGCTGATCCAGACACAATTCAGTGGTTGTCACCACGTCCAGTCCACAGAAAACTGTCAAAGACTGAGGTCCACGCTGAAAGAGTGTGACCCCGTCCCAAGGAGTTCTGCTAGGCCAGGGAACCCAGCTGCGAGACCTTGTTGTGCTGTTGTAACAGCAGAAAGGACACAGAAGAAAGCAAGAAAGACTTCCAAACACAGGGAAGGAAGCGGGGAGGAGCTGAGCTGGGTCCTGTGATGAAGCCCAGAGGGCTGGCTAGTGAAACACAGAATGGGTTTGAGTCAGGGAGATGAATTCTGGGACAGGAAAAAGTAAATCCAGGTAAGTCCAGTGTATCCCAATGCCACAGGCCTGGAGCAAACTACAGCAGGGGCCAGAGCAAGTGACCTTTGAGAGATGGCAAGGGCACCCTGACCCTGACCCCTACCTCTTGGTGAGCGCTCTTTAGGCTTCATGTAGAGAAGGGCTACTTAGGGGATGGGATGGAAGAGGTTCAGGGTTCACATCAAGTCCTGCGTGCAGGTCTACGTCCATCCTCTTCCCATCTCGGCTGTCTTGCCCTCGGCCATAACCCCCATGCCAGGAGGGAGCTTTCTGGAAAGAAATGGGACTGGCATGGTTTAAAGCTCTTTCCTTACAGACAGTGTGGTTAAACTTCTTACTGAACTAAGTGACATACTGTCAGGCTTCCTGAAACAGGACTGGTAAGGAACTTGGAAGGTTTTATCAGATGCCTCAAAATTACAAGCCTCTTCCCCGTTGGCCAGATGTTGCTATGAATGTAAGTCGATTGGCAGACTCGGGGTACAATAATTATGAGGATAGATTGTCAGGTGGCTACCTAGCAGCCTGGAGAGACCTGTCTGCTCAGCACCAGACAGGTTTGTCACTTCTGTAGGTGCCAAGATTCTTTTGCATTTGAGAATGGACATTTGAGAATACAAATTGTCCATTGTTAAAAACCGGTGATGCCTGGAATTGGAGAGGGTCATATTCATATTTCAAAGGTTCAAAGTGCAAAAATTATGTAAAGCAACTACCGGTTTATGTGTGTATTCTTGTGGGGGGTGCACATGTGTAGGGTTTACATGCATGTATGTGCACATACGTGTAAAGGCTGGAGAACAATCTCAGTTGTTATTCTCAGGAACACCACCCACTTCTACTGTCTCTCACTGCCCTGGAACTTGACAGGCTAAGCTGGATGGCTAGTGAATCCCAAGGATTTGTGTTGTGGGACAATGGTCTGTACCCTGTCACATATTTTAAATAAACGCTGATTGGCCAGTAGCCAGGCAGGAAATATAGGCAGGGCGACCAGGCAGGAAGAAGAGGTGGGGCAACGAGAATTCTGGGAAGAGGGAAGTTTCAGTCTGCAGTCACTACCCAGCCGCAGAGGAAGCAAGATAGCAAGATGTGACTGCCTTGCTGAAAAAGGCACCAAGCCATGTGGCTAACACAGACAAGAATTACAGGCTGATATATGTTATAAGAGTTAATAAGAAGCCTGAGCTAATAGGCCAATCAGTTTATGATTAATGTAGGCTTCTCTATGATTTCTTTGGGATTTAACGGCTGTGGGAACCGGGCAGGACAGAAACCTCAGTCAACAGGTTTGCCTGTCTCTGCCTCCCCAGTGCTGGGGTTGCAAGCTTGCACACATACAGCATTTTTGTGTAGATACTGGGGAGTCAAACTTATATCCTCATGCTTGCAAGACTTTACCAATTAGACCATCTCCCCAGTCCAAGTAACTACCTTAAAATATAAATTCTCAGAGAGACAAATCTATGTTAAACATTTTTAATACACATATCAAACTTCTATAATTTGAATATAGGTTACTTTGAGTACTTTATGAAATTCAGTAACTTTTAATAATGATGCAATTGTCATAAAAGTAATAGATTTACAGATAAAATGGCCTCCAAGAATCAAGAGTTCCAAAGAGAAAACAGAAACTCAAGAAAGAAAATAGGGAAAACAAAAAGGCAGGTGGGCTAACAAATCAGAGGGACCAGCAGGTGAGTCTGTGCCTCCCACAAGGGCCACACAGGGGGACAGCATGAGTAGTGCCTGCCCAGTGCAGCCCAGCATGCAGCGCAGGCATCACCTGGCCCTGAGAAACTGCACCCTGAAGTGGGAGTGAACAGAGATGGGGGAAGCAACAGGCAGAGAGGACCAATCAACACACTCCTGGCACTGATGATGGAATAAGGATTACAATCCAGGAGCTGGAAAAACAACTCAATGATCAAGAGTACTGGCTGCTCTTCCAGAGGACTCAGGTTTAACCCCAGCACCCACATGGTGGCCACAGTTGTCTGTAACTCCAGTTCCAGGGGATCTGATGCAGGTGGTAGACAGACATAAATGGAGGCAAAACACCCAAACATATAAAATAAATAAACCTTTTTTAGATAAAGAATTACTTTATGAATCTGTACCTGTGTGTGTGTCAGGGTAGGGTGAACGAATGCAGGTGTCCTCAGCGGCCAGAGAGAATATATGAGAAACCCCAGGGCTGGAGTTACAGGCAGTGGGGAGCTGCCCAAAGTAGGTGCTGGGAGCTGAACCTGGATCTTCTGCTAAAGTAGTACTCCTTTTCTCTCTCTCTCTCTCTCTCTCTCTCTCTCTCTCTCTCTCCTTCCTTCCTTCCTTCCTTCTTTCTTTTTGTTTTGTTTTTTTGAGACAGGGTTTCACTGTGTAGCACTGGCTGTCCTGGAACTCTCTGCAGACCAGGCTGGCCTCAAACTCTCCATCTGCCTCTGCTTCCTGAGTGCTGGGATTAAAGGTGTGTGCCACCACCACCCAGTATCACTCTTAACTACTGATCCATCTCTCTAGACCCCAGAGAATTTTTTTTTTAGATATTTACAGAACAATTAAGGTTTTAAAGAACACAGCACCAACATCAGGGGCAGGAGACATTTCATAGGTACTGTGCTTGTTGTGCAAGCCTGGCTACTTGAATTCAGATCCGCAGCACCCACATAAAAGCTGGGCATAGCGGCACACACTTGTAACCCCAGGACTGGGGTGGGAGAGCAGAAATAAGTAGATCCTTGGGGCTTACTGGTCAACCAGACTAGTCGAATTGGTAAGCTCCAGACACAGCAAGAGGTCCTATCTTCAGACATAAGGTGGTGAGCCATGCAGGAAGCCACCCAACATTGTATCTATATGCACAGATGCATACATACGTGCACATGCAGATTTGTAAAAAAAAATTTCTATAGAGGCTAAGTAGTGCTAACAATATAAACTTGAAGAATTAGGCCCTAGGGACACCCTGGCCAAAAGGTAAAAAAGAGAGAGAGAGAAAAGAAGCATTGAGTCACCCACACAGAGGAAAGCCAGGCTTCCTCAGTGACGGTGAAACAGGACAGATGGCTTAAGTGACCTTCAGTAACTGTGTCCAGACAATACCTTCTAAAGTGTCCAACAGATGCTTCCAAGCAAGCTGCCCCAGCCAGCCCTGGCAGACCATGAGTGCCATGGGAAGATGTGGCTCCGTCGGAGAGTGGGAAAATCTAGCAAAGGTGTCCAGAGAACAGAGTACAGAGTCCGCAGAGTGTGCCTGCTAACCAGGGCCCTAAACAGATGCGGGAGGCTAGCAGAGTGGCGGACTTCATATCCCCGTGGAAGGGAGGACAAGGAGCAAGAGCAGCCAGGTAGCCATAGAGGAGAAAGGGCTGAAGCCAGCTGCTCAGCAGCCTTGACACAGGCTGGGGAGAGAGTGCTCAGCACACATGTATCCCACTGATGGACAGTACCCATGGGCATGCAACAGTTCACACCTGACCTGCCAGATAATCCAGACCAGAGGTAACAGGCCACTTGCCTTGGCTGTCTCCAGGAGGTTACTCTCCTCCACTGGAGCACAGAGAGAGTCTTCTGCTCCCCCACACAGGTTGGTTCCCCCTTCCAAATTCGACAGTCTAATTGATTACGAACCATGCTGACAGCTGTGGGAAGCTGGGAAGGCAGGACTCCTAGATCCTTGCCAGGGTGGGCCTCAGAGCCAAAAAAGGTTGAGGTTCTGTCCTCTCTGATCCTTCACGAAAAAGCCTGTGACTGGGGTTAGAGAAACAACTCAGCAGTGTAGCGAAATTTTGCTCCTCCTGAGGACCCAGGTTCAATCCCCAGCACCCACACATGGTACACAACCACCCATAACTCCAGTTCCAGGGGACCCGATGCCCTTTTCTGGCTCCTCCATCCACATCTGACTTCCAGGGACACCAGGAACACATGTGGTGCACATATATATGCAGGCAAATCGTTCTACATATAAAGAAAATACATGAATCTAAAGTGTTTTTTTAAAAAAAATATTTATTTATTATGTATACAATATTCTGTCTGTGTGTATGCCTACAGGCCAGAAGAGGGCACCAGACCCCATTACAGATGGCTGTGAGCCACCATGTGGTTGCTGGGAATTGAACTCAGGACCTTTGGAAGAGCAGGCAGCGCTCTTAACCACTGAGCCAACTCTCTGGCCCTCTAAAGTGTTTTTAAAGGGAAAAGCACGCTGCCTTCTACAGTTTTCTTCATCCTCCTGAGTTGTGAGACAGCTTCAGGGCCCTGTTTCGTCTAGGCTTTTTACAGTGAGGGATAAATGTAGAAAACACACAGTGTGCACCAGGCACTTGATGCTGATCAGGAACCATCATCTCCAACGAAAGGATAGCGGGGAAAAGGATGGTGGTGGTGATGCTGGCGATGATGGTGATTGTTCCACCAGAAACAATGGATATATTTGGTTTCTAATTCATTTTTTGAGACAACGTCTCACTATGTAGCTCTAGCTGGCCTGAAATTTGCCATGTAGACCAGGCTATCCTTGAACCCACAGAGAACCACCTGCTTCAGCCCCCTGAGTTCTGGGAATAAAACTGTATGCTACTATGCCTGGCTTTGGATTCAGTTTTGATTATGCACACCCAGAAATCTTTTACTGTTGCCAAATTTCTTGTGACCCTCCACATTTGCTTTCACAATTCATAGTTTAAGAAGCCATGGTCTAGACCTCTTCATAAGCACTGTTGTGTGTGAACACAGGTGGTCAAGCCGGCATCTAGCAACTGGGTGGGTTCTGCCCACAGGGAGTCAGAGTTGACCAAACCTACCCTGCTGAGATTGGGACTGGAGGAAGACCTGAGCCTGTAGCCTGGGTAATGGAGCTAGCACCTCTGCCAGCACATCCAGTCAGTACTCCGCCCCCTTCAGATGGTATCCTGGCAACAGGCTCAACATCCAGTAAGCTCTGCTGCTAGGACTTCCCGGGGGCCAACTGTCTAGGCATCTTGGCCATACACACCAAGCAGCAATTGCAAAACAGCGGTGCCAGAGAGCAGGGCTGTCCCCACACACCCACAGAGTCAGGACCCCTTCCCGAGATCTTATCATTCCAGAGCCAGGCAAGGTAAGGTGTGAGGGCGCTCTCAATCCAAGCTGGAAAAGAGAATGGCCCAGCACCGTACTCATTAGTCTGTGTACTGTGTAGAAGGTGCTGGTCCTCCTGCCCAGGGTACTAGCTCCGACCAGACTCACCTCCCCAGCAAAACCAACCCACGTGGTGTGCTGGGAGATGGACCTGGGGTAGCAGAAGTCAAGACATCTGGGAGCGACAGAGAAGTGTGGCTGGCACAGGGTAGACCAAGGTAGACCAAGACAAGGAAGAGACAGAGTCTCGGTGTGCTGGTCAGAGAGACAGGGAGATGAGGCTGGGAAGGTGGGAGGGCTCAACTTTCCAGGAATGTGCTCTGGGGAAGAAGGTTTGGTTGTGGAGCACTGTTCAGGGGTTGGTGTAGATCCTGAAGTTCAGGATGGTTTATTGGGGGTCTGGGCCTGGGACTCAGGATAGCTTATTGAGGGTACTGGGCCCGGGACACAGGATGGCTTGTTGGGGGTACTGGGCCTGGGACTCAGGATAGCTTGTTGGGGGTACTGGACCCTGGGCTCGAGACTCAGGATGGCTTGTCAGGGATAGTTTGAAGCAAGTAGACATTTGAGTCATAGTCAGACAAAGGGGAGGGGCAGTGTCTGGGGGCAGGAAAAGCCCACATAGAAGGTGAGGGAAGAAGCTCCTTCTTGGGGCCCAGTGCAGGGCTACAATCCACTGTAACCCACAGCCACCATAACACGGGCACCTCAAGTACCTGACCTTTCCTCATTCCACCCAGACATCCCTGCCAGAGAATGGGGCTGCAGGTCTGAATCCGGCACAATGTGTGTGTGACTTTGACTACACGAGATTGTCTCAGTTTAAACCTGTTCTAGTGTTTTTATCTGGGTGAATGGGCTCAGCGGCATGCATGGGCAACACCCATGTGTATCTGGGGAAACGCAAGCTCACCTGGGTGTGTTTCCGAGCATGCGAGCTCCCTGGGTGTGTGCCTGAGCATGCCTATCTGACTGCACACTCCCATTTGCGTGTGCACATCCTCTGGCCCAGCCTGTCCTGATCAAGGCTTGACCTTGGCTTTGATACTGAGTCTTCCCTTTGCTACAAAAGGCAATAAACTCCAGTGCCTGTGGGCTGCAGGCCTCTTGCAGGGGATTAATGGGTCCGAATTGACTCCTGGAAGCATATCCATCAATTAGAGCTGTTGCCCTGCTTCTCGGGTCCCTCTTATCGTCCTTTCCGTAACTGCAAAATCAAAACCACTGTGTTCAGCATCGATGTGTGCTCGGGCCCCTTGTTGTTTCTCCTCTTCTATTGTACAACCCTCAGAAGGGCCCCGACCCCCACTTCCCGCACAACTCTGGGAAACACTAACAAGATTCTGATTTGAAGCCAGATGGTGGCAAGCCCGTCAGTAAAACTGCCAAGCAGCAAAGACTCTTGGGCTATCGTAGAGAGGCCAAGTGGGAACTTCTGGGCTCTGACAATGTCCCCTCTGCTGACAATGCAGGGTTCAAGGGACACTATAGACTCCTGTCTGAGGGCTTCAGAGTGACAGCGGCCTGCACCCTTTGGGGTGATCTCCAGTCCTTTGCTGTGTTTTCCACTGCTACCCACAGCAGTGAATCACACAGGGTAGCTCTTGAGGCTGTGGTTCAGGCTGACATGTTGGAAATCCTGGCACGTTCAAGGCTAGACATGTAGCCTGATGGACTCTCAGTAGACTTGACACTGTTGTAGGAGGGCACTTGTTCATTTCCTGGTGCCCAGACTCTCAAAATAATCACTCAGAAACTATATCATTTGAATCACTGCTTGGCCAATAGCTTAAGCATATTTTTAGCTAGCTCTTACATCTTAATTTAACCCATTTCCATTAATCTGTGTATCGATTGCATGTGGCTGTGGCTTACCAGCAAGTTTCCAGCTTGTCTGTTCCTGGCTGTGGTTGCATGGTGTCTCCTGACTCCGCCTTCTTTGCCCCAGCATTCAGTTTAGTTCCTCCCTCCCACCTACCTCTATTCTGCCTTGCACAGGCCTAAGACAGTTGCTTTATTAACCAATGTTATTCACAGCATACAGAGGGAATCCCACATCACACTGTGGTTTAGATATGAATTTCTCCTTAGGGAAACTTTCATTTCTCTGCAGGACCTCAGAGTTAAGTCCACATCCTTTACCAGCTGGCTATGAATGTGGTATACAGAGCACCCTCCCTGAGTACTGGGAGAGAGACTCTATACCTGGGCTGTAACCTTTTCATGGCCAAGTCACCTCTGGCTCTCAAGGGCATGGTGTGGCCTGAGGATCTGAGATCTGGCACGTGGCTTAGGGAGGCAGCAAGCCTGTGAGAGAGGACAGTCATGGGGACACAGAGTTCCAAGGCACAGGCAACAGAGCCCTGAGCTGATGACTAAGAGGCTGGGGCTCAGAACAATTCTGTTGCCCAACAAGCAAAAAAGAAATCCGTCCACAAAATTGCACTGCAAACTGGAACTAATGGGATGAGCTGTACAGAAAAAATTAATTATGTCCAGGTATTTGCGTGTTTGTGTGTGTGTGTGTATGTGTGTGTGTGTGCATGTGTGTATGTGTGTGTGTGTGTGTGCGCATGTGTGTATGTGTGTGTGTGTGTGTGTGTGTGTGTGCATGCGTGCGCACTCGCATTTGCCAAACAGGGAATTGTGAGGACAGACTGCTCACAGAAATCCCACACTTGATGATCCTATGGCTAATGAAAACATTGGCGCTGCTATTTGAAATTACTGCAGGTATGCCGCAGGACGAAGCCTACAAGTAATTATGCTGGTATCATTAGGAGCCAAGAATTTTAGCAGAAGAGAAAAAAGATGAAATTGTAAATCAAAGAAATGAAGTTTAAACTCCGTAAGTTAATAAAGCATCTGAAAAATGAAATTGGGGAAATAATTCTATTCACTGCAGCATCAAAAGGAACAAAATGCCTAGGAATAAACTCTCCTGTGGACGTGTAAGCCTTGAGGGTTGCAAACCGCAAAATGTTTCTGAGAGAGGTGGATGGCCTTAAGTGAGGGGAGGGGATGGACATCTTGAGTTTGTAAACCAAGATTCCACACAGTGTAAGGATGGCAGCCATCATCAGTGGTCCCTTCAGGATTCTACCAGACAATGTGATCCAAATGGGACCAGAACGTCCAAACCAAAGTTAAGAAAGAAGAATAAAGCAGGAGAACTCATCTTTCTCAGACTCCAGTCTCCATACAGAGTCACAGAACCAAGCTGTGCTCCGGGCCTGGGGAGGGAGCTCGGCAGCTAAGAGCCCACTAGCTGCTCTTGCAGGTGACCTAAGTTTGGTGTCCAGCACCCATGCTGGGGTCTCACAACCACCTGTAATCTAATACTGCGGTACCTAATGCCTTCTGGTCTCTGTGGGCGCCCACAATCACGTATCCACAAACCCTTTACTGATATTTCTCTGTCATCTTAGCACATGAATCTACTGATATTTTTAATTATCATCTGTGGTCCCATGGCCTGGCAGTCATCACCCCTGGCCACTCAGGCCATGGCCTGGAGGGCCTTCCGGTCCTGTGACCCTGGCTCTGCCGTGACCATGATATGTAAATTTAACTAAGTCTCCATCATTCTCTTTGCCAACGATGACTCAGAAGTCAGATGTAGGGGTGAAATCCTAGATCAGAGAAGCCAAGAAGCAACCAGCTGACCTTGCTTTTTGGCTAGAGACCCAGCAAGAGATGCATCTCTTCAGTCCTTCCAAAGTCAAAAGGAAGCGCCGAACTCAAGTCCCCTGCCCTTCCCTTCCTGAGCATCTTCTCTGTCAAATTGCTAGTCAGATATAATATTCAAAAATGCTTCCTTCATTCTCCGGTCATTACTGTGCTCACCCTCAAGTCTCTGCGGTGCCGAGGATTGAACCCGCACCCTGCTCATGCCAGGCAAGTTACCTGCCACTGAGCTACAGCCCAGCCACTCCTCTTCTCTTGTTCTTCCAGACTTATTCCTATTTTCAGTTGTTTGTATGTATGTGTCTCTGTGTGGGGATGTGCACATAAGTACATGTGCCCTCAGAGGCCAGAAGAGCACTTCAGGTGCCCCAGAGCTGGGGTTACAGGCAGTTGTGACCCACCTGATGTGGGTTCTGGGAGCAACACTCAGGTTTTCTGCAAGAGCAACAGATGCTCTTCCATGAAGCCATGCCCCAGGCACCCTTTGTTTTCATTTAAAAATATGGGTTTTTTTTTTCATTTTTATTTTACGTGTTTGGGTGTTCTGTCTTCATGTGTGTCTGTGCTTCGTGTGCATGCAGTGCTTGAAGATTTGACTGGGACCAAGTTTCAGCTGGCTGTGAGTCACCACGCAGGTGCTGGGAATCAAACCCAGGTCCAGGCTCACAAGCACTGAGCCACCTCTCGTTTTTTTTTTTGTTAATTATTTATTTATTTATTTATTATGTATGCAGTGTTCTGCCAGCATGTATCCCTGCAGCCCAGAAGAGGGCACCAGATCTCCTTACTGATGGTTGTGAGCCACCATGTGGTTGCTTGGAATTGAACTCAGGACCTCTGGAAGAGCAGCCAGTGCTCTTAACCTCTGAGCCATCTCTCCAGCCCCCACTGAGCCACCTCTCTAGCCCTTTTCTTGGTCGTGGGATTTGAAGGATAATGTTTGCTAATCATTTCTGCCGGGCGCTGGTGGCTCACACCTTTAATCCCAGCACTCGGGAGGCAGAGGCAGGCAGATCTCTGTGAGTTCAAGGCTCCAAAGCTACAGAAAGAAACCCTATCTTAAAAAAAAAAAAAGATTTATTTATTATGTATTCAGTGTTCTGCCTGCGTGTATCCCTGTAGGCCAGAAGAGGGCACTAAATCTCATTACAGATGGTTGTGAACACATGTGGTTGCTGAACACATGTGGTTGCTGGGAATTGAACTCAGGACCTTTGAAAGAGCAGCCAAAGCTCTTAACCACTGAGCCATCTCTCCAGCCCCAAGAAACCCTATCTTGAAATATCAAAAACAAACCAAAAACCAAAACAAAACAACAAAAACCTGTTTCTTCTTCGTTGTCATTGTCTAATCTGAGAGCATGGTGATTATCGCTCTACTTAAAAACTCCATAGCTTTAGCTCTCACGTGATTTGTAGTCCGTTTTAAGTCCTATTTTTGGTGTAAGGGCTCTGTCTTATTCTATTTATGTGGATACCATTTCCATTTGTTTAACCGATGGTATCCTTGGACATTGAACAGCCTAATGCCCTTATCAAAAGAAAGTGGACTCTGGCTCATTGGTCTCTGTGTTTTTGCTTGTGCACAGACATTTCATTCAAAAACATGTACACACTAACAAGGGCTCTACCATCAAGCCACGTTTCCAACCCTGGCGGTCTGTGTGCGCATCTGCTGTTGCCTCGTCTTGAGTGGCTCCTGAAGATCACGTGATGGATGTAGTGGGAACTTTAGGCAGTGCAATGGGCATCACTAGGGTCCTTGCTCCTTGTCTCCATGTCTTCTTGGCCACCATGAGAAGAGCCTCCTCTCCCCCATGTACTCCTGATAAATGTGCTGCTTCTCCACAACCCGAAGCAACCAGGCCATGCGACCATTCAAAATAAACATTTTGTTGTATTTTGTCACAGTGACAGCAAGCTGTCATGCTATACTTTTGCAAGGACTACATTATTTTTAATAAAACATTTATTTTTAGTTTTATCATTGCTATTAATTCTACATTATATATGACCGTATATACGTTGCTCTCTGTTGTATATGCATGCATGTCAGTGCATCATTTGTATGTCTGGTGTCTGTAGAGCCCTGAAGAGAGTGTCAGATCCCTTAAAACTGGACTTACAGACAGTTGTACACACACACGCATGAGTGCACACACATTTTATTTTTAAAAATAAATAAAATAAAATACAATGGAGAGGTGATCGGAACAAACATTTCTCTGAGGGACAAATACAAATAGCCAATAAAGACCTAAAAAGATGTTTGATGTGGCGCACACCTTTAATCCCAGTGCTCGGGAGGCAGAGGCAGGTGGATCCCTAAGTTCAAGGCCAGCCTGGTCTACGCTGTGGGTTCCCGCCAACCAGGGCTGTGAAGAGAAGCCTTGTAAAGTGTCCAGCAGGCATATCTAAAGTTTTTTTAATGATGTATTTATTTTTATGTGCATTGTGTTCTGCCTACATGTGTGTCTGTGTGAGGTGTCAGATCCCCTGGAACTGGGGTTGCAGACAGTTGTGAGCTGCCATGTGGGTGCTGGGAATTGAACCCAGGTCCTCTGGAAGAGCAGTCAGTGCTCTTAACCACTGAGCCATCTCTCCAGGGCCCAGCAGACAAATTTGCAGGGAAGCTCTGGCTGGCCTGGAACTTATTATATAGACCAGACTGACCTCACACTCATAGAGATAAGACTGCCTCTGCCTCCCAAGTGCTCACAACTGCATGTCACTCCAGCCTCAGAGTATTTGACACCCTTTTCTGGCTGCCATAAGGCACTTGCACACATGTGACACACATATACACAAACTAAAATTAAAAAACAAAGTGTATTTCACCTGAGAAACAATATTTGAAGTTGACTTCTGGCCTCCACATGCACACATATGCACATGTGCACACATGCGTGCACGCACACACACTTAAGCAAGACTGCTTGAGACTGACATGTGGCCACCATCAGAGGTGCCTAGTAGAAACTGGATCCTGAGAACTAGCCTCCCTGAGAAGCACAGGTTGAGTCAATGCAGCAATATGAAGTTTATGTACATATAACATATATGTCTGTGTATATATTGCATATGTACCTATAAATTCTACAGTAGCCACAGCACGTATTTAGAACCTAGTCAAGCACATTTATTCTTAAGGAGTGTCCATGAGACGCTTGGGAGCCACCATGTAGGGTGGTAGGGAGTGGACAGCCTGGTCACCCATGTCAGTATTGGTTCTAAATTCCCTCTGGAGACCACTATCCACTTCCCAGGCCAAGCAAAGCCCAGAAGGCTGACCTGGCTCAGAGGTGGGGAAGGGCTGCATCTCTGCAGAGGGCTTATGGTCTCCCGGGAGATCCCTCACTTCCCAGAAGACAGCCTTCTGAGAGCCAGAGCCACCTGGCAGGGCCACGGCTCACAGTCACAGACTGGCCTCACCTCAGGCCTCCTAGAACCCCAGAGGTGAAGGGCTGGCCTCACCAGAAAAGACAGAGAGTCTAGCCCCTTGCAGTGGGGGGAAGAACCAGAAAGAAGAGCATTTCTGACAGCCGCTCACCACAGCACTGCTGTCTCCGGGCAGGTGGCATCTCTGTGGCCAGCCCTTGCTTCAGACCACCGTTCACTCCCTGACTTTAAGCACAAGACAACGGTGCTTGCTTAAGGACACGCTGCCCTGGGAATAGAACCAGGGCAAGTCTCCATTAGGGCCATCTGGGCAGTGGTGGTATTGAGGACCAGCCAGTCGGAGTGGCCCCTGAAGGGGCGATTGTGGATGAATGAGAAGAGAAGGAAAGAGTCTGGAACAAGGAGCAAAGTTCCCGAGACAGGAGTGGGCTTGGCTCCTTCACTAGAAGCATGCAAGCCTCCTGGCAGGAAAGGCGGGTGATCCGTGCTGCTGTGGGATGAGGCAACAGCTTGGGCTTTAGTCTCCTGTTGCGATGCCGCTGGTGGTGCAAGGGGAGAGAATGCGGTCCCTCCATCAGAGAACACACCTGTCGAGGCTCTCCCAGCAGAGAAAGATAGGTAGCAAGCCTAGGCCACAGAGTTAGCCAGGAAGCAGGCACTTGCTTGACCAGGCTGGCTCTCTGAGCAGTCACTCGGTCCCTCCAACCCCAGGGAACATGCAGGCACTGCTTCAGCTGTCTGGCCTGCTGACCCCGGTTCTGAAGGGCCAGGCTTGGCCAGGACCCAGGCTGGTGGCAGGGCCAGGCACAGGAGACATCATGCCTCAGGCCCCAGCACCAGGACCACGGCACCTGTCCCAGATTAGATTCTCCTTTCTCATTACCGCTGTAATGGGTCCTTCAGACCTCATTCCAGCCCTAGATATTATCTGACCCGTATAATTAATTAATTATCGCCCAAATATTATAGATTATTAAAAATAGCATAACTAATAGTGTAATATCTCAAGCTGTCGACTTTAATAGTCAACATTGTCTTGGCGGAGCTTATCAGCCCGGGACACCCGGTGAGAATATTGATTCCGGGTAATTTTAGCCGTCATCTGCCATCCTGACGGGATTGTCAGGCCTCACCCAGGCCGGCCTCATTTGAAATCGTTAAACCGCCGCGCGGCTCACAGCGGATCTTAATGTTTCCTTTTTCTCCCCTTCAATATGTTTCAGCAACAGAGAAGGAAATAAATAGAGAAGTGGAGGGGGGAGGACGGCGAGGGAGAGGGACGGCCCTGCGCCCCTGGAGAGAGCAGGGGTGACAGGCTCGCCCCTACCTTCGTGCCGGTCTTTCCTGGGGATCTCCCGGCTGAGCCCACAATGTGAGGGGGCGAAGGATGGGGGCCCCCACTAACAAGCGCCCCATCCAGACAACGCGCGCTCGCGCCCAGGGAAGCAGGCGCAGAGCGGGGTCCAGCCGCGCATGCACACAGGGCCGGGACTATTGCATGCTCCCGGGCAGTCGGGTCCCAGTGCAACCTCCCGGCCGCATCTCAGGGGGTCGGACTTCAACCTCGGGCCACCTCCTGTTCACCCCATCCTCGGGAGCGCCTGACCCAGGTTGCTGCAGTTCCACGCCGCGTCGGCAGGGGGCGGGCGGAGGCCGTGGGCGAAGCAGCGGCGTGTCTTCACCCACGGCTCAGCCCATCCTAGTGATCATCTCCGGACACGCTCACCCGGGTCGGCACCTCACCGCACCCACTCGCCCACTAGTCTCCAACAGCCACCCTGAAACACCCCCTACAGTGAAGACACGCCCCCATCCAGAGGACGCAACCCTCCCCCACCTCTTCACACGCTTTCCCCGGACACCCTTCACCCATGACACGCCCCCTCCCCCCTCCCGCCCCGCAGACACTTCTCTCACTCTTGAGGCTTCACTTTCCTGCCACCCGGACATCCTCCTACTCTGACAACAAGCCCGCTTCCCAAGACACCCTTTCAGAAGAGATGACCCTTATCTGCAGACACTCCCACCCCAAGAAGGATATGTCTCTCTCCAGGACACCCCTACCTGGACGACACGCGTCCCCCCCCCCCAACTTCGACGACACGTCGTTTCCCCTCCCCTTAGATCTCAAAATCCCTCTTCCTGGCTTCCTATCCTGTCTGGTAGAGTTTCTCAGCCTTCTAATTATGATTCATGTGCGTGGTAAGAATTTAATAATCAAGGGCTGAGCTAGAGGCATTAACCTCAATTAAGTTCATTGCTTAGTGACCAACTTCTCTCCACACACCTTTCTGCCCTGGAGTGGCCCTGTAGGCACTTAGGTATGCATGTGTGCCGGTGGAAGACTTTTCTGTATTCATTTATTGGGCACCTTCTGTGTACTTGGCCCAGACTCCATCTGGCCCATCTTTAATGCTGGGTTACAGTCTCTAGACATCCTCCTACTCACCCCTCTGTGTTCTGCCTCTCTGTCCCCGGGGGCCTGTCTTCCCAGCTTCCCAGACTCCCAATACAGGCCAGCCCTCCTTGGCAGAGAAGCCCCTTCCCAAAAGCCAATGGAAATGAGGTGGCATATTCTCTGCGGTGACAGGGGCACCAGAGCCTCCCCACAGCTAAGGTGGGCCTAACTTGTCCCTCCTCCCGGGCCCACCCTGTCACAGGAGAGCTGGGGGGTATGGATAAAGGATAGAGGAAAAAGAGAGCCCTGTGGGTGGTCACCTGAGTCACACTGCTGTAAGGGTGTCCAGTGGCCCATGATTGCTGGAGAGGACAGAGATGAACAAATCAGTTGAGCACATGGAACTGGGACAGAAGAGCCAGGCGAGGTGGCCCCAGCTCCATGCCGGGTTGAGAGCTGATGGGCCACATGTGTAAGAAGTAACTGCAGAGAACTCTGTGGCTCAGGATGGTGATGGCTGCCATTCTGCTAGGTTCTTTTGACTGAGGCTTTGAAGTGGGTTTTAACTCCACACCCTCATCCAAGACCCAAGCTGGGCGGGGAGGGGGAACCGACAACGCCAGCCAATCCCAGGAGCCGTGCCTTCACACGAGTAGAAGTTCCAAAACTCAGAGAACTCTGTGCCTTCAGTTCCCGCAAGTCATGTGACCAAGCTCAGCTTCAGGAACACAGGGCAGACATGTTCTCCAGAAGACCATGGTGCAGTGAGGAGGTGAAGGGAAAGAAGAAGTATGGACAAATTATCCAGCCTGCCGCATTTCTGACTCAGAGCTTCCCTGGAAACATGGGACAAGAAGCATTGTCATTACTGCACAACACACTCTGATCCTCGGGACTGTGTGTTAGAACTGTGGCATTGAAAGGGTGACTGTGCCACCCCTGGCAGGCTAATTTCCAGGCCTCTTCCCCACCACCCTTCTAATAGTCTCTGGGAAGGCTGAGTCTGGGGCCAGTATTCAGATGCCTGTCACTCCCAAGATGGAAAAAATCCAAAAACGAGTATAGGAAACCATGGAAGGATGTGTCTCTGCGAACTTTCATGTAGTCTGACTGGAGAGGCACTCTGAATTGTGATTGACAGCAGCTTTCCTGTCTCTGGAGAAAGAGGGTTGTGTCCCCAGTTCTCTCTGGAAGCAGCATCCCTGCCAACAAATAGCATTGGCAGCAGTCAAGAAGGGTACGCAATGCTGTGCCCGGATCTAAGCAGGTACCACCTGCACCCATGGGAGTAAGAGTAACCAGACTGCTCTGAAGATATGGCAAAGTGGAGTGAAGGCAGAGCCAAGAGTCACCAGGGCACTTTCTGCCCACAGAAGCTAAGTTCCGCACTATGGTGCAGAGCTGCATGGCCTTGGCTGAACCCTTGCCCAACTCTAACCTACTTTTCCTTGTTTGTGCAAACATGTGTTTGCACTTTGCATCCCACCTCTATCTTGATGACAGACATAGGACAAAGTCACACACACTGTTCAAGAGCCCAGTAGTTGGCCATCGGATAAGGAAGGACTTTGGGTTATGGGGCTCAGATGTAGGACCATGCAGGATGACCCAGGGAGTCCCACAGGCAGGATGCTCAATCCAGGCATGATTCTCAGACCACGTCAACCTCAGGAAGCTTCTAGAAGGGGGCAGGTTTTGGCCAGGCAATAAAAAGTGAGCAAGGGGGCATGAGCCTGCATACCTTTAATTTCAGGCAGAGGCAGGTGAATCTCTGGATTCAAGGCCAGTCTGGTCTAAAAATCAAGTTCTAGGTCTTCCAGGGCTGCAAATAAGACCCTGTCTCAAAAGAACAAAAAACAAAAAGAGTGAAGCACAGTGCCAAGGCACCCAGTTCCCCGACTCAAGAGGGGTCCCCTGACCTCATGCCTTTATACAACGTGGCCTGACCATTCCTCAAGGGACTCTCAGCTTCTGACAGTGAGGTGCCTGGTGCTCGTGTGCTATTGGGAGCCCTGGAGAGTGAGGGCGGGTGGCACTCTGGGCAAGCTCTGGCCTGGACATTCTGCTAAAATGTTTCAAGTATGTCAGCAGCAGCAAAAAGGCTGGGGCAGGGGTGTGACAGACCCAGGGACAGAGCCTGTGAGAAGAGGGTCCCGAGCACCCTAAGGGAATCAAAGGGAAATGAACAACAGACTGGGCTCCATGCTGGTGATCTCCAGACTGGCAGTCAGCAAGTTGTGACACAGGGTGAGGAACAAGGGTCGATGAAGGACTGGGATCTCCCGACCCCTTGTCGGCCCTGGTTTCTGCACTGTCCAGGACACCTTCTCCCTGGGCCCAGGAAACTGATTATTCCTGACTTTTCCGCTTTAAATGCTGGCCAGGAGTATCAGCATTCACATTAAAGTTCCACCACTGACTGGCTGGATGACCTTGAACACATCATTGATCCTCTTTGGTCTCAGTTTACCCCATCCTGTCTGTCTTGTGGTTAGCAAACCCTCCTAGGGCAAAAATCCAACTAGCATTGTAAGAAAGGGAGCCAGCAGCCAGTGCAGACTCCATGACAGTAAGCATCATTCCCAAAGCCCTGGAGTGACTCTTGGGTAATCGCTTGCTAGGAGCCAGCCCCTGCCTGTATCTGTGCCCTCCACCTCTGAATCCCGTACCATTTGAACAGGAGGATGCAAAACCAGCAGTCACTGATCTTGTGAAATTCTCTAGCCCTTTGGTATGAGGTGAATGGGCCGGCATCTCATCTGGGTGTGTAACACACAGGGTTCAGACACCTCACTGTACCCCCAAAGATAGCCCTCACGCTCTGAGATGGGCAGACTTGTAATAGACTGTGGGGGGGCTGTGCAGGAGTGGAGAGCAGAAACGTGCTAGCTGGATCCAGTCGCTGAACCTGAGACGTGGTCTCCTGGAAGCTGAGGTCGGGGTGGGGGAGGTGGGAGAGGTGGGGCCGGGGAGAGGGAGGGGGCGGGGCGGGTGTCTGCCGAGCAGACGGGGAGGCTGTGTGACGGGCGCTGTCCGCGGTGCTGACCCGCAGCCTACTGGTTGGGTTCTGGGAGTAGTTCTGAGGGCTGTTCCTCTTCTGTGACCTCAGGCAGTGAGAGGTGAGCAGCCCGAGCGTCCTGCCTCTTCTGGGTTTCTGACTGTGCTGTGCCCATTCGTGAGGGGATAGACGATCCAAAGGGAAATATACATCTTCAGGAAAATGAACAAGCAGAATTGCTTGAATTGCTCGTTCATTTTCCAGACTGGTGAGCAGCAGGGTGTGCCAAGTGTCAATATGGGTGGAGGTCAAGAAAGGCACAGGAGAGCACCTGTCCCCTTGTCAGCCTAATTTTCTGCATTGCATCCTTCCATGGGGAGGCAGCACGCTCAGAGGCTGCAGAATTTCAACAGCCCCTCAGTCCACACTCAGGCAACCAGATGAAACTAAAGTTCTCTGAGTGTTCCCAGAAAGGTTGTGGGAGCCTTGGCGATTGGGTAGACCAGAGGTAGGGGGTTGTCACAGTGCACGAAGCAAAAGTGGAAGCTGTGATGTGCCCAGTCACAGAGATTATGAACACCAGAAGCAGAAAGAGAAGGGATATTCCATCACCCAATGTTCCTTTACTCTGAGTAAGTGGCTATTACTGGAGCCCTTGGGTCCATGAGGGGAAGCAAATGGGATCTTGGAGATCACCACACAGTGGAGAGGAGTCGTTAGCCCAAGGTGAGTTAACAACAGATGCTGGAATTTCCTATTCTTGCTCTCATCTTCCAGAATTTCAAAATGCGTAATCGAGGAGGAAGGAAGCTAAAAATGCCAGCCCATTCCTCCTTTTTCTGGGCCCACCTCTCAGATCCCTTGGCACCCTGTCTCTGCCTTGATGCCCAGTCCAACATGACTCTCACTCTGACTGACCTGCATGGTGGCATGCAGTAGGGAGAGGGGACGAAAGGGGGTGTTTCCTGTCCACTGCAGGCAGAGCCAGCTCCGCTCTAGGCTGAGGTTTCACCTGTCAGTGCCCACCTGGGGCCCTCGCAGTGAAGCTGGTGGGGAGAGATAACCTGAGGTGGCAGATGGGCACGGAATGCACAAGTGAGGGTCTAATTGACAATCAATTGTGATTAGGAGCCAAAGGACATTCTTAGAGCCCTTGACAGTTCGGGTTGAGACTGGGAGGAGGAGCGGATAGGCATCCCTCTGTTTGGGTTGTCCTCGGAGATAGGGTGGGAACAGTGGAAGAAACTTTGAGCTAGGTCCATACAGCACTGCCCCAGACCAAAGGAAGACCCACTCAGCTCCAGAGGACCCTCAGGCCCATCCTACTCTTCAAAGTTGGCAGTGAACTTGGTAGCTCATCACTCTGCCTGCGGCAGCTCCCATCAGGACACTGAGGGGCAGGAAGAGATGGGCAGTAAGTGAACTTAGACACCTATAAACTTCTGGATGGCCAAGATGCTTTCTCTGAATTACACTCAACTCTGACCAGCGTCTGCCTATCGGCAGGGAGAGCATTTGAGAGTACTGAAAAACAAAACAAAACACAACCAACATCTGGTTGTATATTTTTCTATAACATGTTATGTTATCTTATTTCACATCCTATGAACATATTGTATTATATTTACTATGTCCTAGCACTAATCTACACTTACACCCTAGAAAAAGCCTTGATTGGCCTGTGCTGAAGGAAAGCTGTCCGGAGACAGCTGTGCAGGTCATCGCATTTCCTCACAGCCACACCAGCTCTCACCCACCCAGGAAAGTGTGGGTGCTGTGGCGGCTGCTGTTTGTTTAGCACCGCTCACCTCGCTGACGACCTGCGCTGGTGACAAGTGTCTGTGGGGGAGTGTGTGCGTGCAGGGATGTCACACAGTCTCCGCTACCCAGAGCCAGCTCCAAGGTCTGAATGTGAGAGGCTTGTCCTGCCCTCCCCTCTGTCAAAGAAGCTCCCCTGCCCCTAGTGGCTCCGCTTCCCAGGGAAGCAAAGAGGATGGGGACCAGGCTTTATGCCTGTGTGTGGTCTTCACCAAAGGACTTAAAAGAGACAGAAAGGAAAAGAGAGGAACAGGCAAGGGAGAGAGGTGATGGGTGAACTGCACTACACTGGAGAGCCACCTTCTATATGGGTGCTCATGAATGAATCCTGCTTGTGCGGTGATCGCTTGTGAATGAGTGTGAGCGCGCGCGCGCGCGTGTGTGTGTGTGTGTGTGTGTGTGTGTGTGTGTGTGAAGAGAATGAGGCGTGTACATCTATATTCAAACTCAGCTGAGAGGGCGGGAGCGAAGACCAAGGTGGGGGGGGGGACGGGAAGAAGATAATTACCTCACTGCGATGAGAGATTACCCACCCTCCTTCCCCAGAGGTGATTTATAATTTAAAGATAAAGAGTAATCAAGTCCTGGCAAGAAAGGACACAGTGTTGTGGGTCTGATTAGAATCTCAGGATGGACCAGCACGTGGTGAGGGTGGGAGGGGGCAGGGAAGAAACTGAGGGGGAGGAGAGCCCTGCCCCCCTCCTCCCGACTCCCGTCCCAGCCTCCCAGAGGCTCAGCATGTCCGAGCTTGGCCCAAATTACAGGCGATCGGTCCCCCATTATTTCTCCTAACTTTTAATTTCTGCTTCCGAAGGATCATTGCCCGCGGTAATTGCAAAGGACCGTCCTTGTGCAGAGCAGGCTCCCGGGACCACGGTGGGAGGAGGAGAGCAAATCCGCTGAAGCACAAGTCTTTGGCGCACACACTCACACCCTAGGCAGGAGCTCACCCGCTGGGACCCACCTGAGTCCATCAGAGGCGGGTCATTGGCCTGAGCGAGGGAAGGAGGGAAACTCTTGACCTCCGAAAGCAAAGCATCGGCTACCCGGCCCTCACCCTCCGAAGCCAGGCTCGATCTTCCGAGGTCACAGAGATCGCTCTGAGAATATCCAGCCAGACCTGAGACTATCAAGACGTGCACAAATACAGAGGCCTCGAACGGCTCTTCTGATATCTTGAAGGGTGGGAAGGGGGTTGTTTCCGTATTATTTCTGGCAGAAACACATATTTTCCCATTACATGAAGGGTATCGATCTTTATGTAGGCCGCCTACTATTTGTGCGATTTTTCAGTCCCCCTTTCCGGGGGCGGGGACCGGGAGGGCCGTCTAGCCCTCCTCATTTCGATTCCACTTCTAATGAGCATCACTCGCGGCCGCCAGCCCCGCCCCTTGCGGGGATTTCGTGCGGTCCCTAATTTGATCAGCCAAGGGGGCGGAAGTCAGGGCTGCCGGGGGCGGAGGGGCAGAGATCCTGACTGGAGAGCTCCAAACAGGAAAGACAGCAACCGAGGGCCGCGAAAACCAGACTCTGGAAACGCCCCACGAGGGGTTGAGGACCCTGCAGAGACTCAGAACTTGAAAGAGTCCCCACTATTCCCCCGTCCCAGCTGCGGAGGGCACGGGAGTCCAGAACCACGCGTTCCACGCAGCAGGAGAGACCTGCCCCAGAGCAGTACCCTGAGCTGGGAGATCCAGGCTAACTCTGGGCTCGCGGGTTCACGCGTCCGGGGGGCCTTCGCAGCCCTCTTCCGTCGACTGATCCCGCAATTATTTAAAAGCCGAGCTGTCTCCTCCCCCTTCGCCGAGGAGGCGGGCACGCAGTTTCCAGCCCGGCGGAGGCGCAAAGGCACAGTGCTGACCACGACACCCTCCAGCGGATTGTGCTGGGGCTCCCGGGAGGGCGTCTGTCTGTCCGGCTCTGCGGCTCAGTCCGTGTGTCCCGCACCGGGCCCGCCTACTCCGCCTGGGACCGTTCGCAGCCAATTAGGCGTGCGCGCTAACGAGGGTGGCGGAACCCCGCGGCCGCCTGCGGGCGCACGTGTGTGCAGCGTGTGGGCGCGTGGGCGCCTCCGGCGGGGCCGCCATAAATGCACTGGCCGGGCGCGGCGGGCGCCTGAAGCGGTGGCGGAGACAACGCCGGGCAGCATTAGCCAAGCGGAGCGCAGCGCCGAGAACAGCTGGGCTGAACTGTTTTTGTAGGGCGCAGGGATGGGAGCCCAGTAGGCAGCGGGGCCCGAGCCGCCTGAGCGGCCCGAGGCCAGCATGAGTACCAGCGGCGCGGCGGCACCTGGGGACGTCCCCGCGCTGCCGCCGCCACCGCCCGGGCCCGGCTCGGGGCCCGCACCGCCCGCTTCTGCGGCTACTGCTCGGGACGCTATGGACGGACGAGCTGAGCTGCCCATCTTCCCCCGGGCTGGAGTCCCACCGCTTGCGGCCAGCGACACTGTGCCCGCGGTGCCAGAGGGGGCTGGAGCGGCTCGGCCCGCCGCACCCCCGCGCCCCACTTCCTTCTCAGTGCTGGACATCCTAGATCCCAACAAGTTCAACAGCAGGAGACGCCGGTGCGTGCTACTGGGTCCTGTGGTGCCCGCTACGTGTGCCCCTTGCGCCCCAGCGGCCGCGTGCGTCCCGGTCCCCGCTGCCTCCGGACGCTCTCCGCGCGCAGAGCTGGAACGCCGAACCCTTTCCGCTGCCACAGGAGTTGCAGCTGCCGCGGGAGCCGAACCTGCAAGTGAGTATAAGGGGTGGACGCCAGGGGCTAGGGCAGTGATTGCTCTGGAATGTTTATGCTCCCAAGACCTTGCGGCGAGCTGGGCCTGTCTCGGCACCAGGATCTGTGGAAAGTTCGCAGAGTGCGGGGTCTGCGCCCGGCGCATCCGTGGCTTCCTCCCGACCCGGACTCTAGGGCCTGCTGAACGTCTCTAAAAAGGTGCTAGGCTAGATCTGGGGTTTTAGCGTTGCGACAAGGTCCAGGATTCGCCTAGTCAGTCTGTGGCTTTGGCGGGTAGTTGGTGCTGGAGGGAAGGGACGTACGGAGCTGGCTTGGTGACTTACCCACCCCCACCGTGGCCTCCCCAGCCCCCCCCTTTGGACAAATCAGACTAATTGTGACAAAACGCTGGTTATCTCTGGAAAAACAATTAAATCCCTTCGATTACAGTTAAAGGGAAATGTGCTTAGCGGCGGAAAGCGGCCGGTAATGGGGCGGCCCGCGCCCCCTTTGCGGTCGATATCCCATTACGGAGCATGCATATCTCTTTCAAGCACCTTGCAAACTCCCCCCGAACATCTAAATTATAGGGTCAAAATTCGGATAATTACTCGATTAAAACCTATTACACTTATTAGGGGCCGCTATTGATCGCGAATTGCATTCGACCAGCTCCTGATTGCTTTTTGCGCCCCTCCCCCGTCCTCCCTCTAACTTCCTGGCCCCTGCACCTCGCCCGGACCAGAAAGCTCAGGCTGGACAGGACTGGGGCCACCAGCTCTGCCAGCGTTTCTGCATTGACCTTCCGTTCCTGGAGGGAGGAAGAGCAGGTCCGGCAGGCTGCAGAGGACCCCTCCTGCTCTCTGCAAGGGGCTGATCTACCAGGAACCCGCGGCTGCCTGCTGGAGCTTTGTAGGGTGCGAGCCAGCGCTGCACAGTTAGGGAGGGCAACCAGGCTGGGGTTGGCTAAGGGTCGCCTGAGGGAAGAGTTGCCCTGCTTAAGGCCTGGGAATTAAGGCCAGGACATCCGCAGTCTTCACGCGACCTGGGTCTTTTGAGCTGGGGGTTATTTGCGAGGAGTGAATTTCGTTTATGCTCCAGTATGCCGGCGCTGACCCAACACGAAAGCAGAACCCGGGCACTGTGTTGGAAGGCTTAGAGGGCTCCTCTGGCATTTAAAGACCACCTGTGGGTGAGGGGTATAGACAGTCTTTAGATACCTGCATAGGAGACAGACAACCTTTCAAATTTCAGAGATAAAATGCAGTCACCGCGGCAGCTTCTGTCTGGATGCTGCGGGACTGGTGCTCAGATCCCCTCTAGCTGGTGCGCAGCATTTCACAATGCCCTTTCCCAGCCTCAAACTCAACCAGCTCGGCGGAGGCTGTCATAGTGGAGTTGGGGAGCTGAGTAGTGGGCTCCAAGGCTGGCAGAAGAGCCAGCACTTCCTGCCACCTAGTTTTCAGGGCCTGAAGCCTGAGGTTAGGGACTGCTCCAAGACGACTGATTTTGGTTCTTAGACGAGGCCTCCTCCCAGCCGGCCGACCCCACCCTAGTCCTCTGGCCCCTCCAGCTATTAAGAGTGCGGTAATTGGCTGGCCCCGCGCCGCTGTAATTGGAAGGTAATATACGCCGAAATAAATTAAATGGACTTTAACTAGTTTGTACATTACACAAAATGAGTTTAATTAAGTTTGTATCTGTCCCGTGAATCGATCGGAGCTCTCTCACCCCGTACATGCCGAGGTCCGCCCGCGCGCCACAGCCCTAAAGGCCGAGGGAGGCGCGGACTGCGAATGGGGCAGCAAAATCAGCTTGACACAGAAAGGATCCTCCCGAAGGAAAGCAGAGAGGAGATGCCGCGAGGAGAACGGCTGCAGGGAGGGAGGAAAACAAAATCTTTGGGGAGGGGGCAAATGAGGAAGAGGAGAAAACCCAACGAGATAAAGAGAATCTCGGCAGGAGGGAGCGGGCAGTGCGGCTGGGTGCCGGGCTGACCCTGTGTTCTCTTCCTTTCCGCCGCCCGCAGGTGCTGGGGACTCTTACAGGGCGGACGAGACCGAGGCCAACGGCTACAGCAGTGGCAGTGGCCGCAGCCCGACAGCGGACAGCGAAGATGAAGCGCCTGAGGACGAGGACGAGGACGAGGCGCCGGAGGTGCAGGATGCTCACGGCACGGAGGAGGCGCGGAGAGGCAGCGGCGGCCTCGGGGTCCGCGGGTCGGGCTGCCCCGGAGCGGCCGAGGTCGAGGCTTCTCCCGTGGACGAGGCCGCAGCCACAGGGCCCCGTGGGAACTCGCCCGGAGCCCCGGGTCCGCCTGCAACAGCTCCGGGAGCAGGGGGCGCGGGGAGCACCCCGCAGGGCGCGGCCGTGGCCACCAAGCCCAAGCGGAAACGCACGGGCTCGGACTCCAAGTCCGGGAAGCCGCGGCGCGCGCGTACCGCCTTCACCTACGAGCAGCTCGTGGCGCTGGAGAACAAGTTTAAGGCCACTCGCTACCTGTCGGTGTGCGAGCGCCTCAACCTGGCGCTGTCGCTGAGCCTCACCGAGACGCAGGTGAAGATCTGGTTCCAAAACCGCCGAACCAAGTGGAAGAAGCAAAACCCAGGCGCCGACACAAGCGCGCCGACCGGCGGCGGCGGGGGCCCCGGCCCAGGAGCGGGGCCCGGCGCGGGGCTGCCCGGTGGCCTCAGCCCGCTCAGCCCCTCGCCGCCCATGGGCGCGCCGCTGGCCTTGCACGGCCCGGCCGGGTACCCGGCGCACAGTCCGGGAGGGCTGGTGTGCGCTGCGCAGCTGCCCTTCCTGTCCAGCCCCGCGGTGCTCTCGCCCTTCGTGCTCGGGTCGCAGACGTACGGCGCGCCCGCCTTCTACGCGCCGCACCTCTGAACCTTGGTGCCAGGACCTCGGTGGGGACCGCACCGTGCAGCCTCGCGGCCGGAGGACCTAAGGCGAGCGCGACAGTCTCTTTTCTAAGGTTTCAGTCGTTCTGTATATAGCTGGTTCCTACAGAAGAGAAATTTATAAACGAGTGTGCCCTGGGGTCAGAAGGAAGGCTCCCGAGGCCTGCTTCAAGCACTTTGCAGAACTCTTAATAAACCACAGGAAGCGTTTTAGAAGGCTCTGGCGCCGCAGAATTCTGATCCCGCCTTCCTGTCCACTTGGGTTCTTACCTCTCTGTGTGCCTTCTTGAGCGGGGACTTCAGAGTACTGAGCTCTGGTTTTGCTGTTAGTTTTAGTGTCCCATGGCCAGCCCTCACTCTAGTAGCTTATATCCAGGTACTCCTTTACCTCTGGGAGCTGGTGCAGCATTGAGCCGACTCCCCTTCCCCGCTCTTGCTCTCTTCCTCTCTCTCGTAGGTGAGGTTCTTGTCCCTCTCCCTGCAATCTGGCACTGCTGGGCTCCAAAGGGGGTGCCCCATCCCGTTGCTCATCGTCCTCCACACCCCGTCCCACCTGTGGCCACGTGGGAAAAACATCTCACCAGCTTCCCTGGGCTCCAAGGGTTGGGGTTGAACTACCTGCCAGAGTGTCATAGCTAGACTGGAAGCCCAATGACCTGTTCTGGTGTGTCACTTTTGGGCATATTCAACATTTGTGTAAATGTGTATATGGTTTCTATGCGCAGAATGCAATGAGCGCGCGGGGGGAGGGGTGGTGGCCCTAAGCAGTGGCTGCACACACCTCGAAGCATATCCTGAACCACCTATGGCTATGGTGGCAGCTTGTTTCAGCTCCAGAAGATTTTGCAGATCTAGTAGGGGTGGAGACAGGATGGGGAAGGAGTTGGTGTGTGGGTGGAGGGTTGGGCAGGCAACTGTCTTCAGGTCTGCACCAGGGTCTCTGACTCACCTTGGAAGAAAACAGCTGTGCTTCACTGTGGTGCTTGACTTCTAACCCTTCAGGCATCCTCCAGCCCACAGTCTGTCCCCACCCAAGCACAGTGAGCTCTTGGAGGAGTCTTGGCCCTAGTCAGCTACCTCTGGGGGTCAGGTTGATAACGAACTGCCATGTCTAGAACTGGTAGGGAGTCCTTTTAATTGGCTTCTTAGTGGTCAGGAGTCAGAGGGCAGGTCAGAGCTGTGCATCTGGCAGTTGGCAGAGGCAGAAAGACCGCCTGCCCCTTTAAGATAGCCCAAGACTGGTGCCTCTAGCTTCCCCCACTCACCAGCAGAGACCTGGTGCCCAACTCCAGCAAGCTCACTTTCCATTTCCCAGATCTTCCGGGCCTGGAATTTTCTGTCCTGACTTGGTGTTTGCCAGCCCCTAAGTGGGCAGCAGGCTGGACAGTACTTGTATTCCTGGTGGTCAAGAAGTGAGAGCCCTCCGTGAAGTGTGATACATTTCACTGTAACAGGTGATAGGTTGAGGACATTCCTGACCTTGTTGCTGAGGAGTGGGCCTCTGAGACACAGCTGGCAAGGAAACCCTAAAAGCCTTCAGGAGACTCTTGGCATCAAAACAGATAATGGCAGGCCCAGCCAGAAGCCACTCTGCCTGAATAAAGAGATCATTCCAGGGGGCTGCCCACCCAGCCCTCCTCAGCTCAGGGGCATCTCTCACACGCCAACAAATGCAGAATCCTAGCTCCTCAGCAGGGTGGGGTGGAACATGATAAGGGGTGGGGGTGGCCTCTCTGCAAGCTCCCTCTGTGCTCAGGGTCCCTATACAGGAGAGGAGAAGCAGCTCCCAGATGACCCTGGAAAAAGACCCAAGGTCCCCTTCCTTATGCCAGCCTTGCTGAGCTCAGCTGGGAATGCTGAGACAATCCAGAACTCCAGAGCTCTCCTGGGGAGATGACAAGGTAGGGCTGGTAGCTGTGCGTCCCTGATGCTTAGGTGCTCTTGCATGTGATAACGGATGCAGTTTGGCTGGATTGAACTCTTCTCATCTGCCGAGGCTCAGTCCCAAATAGGGCTGCTTACACTCATTCGCCCCAGGCTGTAGGACCGGGTAGGAACATGAGTCAGCGGCCATGGGGCTGCAAAGCAGTGGGCTCGCCACACATAGCTGCTCTCCTGTTCCTCTCTGGGTTCCCTGCCGGCTCCTCACTGGTGTATGGCCACATGCTATGACACGGAGTAGAGGCTGCTTCTTGGCATTTCCTGGGTCCCTGCCGTCCTTGCTGGACTCTTACTGTGTATGGAGCACTTTGTCTGTGATAGCATATTGTACGACAAAACCTTTTCTGGGGAGATGCAACATATCTTCTCACCCCAAATAGGGATCCCACAACAGATGGAATTACAAATACGGCCAAAGTCCAACCTGGTGAGCCAATCAGTTTTATTGGGGTTCCTTACAGGAGTGTGGGTTATTTACAGGAGCAGAAATGACTCAAAGACAGCCACATCATCAAGGCCCACCCAGCATGGATGGCAGCTCACAAAGCTGGGAACCTGGAGCTCACGGCACAGCCTGCCCAGTTGAGCAGGTTGGAGGCTGCCCCTCCCAGGCACCTCAGTTGGTTTAAACCTCTTCCAGGATCGCAGCTTTGCTTTTCCTAGTCTCTTGGCAGCTCAGCTCTTCAGAGAGGGACTCTCGCTGGTCCGGAGGGGCTTAGTGAATCTGGTCAGTTTCAGGATTTTCCTGAAGTTGAGTTGTTTGCCTTCCTGTGTAGATAGCTTCCTCCAGAATGGAATGTTTCAGTATGGAGAACACTGTTAACACGTCACAACTGTGGGCTTCTGTCTGGGACAGGAACAGATCCAGCGGGCCAAAGGCTGCTGCGTGCAGGCAGGGCTCGGAGGAGCCTGCTGGGCCTGCCTAGTTCTGGCCTCTTAGCTGGCTTTCTCAATACACATCTGGCAGCTGGTGAGGTTCGGGGTGCAAAGTCTGCTGAGCCCTCCAGTTGGACCTACAACTCTGTTTGGGCCAGACTTGGGTGGACACACCAGTTTGTTTAGTTCTTAGTCCAGGCCTTGGGTGCTCCAATAGACTGGAGGCCAGCTGGTCTTTGGTCTTGCTGGCCTTTACCACACCCCTTTGTGCTGGTGGTTGAGAAACTGACTGGACCCCAGGGCAAGAAGTCTACCTTCTAGGACTTAGAACCCGCTCTGGCCTGGACAGCCCTTCTACATAGAATCTGCCCATCAATTTCTTTTCTTTAGACAGGGTCTTATCATATAGCCCAGGGTATTCTCAAACTCTTAAGTGGACATTCATGCTTCGGTCATCAAAGTGCTAAGAATACAGGCGCACCTGCCCTGTAGCCCCCAGCTGCCTGTCAGCCACACGTGGGAGTTTTCTTGTCAATAGAAGACAGGGCTGAAAGCAAAGACAAACCGGCCAGGACCCTGGGATAGGGAGGGGCCTTTGCCCACACCCAGGCCCCCTCCTCTCTGTCCCAACTTCCTGTGTGAGAACCGCTGAACCCAGACACTGAGGAAGATCCCAGTGAGGCCACACAAACCCCTGCCCCTACCGACCCCCTCCTCACCACAATCCTGTCTGTGCTCCATGGCCCCTTGGGTGTGGGTCAAGATTGGGTTTGTTAGCCTCTGAGAGAAAACTCAAAGAATTTGAAAACAGACTTTATTTTCTCATGAGAGAATTGTGTCTGTACAGTCCTAGGCAGATATAACACCTTCACAGAGCCCTATGAAGCCTATCCAGCTCTGTAGCAACATCTTTGGGCTGGGCCCTCATCCTCACAAACCCAAATGTGCTCCGGCCACCATGCCCTTATTCTGGGCAGCAAACAACAAGCAAGGAAGGATACCACTTCATTATAAAACACTTTCCCAGAAGCCCAGGCTGCTTTTGCTTCATTGGTAGAGCTCAGCCATGTGGCCACTGAGGGAGGCTGGGAAATGGGGTCTTTTCCCGGGGTCAGGCCCAACAGAGACAGATGGAGGTTTCCTGCTCCCAGTCTGGTCCCAGGCCAGACCTGCATGACAAGCATGGCTGCCTTGGCCTTCCTCTTTCTACTCCTATGGCTCCTCTTGTCTTGTTCACTATCTGTGTTCACTGTCCCTGCTAACCATTTGCCCTTCCAACTCTCTTTCCCTGCATGGCGTCCCTGTGTTAGCTATTCCTCTTCTGTGGTCTTGCTGAGGGAGGCTATGGCCTCATCCAGACCCCACTCAAGGTGTCCCTAGTGGCCAGTGGCCTTCACTGCCCATCTCAGATCCACCTTGTACCACAACACTCAGCCCCAGAAATGTTCAGGCCCCTCCATCTCCTCCAACTATGTCACCTGGAGCCTAGCTCTGCCCGATGCCCAACGGAACCTGACAGAGCCTGCCAGTGGCTGCAACGGCCTGGTGCCATCCCCTTCATGTCTTCCTTGGTGTCTGAGTACCCCCTTATGCCAGAGTCATTTTGCTGGCTGTGACCAGGGCCTATGGTGAGCTCCTTAGGTATCCATTCTGGGTCATCAGGGCAGGTGGATCAGGGGGACCCTCCCTAGCTCCAGGAGCAAGGATAACATTTGGAGATAGGGAAGCTGGACCCAGCACACAGTAGGGGAGGTAACACCAGGGAAGCAGGGCACTGAGAGGAAAGCCAGGGGGACCATCCCTATGATGGAAAGGAACAGCCAGTGAGGGGAGGAAGCAGGATTGAGTCTGCCCTGCCACCACAGGGTGTGCTCTACCCTGTGTCCCACCCCCAGGATAGCCCCTAGCTTCTGGGTGCAGGGTATTGTGGAAGCCCTGGGGGCAGTGCCCAGCTGAGTGGCACTGCCCAGACCTTCACTGTGGCCCCTACCCTGCTCCTATCCTGGCAAATCTTTCTTATATAAAATCAGGGAGATCCACTGAAAAACAGAATACAGAAATCACCAGGATAACCGGCCAGTCCCAAGTCACACCTTACAAACTCTCTTCTCCCATCCCTGATGTTGTAGCTTTACCACAACAGAGCTCTTTGACCTAAAATTGCATCACAAATCTGCACAAGTAAAAAGGCTGCCTGCATTTCACCAGGTAGGCAGTTCAAGTGCCAGACCAGGAACACTGCAACTGGGACTTGAACACAGTTTAGATGCTCTCTCAGATCTGAGAAAAGGTGTGTGGGGCAAGTAGTTAGCTATCCGAATTGTAAAAACCGTATTTCCTAGTTCATATTTTTTAGGCCAGTGATTTAAAGGGGAATATGGATACACAAAAGTGACAGAAGAAATAATCGTGCTAGCCCCGGCTCAGCAGTTCCCCTTCCAGATTGGTGTGCACCTGAATGCAGCGATGGGTAAGAGTCTATGCAGACAGCACACCCATCCTCACAACAGTGTGCTGCAGGGAGATCCTTCAGAAGGCAGAACGAGGACCACTGTTCACAGCAGTAACCAACAAAAACAAACTTTTCAAAACCCTGGGAAGTTAACAGAGGTTTCTAACAGCCAACCCCCTGGGATGTCTGCTGAAGAACGGCTGAGGAGTAGGATGCAGTTCATTGGCAGAACACACGCCATGTGCAAGGCCTTAGCACTGCACACACAAATACAACTGTTTCTGGTAGTGTAGACCTGGGATCCCAGTGTTCAAGAGGCTGCAGCAGGGGCCCTTGAGTCCCAGGTCAGCCTGAGGTATATGTAATAAGACCTGTACAAAAACCAAAACCCTGAAAACAGAAGCAAGTTCCTAGCCCAATTCTGCCTGACTTCCATGTGTGTTTGGTCATCTTGGTTTGGAGGCTCCTACCATCCTCCTCATTATATCCCTAAACTTGTACAGAGCATCAGGGAAAGTGTCCCAAGCATGGTTAGCAGCGGAAATCTCCACCATCTTACACAGTACACAGCTGCCCAAACAAAACAATTTTTACAAGGAGCCGTCAATCCCAGGCCTGTTCTAAATGAAAAACACTAGAAATTGAATGTTGTGCGCCAACAAGGAAACTCCTACAAGACAAGTCACAATTCAGAGAGCAGTAGCTTGTGCTTGGAGACATGGGACCAAGTACTTGGCAGGGGTTCTGAGCTCCAGGATCTTGTGGAGGCAGGCGCTTTGGACTTAGGAGAGAAATAAGTATCTATTTTGTTTACAACCAAAGGAAAGGTTACAAAGAACTAAATACTCATTTCCACAACACAGAAATAGAGGAAACAGAAAGCAGCAGGAAAAGTTCACCCCATCAACAACACTGGTGACCGTGAGCAGATCAGAGACTCCTCAGGCTGCAGAAACGAGGGCAGAGATTAAAAACCTACACAGTGGGCAGGAAACAGCTACACAGACAGGATGGAGGGAGGAAGTGGGAAAGGTGCACCGTAGAAGCAGTCAGAGAAGCAGTCATCTGGAGGGAGAGAGCTAAGTGGCTACACTGTTGCCAGCAGAGGGACAAGGGCCCATCCATTAGGAAGAGATGGCAAGTATAAAAGAGCTTAACACCTGCCCCAGAATACATGAATCTAAAACTATCAGAATGAGGGCAACAGAGACAACAGCTGAAGACTTCAACATCCGGCTTCAAAGAACAGATAAGGAGGCTGGCCAGCAACAGGGAGGGGGGAGTCTGCAGGCATCAGAGCCTCCTGAGCAGACAGGACAGAACTCAATAGTGGCTGGTTCCCTGGCAGACAGGTCAGTGTGCTTAGGACGCCTTGGCATCATATGAAGTACAGTCTTCAGTAAGAACAAAAATCACTATCTTATATTTATATAAGATATATATTTATCTTATATTTATATTTATGGAAATCAAACAACAAATGTCTAATCAACTGAGAAAAGAATAACGGAGAAATGAGAAAGTTCTTGGAAATTTTAAACAAGTTCTGGGTGTGGCAGCATATGCCTTGAATCCCAGTGCTTGAGAGAGGCAGGAGGATGGGGGTTTAAGCTTAGCCTGGGTAAGACCCTGTCTCAAAAACAAAACAAAAAAATTTTAATTGTTTTTATTGAGCTATATATTTTTCTACGCTCTTTTCCCTTCCTCCCCTGTCCCCTTGATCCCCAAGTTCTCAATTTACTCAGGAGATCTCGAAACAAAAATTTAAATGACAAAAACACAACATGAAAAAAATTAAAAGATCAATATAAAATGCTTAGATCAAAACTTACCTCTATAAATATACCTCTACTAAATAAAAGATTTTTAAATCAATAAGCTAATTGTTTCTAACTTAAGATATATGAAAAGGAACAGAAAATCATGTCCAAAACAATCCAAAAGAAATAATTAAAATCTGAGTGGAAACTTGTAAAATAAAAACATGGAAAAATATCATAACATGAAACCAGGCAGTAGTTGTGCATGCCCTTAAACCCAGCACTCAGGAGGAGAGGCAAGCAGATCTCTGTGAGTTCGAGGCCAGCCTGATCTACAGAGTGAGTTCCACCACCACCGCCCAGCTAGTTCAATGTATGAACAGCATATATAATACATTGCATCTGTCTGGACAATCATATGATCAATTCAGTAAATACAGGGAAAGCGCTTAGCAGTGAGGCAAAAGCATTTTACAAAGTTGAACCATTTAATATAAAACACTCAAGAACACACATAAAAGTTGACTCTCACTGGCCTTGAGTTGTAGTAAATGTCTTTAATCTCAGCACCAGGGACACAAAGGCAGGTAGAGCTCTGTGAGTGTCAGGCCAACCAGTGCTACATAGTAAGACCCTGTTGCAAAGCAAAGCAAACAAACCAAAAAAAAAAAAAAAAAAAAAAAGACAAAAATCAGCTCTCAGAAAAAAGTAGTAAATCTCTGTGGCTAAAAGTTAGGCAGTGGTTTCTTTGAAATGATACCAAAACCACAAGCAACAAAAGAAAATAATAAAACGACTTCATTAAAATTATAAAGAAAAAACATGATAAAGAGGATCTACAGAAACCCACAGCGAATATCACACTCAGAGCATGTGTGGGAGGTCAGGAGCCAGATGGAACTCTCGGTGCTCCTAACACCCAGGGGACACCGCACTGGAGGTGCTGACCTCCTCACACCCACGGGACACCGGACTGGAGGTGCTGACCTCCTCACACCCACGGGACACCGGACTGGAGGTGCTGACCACCAGATGGAACTCTCGGTGCTCCTCACATCCACGGGACACCGGACTGGAGGTGGTGACCGGAGCCATTAGGCACAAGATGGGGAGGGGGAGGGACAACGAACTCTGTATCTGGAAAGAACATCTCTGGTTATGGATACCAGGACTGTGCATAGCGAATTCTAAGGAACACACAGAAATACACATGCTATTAGAACAGAAAAGCTTCACAAAGTGGCAGGATACACTATCAAAATAAAAAATCAACTGTATTTCTATACATTAGCAACAAATAATCTAAACACAGAACTTAGAAAATCATATTTATAAAAGCATTAGAGTACTTAGGGATTTTTTAAAAAAAAAATAATTGACCTATATAAAAACTGTAAAACACTGAAAATAACTCAATTAAATGAAATGCTATCAGAAGTTCATGAATCATAAGTTTTAGTATTAGGAGGTCACAATTTCCCAAAGTGATATCAAATTGAAAAAAATCCCTGCCAAAATTTTATCTCCTGGGAGATAGGGCTCCCTGAAAAATTGATCCTAAAATTCACTTGGAAATATATGGACTCAGAAAAGTCAAATCTAGGAACACAGAGCAGGAATGCTCACACCTGTCCAACCCAAACTTTACCATCCATGTAGCTACAGTAATTTAGGACCACAGTGCTGTGGCTGTCAGTGGGAGAAGGAACTGGAGCCCACAAACAAACCACACATCCACGTTCAGGTAAATGACAGTTTGTCAGCTTGTCACAAGCTAGAGTCATCAGAGAGGAGGGAGCCTCCATTGAGAAAATGCCTACGTAAGACCGTTGTAGGGTAAGCTTCTATTTCTTAACTAGTGATTGATTGATGCAGGAGAACCTAGCCCAATTGTGGGTGGTGCTATCCCTGGGCTGATGGTCCTAGGTTCTATAAGAAAGCAGGCTGAGCAAGCCAATAAGCAGCCCCCCTTCAAGGCCTCTACAACAGCTCCTGCCTCCAGGCCCCAGCCCTACATGAGTTCCTGTCCTGACTTCCTTTGATGATGAACTCTAAAGCTGAACTTGCTTTGGTCCTGGGGTTTCACCACAGCTAGAGGAACCCTAAGGCAGTGGCCAATGATCACAATGGTAGCAATCAAGTGATGAGTTAAAGGGAAAGGCGCAAGTCCTGAACACAAACAATGGAGTTGGCCCAGCTCACAGGACACACAAAACTTGATTCAAAATGGGTCAGAAGGTTACAAATGTGAGCTAAAACTAAGCAATCCTTAGGAGAGCCAGGTGTGCTGCCTCACTCCTTAATCACAGGACCCGGGAGGCAGAGGAACTCAGAGCTGTTAGGTGGAGCCTGGTCTACGTAGTGAGTTCCAGTACAGCCAGGGCTGTGTAGAAAGACCCTGTCTCAAAATGCCAGGTGGTGGCAGGCACGCCTTTAATCCCAGCACTTGGGAGGCAGAGGCAGGTGGATCTCCGTGAGTTTGAGGTCAGCCTGGTCTACAAGAGCTAGTTCCAGGACAGGCACAAAAGCTTCAGAGAAACCGTGTCTCAAATGACTTGAAATTTATATGCGTGTGTGTTTATATATAAAATATACATATATGTTAGAAATGATACCAATGGTACAAATGACAAAAATTATATAAATAAACTTTATTAAAATGAAAAACTTTAGGGCTAGTGAGATGGTTCAGTGAGTAAAGGCACCTGCTGTTATGCCTTCTGACCTGATCACTCCCCAGAATCCATATAGTGTAAGAAGAGAATGGACTTTTGAAGGCTGTCTTCTGACCTCCTTACATACGTGTACATACATACACACACACACACACACACACACTGTAACTTAAGGAGATTAAGAACTTTACTTTAAAGGGCACTATGAAGGTGAAAAGACAAGGAGAAAATATTCGCAAATTATATAGGGATGCAATGTTTAGAATATCTACAAAAACTCCTACAAGACAACCCAACTGAAAACGAGAAGTTATTTGAGCAGATACAAGTGGCCAATAAACAAAAATACTGCCATGAGTCATTAGAAAAATGAAAAGCAAAACCATAAGGTATACTTTTCACTAATATTGCTAACATTAAAAAAGAAAAATGATGGCCGGGCTGTGGTGGCGCACACCTTTAATCCCAGTACTAGCGAGGCAGAGGCAAGCGGATCTCTGTGAGTTCAAGGCCAGGCTGGTCTACAAAGTGATTTCTGGCACAGGCTCCAAAGAAAAAGAAAAGGAAAGAAGGAAGGAAGAAAGGAAGGAAGGAAGGAAGGAAGGAAAAATGTGAGGCTAGATACAAGATGACTCAGCAGTTAAGAACACTGGCTGTTCTTCCAGAGGTCTCAGATTCAATTCCCAGCACCCACAAAACAGCTAATAACTGTAACTTCCAGGGAATCTGACCCCCTCTTCTAGCCTCTGTAGAACCAGGATAAACATGGTGCACACATGCATGTAGGTAAAATACCCATAAAAGAATTCTTTTTTAAAAAAGTCTGCATGGTGTTTTGCTTGCACACGGGCACCATATGCGTGTCCTGTCCACTTCTGGAGTCTCTAACTTAATGGAGAGCGGGTTGGAGTGCTCGCTCCCTTACAGTCCTCTGAACTCCACTGCTATTTGTTGTGAGGTTTCCCTGGTCAACTCTAACTCTATCCATTTGAATCTTTGCTTCTTTTGGTTAGTTGGGGCAAGGATTTTCTGATAGCTTGCTAAAGAATCAGCTTTAGGATCATTAAATTTTTGTATTGTTTTCTTTTGATTTCATTAATTTATGTTGTTTTTATTATTTATTCCTATTGGATTTGGGTTCTTGTTTTTACAAATCATTGAATTACATCAGGAAGACACTTATTTATGTTTTTTTCTCATTTCTTTGCGGGGAGACGTTGAGACAGGGTCTCTCTAGGAGTGGCTCTCCTAGAACTCACTCTGTAGAGCAGGCTGGCCTAGAACTCAGAAATCTGTCTCCCTCTCTCTCCCAAGTCCTTGGATTAAAGGCGTGTACCACCACCTGCTGGCCTATGCCATCTGTTTTAGAGAAGTGTTCATGGCCTGCTTAGTAGAATGTATATTCTTTAGTGTCTGGGTGAGACCTTCTGTACATATCTGTTAGTTCCATTTGATGTATGATATCACTTAATTCTCATGTTTCTGTTTTTCATCCAGATGACCTGTCTACTGGACAAAGTGGGGTGATGAAATCACTCACTAATACTAAACTAGAGTAATCTGTGTCTTTAAGTTCAATAATATATTTCTTATGAAATTGGGTATGCCAGAGTTTGGTGCATACAGAACTGTAGTGTATTCTTGATCAACTGTCTTCTTGATTAGAATGAAGTGTCCTTCTTAATCTCTTTTGATTAATTTTAGTCTGAAATATATATCTTTTTTGAGACAGGGTTTCTTTGTGTAGCCCTGGCTGTCCTGGAAATCACCACGTAGACCAGACTGGCCTTGAACTCATGGAGATCCACCTCTGCCTCCCAAGTGCTAGGATTAATAGTGTGTGCCATCACCACTGTTATTTTGTCAGATATTAAAACAGCACTACTGACCTGTCAAGATGGCACATGGCTTTAATTCCACCACTTGGAAGGCGGAAGCAGGCAGATCTCTGAGTTCAAGGTCCACCTGGTTTGTACAGCAGACCAGGACCACACAGCGAGACACTGTCTTAGAACAACAAAAAGGCCGCTGCTCCCATTCGTTCAGAGCACTTTTTCCATCCTTCACTTGAAGGTGAGTTCTTTTTCCTTTTTATTTTCTTCTCTCTCTCTCTCTCTCTCTCTCTCTTTTTTTTTTTTTTTTTTTTTTTTTTTTTGAGACAGGGCTTTTCTGTAGCTTTGGGGCCTGTCCTGGAACTAGATCTTGTAGACCAGGCTGGCCTCAAACCCACAGAGATCCGCCTGCCTCTGCCTCCCGAGTGCTGAGATTAAAGGCGTGTGCCACCACCGCCCACCAGAGGTGAGTTCTTAATCTAGTGAACTACCCAGCTCTTGGCTGGGAAGCTGAGGCCATTACAGTCATCGTTTAAAGTGCTGGTTACTGTTGTTTTGCTTTTTGTGTTCTTCATCCTATTTTGTATTTCAGTAATTACAGCTTCACTTATTTTCTTTCTGTAGTCTCTTAACTATGCGTATTCCTCTCTTCAGTCCAAAGTATTACTTCTAGAATTCTCTGTAAGGCTGGCTTGGTGGACATGAAGTATTAGTGTGTATTACAACATGGAAGAACCTTAAGATAAAGGGAAAGAAGCCAGAAACAAAAGGCGCTGGACTCAGCCAGGAGTGGTGGCACATGGCCTTACTCCTTTAATCCCAGTACTCAAGTGGTGGAGGTAGGAGGATCCCTGTGAGTCTGAGGCCAGCCTGGTCTACATGTGAGCTCCAGGAATGTCAGAACTACATGAAGAGACCACACCTCAAAAAAACAAAACAAAAAGCAGAAACAAAAGGTGACAGACCCCATTATTCTAGAAAACACAAATCCTGAAACAGAAAGGGGGCTCAGGGGTGGGGTGGGCAGGCAATTCATCCTAGGGTGATAAGGTTCTGGGAGCAGACAGTGTCACTGATTACACATCTGTGTCTGTACTAGGCGAGCTGATATGTGAGTCAGGGTTCAACAGAGCCATTCCACAGAGCTCTGTGCTAAGAGTTGTGCATCTGTATTTTTCTTTTTTTTTATTTATTTATTAAGTATACAATATATTCTGTCTGTGTGTATGCCTGCAAGAGCATCAGACCTCATTACAGATGGTTGTAAGCCACCATGTGGTTGCTGGGAATCGAACTCTGGTCCTTTGGAAGAGCAGGCAGTGCTCTTAACCTCTGAGCCATCTCTCCAGCTCCCTGTGCATCTGTATTAAACAGTGTGTGCATGAAAGAGAAGGTTTCTAAAGCCATCATACGTACACAGCCCTAATGGAGACACACTTATGCCCAAGGCCTGACCTGCAACCAGATGGGGTACCTGCCTTGACCCCTGAACTCCAATTCTGTAGGCTCTGCTGAGGGGCTCCCTGCCCCCAGAAACACACCCTCCTTATGAAATCTCCAGGCCTGTAACTGACTACGTATACTCGGCTAGTTTTTAACCTTGTGTTGATTCTCTGCTCTGCTTCCGAAGTGCTAGGATGACAGGTGTACATCACCTCATACAGCTTTTTGCTGCTTTTCAAGCAGGCTTTCTAATCCATACTGGCCTAGAACTCACAGTCCTGTTTATGTCCCCAAGTGCTGGGATTATAGGTGTGGTGCCATATGCATGGTTAAAATTGTTGGACCCATACTCTGGCCTTACCACTAAGCTACATTCCCTGGCCTCCTGTAGAGCACCCTAATGTATCATTTTCCATTGTTACTTACACTCATAGAAGACAAATTCTGATTTACCCAGACCTAACCCTATTCACCTATCCTAGTAAGCTGAAGGCCAAAGGGGACCACAGCACATCCCCCACACCCTTCAATTCAGTGCATAATTAAACTGGTTCGCAAACTTCTCGTGTTTCTTCTGGTCCATCTGGTTCATGGCAGCAACTACTCTCTGCACGGCTGCCCTGTGGAGAGAGCAGAGTAAGAGATGACTACGGATGTGACGAGGCCCTGGGCTCCTAGGTTGACCTGCTTCAGTGGGCATTGGACGTCTGGAAGGTGGGGCTCACCAGTCTCAGCTACAACCCACCATGGGCCTTGGCTGTGTCTCCCAGCCCTGAAGGCAATTGCAAGAGCACACTTGCTAACCCCAGGCTGACCTCAGGAGGAAGGCACGGTGAACATGGGCTGAGTCCAGAGGTAGAGAACTCAGCAGAAGGAGAAAAAGGAGAAAGCAGGAAGCCCATGTGGCCCAGCCTCCACCCCACCCAAGGCAAACCAAGAGCTTACTGACTAGTCCTGTGATAAAGTATCTAAACCCAGCAGTGTGGGACTCTATGTTTGTCTTCCCTGAGGTCACTCCTGTAACATCAGAGTGCAGAGCAGAGTTACCCTCTTGTGAGCATGGTACTAACCCAGGACACAGCAAAGCCAGTATCTGGCCTTTTAGGACCATTTGGCTGCCACCAGTTCTACTTTCAGAGAGGTGGCTATGGACTCCTAGGAAGAATACTCAAGGCACCAGCTGCAGCTCTATAACCAACCAGCTCTTTGCAGGGCTGGAGGTCACTGTGATGGCGAATTCTGGTTATCACCATGACTAATACAATCACTAACTCAGGTGGCTCTCCCCCAACATATCCTAGACCAAAGCCCGAGGCCTTGGGCCAGTGACAAGTTCTTACTTGGCAAAGACCTTCTTCTCCAGGCGGGCCCGGCTGGTGTTGGCACGCTCTCGCAGGTCAGTGAGGTTGGGGTGCTTCTTCTTTTTCCCTTTGCCCTTCTTGCTATACTTGGACGAGCCAAGGTCCACTCCTGTGGCTGCCTCCACATCCTTCATAAACTCAGGATCCTGCCAACCTGCACAAAACTTGAGGGTTTCAAAAGGTGTCTGGCACCAGCCAGGGCTGACCCTTGTGGGTTTCTTCCTGATGGAGGGCTGGAGCCTGCCTGCTGCATGCCCTGGTACATAGTCTAAGAGGGTCTGTGCTGAGTGACATGGCTGCCTTGGGAATAAGAGCCACACAGGGAAATCTCTTTCCTTATTCCCACTGCCCTGCTTCTGTTACTTAGTCCCCAAGTATCCCGAGGTTTCCCACAACTTGAACAGGCTGGAAGGATCCAGGCAGGCCCAGCACCAATGGCCACTACTCCTGGCATTCACGACCACTCAGCAGGACAGTACACAAGGCCACTGGCCATGGAGTCAGAGTGTCTACAGGCTACTTCCCACCTGCAGGCTGGGCCATGGCCAGCCAGGCCAACTGTAATGCTTTCAGCCATATCTGCTGGCTACTGGGCCTGTGAGACAAGGGTATCCAGAGTTGAGGGGAACGGCAGGCTAGAGACGGGCTCTTTGGACACAGGAAATGTGGTTATGGGCCTCAGAGTATAGAGCAGAGTTACCCCTCCTGTGAGCTGGGCACTACCCGTTATAGCCACAAGGGTCTATGGAAAGCCAAGGGAATTGAACAGCATCCAGCCCACTGAGCAGCCCCATCACTACCCGGCCAGACCCATGGCAAGATGGCTGCTCACGTGCAGTGCTGCTGAGATGGTTGGCCACATAAATAAGCACCAGCCTTCTGAAAGTCAGAGCCCGGGACTCTGGAGTTCCCTGTCCAGCCTCTGCTGGCTCACCTCCACAGGCTGCCCTAAGCTCTGTTAGGCATGACATTGCTCCAGCCTGGCTTGGAAAAGTCAGCCTAGTGAAGAGTGAAGGCAAATTAAACCTAACTCTTCCAGGCCTGTGGGTGAGCCTAGCAGGCAGAAGAGCGCCTGGCACTCCCTACTATAATGGCATCCAAGTGCCAAAGACCCATGAGCTGGGGCAGAGTGGACAGGGAACAGTGCCTGGACAGGGTGGCAGCAAAGCCAGACTGTGAGAAGGGCACGTCCACGGAGTGAGAAGCAAGCACGCCAGACAGAGAGATGGCTTGGCCTCTCCAGGCTGATTTTTTTTGAAGTGAAGGAACTCAGGACTGCACGATTCAGATACAGGGACGATTAATCCAAGATTAAGGAAAACTGTCTAAACAGTTTATCTCCCAGTAATAAGAAGGCGTCACAGTTTAGGAACCTGGTGAATGGAGCAATTGTTTAAACACAACGAAAAAATGCCGGCATCCAGTGGAGATGGAATGAGCACCTCAGGAAAATGAAGGAGCAATTTAAAAGCCTTTGAAGAAAATCAATAGACGCTGGGCTGTGCGGCCTTCCTGGGCGCTCAAGGGCCCCGGAGCACCTCGTGCATTGTCACTGAGGTTAGCACCAGGGAAAAGAAAATTGCCCCGTGTGCGAGGGAGGCGGGATCAATACTGCAGTTAGTAAAGAGATGCTATTTCACATCTGACTGGCCAGCACCGGGCTTGGCCCGTGGCCTGATACCTGTTTGTTAACAAGCCACCGAGGGCTGGAAAACTAGATACTCTTCAGGGTTGACACAAAAATAGGCACTTAATTTGCTCCTGAATGTGAGCCACCAGGGAAGGTTTCTCCCACAGATGAACAGGTCAGGCCCTCCCCACTGCTACACAACCCAGACATGTTTCTAGGCACAGGATGAAACAGGAATTTGTGTCTCAGGACCACAGGGCAAGAAGCCATGAAGGGCCTGTAAACATATCCCCATACAGAAGGGTCTTCCATGGCTGACCACAGCCTCTAAGTACATTTAAACACTGTCTGACTTTGACCACCCATGTAGATAGTGAGGTGAGTTGGAGCTGAGCAGGGCAAGTCAGAGCCAGCAGAGAGACCACATAGACTCTAGGTGACCATCTCAGGGGAGAGAGACTGCTGCAATTCCTTCATCTGCTCAGGAAGCAGGAACAAGAACCAGAGCCTGGGGGCTGTAGCTTAGTGGTGGAGTGCTTGTCTAGCACATCCAGGACTCTGGGTTCAGTCCCACTGTGCAGATGTTGGTAAGGTGGTGGATGGAGTCAAGAGTATCCACATTCCTGTTGTGAGCCTTGAAGACAAATATCTCACGCCATGTGTACCCAGCCTTGCCCATGGAGCCCCTCACCTGCTTCTCAGCTCCAAATGGAATTGGCAACTTGGCGAGCAAAGTTGGCTGTGTCTGCAGCCCGTCTCATGCTCCCGCATGCATTCCTACCTGGATGTGCCTGCTGCTGCTGAAACCGCTGCCTTTGTTCACGGGCTCTGTCCTCTGGGTTGAGGGGCTGCCCCTTGTCATCTCTGGGGATGATCTTCCCATGGAATGGGCACTATATAACAAGCACAAAGCAGTTGATGGCCAGGAGGTAGCACAAATAGCTTTAGGGGACAGTGGCTCGGCCGAACCCTGTAATCGTGAGGGGGAGCTCTGGGGAGCGGCAGCAGCAGGAGTTTGAGAACTCTGGTCTGTCTCTCCATTCTACCTTCTCCAAGCTCAGGACAGCCTGCACAGGGTTCTAGACGCAGAGCAGCAGTCTGACTGTTCTAGTAGTCTCTCAGAAGTCAGTATCAGGGCCCAGGGCAGAGAACCCCAGGCAGGATTCTCTGATGGCCAGTGGCCAAGCAATGATGACACTGCTTATAAGGCCTCTTATACAGGGCTCCTCAGGGCTCACAAGGATCCCTGGTCTAAAATGGAGGCAGAGAGGACAAGCACTTCCCCAGGCCACTAGTGGTGGCCCGGCCTCTCCATGGGTAGCTATAGCTTCATGCCGATAGCCTTGCCCACCAGTCTTACCTTTAGCCGATCCTGGCGCTCACAGAGCCTGCCGTTAGGCTTCAGGGCCCGGCACTGGTGTTGCACAGGCTCAAACTTCCCTGCAAAGGTAATGTGTCGGCTATGCAGCATCTCAGAAACATGGGCACTGTCCACCTCCTCCTCTACCTCGCTGGGTTTCCAGAAGCGGTGTTGAGAGTCAGATCTGCAAGGTGCACCAAAACCCCTCAAAGTGGCTACTCTGAACCCAGAAGAGGGCGTCTGGCCCAATCCCAATGCACCCCAACTGTATTGGGGAGAGCACTAGGCCCTGGTAGCCTTGAGGCCTTTGTGGACTAGAGAACATGATCACTCCAACTGGGTTCAAATACTGTTGTTTATGAACCAGCCAAAGATGGTGGGTATAACCACTAGCCTGAGCTTAGATTCTCCTTGCAAAGCAGGGCAGCAGCTCCAGGGCCCTCAGGCCATGGCTTTGAGGGTAACATGAATCCATGACAAAAGTCTCTTTGCCACTGAGTGGGCTCTGACACTGACATGGCACCAGAGGAAGAAGCTTGTATAAATTCATGCCCAGTCTTGATGCAGTGCTAAGGGACCCAAAGATGGAGCTTTTACTCTCTTGCTATCATCAAATCTTCATTTCCCTGCCCATGCCCCCAGCAGTGCTAGGGACTGAACCTAAGGTCTCATGCATGCTAGGCAAGCACTCTACCACTGAACTACAGCCCCAGTCCATCACCAAACCTTGTTAAAGCCACTTTTCTTTGGATGCCAGAGAATGGGGTTGGCTTTGTCACTCGGCCCCCTACCTAACACATGGCAGGGTTCTATGGGCTCTGCACATGGATGCCAGCTGCCCCAAGAACTAGCACCTCTGTTGATTGTTCAGAGATGGTGGGGCAAATGGCGGGCAGAAGAGTAACGTGCTCATTAGCTTTCTGCAGCTTGAGGAAGAGCTGCGATGGCCAGAGAGGGTCTCAGGACTGAGCTTTCCCCTCTAGTCCCTCACACTGAGTAATGGATGAACTTCATGGGTACCTTGTGAAGAAGCAATAGCAAGGCTCAAGTACCAGTGCCCTAAGAGCCAGAGAACAGATATACAAGACCATGCCATGCTCTGAGACCTGGGAACCAGATATAGATAGATGTGTTAGACTCACTTAAGGATCTTTCCAGCCGTTAGCTTCTCCTGGCCCCAGTAACACAGGTCCACTCCGAAGGGTACAATGGGTGCTCGGGCCCGCTCTGCCTGCTTCTGGGCTTCCTCTGGCCCCAGAGGTACCCTGGAAACAGATCAGCACATGTGGGCTACCCATTCCTTGTGTGGCCATTTGCCTTTCCCTCCCACACCCCAATGTAGCCCAGAGGCCTGGGGTAAGCATGAATAAACTGTGTGGTGCCTGAGCTTTCAGAGTGGCTGCTGAGGTCCAGCAAACAACCTGGCCCTACTGAGCACTGGCTCTGGTCTGTGATGTGAACCTACCTGGGGGTGGGGGAGGGTCACCTGACATCTCCTTCAAGAATGGGGCCTGGCTGCAGGACCTCTAGAGGCTGCCGCAGGCCCAGCTAAGCAGCAGGCCCCAGTCAACAGGGGCTACTTGTCTAGGGTTACATGCACCAGACTACCTCTCAAAGCAGGCTGGTAGGGAGTTTCTTGGGCAGCCTGTGCGGGCTAGTCAGCGCTCCAAACGGGTGGTGGCAGTATTAGGCAGTGGGCCCAGCAACATGGGACATCTAGAATTACCCGGGAGAGGAGGATGAGGTGGATGGCAAGCATTCCTGGAGCCGCAACAGCTGGGCAGCTGCAGAGGTGGGGTCTGATGCCTCCTCTTCCTTTCTCATCCTTGTCCTCTCCTGTAAGCTGCACACAGCTGTGCCCTTCTCTAGAGTCTTCAGTGGGGCCCCCGGCTCCAGCCCTGGAATGACACGTGTCCACTTTCGACATCACTCTCCAATCCGGGGCAAACTGGGGAAGCACCATGTGGCCAGGCCTCAGATGCACAGACACACGACACATTCACTCCTCAACAGCACAAAACATGCCTGTCACCTCAGCTTCTTAGAGACCACACTCTTGTGCAGGGGACACAGGCCAATGACCCAGACAGCCCTAGCCTACAAGGACTGTCACAAGAAGCCTCCTCAGAGTTGTTCACAGCACGGACTGACAACATTGTCACCTTTGCCCACAGTTTCACACACTAAGAGGATGGACTTTGTACTGGCTGGTTTTGTGCGTCAACTTGACACAAGCTAGAGTAATCAGAGAGGAAGGAGCCTCAGTTGGGGAAATGCCTCCATGAGACCCAGCTGTAGGCATTTTCTCAATTAGTGATCAATGTGGGAGGTTGCAGCCTATGGTGGGTAGTGCCATCCCTGGGCCAGTGGTCCTTGGTTCTTTAAGAAAGCAGGCCAGGCAAGCCATGGTGAACAAGTCAATAAGCAGGACTCCTCCATGGCCTCTGCATCAGCTCCTGCCTCCAGGATCCTGTCCTGCTTGAGCTCCTGTCCTGACTTCCTTCAGTGACGAGCAGCAATGTGGAAATGTGGAAGTGCAAGTCAAATAAACTGGCCCGCAACTTGTGTTTCGTTGCAGCAACAGAAACCCTAACTAAGACATACGAAACCTGCCATGCTATAAAGAGACTAACTATAGTGTGAACACACAGTTCCCTTCCCCCAATACCGGACCCCCCCTTCACTGAGCAAGGAAGAGAGGAAACTAGCCTCTGTATGAGGGTGACTCTACAATTTATGCTGAGACTTAGTGGTACATCTTCTCCCCTGTACTGTCCTCAGAAGAAACACCCAAGGTTGTTCCCATCTTCTGCCCTAAACGTGAAAAGCCACAGGGATAGCTATAGTCGGGCCTGGGTTCTGTGACTGCAGCACCTTTTCTGTGCTGCGGGGCAGATGTCCCTGACTACAGGATGTCACCCTGGGATACCTGCCTACTACTAAGCTAGAGGAGGTCATGATGCTGACACCCGACACCAGGATTCCTACAGGATGTGGCAGCCGGTCCCCATCACAGCTCAGCATCTACTCTCACATCTCCAGTGGCAGGGTCCTGCCACTTTACTCCCCTTCCTGCCCACTCTCGGGTCTGGCTCTCAGGAGGTTGCACGTGGGGTGAACTCTGACCCTTGCTGGTCCCAGAGCACAGACTGAAGTGGGGCTCCAGAGGCACTACCCACTTGTTACCCCCACTCCTCACATTCACTGCGGGAGCAACCTCAGCTGGATACCAGCCCTGCTACCAGTGAGATCTGCACTGGCAAAAAAAAAAAAAAAAACAAAAAAAAACAAAAACAAAACAAAACTCAGGCTTCTAAGCACTCTGCCCCCAAAGAGAGCGAACAGGTGATGCGCCATGTTTTAGACGAGGCTGAGATGTGGAGGACTGTAGCCAGCAAAGCACCATGCAGCAGTCAGAAAAGAAAGGTGTTGAAAACATCTTTCATCAAAGATGAGGAGCAGGGGGCTGGGGAGCTGGCTCAGCGCTGAGCACTGGCTGTTCTTTCAGAGGACCCAGCTTCAATCTCCAGCACCTCATGACAGCTTACAACTGCCTGATTCCAGTGCCAGGGCCCTGATACCTTCTTATGGCCTCCTCAGGCACTAGGTACACACATGGAACACAAACATACAGGCTGGCAAAAACCCATACACATAAAATACAATTTTTTATAAAGGATGAGGAGCAGGAAATGCAGCAGAAAAATAACTACTTGTGTGCCTGAAGGGCAGAAGGACATTGGTGGTGTGCATGAGGAAATTTGCACAGCTCGGAGGTGGGAAGGGCAGATATACAGGTTTCTGGAATTCCAGAGGAAATAATAATTGGAGCATGGGAAATAGTTGAAGAAATGAGCAAGTTTTTTTGAAATTAAGGGATGTGCTGCCTGCCAGAGGAAGCAAAGGGGCAACTATGGCTGAAAGAGGAAGTTAGAGAACATTAAAGACAACAAAGAAAAAGGTGAGCTGAAAATTCCATTGGAAGCAGCACTTTCAGCTGCAGCAGCAGGTTTAAGGCCTTGCAAGGTCACCTTGAAGGGTGCAGGGAAGAGCTGGGGTTACAGTGTTGTGGCAGAGCACGTACCTAGTATGTACGAAGCTCTGGGTCCCATATTCAGTACCACAAAAGACAAAAAAGTAAAAAAGTACGTAGGAGAAAGAGAGAGCTTACAGTTGATTAGCCTGAGCTGTCAAGCCCCCCACAGGTGCAGGAAGGGGGTCTTGTGGACCCAAAGCCTTACAAGGCCACCACTTGCAGATTCTTTAAGAACACCCTTAGGCCGGGCGGTGGTGGCGCACGCTTTTAATCCCAGCACTCAGGAGGCAGAGGCAGGCGGATCTCTGTGAGTTCAAGGCCAGCCTGGTCTACAAGCACTAGTTCCAGGACAGGAACCAAAAGCTACGGAGAAACCCTGTCTTGAAAATCAAAAAAAAAAAAAAAAAAAAAAAAAGAACACCCTTAGCATAAGTGGTCCACCAAGAAAAGAAATTTAAATCACAGGTGCAAGACAAGATAATGATGAGCAAATGCCTTTTGACATCAGAACACTAACTCAGTGGGTACCAGGGTTCCAGGAGGTAGGATAAGACAGTCCTTGATCACCTGACTTATGCAGAGGAGAGGAGAGAAACCATAAAAAAATTAGTGAGTGAGGGGCTAAGGGCTGGCTGGTGGTAGAAAGCATGCCTAACATGTGTACAGCCCTGGGTTCTCTCCCCAGATCCATAAATGGAAGCAATGAGTGATAAAAATACGTGAATCGTAAAATTAGAGATAGCTATCAGAAGGGTACAGAGATACATTTTTTAAGAAGAGAAAAGACAAACAGTAATCACAGCAGCAAAGCCAGAAAGGTGCTCAGTTCTGAGCACACTGAGGAGCGCCTGTCACGTGAACTAATACAGCTGTGAGCACACAGCCTGGCATATCAAACGTGTGCAGCAAATACATAGCTACCGCAAGGTCAAAAGGAAAAGCTAATAAACAATCAAAAGACAGCTGAGAAAACGGGTTAATATCAGGAAAGTAGATTTGAAGTTTAAAAAACAGAATAAAAGAAAAAATACTCGAAGGTCTGATAAATGGAGCTGTACCTAATAGCCAAAGTACAAGCTGGGCCTCACTTGTCATCCAGAACTTGGGGCACTGAAGTAGGAGAATCTCAAAGCCAAGGCCAATCTGGATCTAAATCAGGAAAAAATTCATTAAGAAATGCTAAGTCTGTTCATTAATTTCTAGATCCAAGGTGAACGAGTGTTTTGGGGTATACGATACAGGTATGTGATTGCAGGGCCTGGGAAGGAGGATTTCAGCTGAAGGCAGCTTGAACTCAATGCAAGACACTGTTTCCAAAACCAGACCAAATGAAGTCTAAGCACACAAAGAGACATCCATTAAGGCAGACCAACACACTATACCTGAGGTCCTTGGGAAGTCAAAGTCTACAGCTCTGAGGGGGTCACAGCACTAAGCCACCAGAGTTCTGGACTCATCATGGGCTCGCCGTAGCAGAGGTCAGCCTGACATGGCACAGAAACAACCAGCTGCTCCTCAGGGCTTCTTGGGGCCCTGGAGGCAACAGCCAAATCAGCCTCACTACCTGTTTTAATGACAGAGTTTATTGGTCCTAGCTATGGCCATCTGGAATGGAACTAAACAGGGACCTGACGCAGTCCAGAAAGCCAAAATATTTCCTCGGTGGCCCTTCATAGAAACATCTGTTGTCTCTGCTCTGGTATAATAGCTATCCAAGAGATAGGAGCCCTTACCTATCTATCTCCTATCTCATGGGTAGGGAACAGAGAACTTGGGCAGGGTCACTCTGAGCAGATAGCGGAGTCATAGTCAGCTACCTCCAGGCTCTGAAGCTCTGCGGTCCTAAGATTTGGGCACACTGTGTGTCAGAAGACACCAGGCAGCCCCTTCTCTGCTCCGTCCTTAAAAACAGCGTCCAAGGTTTGGGTAGCAAACACTTCCATGCGACCTTCAGCATTTCCCATCACAATGTTCCCGGCCATATGGAAGGCAGCAGTTAGCCCAGCCCCGCATACATACATACATACACAGCAGGGAGGCAAGGCTGGTAAGTGAACAATGTGGCATTTAGATAGATACAATCGCAGCTGAAAGATCAATATGAGAATTCCTAAGAGTTACAAGAATGAAATATATTTTTCATTGATTTGTTGTTTTAAACCATTAAGAAGATGGGTAAGCGTGTTAGAGCAGGGTAAACACTCAGGGCACAGAACACACCACTGTTTTCACGCCATTGAGGAAAATCAATCTCACTGACATATTTCCAAAGTTAAAACCCCAAAAGCAGAGCACACTCCTCAGGCCAGAGGGCGTGCAACCCTAAAGGAATGAGACATCATCCTGCTGACCACCGTGGCCCTGCGGCCTTGCAGGGCCTGACTCCAGTCCCTTGGCCAAAATTTACTCCCACAGTTGCTTTTAGAAAGAATCATAAAAATGTCCAAAGCTCCTTTTTTTGTTTAAATTGGCCAAGTGGCACCTATTTGCCTGGAGCACTAAAGCAGACAGTGCGGGAGAGATGGATCGATAGGAGGAAATGGAGAGGCTGGGGCTCCACACAAAGTTAGGCTGCCGCGCTGACATTATTGATTTTACCTAGTTCAGCTGGCCTTGTAATTAAAATGTAAATTTGAGAAAGAGATTATGTCCTGACAGAAATGGTAGGATTAAGGGGAAGATAAAAGCCCCTCAGTGAAAATTCTGAGAAAGAAATGAGAAAGAAAAAAGAGCCTGATTTCCTCAGCCGTGTGGATTTAGACTGAATCTAACACTTCAGATTCGCCCGTGTTTAATTGGAAAAACAGTGATGGACTATAAACTAGTATTATGAACTGAGCTCATTGCGCACTGTCTGTCTGTCTGGACACTCCAGCCTAGGCTGCTGGCTTAGTTCCCAGGACTCCCGGGGGAGTCTCCATTTGGTGCAGTGATGGAGGCTTCCCATTTTCCATCCCTGCCACAAGTCCTGCCCACGAGGCTAGTGTCCTTCTTACCCCAGCACCTCCTGTGAATGCTCCAACATTCTAGGTGTGTCATGTATCCCTGGCCTCAAGTGCCCACCGACCCTTCCTTGGTTCCTGTGGCCCTCAGCCCCATGGTGGCACCGATGGCCAGACTGTGGCTGCTGTAGGTCTACCTGTACACCTTGCCAGCCCACCCAGCCTCTACCATGTTTTCCACTTGATGTCATTTTGAAAACACAAAACAACACCTGGTTCAGACCACATGGGTCACTACTGCCTTTCAGGTTTAAACCAGATGCCTAGAGCATGTCCAAGAAGGGACGAACTACAGACAATGATGCAGCCACTAGGTCTCTACCTTTCTGTTAGGCTGGGATAAAGTCCCTCACCGGCTTTTTAGGCCCTTCCATGGCCAGGAGTACATGGAGGGCTCTGAAGAAAAGACACGGGCTAATGGGCACTAGGTGCAGGGGCTATGGGCAGTGTAGTTATTGCTGCTGTACTAAACACCCAGTAGTGGAGCCAACAGCATTCTACTGAAAATCATGAGTATTCCACACTAGAACACAACTCTGGGGCCTGGGCCAGGCTGAGGTGACCATGAGTAGATGTGGGTTGTAAACCTGAGCCACTTAGGATTCCTTGTGCAGTCAGTACTCACGTAGCCTCACAGCAGGTGGCCTGTGGCTGTGTCCAAGCAAGTAATGTTGGGAGATGCTTCAAAGTATTTCTCAATTCAGCCTCCTTTGCTGGGCTCAAATGGCCAGCAGTCACAAGCCATCCAGGTGCAGGCAGACACAGGATAGTCTCCAATAGGAGGACTACAGGCTTTGCTCTAGCCCTGTCAGTGTCCACTGGTGGCTGAAAAGGGCTTCACTGTGTGTATCTAGCTCCCAGAGGGGACACAGAGTCAGCATCTGTCTCTCACTGGCACCATCACTGGCCATTCCCAATCTCCGAGGATGGCAAGAATCTGTTTGTTCTCAGTGTTGGTGTGTCACTGCTGGCCCTACATGTGACCTGGAGCCACTCAAAGTCCGTGTAAAGTCTGGCTTACCACATCTACGGGAAGGATACAAACGTCAGAATAAAATGCAGAGAACAAAAGTAAAAAAAATGCTGTTGTGACCAAGAGCCCTGGATCAGTGCTGGCTCCCAGGCTCCCCTGAAGAACCCAAGAGTCTACCAGCTTAAGAAGAAAAGTGTGGCTTCCAAAGAGGGCAGAAGGACCATGGTCCATAGTTAGGTGCTACTCATACTGCCTGGACTGTGAAGAGTGTCCCTGCCTCACCTGATCTCACAGCCCACTGTTCTAGACTCTGGTGGCCTCAGATGTAGCCACAGCCATACCAGCACCTTGCTAGACCAGGGCCTCATCCAGCTGAGGGTAAAAGAAATAGGGGGCAAAGACCACCCTGGGCACAGGAGGGTGGCCATGTCATCCCATGGTATGCCTGAAGCACTTTTGGGTACCCCAGGTGTTAGGTGTGGCACTTAGCTGTGACCACTTTGGGTGAGAGTTTGACCACGTGGTATCTCTACTAGGTGAAAACGTAAGTTGGGAGATGGTAAAATCCATTTCGGGTAGAGATGGGTGCTTGGAGAAGCGTGTGGGTGGAGGAGGCTCATGGGTCATGGGCTTGCAGGCTGAAGAATCCCATGAGAGCATTGCAAGGCTGAGGCCTGGAGAAAGGGTATACACAGCTCAGCAAGGCGCAAGAGAGGCAAGCAGGTATAAGAGGGGCAGTTCAACTAGGCAAGGAGCTTTTCATGGGGCGTTACAACACTGGGACTCCTTCCTGCAGAGTGGGCCAGGCCAGAAGATGCTTAGCTAAGGGGTCACCAGTACCCCCTTAGTGTGGGAGGTTCCTCCTGACAGTCACACACTCATTGATCCCTAAGCGCCAGCCTGCCCAGCAGATGGCTCTGGGCAGAGGGCTGGGAAAGTGGAGAGGGGTGAGTCTGCCCAGGTTAATTTGGCATGATGCCCCAATGGGTCATGTCTAAATTCTCTTGCTAAATTCAAATTCTACCCCACAGAAGCCTGGGTACTTGTTTGTCTTTGCTTCCTTTTGACATAAGCGATGCCTTAACCGAGGGTGTGACCTGGGTCCTGGATCCCCTTTAAATTTCTCTCTGGAGGGCACAAGCCTAGGACACAGAGTGTGGCTTTTAGAGTTCTTGGAAAAGAGAAAAATCTTAAATGGGGCATTCCTGTCTGTCACAGTGGTGCTGTGTGCAACAAGCTGATTCCTGCTATGGGGTTCAGACAGTACTGGGTCAGAGGCCTCATCTGTGACTTCAAAGACACAAAGGGATGTTTTGCATGGTGTCTGCCTCCCTTCCACCCTGGTACAGGCCCTATGTAAGCAAAGGCATCCCCATAGACTGCACCCTGTCCCACAATCAGAGCATCAGATGGCCCGGAAGACCTTGTGTGGTGGAAGCCTGCCATATCCTGGCCCCTGGGAGGCTCGGGGCACAAAAGAAAAACTCCCCAAGTTAAATAAAGCAACAATTACTGATACAACAGCTGTACAAGGGAAGCTGAAGGCTAAGCTCCCTATGTTATTGTCACAACCTAGAGGCATTGTCCAGATGGGGGACTTGTCTCCCCCGTACCCCTGATGCCCAGTCTTGCCCCTCATTTGCCCACAGCTCACCATATTCAGCCCGGAGTTGGTCAGGGATTCGAGGTTCATAACCTTCTTTCTCTGGGACTTCCACAAAGTCCTGGTCCTCATCCTCGCTGTCCTCCAGGGCTTCTGTCTGTGGATACATCCCAAGCACAAATGAGGTCATCAGCTCTAGACAACAGCAGTTGGCCATGGACTGTGTGCAGGCGCTGCTTCCCATAGGGTCATCTCTCTAGTTTAGGACTTCACCATCAGATGTGAATGGTCTTTAATTACAATGTCTCTAAGGCTGTTCTTATTCTTAAATTACAGTGCCTTTTCTTAGCTCCTACCTGGAGCCATTCCTTAATCACCACCAACTCTCTTGTGCCTGTTGCAGTTTGCACCGCCGAGCACTTGGACAGCTGCCCCATCCCCAGTAAGCAGGCAGCAGAGCCTCAGTTAATGCTGTGCCAGCCCACCTACAGCTCTGCCATGCCCAAGTAAGCCACCAGGGACACAGGTCATAGTACTAGCTCTGGCTCAGACTTCCTGCTCCTCCAATCTCACAGCAGAAACATCCTCTGATGACGTTCTTCCCGCCCTACCTCCCAGTGACCTCATGTTCTTCCAGAACCTTCCACACCCAGGATAGAAACCCAACCTTCCTCCATTGCCCACCTGTCACACTAGGGGGCCAGGCTCAGCTAACCAGGACAAGGAGGTCCATGCCCCTAGGTATGTAATACCCCTCAGATTGTGGTGGCCCCTTGAGCTGTGATGCCCCTGGAATGTGCCCCAAGTTTCAATGCCCTTGCAGCTTCCAAATCTCCAGAGCAATTTACTGGACATGGTGGTGCCCACCTTTAATCTCAGCGCTTGTTTGTGTATGAAATGAAGGGGAATGTACAAGGGCTGAAATAAAGAGAAGACTCAATTGCAGTAAGAATCCATAGAGCCCTAACTGACCATCAGGAGCTCTGCACTGAGTATCCATCAATGTCTGAGAGTGGACTGGGCTGTTGGGAGGCAGAGGCAGGGGGATCTCTGTGAGTTAGAGGCCAACCTGGTTTATGTAGAAAATTCCTGGACAATAGAGAGACCCTGTGTCAAAATACAAAACAAAACAAAAACCAAACCAATCAACCAAACAAACAAAAGCTCCAGGGCAGAGTTGAGGCAAGGAGGACCCTTGTCAAGTGAATGCCAACTAGTGGGACCCTTATAGGGTTTTAAGAAAAACTTTGAAAAACTTTTTAGAAACCATTTCCAACAGAAACTTTGAATTCACAGATGTTTCCCATGGTCCTGTCTATCTCCTGAAGGGAGAAAGGACATCTAAAGAGTAGCTTCTACTCTTAGGTCAGGAGCCACATGCACTGGAAGCCAAGCTGTGCAAATGACAGCTACCACAGAGGCATCTACAGCAGCACCTGCCTAAGGCCTAGCTCAGCACGCTGCCCGCCCAGGTAGAGCCAAGCTCCACCTTGGGGCTGCTGGAGCCATCAGCAGCCACATCTGGCCGTGCCTGTTGGCCCCATGCCCCAGTCTGGGCGACTGCTGCCCGAGAGAGCATAATCAGATGCAAATGCACTTTGTTTTGGTGCAGCCCACAGTCGTGCATCTGGGAAGCACGGGAGACATTAATCATCGGAAACTGTAATTTTTGTTATCAGTCTAACACTGATCAAAAGGGAAGCCTGTCTCCACCGCTGACCTGTGAAACGTCCCAATTATACTCTTTGGAAATGACAGGGGCACTTAACTCCCGCGCTGAGCAAATGACGACGATCAATCACGTTTGAATAACAATGAGCCACGGACCTGAAAATTATTTTTGTATAGAATCTACCCAGGAATTTATGAAAGGTGGAAAGCAGCCCAAGGTTTTAGGGCATTACAGGCTCAGCTAGTGCAGTGCGTATCAAACACTAAACAGAATTTATGTGTTTTAATTTTCTAAAAGGTAGATGTGGGCTGGGTGCTACAATGCATAACATATAGTGCCAGGTTTTAAATATGGGGGTCATTTTCATAAAATATTATGCTTATTGCTCACACCCTTGAATTTTGCTGGGGACTTTTTATCAAAATTGCATTCCCTAAAAATATTCAACTGCTTAGGTAACTATTAGAATTTTATCTTCTTCCTCCCCAACTAAATCGTTTATTTTTAAGATTAAATTTGAAGCACTGGCTTCTTTCTTGTTCTTAAATTAGTACTGATAAGGCCTCTGGCTGTCTGCTCTTCCACTGTATGCGTTTGCCTTGAAAAGACCCAGGCTTTCTCTGGGGCCACAGAGAGATGCCAGTCATTTCTATACTTGACTCTGCAACTATTCGAAGATGGGGTCCTCACGCTGCAACAACTGGAATCTAGAGATGCCACCACTAATACGTAAGTGAGACTAACATGAAGTCTGAATCCACATTTGGTAAATACCAATAATGCAAATCCTTGGTGCCAAAGTTACCAAGGACAGCAGACAGATGGGCCATACCTGAGGGACGGGAAATTACTCTGATGTGGAAAACCTCAGAGCCCTAGCTGTTGGGACACTCCTGTGACCTGCTCAGGAGTCTGGCCAGGAACATAATGGCCACAAGGGACAGTACCCTGGAAAGGTAACACAGCCCAGAGGGGAGAAGGCCTTCATGGGATAGTCTGGAACCTCAGGTGACCAGCCTCCACTCACTATTTTAGAATCTCAAGAGGTCATGACCACTGTGGTAGTAACCTGCCTCTAAGGTCACATGGGAGGTCAGACAGAAGGCAGCATCCAGAGAGGTCTGGAGAAAACAGCTGAACACCAAGGGTCCTGGGAAAGAGCTCATATCTGGTTAAAAAAAAAAAAAAGGCGTCAGGACTGGTAATATCTTCAAAATGAGGCCAGACTTTTAAAATGCTCTCAAGAACAACTTACTCTTATCCCAAGTGAGGGCCAAGTTTTCTACTTTGGGGAAACAATATAACACAAACTGCATGAAGCCAGGGGAAAGACCAATCCTTAATGAGATCTGCACATGGGAGCCACACATCAGCACAGGTGATTTTCTGACAGGTGAAACCCTTGGGTGCCTTTGAGGATAGGGTGGTGGTCAGAAACCCTTCCAGCCAATCAGATGACTTCTCCCAAGCTGCACCCCCTGGTGAGAACTACAGATCCCTACAGAGGGCCAATTCAGCCACCCACAGGATAGACACAAGCTTTTACTTACCCACTACTGTTGCCATGGTGGGGGCACTGCTGGTTTTATACAAATTGATTCTCACCCACGGTTAAAAGGATTTAGAAAAATGAGTCGTCATGATCATAATTAAACAAGCAATAAAATGGCTAAAATATACAACGCAATCAGTTTACAGAAGTAGGGTGGTGAGTGCTAATTATTTGCGAAGGAATGGGAAGAGCATCTCAACATCCAGAAAGCCATGGCCGCCAAGCCCACAGCCTAGAGATACAGCTGAGACCATTAAATAAATTTTGTACGATCTAATTAACTTGGTGCGCAATCTCAATTACTTTTCACCCAAGAAATCACTTTTGTTCAGTTTTATGTGTGTCTATTTCCCTTTTAAAAAAAAATGATGTAAGGCCTCGTCAGACAAGTGAGTTCCAAACTGCATTTGTCTTTCAGCGGCTTGATGGCTATGCATTTAAAAACCCATTCTATCTTATAAACTAAAAATTAAACGTGCTCAGCTGTGATGGCCGTCATTGCATCTGCTATTTATATGCTAATGCCCTCCCTGGAAGGCCGTGCAAATTGCCCGGCCAGGCCAATATCTCATGTGCATCTCGGCTGCCAGGGACGCACCTTCAGAGGACAGAGGGTGTAGTGGTGCTCACCACATGATAACACAGAACAGGCACCTGGTGGTCACTGAGTCAAACCTGCCCAGATGCAGGCAGGGCACTCGAACACATGGTCAAGTCCAAACATTACGCTGGAACAAAACTTCATTTTCTGGAATGACCGTTTCTATAGAGGCCACGTACACAAGGGATCTCACAATAGCACTGCAGGACACACAGGGATGGGCATTTCTCCTCCTCCTCTCCCCTGATCTGAAACAGTGTGGAACAGTCCATAGAAACCTGCCCTTGAGAATCCAGTATGCTCAACAGCTCCAGTGCCAGGGAGCTTCCTGGAACTGGGGCTCAAGAGCTGAGTCTAGCCTGCTACAAAACATGAGGCAAAGAGCTTTTAGTGTGCCTAGAATGTGCCTGGAAGTCCATTTCTAGAGCAAGGCTAAGACTAGAAATCTCTGCTGGATCCAAACAAGCAGCTAGTCAATCAAATTGAGGCCTGGGAGCCTAGGTGGACACAGGCCAGGTGCTCTGGGTTTACAGTGCTCCTAATGAGTATTCTCAAACAAGCTTCTCTGGGAACCCACATACACATGCTCCCAATGACAAGGTTGTGTGAGTGGTGCAGAGGCAGGGAGAGTTATCATGAATGAGGTTATGCGAACTCCACACATTAACATCCAATGAAGTGTGAAATCACTAATCATTCTTCCCAGGAGTGTGCAGAGAAAGCCAACCACACAGGGGAGGAGTGTGTCCTCATAGCTAACACTTGCCAGGATTGGAACAGGGCCCTCCCCGTGCCTTGGCTGCCATCTCAGGTGAAAGCAGGTGGCCAGCCTCTGAGAACTTGAGGCCATGCTATGCTGTGTGGCCTGTCCCAAAGGTGTGGATGCCATAGTCATCAGACAGCCTTTCCACTCTGCATCTGGGACTTTAGGAAGGGCCAAGATCAAACAAGTTCCTCCAGACTGCTTTCTCATCTGTGAAACGGAGGAAATACTCCTGGAGCTAAAGAAACAACATATGAGAAGGTACTGAGAGCTAGTTCATTCTGGAAAGACAAATGATTGGGCTGGACACTAGAGCCAAGACCAGATCCATGCAGTAGGGCGTGGGAGAGTATAGGCTGGTGAACAGGCTGTGGAACTGTTTTCTCCCACCCCTGTGAGCATAAGAACTTATGCTCAAAGCCCTCCCCACTCCCTGCTGCTGGGTGCGTGCCTGGCCTTCAGGGTGATGGAGGGAGCACAGCATCGGGAAGGCTGTTTACGGGCCCAGCTGCTGCACAAGGTCCCGCAAAGGCTGATTTAGTTTCCCTGCTTTCCCAGGGTGTGCCTGACGGTTCAACATTTCATTCCCTGGGTTTTCTGCCTCTGTCCTTTTCACCTACAAGAAGCAAATCCTGCACAGCCTAGGGAGCTTTCTTAACACTCAGCAGGAGAGGAGCTGGGCTTGAGTGTGCTCCCGACATAGCACCCATGGGCCTGGTAAGGAGGCTGGCTGATCTGAAAGGCAGGCTGCCCAGCACCCAACACAGAAAGCGAGCAAGGCTGCACAGCATGAACCAAACAGATTTGATTTCCATTGCTGTGAGAGGGCGAAGATGAGTCCGTGGTTCCATGAGGGTGGCTGCTGCCACACGGCCCATAAGACTGGTGTGCACAAAGACACATTTATAACCACAGGAACAGGTAGACCAACAGTCCAGGAAGGAAAGAGCAGCTGCTGATAAGTCAGACGTACTGATGTCTGCAATCACTGCTCTGACCACCAGCTGGTGGGAATTCGTATTTTGTTAATTACATAACACAAACTAACCATGATCAGAGCTCCATAATGAAAAGGCAGGCAATTTAAAAGTTTTCAAAGGATTTTTATCAGTTTAAATAATGAGGCCGCCATGGGTTATTACAGCTCTTCTGTAACAGAGCAGGTGGAAACTAACTCCACCAAATGGCCCTCCACATTGATCGGGTCAAGATTTATCCCCAGTCTGCCACCAAACTGAGCTCAAGAGAACACACTCTGTAAAGCAAATGCTTAGACATGTTTAAACTGGTTTAAGTATTTTTGAAGATAGACCATCTATGTCAAAAGGAAAGCAATACTGTGCAGAAACCAATGGCAACATTCAAATGGGAACTGAGACTGGACTCCAAGATGCCAGGGAGGAAAGGGGACTACCCCGCACAGCCTGCATCAACCCAACCTTCCAAAGACAGCCTGGACCTGTCCAAATCTGGGCTGCTGTTTATGACCAGTAGCACTGTATTTGTTTCAATCTCACACATTTGTTAGAAGTTCTTAAATGTTTAAATCATGCATTATTGAATTAGTGTTCCCTGCTCAGCCTGTTCTACATGAGGAGTTAACGATGCCAATCCCGTGCTAAATGGGGAAACACTAGGAAATGATTTAAACCCTCCGTAAATTTTATTTGGAAATTAGTGAACACCTCATCATGATTTCTAATTAAAACAGCTCTAATTAACATAGACATTCATTAGCCCTCTCTCCCTGCCCCTCCCCCACAAGACACTGTGGTGCAGCAGCCTTGCAAGGAGCTGCCCACCAGCTGCAGGAAGGGCGGGCGATGTGTAGATAGGCAGTCGCTGTATCTATTCTGGGAAGCAGTGCTCACCTGAGCCTGGGCGCTGCCACTCACAGTCCGGGAGCCGCCAATCACTTCATCTACAAGCAGCGCCTCACTCGCTCTCCAGCTGCGGCAAGCGAAATCTCCAAGGATTTCAGAGCAGTGCCTTTCGTTAAAATCAGTTTGCAGAGACAGGTCTAGGAAGTGTCCATTAACTGAGAGCAGAACACAGCACTACCTGCCTTCCCTCTGAAGGTAGGGCACCCTCAGTCCACAGGCTGCCACCTCACTGGGCCCAGGCAGCCCGACGAACCCACAGACGGTCTAGGTTAGTGTGCTGACCTGTGTGACCAGAGGAGTCAGAGGATCCCCCCAAAACGCCCTGAAGGGCCTGTCTTCACAACAGATCCTATAGGCACAGGTGAAAGTAGTCAGGCTTCAGCTGTGATGGTCACCATCTGCCTGCTGAGATGCACAAGGATACATGTACTAATCTGGGTAAGATCAGGCTAGGAGTCACTGGGTACAAGGGATAGTGGAAACAGTACAGGCCCTGAGCGTCACATCAACCCAAGACTGGCCACCATGTACCACAGGAAGACCGTCCTTGGAATGTTAAAGTGCTGGGTCTCAGACTCCTGGGGCCCATGTCCCCTTACACCAAAGGCAGATCTACAACAGGAAGCTAGGACAGCAGATGGTTTAGGACAGCTAGCGGGAGTCAGGGCAAGCCACTCAGTCTTTCTTGGTGTAGTACCAGGGATTGAGCCTAGAGCCTCAAACACGCTAGGCAGCATGCTACCACTGAGTTAAATCCCCAGGTCTTTTTCTATTTTGAAACAAGGGCTCACTAAGTTGCCTAGGCAGCCCTATAAATCACTCTGTAGCCCAAGCTGGTCTTAAAGTTATGATCCTCCTGCCTCAGCCTTTCAAGTAATTTGGATCACACTGTTTCACCACCAGGCCCAGCTTCCACTGAGTTGTGTTGAGTGCATGGCCATTATTATTCAGGTAACAGAGACATGGGTACAAGCCACATAGGAAAAATGGTGCTTCTTGCCTGGGCTCTGCGGATGGAAGTTGCAGCACCCACTGCTGGCCGAACTAAATATAGAGCTCTGACCCAGCAGGCTGCATGTCTTCACTACCCACAAAGGTACCAAGAGTGTCCTGTAGGATGAAGAAAGTATGGAATATATACATATTAGAGTACTACTCAGCAGTAAAAAACAAGGACTTCTTGAATTTTGCATGCAAATGGACGGAAATAGAAAACACTATCCTGAGTGAGGTAAGCCAGACCCAAAAAGAGGAACATGGGATGTACTCACTCATATTTGGTTTCTAGCCATAAATAAAGGACATTGAGCCTATAATTCGTGATCCTAGAGAAGCTAAATAAGAAGGTGAACCCAAAGAAAAACATATACTCATCATCCTGGATATTAACCTTCATCAGGTGATGAAAGGAGATAGAGACAGAGTCCCACATTGGAGCACCGGACAGAAACCCCAAGGTCCAAATCAGGAGCAGAAGGAGAGAGAGCACGAACAAGGAACTCAGGACCACGAGGGGTGCACCCACACACTGAGACAATGGGGATGTTCTTTCGGGAACTCACCAAGGCCAGCTGGACTGGGTCTGAGAAAGCCTGGGATAAAACCGGACTCGCTGAACATAGCAGACAATGAGGACTGCTGAGAAGTCAAGAACAATGGCACTGGGTTTTGATCCTACTGCACGTACTGGCTTTGTGGGAGCCTAGGCAGTTTGGATGTTCACCTTACTAGACCTGGAAGGAGGTGGGAGGTCCTTGGACTCTCCACAGGGCAGGGAACCCAGTCTGCTCTTCGGGCTGATGAGAGAGGGGGAGTTGACTGGGGGAGGGGAGGGATATGGGAGGCGGTGGCAGGGAAGAGACAGAAATCTTTAATAAATAAATAAATAAATAAATAAATAAATAAAATAATAATAATAATAATAATAAAAAGAGTGTCCTGTAGGCCAGAGGAAGACTGCCCAGGTCTCCTCCAGCAGTCGGTCATTCAGCACTCAGGAAATATGGAGCCAAGAGACATGGCTAAGACAACAGTGCCCAACAACACCCAGTTCTGTCAACCCGACAAAGCTTCAGGCCAAGGAGAACAGCCACACTGCTAAGACCCTCAGGGCTTAGAGTCCTGCCAGCCCCAGCACTGCTGCTGGTCCCAGTAAGGTAGTGCAAGCTAGTAATACTTAGGCCCTTGAAAACCCCTTCTGTGCTACCCAAGAGCATTCAAAGTTCTATGGCCAGTCCCTGGAACATCAGCTACCCAAGGATGTCCCTGCACTGCCAAGGCCCATCAGCAAGGTGACTGTCCACATAGTGTAGTAATTAGTTTGACTGAGATCTTCAGGGAGGGACTGGGGTACACAGCAGAACAGTGAGGTGGCCTTCCACTTCGCAGTCTTGGCCAAGCCTGGAGCCTGAGACTTTGGACACTGAGTGTAGAGATGAACGCCTCCTGACTGCTACAGTGAGGGCTGGAGAAACGCTCTCTGCTGTAGACATACATTGCTCAAGATTCATAAATCTGACTTGGTAAGTGACACAACCAAATGCAACTCTCACGAGATGGTAACCCACATACCAAAGCCGCCAGACAGACTCGGGGTGGCACAGTACTTCCATCATTGCCACGATCGCAATGGCTGGCCAGCTGAAGGAGAAGCAAGGTCGCCCTCTGCTGGCCCACATCACACATACCCTCAGCAAAGCTGGGACCAGCCGGCAGCTGCAGAATAGTCAGGAGCTCCCTCCTACCCCATCTGGTCCCAGCACTTCTTCTACTGCCCTTTCAGCTGCCACAAGGGGTCAAAAGGGTCTCTAAACGTTAGGCGAGCGTCCTCTTGGCTTTAGGCTGGAGCAGTGGATGGCTTCAAAATTGAGCTTTTCCTCAGTAAAGGCAGCGTTGTTTCCACCTCAAAGCTAGCTTCCAAAACAGAATTTACAAGTCAGACTGACCAGGTTAGCTAACCTCCTAATGCTGCGACCCTTCAATACACTTCCTCATGTTGTGCTGACCCCCAACCATAAAATTATTTTGTTATTACTTCATAGCTATAATTTTGCTGCTGTTATGAATCATAATGTAAACACCTGATATGCAAGATATCTGACCCTGTGAAAGGGTTGTGACCCACAGGTTGAGAACCACTGCTCTAAGGCTATGTTCAGAGACCAGACTAAGGGTCAAGGTTTCAAACAATTCCATGGGGATGGGGGCAGTTCTAACGTCTATTTTCTCTGTTTGGAAACCAGTTGGGAAGAGTCACTGAGATGTTCCAGCCGGGGAAGGGCACTTGCCAAGGACCTGGCTCTTGTCTGTGGACCTACATGCTACAAGGAGAGACCTGACTGCCACAGATAAACGTAAACCGTTTTCATTAGAAGCAGCCGAGAGAAAGATGGGTGATGACTGTCCGCTGGGAGCTGGGAGAACAAGTGACAGAGAGAGTTTGGACTGTGACAGTTTTCTGTCTTCCAACCAAAATCTCAGGACCCATCTACCCAAGTGCAGCAGCCACCTCCCCACTCTGTGGTGACTTGTGACAAACCCCAGGTCCATGAAGCCCTCAGGCCCAGGATCTCCATTCCCACTCCAAGGGCAGCACCTCTTCCAGGCACAGCAACACTGCCAGTGTGCCTGGCATGGATGGCCTCTGTGGCTCCTAAGCCACTACAGGACTGAATCCTTACCCACTACCAGGCACCCTGAACACACGCCCCACACCTCTCTCTGGCCCTTTCTGGGACTCCCATCTCTCTGGTCCCATCCAGAGAACCCATGTACCCTGTTCTATTTCTTTTTTTCTTTTTCTTTCTTTCTTTCTTTCTTTTTTTTTTTTGATTTTTCAAGACAGGGTTTCTCCATAGATTTTGGGTTCCTGTCCTGGAATTAGCTCTTGTAGACCAGGCTGTCCTCGAACTCACAGAGATCCGCCTGCCTCTCTGCCTCCCGAGTGCTGGGATTAAAGGCGTGCGCCACCACCGCCCGGCTCCCCTGCTCTATTTCAACACCAGATCCTCACTCAGGGAGATACAGCACCTTGTCAGCCCCCTGAATCTCAAAAATACCCTGTTTTTGCCTACAAACAACCTAGCCTATCCAGGTTTGAGGCCACATGCAATCCAACAGACAGGTGGCCTTCAGGTCCCCATCCCAAAGGGCACAGTAGCCATGCTCACCTGACTGCACCAGAGCATTCTGAGGGTTTCATTCTGTCTGCCTGCCCAGAGACAGGATTCCCTATTAGATAGCAACTCCAGAGAAGCCCCCACTTAACAAACACTGAGCCAGGGCCTGGCCTAGTTCTTCGGGCTCTCAGGAGGAGCCCTTGAAGTATGGGTTTTCAGTACTTTGTAAGTATCCTTGGCTATAACACAGGGTGAACAGATCCTAACAACAGGAATGCAGCCACCATGAACTTACTCCACAGAGACTTATCTGGGACTCCCACCATAAGAACTCAGTAAGGAAAAGCCCAGAATCTTCTGAAGCTGGTGACGCCTGCCCGCTCAAATGGCTGAGTGCAGACTCCTGGGACCTCTCAGCCTCAGCTGCGTGAACTCACCCTACTCTTCGGCTCTCTCTCAGGCTTGATGCTCAGTTCCTCACACTTCTTCAGAGCAAGCTCCAATTTCATTTTCAGGTCTATGGCCTGCTTTAAGTGTTCGCTGTAGATCCCTGCACGGGTAAACCGCTGTAAAACAAAGCATGACACTCAAAGTTCCCAGCCCATCCCCAGAGAGCCTAGTCTGGCCAGGAGACCCATGGCCTAGCCCCTTCTTCTAGGAAGGGACAAAGTTCTAGGGAGAGAGGAAATGCTCATTCCCCACCCACGTGAGTGTTCCCGCCTTCCACATCCTTGCTTTGCCTGGTCTTGGAACCCAAGTTCACTGCTGAAGATCAGGTACTGAGCCTCACCTGGACCCAGGAGCACACAGTTGGCAGAAACTTGTTCTGGATGAGTTTGAGCGAATCTCTAGCAGCATGGAGGACAGCAAGGTTGTCTTCATTCTCTTGCACCTTCAGACCATCTAAAACAAGGCAAAGCAAGTCACAGATGGATGCTAAGGCCAGTCATGTAGCAGAAGCCATGAAACCCACTGGAAATGTGACTCCAAGCATGTCCCAGACACTGGTCAACTCTGAGAGAGAAACATACCATGTGGAAAAACTCTGGGACAGTATCAACCATTCTGGCTCTGCACTGAGGCTGCCCTTCACACAGTTCCACTGCTCCAGCCCTGGCTTCCCAGCCAGAGGGCTAAACTGCTCAGTCACCTTCTCTTTCCTCTTCTCTCAGGACTGCCTCCACCTCTGGGTCCCAGGGTCTCAGTGACCCCTGCCATTCTGCCTCTTCTTGACAGGGTCTTCATTTCCTTCACAACACCTGCTAGGCAGGCCTTCAGAAAGGACCTCACTAGCACTTGTATGCTTCCAAGGCAAGGAGCAGTACAGCAGCGATATCAACCTGGAGCTGTGGATCCTGAAGAGCACCAGTCCCTCCCAACAATATCCCACAAGGTGAACAGATGGCACCTGTGAGGACATCTGGCCCAACCAAGATCAAGAGATGGACAAGTAAGCCCTCTGTGCCCACATGGCTGGAATGCTAGGGCCAGGTACAACTCTGCCACATCCCTCATCATTGTAAACACAGCCAGAAATCATACTTTGATCACATTTTCATCCTAGGAAGGTGCCCCTGGTGGGCCTTCAGGTAGATGCCCATACATCTGCCATGGAGTCTGTATCCCTGCTCATAACCTTATTAGTATAGGACTATAATGACTGAGAATTCCATGGTGGCAGAAACTCAGAGAAGAGTTACACAGGAAAGACTAACCAGATGGAGGTCCCTCTATCCCTCATAGCCCAACCCAAGGAACTGCAGTTCTACCTTGAGACAACCCAGTGCCAGGGAGGGAGCTGCAAACCTTGCTAGGCCAGGGCAGTGCATGGAGGCACTGCACACCCCCAGCAGTCAGTTACCTGAGGGGAGTTCCACATCCAGTGTGTACTTGTGAGATCCTAGCCCATGGCTCCTCAGGAACTCCTCTGGGTCACTGTGCTCATCCTCATCCCTGGAGAGGTCTTGTGTGGCTGTTAGGGCCAGTGCCTTCAGACCAACAGCAGATCCTACATGGTATGCAGAGTCAACCAGGTCCTTGCTACAGCATGGCTGCTCTTCATTCTGAGATAAAGGGAGACCAGACTCACGAGAAGTTGCCTGGTCTGGGCTCAAGACACAAGGAACATGGCCCTCTGTTATGCCAGATGCCTCAGCAAAGAATTTATCCTCTGGGTATGGGCCAAAGTCCAAGGGCACGAGCAGTTTAAAGCAGTTCTCCACTTCTGTCAGGCTGTATCCAATTTCAGCAGACATTTCTGCAGACATGGAAACACTTGCTTACTCTGTCATCTCGAGCCAGAGAGCAAGAGATGTCTATAACTGCTCCCCAGGGCACCAAAGTGAAGATCACAGTGCCGCCAAGGAAAGCCAATGCGCTGGTGCAGAAATCAGAACACTTCCAACCACTTATTAAACTATTAGTGTAAACAGCTCAGTCTCTGGAGCACACCTCTGATCACGGTTGTGTGGCAGTTCACAGGAGCCTATGTGACCACTCCCACAGGCCAGCCTTCCACTCAGAATGGTGGTCCCAGAGAGGTCATCACCACTACACACTTTACCAGGTCCCCCCTCTTGGAGCCCTCTGGGCCATTCACAGCACAGCTGTCTCCCCATAGCCTTCCCCAAGGCCTGGGTTTTCACAGGACACGGGTATGTGAGAGGCTCTGGACACAGAAAGAACCTAAGACCTGCTCTCGAGAACAGGCTGACTCCCAGGAAGGATGAGGATCTGGGGAACGGAACTCGCAAGAACAGATGCTAGACATGAGAAGAAACAGCAAGAAGGCCTCTACAGAGTGTGGACTCCTTCCTGAAGTCACAGCTATGTCCAGCTCCTCTGTTCAGAGAGTCTTACGCTAAATAGTTACAGGGAGACCAAATCACCAGGAGACACATGCACTACAGGCAGCCTGTGATGGTTCAACACCATCGTGAACCATTCTGTCTTGCAAACCTGCCTGCATGGTCTCAGGCTAGATTAAAGAACAACTAGGGAACAAGCACAAGGGACCACTGGGCAGTTTCAAGGGCTTAGCCTAGGAACTTACCTTCCATTTCTCTCTTAGCCCGTTCAGCACTTTCTTTGTGGATTTTATCCAAGTGCTTCTGTTTCTCTTCTTCTCGCTTCCTTTCTGCCAAAGACCTAGCATTGACATCCCGAAAATCCACCTGAGAAATTGAAAAGGAAGTTTAGGATTAGCTACAACAAACACAAAGTACAAAAAGACACAGTGCCATCAACACAAGGCCACAACTTGATGGTTCCTAATCTACAACATTTCAAACAAGGCTGACTCATCCTGCCACATCTTCTACATCCAATGCCAAGTTCAACACTGTTGGGAAGCAGAATGCTCCTCTAACTGCAGGCCAGGGGTTATCAGCTAGGCCCAGAACATACACACCACCCAGTAGTGAACTCCAATGATGTGGGATGTCCTTCTGTATATGTGTTGCTTTTATTGGTTGAAGAATAAAGCTGTTTTGGCCAATGGCTTAGCAGAGCAAAGTCAGGCAGGCAGGAAGTCCGAAGAGAGATATATGGAGAGAGTAGGTGGAGTCAATGGACGCCGTACAGCTGCCAAAGGAAACAGATGCTGGAACCTTACCCAGTAAGCCGCAGCCTCGTGACAATACACAGAATAATAGAAATGGGTTAATTTAGCTAGCTAGGAATACATCTAAGCTATTGTCCAAGCAGTGCTGTAATTAACATAGTTTCTGTGTGATTATTTGGGTCTGAGCAGTCGGGAAACATAAGAGCAGTCTACGCCTACACTCCAGAGAGTAGGTGACACCCATACAAGAACCAGAACCATGTAGGAAGGTCCAGTCATTCGCTTGTGCTGCTGACAGGGGCATGACAGAATCTGGGCAGTGACAGGAGGGTGGAAGGCAGAACAGAACCTGGTGTCTTACTAAGCCCAGCACTAGTCAGAGCTCATGGCAAGAAATAAGCATGGCTTACTGGCAAGAATAGAGTATGTTCCAGAAAGGGGAGCCCATCCTAAAGCAGAGGCATCTAGGAGTATGATTCGTCAGGCTTAGCTCCACTCTCAGGCAGGTGCTAGGTGCAGTTTTCTTCCCCAAAGCTGTTCTGACCTTTAGGGAGCATCCTCCATTCTATTGCATGCTGATCCAGCTGTCTTGCCTACCCTGGGCTGGGCACCCTGCCAAACCCTCAATGCAAAGAGCTCTTTCTCTCATTGGTTGGCCAGTCTTGTCTACCACAGGAAAGCAGACTGTCCTGCCCAAGACTCACTTACCTTTTTGATGTGTTTTAGGAAGTGGTAGCCCAAGGCTAGCTTCTTATAGGCCTCCCCAAACTTCTCATTCCAACCTTCCACAGCCTGCATGGCTGCCTGCTTTAGCCTCTGAGCTGCCTCTCGTGGGGGTGGCAGGGGATGTTCATTATCTGTGCCCAGTGTGAGCTCCAGGAATTCCTGGAAGTCAGAAACAAGCAGCACTCGGAACTGATGAGACCTGGTGAAGAGCTCATCCACGATCTGGAAGGCTGAGAGGCGGATCTCAGCATGGTCCTGGGTCAGCTGTGTCTTCAGCAGGTGGTAGGCATGGCTCAGCTGCTCCTCGGAAGACCTAAGGGCACAAGTCAGCCTAACCAAATGCTCACTCACGAAAGACAAATAAGCATCACTCTTTGTGTGGGGACACTACAGTTACAAGTGGCAGAGACTGTGCTTAGCACTCAATGTTTATTCTTCCCTTCTAAAGCTGAAAAGACATACCGGGGTCTAAACACCAACTGTGGCCCACTCCTGTCCTGTTTCTGTACTGCCCATGAACCAAGAACTCTGTACATTTTCAAACAGTTAAAGCCATTGTTGATGTGGCCCAGTGGCAAAGCATATGGCTAGCACGTGTGAGGTCCTCAGCTGGACGTCGGGCACTGCAAAGATACACTGTGGTTGAAACACATAAAAGAATACTTTTTTAAAAAAAATATTTATTTATTTATTGTATATACAATATTCTGTCTGTGTGTATGCCTGCAGGCCAGAAGAGGGCACCAGACCCCATTACAGATGGTTGTGAGCCACCATGTAGTTGCTGGGAATTGAACTCAGGACCTTTGGAAGAGCAGGCAATGCTCTTAACCGCTGAGCCATCTCTCCAGCCCCAAGAATACTTTTTGACATATGAACATTACATTAAGAATCAAACGTCAGAGGCTGCAGCGACGGCACAGTGGTTAAAAGACCTACATGTTCTTCCAGAGGCCCTGGATTTGATTTCTAGCAGTCACATGGAGGCTTATGACCATCTCTAACTCTAGTTCTAGGAGATCCTACACACTCTTCAGGCCTCCCTGGGTAGTAGGCATGAACATGGTGCACAAATCTACATGCAGGCAAAACACCCATACATATAAAATAAAATAATTAAAAAAAATAAATGTCAATGAGTTTTGTTGAAACACAGCTACCCTGATGGTCCCCAGTTACAGACAGTTGTGAGCTGCTATGTGGGTGCTAGGAATTGAACCCGGGCCCTCTGAAAGAACAGTCAAGTGCTTTGGAACTTTTTAGAGACTCTCAGAAGAAGCCTTTTTCCATCAAAGTAGGAAGAATTGTGCTTGTAGCAGGGACTTGCATTCCAATCTCAGGAACGGTAATGCAGGATATGATTGATGTGGGATGTGGAATAGCCTTCTGTACACTGTGAATATGTATTCCTTCTATTGGCTAATGAAGAACCTGCTCTGGCCTATGGCAGGATAGAATATAGCTAGGCAGAAAATCCAAGCAGAGAGGGAGAGAGAAAGAAGTGGGGTCAAGAGAAATGCCAGGGAGAAGCTGATAGAACATGATGCCATAACACCTAAGATAATGACAAGGTCACATGGTGATATACAGACTATTAGAAACGGGTTAATTAACAAGTGAGAGGTAGCCAGTTATAGCCTAAGCCACTAGTCAAACAATTATAACCAGGACCAGTGAGCTGAAGAGAAACCAGTCCAGTGGGTGCAGACGAGACAGAGAGAAGTCTCCAGTAACACATGATCCCTGAAGAGACAACACTAGTTGGTTCCAACTCTAGTTAAGAATGGGAAACAGCCGGGCGATGGTGTCGCACGCCTTTAATCCTAGCACTGGGGAGGCAGAAGCAGGCGGATAACTGTGAGTTCAAGTCCAGCCTGGTCTACAAGAGCTAGTTCCAGGACAGGCTCCAAAACTACAGAGAAACCTTGTCTTGAAAAACCAAAAAAACAAAAAAATAAAAAATAAAAAAAGAATGAGAAACAGAAAAGCTGGAGCCTCACCTGCACCTGGAATTCCAGCGAGTGTGATGTGTGATGGATGGACTGGGGAACATCTGAATCCTTTGAGTCTCTTGAGAAGTCTACATACAAGTCAAAGGCATGTATTTTTCTACCCCCAGAGGCTGCTTCTTGTCTCTCCTAAGATACATCCTCTGTTACCTTGGTTGCCCAGCTACAAAGTATCCTCAAGAACTGAAACTCTGTTTGATTTTGTCAAAATTACTTAACAAGTGGGTGTGCTTGCTGGGTATGTCTGGAGATCTTGAGTTAGATCCCTAGAACCGACATAAAGGTGGACAGAGAGAACCAACTCCACCAAGTCATCCTCTGACTTCTACATGAGTGCAGTCATACCTGCATGCACCTGTTTGAATGCACATGTGCACTAATGTGTGCACACATAGAAAAATAATACATTTCAAACATGCAGACAAAGAAATACATTAATCCTGAGAACCTAAAGAAAAAGAGACCAATATTTTACTGTAACATCTTCTGGTTTTAATATAGGCTGGCTGGGTGAGAGGTTTGGTTAGAAGATGGAAGGATCTATACTTGGTCCTCACTATTTGTACTCCTGACAAAAAGTAGAGGATCTAGGAAGAAAAAGAGGAAGTATACCAGTAGGTTATTTACTCAAACTCTCACCTCTGTGCATTCTGAGTGAACACCTCCCACATCAGGAACCCACTAACTGGGATCATACAACCCCAGCAGGGACCCACAGGTGTAGGCTGGTGACTGAAAGCCTCCTTGTAGGGAAGAAAAGTTAAGAAACCTGTTAACTACGATAAAACCAGAGAAGTTTCTCTGTGTCTGAGCGACTTCTCTATTGCTGTGATAAGACACCATGACAAAGGCCACTTAAAGAAGAAAGGGTTTAATTTGGGCTTAGAGTTTCAGAGGGTTAGAGTCCACAATGGTGGAGCAATAGCTGAAGGCTCACACCTTAAACCACAGGCAGGAGGCAGAGAGAGCTTGGAGATAACAGGAGACTTTTGGAGCCTCAAAGCCTGTCCCAGTGACATACCTCCTCTAACAGTAGAAACTACTGAGATGCCTCAGGAAATTATTAATGTGGTGGGAAATGTTAAATATGGGGTTTGTTCTCTGAATATCCTGATTATTGGGTTTGTTTGTCTGTTTTTTGGTCAACTTAACACAAGCTAGAGTTATCTGGAAAAAAAAAACCACAACGTCTCCATTAGACTTCCTGAAGGCAAGTATGTGGGGGCATTTTCTTGATTAATATTGATATAGGAGGGCCTAGCCCACTGGGGGTGACCCACTCCTGGGCAGGTAGTCCTAAACTGTAACGAAAGCAGGCTGAGCAAGCCAGTAAGCAGTACCCCTAAATGAATTCTGCTTCAGTTCCTTCCTCCTTTCTACTTCAAGTTCCTGCCCTGATTTCCCTCAGTGTGGGATGTGACCCAAGAGTTTTAAGACAAAATGAACCCTTTTCCCTTGCAAGTTGCTTCTTCTGATCATAATGTTTTTATGACAGCAATAGAAAAGTAACTGAACACAGCCTTAAGCAATAATCCAGGATCCCTTCCTAAATAAACCCGTGCATAACCAGGGTTGATGGGAATGCTCAAAAGTCAAAGGAACTATTGTTTTGGGTCCCAACCTTTGCAATTGCCCAAAACATGGTCAAATAACAAGCATACCACTGAGGTCCTCACCAAAAAGTCATGAACCTTCCTACATCCATAGGTTACTTCTTCAGCTAAACTGTAACTGTGGATATCCAGATTACCTGTATGCTACACCAGACACAGAATGCTCAGACACGAGCTCATTAAAAATATAAATGCCAAACGTGGAACATTTACACAATGGAGTACTACACAGCAGAGAAAATAACGACAGCTTGAATTTTGCAGGAAAATGGATGGAGCTAGAAAACATTATTTTGAGTGAGGTAACCCAGACACAGAAAGACAATTATCACATGTACTCAGTCATAAGTGGTTTGTAAACATAAAGCAAAGAAAACCAGCCATCAAACCACAATCCCAGAGAACTTAGACAACAATACGGGACGCTAAGAGAGACTGGAATCTGGTTTCTGGAATAAAGTTTGCTTCTGGTTTATTAGATTTTGGTGGTCTGTCTCCATCTTTGTGCAACCCCCCCCCCACAACCAACAGACTATAACATGTAAGATGAAATAGACAATTCCTCTCCAAGTTACTTTTGGTCATGGTGTTTATCCCAGCAACAGAAAGCAAATGAGTTCAAGGCCATTGGCTGTAGGAATCATATTACTCTTGTTTGGGCATTGATTTTTAAGTCCTTTGTTTTCTAATTCTTGTCATCTAAGATACAGCAATTTCAGACTAAGCTGGAGAATCTGAATTCTCCTCCCCAGTCACTAGATAACAGCTTTGTGGTTTCTCTTACATGCCCTGAGATATGGAAGTAGTTATGGAAGCTTAGATGGTCATTTTTTTAACTTAAAAGATTATTGTTGTGTGTTTGACTCTTGAAGCATGCGTGGGTGCGCATTCCACCACACATGTGTAGAGATGGCAGGACAACAACTCTGTGGAGTGGGTTCTCTCCTTCCACCTCCTCTTGGGAGGAAGGATTAAGCTCAGGCTGCCAGGCTTGCAGAGGACTGACCAATATCTTAACAGCCATCAGATTGCCATTCTTTAGCTTCCTTGCTTTCCCAAAGGATTCCTAAAACCATAGATATCAGGTGGAAAGTGAGACCCCAAAGACCTTCTACAAAGCTTACTAAACTAGAAACACACCCCCGGGGGATTTAAGATGCTAATGAGGCATTGTCTTAGTTACTCTTCTAATGTTATGAAAAGACACCACAATCAAGGCGACTTACAGAAGAAAGAGCTTACTGGGGCTTACAGTATCAGAGGGTGAGTCCATGATCATCATGGTGGGAAGTATGGTGGCGGGCAGGCAGGCATAGTGCTGGGGCAATAGCTGAGAGCTCCCATCTTGAGACAACATGAAACAACAGCAGAAAAAAAGCTAACTAGGAATGGTGTGGGCTTTTAAAATCTCAATGCTCACCCCAGGGACACGCCTCCTCCAACAAGGCCACACCTCCTAATCCTTCCAGAACCATTTCACTAACTGGAGACCAAGCATTCAAATATGAGCCATTCTCATTCAAACCACCACAGACAAGGAATGCATGTAGAAACACAACAGACAGAGCAGGGAACGTTCACAATAAGATAACACAAGAGCTCTCTGTATTCCAGGGATATTTGAGATGCTAAACTCTCTCCCGTCTCTAGCCAGCTTCCTCCTTGGAAGAGTATTCATTCTTAACAAATTTTCCTGCTTTACTTGCTACTATCCACATGTCTCTGTTCAAGTCTTTGTTCTGAGACAGAAAAACCTGGAACCCCTCCAGAGGTGTCCTGTAAAGCTCATTGTTAACAGGACAGTCCCAGGTGCATGGCCCCCGCCTCTTCTACAGGAAACAGAAAGATGCTCACAGTCGTCTTTCTCTCTCCAACACCCTGTGTAAATCAGACAGAAGAGCTTTCCTGGGGTGTGCAGCAAAACCAGGCCTGGACTAGAAGCTTTGTCGAAATGTAAATATTCTAGCACTTTCTAAATAATCACTTAAATTTTCTCCTTTTGTGACCAAGGCAATGAAGGAAGTGTGCTTCCTCACTAAATATGACTGCCTTCGGAGGCAAGGCAGGGTGTTTACATCTAATACAGATGGGAACAACAACCTTAAGGACAGGGAGAACACTGACGGCACATGCCTAAGATCCCAACCGAACACCTAGTAAGTGGAGGCAGAAGATCAGAAGTTCACAGCCAGCCTTAGCTACGTTGTAAGAGGTCAACCTAGGCTACATAAGACTCTGTCTCAAAAGAAAGGAAAAAGAAAGGGAGAGTAGAGGCAGGGGTAGCTCAGTGACACAGTTTGCCTAGCATGCTTGAAGCTTCTGAGTTTGTCCCTGAGTTACTGACATGCTATGATTGCTTCATAACATACAGAAATGATCAGAGGCGTCAAGCTTAGACCCGTGCTACATTCTGGACTAATGCGCACTGGAGATTACAGCCCCGCAACTCTTTTTGTGGTTCTTTACAGTTTCTGACACAAGGTCTCACTATGTAGCCAATCCTGGCCAGGAACTTATGACCCTCCTGCCTCTACCTCCCAACAGGCAAGTGCTTCCATGCCCCAGTGGTTAGAAAACTGCTTTCCATGGTGAAGGCAGGAGGCGGCAGAGATGTACAAGAAGACAGAAGGGTTCAGTGTGGGCGCTCACTGGACCCACGTTTAACCTAAATACATACTTGCAAATTTTCTTCAGTTCCTTCATTTTCTGAGCATTCAGTTGGGTTTCTCCTGACGTTGTGAGCTCCTCTATCAACTGTGAAAGTTTGTGATCCATATCTAGAAACGAGGGACCCGGAGATGCTGGGTTAACATCCAGTACTTCACAGTTTTGGTTTTAGCAACAAAGTTTACTGGGTCCCAACAAGTAGTGGGGACTATGGCAAGGGCCCTAGGGTATCTCTGTAGGACGTCCCCCAGGCGAAGGAGGCTAGTCAGCTCATTGCCACCGAAAGCCAACAAGACCTTTGACGGTAATAGCTAAGGTTCTGAAGATGACACTAACTCCGGCGGTCTACAGTCAGCTGTGTGGGAGTCGAAACAAAGCCGGTACTGGCTCTTAAATGGAAAATGTCACTAAATTATACTCAAACTGGCCTTCGCACGCTGGCCGCACAGGACACTCTCTCTGCTAGTGATAGCCTCTGGACCACTGCAGGGGCGACCGATCCGTCCCCGCGGGCCTCGGTGCGCCGCAGTAGCTGCCTGACCCTCCGCCTCAGGAAATCTAATCCCACTGTTCCGGGGCCGCTGTGACACAGATCGCCGGAAACGGCAGCTCCCTTCGTCCACCCTTTCCGGTGGAGGGAGATGCCTGTCACAGGCCCCAGAGCGCAGCAGCATAGATTCACGAAGGCCGGAGGCTCAGGAGCGGAAGTCAACGTGACGTGCGAGGCGACCGCCCTTGTTCCGCCCCTCTCAGACAAGGCCCCCACCAGTCTCCGTCATTTGCCCGGGTGGTCCCACAGCGCAGGCGCGAGGGCCCAGCAACGCGGTGACGCAGACGCGCCTCCAGGGGGCGGGATAGTTCTAGAACTACGCGCGAGAAAAAGGAGGCGCGAGGGCGCAGCAAGTTCTTAAAGGGGAGGTGGCATCCGGGCAGGAGTCTGAAACACAGGCGTAGAAAGAGGTTTTGATCGGGGCATCAGTTCCTTGGCCACCAGGAGGCTCGCATCTGCTAAGAAAGCTCAGAAGAGAGTCTGGGCGCAAGTCCGGTGGGGAGGGGTCGGCCCGCCTCCCTGACCGGGTCAGCTAGCTGTCCACCCCCAGGCCGGGCCATCGGAGGAGGCACAGTGCAAGGCTGCCTCGGGGTAGTGGTTGCAGTGATCGGATATTTTTAAGTGTCAGTTCTATCTCAGCGTAGAATGATTTTAAAGGCTATGGCTCACGGCTAGAGCTGCTTGCTCCCTTCCGTACAGTTTCACCATGTCCAGGTCACTGACTCTTGCCAACCTCTCCCTGCTTCAGTCTGCTGGCCAGCTCTCCGTTGAACAGATCCCGGCCACTGTCACTTCATCCTTCTCGCAACTCGCCGCTCTGCCTTTTGCAGTCAGCACTTTCTCTGTTAGCTCCTGCTTCATCCAGCAAAGAAGTGGCATTCACGGGTCTTCCCTATCTGCCCTACTTTGAGGCCCGGGTTCTCCACCCACAGAGCAATCAGCAAGTTTGTGTGTACTGAAGCGCGATCTTTTATTATTTATTTATTTGTTTGTTTGTTTGTTTGTTTATTTATTTATTTATTCTTTGACTATACTTATGGACTGTGTGCCTATTGCCCCACCCTGAATTTGGGCCAGTGACCCAAGTCAACTGGACTTTTCTTCTCACTTGTGTTCAGTATATGAGGACCTGGCAGCCCAACTTTAGAATGTGTTCAGCATCTGAGCTCTTCCTACCACCTCGTGGCCGCTGCTAGGTCCAGTCCCTGTATACTTGTGGGGTGATGATTGCGGCCTGCTGCTTCCCTACTTCACACGCTCACCTTACACAAAGGTATGTCACAGGTTTGCCGCCCCCCTCCCCTCATGAAAAAGGATGAACTATCTTTAAGATGTTTTTATTACATTTATTTATTTTTATTATTTATTTATTGGGGAGGTTAGAAGGTGAGTCCTCTTGTGGAATCAGGACAACCTGTGGGAGCTCCTTCTCTCACCACTCAAACTCAAGTTGCCTAGCCTGGTGAAGTGCCTTCACCAGCTGAGCCATCTAGGCGACCAGAATGTCTTTTAGGGCAGTAAAAGAAAAGTCGAGCCAGATGTGTTCACATGTGCAGCAAAGCATCCTTCCAAAGCTGAGCTTCCTCCAAACAGGAGCAAGCTGTTGCATGCCAGCATGCCAGCAGGAGTCCCTTCAGAGAAGGAAATGATTCTAGATGTCAAGTAATTGAAGAACTAACTGTAAATGATAAAGCTGATGAAATCTTTTCAAATTCCTTTTATAAGCCACAGTTCAATAGACTATGAAGTTTAATATTCAGGAAAAAAATGACCACAGTTACTCAAGTGACAAGGAGGGGAAAATGGTGGTATATAGTCCAAGAGTTGTGTTCTTACATAAATTGGTATACTACTTGGAGGTACATTCTGATAAACAAATGCCAGTCCGATACAACACCTAATGACATAGCAGACTTTTGTTTAAGTATGCTATTATCACAAAACAATGTAACTGCCTAATATCCATTTCTCAGAATATGCCACTGCCATCAAATGAACCTTGAAGTAACAGTGAATTAGTGCACAAGGCTGGGAGTGTGGCTTACTGACAGAGCGCTGACCCAGCATATCTGGGGCCCTAGATTTGATCCTACACACAAAACGGCACATCACCGCAAAGATAAAATGGGGTCAATTTAAAGTAAAATGAATACAGGTGAAAAAGACAGAACAAAGAACAGAGGAAACAAATAGGAAACAGTTAGCAAACAGTGGCCTTAAATCTAGCAGGAGAGTGACATGTCAGACAGGCCTGCTGGCACATGCCTTTAATCCCAGGACTCGACGTTAATTCTTACATTCAGCAGGCAAATGCAGGCGGATCTTTTTAAATCCAAGGCCAGATTGGTCTGTATAGTAAGCTCCACGACAGCCAGAGCTATTTAGGGAGACTCTGTCCAACAGCAACAACGGCAAGAGTCTGGACGAGGGGCTTTTTTGGTCCTCAGGCCAACAACACACAGAGAGGTTGCTTACCCCAGCACTGAGATTTTCATTCAACAACGTATTTGCTCTTTTTTCCTCTTCATAGATAACCTTCACTCAGAGTGTTTAAATGTTGTTTTTGCTGTTCCCCTAGATGTTCTGCCACTCATAAGACACTCAGAGGCTAGCATTAAATAATGGGACCTTTATACAAAGGTTTGGCAGGAGCTCTGAAGCTTCACTGCCTTCCACTCAAAATAAGGGAGAATTGCTCTTGGGACTCAGCAACTATGAGGAAAGTAAACAAGCCAGCAAGGTCTAAAACAAAAAACAGAAAAACAGAACAACGTCGGCCAGTGGTGGCACACACCTTTAATCCCAGCACTTAGGAGGCTGAGGCAGAGGCAGATGGATCTCTGTAAATTGGAGGCCAACCTGGTCTACAGAGTAAGTTCCAGGGCAGGTTCCAAAACTACATCAAGAAACCCCATCTCGGGGAAAAAATAAAACCAACCCAAAACAAACAAGCAAGCAAAACCACCACTTGCATCAGTTTTTCTGTCAAATTATTGAGTACAGCAGCATGGACTGGAGGCACCGTTCTGAAATCTATCCCTCCATGATCCTCCTAGCCTCCTCAGCCACACTTCCATGTTCAAAGGGCATGGGGGAGGGAGGAGGCTGGAGAGGTGGCTCAGCAATTAAGGGCACTTGCTTCTCTTGCAGAAAACCTGGGTTCAGTTCTAACCTAACACCTACATGGGAATCGTGGCTCACAGGTGTAACTCCAGCTTCAAGGGATCTGATCCCCTTTCCTGGCTCCTGTGGGCACTGTATGCATGTGGTACACATACACCTGCATAACCAAACAAGCAAACGCTATACACATAATTTGTCTGGAGATGACACAGTAAGCTATCATCTATTTATAGGCTCCAATTTACTCAAATACTTAATTCTCCAATGGTTGTGTGCAAGGTGCACTCCAGCTGTATTACCCTTCCTGTTTTGTTTTTAATTTTTTAATATTTTGTTACATGCATGTATGTGCGCCATGTGTGACCTGATGCCCTACGTTAGAAGGCATTGGATTCTCTGGAACTGGAGGCACAGACGGTTGTAAGATACCATGTGGGTGATGGGAACCAAACCTGGATGCTCTGCAAGAGCAACAAGTGCTTTGTTTGCTTTTTTTTCAAAATAGGGTTTCTCTGTATAACAGCTCTAGCTTTCCTGGAACTAGCCCTTGTAGGCCAGGCTGGCCTTGAAACTCACAGTGATCCACCTTCCTCTGCCCCCAAGTGCTGGTGTATGGTGTAACAAGTGCTCTTAAGCACTGAGTCATCTCTTCAGCCCCCATCGCCAGATTTTCTTTTTATTTAATTTTATTTTATGTACATTGGCCTGAGGGTTTTGGATGCCCTGGAACTGGAGTTACAGACAGTTGTGAGCTGGCATGTGGTTGCTGGGAATTGAACCCAGATCCTCTGGAAAAGCAGTCAGTGCTCTTAACTGCTGAGCCAACTCTCCAGTCCCATGTTGTTTTCTTAGAGGGGAGGGATATACAAGAGTGGGTAAGCTTAGTCTTTTTGGAGTGTTGCTTTACCTCTGTGCCCATCTGCTGCTGATGTTTGTTCCTGCTGCTTTTAGGTGTTGCCATAAACTAAAGTGCACTTGGTCCCAGTATCCACTAAGGCCCCAGTTTTGCTTATTAGTAGGGTCCAAGCAACATGTAATTCAATGTGGGGCCTCGGGTCACCATACAAGGTCGTCACCTGCAGGCAACATTGACCATCACGTTAAGGGTGCAGCGGAGATTTCCATTTTGTGAGAGCTCCTACTTCCACAGCAGTGGGAATGCACTGGAGGAGCGATACACAAAGTTATTCTCTAGTTTCCAGGCCTGTGCACACACACCCATACACATATAAAACTGCGGCGGTTTAAATGAGAATGGCCCTCATTTGAATGCTTGGTCTCCACTTGGAACTGTTCAGGATGGATCAGGAGTGGCCTTTTTGGAAGAGGTGTCACTGGGGGTGGGTTTAGTTCTTAATCTCTCTGCCTCGTGGCTGTCCTGCACAGCTGCCTGCTGCCATGCTTTCCACCATGATGGTCATGGACTCTAATGCTCTGGAGCCGAGTCCTCAAATTAAACACTTTTCTATAGGCTGCCTCCATGTCTTATAGCAGTAAAAGCAACCAAGACACAAACCTTGGAAGTCACCACCTTTATTTTGTCCTACTATCCCTGCCCTAATCAGAGGCTATCATGCATGTCCTTCCCATGTGTCATCCCTCCCTCAAGGCAGATAGCTCAGTTTGAGCTGTATGTCTTATCACCCAAGGCAGGAGTCCTACAGCTGCCACTACAGCAGGACATGTGAACTTATACCACACCAAGAAAGCCAAGGCACCAGCAGACCAGAGACTGAATGCCATTAAGTCCAGCTTGGTGAACCAATGTGTTTATTTGGATTACTTCCAGAACATGGACCAAGAAATTCCCCATGCAACTTATAAGCAGCAATAACACCCTTACTCCCATATCTGTTTTACCCTGTATAATCTTTGAGAGGGGAAAAGCCTCTGGAACCTTCCCCCTTTCCCCAAGAGAATGTTAACATGTTTAATTGCAGGAAGGCCATGTGCAGGGATGACAATGGCCATACTGACCCAAAGGACAGCTACTTTGCAGGAAAGGACAGAAAAAAAGTTCTGACATCATTCTTTTACCACCTGTCACTGGTGCCATAGGTAGAAGTGGAAGGCCCAGACAGGCTGCGGCTCCAGTTTAGAGGTGTCAACTGGTGCTAGGTCAGAGAGACCCCCAAACAGAGTAGCTCCCGAGAGCACTGGAAAGCAGTAGGTACCACAGGCAAAGCCTACTCCTACCACCGTTTGAACTGAGGTACATGTGTTTGGCTCTGCTGGCAGAACTGAGTGATGTGGTCAATGTAGCTGCCATGCAGGGAGAGTCAGAATGGAGGGAAGTGAAAAAGTGTATACAATGTCTTGAATATAGGGAAGCAAAGAGAACACTCAGGACCCCTGCTTGCTGTTGTCTACAGCTTGAACCCTTGCCCCAACAGTGGCTCCTAAGATCCCAGAACAGACAACAAGAATTGCTATCAAGATCCACTGTGGTTCTTCAGAAAACCTGCAATGCTCCAGCTCCAGGTGGGCGCTGGCTAGGCCGGCAGGAGAAAGCTGTTACCTTAGGCCTCTTAATATTTATGCCCTCATTCTTCAGAAGAGCCCCTTGGAGGTTAGCAGGCTAAGTTGTATATAGTAGACCAGCAGTGTGCTGAGTCCCTTTACTCTAGTGATAGGGCAAACCCAGGTCCCATATAGGTACTGTATAGCCTACTGGTTGGCAGGGTGAGCGGAAGAGACCGGAGGTCTTAGAAATACCTCACACAAAAAATGAGAAATAGAAAGCTATTTTATTAACACGCTTTACATTTACAGTTAATTAGCTAATCAACATCAACATGCAAAAATAAGCGCTAGATACAAACCTCTACAATATGGTTTTGTGTGAATTACAATGGTTCATCTGTTTTGAAAACCCGTCAGTACTTACTTTAGCTCAACTATCAGTTTCTGTAATGAAAAGCATTTACACTCTAGGACTACGGAACCACCTGGCAAGGCCTCTGCAGAAACTCGGTCCAGTGGCTTTCCCGTGAATACATTCTCAAAGCAGGAGATAAGGCGGTGCTGGAGGTGAGATACTGAACCTGTACACAGACACAGCCCCAGACACCCTGGCCATGTAGGCGGAGCCTCCTCAAGTAGCAGCCCAGGCGTGTACGGTGCATGGTGCTTTGGCAGCAGCTAGACAGTGAAGTCAGAAAAGGCCTTGGCACCACGTCACAAGTCACTGCAGCCAACCTGGTGTGGCCAACATCTTGCCCAGGCTGTGGCCAACAGGAGTTGGCAAAGGACCAGCCTGTTCCTCAAGCTCCCCTGAGTCCCATCACTAGCAAAAGGAAGGAAGGAAATGGAGAAACACAGGGAAATAACCGATGAACCAATTCCTACTTCTGAGATGCTCTGGATTTCCTTGGTGTTCAGGTCACACTGTAGAGAATGTTTCCTCTGAGAGGTGCAAGAACTTGCAGAGGCATCAGTCGACTTATGTTACAAAATCCTACCAATCAAACGCTGTTCTCAAGCACAGACTTATTAAATCTCACTTCCTCTTTTCCTAAGAGTATTTGTCGTTGCTCACTGATCTTTGGTCGCAAGAAACAAATGCCGAGGCAGGCTGGGGTCGGGGTTATGGGTCAGGGTAGGAGGGTATGGCTCCCACCCACCACAGCCTCTGGCCAAAAGCGTGCACGTGGCAACGCAAGGCCTACATGATGTATACTTTCTCAGCTTGGGAGAAGTGGAAGACTTCTTTGGTTCTTGGGCAAACAACTTTATCATCTTGACGGATAGAAAGCAGAGACTGAAAAAACAAGACCAGAGTTAGGCATTAAAATGAGAAAATCCAGCACAAAAAAGATCTGAATTAGGGCCCATTCCCCCAAATAAGCTACCATAGATTAATCAGCTAATTTTATAGTTTTTAACTTTTATAAGTATTTTGCCTGCATGTATGTATACATGTGTGCCTGATGCTTCTGAAAGTCAGCAAAGGGTGTCAGATCCTGTGGAACTTGTTATGGACAGCTGTGAGTTACCATGCAGATGTTTGGAACCAAACCCGGGTTCTCTACGAGAATAACACATGCTCTTAACTACTGAGCTATCTCTTCAGCTTCAAGCCACCTAATGTTACAAAGTCACTTGAATGCACACCTGTCAAAGAAACCTGAAGTTGTTCAAATGTAATGTTACTCCAACCCTGGTTCCCCCTTACCCTCCACACAGCTGCCTTGCCCAGCCCAACCTAGCCCGCAGCCCTCCTCATCCGGGCCCCTCACATTGTAGCCATAGACATAGCCATTAGGCAGCATCATGGGTGGATTGTTCTCATTCATCACGTCACCAGAGATCTTGCAGACCAGGCGGGAGTTGGCACAGTGAGCCATGGGCAGGGGCTGCGCCAATTTGTTCAGAGAGCGGCTGCACACAGGGCAGTCGGGGCTCTTGGAGCTGCCATCCTCCTTGTAGCACTGTCTGTACACACGGTTAAGGAAAGGCTGTACCAACAAGGCAGGCATGTCGTGACCACTACTGTCTACACACAGGGCATCCTTATGGTCATAGGGACACCACGCAGAAAACAAAGGCTCAAGGTGAAAAAAATGCTATACTATTCAATAACAATGGTTACCAACACCTGACTTAAGACAAGCCACTAGCATGGCCAAGCAGTGGAACCATGCACCTTTGCTGGCACCTCACCCAAGTGTGAGACAGGATATTCTGGTGACTGTCAGATGTCAGGCAAACACATGCTTGTTCTCCAGTGTCCACCAGAGATGGTGAGAAGGATGGGCCTTGAGCCTCAGCTTGGAGCATAACACAACACACAGCCACTACTTTGTGGGACAGCCAGTCACACACAGAATGGGGTTGGCTACATGTAGCAATCAGGTTAGGCATATAAGGGACAGGTTCAACCAGAGAGGTAGGGTTTAGCCATACAATAGATACAAGTCATCCACATGTAAGTAAGCAACTCACCTGAGGGGGCAGGGACAGACCCACAAGAGATGAGGGTCAAACACATGTGGGAAGGTCAGCCACACAAAGGACAAGAATCTACATCTACCATAGGGGATGGTCCATCACAGGAAGGAATAGGTCAGCCACACAAGAGGGAGCCATACAAGGGTTTAGTATGTCAGATATAAGCAAGAAGGGATCAGCCTTTCTTGTCCTTCCTAAGAAGGGAGGCTAACTTGCCAGAGCCATGACCACTATGAATCAAGCTGGCTAGACAACCAGGGCTCAGGACTTAAGGACTCTTGGGAAGTCAGTATCAGGTGCATGGCAGTATTTGAGATGCAAAAGCCACAAAGAGTAGATAGACCAAGAAAAGACCAAGCTGCGGGTCCTATGCCCTCTCAACCTTTACCCCAAAGGACAAGGTGGAGCAAAAAGGATACGGTGTCTTTATTGCCGAGAGCCCAGCCTGCAGGGTGAGGGTGAAGACGGAGCTGTTTCCTAGCTGGTGCAGTCGGTAGTTGTCATATCGAAACTGCTGGATCAGCATCCGCCACCGGGCTGGGTCCAGAAGGTCCTGAAAAACAACGTGGAAATGCTGGGACCCTCCCTTGGCAGTTACTGGGAGGCCCAGACAATACAGATGCTCCAGTAGCCATTGCAAGGCCCCTGCTGGCTTAATATTCCAGAATACTCCCTGGTGTGTATCCTGTGGTCTTGCAACTATAAAAAGAATCACAGAATAAAACTGAAGCTCAGAACTACGTCTGGCTAATGCGTGTGTCTTAGACACACATAAGGAATGCACATGCACAAGAGCACAAGATGTGAAGCCTCACTGTCACCAGGGATACCACACACTTCCCTTCCACCTTTTTATAGAAACATGGCTTTCAGAATTGTTCTATAAAAGCAGTCTACAGAGGAGTATGCCCAGTCTGGGACGCTCTCATAGAAGGGATTAGGTATCGGGCCAGATCACCACTTTCCTCTGAAGGAAGCTTCCTCCCTGCCTTCCTCACTAGTACCCTGGTTTTTTCCTCCTTAATTTATAAAAGCCATTCTTTCAGTTCTTTTTATAGCTTGCTGTACCCTTAAATGCCTGACTGCCCCCAAGACAAAGGTTTTCAGTATGATCTTGGTCTTTCTCTTTCAGGTCACTAAATTTCTGTCACTGACAGGACTTGATAAGCTATTCTTGTTACCCCATGAGGAGGCTTTCTCCCTTGTGCGCATTGGTGGGACAGCAGGTATGTTCCACCCCTCCCTGTACTATGAGGTCTTGCATCAGATAGAGATGGTTCATCTTCTAACTCAGATGCCTCAGGCCCAAACCAAACCTCCAATGCAGTGAAAAGAAATTTACAACATCAGTTTAAAAAATGAGTTTAGACATTCCTGACACTCTGGTCTAATGGCATTTCAGTACATGATGCTCCATTCCTCAAAGCTGGGTGGGTTTACTAGGGCTCAGAGCAAATCCAGTAGCTTCAAAACGGCACCAACTGGGTCTACTCAGGCATGCTGGCACTGTGGGTGAGGCTGCAGGGCAGACACAAAAGCCTCTGACAAAAGCCAGTCTCAAAGTACAGAACTCTATGAGCCAAGCCTGTACCTAATGCCTTCAGAGGTCTTGGCTTGGTGAGGCTATACTCAAAAGAGGTAAACAGGCTGCTCAGTCAGGGCTAGGCACAGATACCCTGACGTGGGCTGAAGTTTGTACAAAGCTGTCTGAGCAATGGAACATGATCCTCTCCCAGACCTCCCTCACCACAGGCTAGAGAACAGGGGGTTGAAAACAAGAGGCCTGCACCAAGGGAAAAGACCAGGCACAGCCCAGGAAGGGCAAGAACACCACCATGACCAGACTCTAATGCCCTTTAGACCCAGAACTCTGGCCTTACAAAAACAGCAAGGAGGCGAGGGAGAGCAGAGCAGGAGACAGGCTGTGGATATGGCAAAAGACTACGGGAAGAGAGCACCATGGAGGTGTGGCAGGGAGTGAAGACCCCAGAGCTGCCAGGTTGAAACCTCCTCACCTTTGCCCCAAACTTTGCATCGGCTGGATGGGAATAAAGCAAGAGAAGCACAGCTGGGTAGGACAGGCTATGAGGTGTGAAGAAGGGACAATGGATGGGCCCTCAGGAGCTGGCTAGCATCCTCTAATCCATCCCAGTGGACCACTGACTCCAAGGACCAGTAGAAACCTAGATGCCAGGGTCATGAACATTACCTTATATGGGGAGATGTGTGTATCTGGAGGGAAGGCCAACATGCCCATGACCTGGCGAACCTCATCCAGCTGGCTCCCTTCAGCCTGACTGAAGTGCTTTCTTGCATGTCTGAAAAACAACATTTCGGCACATTTAAGTTTGTATTCCCAGATTTTCAATCATTAATCACTTAGACAATCAACTCAGAGGTTAAAAGACGACTTGTGAGAGTTAGGTATTTCCTTCTACCATGTGGATCTCAGAGGTTATACTAAGGTTGCCAGGCTGAGAGGCAAGTGCCTTCCTTTACCTGCTAAGCCAACTCTCTGAGCCCCAGAACTCCAACTGAAAGGATCTAGACTAGCAGGTCCTTCATAATCTGGCATAAAGGAATCCCATCCCAGAAGATGTGCTGGGCAGGGCCTGAGGGGTCAAGATATCAGAAAATGGGTTCAATTAGTGCTAGAATTATTGCCTGAGCCTTCAAGTAGTTCCATTTGCCCTGAGTGCTTACCTCAGGCCCAGGGACTTGAGTCCAACATCTTTAATTCTAAGTTGTTTGGAGCAACTGGGGCCCACAGATGGACTCCAAGGCTTGTCTAGCCCATCATGTACAAGCAAACACACACTGTGGGCTTTCACATGTGATACACATGGCTGTCTCAGGACTGGGCCAAAATATACCTGAAAGGGCTGGGCAGCCAGGAGGAATATGGAACTTTCCTCCGCTGGCCACTAGCCCTTAAGATGTAAAGCTTCCTATCTTCCCACAAGGCCTCACTCACTGTCATAGCCTCTATACCCTGAGTCCCTCCTGCAGAACCAGTCCCTTTAACCAGTGGACAGTGACACAGCAGAACCCCTAGAATCAAGTCACCATGTAGGTCAGCCCTGTGCTAAGTCAGGAAAAGAGATAGAAAGTCCTGGGAACCTGAGGCAGCCTTGGGGTAAGAATGGGTATGTATGGTTAGATAGAGGATAAAATTAGCAGACAATGTCACCAAGCAGTCACCAGGAAGTAGCAAGATGGCCACAAAGCCAGAGAAGTGGGAGGTATGCCTAGGTTAAGGATACAACCAACTACTCACATAGCTTCCCACTCAACAGAAGCAGTGAGTCGAGACCAATACCAGGTGTAGGACTCTGACATCCTAATCCCAGGGGAAAAGAACCAATTTTGCTTTAATGAGTATCTCCAACAGTAAAAGAAAAACAAAACAGAGTTTGGCTTTTTATTGTCCCCCAAGAGCTATAGGTTGAAAGCTTGGCTGTCAGCTATGGCATGATTTGAGATACCAAAGTTTAGAAGGTGGAGCCCACTGGAGGAAGTTAGGTCACTTGGGTGTGTTCTTCAAGGGATAGTGCACACTGGCCCCTTGCCACTGTGTTTCCTGGTTGCTGTGAATTAAGCGGCTGTCTTCACTATATACTTCTGCCATCATACAGGTGCCACACAGTGAGACCAACTGACAGAAGACAGAGTGAAAATGAACCTTTTCACCTTTGAAGTTGTTTGCCTCAAGAATACATCACAGTGGTAAAACTAGCAACTGGCGTACAGCAACACCAAATTTTTCTTTGCAAACATAAATGTGAGATACCCAGAGACTGACACACCTGAACCAACCAGCCAGCCCCAGTCTGAGGAGAGTGACAATCCCTGTAACATTGTAGTTGACACAGGTCAAGCCTCAAGTCTCAGGCAGCAGGTACAGTGCCCCTCCCAAAACTCCGGGTTGCTCAGGAAGTTGAGGACTAGGCAGCAAAATGTGTTTTTTTTTTTTTTTTGAGATAGGGTCTTACTATATGTAGCCCTAGCTAGCCTAGAACTTGTTATGTAGACCAGGCTGTCCCCAAATTCACAAGGATCCACTTGCCTCTGCCTTCTAAGTACTAGGATTGGAAGCATATACCACCACTCCTGGAATGACCAGGGCTCTTATAAAAGAAATGAGAAGAGGAGAAATTAACTTAATGGTAGAGCACTTGTCTACAGCTCACGGGTTAGAAAGAAGGGGAACCAACTGACAGGTCCATTCTGCTTTGACTAAAGGTCAGAGAGTTGGTTATTGTTAACAGTTCAGAAAACAGGTGTGGCTAATAGCCAGACCTAGTATTTCAGGTTTTAAAAAAGTAGATCTGTTTCTACTTCAAACAAAAGTCTAAGGATCCAACTAGATTCCTACTCCCTTCGAGAAATAACAATGGATTCCACACAGGGAGTGGTTTACCTACAGAATGTTGTGGTCTTGGGTGTGAGCGTTAACTTGTCCGGTTTTGGCCAACAGAACGTTTAACTAAGAATGCAGCTCGCAGTCCTTCAACTGATCTGTTCATTCCTTGTCTCATGTTAATGCAGGTTTTTTTTTGTTTTGTTTTTTCTATCTTACTCCTTCCTTTTGGAGTTGGGGTATTTAAGAAATGGGAACTAAATGCAGGTGATTTTTCAGCATTCACCGGAACTCCCTCCTGATGCTATATATTCTGTGTTCTTTTTTATCTTATTTTTCTAATCCCTGCCAATCAATGGAGAGCATACACACATGTAGGCATCTCATGTTTTCCCTTTACAATGTATGAGTTAAGGTGAAGTGAAAGCAGCTAGTAAGGTCCACAGCTCTATCATACCTACCTTCACCTTCCCACGCTCCCAAGGAATAGCAGTCCTGGGCTCACTAAAAGCTAAGTCTGGGCTGGACCAACAGGACTCTGCTCCCAACCCAGGCTTCTCTGGTGGGACATGTCACTGCTGAGTCTCAGCGTTGCATCACAGACAGACACCTTCTGGAAGATATATTCCTTCAGTGCCTATGCTGGGAGATGCCACCAGCTCAGAACATGTCTAGGGAGCAGCAGGCCATGTTTTCACTGTTTCAGTGTTCCTCCCTGCTCACACTCCAGGACTAACTGGGCAGGAGCCTTGGCAAAGCTAGAATTGGATAACCCCAGCTACAGGCACTGACCAGACGCCTAGTAGGCACCAGGAAGGCTTTACAAAGCTTACTGAAAGCAAGTGGTTCAAGGAAAGGAGTAAAAACTGGCACATGGTACTCTTCGTAACACTCCAGGCAAAAAAGGGCGAGTCTTATGCTGGACTGCTAGAGAGCCACTAGGGACCTCCCAAGTAGAAGCATACGTCCTCTTAGGGCAGAGATAGACCCTGGAAGCTCAGCTATGTCTGTAGAAAGCCCTAAGGTATACTTCCTGATGCAAGCATGCTTTAAGATGGCCACGAAGAAAACACCAGACCAAGGAAGTGTGAACTGACCAAGGAACAGCCCCTTGAGGCAAACCTGTTAAAGTTCATGATTATGTCCCAGGTGGAGAAGATAGGCCCCAGAGCCTTGATCACAGGTTTACATAGGTGGTTGGGACGCCAATCTAGCTTACTTGACAACTCTGAGGGTCTGAACTGCTACATGAAATTGTCTGTGGAGCAGGGGACTTCAATCCCTGGCTTAGAACACAAAAATGTAGTTGGCATGTAGGACTGAAGCCATCAGATGAGAAGTGCCCCAACATGTGTTTCCTTCTCAGAGGACAGGGAAAGAGCAACAGCAACCGAGTGTCCTGTCCTAATGAATAGAACCTTGTGTATGGCCTCTTACCTCACAGCATCCAGGCGTTTGTTCTGCCGAACAAGTTCAATGAACTCCTGAATCCTGAGGCTGAACTCCAGGCAGCTCTGAGGGCAAAGACAGACAGGGTTAGGTGTCACCTGTCAGCAGTGAGATGGCCTAGGCGCCCGGGCACCAGGATCTACAGGTTCCACAGATTCTATCATCAAAACTCAGGGCCTCCCATGGGCACTGAGAAGCAATGCTATGGCCAGAGTCTCTATTCTAATGGACAACAGTCCTCTTCCAGTAGGACTAATGCATTAGTCAGATGGTGAGTTCAATACCCGAAGGCAGTCATGTGGCATCTGTATGGGCAGCAGACAGGGATTGTTTTAGCTCCCAGAGTACACGGGGTAAAGTTAAGTGACTGTATGAGGAAATCCTGCCAACTCCCTAGAGAGTTTTCCAGGTCCCCTACAGTCAAGATCCTATTGTCTATGAATACCATAAAGCAATTCTTCCTCCATTCTTCCTCTAGCTGGGCATGCGCACACTTTTAATCCCAGCACTCAGGAGGCAGAGACAGGCAGATCCCTGTGAATTAAAGACCACCTGGTTTACATAGTGAGTAGTTCAGGACAGCCAGAGCTATGTAAAGAGACCTTGTCTTAAAGTTTCCTCTCTACCACCTCCACCAGGCTTCAACTCAGCACACTTCTTGTCTGTACTGTAAGCCATGCTGCCCAACCTGGTGGTTGCTCTGTAAAAATGTCCACAAGTTGTTTTATCTAAGACTGATATCTGGTAGAAGGGAACAGTGCCAAGTGGGTATGAGGTAGCAAGAAGGTGGAACCTCAAAGGTGCTGACACGGAACACTAAGACAACAACAAAAGATGGAAGGCTGAAAAGATGACCAGGAGGGTTCCAGGCAGAAACGGGGATAGTACAAAGGCCCTAGGAGAGAAGGAAAAAAATACCTGGAGCAATAAGTCCAAGGAAGCTAATGTTCCTGTCAAGACTCAAAGGTCCAGGCTGGTGGATCAGAAGACCAGAGAATGGGTGCATCCATAAATGCAGAAGCTTTAAGATTTGCAGTTGTAAGGAAGATCTGAGAGCAGCACCACAACGGCTCTTGGGGACAGTACAGGGTATGCTGGTAGATGCCGTCTACATAGAAGCTCAAAGCTGACTCTAAAACCAGCACTACAATCCAATGCAGGCAGAAGTTCCTGTGACTGGAGGCTAGCCAGTAGGAATATTAATTACCTTACACAGAAAGCACCTTTCTTTGCAAGTAATAATCTAAAGATCCCCAGGCAACGAGCACCGGACAGTGGAACACTTGCCCAGCATGTACAGAGCCACCTGTAAAACCAGCACCTAGGAGGCTGAGGCCTCAGTAAATTTGAGGTTAGCCTGAGGCAATGTCCTCCTAAAAGATACTCAAAACCTTCAGCATAGCTTCAGGACACATAAAACACTTCCTAACAGAAAGCAGTAATGAGGATATGAAAAACTAGTCTAAGACTATTCATCATAGGTCACCGATTTCAAAGAACCGTATTACAACAGCACAGACTTCACATGGCAAATAAATCATTCCTGAACATCTAAGACTTAATTCTCCAGTGCCACATCCTTTCCCACCTAGCCTCCTCTATGTACCCAATCCCCATGGCCCATTTCAATGTAACATCAGCAAAGCATACTCCATCTCCAGCTGCTTTGACTCTATTCCACCAACACAGTGTAACCACAGCCTGACAATTCTGTGCAGGAAGATGACAGAGATATCCACTCCTCTAATCCCTGCACTGGGGCCCTCCCGTGCCCAGGCTGAGGGTCAAGCAGGCTGGAAACAGTACATTTCAAGCCAGAGCAGGTGCTGTCCTGACTGAGTGGTGGGTGGCAGGCTTATCAGGAAAAGACAGGGTACTCAAGGCTCCCTAGGAGCAGCCTGGCCCCACTGACGAAGAGATACATGTGAGTGCTCTGCTCCCTTTAAAACCAGGAAACAAAGCAGGACTGAAAGGTGAACCTGCACATTAGAGCCCCATTAAGTTGCAGAGTAACACTGTTCCTCCTATAGTTGGTGGGCACCAGGAGGATGTTTAACAGTAGGATGAGACCACTGTACAGGTATTAAAGGAAAAGCAGTACCCCTCCTCCCAACCCTGACAGCGTTTCTCCATGTAACAGTTCTGGCTGTCCTGTAGACAGCTTTGCAGACTCACTTTGTAGACTAGGCTGGCCTTAAATTCAAATTCAGAGATCTACGGGCCTCTGCCTCCTGAGTGCTAGGATCAAAGGTGTGCACCACCACCACAGCTCAGTGGAAAGTTTTGTTTCATAAAGCATATACCTTAAATCTGCCTTTATTATTTAGGAGCAATATTCCCTAACAATTAACTTTCAAATACCTTACCAATATACAAAGTGCCAGTTTGTCATGCAAATTAAGCCTCCAGATCTAAATCTAAAACATGTATCTACCAAGTCATATAGTGAAATGACGGGCCACCCTGTTCACTCTACAGCAGCTGGAGACTCTGAATTTACCATTCTGTGTGACTTCTAGACAAAAGGCTTCCAGGTTGTTCTTTCAGTGTCCTGTCTAGTCTAGAGACCAAAGCTAATTTACAGATCTTATCTTGGTGCCCTGTTATATTTCTAATTTAGTGAAACTGCATCTGAGATGTTTCTTTTCCCATCCAGATCAGTGTGTCTGATTTGTGGGACTTCAGTGCAGTGTGGCTCCTCCACTATTTCTCCGATAGGAGGAGAGAGCATGTGTTCATGTGCTCATTCGAATTATACAGATAGTATAATGTGATGTGATGGGCAACCCTATCACTAGGCACCTTCACAGTGTGTTTATGGACACCCCTAACATTCCCTTCTATCTCACTGCTTAGGTACTAAGGTAATGCTTACCAGTTCAGCACTCAATCAGCACCTCAATTTCTCAGGCTCTGCCTACCCAGAGTGTCCACCCCTGGTCCACATAGTAAATTCAACAAGTTTGTAGACACACTGCCTAGAGAGGTCAAAGCTTGTGAGATCACTTCATGAAAGATAAAAGCCCAGTGTTTTCTGTGGGAGGGAGTGAAGGTGGAAACTGAGTAGGTCAGACTATTATGCAACGAACCATTCTGGCTTTCCTTTGGGGGTTTCTGTACCAAGATCCTCACCGGTGGTTCTGCTCTTTTGTTCCATCTTCATCTCATGCTCACTTTGGCAGTCCTGAGTGGCAGAGTGTCACTCCTGGCTGGTTACTACATGACCCCAACAAACTCAACCCGATGGATTAAAGCAGCAGTCTACAATACAGCTCCTCTGGTGGAAGCAGGGGCTACTAATGAAAACTAACACATTTCTGCTACAAAGCCCTAAGACGATAATTTTCAGTGAGCAGGTTTAAGGTCTGTGGTCTGTGTTTCACTTTGAAAGAATGTTTTAAAAGTACGAAGTGTACATTCAGTAGAACATCACACCCCAGAGTTGTGTAGCCCCTATCTGACTAAGTGGGGAACCCACAGCTGTCTCAACTCATAAGTGCAGTGGGCATGAACCAAACCAACACAAGAAGCAGGGTTTTTACCTAAAGGTAAAGCACCAACACCCAAACACCTTGAACCCCACCTTACATCCAACAACATCTTACAAATCATCACCAAACCAAAAGGTTGTAAGCAGGTGAGGGCATGATGGTCCTGGAGAGGAGGCACAGCTACTCAACTTTGGCCTCTCTTTCAATAGAGACCCATCCTCACCAGAAGTCCAACTGGGAAAGCCCACATACCTTCATCTTCCGGAGTCGGGACTTGTTATCATGGCACCAGGCAAGGCAGGTGGCTGTCTCACGCCTCTCCAAGGATTCTTCTACTTCTTTGGCTGTCAGGAACATCTCGATATTCACAAGGTCCTTAGAGGAAGGGGCAGCTCAGGTCACAACATGCCTGTGGCCTACAAGCAGGGGCAACTGATTTCTACCCTCTTCACCCCAGCCTCCCAACCAGAGTTTTGGCTTGGCCCTACTGCACCCATGCCTCCGGTTCGACCTGTCTGGGGCACTGCTCATATAGAGTACCCAGGGAATAGATTCCAGGAGCAGAAATGGTCTGTGATGACTGGGAAGCTTACATGTGGCAGATGCCTACTGGTTAGGGGAACCAGACCCATCCTGTTGTAATAAAGAAAGATCAACAAGGATCATAACCAGACTGTTATAGATAGTACAGGGTACAGGCACTCTGTGGTTAACCTTGTCAATTTGATGAGATTTAGAATCACCATGGAAATTAATCTCAGCATATCTGTAAGGGACCACCTAGCTTAGGTAAATTTTAAAGGCAGGAAGATTCATGGTAAATGTGGGTTGTACTATTCCAGGGGCCAACAAGTATCAAGTCTGAAAACAGAGAATGCAAACTGAGTAACGGTAATCATCTCTACTTCCTAACTATGTACACACACAAACAGCTGCCTCCTGCTTCTGTTGCCATGCCTTCTCTGGCATGATGGACTATCTCCTGTAACTCTCAAATTAAACCTTTCTTTTTTTTTTTTTTTTTTTTTTTTTTGGTTTTTTCGAGACAGGGTTTCTCTGTGGTTTTTTTGGAGCCTGTCCTGGAACTAGCTCTTGTAGACCAGGCTGGTTTCGAACTCACAGAGATCCGCCTGCCTCTGCCTCCCAAGTGCTGGGATTAAAGGCGTGCGCCACCACCGCCCGGCAAATTAAACCTTTCTTAAGTTACTTTTGTCAGGCATTTTGGTACAGCAACAAAAGTTATACCCCAAACAAACCACAAACCAGTGTACAACCTTCTTCAAGTCCTCAGCATAGGGCACAATGCCTCCACAGTGAGTGTGTGTGTGTGTGTGTGATATAATACTCTCCCCAGTCCCTATGCTCTTTAAAAAAGGGCCAAAGACAGAAAATCTGCTGAGTCTGGAGGGTTCGTACAAGGTCAGGGTCGCTCTTCATTAAAGTGTCCAACAAGAGGGGGCTGGAGAGATGGCTCAGAGGTTAAGAGCATTGCCTGCTCTTCCAAAGGTCCTGAGTTCAATTCCCAGCAACCACATGGTGGCTCACAACCATCTGTAAAGGGGTCTGGTGCCCTCTTCTGGCCTGCAGGCATACACACAGACAGAACATTGTATACATAATAAATAAGTAAATATTAAAAAAAAAGTGTCCAACAAGATTAGCAAGAATTGAGAGGCTGAGACAATGAGATGTACACACATTATGAGAAAAGCAGGGAAGCTACCTGAAGAAAATGGAAATTTTAAAAATCACACTGATTTGTATACCAGTGGGCAGATATATGGAGGATGGAAAATGACTTGCAGGAGCTAGTTCTTTCTTCCCACTATGTAGTTCACAGGATCAAAATTACTTTTGACAAGTGTGCCTTTACTTGCTGAACCGTCTCATCAGCCTGAAGACACAATTTCTGGGCTATATTCCAACAAAACATATTGATAACAAGTAGAGTAAGAGCACAGAACTGCTGATTCCTAGCTGAGTCATGTGTAGTATGTAGGCTCTGGCCAGAATCTACAGGGACCAGATGTTTCTTCTGACAAATCCCATGACAACGGTCCCAGTTAGCATCATATCCCAAGCACTGGACACTACATATACAGGAAATGACCATTGACGGGAGAAAGTGGAAATTATGGGAAGCTCCTTCTAGAGACATGGCTGAGCAGAGCATGTGGAACTTGCTGTTGAACATGGTGCAGACACAACACAGCCTTTAAAGTAAAAGAAATCGTAATAAGACTCCTACTATTCCTATTTCAAGATAAACTATCGCAAGAAGCAGACTAGAGCTAATACCAAAGCAATTAAAACTAATGGTCTGGATGATGTGAAATAGCACAGTTGGAACAAGATGCTTGCCACCAAGCCTGACAACCCAAGTTCAATCCAAGGACTCACATGGCAGAGAGAAAACTGACTTCCAAAAGTTGTCCTCTAACTTCTACACGTGTCATAACATGTATGATAAATTTTTTTTTTAAATATTTATTTATTTATCATGTATACAATATTCTGTCTGTGTGTATGTCTGCAAGCCAGAAGAGGGCACTAGACCTCATTCCAGATGGTTGTGAGCCACCATGTGGTTGCCGGGAATTGAACTCAGGACCTTTGGAAGAGCAGGTAATGCTCTTAACCACTGAGCCATCTCTCCAGCCCATGTATGATAAATTTAATAAAAAATTTAAAATAATAATGGTTTACAAAAAAAATAACAAGAAAAAACATGTGACCACCCATGGGTTCAGTGACACACTCTGGTGGCCATCCACAGGCTGGGTATTCAATGTCTAGTGGCAGTGGCTATAAACAGTGGTCACTGGTCAGGGGTAAGAAAGCAGCAATACCTTCCCCTGGCTAAATGGGCATGTCACTGACTCCAGGGAGCTCCTGTCAAGAACACCAACCTTCATGCCTCCTTAGGCACCACAAGGCCAACGAGTTCAAGTTGGCTAAAAGCAAGTTAATTTTATCCTGTGATCTTCAGTGACTGTTGGGGCACCATAAGAGGTAGAAACAGAATGGAATGCGATGATATTCACTCCTAAGCAGGGGATCAAGAGTTCAAAGAGCCCACCTCGATGCCACTCTGGCGAGCCAATTTCACAGCTGTGTTGTAGTAGCCACAGCGCAGGAGATGCTCCACCATCATGCGGTCCATGCGCTTCCGTTTCCACATGCTGGCTGCTGCTGGCTGGTCACTGCTGTGCTCCTTGAGGTGCTCAATCCTACGTTTGCAGAGCTTGGCACTCTCATCCTCAGCTTGGATGGACTCTACTGCCTAAGTCACAGCAAACACACTTGAGATGATTGGCCTACCAGCAGCAATGAAAACATACGTATTTACAACCTCTTCTGAATACTTGCAAGAAGACAAGCAAGGAAAGGTAAAACTAAGATGTTGTTGGACTATATGGTAGAAAAAGAAGAAATCAGGCTCTACATCTGTCTGGGGTGAATTTGTGTGAGACAGTAATTATTAAGAGGGACATGGCATACCACCCACTACCTCACTCACATACTTGCTGAGCACATTTGAGGCCCAATTTCCCTTAAAAAAAAAAAGGGGGAGGGCTTAAAATGCATGCATATCTTTTTGGGTTTAAGCTATATTGTCAGATGCTTAAAATTTGAAATTTATTGTACTTTCCTTGTCTTATTATTGACTATAAAGTGACTCATTACTTTGAGATAGGGTCCAACTGTGTAGCCCTAGCTAGTAGTATGGAGCTTGCTATGTAAACCAGGATTGTCGTTCAAACTCACAAAAATCCTTCTGGCTCTGCCTCCTGAATGTGGGGATTAAAAGCATGTGTCATGTTTGGTCTGACTTTTAATATAACCCTCTCATGCTCAGACAATGCTCCTAGACAGGTGCAGTCCCTGGCCTTTTCTTACATCTGACCCCTACCTGGGACTGGGACTGACGATTCTCTTCTGTTGCCTGAGTTCTCTAACCCCTTTGAGAAACTGTTTTGAAGGACTACTCAAATCTTTAAAGGTCATTCTCAGTGGCTAGGTCATTTTGACAGTTCCAGGAAGTTCTGGGATGAAATATCAGTGTCTGCAAGCCCTAGCTTCCTCATAGGTGGGGCTTAGGACACTTTCAGTTCTCTATCTAGCAGCATGAGGCCTAAACATCCTTTCCACAGTTTGCCTAAGTCTTGATCTCCCAGCCATTCCCAGAAGACAAACCTTCCTCTTGAGGACACTCAGCTTCTCCACCACACCATCCAGTAGGCTGACCACAGAGTCCACAGCTGGGCAACTACTCAAGGTCTTCTCAAGCTCAGCTACCACCATGGTGACGTGGCTGGTCTCCCGATCAATGTTTTTCTGGGCAGCTCGGAAGCGTTTATTCAGTGTCTCATAGGGCACCTAGACAAGAAAAGGCAGAAAGAATCTCAGCCCTGACATTCAGTGCACAGATACACCCCAGGCACAGCACATGGGTCTCCTTCACATGCAGCAAAGGCCGTGCTAAGTCTAAGACCCTGAGCTCTAAAAACATCTCCCAGCATCCTGGACCAGGACCCACAAAGCATGACTAGACATGCTCCAGAGCCTGGAATTGAGACTGACACCAAGACACATGCTGCCCTGGTCTTTGAATAATGCTAAGCAACATTTTTTTCACAAAAAAGAAAAAAAAAGTAAGTGTATACAGACAAAATAACAGCAAAGTTTTTATCTAGAAAAACAAACAGTTAAAAAAGAAGATGAGAGCCGGGCGGTGGTGGCGCACGCCTTTAATCCCAGCACTTGGGAGGCAGAGGCAGGCGGATCTCTGTGAGTTCGAGACCAGCCTGGTCTACAAGAGCTAGTTCCAGGACAGGCTCCAAAACCACAGAGAAACCCTGTCTCGAAAAACCAAAAAAAAAAAAAAAAAGAAGATGAGAGAAAGGGGCTTCCCATCAAGTCATAGGAAACTGGAGGTAAACACTACACTGGGTAGGGCAGGGTGAGTCCAAAGACCTTCATATCATTCAGGTTAATGTGAAGTCATCATATTTCATGTGAAATTAAAAACGCACATTAACATTTCTCCTCCATGAAAAAATATTATCCTAATTGTAAAAAAAACCAAAACTACCATTTCCTACAGAAAAATTACAAAGTAAGCACTATGCAAAGAATTGTCAAGTCACTATGATTTTTCTGTCTTTCCAGAAAATCACTGTGATGTGGGATTCCCCTCTGTATGCTGTGAATACCATTGGTTAATACAGAAAACTGTCTTGGGCCTGCGCAGGGAATAGAGGTAGGTGGGGTAAACTAAATTGAATGCTGAAGAGGGTGGAGTCAGAGAGAAGCCATGTAGCCCCACCAGAGACAGACGCCAGATGGAACTTTACCCGGTAAGCCACAGCCATGTGGCAATACATAGATTACTAGAAATGGGTTAAATTAATATGTAAGAGTTAGCCAATAAAAAGCTAGAGCTAATAGGCCAAGCAGTGTTTTAAATATTATAGTTTCTGTGTGATTATTTTGGGTCTAAGCTGCTGAGCAGCTGGGAACGAACAAGCGGCCTCCTTATAACATCACTGTCACACTTTTCTCTCATTTCCTGGCCCATGACTGTGGACATAACACACTAAGCTGTACCTGAGCAATGCCCCACCTCTATGGCAAGCGAGGCTACAAGTACTGCTGTCAAGTACTGCTAGGATCAACTTTGCTGTTACAGCAAACTCACCTGCAGGAAATTTTTTTTTTTTTTTTTTTATCTAGCTAGCTAGCTATTTTCTTTTTTGAGACAAGGTTTCAATGTTTAGTCCTGGTTGTCCTGAAACTGTACACCAGGCTACCCTGGAACTCATAGAAATCCAGCCTCCATAGTGAAAGGATTAAAGATGTGCACCACCACACTCAATACCCAGCTCACCTGTGATCTTAAACCCACTTAGCAACACGGGCAAACTCATGGACCCTGCACCAGCCAGCCATTAAGATTATGGTGAGGCTTGATAAAGGCAGGAATGTAAACAGAGACCTAGACATGGTTCACTATGAAACCTAGGCTATTTAAGAGCAGGTAACATAAAGACAACGACAGACATGGGGAAAGGACTAGGTTTACTTCCCCCAATCCCAAACCCACTTTTCTCTAGTCCTGTGTTGACTGTTACTCCCCAGGCAGGCAGCTTCAGGCAGGAACATGCAATGTGTACCCATTCCTATCTAACCTAAGGCTTCACTGGTACAAGAGGTAAATTCCACTAGTCGAGACATGTGAGGAAGGTACAGCAAAATGGCAGTGAGCTCTTGCTGGTGAGCGAGGAAATCCTGCAGTGTTGGAAATGAACATGGAGAAGTTGTCAAATAGCAAATGTCTCAACAGGGTAATAAGAAACAAGAGACTCGTGTGGCCAGTACAGCTTCTGGGCCAGGTAGAATAGCACAGGCTGTAGCATCCTCTCTGGGGGCTCTGTGATTCGCTTCCTAAATAGTCAGCCTGTCACAGTATGGGTGGCCAAGGTACCCTGCATTACCTTGCTCAGCCAACACTGTTTGTCTTCATGGATATGTTCTCCTGAGGATTCAGCACTTCTCACCAAAGGGGAGGGGGGAAGTGGGATATGTGTGGATACGCATGCATGCACGCACACACGCAAAAGAGATTCCTCTATTCCTATCTATTCAATGGAGAGATGTATTCAAAATTGTTTTTGTCCAATGCCTTCCTACTACTGCAGACTCTTAGGAAGAACCTAATGGGAAAGTAGAAAGACATAAGACCCGGTGTGAGACTTTGGCAGCCACCAAGTCCCTGAGCCACCATAGCACTTGGCACCTTTGCCCGGTCCAACTCTCCTACATGCCACCCAATTTAAGGATTATCCTGCAAGGAGGTAGAATTCTGGCAGGCAAATCAATCGCATATTCTTCAACCACAATGCATTCCAGCCCACCAAAGAGCAGAGTATGTAGTTAGAGGCTTCATGTACCTAGCTTCCCCGGCCCCAACACAGCCCAACCTGTGGCCAGGAATACTTTCTCTGGGTGTTGCTGGATGCCTGAAGAATGTCTTGCTAGCAAGCCTATTCTGTGCAATAACAAGAGAAAACAAATACTACCAGTAGGCTGCAGACACAGGTTCCTGTTCTTTATGGCCAAAGGAAAAGGGTTTAGTTTTGCCTAACATTATATCAAAATACAAAGTTATAAAGTCAAGACAAATGAAAGCAGCATTCGCTAAAACTCCTCTGTCAGGAGCAATGCTATCAGAAGAATGAGCTGTTGCCATAGTGTGAAACATAGACTCACACCTGCATGTACTGCCAGGCTCTGGGATTCAGTCCTAAGTATACGAAAAAAAATACTGAGCTTCCAAGAGGGAAAACACCAGTTCCCAGCTGTGGTCATGGGTTATCATCTAACAAATTCCACCAGGTGTTGCTTAGCTGTTAAAAGCACTTGGTGCTCTTATAGAGGACCTGGGTTCAGTTCACCTCACCAATATCAGGTGACTCACAACTGCGGTGATTCTAGCTTCAGGGATGTGACATGCTCTTGAGGCATCCTCAGGAACCTACATGCACATGGTATACATCCATACACTCAGATATACATATAAAATTATATAAGCAACTCTTTAAAAATCAAAACAAAAACATCTGACTACAAGGCAGGAGCACTGAGTGAGCAAAGGAGTCCCACTAGCCCCCTCACTCTACCTTTTCTCCCTTTGCTGGCGATCCTTTAGACAGTTGCTCTTCTGACCTGGACCCACACTTTCCTTCAATACAGCAACACCAAGTTAATAAAAATTAAAATGAAAACAAAAACAAAACCCAAGCTACACAATACCATCTGCCACACATTAAAACTATATTCCAATAAATATAAAAATGTAATTATAAACTTGTGCATAAAGCTCCATCTAGGTGGCACTGGGTGATGTGAATAGACTCTCAATAGAATCAGAATTCTGCCAAGTCTTACGCCCCATGCCTGAGTGAAACCTAGCATATAACACCTGCAGGTTTCAAGTGTTATAAAATATGTCAGCAGATCAGCTGACTGCTGGGACTAACACATCTACGTTGCTCCATACTTACTGAGATGGTCTACCAACACAGGTAATGACAGCAAAACCCCATCAGTTCAGGGTGTCCATCTGTTATCTAGAGAGATGGTAGATAGTCATCTATTCTAAGTCCATGGCTTTGTTGAGAATCTTTTGAGAAAATAAAATCCAAGACTGAGTATATTGAAGTGAGGTGTGAACAAAACCACCATGTCCATGTGGAATCTACAGGAAGGCTGCACAGCATATGGCTTGCACTGCAAATGGTTCACATGTTGACTGAAGTTTCTGTCCTGCCTGGACCCTCAGCTGATCAGTCTCAAAGAAACACACAGAGGTCTACTGCTGCGGCCAGTGCAGCCTGGATAGCCGAGACTGGTGGGGGGTGGGGGTGGGGGTGTGTGTGTGTGTGTGCGTGCGCCGGGATTGAGACATGGAGGCTTCTTTTTAGGTGGAAGAACAGCAACCTGTATTTTGCCCAGCAACCTTTTATACCTCTACTCCTTCTGTAGAGACCCACCGGCCAGAAAGAACACAAACATCCTTGTCAATTACAGACCACAAGGAAGTTCCCCTGCCGGTCATGGGGAGTGAGGGCAGCTGGATCACAACAGTCTACAATAGCTCAGACCTCTTATTAACTCTTACATCCTGCATTAACCCATAATGGTTGTCTGTGTTGGGCTAATATGATGGCATAGACCTGAAAGGTACTGTGACAGTTCCTAATACTGTCAGCTGAGTGTCCTTCTGGGGTTCTGCATTGAACATCTCTTCCCAGCCAGCCATCACGCCTGAGTCTAACCTTAGAAGAGCCTAGTGTCAACTTTCCTTGGCTAGACTTAGACACATGCTTGTCAGGCACCCCTCTTTACTCCCTTCTTTAGCTTACCTTCCCCCTCCCCAGACTCCAGCATAATGGTCTGCTCCTCCTAGGGCCTAGGCCAGGTGCCTGCATCTCATCTAAGACTAGAGAATGAGTAAAGTAGCTGACTACTCTCAGGGCCTCTTAGAACATGTCTCATAGTATAGTCAACAATCAAGAAGGAGCTTCCAAACCAGCTTCTTCCTTTTACCCATACCTTTCCCAGACCTGGAAACCAGTCCTCTTTTCTCTGCCCCTTTCCAGACACAAATGCTCCCCTTATTGAGTTATGCCAGGTAATTCCAAACTGTAAGTTCCAAAGGGCTCTGGAGAATGAACAGCAGAATTAAGACCCAAGCTAAATCACCACTCACAGATAAGGACAGTCTAAAGACATTTCTAGATACGCAAGTCTGAAAAGTTCAGCAAGCACAAATTTTCTCTGGGAGGAAAATGTCTCAAGACAGTATTCAATAAGGCGAAACAGGAAATCTATAAGGGAAGACAACAGACACAGGACATGATACTAAAAAAGATGGTAACTAACATGCCTATACATGTAATAGACTTTAAGGAAAAACTGCGGAAATAAGGCAAAATACTAAATATATACTCTTCACAAAAAAGACAAATGAGGCAGCAAGGATGTTTACAAGTAGCAGAAAACAACAGCATAAAGAACAACCTGCAGGATGGTATATAAGCCACGTGTCTAACACTTGCATTACTGGTACTTGGAGGTGAAGGTAGGAATATAAGTACAAAGCCTGTCTAGGTGATACACATCACATTCCAAGGACACCTAAGATACATAGAAAGATCCTGTCTCAAAAAAAAGAAAAATATCTCTTAAACTCAGCAAAAAAAAAAAAAGTGTGTAAAGTCTCTAAAGATGCTATGCAAGAATATAAATGATGGGGTGTGGGGGGAGGAGACATGGCTCATTCCCAGAACTCACACCAGGCAACTCAAACCAGCTTGTGCTCCAGCTCCCAGAGATCAACACCTTCTTTTGGCCTCTAAGGGTACTATATGCATCCCTGTATCCCTCCATCCCTCCTTCCATTATCATTATCTCTCTCCTCTCTCCTCTCTCTCTCTCTCTCTCTCTCTCTCACACACACACACACACACACACACAGTGGGATTAAAAAGGAAACATTTTTTTTCTTTTAGTTTTTAGAGACAGGGTTTATCTATGTAACCATGGGTGTCCTGAAACTTATTTTATAGAACAGAGTAGCCTTGAACCCAGAGATCTGCCTGCCTCTGCCTCTCAAGTGCTGGGATTAAAGACATGTGCCACATGCTCAGCAAAAAAAGAAATCTAAAAACAAACAAGTAAACAAATAAAAGATGCTATTATCACTCGAGTGGAAAAATACAAATTAAAACCACAATGAAGCATTGCCTCATTCATATCTGTTAGGATGGCTTTTACCAAAATAAAATGTAGCCAGGCATGATGGCACTGAGGAGAGCAGAGGCAGGCACACAGACCTCGTCTCTAAATAACAACAAAACCACACTGAAACCACACCATGTATTAGCAAAGTGTCTTGCTGGTGAGGACAGGAATGGCACCGTTAATGGTGAACTACCAGAGGATTACCATGAACAATTGTTGCGGTCTCCTCAGAGTTCTGCAGTCACAACAACTTCAAGGCAGACAGTTGAGATGGTCCAGCCTCACAGACTACTCTAGCCAGGACTTCAGATAAGCCTTGCACTTTCCCATTACACAGAGACTAGATTAAAAAACGTTACTGCTAGTTTTCTTAGGATTTGACCATTATCTCAATTTTCTCAGGATCCCCTGGGGATGCTGTCACCCTCTGGCAACAGGAAGGAGTCTAGAGAACAAAATGCCTACATCCCCAAGAAGTGGGATAGATGGTTTTGGTCATTCGGTGGGTTATGGATGTTTGTTATCATTTAGTGGGAATACAGGAATATAGGACTAAAGACAACTAACTATTCATCTCAAATATTTTACACACTGGAATGGATGTATGTATATGGATACAAATTTAAGGTTATTTTTGACATACCATATATATTTTTCTACTCTTGTTTAAGCTATCTATGCAGCTCATTTAAAAATGTAATATAAAGTTCTAGTCCTTGAAAGCTATTATTTCTGTTTAGGATAATTAAAAAATACAGGTTAGTAGTTACTTATCTATAATAATCAAGCTTGTAGTTACATTAGGTATGTTTACAAGGTTAAACAGAGATATATTTTAGATAGACAGACGATGTTCAAACATTTCAGAGACCTACAGAATATGGCATTTAAGATGTTTAATAACCTAATGCTTTTCATGACAGTCAGACACGTTGCTCCTGGCAGCACCAATCTTCTTAATAAAAGGATGATGAGTATAGAAGAACCTCCATAATATGGAGCTCACATTCATTGTGGTAAAGCTAGCCATTTGAGCAAGAAACTGCCCTTGCCTCAAATACAGACAGTATACTATACAAACTGGACAGGAAAAACACAAAGGAAAAAGACCCCTAAACTTGGTCAAGATAAGATACAGCAGTCCTTCAAATTAATGTTTCATATAAAAGTCTGTCAGATATTCTAGGCCTGGAAGCCAAAGATGGATGCCCCAATGTTGCAGAGAAACTCTGGGCGACTGTCCAGGCAGCCAGTTGCTCTCGTTTCTATAATTTTGGAAGTTGCTTGTTCTGCACTTCCTGTTTACTCATGTAATATATCCTTCTTGGGTCTCTGATGGAGTTGAAGAAGAGATAGTTACAGTTTTTCTTGTTACCAAATTCAGAAAAGAAACTTACATAAGAAATGTAAAGTCTAAAAGGTTGAGAAACATAAAAGCTTAAACTTTTATCTAAGAAAATGACTTGAGGTCTAAAAAGATCATTTGGGGATGGTAATACGAGTTAGGATAGAAAGTAAATTAGATACACAACTTTGGATTCACCAAGATAGGACAGATAATGGAGTATTTTCTCTGAATTTGTCAAGTGCAAATGGACTGGATATTGTAAATACAATTCTTACTTTATAAGTGTTCTTATTGAGTATAGTTTTACTATGTTAAAGCTAAAACCTTTCTTTTTATTTAGACAAGGGGGAAATGTGTAATATTTAACTACGCAAAGATGAGTTGCATTTGTGTTGCAAAATATTTGTCTAACTATGTAAAGATGTGTTGTATAGCTGGGCAGTGGTGGCGCACGTCTTTAATCCCAGCACTTGGGTGGTAGAGGCAGGCTGATATCTGTGAGTTCGAAGCTAGCCTGGTCTACAGAGTGAGTTCCAGGACAGGCTCCAAAGCTATAGAGAAAGCTTGAAAAAAACAAAAAACAAAACAAAAGTTGCATTTGTTTAACTATATAAAGATGTGTTGCTGTTTTACCTTGCCTGCCTAAGGCACCTGACTGGTTTAATAAAAAGTTACATGGCCAGTAGCTAGGGAGGAGGAATAGGAACTTCCAGGCAGGGAGAGTAAGTAGAAGGAATTTAGGCTCAGGGGAGAATAAAGAAAAGAAAGATGATGACAGGGAGACACTAGGGGCCACCCAGCCAGACATAGACAAAGCAGGAAAGCAGGACATACAGAATAAAGGAAAGGTGAAAAGCCCTGAGGCAAAACATAGATGAATAGAAACAGGTTAAATTAAGTTAAAAAAAGCTAGTGGGACAAGCCTAAGCTAAGGCTGAGCATTCATAATTAATACTAAGTGTCTATTTGGGAGTTGGTTGGTAGCCAAAGAAAATGCCAACTACAGACAACCACATATGATAGCAGGCCCACTTCTGAGTGTGCATCAAATCTACAAGATGTTTGCATACCATGTTTACTACAACCCCAACAGCAGCCATCTGGGTATTCACTGACAAATGAATGAAGAAAATGCAGCATATACATATAATTCAGCCTTACAGTGGAAAGTCCTGCCACATACCAAAATATGGATGAAACCTGAGGACATCATGTTAAGTAAGACGAGCTAACCACAAAATGACAAAACTGTCATTGAACAAGACTCCCAAAAAGATCAAAGTCTACTAAACAAGACTCTTAAAAACTACAAGCTCTCAGAGAAAAAAGTAGGATGCACAGTAATTCTCTAATGGCAGAACTTCAGTTCTATAAGACTGAATTTTCCAGAGACCTCATGCACCATGAGGGTACACACAAGTAAGAGCGCACACACTGTACACTTTAACAATTCTATGTTGTGCTTTTACTACAAAAAAATGTTTAAGCCGGGCGGTGGTGGCGCACACCTTTAATCCCAGCACTCGGGAGGCAGAGGCAGGCGGATCTCTGTGAGTTCGAGACCAGCCTGGTCTACAGAGCGAGTTCCAGGACAGGCTCCAAAGCCACAGAGAAACCCTGTCTCGAAAAACCAAAAAAAAAAAAAAAAAAAAAAGTTTAAATTTCAGGGTGGAATGTGGCTCAGTTGGGACAAACAATGCTTTCCAGAGTACACGAAACCCTGAATTTGTTCCCCAACAGTGCATACACAAACTGCATGGTGGTGGTGCACACCTGCAATCCTAGCACTCAGGAAGAGGAAGCAGGAGGATAAGAAGTTCAAGATTAGATCCTTTCTGACTACATAGTAAGTCTGAGGCAAAAGAAACCAACTAACAATTTTGATATAATATGAGCAATGGTACGTGATATCAAGACTTAATACTATAGCTTAGCATGGTGGCATGGAATCCAAGGCAGAAGGTTAGTGAGTTTGAGCTTGGGCTGCATAAGATCCCATGTCAACACCATTACCATAGACCAAACCAAACCACAACAAAAAGAAGTAACTATAAACCTTTGTGATTCCCTTAACAAGGTGCTGGTCTGAGCTTAGAGATAGACCAAATGAGAGTGGAGAAACCACAAATAGAGTCCAACATCAACCATACATGTCCAGCCACAAGGCCAAGGGAAATTGTAGTCATTATGACAATAGCAGGACTGGAAACTCCCCTCAAAGTAGTGAAAACTAAGCCATGCGTAATACATCTATCAAGACCACTCTGAAGCAGATCACATATCCAAAAATAGGAGCTGACACTTTCTATTAATCATTTGAGGAAGAAACAAGACATTGTCATGATCTTTAAGAGGACACAAGCTTTGTAAATGACACAAACCACACAACCTGTGAAGAAAAACTCATCAACGCTCTTTACCAAACCCAAACTTCTGCTCTGTAGACAACAACCTAGGAAAGAGAACAGAAGCCAGACTGGAAGGAAGCCCCTGGAATATACACATCTAGCATGACTCCTTTCAGGGGAAATGTGGAGTGCTTACAAACAATTTAAAATGAGAATAGCAAAAATCCTATTCTCAAAACAGGCCAGAGTATCAGCAGGAATGCCATCCAAAACGACATATGGAAGACCTACAATGCTGGTTTTTTGTGACCAGGAAATATAAAGGAAAACTGTAAAAGAAAAGTGGTTATTCCTAGGCAGAATCTTGATTTGGCCACAGACTTTGGGTGTCTGTGAGCATGTTTCTGGATGAGTAAGTCAGTCCTCAGTAAAACTGATGGCCTCTCTGGTGCGGGTCTCATCCAATCAGCTGAAGAACTGAACAGAACACTTAGGACCCCAATCTGTATCCAGCTGGTACACGGTGCCCATCCCCCACTTTGTACTAAGTCTTTAAAACCAGATTCATCTTAACTCAGAGCATGTAACATTCCCAGTGCTCTCCAGACACACAAGTTCACAGCGGCCCTGAAAGAATGTAGTACATATATGTGATGGGCAACTCCTCTGAGTCTGGGCTTCACATCACTGATGAGGAAGGGACACAGGTGGAGATGATGTGAGTCACAGACCATGCCTGGCTTCCTAACCTGGTCACTGAACAGACTTTAAAACAACTGCTCATGTATGCAGAGCGTTGTGTACCCTAGCCAACCAACAGATCTGGCCATGAGGCCACTTCATTTGTCAGTCAAGCCAACACTTACAATTTTAAAAAAGGAATGTTGTTACTATTTATGTAATTCACATACTCTAAGACCCTCTTCAAAAGATAACACTTAGGAGGTTTGATTGTAATTGCAAGGTTGTGAAACCATTACCACCATCTATAAGAGAGTGTTTTCATAACCACATCACGGCCATTCCTCAAGACACAAGCATAGGCCATGACTCCGTCTCTGTTCTTGAAATCTCACACAAATGGAACAACAGGTTTTGTCTGTCTATTTTTGGTTGTTGTTGTTTCTGAGACTGATCATGATGTGGCATATACCAGTGCTTTGCTCTCTTTCTAGATGATGAGCAATCCTGTATTAATAACTGTTATGCACACACATTAAGACTGCATGTACTTTGGGGCAATTATGAATAAGATTGTGAAAGTTTTTGTACCTTGTATAGACAGCAACTACCTAATGCCTAGGGTGTTTCAAAAGGAGGCACCATTGTTTTTCACTCCCATCAACAGCACCTGAAGGTTTCCGATTTCTCCACATCTCCCCACCCCATTATAGCAGAAGGAAGTAGTGTGTCCCAGTGGCTTTGGTTTGCATTTCCTTGATTACTAAAGACACTGAGCACCTTCTTATGTGCTTACTGGCTATCTGTGGATCTTTTCTGGAGAAAGTCTTCAAATTGTTTTTGTTTTTGGAATGCATGTAGGTGCATATGCACAAGTGTGTGTACAGGCCAGAGGTTGACATTTATGGTGTCTCTATTTTATTGGGGTAGGGTTTCCTGCCCAATCCAGAGCTTGTCAATTTGACTAGTCTAGAGACAGCCAGCTGTTTTGGGATACCCTGCCTCAGTCTTCCACATGCTAGGATTACAGGTGGGCTACAGGTAGCCTTCCGTAACAAGGCTTTATGCGGGGGGTCCTGGGATCTGAACTCAGGTCCTCAAGTCTGCATAGTGAGAACTTTGCTTTATCTACCATGTCTGCTCATTTTTAAAATTTAAGTCATTACTCAACAGTAAGATTTCTTCATATAGCTCAACACGTGCTCTTATCAGATCGGTGATTTGCAAATGTTTCTTCCTATTTTGTGAACAATTATCTTGGTCAGCTCAGCTTATACACTCAACTATAGAAGTTAAAAAGGCTGAAAATCTTGGAGCAAGGTCCTGGCAGTGCTGGATCTAGCAAAAATTCTCTTGCTTGCTATAACCCCACATTTTCTTTTGGTATATATGCAGAGTGCTTTAGCCAATTATCTTCATATGAAAACATTAGAGAGTAGGAACACAGCTCAGTGGGCAAAAGGACTTGTTCCCAAGCCTGCGACCTGAGTTCGATGCCTGGAACCTCATACAAGGAGAACTGGCTCCTGAAAGCTGTTCTCTCTACTCATGCATGCCCATACATGTACATACAAAATAAATGAATGCAAACAAAAAACACAATAATCCAGGCTGGGATTAGTGTCACTCACAGTACAATGCTTGACTAGCATGCACAAAGTCCTATGCTCCATCTCAAGCATCACATCAAACCAGCTATGGTGGCACATGCCTGTAATCCCAGCACTTACAAGGAAGAGCAGGAGAATGGAAGAAGACGATCAGTTGATAGAACACATGTGATATGACAGTAAACAGGGAAAATACAGGTAAAAAGGTGTAAGGAGGGATGGGGAAGAGAAGGGGTGGGGGAAGGGTAATCAAATTGAGTATTAAAAAGTCATATGAAAACCTATTTTGTAAGCTAATTGAAAACTGTAATTAAAAGAAGTTTGAACCAGGCAGTGGTGCACACACCTTTAATTCCAGCACTCAGGAGGCAGAGGCAGGTGGATCTCTGTGAGTTTGAGGCCAGCCTGGTCTACAAGAGCTAGTCCAGGACAGCCAGGGCTGTTACACAGAGAAGCCCTGTCTTAAAAAAAGAAAAAAAAAAAAAAGGTTTGAATGTAGTCACCCTGCATGGGTAAATTATACTGCTCCCAAAGCCATAAATTAAATAAAAATCCTAGTACCAGGTGTGGAGTGCCTCCCCTAAGTTGTTGGCCACTGAAGTGCGAGAGGTCCCTAAAACAATACAGGCTACTTTACTGCCATTGTTCAAGGCTGCCAATCAGAATTGGATGGTTATGACCCCATTGCTGAAAACACCACACACTTTGGTGCCAGGACTTGGAAACTTCCTTCTTTCTGGATAACTTTCACAGTGTTGGAAGGTGCTACACAGGCTGCTAGGAGAGGAAAAATAGCCATCAACAAACTTACTCAGCTATGAAGCCTGCCAGCAAAGAGTTGACCACTTTTGCAATAGCAGTATGAACGTTATGAGGGTTAGTAACCAACCATTTTCTGATTGGATTTTAGATCTACTACACAGGAGGAATTCACATTTGGTACTGTAAACCTGGTCAAAAGTCTATGGCTGGTTTCCTTTTAGGGAACCTATTAAGGCTGTTTTGTGGTCAAGCTGTCAAACTGCTTAAGTATTTATTAACTATAGACGAGTGATGCTCTCAGTATTGGTCAGAGAAGCTTCTCTGTGTAGTGAGCAACAGTTTAACAAGACTCATAACTGATCAAAGTGTTGAAAGTACATGACCGTCCTGTGCTGGATCCCAAATGGGACATCTGTGCCACTCCCTCCAAAGCTCGAGGCATACTCAAGAGGGAGTAGAAAGAATGTAACTGCCACAGGATGGGGAGAGGGCTGTGAAACAGTTTTCTGGACATGACATGGTGGTTGTACTTACGAGCTCACAGCAGCTGTGGTCACGATGGGGCCCATCAGCATTCCATTATGGACTGCAAAGGGGCTCACGAGGCCACACCACTCCTTGAGGAGCTACTGGCAACTAGAGGTTGCTGGAGGAATGGGTGTTATTTCTTCAGTGGTATATAGCACTGTTGCCCATGCTCCAATAGATAACCCCCATCCATCCTCCTGCAAGTAACTCTATACTCACTGGTTCACAAAATATAAAACGAGATTAAGTAAGGGACTTGTTGAAAGAAAGTAGATTTAGTACTGATTAGGAGAATCAGAGGATAGGGAAGGTAAAAATGAACACACACACACACACACACACACACATATATATATATACACACACATGAATACATCAAAGAATTTTAAAAATTGCAAATGGAGGACTGGAAATGGCTCAACAGTTACAAGTACTTGCTGCTCTTGCAGAAGACATGGGATTGGTTTCCAGCACCCACGAGGTGGTTCACAACTGTCTGTATCCAGTTGTAGTTGATCCTTCACTCTCTTCTGGACTCCATAGGCACCAGGCACACAGGGTACACTTACATAAATGCAGGCAAAATATTCATACACACAACTTTTAAAATATTTAAAAATTGCAAATGTGACAAGAGGTTAAAAATAAAACTTGGGGCCAGGTGGTGGTGGCGCACGCCTTTAATCCCAGCACTCGGGAGGAAGAGGCAGGTGAATCCCTGTGAGTTTGATGCCAGCCTGGTCTACAAGAGCTAGTTCCAGGACAGCCAGGGCTGTTATACAGAGAAACCCTGTCTCGAAAAACAAACAAACAAACAAACAAACAAAATAAACAAATAAAACTTGGATGAGGTATGTTTAAAGCAAAAATGCTAAACTAAAAAAAAAAGTTCCTCATCCTTGGCTATATATAGCACATTTTATCTGTTCCAAATTGAACCATTCTCAAAGATTACACCACAAGGACTGGGGCTTCAGCATACATTTTTTAGGGGTTGGACATGGGCACACTTACTTTGAATGACAGTCTTTTCATTTTCGCAGCTTCCCACAAACCAGTCTTTTATTTGGGGCTCCTTGTGCTCAGGTGTTAAGAAACCACAGACTAACTCAAGGTTAGAGTTATCTTGTATATTGTGCTAGAAGCTTTATAATTTTAGAACTTTCATTTAGTTCTTTTGACTTATTTTTAGCTCTTGGATATTTTGTAATATAGGGACCCAACTACATTTTGTTTGTGAAAACCCAGTTATTTTCAGCACTTGTTGAAAACACTATTCTTGATCTGTCTTGACATACTTGCTAAAATAAATTACTCTAAATATATGGGTTAAAAGCTGAATGTGGGGCTAGAGAGATGGCTCAGTGGTTAAGAGCATTGCCTACTCTTCCAAAGGTCCTGAGTTCAATTCCCAGCAACCACATGGTGGCTCACAACCATCTGTAATGAGGTCTGGTGCCCTCTTCTGGTCTACAGACATATACACAGACAGAATATTGTATACATAATAAATAAGTATTCTAAAAAAAAAAGATGGATTCTGTTTTTAAAAAAAGCTGAGTGTGTAGTGCAGTATTGGTACAGTGCTTGGCTTTGTGTGTAAAGAGTAAAGTGTTGGGTTCAATCCTCAGCAATGTACAAACAAATGCCTACTTTAATTTTGGTAGCTATATCTATTCTTTTTTTTGTTTTGTTTTGTTTATGTTTTGAGACAGAGTTTCTCTGTGTAGCTCTGGTCTTCTTGGACCAGTAGGGCCTAAAATTCACAGAGATCTGTCTGCCTCTGCCTCCCACTCCCAAGTGCTTGGATTAAAGGCATGTGCCACCACCACCCCTCTTGCTATGTCTATTCTTTTGCCAATATCATGCAATCTTACATCTCCATAAGAAGTTTGAAACCCAAAATTCCAAGTTCTTAACTGCTGCTTATCAGGTTGCCTTGACTAGTCTGGGTTCCTGAGTCATACTGTTGATTTACAAACAGCTTGCTAATTTCTACAAAAATGCCAGCTGAGATTTTGATGTAGATCATGTTGAGTCTGCACATTAATTCAGGCAGTAATGCTATCCTAACAATCCTGCCTTATTCTTACATATTGTATTATTTTGGTACAACAGTAAATCAAATTTTCTTAATTTCCTTTTAGGCTGCTCCCTTCTAAGGTACAGAAATACAAAATATAATATACTTATTCTTATATATTGCTTTTGTATTCTGCAACAACAATGAACTAACTCATCAAGTCTAATAGCTTGTGTGTTGGTGGGCATTCCTTCAGCTTGCATGATCATGTCATCTGCAGATAGTCTTGCTTTTTCCTTTCCAGTCTCCAAGATATGGCTTCTTGTCTGTCTGCCCTGACCACAATTTCCAGGCCAAAGTTAAATGAAGTGCTGAGGAGTGACATCTGTCCTGTATCTTAGGGGAAGCTTTCAGTCTCTGACCACTAGGCATTATGTTAATTGCTTTTTTGAAGACTTTTTATTGGGTTGAGAAAGTTGGTATTTTCATCTTGAAAAGATTTTACTTTGTATTCACTTAGATGATGGTGTAGTTTTTGTCCTTTATTCCATTAATATGTCCATTATACTGATTTCCACAAGGTGAGCTAACTTTGCATTTCTGGGAGAACTCATTTGACATTAATGTGCGATTCTACTGGTTTGAGGAATGTCAGCCAGCCCAGACTGACTACAGTCTCTTCTTGATCTCCTGATTTTCCTGCTTCCATTTCCCAAGTGCTGGGAGCTTAGATTTAGATATTGCGGAGTGTTTTAGCATGTAGCTATCCAGTACTGGGCTTTTTCACAATTGGGAAGTTTTTAACAACTGTCTTTGCATGTTACAGCGTCATTACAGTTATCACTCATGTGATCACTAAGATCCCAACTACCAGGGTCGAGCTTGGGTGCTGCCCCATAAAGAATGAGAGTCAGCTGTGAGCCTGGGAAAGTCAGGCAAGTGGCTACTGTGGAAGCCAAACAGGAATGTGCCTCAAGACTATGGAGGTCAAGTAGAACACCAGGATACCTGCTGATAGGTTGCTATAGATGGACACATGGTCACAGCATAGGGTCTAAGCACTATAAATATAGTTATAGCATGACCAAGGGCAATGTGGGCAAAAGCAGAGGTGAGGCTACTCCAGAGATAGTAAACAAGATAAGCTAAGAGAGAATGTGACAATTTGCTCACTGGATAACTAAAAGGCAGTCATTATTTGTACATCTTTTAATTGTGAGAGATGGAGATGGGCAAGGATAGGGGACAGATAACTTATTTCTAATCATCAGAACAAGACAATGGGCATAGGCAGGCAGGCCACAATGGAAACCAAGTATTGAGCACAGCCCATGGGGAGTGGCACAAGCAGAAGAGTTTAAGGTGAAAGTACTTGTGTGCAAGAGACCCTCCAAGTGAGCTGTCCGGGCCTTCAGAAGCGGGGCAACTGCTTGAATCAACGCAGAATCCACAGATGGCTGACTCTAGGCTGAAATTTAGCAGTAAGAATGCTGGACATCTAGGGGCAGGAGGTCGATGTTGCAATTCCAGAGCAAAAGTAGGTTAGAGAACAGATACAAAACGAAACAAGGAAGGATGCATATGCTTGCATTCTGGAATTCAAATAAATGCACAAAAGTGACATAAAATTTTAAGGAATTTTCCAACCAGACAGTAAAGAAATTAATTTGGCCAATGGCTGTTTATAGTGACTCTGTGCCAGGTACTCTTGGATGTGCTAGGAATATGGCAGTGATCAAAACATATTCTTTTAAGACAGGGTTTCTATGTAGCTTTGGAGCCTGTTCTGGAACTCGCTCTGTAGACCAGGTACCAGGCTGGCCTCAAACTCACAGAGATTTGCCTGTCTCTGCCTCCCAAGTGCTGGGATTAAAGCCATTCACCACCACCACAAGGCTTACTAAAACATATTCTAAAGGAGATGTCTGACAGAAAGAGAAGGAAAAGAAAAAAGACATAAGTGTAGATAATTCTGTAGAACTGTGACTAACACTATAAAGAAACCAAAACTGGGGGTGGGGGCTTCAGAAATGGCTCGGCGATTAAGAGCACTTGCTGCTCCAGAGGATCTGAGGCTTCGTTCCCAGCACCCATGACAAGACTGGAAAATGTAGCTCTAGATATGGGAATCTGATACTTTCAGCCTTCTCAGAGAATGTGCACTCATATGTTCATACCAACATGCAGACACACAAACACCTAACATAATTAAAAATCAATCTTTAAAAATGAGTAATTAAGATGGTTATTATGGTGGCGCACACCTTTAATCCCAGTACTGGGGGAGGCAGAGGTAGGAGGATCTCTTGAGCTTCAGGCCAGCTTGGTCTACAGAGCGAGTTCCAAAGCAGCCAGAGCTATACAGTGAGACTATCCCAAATACCCAAAAATCAGCTGGGCAGTGATGATGCATGCACTAAGGCCACCTCTCAGGGTTAACTGGTGACACCAAAAAGCTAGTAAAAAGAAGATTGAAGAAACAGTAAAAGAACCATAGACTGCCCAGAAAGAAAGAAGAAAACCTGAAGAAACATGTGGTTCAACAGTATGAAGGCAGGAAGAAGAGAAGAAGGTAGAGAGAGCAGCAATAGTTCTTGTCTAAAAACTGGCAGACCAACCCAGTAGGGAGGGGACAGGAAGGAACACCAGTAGACACTTTGAAGATCTAGTGTGGGGCACATGGACCCACAACTGTCAAGATAGGCATGGGCAATTGAGCTGGGAAAGGTCTGAGAAGACAGATGGGTAGGAAAGAGTATCTAAAAGGAGGAAGAGGCTGGGGGACAGGGTATGAGTTGGAGGCCAGCCTGGTCTACATGGCAAGGTACATGACAGTTGGGCCTACAGAGACCTTGGCTCAAGATGGATGAATGGATGGAAGGATGGATGATAGGACATGAGGAAGGATAACCTGGGATAGAGGTAGGTAATGGGTAGCACCAGAGGTTCACAGTCAGGAAAGTTAAGCCAGGCCCACACCTTTAAAAAACAAACAAACCAAAAAAAAAAAAATCAGAGTTTTCTCCATTTAGACACATTCTGCCAAATAATTACTAGTTGTGACAACAGTGAATAACTCTCTTGAAGTTTTCAAATGGTTCCGACGTCTAACGATTCTGTAACTGCACACCACCAGCAGAGTCTGAACTCTGACACAGTCCCATGAGACTGGTAGTCATGGGACTTCCACAGATGGATACATACACTGACTATACAGGTCAGTCAGTCTCCTTTCTTCTTGGACTGCAGGCCTCTGGGGCAATGTCAGCCAAGACTTTACACAGTTCACAAGGCTTTGCAGCACCAGCTATTATTTCCATGATCACTGGCTCAGGCTGTCAGTCACAGGAGCCCAGTCCCCTTCCACTACTCAATTTCACATTGGTTTCACTGGTATCTTTAAAAATAGAAAGAAAAAAAAAGTTAATGCCAGAGGGTGGTGGCACAAGCCTTTAATCCCAGCACTAGGGAGGCAGAGGCAGGCAAATCTCTAAATTCAAGGCTAATCTGGTCTACAGAGTATCCCAGGATAGCCAGGGCTGCGTGGAGAAACCCTATCTCAAAACAAACAAAAACAGAAGTTTATTTTTTATGTCTGTACATGTGTGTAGAAGCATGAGTGTTAATACAGTATATGAGAACACAGTACAACTTTTGGGAAACTGGTTTCTTCTTCAACTACATGAGTTCCAGGGATCAAAATCAGGTCATCGGGTTTGGCAGGCAGCAGGTGCCTTTACCTACTGAGCCATATTATCGGTGCCTCAACTTAGCAATTCCTCTATCATGATCCACCCACCACAGAGAACTAGGTATTACAAAGTGTTTTGTTTTCCTAATTAAAAAATCTGTTTAAGATAACAACCAAACAGCAATAAAAACCCAGAAGTTATCATGGAATTCAAGCCTTTCTAATCTCAGTGGGCACCCACCTTTCAGAAACACAGAGGTACACCAATGGGACACCCATCTGAAACAGATTCATTCACTCAAATGTCCAACAAATCAAAGACAAGGTGAGTGAGAGGTGGGAACACTTGAGCATCAGGCAGAGTTCTTAAAGAACAAAAGGAATCCAGGTGGGCCCACCAATGGATGGCAGGTTCTAAAAGGAGGACGCTTCAGACTAGAATAGAGAGCACGCTGAAGATCTGGCAGGGTTTGGTGCATAAAGGAGTAAGCAGATTACAATTTACCAAGTACTTAAGAGTGCAAAAAGAATGCACCAAGTACTCTTAGTATCATATAGCCTGCCCACTGAGAAAAGCAGCTTCAAATCTGCATATTAGAAGATCTAGACTGTTGTAGGATACTGCTATACCTACTACCTAATGCAGTGTGTGCCTGTCTCAAGTCAAACTTTTATGATTATCCGCAGCTTTAATACTTGATGATCCTTCCAATCCAGCCAAAACCAAGTTTGCAAAAGTGCTCTAAGTTATAATACAGGGCTTGTATCACACTTTCTGTGTGATATTTCAAGATATGAATTAGCAAAGCAGTAATTGGTCCACCAGTCTTTTATCAAATTCAAGACTGAAATTTTAACTATTCCTGTAAAAATTCCAAGAACACATGAGTTTATGCTCAAAAACACACCTAGGCTTCTGTAAAGCACAGAACAGATCAGCAGCTGTGTCTGTGTGTCTAAGAGAACTAACTGCAGGAGCTAGACACCTGACTAGCTGTCCAAAAGCGGAAAGGGACAGCAGGTGAGATTCAGGAAGGAGCTGGGGTCAGAGCTGGCTGTCCCAGTGTTTTCAGCTCCTGCCACTGGACTGAACAGCTGCTTCCTGACTTAGGTGATGAGCAGAGAAGGTTGGCATGGCACTAGGCCACAGCTATCTGGAGGGAAGTAGGAATACTGATGGAGTGGTGTCTTCAGTAGAGTAATTTGAAGGAAGAAAAATCTTCTGTAACTAAAGATTGCTTAAAACTTAAATCAAACAAGGGATCTAAACTTAAGACGTTGAGCCACAAATCCCAGTTTCCCCTTGCTTCAAAGGGCTGTCATTTACAAACTGGCATCAGAACAGACTTCAGCAGAAAATTCTGCAGTCAGAATACTAGAGGATGTCTTATGAACCACATTTCCAGAGCTTTTGAAGAACACAGAAACAAGTCCCCTAAAGCAACATTCAGTCCAGAGATCCTCATGCTGGTGACTTTGTACCCAGGGCAACCTGGTGATGTCTGGAGGTATTCTGAAGACACTCCTACACCTGGTGGGCAGAGGTTAGAGATACTAGGAAGCATCCTGAAATTCCTGGCCCCAGAAACTGGGAAATTAAGCCTAAAGGTTCCAAGGGCTATAAAAGAAGCCTGTATCAGTTCACCACTATGGAGGAAATATAGGAACAGGAAAGAGTCATGCTCAGGGCATGTCAGCAATAGCACCTCAAAGGAAAACGAAGAGAAAGGAAAAACAGAAAAAGAGTTCCTGCCAGGGGCCTGAGACTGCACAATAGACATCTTAGTCTACTGCTTAAGCCCACCTACAGTTGTCAAGCCTGCACATCTGAGGAGGCCTTGCTTGGCAGGTAAAAAAATCTGTCAATGATAAAAATATATAAATTACGAATTTTTCAGTGAATAAAAAAGTGTAAAGGTCTATCTAGTATACTCCGTTCCCACGACTGTTCAGGAGCCCTCCAGCCCCCAGTCCTCACTTCCTGTGGATCCCAACGCACCATGTCACACCTGCACCTGGACGTTCCTAAGACTGTCCACAAATACATTTCTCCTGGCATCCTGATCGATTCTGTGCCAATACATACTTCTAAATCAAAGCTCTAAAACTTCCCAGTACCCAGCATTAATTACTCTTGAAAAAAATGACAAAAAAAAAATGAAGCAAAAAATGTAGCTCAGTTGGCACAGTACTTGCCAACCGTGCAGAAAGTCCTGGATCTGATATCCATCACTGCATAAAGTGGGTGTGGTACACATGCCTGAAATCCCAGCACTCTGGAGCCAGGAGCGGCCGAAATTCAAGGTCATCCTTAGCTACCCAGTGAATTGCAGGCCAGCCAAGACGGTATGAGAGCCCATCTCAAAAAACAAAGAACAAACAAGCAATAGTAACTTATAGGAAAAACATTAACAAAGCAAAGACACACTGTCAACAGAACAGAAATTATATGCTAGGACCTAAAGGACTTGGAGGGAAGTGTTATTTTTTTCCTGGAGGAAGTAGCATTTCTACCCACAAATCTTTGCTTATTGTCACTCTTCCAAAAAAGAAAGAGACAGCAATCTTGTTTAACGACACCACCACCTCTCTGTACCTGCATGAGGATCCACGTAATCATTTTACTCAGAAGCTGTACAACTGCTTTGGAATGCAAAGTGCACTCATGATCACCAGAAGATGTAAGACTGGGAGAATCCTTTCCTGGCCATCCATTTCACTGCCTAAGGCATTCAGTAGGCCAGAGAGGGAGCTCTGGAAACCCTTCCTGTCTGTGGGTCTTAAATTCACCAGCCAAAGCAGAAAACCACGTTCTCCCAAAGCAACTTCCTTGCAACAGGCCTGTAGGCCCTGACTAGGCCCCAAAGTGGTTACAGGTCCACTGATAGCAGTTCCCAGGTACAGCCAACTAGGAGCTGCAGGGTTTCCATCTGTCAATCAACAGAAATCCAACAATGCCAGAAAACTGCGCCTAACTACAGTCCCAGCACTCAGGAGGAAGTACAAAGAGAATTGAGAGTTCAAGGCCAACAGAAGCCTGCTTTAAACAAACAAAAAAAACAAGGCCTAAGGGTATAGTGCAGTAGCAGAACATTTGCTTAGCACGCACAAGACCTAAGTTTGTCACGAGTCTGTCCCCCCCACCCCCCATAACCCTTCGTTTTGAAGGTGTGGCGAAGAGGCTGGGATGCCAGCATTGTTTGCTCCTTTCCTTGGGCGAATAAAGCATGGGATACAAAACAGCAATTAAATATGGCTGCTCACCTACTGCTGAAGAGGAGCAGCAGGGCCTTGCTTCTGCCCTCCTGTGAAGACCAACTACACCAGAGCAGTCAGATGTCACAGGGACAATGACAGCAGATAACTTCCAGTGAATGCCAAGACGTCCGTGTGCAATACGTGATCGCTCACTTCACCCTAGTGGGAAACAAACGCTCCCTAGGGCTTACATCTGATGAGAGAATGCCAGCAATCAGGTGCCTCCCATACGCACTCCGGGGCTCCCTAAGCACAAGCAGGCAGCCGAGCTTAGAACCTGTGCTCTTCAATCTCGGCTAAACTACCCACCCACCGCCAAGCCACACGGCAACCGCTCGGTCACCACAGAGATAGACACGTTGCCAAGCGCTCCAGAAGAAAGCTGCCCGGCCCTCTGGAGGAATGTAGAACCCCAAGGCTCGGCCGGCCTTCCTAAAAACTACCCGATTTGTTCTCCGAAGGCTTTCTTCCCCGGTGCTTCACCGCCAGTCCATCCGCCACCATCAAACCCCCTTTTAACCGAAGAGCCACTACCAGTCGTCCATCAGGGAGTGAACATTTGTCCTAGAGGAACGCACTGGCGCAGCGACCACCCAAGGTCACGCCCCGGAAACCAAGGGCAAGAGCTGCGCTGGGGACGGCCAGCGAGGCAGGGTGCCACCGGGTCGCCAATGCTCCCCACTGGCCCCCTAATTAGCACCAAGGCATGCCCGCCACGCCCCAGGCCGAGCTTCCGGAAGGACGCCGGGTACCGCCGCGACCCACGCCCGCGACCAGGGGCCCCTAATTCTCCAGTGCCCGCAGCCTCGGCCGTAGCCCTGCTGCCCGCACACGGAATGCCCGCAGCCTCTAGAGTCTAGGCGGAAGGCGGGGCTCAGGCGCCGTCGCCCGGACCTCGGGGGTCCTCAGACCCCGCCGCCCAGCGCCATCAGGTCCCCAGGACGCAGAGAGCTCCCGGGGGCCCCGCCGAAAGGCCCCGGCCCCTGCCTGACGCCCCGGAGAGCCACAGCCCCACCGCCCCCGACCCCGCCCCCGGCCGTGCAGCCCCTGGAGAAGCGGCTCCCGCCGCGCCCCAGCCTCTGCGCCCCCACGGCGCCTTCGAAGGTGCGGAAGCGGCTCTGGCCGCGCCCAGAACGCACCTTGAGGGTCGGGTACTCCTGCACCTTCAGGGTCATGGACAGCTGGGCCGCCGACTCCTGCACCGCCATCTTGGGCCGGCCGAGCGGAGGAGGCGGGTACGCGGCACGCCGGGTAGTGACGTGCGACGCGCGGGGGCAGGCGGAGCGGCTGAGCGCCTGCACCAATCATGTCACTGGACCGCTCGAGAGGAAGAAGTCCCGGGCCAGTCACCGTCCACGGGCTCGACCAATCGTCGACGACTCTAGAGAGCGGCTTCCTCATTGAATTGTCAGCCGGCCTAGTCCGCTGATGCGGGCTTAGGTAGCCTAGACACCTACGCCGTGTGCATTTTGGCGGTTGGGGCTGGGTAGCGCGCGTTAGGTAGCTGTCTTGTAAACGCCCACACCCCTGCCCACTCACCGGTCACTTCTGGTAGTGGCCACTGGCCCTGTCTCAGTGCTTGGTGGCCATCATCTATTGGTGGTCACTCAGAGGTGCGGTTTTTGCCATCCGGGAACTACTTTCCTTCGTCTCCATTTTCATGGATTAGCAGAGCTGGAGTCCTTACACAGGCTTCCTAATGAAAGATAAAAGTGGATGTTTACCATAGAGTAGGACGGGGCCTGCGAGCAGCTGGGCTTTCCTGCAGGTGATACCAATAAGGAACGCTCGGCAACTGGTTTTGTTAAAAAATGTTGACTCCTTGAATCGGGTCCGAAAGGCACCTAGAGTGTCCAGTGACTGTCAAGTTGGATTCCTGGAGCAATGGTATTGAGTTAACATCTAGCAAGGAACGGAAACTGAACAACGTTGACCTTCCAGGGCCCCCAAGTGAGGGTAATTATTTGTGACTTAGGCTGCACCCTAAAGCACAAGTAGTGATTACCTGCGAATCAGCTTGTCCCCTCAGGCAATAAGGAGTTCTTTTGAACCACTCCACAGAAAACTAATGCTCAACCAGACCACACCTTGACCAGGATTGTTTAGTCATTATAACTCTTACCTCTGCTCAAGTTCTTCCTCTATTTTAAAGTTGACGGTTGGTGGCCAGACAATAAACCTGAGGTCACTGAACCCCTTTATCTGTACAGAATGTGGCATATTAGATTCCTTTCTCTGCATTTCACTTTCTGTTGTTGGATTGAAAGTTTGCAAGCACATAGGTGCCAGGCACTGAATCTGGGTCCTCTACAAGATGAAGTGCTCTTAACCCATGAGCCATCTCTCCAGCCCTCTCACCTACTTTGAAAATTAAAAATGAAGTTAGGCTTCATTCATTAGGAAATGACTTCTACATTAAATCATCTTTTGTGTTTTATAGAACTTAATTATGTTTTGTATTTGTTCTTTGAGACATGGTCTTTCATATAGTCCTGGCTACTTTGGAACTCACTCTGTAGACCAGGCTGGCCTCAAATTCACTGAGATCCGCCTGCCTCTGCCTACCGAGTGCTAGGATAAGAGATGTGTGTTACCACCGCCTTTCAGAACTCAATTCTTCAGGAATGTTTTAGACATTAGGTGCAGCATTAGAAAAGAAAGGACTTCTGGTGGTGTCGTTCAGTGAAGGGAGAACCTGCTGGATGATGCGTGAGAACTTCAGTCACAGTTTGTCACAGCTGGGAGGGAAGAAGCATCTTAGAAGGGCTTCCCATTTTAGCAGGGGATTGAGAGCTGAGGACAATGTTAGTCCGTGTGTGTGCGCGCACTGCGCAGACTCTGCTCATGCAGATTCTTTTGAATACTGAGACATTGCTTTGAATAAATTGCTCACATCTCAACTCTGCAGCTACTGAATGTTTTTTTTTTTGTTTTGTTTTGTTTTGTTTTTTCCCCTCACACAAGCTGATCAAAAGCTAGGACCATTTTTGATTCTCGAGAAGGCTCTGGGTTCCTTCCCAGATGGTATCTTCTCCCCACCCCCGCCACTGGATAGTCTTTAGTCTTAGAATTAGTCCTATCTGGCCTGAGATGATGGAGAAATCAGAGACCCTGAGGCACAGAAGTCCCCAGTCCTCCAGTCCATATTCCACACTCTTCTCTGTAGCCATCCTGTCTGATTCTGCTGTGGTCACGTTTGTGTTCAGTGCTGAAATATTTGCTGCACCACTGCCCTCTTAGAGGCCAATTCATGAATTTAAAGCTAACCCAAAACAGACTTCTTCTCTGATGCTGTCAGGATGATGTGTCTAGGGTTGTAGGAATGAATTCTTATACTGTTAATTTAAAGAATAAAAAGGCAGGGTAAGCAAGGTCTCAGGACTCAACCAAGTTTGTTGAAAGCAGAAGCACATAGACAAACACAAAAAGACACGGCTCTCCGTAGTAGGGAGGAAGCCAAAAGATGGCGCCAGAGTCTGCTCAGATGATAGGGGATTTTGTATTTGGGAATGGAGCGAGTTCCCTTTCTCCTTTGGCTGATTTGGGCTCTGGCAGGGGATTGTATGATCCAAATATAGGGAAGCAGATTGGTTCCCACCACAGGAGCTCTCCAGTGGGAGATTTGAAAGTCTCACCCAACTCCTCTGTGGGAGTCAGGGGACACGCCTTTGTCTTTAAAGAGGGAGAAGAAACAGGAAGTCAGCCATCTTAGAAATTTAAGTAAAAAGTAGAGTGATCTGCCGCCGCCGGTGGTGCACGCCTTTAATCCCAGCACTCAGGAGGCAGAGGCAGTCTGGGTTTTTTTTTTTTGTTGTTGTTGTTGTTGTTTTTTTTTTTTTTTTTTTTTTTTGGTTTTTCAAGACAGGGTTTCTCTGTGGTTTTGGAGCCTGTCCTGGAACTAGCTCTGTAGACCAGGCTGGTCTCGAACTCACAGAGATCCGCCTGCCTCTGCCTTCCGAGTGCTGGGATTAAAGGCATGCGCCACCATCGCCCGGCTAGAAACCCAGTCTTGAAAAACAAAAACAAACAAACAAAGTAGAGTGATCTACTTGGAGCCTCTTTTACCTCTTTGTCTTCCTACCAGGGGCTGTCTGATTCCTAGCTGCTCATCTCTGTACCAAGCCATCATGTTTGAACTTAATCAGGAATGTTCAGCAACAGTAAAGTGACCGTTTGCACACTGAAGCTGTAGACCTTACACAGTCTGCTTGGATCCTTCACTCTAGACCAGTGGTTCTCAGCCTTCCTAATGCTGCAACTCTGTATTACAGTTCCTCATGTTGTGCTGACCCCCAACCATAAAATTATTTTGCTGCTACTTCATAACTGTAATTTTGCTACTGTTAGGAATCATAAATATCTGATACACAGGATATCTGGTATGTGACCCCCAAAAGGGTCATGACGCATAGGTTGAGAACCTCTGCTCCAGAGTTTCCTGTATTTGAAGATAAAATTGCACTGGAACTATTTTTCTCTGAATGATAAAATGTTTGAGTTGTTTTTTTTTTCTGGCTCCTCTGCCTCTAGGCCTCGTGTGATGGGTCAGAGCATGATGACAGGGAATACGTGGGGAAGGAAAATGTCTCCTCATGGTCGTCAAAGACTGAGAAACCAGGCCCCTAAACTATAATACATTCAAGAGACTAGAAAGGGCTGAGCAGTTTTTATCTTTTGATTCTGCAGAAATGGTGGAGATCATCAGCTTAGAGAAAAGGAAAGAAAGTGACTGGCGCCCAAAGTTGACAGGAGACAGTGATTTTCTAAGTTCCTAAGCATGAAAACGTCCTGCCTTCTTTTTCTCATAGGCTGGTACTCCCGAGAGGTACAGTCTTTGCACCTGTCTAGCATAGCACCCTCCCCAAATCCCCATCCTAGTGATTCAGGACACAAGGCCTCGTCTAATGAATGTCCTGTAGCTGGAGAGGCCCTCCTATTATGATCCTAGGATCTGTCACATAGGAGACTGCTTGTGCCTCTTCAACCCTAGCCTAGCTGAGAGCTCCTAGCCAGCGTTCTGTCTATACACCAGAAGAGGGCACCAGATCTCATTATAGACGGTTGTGAGCCACCTTGTGGCTACTGAAAACTGAACTCATGACCTCTGAGCCGTCTATCCAGCCCCCATCCTTTCTTTCTTTTTTTTTTAAATTTTATTCAAGCAGAATAAGCTTCCTTCTGAGACACTTTTTTTTCTTAAAAAAAAAGAAAAATCAGGGCTCCTACCAGAAGATACCCCCCCCCATCAACAAAGGCAACTGGGACAATTTTTCAAGTGAGGTTCTCTATTCATGTGATCATAAATTATGGTAAGTTGACATTAAAACCAATTATAATAATTTTCATTCCGAAACAGAAATGTGGGAGGGGGTAGAAAAGAGGAATGAGACCAGAACAAGGCAGAAATGCAGCTCCATGCCCAACACCTAGAACATGCAGAAGCATATTGGGTTGGAGCCCACATGGCCTCTATCTTTATCTGGCTTCATCTATTGCCAGTGGCTTTTCTCCAGCAGGTGTTCTACATTCCTGGCACGCCAAGTCCTGGGGTTTCTATTGCTCACAGTTTCATGCAGTTTCAACCCTACTATGGGTTGCCTGTAAGACTCTACCACATACTTCCTGGAGTCCCGGACCTTGCTTTGATGTATAAGTGGAAGCCTCTATAGGCATTTTTACATTCTGCATGCCTGCAAAGCCAGCATGATATGAACACAGCTGAAGTCTGCTATGAGCATGAGCAGTAACCAGGGCTTACTGGGCTCCTGTGGCCTCTGATGCCTGCTTACTATTGGGATGAATAGATGGTTCTGTTCAAGCAAGAAAATGTCTTTCAGATGAGCTTTCCCTTTCCACCCTGAAGCCTGTGGTGGGAGGGATCTGGTTAATTCCTGAGAAAGGCTTCTTTCCCATTGTCCTACTATAAAGTACTTATCTTCTTTGTAATGGTCCTGTTCTTAGAAACTACACTTCCTCTGGGAATAACTCTGAGCTCCCTTTCTGTACAAACTGAAAGCTTTAAAAGTCTGCTTTTTGCCCCCAGTTATCAATGCACAGCTGACTAAAAGGAGCTAACAATAACCACAACACAGCCTGAATGTTGAGATGCCTTGACATTTCCTCTGCTAAATTACTTAGTCCACCATCTTGAACTCAGACTTACAGACAGTCTGAGAGCGTGGGCAATCTGCAGTCAGATTCTTCCTCTCTAGTTGGCCTCTGGTCCAGTTCCAGATGACGTTCTTGTTTCCATATGAAACTTCCCAAGCACAGTCTTTACTATCTGTATTCCTAATCCACACTTGGATCCGCTCGTCTTACACCAGAATCGCCCTTAAATTCTGCTCGTTGCATTCTAGGCTTCTCGAGCCCACAGCTCTGAAAGACTCCTGAACTGCATCGTCAGGTTTAGTCGTAGCAGTGATCTTGCTTCTTGACACCAACTTTCATCTCGGTCAGTTTCCATGTCATCACAGAACACCTGGGAATACGGCACAAGGGAGGTGGGATTTATTTTGACTTATGGTTTCAGTCTGGTCATTTGGCTCCATTGTTTCCGGTCCTCGTAATTGATGAGCAGCAAGCATGTGGTGGAGCAAAGTCTTCTCATAGCAGGCAGGAGGCAGAGACCAAGAGAAGGCTCAAGAGACAAGATAGCTATGCCCATCTAAGGAATACCCCCCACCCCAGTGATCCACTTTCTTCAACTCAGCCTCACTCCTAAGAGTACCAAAGAAGTCACATTAGGGCCTAGTGGTCCAGCTTCCCGCCAGTTGCCCCACTAGATGGAATTCAATATACGAATCTCATTTTGGAGAGTGTACTTTTCCTGTGCCAGTCATACTAGGCACTTTCCTGAGTGATCCTTTTAGTGTAAAGGAATTGCTTAACTTATGCTTTTATTCTGAAAATGGATCCTGTGCCGCTTCCACCCCTGGGTGCTCACTGAATTTGCCAAAAGGAATGCCATGCTGGGAATTTGTGTGTGTAAGCGGTTGTCTAAGTTCTGTGACTTGATGCCCCATGGCCTTGACTGTTGGGCCCTGCAGAAATGATCATCCCTTAGCTCAGAGGAACCTTGTGACTCTGTTGCCACATAAATCTTTGAGAGAACCAGGTCAATGCATATCCTGGGTCTCCATGTTGTTTTTGTTGTTGCTGTTATGGCTCTTCTACATGTCTTTTTCGTTTGTGACCCAGTGAGTTTAATTAGGCTTGCTTATAGGAGTTTGGGTGAGGGGTTATTTACAGGACTAATGGCAATACTACTGAAGAAAACGTCTCTCCTTTCCCCCATCAGCCATTAACTGCTTATAAACCCTCAAGAAGGGGTGGAGCCTTGTTAATTCCTTCTCTCTCCTTGCTGATGTGCTAATGGGCCCAATCCTGGGTCAATAATCACGGCTACCTTGTATTCATGAATGCAACTGTCCCCTCTTCAGTGTTCCCTGAGCCCTGGGGGGAGTGACATAGGTGTCACATTAGAGTTGAACATTCAACACTCACTTGTTCTCACCACTTTGAGCCCTTGAGTCTCTGCAGTAGCCACCTCCCACTGAACAAAGCTGATGGTGCATTAAGCTATGGGCATAGCCATGAATATAGGCGGCAGCTTGACAGGCACATCTTGTTCATCTATCAAAACAACAGTAGCTGTAGTAGTAGCAGGAGCAGTGGTCCCCACCAAGGTCTATGACTTGTCAGCTATGAGCTTTGGAGCAGGTTTATAGCATCAGCAGAGATCTCTCTCCTGTGGGCACAGGCCCCAAATCCAATCAGACAGAAAGTGGTTAGTTACCCTGTCATTCCAGTGTTGCGCGATGGACACATCGTGCTTGGTAGGTCGGTGTAGCATACACAGACCACAGCCGAGTAAGTCTGTTGATCGCTCTTCTCCCCTCGCTGGGCTGAATATCACCTTCCAGAGCTCTGAAAGCTATCCACCAGAGAGGAAGGATGTATTTTTTTTTTTTTTTGGCTTTTCGAGACAGGATTTCTCCGTAGCTTTTGGTTCCTGTCCTGGAACTAGCTCTTGTAGACCAGGTTGGCCTCAAACTCAGAGATCTGCCTGCCTCTGCCTCCTGAGTGCTGGCATTAAAGGCGTGCGCCACCACCGCCCGGCTTATAAACAGCTTTATGCTATTTCCTTTTCTACGATTCTGGGGAGCATTCCCAGGGCATGAGCAGGGTATCCCAATGCTGTTCATTCCTAGAGCACAGCAGCCATTTCAAGCAGCTGCCAGCAAGAAGGGACTGAAACTTCTTTCTCTTCCCCCCCCCCCCGGCTCCCCCCCACACCATGTAGTCTTGGCTGACCTAGAACTCACTGTGTATGTAGACCAAGTTATCCTCAAACTCATAGAGCTACTTCTGCTCTTGAGTCCAGAACTCTCTTCCAGCTTGAGATAATGGTACAGAACAGGGAGTGCATCAACCTGCACAGACACCACCCCAGCAATGCCCATGGGGGCTGCTTACCCTGTGTCTTAGTTAGGGTTTCTCACTGAAACCCTAACTGGTGCTGTGATGAAACACCATGACCATATTATTTCATCATGTGTCTGCAGTCTGTCATTCAGGGAAGTCAGGGCAGGAGCCCGAAGGCAGGAGCTGATGCAGAGGCCATGGAAGAATGCTGAGTGCTGCTTTCTGGCTTGCTCCTTGTGACTTGTGCAGTCTGTTTTCTTATAGCACCCAGGACCACCAGCTCAAGGTGGAACCCCACATCAATCAAGAAAATGCACCACAGACTTACCCACGGGACTATCTAGGGGGAGCACTTTCTCAACTGAGGTTCCCTCTTCCAAAATGACTCATTTTGTGTCAAGTTGACTTTAAGCTATTTGTTACACCCTGTCACAGACAGACCTTCCAGGTTCTAGAGTTTGCATGCTGATTTGCAGGTTTCTCTCTCTCTCTTCTCTCTCCTCTCCTCTCCTTTTCTCTCCTCCCCCTCCCCGCTCCTCCCCTCTTTCTCTTTTGAGACAGGGTTTCCTGAAACTAGCTTTGTAGATCAGGCTAGCCTCAAGCTCACAGAGATCTGCCTGCCTCTTCCTCCTGAGTTCTGAGATTAAAGGCGTGCGCCACCACAGCCTAGCTGATTTCTAGCTGATTTGCAGGTTTGATATGACCCCAGACACCTTCAGGATCTGCTTTATGAGTAGTATCTTTGGCTGGGACGCTTCAGAGTCCCCTGATGTCACAGCACACCTGTGTCAGACATTGTAGGCCAGCTGTTGACCCAACTCCCAGACAGATGGACTCTATCTCACCGTCTTTGAGCTGCTCTCTGAAGCTGCGTTCAGTACTACGACTGGGACTAGTGACCAGCCATGACTGAGATCTGCACCATATTGGATGCCATCTTTTTTTAAAAAACTGCTCCTAGCAAGGTGCTTCACAGCTTTTACCTGACTTTGCTTCCCACAGAGGCCAGACACCTCCTGACCTCGCACCTCAGCCTTACCAACCTTGAGATTCTCTCACCAGGGAATTAGTACAAGGTTCCTAAATTTCAGCAAGGCACATGCCTGGAAGGAGTGTCTTCTTCCCTGTAAGCACCGCAAACCTAGGGGAAAATTCTGTGTGATGTCATTCTATCATAATCCACATGAAACATCCATATGCTATTGTGGGAAAGACAAGATGTGGGTTAGGATCATCTGAAAATATGGGATCTGGGGGAGAACTTGGAAGTTCATGCGATCTTCCAGGGCCAAGAATAAAAATATAGATGCAGAGAGATGGTTTATCAGTTAAGAACAGTTGCTGTCTTGCAGAAAACTCAAGTTTGGTTATCAAACCCACAAACCTCTGTAAGGTCAGCTCCACGAGCTCTGACGCCCTCTTCTGGCCTCCTTAGGAATATGCATATATCCACAGTTAGACACACACACACACACACAATTAAGAAGAAAACAAAATAAATCCCTTTTTTAAAAAGTAAAAATATAGTTAAGGATGTGGCCCAGTGGTAGATCACTGTTTAGCACATGTGAGGTCCTAGGTTCAATCCCAGCACTGTTAAATGAACACACCAGGAGGTGTGAACTCACCATCCCAAGTCTAAGAATCCATAAAGGTTTCTCTCCCAGTACTCTGTGGGGACTAGTTTGTGAGCCCAGCTTTAGGAATATATATGCCTTTGACTTACTTTTTTCCTAGTAACCTCAATAAAACTCAGAGGCTCACCTTAGAAGAATCCTCACTTTTGGTCTGTCACTGTCACAAGATGCTTGTTCTTGTCTTCCCAGGAAGAGTGTCACACAGCACTCAGGTATGACACACAGTACAACGTTCCCATGACTCCTGATCAGGCCAGCATGTCAGGGAAATACTTTACCTGTGTTTGCTGGTGTGCTACAAAGGCAAACCTGGGAAAGAGTTGTGTGCATGGGCAGAGTTTGGTCCAGGCACTCAGTCAGGGTTGCTAGTGCTGTGACGAAAGACCATGACCAAAAGCAGCTTGGTGTGGAAAGGGCTATTTAGCGCATAGCTCCATGTAACTGTTCATCATCAAACACAGTAGGGCAGGAACTCAAGCAAGGCAGGATCCTGGTGGCAGGAGCTGATGCACAGGCCATGGAGGGTACTGCTTGCTGACTTGCTCCTCATGGCTTTCTCAGCCTGCTTTCTTATTGAACCCAGGACCACCAGGTCAGTGGACCAAACACAATGGGCTGGGCTCTTCCTCATTAACACTAGTTTAAAAGTTGCAAGACTTGCCTACAACCCAGTCTTATGGAGGAATTTTCTTATTTGAGATTCCCTTCTCTCAGATGACTTTAGCTTGAGTCAAGTTAGCATAAAATTATCCAGTACAACTGACCCCTTATTAACACACAGACACATCACTGCTAAGCCACAGCCTTTCCTTTTTTGTTCATCACAAAGGTCACACATTAATATAAATATCACAATAGAAAACATTTTACAAGGGTGGTAGTGCATACCTATAATCCCAGCAGTTGGGAAACAGAGGCAGGCAGATCTCTATGAATTTGAGGCCAGTCTGTCCTACAGAGAAATTTCCAGGATAGCCAGGGACACACAAAGACATCCTACTTAAAAAAAATTTTTTTTTTTACAAACTTAAAAAGTCCCATAATTGGGGCTAGAGAGATGGCTCAGCAGTTAAGAGCATAAGCTGTTTTTTTTTTTTTTTCAGAGACTGATGTTCAGTTCCCAGTACCCTCAATGGCAGCTCACAATCATCTGCGACTCCAGTCCCAGGGGGTCTGATTCCCTTCATGGAATATTTGTTTATCTAGTCAAAGGTGTGTTACATGTGTTTATTCTGCATTTGTATAACTATTAACTATGTAAAGATGTGTTACGTGTGTTTATTCTGCATTTGTGTAGCTATGTAAAGATGTGTTACGTGTGTTTATTCTGCATTTGTGTAGCTATGTAAAGATGTGTTACGTGTGTTTATTCTGCATTTGTATAACTATGTAAAGATGTGTTACGTGTGTTTATTCTGCATTTGTATAACTATGTAAAGATGTGTTACGTGTGTTTATTCTGCATTTGTATAACTATGTAAAGATGTGTTACGTGTGTTTATTCTGCTTTTGTGTAACTATGTAAAGATGTGTTGCATTTGCGTTAATTAAATAAGAGTGACCTGGGCTCAGAGAGGCAGGGTAAGCAACAGGAAGAAGGGAGGAGCTTAGCATGGGTTTTTTTGTTTGTTTGCTTTATTTTGTGTTTTTGTTGTTCTTTTTTGTTTTGCTTTGTTTTTTGTCTTTTTAACTGGGGCAGTGTGGAAGGAGATCGGCTTGGATGCCAGCAAAGAGAGAAAGTTAGTCAGTTGCTACTCTGACTCTCTGAGCTCGCAGGTTTTCACCCTGGCCTTTGACTCTTGAGTCTCATTAGAATGACAGAGACTGAGTTATAACTACCTTCAGTGGAAGCAACAGAGTCATTGTCTGGGGAGCAGAATTCCTCCCAGGCTTTGGCTGAATGGCCTATGGGAGAGTAGTTTAGAGCTCAGCCACTGTGATGAATGTAAAGCCACATTTTGGTGCTCCAAATCATGGCCTGACCACATGGATGGAGGGATCACACCAGCTCCGCTGCAGTTGCTGTTCAGGCCTCTTCTAGAAAGTGTTCACAGCAGCTGGCTACTGCTTGCCAGAACTCCAAAAAGCAGGCTCAAGTTTGGAAAGTGCGGGAGGGAATTGACTTTGCCACCGGCACCATGAACAAATGGAGAAGTCAGCAGATTTCATGAAATACCTGGGAAACCCTGTAGGAGAGATCTTTCCCATGTTAAGAATAGGGAACATCATAATGCAGGATGCTAGGAGCCTGTATAGTGCTACTATGGATGGTTTGATGGAAAATATAAATAAGGGGATAAATAACCTATCTAAGATTGACATAATATCAATTGTAATTACTATCAGATTGGTAATTAATATTTTATCTTAAAAAGTGGTTTGATAGCTGTGCTAAATATAATAATTTGATAAGACACATTGATGTAGGAGTTCCTTCTGTCTGTGTGTTGCTTTCATTGGTTAATGCATAAAGAAACTGCCTTGGCCTAGTTGATAGGGCAGAACCTAGGTAGGCAGAGAAGACAGAACTGAATGCTGGGAGGAAGAAAGGCAAAGAAAGAGAGACGCCATGAAGCCGCCAGAGACAGACATGATGAATCTTTCCCGGTAAGCCACTGCCACATGGCGAAATACAGATTAATAGAAATGGGTTAAATCAAGACGTGAGAGTTAGCCAATAAGAGGCTAGAGATACTGGGCCAAGCAGTGATTTAATTAGTACAATTTCTGTGTGGTTATTTTGGGTGTAAGCTAGCCGGGCAGCTGGGACAAACAAGCAGGCCCTCTCCCTGCAATAATACACAATGTGGGATTCCCCTTTGTATGCTGTGAATACGACTGGTTAATTAAGAAAAAAAACTGGCTTCATCTGACAGGGCAGAATTTAGCTAGGCGGGGAAAACTATACTGAATGCTGGGAGGAAGAAGGCAGAGTTGGAGAGAAGCCATGTAGCCCTGCTGGAGACAGATACTAGAACTTTAGTTGGTAAGCCACAGCCATGTGGCAATACACAGATTAATGGAGATGGGCTAAATTAAGATGTAAGTGTTAGCCAATAAGAAGTTAGAGCTAATGGCCCAAGCAGTGTTTTAAGTAATACAGTTTCTATGTGATTATATATATATACATATACATGTATATACACATATATATGTATATATATAACAAGATATAAAAATATATATCTTGTTTAAGGGATTTTTGTATATTCACACAAATTTAAGGTTATTTTTGTTACAACATACTGTGTATATGCTTCTATTTTTGTTTAAGGTATTGTGCCTATGTAGTTCATTTAAAAATGTAAGATGAAGTTCTAGTCCTTGAAAGCTATTATTATAAACCATTTATGATAATTAAGAAACTCAGATTAGTAGTTAGTCATCTATAACAATAAGACTTGTTATGTTAGGTATGTTTTCATACAGAGATATATTTTAGGTAGATAGAAGGTCTTCAAACACTTCAGAGACCTACAGAATGTGGCATTTAAATGTTTTCTTAACATAGGGCTTTTCATGACAGAGTCTGTTCCTGGCAGTATTGTTCTACTTCATAAAAGGATGATGGGCATTGAAGAACCTCCATATGGCAAAGTTAACCATTTGAGTAAGAAACTTCCCTGGACTCGACTGCTGACAGTATGCTGTGCAAACTGGACAAGCAGGACACAAAGGAAAAAGACTGCCAAACTTTGCCAAGACAGGGTATGACAGTCCCTCAAAATTCATGCTAGAAAAGTCTGCCAGGTATCCTAGGCCTGTAAGCCAAAGATAGATGCCCCAACATTGCAGAGAAACCTTGGGTGACTGTTCAGACTGTCAGATGTCACTTTCATTTCTATAGTTTTAGAAGTTTCTTATTCTGCACGTTCTGTTTACTCAGTTAATATTATTTCCTTCTCAAGTCTGATGGAGTTGAAGACTAGATAGTTATAGTTACAGTTTTCCTTAGTTATGATAGAAGGTAAATTAGGTACAGAGCTTTGAACTCATCAAGATAGGATAGATAATGGAGCGATTTCTCCAATGTTGCCAAATGCGAAGGGACTGGGTATGATAAATAAATTCTTACTTGATAAATATTCTTATTGTACATAGTTTTACTATGTTACAGTTAAAGGCTTTCTGTCTATTTAGAGTAAAAAGGGGGAAATACTGTAGATTATTTGCTTAGCTATGTAAAGATGTGCTGCATTTGCATTAGTTAAATAAAATTAACCTGGGCTAACAACTAGTTAACTAGGAAGTAGCAGGGAGGTGTGTATAGCATGGGTATAGCTGGAGCATTAAGAAGAAGAATGGCTTCCAGGGATGCCAGCAAATATAGAAAGTTGGCCAGTTACTACTCTAACTCTCTGAACTCACAGGTTTTCACCCTAACCTTTGAATCTTGAGTTTTATTAGAATAATAGAGATTTAGTAAGAACTACCTTTAGAGTCATTGTCTGGGGAGCAGAATTTCTCCCAGGCTACATACAGCCTGAGTGACTGGACCACTAGTAGTTTAAAGCTCAGCCACTGTGATGAAGGTAAAACAACAGACGCCCTCTTCTGGCTTCCTTGGGCACTGCATGCACACGGTGCACAAACATGCCTTCTGGCAAAACACACACATGAAATAAAAATAAAGTCTCAAAAAATAGGTTTAACAACAACAACCACAAAAGGAGTACACTCCTAAGCATTGTCTGCTTAAGTTAAGAAAATAGAGACTTGCTTAGCTCAAGGCCATGGATCAATAGCTGGCATCGTGCTAAATGCATGCCTTTAGACCAAGCACTCCAGAGGGAGAGGCAGAGGCAGAGGCAGAGGCAGAGGCAGAGGCAGAGGCAGAGGCAGAGGCAGAGGCAGGGATTATCTCTGTGAATTTGTGATGGCTAACATTATATTTTAAGTTAAATTGCTGTGCTTAAGAGATCTATAAAACAAAGCTAGGTGGCAGTGGCACACACTTTTAATCCCATAATTCAGGAGGCAAAGGCAGGCCAGCCTGGTCTACAGCATGAGTTCCAGGACAGGCTCCAAAGCTACACAGAGAAACCCTGTCTCAAAAAAAAAAAACAACCCAAAAACCAAAAACAAAACAAAATAAAACAGACCAACAAACAAAAATCCACCAAAGACATTTTTAAGACAAAATGCTTCTAATTTGTAAACCCCACTTTCTCAAAGATGGATAACTTTCTGAAATTCTGGGAGCTTTTCTTATAGTTTCCAAGTTTGGTAAAATTTTAATGAAACTGTCCATGTGAGATAACAAATTTAGAGCGTTTGCATCTGTAAACAAGCCTGCTTGCCCCAGTTGCATGTAGGCAGAAAGTACATCAGTATGTGTGATTGTCTCTGATTGCAGGACGGCAGGAAGTAAGTAGGTTTGTGAGTTTCACCTTTACAAGCCCCTGACTAATGCAATTCAGTGCTACACCTTGGGAATCCAAATCTTGGTGTAGACCTGGTACCCAAGTAAAGCCTCCTCTTTGTTTAAAATTTACTCGTGGTGAAAATCTGAATGACTCCAGACCCATAACAAGCTCAAGGCCAGTCTGGACAGCGTGGTTGATCTGGACAGCCATGGATATGTAGTGAAAGCTTGTCCCACAAACATTCTTGGGACAAGAATGGTTCTGGGCATGCTCAGTTCACTCCATAATGTTTTAGCTCAAAATAAAGGCATTGTGAAGGTGCACTGATAGAGGCGTCTGCCTTGTTCAGCAGTTAACAGGATTTTCTCTTTTGTTATTGTATGGGGAGTGTATGATGTGTGGATTGAGGGGAACACAGTATGCATGTGGAGGTCAGAGCACAACTTTTTTGGATTTGGTTTTCTCCTCCCACCTTTTTGTGGGTTCTGGGGGTCAAACTCAATTTGCCAGGTTTGTTTGGCAAGCACCGTTATCCAGTGAGCCATTGCACCAGCTTCAGACTGATTTCCTAAGTTCTAAACTGAAGCTGCCTTGTGATTGTATTGAGCCACACATCCTTACAGAGGTAGTGAACACCTGCTGATTCTGTTTTAAAACTCAGTTCTTGAATAATGCATACACTCTACAGGGCTGAGTGGTTTATTGGCAAGAAAATAGCATGACTTGATTTTCCCTTGAATTTATTTAGTAATACAACCTATAATTATTTTCTATGATTAGCTTGAATTTTCCCAAATGGTTATTTTTACATCTGCTTATGTCTCCTGGGAAATGGCTCTGTTGTTTTCAGGCTGGCGGTTCAGAGGCCTTCCTAGGACAGTCATGCCCAGAGGTGTCCAGGGGGTTCTTGGTGGACTCCACCATGGGTGGGTGCTTAGATATGCCCTGATGTGGTGGTAGGTACCAGCCCTAAAATTACAAGGCTAGGTACGGACAAAGCTTAGTGTCTTGGATTCAGAAAGGCCTGTCTTGTGTTCAGTGTCCCTAGCAGAGGTCAGCCCACTAGCTCTGATGGCCACGAAGAGCTATGGTGAGATGCACCTCAGGATGTATTTCTGGTTACAGTTGGTAGAACTAACCCAGCTTCCCTCGCTCTGAGCAGTTGAGCCCAGTAGATCATTAGAAAGTCCAGATAGTCATTAAAATCACCCATCTATGTGGTGACAAAGGAAATTGTGTGTGTGTGTCCTTGGTTGCAATGTCTCAGACAAGATGCTAAGAGAAGTGGTCCTTCACCCACCCTGGCAGAAATGAAGATATTCTAAGAGAGACGCTGACACTGTGTCCTTTGTACACAGACTGCACTTATGTTTCCCAGCCACCCAGACCTGAATAATCACATACAGAAAAAATGGTATTAATTACATCACTGCTTGGCCAATAGCTTAGACATATTTCTAGCTAGCTCTTACATCTTAAATTAACCCATTTCTATTAATCTTTGTATCACAACAAGGTTGTGGCCTACTGGTAAGTTTCCAGTGTCTTTCTCCTTTGACAGCTACATGACGTCTGCCTGACTCCACCTTCTTTCTCCCTGCATTCAGTTTAGTTTTCCCTGCCTACCTCTGTTCTGCCCTGCCATCGGATTGTTTATTAACCAATGGTAATAAAACATGAGCATGCAGAGGGGAATCCCATGTCAGTCCTTCCTGTTGGCTATCACACTACTGAAACAATGGTCCCCCAGAAATTGGAATTTTTCCAGGGATCTCAAGTTGGAGGAAGAAAATGGTGGAAGCACATTAGCCAGAAGAAGAATTTGTCCCCAGAAAGATATTTCACAGAGTCTAATCTAATCACCTTACTGGACAAGTTGCTGATGGGTCAGTGAGGGACAGGACCACACTGGATCAGGCCTGCTTAGCTATGTATAGCTTCTGTCCTCTGTTTAAACTGTGCGTCATGCCAGGACACTAAAGATGGACTTAGAGGTCACTGAACCTCTTAGTCATTCCTTTCCCAGTGTGGTTATAGTGAATACATCTGCAAAGGCAACATTAGTAATGATGAAGTTAGACATTTAAAGATGGTAGAACATGCCAGGTGGTAATGGCACATGCTTTTAATCTCAGCACTCAGCCGGCAGAGGCAGGTGGATCTTTGAGTTCAAGGCCAAGGCCAGCTTGGTCTACAGAGTAAGGCCCAGGACAGCCAGGGCTACACAGACACAGAGAGACCCTGCTTTGAAAAAAAGATGGTAGAACCATATAGAAAATGTGGAATATGATTGTCCTGCTCTCTGACCTGATTAAAAACAAGATGCCAGGAATATGGAAAGTCATAACTAGCAAAGGGAACCTGCCCCAAGCATGGAAGGGATGAAATGAATCAAGATCTCTCTGCTCCAATCCAAGTCCGAAGAAAACTCCTGGGATTCGTGTCCTGCATGGCTGCTTGTTAGAGTGACTGAAGGGGGTGGTGGGCTCTGCGGGCGACAACTCACTGCTAGGCTCACCAGAGTGGCAGCATCATTTCCTTCCTTTCTCTACTTAAAGCACTACATTAAGTTGGCTCTAGTGGTGTCTGCACCTGTATCCCAAACACTGTACATGTGGAGGCAGGAGGATTACTTGAGTCTAGGAGGATGATCTCCAGCTTGGACCACTGGGCTGAGCTAGGGGTCCAAAGGAGACCACAGTATTGTGAAGCAAGTCCACCAGAGAACACACACAGACCCCCTTAAGGCCAAATAAAAATTATGTATTGCATGACCTTCCCAAGTCATGCAGCCCTGAGCCTCACCATTTCTTGCTTTTTGAGCACAAAAACCACATCCTGGGTGACACAGTTCAGTTAGAACAGTTAGTGAGAAGCAAGAGCTACAGAAACCAAAAGCAAAGTTAGTCCATTCAGGGACTTTCCCAGATCCTGATACTATGGACTAGGTCTTTGTTCCCATTTTGGCAGGTGTTGGGGCCTATGATCTATGGTGTCTGTTGTGCTAAGATCTCAGGGCCTGTTATAACAGGAGTCTTGGAGTTGGCTCCTGGAAGCTGTAGTTTGCAAGCCGACTCTCTTTCACTTGGCGGGATTTGTTCATAATGGCCTTCAGCAAGTTCAGGAATCAATGGTTCCACAGGACTCCCTGGTGCTGTTGCCTGAGCTATTTTGGAGCAGTTGCGGGGCCACTCCTGGATGGTGTTGACTCCTGGATGGTGTCTGCTAGCTGTGTAGATACCTGGGGAGATATAGACCAGTAACAGAAGGGGAAGTTGAGGAACTTAAGGGGATCTTTACTTGCTACTTCCAGGTCTATCTCCTTGCCTGAGAAAAGGCTGGAAGATGATGAGAACTCACACCCAACAGGAGAGGGAGGAAGGGGTTCACTTGACCTGTGACAGTTGGATCCAAGTCACTGTAGTGGGCTACTGAACCAAATTCCTAGAGTAAACTGGCCTCTGAACCAGCCATAAATGCCTATACAATGTGTGCCTGACCTAACGGTTATGGGAGCCGCCTGACCACTTAGCTGCTATCTCTCTGCTTCTGTGAAGGCTTGCTGCTGCTTGTCTAGCGTGGCCTTTCTAAATATGCCATGACTGCAGTCCTTGCCTTAAAAACTCAGACTGGAAGTGGTGAGCTGCTTCCCACACCCCTTTGCCTGGGACAGCCCTTCTGCTGGTGAACAAAGACTCCAGATGACTTACTTATTCGGTCTTCTTGGGAGTTTTTCTCTTCAGGAACCCTGTTACAACCTTGGCTTCTTTAAAATTGACAAAAGAGATAAAAGTTTTAGATATATTAGCACGAACACTGTCTGTAATCGGAAATGAGATCCTCTTTGCAGAAAAAGCAGTTAACAAGTGTCTGTAAACAGCTGGAACAGATTCATGCCTTTGATCCACAGCAAACAGACTGGGAAGTTAATGTAAGAGGAGCAATGAATCTGTAACAGGACAGAAATTTCTTGGCAGGAAAGCGAAAAAAAAGGGTAAGAATAGCTTAAGGATCCCAAAAAGATGGCTCTGGGAAAAAAGTGAACACTTTCCCCCCGTCCAGAGGGCTGGATATCTATATAGAACAGAGAAGTTTTCAGTACAGTGAGATGCACTTTTAAGTCTATATTGAGAAAATAACCAAAGGCAATTTAAAATTTGAACCCATAACTATGATAATGTAACTATTACCAAGACTACTAGATTAATAACTTATTAGAATTCCATTGAACTTTGAAGTCTTAACATCGTATTATTATCTTTAGGTCTCATTTTCACACACCTTAAATCACTTCCTCAGACTTTTACAACTTACATAAGCTTTAAATTTTTTAGAAACATTTAATCATACACCACAAGACGTAGGTGTCTGGTTCCTGAGAGTGGTCACTGAAAAGCAAGTTCTTTTAAATAAAGGAATAGCAAAAAGTAAGTTTTTAGTCAATAGCAATAGCATGGTAGCTTGAGTTTGATTTTACATTGAAATCGGTCCGAGTCTGTCTTTCCCAATGGGACTCTAGTAGCTCTAGGAAAAGCAAGGCCATATTTTCACATATGAAGCTAATTCAGGTTGGCAGATAATTGTGCCTCGGCTTCAAAGCCTCTTTATTTAGGAGAATTAGGTAATTTAAACTTTTTTTTTGTAATTTAAACTTTTTAGAAAGGTTCTAAAATTTGTATCAGGAAGTAACATTTTCTTCCCTTGTATCCAAAGTTACTGTAAAGTCAAATGCTTCTTGGTCAACTTGTAGCCAAAGTTACTGTAACCGCATGTTTTCTCCTTCCTCCCTCCCTCCCCCCTCCCTCCCTCCCCCCTCCCTCCCCCCTCCCTCCCCCTCCCCCCTCCCTCCCCCTCCCTCTCCCCTCCCTCCCCCCTCCCTTCCTTCCTTCCTTCGTTTGTTTGTTTTTTGTTTGTTTCTTTCTTGTTTGTTTGTTTTTCCAGATAGGGTTTCTCTGCGAAACAGTCCTGGCTTGTCCTGGAACTTACTCTGTAGACGAGAGAGAGAGAGAGAGAGAGAGAGAGAGAGAGAGAGAAAGAGAGAGAGAGAGAGAGAGATCGATCCTCATCTCAGCTGAAAAAAACAAAACAAGCCGGGCGGTGGTGGCGCATGCCTTTAATCCCAGCACTCGGGAGGCAGAGGCAGGCGGATCTCTGTGAGTTCGAGGCCAGCCTGGTCTACAAGAGCTAGTTCCAGGACAGGAACCAAAAGCTACGGAGAAACCCTGTCTCGAAAAATCAAAAAAAAAAAAAAAAGAAACAAAAAACAAAACAAAACAAAAAAATCAAAATCAAAAAGAAATCCCGGCCCTATTAGAGGCAATAAGGCTGTCAAAAGAGCCATTGTTGCCAGCAAAGGGCGTCAAAAAGGAGATTCCCCAGAGGCCAAAGAAACAGGACAGCAGGTTTGGTCACTGTCTTAGAGTTGCTACAGCTGTGATGAAACACCATGACCAAAAGCAGCTTGGCGAGAAAAGGGTTTATTTGACTTGCATTTCTACATCATAATCTATCATTGAAGGAAGCCAGGACAGGAACTCAAACAGGGCAGAAACCTGGAGGCAGGAACTGATGCAGAGGTCATGGAAGGGTACTGCTTGCTAGCTTGCTCGGCCTGCTTTCTTGTAGAACCCAGGACCACGAGTTCAGAGATGGCATCACCCATCATGGGCTGAGCCGTCCCCCATCAATCACTAATTAAGAAAATGCCCTACAGGTGGCCTATACCCTGATCTTATGGAGGCATTTTCTTAATTGAGGTTCTGTCCTCTCAGAAAACTCGAGATTGGGTCAAGTTGACATACAGCTATCCGGCACAGCCACTCAGAAGGTAGCCTGAGAGCCACTGGGGCCTCTCCAGATCTTGGCTTGCTACAGCACCCAAACTGCATGCAGGAAGAAACCAAGTGGCTAAATAGGAGACGAATGTATGGTGTCTCTTACTGAAAAGGAGACCCGTACTCCCTGCTGCTAGACAATCTTGCCAAAGACATTGGGTCCAGGTGTACCACTTGTGTACTAGTGAACCCCAAAGGAGGAAGGAAAATCCTAGAAGGAATTCATGCCTGAGGGAATGCCTGGGGTGATATTTTGTTTGTGATCTAACAAATAAAGCTTGCCTGAAGATCAGAGTGCAGAGCTAGCCACACTAGTTAGCTATAGATGTCAGGCAGTAGTGGTGGTGGCACACACCTTTAATCCCAGCCCTTGGGAGACAGATCTCTGTGATTTCAAGGCCATCTTGTGCTACACAAGAGTGAATCAGTCTAAAAGAGAAACAGAGCCAAGCGGTGGTGGTTCACACCTTTAATCCCAGCACCAGGGAGATGGAAACAGCAAGGAATATGGCTGGGCGGAGAGAGGAATATAAGACAGGAGGAGACAGGAGCGCATTGCATTCAGTCTGAGGACTTGTAGAGACAGGATTTCCCATTCAATCTGAGGGTTTTGTAGAGGGAAGAACTAGTGACTGGATGCTCTGCTTCTCTGATGTTCAAGCAAGCTTTACAGAACAAACAAAATATCACCACAAACACCCCAGGGAACAGTGGGAGGTGGACTTTACAGAAGTAGGCCCCACAGTTCTTGGCTATAAGTATTTGTTAGTTTTCATAAATACCTTCTCTGCATGGGCAGAAGCCGCTCCAGCCTGCCTTAGTCAATGTTCTACTGCTATGAACAGAGTACCACGGCCAAGGGTCCCTGTCATAGAGTTTGGGGGGCCCAAAGACAAACTTAAGTAGCATGAGGCACATTCTGAGTGCTTATTTTTTTTTCCATTTTTGGTTGTTTGTTTTATTTTGTTTGAGACAAGGTCTTACTGGGTAGCCCAGGCTGGCCTGGAACTTGCTATGTAGACTAGGCTGGCTTCAAACTCACAGAGATCCACCTGCCTCTGCCTCCCAAGTGCTGGGATTAAAGGTGTGCACCAACATACTTGGCTCTTCTTTAAACAGCCTAGACTTTTCAGAAGTTTGTCTATTTCTTTAAATACCAGGTCTCCCCATTTTGCTCAGCTAGTGTCATGATCTTACATTTGTGAATTAAAACAACCCTCCTACCCCAGCCTTCTGAGCAACAGAGAGTGGCCTTACCTATGGTAACTATTATCTCCAATCATTTACATTCTATGATGGAGAGTTTTCCGTTAAATTGATACAAGCTGGAGTTATCTGAAAGGAGGGAACTTCAATTGAGAAAATGCCTCCCTAAGATGGGGTTGTAGGCAAGTCTGGAGGGCATTTTCTTAATTAGTGATTGATGTGGGAGGGCCCAGCCCTTTATGGGTGGTGCTATCCCTGGACTGGTGGTCCTGGGTTCTATTAAGAAAACAGGTTGAAACTGGGTGGTGGTGGTGCATGCCTTTAATCCCAGCACTCAGGAGGCAGAGGCAGGTGGATCTCTGTGAGTTCGAGGCCAGCCTGGTCTACAAGAGCTAGTTCCAGGACAGGCTCCAAAGCTTCAGAGAAAACCAGGCTGAGTCCATGAAGGAGAGGAGAGGAAGCCAGTAAGCTGCCCCCTCCATGGCCTTTGTATCAGCTCCTGCCTCCAGGTTCCTGCCCTGCTTGAACTCTGACTTTCTTTGATGATGAACAGTGATATGGAAACGTAGCCAAATAAACCCTTTTCTCCCAAGTTGCTTTGGTCATGGTGTTTCATCACAGCAATAGTGACCATAACTAAAATACATCCTTGACCTCAACGGACCTGCTCTTTGATGATCATGCTGCAGAAACACCATAAGTTGTAGAGAAATGCTGACAGGTGGGCTGAACACAACAGTGCCCATCAGTCATGAATGGAAGACAGTGAGTGAGTCTTTCTCTGTCCTGACAGCCAGCTTCCAAATAATGGCATGGAAACTTTTTATTTATGGAAGCTTGGCATATAGCTTAGGCTTGTTCCTAACTAGCTTTCATAAGTTAAATTAATGCTTTTATATTAATCTGTGCTCTATCACATGGCATTGCCTGTCTTCCACCTTGCTCCTCCTGTTTTCCCCGTTTCCTGGCATGTCTCACAAGCCCAGATTCCTCTTCCTCTTCCTTTCTCTCTCTAGAAATTCTGCCTATACCTTCTGCCTAGTTATTGGCCATTCAGCTTTTTAGTACACCAATCACAGCAATATATCTCCACGCAGTGGACAAATATCTACAACAAGACATCCCAGTAAGAAATGATGTACACTAAATGGGATGGCGTCACTTATATTCAGGGTAGGTCTTCCCACCTCAATTCACCCAGTATAGGAACTGTTTAACAGACATGTCCAGAAGGTTGGTGACCCTAGATCCTGTCAAGTTGGCAGTACTAACCACCACACTAGGAAAATACAATCTTGTTCTTAACAAAACAAAACAGAAAGTCCTGTTGAGATTACGGTTTATGTAGGAAGAGATGAATCAAACAAGTGCATGACGATCTTGGGAGGAATGATGCCCCTCTTTAAGGACATTTGTCTGGATAGAGATGTTGAGGTTTGGTGAAGGGAAAGCAGATTTATGCTCTCTGATTATTCCAGTCCTAACAAGGGGTAGTGACATAGCCAGCCAGTTTTCCTAGGGGTGGAGGGATGGGGGCTGTCTGGCCCAGACCATGACCAGGCTGTATTCTCTCAGTGCTATGACCACAAGCAGCATAAAAAGGCTAAGGAACACCCTGTGCTCCAGAGGTTGAGGCTTCCTGTGCCGGCATGCAGACTTCAATTCATGCTGCCTCGGATCCCTGCAAAACCTCCTTCCCTGGCCCAAGTGCTTAAAGAGGTAAACACAGCAAGAACCAACAGCTGTGTGCAGAGGAACTGAGCTGGTCTCTCATACAATGCCCAGGTCCTGAGCATCCAGGCTGGGAAGCAGCAGGGAGGTGAAGACATTGACTTTCCCCTCTTTCGCCCCATAGCGGGCGATGGAGGAGCAGATGGAGCAGTCAAGTAAGGGGCAGATCGACAGTACCACAGAGATTACCTAGTACTCAAGTTATTCTCCAAAAGGCTGGAAGGACTGCACACTCTGAGTCAACACTGTTTAAAAGGCAAATAGCCACCAAAAAGAGCACCAGCCGCACTAGGCTAGAGGAAAATAGCTCCAGTACACAAAGAATGCAGAGGAGGTGGTTAACCCTGCAATCTTGGCTTCAGAAAGTCAAAATAGGAATTTAATCTCTAGTGTAATTATTCTGCTTGATAGCGGTAATAATAAAAATAATGTACTTTTAATGTTAAGAACAGGGATGTTAGTGAAAATGATTTCTTGCAGAAGACTGCGTTAAACAAGTCACTGCTCTGGGCAGAACGACGGATCCTAGCAGCCGCTCTAGCATTGTGTGTGTGTGTGTGTGTGTGTGTGTGTGTTTGTAAAGCATGTTTATAGACACTGTCTACTTCCCTCTCCAGCTGCTGGAGAAAGCCAGATTTCACAGTTTATCACAAAATGCCAGATTTTCTCAGCATGTAATTTAATCTCTTGCTTGGAGGCCTCCATATTACATGGTTATCACAAAATTATTCTTTAATAAAAATGCATGCTTTGTGACCCCCATTTTATTAATTTGGCATGTCATTTCATCCATCACCATAGATGCCAGGAATTCCATTTGTCACAGTTATTGGCTGGCGACCAGCGTGTGCTTGCGCTGCGTCATAGCTCCCCACTCCTAGGCTTCAAGGAGATAGTGTCTTGATTTACAAAGGACGGTGCTGGAATGGTAGCCGTTAGCAATCCTGGCGCTGCTACAGTTTCAAATCATCAGAATGGGTTTGTTGTTTTTTCTGACAGAAACATCTTCTCTCCTCCTGGAAATAGGCTGCCTAAAATAGGCATATCTCATCTATCTATCTATCTATCTATCTATCTATCTATCTATCTACAAATCTACACATATCTATATCATATATATCATCTGTACCTGTGGAAGGCAGGACAGCAAAGTCCTATGAGCAAGGGACCACCTTCCAGGGGGAGCCTAGGCCCCTCTGGTGGCACCAGAACCTCCAGGAGGGCAAGCTGGATACCTGAGGAGCCACTGACAGTTTGCAGAGTGGCCCCTAATTGCTATCAGTCAAAATAGAAGGTGGATTTGACCATGCAACTCTGTGTTAACATTTTTCATTTTATCTACCTAAATATGATAAATGAGAGAGCTATAATTTATTGTATCAGCAAGGCGATTCTTTTATTATTAACTTTGGTATTGCTGGAGACCTGAAATGCAGGCCTCCCAAACGTAGATGAGCATCCTGCCACCGAGCTAGAGCCTGACCCAATGGTACGATTCTCAGCCAGCCACATGATTTGGAGTGTCTGCCTCTCCCATCTCCCCTGAAACAAGGTTTCCCTCCTCCAGAGTATGAAGGACCTAAGTACTAGATCCCAGTATCCTGGAAGGTCTGTGATGAGTTGGTTCATGGTGGGAGGCTGTTTGAAAGAAAATAGCCCCCAAAGGGAGTGGCACTATTAGGGAGTGTGGTCTTATTAGAGGAAGTATATCACTGTGGAGGCGGGCTTTGAGGTCTCATATATGCTCAAGATGCCACCCAATATCTTAGACCACTTCCTGTTGCCTGTTCAATATGTATAACTCTCAGCTACCTCTCCAGCACTATGTCTGCCTTTACACCACCATGTGCCACCATGATAATAATGGACTGAACTTCTGGAACTGTAAGCCACCCAATTAAATGTTTTCTTTTATAAGAGTTTCTGTGGTCATGGTGTCTCTTTATAGCAATAGAAACCCTAACTAAGACAGAGGCAGAATTGGGATCTTGGGGATGGGGAACCTAGGATTCCTGTGTCTTCATCTCCTTCCAGAAGCAGGGCCAGGCCTGAACACTGTCCCTCTCTTCTCTATACCCCTTCAGATGGAACTCTGGACACAGAGTGGTACCCAAAAGGTGGTGGGCAGTAAGAAAGGACTGACCTGCTGCCTTCACTGTGCCTCTCTTGGGCCTGCAACACCCACATGGGAGCCTCACAACTGTCTTCCATAAGCCCAAAGTGAACCTCGGCAACATCAGGCAAGATGGAAAAACAGAAAACAAAGCCTTTATTAGAGAGATTACATGAGACCTAATCAGGGGAGACCCAGGCCTGGCCAGTTGCTTGCGTTTGGATTTTAGTGTCCCTGTGTCTCTTGTGACACAGATTTTGAGGTGTGGCTCTAGAGACCACTGTGTGCACCTTTCACACATCATGATTTGCGCACATGCTGCAGCCATAAAACAAGAACCTCGTCATTGCAGTTTTACTTCGCATCCTCTCTCCCTGGCGCTCCTGTGTTCTGGCGTTTCTGCTTCTGTCATCCTAAAAGCTCAATGGAATGATGATGTTTTTTCAGTTAACAGTTTAGAGAAAGGGGCTTTTTCCTAATAGACGATGGTAAATACTCCCTCTTCTTTGCCTCTCCTCTTCCCAACATATATGTGCATTGTGAGCATGTAAGGTGTTGCACGTTCACTTATATATTTAATCTTTGCTTCTCTCATCTCTTCATGCAAACTTAGCTCCAATGACTCCATTCCTTCACCCTCCAGAGCTCTGCTTGTACCTACTGTGCAGGCCTTCTGGAAATGGGTCTTCTTAGCTTTGTCCACCTTTAGTCTTGTTCTGTGAAGATTAGGTCACGCCCTGCACAAAGACACTCCACATTGTTTGGAACAGTGGCTTTCAGGCTGTGCCTTACCCAAGGAAACTCCATTTTAGCTGTGGCACTTGGACCTGTTTTGAGAAGCAAACACAAAGGCAGGATGATTCTGCACCTTGTTCCTGGATGCAGAAGATACAACATGCCCTGCACCACCCAGGAGGTATAGACTGATAAACAACTTACAAGTGAAAAGCTACCACCTACAAACTTCTCAAAGTAGATCAGAAAAAATAAGAACACATGGAGATATTAAAACCTTATCAGAGTGGCTGGAGAGATGGCCCAGGAGTAAAGAGTGCTTGATGCTCTTGCAGAGGACCCAAGTTCAGTTTCCAGCATTAGGTAGCTCACAATGGGCTGTAACTCCTTCTCCAGGGGCTCTGATGCTTCTGGGTTCTGCAGGTACCTGCATACACATGTGCCCATTTATGTAGAGACACACTCACATATAGACAAATAAGTAAATCTTAAAATAACACATTCGATGAACCAGGCCCACGAGCTTGTGGAGCCTATTATAACAAGAAAAGGTACAATGCTGTCACCTGGAACCCACAAAGAGGAGAGCATGTGACAGTAGTGGCTGCGGCAGCACCACTGACCTGATATCCAGACACCTTGTGTATGGGTAAAGGGACCAACAGAGAATTCCTGAATCTCCCAGTTGATCCCCAGAATTTCAAACTGTCCATCTATCATCCACCCGTACCCACCCACCTGTCTTTTCAGAGAGGTCCCACACCTTACCTTGATGGTCCTGAGCTTCTGTGACTCCACTGGACCCTGGAGTTTGGTTTTGCCTCCAGCAGCTAATGTCAATCTTGATTCCTTGTCTTGTCTACCTACCTGCAGTGATGTTTCTGCATCTGTATCAGCTCTCTTCCTTCAGTATGGTCTTTGGGAATCTTGTGGTTTCTTTATTTAACTATTCTGTACTCTGTGTGTGTGTGTGTGTGTGTGTGTGTGTGAGAGAGAGAGAGAGAGAGAGAGAGAGAGAGCACTGAGATTTAATATAAGTAATAAAGATTGTAATAAAAAAAACTTGTTTGCTGACATCCTGCTGTCAAGGGCAACCAGGAATACTTGCTAAATTTCAGCCACCAAAACAAGGGAGCTTATGAACTGATTACTATTCAATGCATTATAACATCATGGAAGGGTGTGAACATGCCTGTTTGTGTTTCTGGCACAGTGTGCTCACAACTCCTTCATTCGTGCTAGAAGTGAGGTTATCTAACACTCCACTGGTCTCTGGTATCTGATAAGATGATGATGGGTGGGCTTGATTGGGGTGCCACAGCGAAAATGCAGAGGTCAGAGGACAGTTTCATGGAGTTGTCTCTCTCCTTCCATCTTTCTTGGGTCCCAGGGACTGAATTCCAATGGCCTAGCTTGTACAGTAAATATCTTTACCCACCTAGCCGTTCTTATGTCCAAAGGTCTCCATTTTTAACAGTGAGATTTTCTTTATGTCTCACTTTTCCATAGCTGCTTTTATAATTATTTTTCTTTGCCTTTCAGCAACATGGTTGACCCCCCCCCCCCCACAGGGAGTAGTTTTTGGGGGAGCTTATCCCCTTTGGGGTTTGGTGACATTCTTTGGTGCATGGATTGAATTTTTCTACAGCTTTGGTAAAGTCTTTGACCATTCCTCTCTCCATGGGTTATTCTATTCTCTATCCCTCCATGTTTCTGGGTGTCATATTATATTTTATACCCATTAAACCTCTGAGCTTGCCCCTTATATCTCAGATGTCTTTTTAATTTTTTATGCTTTCTCTCCTTTCTTTCATTCCCTTTCTTTCTTTCTGTCTTTCCTTCCTTTTTTCCCTTTCTTTTTCCTTCCTTTTTTCTCCCTTTCTCTCTCCCTCTCTCTCTGTGTATATCAGAGTGTAACTTATGGGAGTCTGTCTCTTGCTCTAACATGTAGATTCTGGGAATTGAACTCAGGTTGTCAAAATTGGTGGCAAGCCCCTTAACTTGAAAACCTGACTTGCTTTCTCACTGACCCTCTTTTGTTTATTTGTTTTGTTTTGATATTGTTTTGTTTTGGCTTCAATTTTTTATTATTAACATTTGTTTGTATGTGTTGGTAGGTGGGTGAATGTGAGCCATGGCACATGATGCTATGGAGATCAGAGGATAATGTGGTGGAGTCAGTTCTTCCTCTCCATGGACTGGGCATGAGATGAGCATTTTTACCTTCAGAGCCATCTTATCAGCACTTCTCAAGGCTGTTTTGTGAAGCAGTCTCTCACTGTGCAGCCCAGGCTGACCTCAAACACATGGTCTTCCTGCCTCCTCAGTATATCATCATACATGGATCAGATATCTTTTTTTTTTTCGAGACAGGGTTTCTCTGTGGCTTTGGAGCCTCTCCTGGAACTAGCTCTTGTAGACCAGGCTGGCCTTGAACTCACAGAGATCTACCTACCTCTGCCTACCAAGTGTTGGGATTAAAGGCGTGCGCCACCACCGCCCAGCTCAGATATCTTTCATACACGGATCAGATATCTTTCTTAAAATTCATTTTTCCCATTTGTGTTTAAGTTTGGGCAACTTAAATTTTCTTTTTCTAAACATATCTTTATTCACTGTGTGTATGCACATGCACGAATGCCAGAGCCTGTGTGTGGAAGTCGGGGGACAATATGCTGGAGTAGGTTCTCTCCTTCTGCCATGTGAATTCTGGGGCTCCAACTCAGGTCACCAGGCTTGACAGCAAGCATCTTTACCTTATGAGCTACCCTGCAGGTCCTAATTAACATTTTCTTATCCTCAAGTTCACAGATTCCTTCCTCTGGTTAATTCATTTCCAGTATCATATTTTTACTTTTAAAATTTCCTTTTGGTCCTTTCTATGGTTCTCATCTATGATGTGGGATTCTTTAATAACCATGAATTTTCTTAATGCTAATGAGAAAGGAACAATGGCAGCAGAGAGACATTGGATAACAGAAAAAACTTCTGAATTAAATCAGCCGGTGTATTTCAAGGATGTGTTGATCTCAGAATGGAAACCAGGAGATAGTCTATGTTGGGGGAGGGGTTTGACTCTTGTTTCCATAGGAGAAGAAAAGCTATGGATACCATCAAAATTAATAAAGATTCGGTTTGAAAAGGAGAAATGATAAAGAGAAATGACAGCTTATCCACAGAGGTGACAATCCTACAGGTTGTAAGGAAACCTCATAAGGTTCGGGGCAGGGTTCTGTTCTTGTCTTGGCAGGAAAATACCCATCTTTGAAGAGTCAAGGTACTATGGACATCTAGAGGCTTAAAGAAGAAAATATAGCTATCCAGAAAGAATCATCAAGAGAAATCTGACTTATGGTACCAATATCCTCCGCAGACTAAAATCTTATTGACATACATATAATAATAGTCTTCATTTATTAAAAATCACAGCTGGCTTTGGATTTAGACAGTGGCTATCCTTCTCTAAATCCAAGCATCTTGTTAAAAGAAAAATCCAAAGTTTCTGTCTCATAACAGGAGCCACCTGGTATGGGACAGAAGGAAGATAAAAGGGGATACTATTATCAAAACTCTGCTTTCAAAAGATTTTACTTCTCTCCATGGCTATTATTGTCTCTATGGTACCTTTTGTCAAATATATATCTATATGAATAATGTTTAAGTTTTCCACAATGAATAACAAATTTTCCTGTAGTAATCTTTGAAATTTCCAGGAAGAAGATGGGGCCCACAACAATGATTCCACCTGGTTGATATGATGTCATGATGCTGATAGCGCCACTTTAAGATCAGTCTATGTTACAAACTGCTCAAGATCATTCCAACTTGGCTAATTGACATGGTGCACCTTCTTACAATGTTCTGGCCAGAATTTCAAATAAGAACTTCAGAAAAATCCTACCAACTACTCAGAGACTATCTGCAATTGTACCAGACAGTAATCTTGAAACTTAACCATAATTTTAGTTTTAACAGGATCCCATACAATAACACTGCCCCCATGACAGCTGAAAGTAATTAAAAAAAAAGATGTCCCTTCTCACAACAAAGTTTGTCCTCAGGGTTAGGGACATCTATTAGGGGTTGGTTATAAGTGGTATAGGGTTGGGAGTGGAAATGAAGTAGGCTCAGGGATCTCTTTTGAAAAAAAAAAGGATTGGATGGGATGGGATAATAGGTAGATTAGTGTGAGCTTACTCACACTAATAATAGTGAGTAATAATGAGATTACTTTTAAGCTATTATTTATAGATGATTTACATTGCTATATATTCTTGTATTTTGATATAAATTCAAATTATATTTGTTATATTGAATATGCTCCTATTTCTGTTTACAATATTTGTGCACCTATGTAAAGTTATTTTGTCATATTGTATGAATGTTTCTTCCTCTGCTTAAGATATTATGTATATTGATGCAATTTTAAAATATATTTATCTTATTGCAATATACATTTCTATTTCTGATCAAGATACTTATATACTGTTTACATTTTGAGGTCATTGTCCTCATTTGCTGCACATTTGCTTAAAGACTGTTTAATTTTTTTAATATGAAGCCTTTATTTATGAAGTCTTTATTTAAGCTATATAGGTATTAAGAATTACAAGTCAATAGTCATTCATGTTTGTCACACTTATAGTTAGACTAATCAGGTTCTTTAGATGCATAGAGATTATATTATGTATAGATAGGTAACCTTCAGACATTTCAAAGAACTGTAGAATATGGCATTTAAATAACTTAGGGTTCTGTTTACATGAGACACGATTGCTCCTGACAGTACTGATTTATTCCAGAGAGAATGATGGGCACCAAAGACACTTAGAGCTTGTTTTTTCCTTGGCAAAACTGGCCTTTGTGCAAAGAACTTTCCCTGCCTCAAACTCTGACAAAATGCATGGTTTCCAGACTGGACAAGCAGGATACAAGCAAAAAGACTGCCAAACATTGCCAAGACAGGGTAAGATTGCTTTTCAAATTTTTCTGCCTCTGAAAATGGTCTGTCAGTTACTCTAGGCCTTAACCAAAGTTGGTTGCCCCAATGTTGCAAATGAGACTTTGGATGATTGCCCAGGTAGCTGGTTGTCTCTGTCATTTCTTGCACCTTTTGGAAGTTACTTGATTGCACTTCCTGTCTACTCAAGTAATATTATTTCCCTTCTCAGGTCTTTGATGAGGTCGAAGACTAGATAGTCATAGTTACTTTCCTCTCATGATTTAGTCAAGCCATTTTAAATGTAAGACATAGACTCCTTAGGATAGGATATCTATTGAAACATTTAGCACATGTTTCTTGTTTGATATTGTTCATGCTGGGTATAATTCTAATTTTATGGATGTTTTTGCCTCTTCTTTTCCCTGGGAGATACTTGATATTTGTTTGTATTGTATATAGTTTTGTATTAGGTTTAGAACTCTCTAATTTAGACAAAAGGGGAAAATGCTGTGTGAACTCCTCTGGTCAATAGGCTTTAAAATATTCTGGGTTCTTGTGGAATTCTTTTGTATGCCAACACACCTATCTTCTAAAATTTCCTGTTTGTTTATGCATGCCGCTCTCCTTTGTCGTCCCCTCTCTGATCTGTACTCATGACTGAAGTCTCTTCTGTCTTCTAAAATTTCCTGTTTGTTTATGCATACTGCTCACCTTTGTCGTCCCCTCTCTGATCTGTACTCATGACTGAAGTCTCTTCTGACTATAGTGCCAGTGCCACTTCTCCAAGTCACTGTCTAACAATGTATCTTCCTTGTGTGTCTGGCAATTTTAACTTTATACTGTTCATTGTAGATAAAGACTTGCTGAGACACAAGTAAATAGTTTCTATTGAAGAAGGGCAGACTTCCTCCTTGGTCAGAACACTCATGAGACAGAATGAACCAATTAATCTGAAGTTGAACAGTCGAGTCCAGGTTGTGCTATGACTTTAATGAGGTTTAGTCACTTTAAATATACAGCAAGTGAAATCAGAGCTTCCCTGCAGCAGAACCTGGTGTCAGCACGTGGATAAGATAGAAGCTCCATCTCTCAAGGCTTTACAGCTGGATCACAGACTTGTAGAACTTCTAGCTTAGTTGGTGGGTCTGATTACTTTTCCAACTTGGTTTTCTGGGACTCTGGGCACATTTTGCTGTGCCCTGTCCTTGCCTCAGACTTTAGAAAACTGTGATATATACTTAGAAGAAACCTTACATATAAGAGGGACTCTGGTGGTTTGAAAGAAAATAGCCCCCAAAGGGAGTGGCACTCTTAGAAGGTGTGGCCTTGTTGGAGGAAGTGTGTCACTGTAGGGGTGGGCTGTGAGGTCTCTTATGCTCAAGCTTCCCTCAGTGTGACAGTCAGTTTACTTTCTGTTGCTTGCGATTTGTAGCACTCTCAACTCCAGCACCCCGTCTGCATCTGCCTGCATGCTGCCATGCTCCACACCATGATAATGGACTGAACCTCTGTAAGCGAGCCGTCCCCATTAAATATTTTCCTTACAAGAGTTGTCATGGTCATGGTGTCTTTTCACAGCAATAAAAACCCAAACTAAGACAGACTCTTTCAAGGAGTCTTGTCCCCAGTTACACCTCTATGCTCTGTGAGCCCTGCAGGAAGACAAGAGACAGAATGTAGTCCCTATGCTGGCCTGGGGGGACTTATCGACATCACTCACTCGCTGCACATTCCTTGACCTTGTAGCCCCTCTTCTCTCTGCAGAAATGAAAACAGCCACAGTCCACTGCCCAGGGAGGGCTGTAGACCTTCTGGAACTTGGCCTATCCAGGCTTCTTGGCATTTTTAGGCACTTGATGAAATTAGGAAAACAAGCAATGCTGCTGTGGCTGGTTCAGCTGTTTCCCATGCTCCAGCAAGCAGGACCACGTGCTGTGGGCAGATTGTGTTCTGCCTGCCTCCACAGTCTGTGGGGAAGCAGAGGTCCTGAAAGGCTGGTTTTAGAAAACTGGGAGACTAGAGCCAAGTGCTTCAGCGCTGGGATTTCCATCTGTCCTCAATCACCATGCCCTCCGAAGTAACGATATTCTGTTCAACTCTCCAAATGTTTGGGGTGAATGAATTTTCATTACAATAAAAATAGATTTTTTATTCTCTGAAACCAATTGTCCCTCTGCTTTCCAAGAGTAATTACTCATTCTAAAACCCCAACATCTCATAGCATCGTTCCCTGAATTGTAGTCATTTTTAATGCCAAGTCATCAATGCATTCCACTTTTCTGTTTATTTTATTCACTTGAGTTATGGACACAATCTTAATTAGAAAAATTTGAATCAGATATGGTGGTGCATGCCTGAAATTCAAGAACTCCAGAGGCTGAGGTAGGAGGATTGAGTTATACAGCAGGGCACAAATAACAACTTTAAATTCCTTTATCAATATAGTGAAACAGAGGAAAATGAATGCAAGCAACTTCTTGGAACTCTCTTCTGTGGAGGATTAAACACTCCAGGGTTTAGGGCTCCATATGTAATATGTGAGGCCCACATCGGATGAGCCCTTTCTGCAGTGGGAGAGCTGGGATGCTGTGAGACTATTTGCAAGTGACTGGTCCTGCAGGTCTCTGAGCACCAGGATGCAGGCCTTGCCCAGAGTTCACAGTTTGACATGCCATCGATCTATAGAATGGAGGAGACATGCTCCTGAACCCCAGAGTTCCCTACGGCTGGAGCCTGGGACAGCTGCCTTCCTGATGGCAGCATTCATGGGAAGATGTCTTCTTATGAGCATGCGTAGGCTCCAGAGGCAGCTGTGAGTTAGGTACCTGTGAGGCTGTGGACAAAGCTTGGGCATGTGTCTTCACATGATGTCTGTGAGCATCCCCAAGAAAAGGAAGGAACTGAGGGGCTGGAGAGACAGCTCAGCAGTTCAGAGTACTCATTGCTCCTGTTGGAGAACTGGGTTTGGTTCCTAGCACTCACTATTTGCTGTGAGGTTGGCTTGCTGTAGGGTCCCAGCTCTGCCATTAGCTATGCATGGGGCACTGGACAGGCTGCCTAGCTTTCTGTGACTCAGTTTCCTCATCTGTTAAATGGGGTTAAGATCAGTGCTTTGCTTATAGGCTACATACTCACTAAATGTATGTCATTGAATGATGCAACTCTCTGGAGACAGGCATGAGCCTTCTGGTGTATATTACCTTCACCTCAAAGTCCCTGTTATGACTTCACTATTGATATTCAACACTGTACTACAAGTCCTACCCAGAGCATAGAGGAGAAAAGGAAAGAACAAGAAGACACATTTAAATTAGAAAGGAAGCAATCCCATAAACAGCAACCTCTAAAAGAGCTCAACACTTAAGAGAGAACCTACCAAGGAGATGAGAAACCTGCATGTTAAAAACTACGAAGGACAGTTAAAAAGAAACCAAAGAATAAATAAATAAAAAGGCATCCCATATTCATGGACAGGATAATACTGGTACTGCCACTCAAAGGGATCTACTGATTCAACACAGCTTAGAGAATCAAAACCAAAACCTCCATGAGTCTGCAAGGGGCCTCCAGAAGCTAAAACATCAGCAACTTGAAGTGTGTTGTTAAACAGAAATATTTTCCTCCAGACACCTGGAAACGGAACATTCCAGGGATGCTTGGCATTTGTCTGACCTCATAACAAGGGCCCCATTGTTAAACTGTATCTTGTCAACATTACCAGATGTGACCAAAAGCAGTCACAGAAGCTGTTCCTCCATCCGGAAGGTTACAAATTATTCTATCTCAGAACAATGTCTGGTTCCACAGAGCTAGAGCATGGCTAATGGGGAACCTGCTGTGTGAGGCACAGATCTGATGGTCACGCCTTCCTCCTCCTTTACAAGACAGGGTTTCTCTGTGTAGACCTGACTGTACTGGAAATGGCTCTACAGACTAGGCTGGCTTTGAACTCAGAGATCTGCCTGCTTCTGCCGCCCGAGTGCTGGGATTAAAGGCATGCTTCTCCATGCCTGGCTAAAATTTAATATGTTGAAGTATGTCCTGGCTACTGACAATTCTATTTACATGAATGACTTATTTTTTTTCTGGAAAAATAAATGGAAGTTCACTTATACATACTGACAGAGAGAAAGAAAGAAATGTTGAGAGGTTGTGCTGGGTCTGCCTCTGCAGAAATCCCTGCTCTCCCTCTAACCACAGAGAAAACTTCACTTTTCAAGACTTTTAGGGAAAAGAAACTGCAAAACTGCAAGCTTTCATATTGTTTAATGATGTGGAAGGGTCTTCTGATTGTGTTGATTTCATTGGTTAATAAAGAAACTGCCTTGGCCAATTTGATAGGCCAGCCCTTAGGTGGGTGGAGTAGACAGAACAGAATGCTGGGAAGAAGGGAAGTGAGGTCAGATGCCAGGGAGGCAGAAGAGATGAAGCTCCAGCCCAAGATGGACGTACACCAGAATCTTCCTGGTAAGCCACCACCTCGTGTTGCTACACAGATTATTAGATATGGGTTAAAGCAAGATATGGGAGTTAGCCAGTAAGAGACTAGAGCTAATGGGCCAAGCAGTGTTTAAATGAATACAATTTGTGTGTTGTTATTTCGGGGGCAAAGCCAGGTGGCTGTGAGCTGGGCAGCAGGAATGCAGCCCACTGCTCCTTCTACAGTTTATTTTTCTTTTTTGATTTTTCAAGACAGGGTTCTTCTGTGTTGTTTTGGAGCCTGTCTGAAACTGGCTCTGTAGACCAGACTGGCCTCGAACTCTCAGAGATCTGTCTGCCTCCAACTCTGGAGTGTTGGAATTAAAGGCATGTGCCACCATGCCCAGCCTCATACTGTTATTTTACAAAATAACTTTATTACAAAACTTTGTATCTCTACCTCATTCACCTTGTGTGTGTTCACATCACAGTAACACAGTGTCTGCCATAAACAGCCTAATGGGTTATTTTGCTCAAGGTTTCAGAGGTCTTGGCCCATCACGGTATGGAGGGTAGAGGGGAGCAGAACATCTCAGCAATCATAGCAGCTGACTCCTTTTCTTCCCTTCAATGGGGCTCCAGCCGAAGGTGATGGCTCCACCCACCTCCTGGGAGAGTCTTCCTTCTCATTCCTCCTGGAAAAGTCTTCACAGACAAGCCCAAGCTGTGCAAAAAAAAAAAACTCCTTGGTCTTAATTGAATCAGCTGTCAATCAAGATTATCTCTGTTGTGTTGTGAATATTTTGAAGCAACGTTTTAAATTTTTATTACATGTTGACAAATTATAGCTGTGTGTAGTGTGAATCTAATAACATAAATCAAGAATCAGACATTGGGGTGGATGCTGATAGAGCAGAGAAGTAAAGGAGCCAACCACCAGACTTTTTATCTCTACCGAATCCTCAGGCTGAATGGGGCAGTCCTGTCTCCTCCGGCCTTATATTCCTCTCTGCCCAGTCATATCCCTCCTGTCTCCATCTCCCTAGTGTTGGGATTAAAGGTGTGAGCCACAACCACCTAGTTCTTTTTCTCTATTAGATTGGATCAATTTCGTGTAGCCTAGGGTTGCCTTGAACTCACCGAGAACCATCTGCCTCTGTCTCCAGAGTGCTGAGATTGAAAGGTATGTGCCACCACTGCCTGGCCTCTTTGACTAACTAGTATGGCTAGCTCCTCACTCTGATATTCAGGCAAGCTTTATTTTTTACAGTACAAACAAAACATCACCACAGCTGTGGATCTGGGAAACCTTGAGGCCAGGAGATACATTAGCTGTGGCACTAATGGTGCATGGCTTTTCACAAAGTACAGAGAATCTGGCTGGGTGAGTGAGGCCTTAGCTCCAGGATCCATGGGTGTTTGTGGCTCCTGTGTTACAGATCTGCCATGACGCTCAAATTTTGCCATCTCATGGTGTGGCATAGATTTCCACTATATTCCCACTGGAGCTCTCCAGTGGAGCTACGGGCCAGCATGCTCCGTAGAGTTCAGCTGTGCGCAGTACCGCCTTTGCACAGGCCTGGTCTTGTAGCTTCTGGTCACATCAAACCACTCTCCTGGCAGTGTTTATCTCCCAGGCTGATGCTGGTAGCTCTGGATCTTGGGAGGATCCTGGTTGCTGCCTCAAGAACAGGAACTATCAAAGAACAAAATTCAGCAGGTGGGATGTGTCGGGGGTGGAGGGTGTTGAGAAACACAGGGCCATATGCACAGAAAGTCGTTTATCACTCATGACTCTGATCACTGCACTGGATAGCAGATAAGAGCTCTGTGGGTGGCCATAACCTCAGCTATTGAAGACAACACCAGGAATAAGACAAGACTGTCGGTAGAGGGGGATGCAGTTGTCAGTCTGAAATGTCTCTTATATGCTCGGATACTTTGTTCTCAGATAATGGCAGTGTTTTGAGGGGCTGTAAAACCTTTGGGATTTGGGGACTAGTTAGCAGAAGTAGGCTAGATTTCTTTCTCCACAATCTTGCTTGTTTACCTGCTCCTTGGTGTGTTTCAGTCTGATTCTGGATGGAAAGCACAGAGGAGCATGAACCCTGTCCTCATCACCTTTTCTGTTCAGTGGCTAGACTTTAGGCTCTGCCTACTGTCCCTGATACTAACCTCTAGATGTCGTTAGACATGTTTGGGGTCACCCATCCACATCAAGCTGACAAGCCTAGTGGGGTCTCTTCCATTTCTGTCCCAACAACCATGATATTCCTTCCCAAAAGTCCCTGGACCTGCAAACCCAGCTCCTCATGGCCTCCCGCCTCTGTTTCCTGTTTTATATCTGGGCTTTGAGTTTTCTGCTCACTTTAGTGGAGGGTTCTTTTCCCAAGTCTCTGCAGGGCAGCTCCCTGCTCCTCCAGGGCTCCACATGGTTCCCATCACCAGCCCTCACTGACTGGGATACCATCCCTAAATCTTTCAGATGCTTCCCAGGTGCTCAGCGGATATGTGGTTGTCTATGTCTTGGTGACCGGAAGAAGGGAGCATTACCCTGGAAACCTCCTCAGAGCTTAGACTACATCTTAAGAATGAATATGCCTAGCGTTCCACCCTGTTTCCACACTGTTATTCTGTAAATTATGCAATCATCTGAACAATATTTGAGAAAGGCAGAGTTAAGAGTCTCAAACTGTTTACAAGAAGAGCTGGTGCACTTGATAGTGACTTGGGAACGACCGGTCTGCCTCTCCATAGGTCTCTTTGGTTGAGTACAGGGCGTCCTCTAACCTCAGAAGACAGATGTGATTTCATTAAACTGATGGAAGAGCTGTATTACCAGGCTCATTTTTTGGATGCAAACCTAGTGCTTTCTGATAAAGAAAGAACTGGAGGTTCCTCTGGTCTTGTCCTCCCAGGAAGAGAAAAGCTTTGCCAGAGGGTGGACATCTGAGTGAGGCAGGCTAGATGTACCCAGTCCACCCTGTGACCTGGGGTTGAGAGAATCAGGGCAAGGGTGAACATCACATTCTCTCACTGGCTAGCTGGCAGCAGGATGAGGACTCAGGGCTTTGGGATTTGAGCAATGTCGAGAAGAATGGAGTGTAGGTTGAGTGTGGCCCAACAGAATCAGGTGCTTTCTCAGAAGCAGGTGGCGCAAGTGCCTCTGGGCAATCTTAAAGTCAGAAGGGCTCTCCTAGGATGGGCATATTCAGAACTCCCTGTCCATTTCTACATCTCTACCCAGCAGCTCTCCAAATACTCAGGAGCAGAGCCCTGGCTGGCAGAGACTATCCCCGGAGTAGGAGAAGAATACCCCAGGCATGAAGAGTATTACAGTTCCCGTACTATGGGAGAAGCAGTACTACAGCAGGCACAAGGGTCCAAGTCCGTGTGATGGTGACAAGAAGCCTGGGCTTCCTCTAACTCAATGGGAGGCCCTACGGGGTTTTAAACAAGCCCTGATACAGTCCCTCACAGTGATGGAGCGATGTGGTGGCCCTGGTCGCACTGGGCAAGAAAAAGGAGAAGTTGGGCAGGCTAAGAAGAAATGGGAGGTGTCAGGCTGCCATGGAGTTGCCATGCTAGGATGGAAGAACTGGGAGGAGCCCTTTGGACGATCTCTAGGGAGTTACCTGCTGCCTAAGAAAAGTGGAGCGGAGTAGGAGAGGCAGTCCAGGATGGGGATGGGGGCTATGGGAAGGTGTATGTCTGCTGGCCTTTCCCCAGCCCTTCGTCTATTTAGAAGTACCGTAGCGGGTTTGGAACTCCACCTGTTAGATCCTTTTCTCCATCCATGTCTGTTAAGGGATCGAATTTTGTTCTGTAAACAGACTCCCAGACCCTTGTCATCCGCCACTGGATCTGCCCACCTTTCTCAAATATCTGATTATTTTCAAAACACGTAGGTAAGATGGCCTTCAGCACCCTCCAGTTTGGGCTGTTTTTGTGATTTTTCTTCTTTTCTTTTTTGAACAGCTAAGTGGTATCACTTGCTTGACAGTCCCAGCAACAGTCAGCCTCCTACCCAGATCACCTTCCCTGGCTAGGGCGCTGTCCAGCTTCTGGGTCCGCGGCCCTAGCTCCAGCCGTGCTCAGGCCAGATGCGTCCCTCCCGCTGTCCGCTTGAGGCCGCGGCGACCAGCCCGGTAGCGCCCCACGCGGATGGGCTGCTCTACCACGCTGGCTCAGGCCCGGGTCACCGCGCCAAGGAGTGGCAGAGGCGCAGTACCGGTACGCGCAAAGGAGGGGAGGCCCGGGGCGGGAACAGCTGGGGGCGTGTCCAGGAAGGGGATCCAGCCTGGGAGGGGCGCGAGGGGTGGGGGCGAGCGCCGGGCCGGCGGGCAGCGCGGCCCCTGAGCCGCCCGCGTACGTCCAGCGCGCCGCCTTGCCGGCAAACAGCAGACCAACCGAGGCCCCGCCCGCGCGCGCGCGCCGCGTATCCCCGCCCGCTCGTCGGTCGGAGCGCGGCTGGCGGCGCGGTGGCGGCTCGGCACGGCGGCGGCCGGGCGCAGGCGGCCGGGCGGAGCAGCAGACTGCGCCGAAGCCGCCCCAGGCGCAGGGCTCACTGCGGCGGAGAACGCCGGACTCATCGGGGCCCGCGGCCACCCGCGCCTTTCAATGGGCAGCTCGCACTTGCTCAACAAGGGCCTGCCGCTCGGTAAGGCCGCGCGCGCGCATTTCCGGCTGCGGGCGGGGGGCGGGGGCGGGGCGGCCGGGCGCGCGCGGCGCTGGCTTTGTGTGCGAGTGCGCGTGCGCGGTCGGTGAGCGCGCTGGGAGGGGGAAGCGGGGGGCCCGGTGTGGCCACGGGGAGGGGCGCATGCGCGAACTTCTGCACTTGAGTGCGCGTCCCTATAGTCCCCTGCCCGCCCGCGACCCGTGCAGGTGACAAAGGGGCCTGTGGTGCTACGACCCAGGCTGTGACCTAGCTGGACCTGCCTTCCTGGCTCGCGGCCCCGCGAGGTTCCTTCCGCGTGGATACCCGGCTGGCACTGAGGTGTTCCCGGAGTGACGAGCCTGTGGATCCCCCCTGGGCCTCGGGTTGGCGGATCCGGGAGCGGGCAGTTCTCTAGAGGTGGCACTGAGGGCATACACGCCCATCACGGCTCTAAGTGACTTAGTGATGCTCAGCTTGGCCCCTGGCCTTGGACCATATAAGTTTTTTATTCATTTGTGAAAGTCCTTAAACCACAGGGGTTCTGCCAGTGGAGGGCAGTCCTTCCTTGGTGGTGCTCGCTGGCCGCGCAGCCTGGCGCACGCGCAGTGGGGCCGACCCCACCTTCGGGCGGGGCGGCCCAGAGGTTGCGGAGCCCAGAGGAGCTGTTGCCCACCATCCAAGCACCCCATGGTATCCCTCTCTTTGGCTCTTCTCCCTTACTAATGAAACGGTCTGGACCCATCTCTGCCCTTTTCCTCATAGCCTGAAAGACAGTAGAGGAAGAATCCTTGCAGTGTGTGCTGCCAGCAGTAAATACGGAACTGTGGGCAGGAGGGAGGCGCCCTGTGGTGGCCTACTGCACCTCTTATCAGACAAGGCCAAGTCGCAGATCCTGTGGGCCTGTTTCAGGGTGTGACCGGGTAAGGGCCTACAGGCCTGCCCTCCATCCTGGGCTGGTGGTGGGTACTCCTCCCCCAAGGAGGTGTACTGCACCATTTCAGAGCTGTCACTCCCTGGAGGTGTGTGTGTATGGGTGTGTGTTTGCGGGAAACTGTTCTGCATCCAAAATCATAGGATCGTAGGCCAGAATTTCCCGTGGATGGGGAGGGTAGGCCTAGCCCATTGCCTTCCAGAAATTAGGAAGACAGCCTTCATCCTGGTCTTGCTTGTCAAACCTTTTCTGGCCCAGGGCCTTGACCCTTGTCCTGATGAGTTTGGGATTGGCCAGGACAAATTTGCCTCCTAGGAAGGAAAAGGGACGTTTAGTTGGTATTCAGAAAGGTGGGCCTTGTGAGCCAGGGTGTCAGTAAGGTGACACCGAGCGGTTTTTCCCCAGGTAGTATGTGTGTCCTCACTGTTTCTGCTCTGTCATTTCCAGAATCAGAGTGTGTGTGCCCATTAGGAACAGGAGTGTGCAGGATGCCACCTAGTGTAGTTGGCATGCAGGGCCTCAGGCCCAATGCTTGAGAGTGGGGCCAACATCTTGAGTCCTGGGGCAACATGATCTTTGGAAGATTGATGTCTGTGGACATGACTATGAGCCCTGACTCATGTGTGATCTCTCTGCGTTTCATCTGCAACATGGGGTAACAGCTGTGGGATGTACCAAGTTCAGGGACAGCCTCGTGAGTAGTGTGGGGTGATACTGTTCTCCGGAACTGTGTGTTTCCTTGTCTTACTATTTAGGCTGGCAGCTGTGGTTTGAGGCTGCCCTTCCTCTGCTCTGGAGCTTGCTCAGATATGGTCCTGCTGTGTGTGTCCACTGGCATCCACAGATGTCTTAGGGCACCGTGCCATGCTAGTTGTACGTAATGTGGATTGGAGGACTTGGTGGGGCCTCAGTGATATCCTGTTCTTGCTCTGACCTCTTACCTCTCTTCTGTCACCTGTGGCCTGTAGTTGAGTTTCAGCTGTGTGCTTAGCGTCTCTCCAGATGGTCCCCAGGCTCAGAGAGGTCCAGTCCCCCCCCCCCCCCCCCCAGGGTTTCAGGTAGGATCAGGTCTTTGGTCCCCAGCTGTTTCCTGCCTGCCTTTTGAACTAGAGTGGTGCGTGCCCTGCAGTGTGACCTGGCAAGAGGCTTCTGCGAACATTCATCTTTAGAACTACGTACTGCTGAGGACCCTCTTGGGGCAGAGCCGACCATGTTACCTGGTGGCCCTGTGGCTCCTTGGCATGGCGTGTGAAGCGGAAATGTCCTGAGTCTCTGCTCCATGGCAGTACCTTTACACTAGTTTTCATCCTGCTGGTGGCAGGAAAGGACTTGGCCTGCGTGGTGCTGGGTAGGGTGGACTGCCTCCGGGTCCTGGGGTGTAAGCTGCTGCATAAGAGAAGTAGCAGCGTATGTTGGGTTGGTTGTGTGTCCAGCATGAAAGTGTATGTTGGGTTGGTTGTGTGTCCAGCATGAAAGCGTATGTTGGGTTGGTTGTGTGTCCAGCATGAAAGCGTATGCTGGGTTGGTTGTGTGTCCAGCATGAAAGTGTATGTTGGGTTGGTTGTGTCCAGCCACTTGAAAGTTTACCAGCACCAGTGTCTGCATCTGTATCCTCACAGTCCTGTGGGGTAGACACACGCAGTCTCCGTAGTCTCTGAGCAGTCCTGCAGCAGCTGCAGCACCTTCTCCCTCAGGCACTGAGGTCCATGGCCACAGACACGCACCGTCCTTCCAGAGCCCTTCTGTGGACTGGGGTGGCACCTTCAGAAGACATGACCATTTCCTATAAAGTTTTATAGCATGGCCTCTTGTCAGCCTTGCCTGACTTAACTGCTGTGAAGTCCTTGGTCTTTTCATGACCTCTAGTTAGCATCAGACCTGTGTTCTATAGGCAGTGTCAGAGCTTGAAGAATTTTAGACAGGGCTGCACTGCCTGCGTGATTCAAGGAAAAGAAAATCTACCAGGCTTGGAGTGATATTGTATGGGTCAGGGGTGTAGGTTTTGTAGCCCACAGGAAGGCCTAGATAGTGGGGACCCAGAAAGATCTCTACCCCTCCCAGGCATTGCTGTCCCTTCTGTTAGTTCTCTATGGCTGTGGTGCTCTTCCTGCCACTGTCTCCAGTGGAGATACACACAGGGCTGCTTTGTCCAGAGACAAGTCTCCAGTGGAGCCTTCTTTAGGGCTCATGACTTCTGTGTCCTCTACAAAGTCAGACGTCCCTACAGCACTGGAAGGATAAGAAGGGCATGGAGGGAGGCAGCCCTAATAATCTGGAACATCACACACGGCCCATGCTCTTCCAGTGAGGATAGTGTTCCCAACTGACTTTGAAATGGGCAGGTGTTCTCAGGGGTCAAGACCTGCAGTATCTGTTGTAACACACACAGGCAGACAGACACACAGACACACAAAATTGACCAATGTTACTGAAAATGAATAATCTTGGTGGCAAATCCATGCCTCTTATCATGGTTTCTATTTTGTGCCTCCCTGATGTGTGGTGTAAGTCACAGCTGGCTGTGAGCACGCCTGTTTCTCACAGTCACCTTCCCTCCGAGCCATCCCATTGTCCCGCTGTGCTTTACCCTTGCCTTTGGCAGTGCCTTTGGCATGTTGCTCTTACTTTCCAGCTCTGTTCTTGCCAGACAGTAGGCACTTCCAGCGTCTGCCTCCACCTGATCTGAGTGGCCAGGCTCTGGCCTCTGGCCTTCAGAATTGGGTAGGGACCAGCCCATAGGACAGCTTTGTTCCCAGAGAGGGCTGCTGGGGAGTAGAGCTGGCCTTGTACCCCAGAAGAATCTGTGCCTAGAGGTAGGAGGAGACTCTGCCCCCCCCCCCTCGTTGCTGCAGAATCCCTTCCCAGAGTACCTTTAAAGAGGATGGGGGTGTGCTGGGTGGTGGTGGCACACGCCTTTAATTCCAGCCCTTGGGAGGCAGAGGCAGGCGGGGCTTAGTGAGTTCAAGTCCAGCCTGGTCTACAAGAGTTAGTTCCAGGACAGATAGGGCTGTTACACAGAGAAATCCTGTCTGGGGAAGGGGGAGCAGAGAGGATGGGGTGGCTGAAGGATACGAGGGATCTGATCCTAGTTGAGAAGTGCTGGCCATTCCGGGAGGATTTTTGCTGGTTAGTTCTTTGAGACATGGTCCCTGAGCCCCCATGGCTCAGATGGCTGCTGCTTTTGCTATTGCAGATGACAGTGGCTCATGCAAGGGACAAACACTCCTTGCCACAAATCTGTCAGAGTTCCCAGCATTATGATGACTTCAGGTCCTTTGCTTCTGCAGTGGCACCTTAGCGCCCTCTACTGGGAAAGGCTATCATGGCACCGACTAAGGGAAGGATTGGGCCTGTGGCAGGTGCCTGGCACTGGCAGGACTGTGACTCAAGGGCATTGTTGCTGCTTTACTGACTGGTTCCGCATTGTCTGTGCTGCTCCTCAAGGCTGGGCTCTTCTGGAAACCAGCACTGGGCACGGGTGCTGGGAACTCACAAAAGAGCTGGGAAAAAAGTTTGTGAGCCTTCTGGAAGGAGCTATTCCCCAAATACATTGGGTGCTGGGTTCTGAAGCCCCAATCTGCCTTGGATTGTGGCCACGTGTGGACTTTCTGGATGAGCTTCCAGAGTCTGGGCTGACAAGTGCTCTTGTCTCTTGTGATGTTGAAGGGTGTCAAGGCTAGGCTCATCCTAGCCAGCCTGATGTCCACCTAAGCTGAGGGTTGGTCCCTGTGTGGATGCTAGGGCCAGGGGCCAGGGCTTTGGCTGCTTAGTGACACACTTCAGAGGTTGGGCTTTTGTGCTCACCTGTAATACCCTAAGTTTCTGGGCTACAGGCCTGCCATTATGTGTTTGGGTGTCATGGCCTACATTTCCAGAGCGTCTGGGCAGCACTTGCAGGTGAATCATTCCTGGTGCAGGGACACTTGGAGCAGGGACATACAGGAAGTTGGGTAGAGTGCTAGAAAGCCAGCACCTGGCAAGCTTGCCTGAAAGCCTTGTTAAAAGATCCATGTTGGGACATGGTTAGAACAGCCTCGAGTATTAGGAAATGTAAACATAAAGGAGAGCTTCCCAGGAAAGCTGGTAGCCCCTCTCTGCAGTTTCAAGGTCCTGTACCTGATGTTGGCTGCTTTTACCTTCCACTGTGGAGAATGGGCTGAGCAGAAGTCTGTTGGGGCAGCCAACTGCAGTGCGGTTCCTAGGTCCACATAGATGACTTGGGGGCTTGCCCCAGCCTGGAATCACAAACTCAGTGAGAGCCTTGCTGTCCAGTTGGTCTTCTGCAGCTGCAGCTGCACAGAGCTAAGGATGTAGCATACAGCTTCACTCCATGGAGTTTCCTGGAGTCTGAGTTTTAGCCGGCCGTTGATGGCATTTTAACTTGTCTCTTGTGTTTGATTTTTAGTAAGACTTTGAACCCGACGCAGGCTTCAGTGGCTGCTGTGGAGCAGAAGCCTGAGAGCTTTGGTTGGAGACAATAAGACGTGGGATGAGGCTCCGTGACAGAACGCGGTTCGGCCTGGGGATTCTGAAGACAAAAAGCTTTGGACAGGCGAATTCATGGTCGTGGAAACCCTGCCCCAATTAAGCAATGTCAGGTTGGTAGGGGTTGCCAAGTGAAGCCATCTCTGCAAAGGAACTACAGGAGGGACATGGGCTGCGCTGCCATAAGCTAGGCAGGCTGACCTACGTCTGAGGACTATGGGATTCCTGAAGGATGTGCTTGGTGTTTGCAGGCTGCCTTGGTCAGCGGTCCTCAGCTGCTATGCTAGGGGTTGTCTTCTGTCAGAAAGTGTCCCGAGGGTAAGGAAGTGGGTGCTGAAGCCAGGTCTTCCCTGAAGGAGCTTGAGGGTCAATTCTGAGGTTGTGCATGTCCCGATGCAGACCTGAGATCCTGAGGTAGGCTCAGCAGGGGTTTCTTGTCTTTTCTGTCTTATGTCTGGGAAAGGCTCTTAAGTGAGTTCAGCCCTGGACTAGTGTTCCTGTGTAGCAGGGGTCCAGTTACTAGATCTGTCTGCCTCCTGCATGGGTTTGTCTGGGAGGAGCCTAGCTGGAGCAACTCTGTGAATGAAGAGGGGGCACCGTTGACAAGCCCACTGGATTTTAGAGGGCTTGCTCTTCTGTCCTTCCACATGAATCTTTGGGTATCATACCCATCCTTTAGACCCAAGTCTAGCCACACCCACATCCGTAGGTCCTCCTTAAGGAGTTGTTTATAGGTGAAAGAGTAGAGTTTCCATCAGCTGAGCGGGTCCTCGATGAGGTATAGACTTCCTAGGCAGTAGGTTCAGGCTGTGTTCTGAGGACTTGCTTTGTAGCCTTAGAGGATTTGTGGACATGGGCATTGCTCACCGTATTCTTACAGAATGTGGTGTTCAGGCTGGGGGATGAGAAAGGGAGATGTTTATCAACACTTCTCAAATAGCAGTAAGTCCATCACCTCTACAGAAAGTAATACTTTCATGTGAGAAAAGCCACTTTGCAAGTCCAAGTTGAAGGACAGGTGAATTGTTGCTGTTTGTCCGCCACTGCTGTCTGGTGACTGGTAGCTAAGGATGTGATCCATAGGGGTCAAGGAAGGGAGTATGCAAATGCCAAGCCTGTGACCTTGAAGTCTGGGTTCATCAGGTCTTTTCCTTTTACTGCTTATGAAGTCATAGAGAGGTAGAGCTGTCTTTTTATATGCACATTGATACTGGGGAAGGGCTGTGTATAGCAACACCTCTATTCCTCAGCTGGAGTCCTTGGGCTTAATGTTGTCTAGAAGGCAGCTCCATTATTTCTTGGCGGTCAGTGAGACTGGTGTCACAGCCCAGGTATCCAGTTCTAGACCTGGAAACACGCAGAGTGATTGTCCACTAGCCCTGCTGTACATGGATGTGACAGTTCCTAGGACATTGCCTTTCTGTGACATGGGCTCTCCGAGGCACGTCGTTGGCACTGGCAGCTTGGGGCAGCCTCTGCACCTGGAGGCAGGAAGAGTGACTGTGAACTCTGTGGGCTGCTGCTCGCCAGCAGCTGTTGCAGGGCTGCCTCTGGCCTGCTCAGTGGGAGACTGGATGGTGACATATTTCTTGTCCTCCACTCCCGACTGTGCCTTCTCCATGGTCCATTCTCCTGGCCAACTCTTTAGGAGGCCCTGGGGCCAGACAAGGCCCTGCCTGGTGCTGCGTGCTACTGCGGAGCTACCTTTGGTCACCATGAGGTGTCTGCTGCCCTGCCCAAGGTGGCCAGACAGTACCTGGGACTACTGTGTCGGCTGTGTACCTGTGAAGCCCCTGGAACTGCACTTGGCCCCAAGTGGGGTCTAGTCTAGGCTGTGTTGGGAGCAAGCAGATGCCGTATCTGTGAAGGCTTTGGTGTAACTAGGAAACAAACTCAGGGCCTTACACCCACTGGGCAAGTGCTCTTTTAAGTTGCACTCCAGGCCTAAGGTTCTTTCTCACTTTGATCTGGGAGGTGGGCTCTACAGTGGGTAGCCTTTTTTTACTGTCACAGATTTTTGGCTTTTGAAATCTATCACTAGGAATGATATCAGGTTGGGTCACATGCTAAAATCCCTGTGGTTTCTCTCTGGGGTTCTGGGGTTCTGGGCAGTCACAATTAGTGACTTTAAGCAACAAAAAGTGACCAGGCTCTTTCCCAAATCCCATCCTTTTGTGACCTGTACATTTCTGTGTTGACAAGATAGCCTACGGCTCCCAGTTCTCTTGTTCCCCACAGCCCCACTAGGGTCTGCAAGGATCTCAGGTCGTGTGCTCTTGAGGGATTGATGGTCTGAGTCCACTCAGTCATCAGTGAGCTATCACAAACTCCATTTCCTTCTTCACAGCGTTAATTTGCATTTTACAAAGTCCCATGTAACCAGATGCTGAGTACAGCAAGTTCTCAGGGCTGATCTCTTCAGCTCTAGTGGGTAGCACAGTCCTCAGGTCACAGATTAGAGCTGCTGAGGGCATTAAGTGGTCTGCTCCTTTCTTGCAGGCGTCCGACCTCCCATCATGAATGGGCCCATGCACCCCCGGCCCTTGGTGGCGCTGCTGGATGGCCGGGACTGCACAGTGGAGATGCCCATCCTGAAGGATGTGGCCACAGTGGCCTTCTGTGATGCACAGTCTACACAGGAGATCCATGAGAAGGTAGGGTCACAAATTGGCCAAGTTTCATGGGGGAGTAGGGGGTGCTCCAGAGCATGGGCCTTGCCACCTCAGGCTGCAGTCTGAGTCAGCACACAACACTCGTCATGCTCCTGGGCCTCTGGCCACACTAGGTCTAAGTCACCTAGTCTTGTGTGACCTGTCACTGTGCCTGGCCTTGTCAGGCGGTAGAGATGGGCTTACTCTGTATTTTCTTGGTTTCTTACATCACAGCCAGTTCATTAGAAGAAGTGGAACTATGGGCTTCTGCCAGTGATTATGCTGGATGCTCCCTGCAGTACAGAAAGTCACAATATCTTTATCCACAGTACCTGCCTAGAGCTTGTTGTCAGGTGTTAGTCGCTCTAAGCAGCTTCTGTGATTGATGTTTACTTACTTCAGTTGAGTTCCTCTGTTACCTGGAGTATGCTCACCTGGTTTCTGCTTGTGTCCTAGCCAAGTCAGACTTCACACTGAAGACAGCTTGAAAAGCATTTTTTACAGCAAACCTAATAAGCCTTCAGGGGTAGAACCAGTCAGGGATTTTGCCACGAGGGACCTGGCATCTGCTCTTGTAGATGGTCTGGTTGACTAGCCTGGAGATTTGCTCCCCTGGGAGGAGTGGTGAGCTCTGCTCTCGGTGGCACCATGGTCTCAAAAGGTGGGCCTGTTGGCCCATTGCAGGTATTGTCTCAGACCCAGAGGGCAGTGACACCCATATCTGCATGAACCTTCACCTAGCTTAGTACCCAGCCTTGTAAGTGTGCCAGGCATGGCATTAGCATACCGTGGACCTACAGCCCTGCTCCTCAGTGGCTACAGAGTCATCTGGGACAGTCCTTCCAGCCTGGCCTCAGTGTGTGTCTGTAGTCTTTGGGAACTTGTCACTTCCACACAGATACTCAGATACAAGGAGGCAAGGCTGAGAGCTTCTCATCAGCAGCAGCCTTCGTCTGACTGTGGGGTGGGCTGCCTTCAGCTAGGAGACAGTGCCATAGTGACGGTCTTGTAGTAGGTATGGGGGAGCAATAGAAAAAACAGAGGACATAATAATAGGCAGGAAGAGATCAGAAGACCTGATTCTGATGTGTTGTGAGGAGAGTGGGGAATGGGAGGAGAATGGAGCGAGGAGTGGGCAAGTTAACAGAATCTAGAACTCAGAGGGAAGGAGCGAGGAGTGGGCAAGTTACCAGAACCTAGAACTCAGAGAGAAGGAGCGAGGAGTGGGCAAGTTAACAGAACCTAGAACTCAGAGGGAAGGAGCGAGGAGTGGGCAAGGTAACAGAACCTAGAACTCAGAAGGAGCGAGGAGTGGGCAAGTTAACAGAACCTAGAACTCAGAGAGAAGGAGTGAGGAGTGGGCAAGTTACCAGAACCTAGAACTCAGAGGGAAGGAGCGAGGAGTGGGCAAGTTACCAGAACCTAGAACTCAGAGGGAAGGAGTGAGGAGTGGGCAAGTTACCAGAACCTAGAACTCAGAGGGAAGGAGCGAGGAGTGGGCAAGTTACCAGAACCTAGAACTCAGAGGGAAGGAGCGAGGAGTGGGCAAGTTACCAGAACCTAGAACTCAGAGAGAAGGAGCGAGGAGTGGGCAAGTTACCAGAACCTAGAACTCAGAGAGAAGGAGTGAGGAGTGGGCAAGTTACCAGAACCTAGAACTCAGAGGGAAGGAGCGAGGAGTGGGCAAGTTAACAGAACCTAGAACTCAGAAGGAACTAGATGCCAATGGTGGAAGATTTCCCCTGAACAGTAGGAAACAGTATGTCAGTGAGGCACAACCCTGGCAGTTTGTGCACTCTGTATTATTACACAACCTTTCATCGTTCTACCAGCCATGCTTGGGCTTAGTCTTCGCAGACATGACATGCGTTCTCACTGTCATCTCTACCTGAAGGTATGGCAGCTTGATTCACTGTAGCCCACACTGGGCAATCACCCAGTGCCCTTGGGTGGTACAGCTGTGCAGATTGTATCCTACCTCAGATCCTGCCTGGCTCAGGAATGGGATGACCCACAGGCACACAGCACCTTGGGCGCATATCACTGAGGGAAGTCACCTTCCCTCTTTCTGCTGGCTGGAAATTGGAGATGATGGCTGAAGCCTTGGGTAGGTACCGTGTACCATAAGAGGGAAGCCATATACTGGGAATGGCACAGTCACAAGACAGGGATCATGTGCCCAAATGACTATGAAGATGTAACCAAACATATGGGACACCTGTCTCTAGGTGTGGAGAGGAAATAACTGTCTTACGTATCATTGCTACGTGGGAATTGTCCTTTCAGAACAAGAAGTTGTCACAACTGGCTGTGTGTGTCACTGTCTAAATTGCAAATGAGAATGTTACACTAGCAAGGAAGAACGTGATGAAGAAAACTTCCCAGAGACCCTGGCTCTTCTGCCATGGACCCAGGAGGACTCTGAGAGGGGCTAGGAGATGCCCACTAGGTGTGGGAAAGTCACTTGTGGCAGGAATTTCAGAACACCCCTGGCTGGGTGCTGTACAATTTCTCAGGCAAATGACCTTCAGCCCAGGGCTGCATGTGCCGAGGAGGAACCCAGGGACACTGCTCCCATCATGTGCCGAGTGAGGACTTAGGGCAGCAGGAAGTCCCCACTGGAGATGGGAGAATGACGCTTCATGACTCATGGGTGCAGAACATCCCAGGCCAGAGGACGGCCCCTTACAATTAAGATGTACAAGGAGCAAGTGGGCAGAAGTGTCTCTCGTGGCCAGCAGGCTGCTAATGCACTGACCTTGGGCTCGTGTTGCAGACACACCTGGAACCAGGACAAAGGTTGAGAGGAGGGGGTTTCACTGTGTGCAGGAGTCCATTGCCATGGGTCAACAGGTCCCCCTTTGAGAGTATGCTGAGATTCAGAGACCCATTGTTAGTACCTTGATGGGACAGAGCAGAAGACCCAGGGATGGGTGTGGCCTTCAGGTATATGGACAAAGTGCTGGTAAACCAGTTACAGGCTGGGATGGTGTTCCAGTTGGAAGAGCGGAGGGGGTTCTTTTCTTACACACAAAAGACATACTGCTTTAGAAAGGAGTCTGTGGGCATGCTCAAATGACTCAGGAAAGTAAACTGTGGGAAAATTTCAGTGAGGTCAAGTGGGCACTGCTCTTTGGGCCCTGGCCCCAGGATACATGTAAGACCTTCAGGCTTTCCCAGTCAGCAGGAAAAGGAGATCTTTGCAGAAAGCTGGTCAGAGAAGAACTGCTTATATAAACCACTTCAGCAAGCCTCTCTGTGGCCCCCTGAAAACCCACAGTTCACCACCAGGTGGCCAGATGATCAATCACTGGCACAGTAGAAAGCCTGGATACCACTTCCCTCTGTGGAGAAGAACAGCTGCAAAGCTACCTGGTGTCTGTGGAGTTGGATAGTGTACAGAGGTTTCAGCCAGTGTCTGCTTTGCCTGTATGTGCCTTACGTCAGCAGAAAAATGTCAGGCATGATGGTGAGGTGGGAGGAGCTACAGTGTCACATGGTAGCTGTTCTGTGCACACCAGGCGATAAAACCATCCAGTGTTTTCTCAGGGAGGTTAGCACAGTGAGCCCACTGTTGCCCTGACCACGAAACCTCACTGCGGTTGGAGCGTGAGCTCCATTCAGAACGTGCTACCACTGGTACACTCATGGCCCGTTTGCACCAGTCACTCATCATATGCTATGCCTGCCATGAACATCTAGGGCCCATGTCGTTCCGGGTCTGGCATTGAGGACACCAAGTACCCTAGAGTCAGGTCACTAACGTGGTCACACAGCTGGTGAATGGGGACATGTGAGTGGCTGCTTGCAGAGAGGACTCTTGGAGACAGGCCTATCAGCAGCCCTCCCAGACTTCCCTGGAAACACTAAAGGGAGTGTAGGAGAGGGACGGGGTTGGGGGTAGACCTGTGGCCAACAGAACAGCTGTTGGTGGTGACCGGGGCTGTAGAACTCTGTCTGGTTCACCCACTACCTAGCAAGCCCACTCCTAGTATGCTTTTGTTCTGCAGCCAAGTAACTTCAAACCAAGATAACAAACAAACAAATAAAAAAAAAACATGAAAAAATTTCACAGAGAAACATAGGTAGATTGTACCCAGGAAGGCAAATTCAAGCACAAGCAGTGGATGGACAGTAGGCTGTGGTTTATTTGTAGAAAGCTCAGTGGTGACATGAGGAAGTCCGTTGGCAATTGAACAACAGGGTCTAGAGCCTCAGAAGACCCTCCACTTGTAGGAACTTAGCTCAAGGACATAAGCACACTGGCTTCTGGAAGACTTAGTGCAGTGAAAGGTCGGATGCTTTGCTCTCTCCCTTCTCTGTTGGCACATTTGCGGTACATTGAAAACATGCTTTTGAAAGACATTACTCTCATGTTTAAGTGCTAAGGGTAAGAAACCAGTTGGCTGTTCACATACACATGTTGACATACAACATAGGCCTGTAGGCTATGGTTCTGTCCTGTCCACAACCAACCCTTTTCAAACATAGTGAGGGACCCATGTTAAATCTGTCCCTAACTACAGACTCATTCTAATACTACCCTGAGATCTGTCACTTTTGGTCTGCACTGCTATACCTGCCATGGGCCTCAGCAAACAATTGTTTGTATGGGGTTGGTCCCTATGTCCCCCAGCCTCACCTGTTCTACCCAGCTGTTCAGTCCTCCTGTCCTCATGATTGTCCATCTGAAGTCCATATGGCAAAATGCTGTCAAGGACTCCCCTAAATCTCCTCACTCCCCACTCCCTGTGCTGTCAGCTGACCATTCCCCATTCACTCTTTCCCACTTGGGCTCTCCATGACTCTCCACTGGCAAATGGGTACCCATTTTTTCCACACATGTCTAAGTAGTATATGTGACCCTGATTCCCTCAAAACTAAGGGCATCCATCAGTTCTGGCCCTGAGCGTGTGTACTCTAGAGGCCGCTCGGCCCAGCATTCCAGACTCTAACCATCTTCCCTCAGCATCTGGCTGTTTCTTCTTCATGTAGTTTAGATGGCCCCTGGGCCCAAAATGAGTGGAAAGGCTACTGTCTCCACCCTTGTGGCTCTTTGTGACAGGCGAAGGCCTTTCTGCCTCAGTGACAGTTGTCTGCATGCTGGGTCATGCATCTGGCTATGGAGCTTGTGTAGCTATGATAGAAGGAGGCTGCATCAGCCTTCGCATGTGGAGCAGTCTCCACCCCAGGAAGATACCCTGGCTCCACAGCCAACCAGATCAGCAGGAAGTACCAGTGTAAAAGAGGACAGGTAGTAGAGTTGCTCACTGGATGTGGTGCCCTCTTAGAGGCTGGCCCTGCCCACTCCCAGTCGACAAATGCCTCTGGATATGTTTGTTACTTGGGTCCTCTGTACTCCGTAGAGACTGGTGTGGAGTGGGCTCCATAGTTTTATGGAGGCTGGTTGCTTGCAGATGCTGCTGCTAGTCTTTGCCCTTAGACACTACCCACAGCCTCTGCTGAGGCTCTGCTGTAGCATGCTGCTGTCTGAGACAATTGAGAGAACACAGCTGCCCCTGCATTGTGCTCCCCGTCTCTTCCCTTGTTCTCTCTGCCTCCCATTCCTTTCATTTGGAGGCTGGCTGCTCAGCCTTTTTGGGTACATTTGGTGGTCCCTAGGGGCTTAGTAAGCAGCCTGTTTTCCCTCAATGCAGGTACTGAATGAGGCTGTGGGCGCCCTGATGTACCACACCATCACACTGACCAGAGAAGATCTGGAGAAATTCAAAGCTCTCAGAATCATCGTCCGAATTGGCAGCGGGTTTGACAACATTGACATCAAGTCAGCTGGGGATCTAGGTAGGAGCTCTGAAGTCCCCGTTTCCATTGACCAAGATGTCTCACTTAACCTTCAGGCTCTATTGGGCAATCAGTAGAGCCGGGACTGCTCCTTGAATTGAAGGTGATTTGGGCTGTGGGTAGTGCAGGCTGTGGTGGGTAGCACAGGATGTGGCTGCAACTCCCTGTGCTCTCACCAGCCTACCAGGCCCTAGGGATTGGGTTGAAACAGGGCCAGTCAGGGAGTCATTGCTGTCTTCCTAAGACAGCAGAAAATGGAATGCGTTCTGAAACCATGCAGGTATACATATGAAGCAACGTGGCTCAAAGTGGACACTTGTACACAAGTCTATTTATATTGAAAGCATAACCATACTTTGCCATTCTAGAGTAGCTTGTGTTCTGTGCTAGTGGCCCACTGACAAAGCAAGGCTGCCCTCTACAGTGTGTTGTTGACATCGTTCTGCTACTCTGCCCCTTACAGCTGCAGAGGAGGCAGGAGCTAACCTGTCCAAGAACCACAGGGCAACTGAGGACTGCAGTAGTATGGTGGGAAAGTCAGTCTTGTTCTGTTGGCTCATGTTGTCCTGGAAATCCACGGGGGCTGAAACCTTGGTGACTGGTCTGCCCCTTCCTGGACAAGGTCCCACTGTAGTCCCTAGAATTCACAGGCTCCTCTTTTCAGATAGGGATGGCCTAATGGTGGGCCAAGTTTGGTTCCTTTAGACCCAGCTGTGGAAAGTGGGGCAGGTCTTACCGTCTATACCTTCTTGGGGGATCAGTTTTGTTTCTGTATCTCAAGGCTACATGCTATTGCTCCCTGAATCCTTGTTTTATTTCAAGGGAGTCATTTCTGGAGGGTGCATGGGTCCTGTCTTGATTCCTCTTTGTGGTGTCAGATACCTTTAATTTATAGGATAGTTTCCAAAACAATTCTGTCCTCACACTTCAGTGGGAAGTATGGGCAGAAGCATGCTGCTGGGATGGGAAGTAGAGTTGGAACTAAGGCCACTGTGGAGGATCAGCTCACGGCTGGGATGATGGGGTCCTCCTTGGGGACAAGGGCTAAGGGCAGCCCAAGGCAGCATAGACCATCAGTTTAGTGCCTGGACATGGGCCCTTGGGTAAATTGGGAGGCCATGGCTAGGGGAGAGAAAGCTTCATCTGACTTGCTCCCAGGACAGTAAGAATCGTGGAGCCATGTAGCCAGGGCATGCTTGGCCTGGGAAGCCCCAGGGAACTGGAAGGTGTTATTTGTGTAGTGTCAATAGGGAGGGGCCAGCCAGCTCCAGGATGTACCTTGGCTCTGGCCCTTCGCTAGTAGAGCCATGGCTGCTCAGGAAGGTTGTGTGTCCCATGATCCAGATGGGGAAGAATTGGGCATTAGTAGCATTGGCTTCTTTTCTACCACCTGCCTGCCCAGATAACTCAGGCTGGAAATGATCAAGACAGCATTTGCCTGCCCCCTGTCCTGTTTGCTTGGTAGCTGCCACATCAGTGTTCTGCAAGAGTAGGTGTAAGTGGAGACTGCTCGTTCATTCCCAGCTGCCCAGACCCGAAATAATTACACAGAAACTGTATTAATTACAACACTACTTGGACAATAGCTAAGGCTTCTTATTAACTAACTCTTAAATCTTAAATTAACCCATTACTATTATTTTATATTTTACCATGAGGGTTGTGGTTTACCGGTAAGGTTCAGGGGCGTCAGTCTTCTTTGGCAGCTACATGGCATTTCCCTTACTCTGCCTTCTTTCTCCCAACATTCAGTTTGGTTTTCCTGCCTAGCTCTATTCTGCCATGCCACAGGCCAAAGCAGCTTCTTTATTAACCAGTGATAATAAAACATTGACAGCATACAGAGGGGAATCCCATACATCATGCAGGACAGCCCAATGACATGTAGTCTCCTAGGTGGTTGTGGGGCATGTTTTCTGACATGTTACTGCTGAAGCACCACCCTGAGGGTATGCTCTGACGGCAGCACCTCTGACTGTGGATGACAGGAGGCTGTGGGCCTAGAACATGTGCCTTCACATATCTTGTAGGCATCGCAGTGTGCAATGTGCCTGCAGCATCTGTGGAAGAGACAGCAGACTCCACCCTGTGCCACATCCTGAACCTGTACCGACGAACTACCTGGCTGCATCAAGCACTTCGGGAAGGCACTCGGGTCCAGAGTGTAGAGCAGATTCGAGAGGTGGCTTCAGGAGCTGCCAGGATCCGTGGAGAGACCTTGGGCATCATTGGACTAGGTGCGTGGCCACTGTGACTCAGCACAAATAGTCTTTGCCCATCTGCCACCCTCCTACTCCATAAAGACCCTTGACTTGCTGGGTGTGTTGAGGGCATAGGATAATTAGTCCTGGGCAGGGCTAGAGAAACTAGTCTGTGTCTTTCACAGGCGTCTTCTCACATCCATGGAGGTCAGGTAAGAGCACAAGTGAACATCACGCATTGGTGATAACATGTGCCACATGTGGATCCAACAGACATGGTGTCCACATGGACACAGATACGTGCATCCTCTATACAAACATGGTTACATACACACTCATTCCCCACAGCTCTGGAGTAGCCTGTTTCTGCCCTGCTAAGATAGTAGTTGGTTCCTATGCTCCCTGGCTTGTTCTCACAGCCATCACCTTTTTGTGGGTATCTGTCTGTTATGTGTACCACAGAGATGGCAAAGTAAGTTGTGCTAGAGTTCCACCTTTGAGAGCTCTCTTGTCACCCTTGCCTACCCTTGGTTGACCCTGGCTGCGCTGTACTCTTGCCTCAATCCTACTGCCAGCAGCAAGAGATGGGAAGTGTGTGTAGGTCACCGCAGTTCCAGAAGGAGGTGGGCCTGGGATATGGTTGTTGGTGTCCTAATGAACATGCACAGCAGGGCTATTTGGTGCTCTATGACACTGTATGCCACCACCACCCCCATCCGGTGTATAGGACAAGATAGCACCTCCTACCTCAGGGTCCTAGCGCCAAGATGTGTTGAAGGATGGAAGAAAGATAAGCATGGGGGGAGTGAGGGGGTGAAGGGTGTCACTGGGCAGGTCTGGGTGGTCAGGGCACCCCCACCCTCAGGTCTTGTCCTCCAGCAGTCGAGTGGCTCTGCCTCTGCTTTTGTCATTTTTGTGTTTGGGGACTGAGCCATGTGTCCCTTTTGTACCCTGTTTGTCCAGTGTATCACATGTCTGCCACTGACTACCTGGCCTACACTGCTGTCCTCTCTGCTGTGTCTAGTTGTTCCCTGTAGCCAGCCCAGAGCTCCCTAGAGCTTAGGATACATGGATGGTAACATGTATTCCATATGGATAATGTAGATTACAGAGAGAGACAGGGCTATACATGTGAGCATACTTGTGTATGAGTGTACAGTCTAACAAGCAAGGAAGGTGAATTTTGTCCCCTCGGGGTACAACAAGGGCTCCTGAGTTATTGCACCCTCTACCTTAAGGACCTCCTATTTGTATGTACTTGCTGTCTACCCACTACAGAACAGGTCTGAGGCTAGCTTCCACACATTGTGGCCTCCCTCTAGAAGGGAGATGGGTATGTGCCCCTAGTGAACCTATATCTCTGCTCTTCTCTTCTACAACCTGTTGAGTCTACCTCTGTGTGGAATATGGTGGTGAGTTCTTGGCTCATCAGTGAGGGTGCACAGGCAATGTGGGCTGTAACTTTTGCTTTTATAATGAACATGCCAACTACTTTCCTATGGCTGTTGGCCTCTCCATCCATAGGCTTCTGCCTCTCTCCTTCTTGCCCTCTTACAACTGAAACAAAATTTACTCCTTTCACAGAGTATGGAATGTATTTCTGTGTGGGACAGCCCTGTACTGTTTCCTGCCTGCTGTCTTTGCGCTCCCTCTGGCACAGCTTGCTAGGTTCCTCAGTCCAGCTGAAATAAACCCACAGGGCAGGGCCCTAGGTCTGTGCTCCTTCGCTTCTGCACACGTCTGTCCTGCTCAGGACTCTTACTGTTGAGCAGGATTCTGTTGATCTGTTTAGACAACTGCTGTGAGCAAGTTTAGACATGTCTCTTTGTGCATGGGACTCTTTTCTTTGATTTAAGCAGAAGTGAAGTGACTTTACAGAGATGGCAGAAGGCCACCACGGCATTCTTCAAGCAGGTGTGTGGCTTTGGCACTTGTCAGCTGGCTAACTGGAGTTTTGAACTTTGCTGGCACTAATGTCAGCACTAGTGCTACCCCTTGTGTTTTTATTTCACCTCTCCGACAGCTAAAGTGTCTGAGTGCCTTTCTTGCCGGAATGCCTGGCCGTTAGAGAACTTTTCGCCTGTGTTCTGAAGTATGGTGCCCGTCATGTTCTCTTTGGTTTGTCTTGGTGTGGATCTGCAAGATTCCATCTGTGTTCTATCTCAGGGCCTCGTCAGACAAGTATATTGACACCCTGGTGCCCACTTAGTATCTGTGGTGAGGACAGATTCTGGTTCTGAAGAAATCCAGTTTATTACTTGTAAGTTGTTTCCTGTGTCTTAAGTAGTCTCTGTCTGCTTCAGCTTTTAGCCAAAAGAAAAACATGAGGAGTCTGCTTTCTAGAAGCTTCATAGTTCGGATTTTACAGGTCTCAGACCACCTGGATCATACACTTTGCTCAGTGCTGAGTATACTATGCCAGAAACATAGGCAAATAAGTTTGTGTCTTTCCACAATAACAATAAATTCTCAGGGCTCAGTGGTTTTAGTGGCAACAATTTGCCACATAATTCTCCCTCCATAATCTGGCTAAGGTGAATACAGGATTTTTTTGTTTGATTGGTTTTTGTTTTGCGAGACAGTGTTTCTTTGTGTAGCACTGGCTGTTCTGTAACTCACTTTGTAGACCAGGCTGGTCTTGAACTCACTGAAATGCGCCTGCCTCTGTCCCCTGAGTGCTAGGATTAAAGTCATGTGGCACAACTGCCCAGCTTGTCACTCTTTTTTTTTTTTTATTTATTTTACATACCAACCAGTTTCCCCTCCCTCCTCACTTCCTGTCCCCTCCCCTTTTCCATCTACCCCTGTCCCCATCTGCTCCTCCTCCATCTCCATTCAGAAAGGAACAAGATTCCCATGGGCTTGCACAAAGCATGGCGCATCAAGTTGAGGCAGGACCAAGACTGTCCCTGTGGGTCGAGGTGGGGCCAGGTAATCCAGCATGGGAAACAGGTTACCAAAAACCAGCTAAGCACCTGGAGAGGTCCTGCTCTCACTGTGAGAAGCCTTTCCGAGAGACCAAACTACACAGTTGTCACACACATGCAGAGGGCCTATGTCAGTTTCATGCAGGCTCCCTGACTGTTGGTCCAGCTGGACTCACTCAGTCTTAGAAGTAGAAGCTCTCAGCAAGGACAGCCTACATCTCTTGGCAGTTTGCTCCTGGTGGTTTTCTTTGGCTTCCTTTACTCTTTTGGCTAAAAGGTTTGCACATTCTTCAGTCTCCTCCTCGTTTTTCTTAGTGAGCTGGTTTTTTAGAGCCATGTATTGGTGTTTGTGTTGCAGGACACATGGAGTAACAAGATGCTGAGTCTTGGGGGCTTTGGTCCTGAGCTACTTCTTTGTTTTGTTGCTCTCTAAAAATATTATGGCAGATGTCTTAGTTACTTTTCTATGGCTGTGACAAAACACCATGACCAAGGCAACTTGTAAGATGAAGTCTTTAATTTGAAGGCTCATGGTTCTAGGAGGTTGCGTCCATGACCATTACGGTAAGGAACATGGTAACAGGCAGGCAGACATAGTGCTAGAGAAGTAGCTGAGAGCTTACATTTGATCCATAAGCACAAGGCAGAGAGAGAGAGAGAGAGAGAGAGAGAGAGGGAGAATATGAGAACACAGCTAGGTATGAGCATGATAGCTGGGAGTTGTGTGGACTTTTGAAATCTCAAAGCTCCACCTTCAGTGATATACCTCCTCCAACAAGGCCACACCTCCTAATCCTTCCCAAACAGTTCTACCAACTAGGGACCAATTCAAATACATGAGCCTATGGGAGCCATCATTCAAACCACCATAGCAGATCTCATCTTCTTTAGAGAGATTGAAAAGTTTCGGATTTTAGCTCTTTTGCTTCCTAACTTCCAAGTAGTATCTGTCAGTTCAGAAATACCCTCCTCTCCTCTCCTCCCTTCCCCTCCCGTCCGCTCCCCTCCCCTTCTCTCTGTCTTTTTTATAATAATCAAGTTGAGAATGCTCCAATTGGCATCCACAGTGTATCCTTGAACAAAGTTGTGTTTCCTCTTTCCAATTCTCTTTGATCTATAACAGTGTCCCTTACTCAGTAGCAGGCACACTTTGCTGTGGGTCAAGAGACCTTACTTTCTGGTGAAACCTTGTTTGTCATTCATTTCTTTTCTTTTCCTTTTTTTGGTGATGGTGTTGCAAGACAGTGTTTCTCTGTGGTGTTCTGGCTGTCCAGGAACTTGCTCTATAGACCAGGTTGACCCTGAACTCACAGAGGTCTGCCTGCCTCTGCCTCCCAAATGCCAGGACTAAAGGCGTGTGCCACCACACGTAGCCATGTCATTCACTTCTGATAGTTCTTCTTTAGAATCAGCTCACTGGTTTGTGTTTTGTTTAGTCCTTGAGTGTTTTGGGACACTGGCCTCTGAAAATCACACACATGTCCTCAAGACATACATCACGCTATTATTTCATGTTTTGATTTCTCTTAGCAGTGTTCTGTAGTTATCAATACATAACATTTGCATAGAGCTTGTTCAGCTTGTTAATGTACTTCCCCCATGCTGGTGGTAGAACCTAGGCATCACCCCTCTGACCAGGTGTTTGGTATGACGACTGTTATAATTTATGTGTTCTAATTCCCTGTGGTGTTCAGAAACACACTTGGTCTTTGCACTTCCCAGAATTCTGGTTTGCAGGTTCTCCGGGCATTTCCCAGCACTCTGCTCTCTCCTTTAGCATGTTTCACTTGCTCCCACTCTTTGTTCTTGTCCTTTTGGCATTAGTGATGACCAGTGCTTTATAGGCTAGACCACAGTGGGGTAGAGCTCCGTCCTTTATTGTGGTCTCTATGGTTATCTGGCCTGTTAAATGTTATCATACAGCTTTCTCTAACTAAACGTTGTTATGGCACATCTTTTCTCCGCTTTCCCAAACTCAATTGTGCCTTTTGTTCTTTAAAAGGCTTTCTAAAAATTCAGTTTCCTTTCTGCTTTAATTAGGGTCATTTCTGTTGGCCATTGTTCTGTCTTTGGTGTCAGACCTTCTGATGGGCTCTTTACTGCAGGTACAGCTTTTCCAGCTCAAAATGTGTGTCCAGGTCTTTTGTAGAGGACACTTTCTCTGCTGGAGTTCATTGTCCTCTCAAATTTATCACATGTGCCTATGACACATGTTCTCAGCAGCGATCGGAAGTCCTTCCAGCTAATCCCACCATCTGGGTTGTCTGTGGATCTGCTTGTTTTTCTTTATTCTGTTATAATTTCTGTGGTACTCTCTTTAAAGTTGTGCCCATGTCCTGCCAGTATGTCTGACTCCTCAATGCTCTTTTCCTGGCAGGTATTGATGGATGCTGCAGGAGAGACTATGTCCCTAGCATTCTCCTACTGGCAGCCTGTGCTGTCTGTGCTCTCTCTGTATCCAACATCAGTTGATGTCTGCATTCCATGACCCTTAGGCTGTGGCTCCCATTCCAGAGCCAGGCCTGCCTCAGAAGGCATAGGGTGTACATCTGTGGAGTTGTGCCAGAAAGGTGGCAGATGTACTGTGTGCAGTGTACCTCTTTATTGCTAGGTTCTTGGGGTTTTTTTTCCTTTCAAGATTTATTTCTATTAGTGTGTATGTGTGTATGTGTAGGGGGTATGTTCATGTGAGTGCAGGTGCCTACAGAGGCCAGAGGTTGGAGTTAAAGGTGGTCCTGAGCTCCTGACATGGATGTTGAGAACAGAGCTCAGCTCCTCTGCGAGAGCAGCAGGCCCTCCTAACCGCTGGGCTGTTTCATCAGTCCTGTGCTGCTAGAGTCAATGGTATATGAATCTCTAGGAAGAGTGTTGTCCAGAATGGTCCCCACATATACGGTTTGTGATCAGAATTGAGATTCCAAGGACGTCTGATAAGTGACCCAGTGACCAAGGGAGGGGACCAAGCTGATTATGTATTGGCTTTCCAGAGCAGTGAGTAGAACTGATCAATGGCAGGCTGCTGGAGAGTGGCAGCTAGCTCCCATCCCTTGATTGTGGTGCCTGGGAGCAGGCACCTTGGCTGAGTGTTTGTGATGGAGGCCTCAGGGATCTGGTAAAACTTTGGCAGACTGGCAAAGTTGTGTTTGAGGCCCTTGAATCCCGGCTGTGAGGCGGCTTCAAGGCCTCAGGATGCATGTCTCACTTCATCTTGACTCTGTAGGTCGTGTGGGCCAGGCGGTGGCACTGCGGGCAAAGGCTTTTGGCTTCAACGTCCTCTTCTATGACCCGTACCTATCCGATGGCATCGAGCGGGCCCTGGGGCTGCAGCGTGTGAGCACACTGCAGGACCTGCTCTTCCACAGTGACTGTGTGACCCTTCACTGCGGCCTCAATGAGCACAACCACCACCTCATCAATGACTTCACTGTCAAGCAGGTGCGCTGCGGCGTCCTCCACCCTCCTCCCTTCTCCTCCAGAGCGATGTTGTCCCTTCCTTATAGGGTGGCTCCCACTCTTCCCTCAGGATGTACCCCTTCTTCCCCAGAAGGCAGTGAACCTTTGGTCAAGACAGCAACAGCATTAGATACCTGGGTCTGTCTTATTCCATTGATAGTCCAGAGTGTACCTGCTGGTACCACTGCCCACCCTGGCCCAGACTCTCTCCCAGAACTGATCTGTAGTAGGTCAGCTCCAGGTGGGTGGGAAGTGAGATTTGCTGTGGGTATGCCACTCCAGTGAGAAGCTCCAATGCCATTCACTCACATGGTCATCCTGTCTGTCTTCTCAGATGAGACAAGGAGCCTTCCTGGTGAACACGGCCCGTGGTGGCCTGGTGGATGAGAAGGCTCTGGCCCAGGCCCTGAAGGAAGGGCGGATCCGTGGCGCAGCGCTGGACGTGCATGAATCAGAGCCCTTCAGGTGCCCCCTGAGCCCCAAGATGGACTATGCCCACCAGCCTGCTGACTAGGATTTGGAGGCTGTCCTTCAGCTCTGGCCTTTTGCTGGCTGGGTTTGGGGAGGGTTTACTCTCTGTTCTCAGGTGGGAACAAGAACCTCAAGATTCTATCTCACCTTGGCCACAGTTATGGGGTAGGCTTAGGACTTGACTTGGTTCTCAGTTTGTCTCTTGATGTCTGTGATGGTCCCATAGCCACCATCCTCTGGAGACCATGGGGCCAGGGCTAATTTGGCTTAGCATGTAGTCTTTAGTCCTGTTGGGACAGACTTTCTGGGGCTCCAGCAGTTGACAAAACCTATCTTGGGGTAACCAATTGAATGATTAGCCATTGGAAGAGCTAGCAGTAAGAGTCTGTGTCTGAGAGCCCACAGTCCTAGGGTTTGTTCTGCTGGGCAGGGCTGTGTAATACCCCATCATGGCTTCTCCCCTAAGGCTTGGAAGACCCTCTACCCTTATTGTTAAGACCTTGGGGTAGGTTTGAAAGTCCTGCAGCTCCACATTCACAGATGCCTGGGATCAGGTCAGGGGCCCTCAGATCTCAGGACTGGCTACCTTCTGCACCTCCCCAGACATGGGTGCTCAGACCTCTCTGACTGGGTATGTGCTGTCCTCAGTTTTAGCCAGGGACCCTTAAAGGATGCACCCAACCTCATCTGCACCCCTCATGCTGCATGGTACAGTGAGCAGGCCTCCATTGAGATGCGAGAGGAGGCAGCCCGGGAAATCCGGCGAGCCATTACAGGTGGGTGGCTTTGCTCTCAGACTGACAAGTCTGTTTTATGCCAGTTCAGGGGAGGTGGCACTTGGTTGTCTCTTACTGGGCATCCCTTGGGGTGAAGTTGGGTAGCACATGTATCATTTTCATGCATGAAGACCTGCCAGGCTGAGTGCTGTCAGCTGCTTGTGAGCTGAGGGCGCATGTGCAAGGCTGGGGTCTCCAAGTTGGGAGCTGAGTTGTTAGGTGGACAGAGCCCTGTGGTGTTCACAGGGAGTAATCCAGGGCTCTGGGTGACTGTGTGCCTGCCTTCTGGCCTCTACAGAGGCAGCAGTTTTAACCCAAATTGCTGTCGTCTCTCTCTGGTGTACCTCCCAACCTCCCAGGCCGGATCCCAGATAGCTTGAAAAACTGTGTCAACAAGGACCACCTGACAGCTGCCACCCACTGGGCCAGCATGGACCCTGCTGTGGTGCACCCTGAACTCAATGGGGCTGCCTACAGGTGAGCAGGCAGGGGCAGAGGACAGCCTCCAGGACAGTGAGGCTTAAACCTGGACCTTGGCTGTAGGTAATGTAGTGAGCTGTGATATGGCTGGGGATACCCTTATGTAGGCCCCTGTGACTGGAGAGGATTGAGCTGGATGGTGCAGTCCACTTCCCTGAGCTTTTTGGAAGGATATCAAGAGGGTTGGCCTTAGGAACCTCCTAGACAGGAGTACTGGGCAGAACTATTGTTGGGGCAGAGAATACTAAGGAGACAGGGAATGGGGCTTGGGGAAGACTTTGTAAGTGAGAAGCCAGGTAGGGATACTGCCCAGCACTCACCAAGTGTTCACTGTTCCCAATCTTTCTGGACCTCAGGGGTCACTGATGCCCCATGCAAAAGGGCTGTGTGTAGCAGGTGGGTGCTCCATAGATGACCTCACATGTCTGCCCTCCTCTCCCAGCAGGTACCCTCCAGGTGTGGTGAGTGTGGCCCCTACTGGCATCCCAGCTGCTGTGGAAGGTATTGTTCCCAGCGCCATGTCCCTGTCCCACGGCCTCCCGCCCGTGGCCCACCCACCGCACGCTCCTTCTCCTGGCCAGACTGTCAAGCCTGAGGCGGATAGAGACCATACGAGTGACCAGTTGTAGCCTGTGAGGAGCTCTCCAGCCTTGGCGCCTGGTGGAGGGCGCCGCGTGCCCTTGGACCCAAGTGTGCAGAGGTGGCATCCAGTGTGGGCCTTGGCGCTCCAGAGACTGACCCGGGCGTGCACCAGGCGGGGCAAGAGGAAGCACGTCCCCAAGTCGATTGTAGTTGTCCCGTCCTGTGGGCTGGCTCACTGTCCTGTGTCCTTTGCGTTCCTCGTTAAGCAAAAGAAGTTAGTAGCTAATTCTATCACGAATGTTCTTGTCTGTGTACAGTTTTTAGAACATTACAAAGGATTTGTTTGCTTAGCTGTCCACAAAAAGAAAACCTGAGGGAGCATTCAGCAAGTCAGTTTGAGATTATTTTTCCTTTTCTACGTTGGAACGTGCCCGGAATGTGGCCGTCGGCACACTTCTCAGGACAATGAATCCTTCCCGTTTTTCTTTTTATGCCACACAGTGCATTGTTTTTCTACCTGCTTGTCTTATTTTTAGAATAATTTAGAAAAACAACAAAAGCTGTTCTTCCTAATTTTGGCATGAACCCCTTTGTTCCAAATGAAGACGGCATTGCGAGTGGCTCAGAGGAGTGTTTGCAGTGCCCAGTGTGCTCAGGACCATCCGTGTCTGTCCTGGGTAGGCAGGGGTTGCAGACCCTTGCCTGCGTGGTGCCGTCCTGCTGATGTGGTAGGCTAGCAATATTTTGGTTAAAATCATGTTTGTGACTGTAACCATTTGTATGAATTATTTTAAAGAAATAAAGACCCCAGAAAGAGCAAGCATGCCTGGTACCGCTTTAGTGGCTTCATCTAGGAGCACTGTCAGGTCCCTCTGGTCCTGCCTATCATGACCTCCAGGGCCTGGCTTGGCTTCTGTGGAACAGGCAAGCAGTCCTGGGGAGACCCAGAAGAGGGCAGCAGCAAGTTGGGCTGCAGTCCCCACTGTCTTCAGGGAACAGGGCCCTGAGTTGGGGAGGCCACCCTAACTTGCAGGGAGGACTGGGTAGGGGTTGCACAGCTCTGACCACTTCTTCTGCCCAAACTCCTGGGCCGGCAGCACTTGTCCTGACATTTTAGACAAACTCACAAAGGAAATGGCAACAGAAAATTATTACTAAAAAGAAGACTTAGCACACAGGCAGAGCACCAGGCATTTACAGTTCTGCTTCCGGTCTCCTCCACTACACTATCTTCAGGTGTGGCCTCTGATCCACTGAACTGATTTGACAGAGTGATTCCTGAAAGAGTCTGAGCATAGCACCATTCGTCCAGCCTGGGACAACCAAAGAGACACTGCCTGTGTGGATGCTGAAATGTTGAAGCTAGAGACACGCCTTGTATGTAGAACTGTAGAGTGAACAAGTTCAGCATTCCCAGGGATCAGCTGTGTTCTTAAGGGGCCAGATTTATAAGGGATAATGTCGATTAGGACGTGGTAGAAGCAGGTGGCGGCCGGGGAGGTGGCTCAGTGTAAGTACTTGCTCTGCAAGCACAAGGGCTTGTGTTTAAATCACCACCATGTGAAAAGCCAGGCATGGCTGCATGTGCCTGTGGCCCCAGCATTGAAGGGACAGGTGGAGCTGGGGAACTTGCTGACAAGCAAGCCTAGCCAAAACAGGGAGCTTCCTGTTCTGTGAGAGCAAGGTAGAAAGTGATGGAAGAAGGTGACCAACATCCTGCCCTGTCCTCTCCACCTGCAGACACATGTACCCACTCGTGAGCAGGGGAACAAATCAAAGAGCTTCACCTTTCGGTGGGTGAAGCTACAGAATGACTGTCAGAGACGGTAGTTTGTTCAAGTAGAATCAAAAAGCACAAGTCATGGGGCAAAAACTGAGTTGATTTGTATTTAGGCCCTTTGGTAACACCTGTTCTAGAAAGACTGGGCCAAGATACCCAAATGGTAGGGCATGCAAGGGCCCTGTGGCAACAGGAGCAGAGCTGAGCCCCTGGAGCAGGAGTGAGAGGCTGCTCTTCAGGCCCAGGGCAGAGTTTGGGCATGGTGGACAAGGAGCAAACCAGGACCTGAGGACAGTAGACAAGAGACCGAGCCGGGCGGTGGTGGCGCACGCCTTTAATCCCAGCACTTGGGAGGCAGAGGCAGGCGGATCTCTGTGAGTTCGAGGCCAGCCTGGTCTACAAGAGCTAGTTCCAGGACAGGAACCAAAAGCTACAGAGAAACCCTGTCTCGAAAAATCAAAAAAAAAAAAAAAAAAAAAAGAGACCGAGCTTCAGGGACTGGGCACCTATCTTTTTCTATAGCTATCTTCCACCCCTCTGCTTGGACAGTAGTTGGGAGGAGGAGATATTCTGAGGCAGTTTGAGCAGGGGCACAGCAGTTGCTAGACTCTCCTCTCTGTGGTCACCCTAGTCTGGCCTCACGCTGAGCCCAGAATGAGCCCAAGGAGGCCAGGAAACACCCTCTGCTCCCCACTGCTCTGGGTCAGAGCCCAAAGGGACTCTGGAAATGGATTTTCCAGCAAAAAACAACTATTAAAACGGAAGGATGGAGGAAGGCCAGCTGCCCAGTCCCTCCTCTGGCTGCTGGCTCTCTCTGAGTAAAGAAAACCATCTGCTCTGCTGGGCCTGAGCCCAGGCCCCAGAGGGGGGATCTCCAGTCCCTCATAGCAGTACCACTCACGCCCAGCTGGCCCTGTGAGAGCCTCTTCCTGCCTGGCCTGCTCCCACCTTGATCCTGAGCCCTGCAGGCCTCTACAGATTCCCAGGCAAGGGTAGCCTGGGTCATCATAGTCCTGACCAAACTGGGAACTAAATCTTTTCCCGTACCAACACTACTTGAGTCCATACCTGCTTCCCTTCTCCCAGCCACCACACAGACCTGAACCCTACTTAGCCAAGTGGCCATGGCTGCCTCCTGCTCCCCAGGCTCCACCTCTGACAGGAGCCAAATGGTATTATGTAATATCTTAGTGTCTTCTGTGAAAGAACACCATGTTCAGGAGCTTGGGGAAGAAAGGGTTTTATTTAACTCTCAGCTCACGCTCCATCACTGAGGTCAGAAGGGTAGGAACTCAAGGCAGGAACTGCTGCAGAGGCCGTAAAGGGATGTTGCTTACTAGCTTGCTCTCCTTGGCTTGTTCAGTTTGCCTTCCTAAACAACTCAGGACCACCTTCCCCGGGAGTGGCACCGCCTATAGTGAGTTGGGCCCTCCCCCATCAGTTCTTAATCAAATGCCCCGTCAGGCCAATCTTATGGAGGCAATTGCTCAGTTAAGAATCCTCAGACATGTCTGAGTTTTTGTTGAGGTGACAAAAACCTACCGGGACAATGTGTAAAGACTTAGAAATACATAATAGATTGTTCATAGATGACCTTGAACAATATCCAAGAAATACAGAAGGGTGGAAGGTCACAGGCCCTGTCGGGCCTGGCCTGGTATGCATCATCCTGGCTTGTCCCCTCCCACAGGCAGTGCCTTCTGTTTAAACAGTTATCTTGTGATGTCCTTGGGGTCCCACAGAGCATGGAGATGAAGCCCCATTACTCACAGCTTCTATTGAGCTCTTGTGTATGGCTGGTCTTGGGTCAGCAGGCTGTCACGGGTGAGCAGCTGTGTGGCTTGGATTCTCAGGGGTGGAGTTCAAAGACAGCTGTGAACCATCTGGGGAGACAGTCCCATGCTCCTCATCTTCAGTACCTGTCCCCCACAGCCCTCAACATGGACTTCCTCCAGTGCCACAATCCAGGCGTGTGGAGATATGGAACCCGTGCTTTCCATAGCTTCTTTATCACTTCCAGAGTTGTACACCTTCATGTTGCCTGCCTGCTCTGTGCATGTGTGTGCGTGCGTGTGTGTTGTACATGTGTATATGCATGTTCCCATGGGTGGGCACATTTGTACGAGCGTGTGTGTGTGTGTATACGTTTTCATGTGTGTGGTGTACATGTGTACACAAGTGTGGAAGCCTGAGCTTGATACTGAGTGTCTTCCTTGACCTCTCTCCACATTATATACTGAGGCAGGGTCTCTCAAGTGCATCTGCAGCCCATTGGTTTGGCCTGTCTAAATAGCCAGTTTACTCCAGGGAGTCCCTGTCTCTGCCTCCACGCCCACCTGCCTCGTGAGTGTTGGGGATCTGAATGTCGGTTCTTTATCGAACAGCGAGTGATTTACCTACGGAGTCATCTCCCCAACCCCTTCAACCATTTTAGTGTGTAAATTCATTGTACATAGTAATGGCTTCATATGACATTTCCATGCATGTTGTCATGACCTTTGTGTTCACCCCCGTGTTACTTTCTCAGCCCCCTCCCCCATTCATTTTTTTTACTTAGTGAGTACCTTCTCTTACTGATTTGTAAGGGCTCTTTGCATAGTTTGGAAATTATAGTTTTATATGCGGCAAGAATTGTAAATCATTTTGTTTTTTTTTAATAAATTTATTTAATCCCAGCTGCAGTTTCCCTTCCCTCCTCCCCCCAGACCCTCACACCCCCATGTAAATCATTTTCTAATCTGTTGTTTATGGCTCATGTGTTCCTGACTGCTGTGTGAGCAGGATAAGGAATGGCTCCCCTTTACTCACAGTGGGCATTCTGTGTTTATATTAATCTGAACCGCATGTCTTCTTCACTTGAGAGGAACTAACAAGTCAGAACTCAGGCCATCTGCCCTTTGGGGACCCCAAGTCTGCTGAGGTGGAGGTGGGGATAAGTGAACGCTGGGTGACCCATGAGTAGCATGCAGAGGCCCCAAAGTGATCACCACCAAGTGGACAGGAACAAGGGGCTTTGGGCCAAGACAGTTGATGTCTGTATTAGTTGGGTCCAGAAGCAAAGGTTGCCCACAAGGAATGATCTAACACTAACAGGGTGGAAAGATGGTGGGTCCTAGCATTTAGCACTCTTCCCAAAGCTGAGAGCCTGTGGGGCTTTAGGGTACTGTGGGCAGGGCCTCCACCTAGGCAGACCCGCTCTCTTCTAAAGCAAGGCACTGTTCAATGCCCAGGATGCAGGTTGCTCCTTCTCTGACTTCAGCATGCTCTGACTGGGGGTTACTCTGGTCCTCCAGGATCCCACTGCAGAACATGCTTATCAGCCCCTCCCCAGAAAGCCCTGTGTGAAATGGCCCTCATACTAGTTGCCTGTCCTTCCATTGATGTCCATCAGAGTAAGGCTGCCAGACAAGGCCTGGCACCACAGGGCCCTGTCCCCAGCTTTGTGGGGTAGATAGGGGGGACATCCATGACGGACGGCAGTGGGTAGGGCTGTTGGCTGTTTTGTCCCGACAGCCCTTTCCCCAGCTTTGTGGGGTAGATAGGGGGGACATCCATGACGGACGGCAGTGGGTAGGGCTGAGGTAATCTGTATGCATGGTGGGTGAACGGTGGCCCAGCTGTGAGGACAACACCCAAGCAGGGCCCAGGGCCAGCTATTCTGGTCCATTTTCTCTGGACCAGCTTCACACTGAGTAAGATCAGAGGCTTTTTAACCCCTCCTGGTCTTGCTTTGCCCCCATCCTCTACCCATTGCCCATCACCCATTATCCATCCTGGGCCTGACTTGACCCTTGCACCCTGGATTCAGGCTTAGCCAAGGGGCCCCGGAAAGCAGGTTCTTCAAATGGGGACACTGGCCCAGGTCTCCCAGAGTGGGCACTTACCTTGATCAGAGTGCTCAACATCACATAAAACCAGAAGAGGCCCTGCAGAAGGAAAGGTCAGCTTCCCAGGTGCTCTTTCCTAGCCTACAGGTCTCAGCTGTGTTCTTGGCAAGATTGCTGACTCTTGCCCACTGGGAACCAGACAGTGCAACCCAATTTGCTATCTCCCATCTGTCCTGTGAACCCCCAGACACCCCAGGCAATATATCCTGAAAACACCTTGGGCTCTCTGCAGGGTCTCATCCCATATGCTCTGTGCATCTCTGTGCATCTCAGACTACTCGAGGACACAACCTGAAGCTGTTCTCCAGGACCTTGGTGGCACCCAGCACTTCTGCACTCCTGCCTTTGCCCTTGGCCTGCCCACCTCTGACCTGTGATATGTCTGGTGTGATCTGGGCCTCTGACCTTTGGGTACTGCTTGGCAAGAGAACTGGCTAGAGATGAATCCCACGGGCTCCAAGGAAATGGCCAGGGCAAGGAGCATGCAAATACAGACCAGATGGAAAGTCACAGGATTCTAGCCCCACCTGGCCAGGAGTGGGTGGAGCCAGGGGCTAGGCAAGGAAGTGGAGGATAGGCAGAAGTTTGGGAGCTAGGGTTGGCCAAGGTTAGGTGCATCTTGGGGAGGTGGGTCAGCTGGAGCAAGCAAAGCCATGGCTGACTATGAGGAACCTGTTTTGTCCAAGTTAGAGTTTTGCATTTTGTTTTGTTTTGATTTGGTTTTGATTTTTTTGAGACAGGGTTTCTCTGTGAAACAGTCTGCCTGTCTTGGAAGTCACTCTGTGGACCAAGCTGACCTTGTACTCATAGAGATCTGCCTGCCTCTGGGATTAAAGGCATGTGCCACCACCACCTGGCCTAGTTAGGGTTTTTATTGCTGTGCTAAAACACCATAAACCAAAGCAACTTGGGGAGGAAGGGGTTTATTTAGCTTAAAATTCCACATCACTGTTCATTACTGAAGGAATTCAGGACAGGAACTCACACAGGACAGGAAACTGGAGGCAGGAGCTGATGTAGAGGCCATGGAGGGGAGCTGCTTACTGGCTTGCTCCCCATGGCTTACTCAGCCTGCTTTCTTACAGAACCCAGGACCACCAGCCCAGGGATGGCACCACTCACAATGGGCTGGGCCCTCTCCCATCAATCACTTATTAATAAATACCCTGCAGGCTTCAGATGGATCTTATGGCGGCATTCTCTTAATTGGGGTTCCCTTCTCTTGGGGACTTTAGCTTGTGTCAAGTTGACATAAACCTACTCAGTGTAGCTGAACCCTTGTCAACCTGACAGATGCACAAACACCTCACTGTTCAGCCACACTGTTTCTTTCTTGTTCATCCCCAAGATCGCACATTATTATGGACAACACAATAGAAGGCATTTTATAAACTAAGAGTCCCACAGTCTTAAAAATTCAAACACTTTAAAAGTTCAATCTCAAAAAAAGGCCGAGGTCTCTTTTAAAATCCCAAATCTCTAAACTATGGTTATAAAGTCAAAAATAAGTTAAATACTTTATTATTTCAAGAGGAAGAACCAGGGCACAGTTGCAATCAGAACGAAGCAAACTCAAATTCCAACAATATAATCTCTAATTATCCACTATCTCGGATCTACTCAGAATCTTCTGGACTCCTCCATAGGGCCTGGGCCATTTTCCTGGCTCTGCCTTTTGCAGCACACTCAGATTGTCTTCTGGGCTCAGGCCAGCTTTACACCATGGCTGTTACTGTTCTTGGCGGTTGTCCCATGGTATTGGCATCTCCAAAATCTGGGGTCTTCTGCTGCAACTGGGCTACTCTTTCACCAATAGCCTCTCCTTGGCTCTTTGCATGGTACCAAGTTTCAACTTCTCTCCACGACCCCTTCAATCCTGGGTCTTCCTTCAGCTGCTACAGAGGGTACACCTTCTCCACTGGCCTCTCCTGGCGTCTCCTAGTCCTGACCTTCAGTTGACCCCTTCAGGCCTTCAAAACCAGTATCTGGGAGACTTACAAATGACCAAGTTCAGCAGTCAGCATGGGTACAACGTTGGCTGCTTCTGGAATCCAGCATCTCTGCGCTCTCAGAAAACACTTCCCAGAAGATTTCTCCTCGGTGATGCTGGTCTCTTGTTACTCACAGAGAACATGTAGCTCCAGCTAACCAGCATCCATTGTCCCAGTGAAGCAAAGGTTGTGCTTTAGTGTTAATCACAGCTTACCGTTTTCAGCTCCAGCTGACCAGACACCACAGACGCGGCACACAAACGGCCCAGCAGAGTCTTTGCTCTCCTCTGAAACCTCACAAGCAGGCCTCCATTGTCTGCACTGCTCTCAACGTTCTTATCTTCTGGGCTCCTACAGAACAGGTCACTGAACTCTCAACACAATGGCTTTTCCAGAGTTCCGAAGTCCTTCCCCAATCCTCCCCAAAACAACATGGTCATGTCTGTCACGGCAATACCACACTGTCCTGGTACCAATTTCTGTCTTATGGTTTCTATTGCCCTGATGAAACACCACACCCAAACAACTTGGAGAGGAAAGGGTTTATTTGGCTTATGCTTTTACATCACAGTTCATCACTGAGGGAAATCAGGACAGGATCTCAAATATGACAGGAACCTGGAGACCTGAACTGATGCAGAGGCCATAGAGAAGTATTGTTTACTGTCTTACACCTCATGGCTTGCTCAACCTGCTTTCTTATAGCACCCAGGACTACCAGCCCAGGGATGCCCCACCCACAATGGGCTGGACCCTCCCCCATCAATCACTAATTAAGAAAATGCCCTGCAGGCCTGGTTAAAACTGAACCTTGTGGAGGCATTTTCTTAATTGAGGTTCCCTCCTCTCAGATGCCTTCAGTTTGCGTCATGTTGACGTAAACGATCCAGCACACCCTGCTACGCACAGAGGGGTTTCAAGGAGCCAGCTGTTAGAACCCCTATCCCCGTCTGTGAATATGTGGGATGGGGAGGAGCACCCCTCCAGGGCTCAGCCTCCCACCAGGGAAAGCAGGCCTCAACACTAGCCCTGGGGCCTGGTGACTGAGAGGCAGCCAGGACCAAGGAAGCTAAGGTTCAGGGCCAGAAGCCAGCTTTCCAATAAAAGTGGGGAGTGTTTTAGCAGATGTCGAATCCTGGAAATTGCTTAGGAAAAAAAAAATCCTTGTGCTCAGCCAGCTTGGTTAATGACACAGGGAGAGCTCCTGGCTCCTGGGCATGTATGAGTGATGGCTGCTAGGCCAAGGTGGATGCAGTATAGGACCATGCTAGGCCTCCTCAGGGGACCTGTGCGATGACTTTACCTCTGCTCCCCTCCGTAGCCACACCCTGGGGGTGGTCCAGCCTCGGCCGGCTTTGCCCTATGAGTGTCCTTACTCTTGTCCCATCCTGCCTCCTACACGTCCACTACTGACCAAAGCCGCTGTTAGCATGGCTACCCCCTTGCTCGGGTCCAGCCTGAACTGGAGTCTACTCTAACTACATCCCTCCTGGGGCACTGGCTATCTGGCCTGGCCAGTCTCCTGCAGGGCTCTGGGCAGAGAGATTAGTGCATAGACCCTAACTGTCACAAAGCCACAGACTGGTATCCTGTAGCCTCTGTGGTACTAAAAGGCTTGTTTTCCTGGGAATCGGGATGCTTGCCAGTGGTTGAGTGGCCCACCTTTCCCTCGTTCCTCTTCTATATACCTTATCTGTAGAACTCTCTTCCCGGGATATAGTCCCCGCAGGGAAGACACTGGTCTGTATGACCACAAATGTTCCCTGCTTGGGGCTAGTTCAGGTGGTAAGAGTGATGGACATACAGGAAGGGTGGGGTCAAGGGCTTTCTCTATGCCTCCTCACTCACCAGGCAGGTGACTTTGGCCACAGCCAGAGCAGAGGGTAGCGCAAGGTCACAAGGCCCAGCAGCCCCTGGTTCCATTAGTTCTGTAGGCCTAGGAATCAGCCCAGAAAAGGGGCCTGAGCATGATGAGTGATCCCCAACTGGCCCTGACCAGGCTCCTTTCTGGTCCTGGAGACAGCCTTGAGAGGTGGCCAAGGTCCCATCACTGCCCAGTGGCCCCTTGGAGGCACATAGGACATCTTCTTGTAGCTATGTTGACCCCAGGCAAGGCAGGGTCACCCTGGCAGCCCCCAGCCCCGTGTGGGAGAGGAATCCAGGCTGGAGGAGTCAGTCACACCCAAAATGAAAACCACATGCTGGGCCTGGCTCTCCCTCAAGCCGCAGCCCCACAGTTCCCTCTCCCTCTTCTGCTCCCCAGCCGCTCCTCTCCAGGGTGCAGGGTGTGGGGAGGCAGAATCCAGAGGCCATCAGCAGGAGAGCTCAAGAGACAAGTGTGGCTTTCCGATGGCCACCAAGCCCTCAGCCTTCACCTCATTGGAGCTGAGGGTCTCTAGTTGTCCCTGCCTCTCAGGACTGAAGTAGATTTGCTGTGGGAGATGCCCATGTAGGACCGCTGGGTGGGGCACGGTAAGGGCCCTGGCAGGCACCTATGGGTGGAGCATCGGAGTGAGTGAGGACAGTCATGCGAGAAAGGCCTGGTCCTGGAAAAGATGGGCCAAGCAACTCCAGATGGCTTGTGCCCCCTGCCCCACTACCTCATATCTGAGGCCACTGTCCCAGCAGCACGACATAGACAGTCACGACATGAGAGGACACTGGATTACTCTGATCAGGCTTCAGGATGGTAGGTACTAGGTGCTGGCTCCCTACTTAGGTCTCCGTTCCCAGTACACACTGTAACCCCAGTACCAGGCACCATGCCTTCCCCAAGCTCCAGCTCTAGCACAACAGTTACCTCTTGTCAAATGAGAAACAGGCTCACAGGCGTGCCCTAGGCATAGCTTCAGAGGCCCAGCTGAAGTGCCACCACGCAGTACTGATGTGCCCAGGTCTCACACAGCCAGATAGTCTGCATTCAGATGTGTGGAGTATGGCTTCTTCCCTGGGAACTCAGCTAGGGGTCTCTTGTCCACCCATAGCCAGTCCACCATCCACAGGCCCCAGGGACCATGCCCAGAGCCCAGCTTGGGTGGTATTGAGAGAGAAATCCAGTGCTGGGTAGTCAGGTCTCCTGTCTCAGGCAGTGATTAGCCAGAGAGGTTCAGTGTGCACACGCGCGCGCGCGCGCGCACACACACACACACACACACACACACACACACCTACACACCTCGACACAAGCTCAACACACCTGTTAAGGCTTCAGGTAGGCCCCAGGAAAGCTATGAGAGGCCCAGTGAATTCAGCAAGGTAGTTGTGCCAAGAGTTAATATTCGGGGACCCTTTCAGAGTCAAATACTTACATTAATAGAAGCCATAATGAAAGGCCCAGTCGACAACAGCACTAGAATTTATAAACTAGGAACAACTGTAGCAAGCCAGAGCTATAGGGGAAATCCTGTCGGGCTGCTGTGGGACACTGGTTTCCCCAATAGACAGGCATTTTGCTCATATGATACAGTGATACACTGCTTGATGACACAGCTGTTCTGCTGCAAGCTTCACCTCGGCCCCCGCGACCATATACCCAAAGGGTCTGGGATGTTTGGTGGAAGCTTCACCCCAGCTCCTGGCATCCCAGGAGTCAGGAATGTTGATGTGGAAGTTCCACCCCAATCCCCCTCCCCCATCTCTCTCTGAAAGCCCACCAAATGACGGCCCCCTCCCCAACAGATGCTCAAGACCACTCCCACAGGGTATTTAGAAAACAGACAGGTGGTTTTTCGTTTTCCTTTCCTGTCTCTTCTCTGGGGGGCTGGAAAATCATCTGGGAGCACTGAGTCCATTAAACCTGGACTTTTTCTAATTCGGTTTGATTGGTCTGCTTTGGATTGCTGCGTTAGCAGTGAAGCTTATGGGTGTGGGGGGGGGCAGAAGATTTTCAGTAGCAACATAGCTTCACTCTAAGCCAATGCATTGGTCTGACGATGCCACTGAAAGCAACAAAGGATTTCTCTATAACTTGGTAAACTCATTATAACGTTACTATTGTTAAGAGGTGAGTAGGTGAGGGCTTCCCTTCTGAAAGGGTTAGTGTTCATACAGTAAGGCCGTGGGGCTGGGAGGAGGGCTCAGTGGTAGCGCGGCATCAAGCACACGTAAGGGGTGAGCTGGATCCCTAGCACTGGGCACGCTGTCTCTCCTGCCAAGTGAGGACACATGGTGCAGGCCACGGTCACAAGAAAGAGGCACCACCTGCGGATGCTTGTGTTTGGGACTCCTACCTCTAGCACTGTGAAAAGCTGTGTTACTGCTAAGTAATCAAGCTCGGGCATTCGGTTACAGCACGTCTCCTGGAAGACTTAGAGATGCCTATTCACTCACATAGGGAGGCCTTGACAGACTAAAGAGAGAATTCCATCTAGACCCAGTTCAGTGCATCAGTAAGTTCACTAGGGGTTACACGTAAGCGCTTGAATAACTTGCAGGTAGCTACACTACTGTTCGACCCCATCCCGCTATTGACCTCATACAGTAGAAATTAGTGATTGGAGGAGGGGGGCTTTGTGGAGGCCACACAGCCCTTCCCCTCTGTATTCATTGGGCTTTCTATTGCTATGATAAAACACCATGGCTAAAAAGCAATTTGGGAAGGAAAGCGTTTTATTTCACTTACACGTCCACATCTCGGGAAATCAGGGCCGGAACCTGGAAACAGGCCCTGAAGCAGAAGGCTTGCTGCTTACTGGCTTGCTCAGCCTGCTTTATTATAGCTCTCAGGACCACCAGCGCAGAACGGTACTATCCACAGTGAGCTGGACCCTCCACATCAATTAGCAGTAAACAAACCTCACCACAGGCTGGCCCATGGGGCCAATCTGGTAGGTGGGTGTGTGTGTTCTCAGTTAAAGTTTCTTCTTCCCAAATGACTGTGGTTTGTGTGGAGTTGACAGAAACCAGCCAGCACATCCTCCTCTCACAAGAGAATGGCAGCTGGATCACATGATCCCAGTGCAGGTGACCATAGGATGCAAGATAGGATGGCCCACCCCTAGGCGATAACCACCATGCATGGCAGCAGTACATGTAGGGACACATGTTCCTACCACAGCAGAAGCAGCCGCTCGGGTGGGGAGTCTCTTCTTGGGGTGAAAAGAGGGCTCTCCTTGAGACTACAAGTGTGCTGACATGCTGTTGAGTTTCTCACTGTGAAGGGGTGGCATTTATACGGCACAGCTGGGTTTAGAAAAGGTCTACATGTTGCCCCCCAAATTTGGTGTCACTGTGGAAGCCACACAAGAGAGGCAAATACAGCCCTTTTAGTTCTGCAGGGTCCAGGCCACCCTGTTCAAAGGGCGAGCCCAGGCTGAGGGTCTTCCATGACCTTGGCAGGAAATGCCCGATCCCTGTCCGGGCAGCAGAGCAGAGAGCCCAGCATCCCCGGGATCGAGACCCAGTCCAGACACACTGATGTTGGACAGTGACGCTGTGGTCCCCGCTTAAGTAAGAGGGCATCTCTGTCTGAGCTACAGGCACTTAGCCAGGCAAAGCTCCACCCTACCCTAGGGATCTGAGGGTCCCTGATTCCTCACCACAAAAGCAGGCACGAAGCAGGGACGAAGGCCCTTCTGAGCAGAGGTACCCTGTTGTACCCCAGTCATGGAAGAATGTAACGAGTGACTAGTCACACCTGGCCTGTCGCTCTGTAACCCTGGGCTTCTCAGTGGAAAACTGGGAGTGGACAGAGGTGGAGGTCAGCACTGTGCTGATGGGGACCAGCAGGCTCCGAAGGGGCAGCCAGCGGAAAGTGCATTCCCACACAATTAGCTCATGGTTTACACATCCCAGAAGGCTGATAAGGTCACGAAAGGAGAGAAGCTCAGAGCTGGAAGCATCATTGGGCTGAGGAGCCAAGCCCTGCCCACGCCAGAAGTCTGGGGGCCTTTGGGGTCGTCCAACGCTGGCAGCCCAGGCTCCTGGTGCCACCCACCCTGTCCTCCACGGTAGGGCCTCCCCTAGCTCAACCTTTAGCTCTTCCAGCACCTTTCCCGAGAGCCAGGCCTCAGACAAACCCCAGGAAATCCATTGAGGGCCATTTACTTGCTCCATTCCTCTGAGAAGTATTTATTTATGACAACCAAACACCATTTTGTGGATGCTGGTTTAGGATGGTGAGCCATTTTTAAGCCATTTTTCCTCAGGACAAAACTGTGGTTGCCTCAAGGCTAGGATGTTGCTAACCGCAGTAAGTTCTAACTGTGACTGTTCCATTGCATTGAGACACTAAAACCGCCCGACGGGCCGTCCATAATAACAGCCTTTCTCAAAGCCCGACAGTGTCTCTCTCCTGTCTCGCTTGCTGCAGCCATCCTGCAGTTTATCTAATAAGCGTTCTGCTTCTGCCTTTCCTCTATCGTCTGTCACCCCCATATCACCTGCCCGTCACTGCCTTCCCTCACAGCAAGTTTTTCAACTGTCTTAACTCCAACTTTGCCATTCCTAAGCCCTTGTGGAGAGTGGGGTCTGCAGTCTGGGTGTGGGTAGCAGAGCCTGGACCCCCGTGGCTCCCAGGCTCCTGAAAGGCCTGGGCTCCTACAGAGAACTCAACATGAGCCAGCACTTGGTGCCATGTGGTAGCCCCCCCCCCCCTTTTTAAATTTTAAAGATGATGCATTTGTGTAGTCAGTGTGTGAGTATGTGCACGTGAGTGTGAAGTCTCGTGGAGGCCAGGAAAGGGAGTCAGATACCTTGGAGCTAGAGTTACAGGCAGTTGTGAACCACCCAACACGAGTTCTGGAATTTAAACCCCAATCTTTTGTAAGGGCAGCAAGTGTTCTTAACCACTGAGTGTTGTAAGGAGCGATGGGCCGCTTCCCTGCTGCCCCAGCTCCCAGCCACCTGGCTAGCTTATGCCCCAAAATAATTACACAGAAACTGTATTCTTTTGAACACTGCCCGGCCCATTAGTTCCAGCCTCTTATTGGCTAACTCTCACATCTTGATTAGCCCATTTTTTTTTTAAATTTTTTTAATTTAATTTTATTTTTTTTTTGTGGTTTTTCGAGACAGGGTTTCTCTGAGGTTTTGGAGCCTGTCCTGGAACTAGCTCTTGTAGACCAGGCTGGCCTCGAACTCCCAGAGATCCGCCTGCCTCTGCCTCCTGAGTGCTGGGATTAAAGGCGTGCTCCACCACCGCCCGGCTTTCGATTAACCCATTTTTAATAATCTGTGTAGCCCCACGAGGTGTGGCTTACCAGGAAAGATCTTAACCTGCATCTGTGTGGGGTGGGAGAATCATGGCGACTGCCTGACTCAGCTTCTTTCTCCCAGCATTCTGTTCTGTTTACTCCTCCTACCTAATTTTCTGTCCTATTAAAGGGCCAAGGCAGTTTCTTTATTTAACCAATGAAATCAACACAAAACAAAAGACTCTCCCCCATCAACTGAGCAATCTCCCCAACACAAATTCTTTTGAAAAACCATTATTTTTGTTTTTATTTATTTATTTATTTATTTATGTGTGTGTGTGTGTGTGTGTGTGTGTGTATGTGTGCTGGTGCCCATAAAAGCCAAACGAGATTGTCAGATTCCCCAGAGCTGAAATTATAGACAGTTGTGAGCTGCCCAAGTGTGCGGTGCTGGGAACTGAACTCAGGTTGTTTGGAAGAGCATCTGTTGTTCTTAACCCTGAGCCATTTCTCCAGCCCTGCTACCTGGCACTTCTTTAACACAGTTACCAGTGTTCCTGGAAAGCAGTCATACATGTTCAGGGGCCACTGTGTGGGGAGCAAACATGGAAAAGGGACAGAGACACTTAGTGGCTTTCCTGTTCATTCATCCATGGAATCTCAGGTGCCGATGTGACCAGCAGCCACTGTTCCTTTTCCAGGAGGGAGTCAGGGCCTCCCAAGAACATGCTGGATCTCCTTGGCTTTCCTGTCTGTGTGACCTGCCCTGGGTTCATGGCTCTCCTCATGCCAAATCTCCATCTTTCTTGTCAAAGGATTTCACGTGCTTTCTTGTCTGGAGAAGACTGCTTGCTGCTAACTCTCCTGAAATAGAAACCTCCTCACAAGTGGGGCGTTGTTTCTGTCCCCAGCAGTCAGACCATGCTGTTCTGATCACAGGGCTACTTCTGTGACCTTGCTATAGAGTGTGGTCTGGCTGCCTTCCTCTCTGCCCCCCCCCCACCCCACAACCAAGGGCTGCTAACAGGCATTTTTACAAGGTAGCTATGCACCTGTAGGACCGAGCAACCATGAGGGAGAGAAGTGGGTCTTGCCTTTTGGGCGTGGCCTGTCTGAGCTGTTTGTAGCAGGTCCTAGCTCTCTGCTGCCCTTTGCTCTGTCTATGCTGTCAGTGGCACATTGCTGCAGGGTTCCTTGCTCTGTGCTTTTCACAGTCCAAGGTGATCTGTCAGGGGATTTCAGCAGAGGAAATGTCTCCATCACGCATTTTCTTTATTAGTGAGTGACGTGTGTGGGCAAGTCGTTCTGGGTTGTATACAAAAGCAAGCTGATACCATCGTGGAGAGGAAGCCTGTAGGCAGCATTCTTCCGTGGTTCTGCTCCAGTTCCTGCTGCCAGGTTCCCATCCCTATCCTGACTTCCTACGTGACTATGAACTCTAAGATGAAATTAACCCTTTGCTTCCCAAGTTGCTTTTGGTTATAGTATTTATCACAACAGAAAGCAAACCAGGATGGTACTTATTGATAGAAGGAATATATATATATATATATATATATATATATATATATATATAGCATTAATTTCATAATGGTTTTAATTTTTTTTCTTAAGGTAGGGTCTTATGATATAGCTCTGGCTGTCCTAAAACTTGCTCTGTAGACCAGGTGAGACTTGAACTTAGAGATCCACCTGCCTCTGTCTGACTCCAAGTGCTGGGACTAAAGGTACACTATTACTTTTTTTCAAGACAGGGTTTCTCTGAGTATCTCTGGCTGTCCGGGAACTCGCTCTGTAGACCAGGATGGCCTCGAACTCATAGACATCTTCCTGCTTCTGTTTTCCAAGTGCTGGGATTAAATGTGTGTGCCTCTATCATTCAGTAACTATTTCTTTTTTTTTTTTTTTTTTTTTTTGATTTTTCGAGACAGGGTTTCTCCGTAGCTTTTGGTTCCTGTCCTGGAACTAGCTCTTGTAGACCAGGCTGGCCTCGAACTCCCAGAGATCCGCCTGCCTCTGCCTCCCGAGTGCTGGGATTAAAGGCGTGCGCCACCACCGCCCGGCTTTATTTCTTTTTTTTTTATTAAAGAATTGTTTTATTTATTATGTGTACAGTATTCTCAGTATTCTGTCTGCATGTATGCCTGCAGGCCAGAAGAGGGCGCCAGATCTCATTACAGATGGCTGTGAGCCACCATGTGGTTGCTGGGAATTGAACTCAGGACCTTTGGAAGAGCAGGCAGTGCTCTTAACTGCTGAGCCATCTCTCCAGCCCCCCAGTAACTATTTCTTTAATTAAAACTTTTTACTTCATTTTAATTTATGGAGTGAGGCACTGTCCTCTTCCCTCATGTGGATCCCAAGGCTTAAACTCAGGTCTTCAGGCTTGGTAGCAGTGTTCTCAGGGGCCTTTGAGTTTTAGTTTTTTAATAATAACATTTGAGTTTCTAGATTTGCAATCATTATTCTCTATGCTTTCTATGTTCATGTCATTTGTTTTTACCCTACTGCACTTGCCAGAAAGTCTAAGAAAGTGCTGTACAGCAGCTGCAGTGATCAGCACCGCTGTCCTGGCCACCCAAGGGTACACAAGCTGTCTCAGAATTTTTGTCACGTGACACACACCCGAAAGAAAGGTAAAAAGGGGTACAGGTTCGCCTTGCTCACAGTGGAGGGTTTAAGTCTAAGTTTGTCTGCTTCCCTCACTGTGGTCTTCTGCTGAAGCACGGCTGTGCTTCTCACCTCACAGCATCCAGGAGAGAGGAAGTGGTCCAGGAAGGGTCCAGGGCAAGGTGCATCCCTGGTGACCCATCCTCCAGCTGGGCCCACCTTCTTAGATGCCTGGACCGCGTTCCAAAATGGGACCACGGCTGCAGGCCGACCCTTTGATGCATGCACCCGTGAGGGACATTTCATACATCAACCGTGGCAGGAACCTCTAGGGCTTTTGTTGTTGTTAATTTTATTGTTAACAATGATGGCTAGTTGATCAAACCTATTTTGGGGCATATTGATTTGTCTCTCTGAAGTTTCTAAGCTTATGTTTGGTGGAGTGATCTGAGGTGGTGGCAGAGATGGCCCTGCTCTAAGCGGTCTTACGCAAGATTCTGCAGACGTCACTGTTTTCGGTTTGGTTGTTTTTGCATCTTCACTTAAAAGTGAGGTCGATCTGGTTTTCTCTTTTTCTCCATGGAGCGTTTCTGTATTAAGTGACAGTGGAGTCATGAGTTGAGCTGCAGATTTTCCATCTTTTCATGCATGGGAAGGGCTAGAGTGATGCCAGGCTGACTTCCAGCTCAGAGTGGAGTCAGACCTGGCCAGCATGAGCATCTGCTTCTCCAGGGCTTCCTGGGCTGACCATTTCTAAGAGCTTTTCCAGTGTCTTGTCCGGCTGTGTTTTCCTGGTGCTGTGACTCTGGCTGTTTGAATCCACAGAGAATTGATCACCTGTGTGCTGCAGGTTTCCTAAAAGCTCTAGGTTTCTGAGCTCTGACATTGTGATCCGGTCTGGAGTCTTCCCTCTTTATGACTCCCTTCTTGTCCCTGATTGTATGCGGGTTGAAATGTCAACATTTAGCAAGTCCTGGATAGTGATGGTCGTCCTGTACTGGGCTTTCTGGCAAAGATAGTTGGTTTCAGAAAGAAGCAATCACTTTGCCTCTTGTTTCCTGCTACATTGCTTTCCTTTTACCCTCACAGTCCTCTCATTTTCATGATGGATCTTATTGTTCCCAATCGAGTTCCCTTTTTTGTTTTTTTGTTTGTTTTTGTTTTGTTTTGTTTTGTTTTGTTTTTTGAGATGAGGTCTTACCATGTAACTCTGATTGTGCTGGAACTCACTATGTAGATCAAGCTGGCCTCGAACTCACAGAGATTCACCTGTCTCTACCTCTAGGGTTCTGGGAATAAAGGTGTGCGCTACCACACCTAGCTCTTTTTCCTCTCTCTCTCTTTCTCTCTCTCTCTCTCTTTCTCGTTTTTTGAGACAGGGTTTCTCTGTGTAAAAACCCTGGCTGTCCTGGAACTCACTCCGTAGACCAGGCTGGCCTTGAACTTAGAGATCTGCCTGCCTCTGCCTCCTGAATGTTGGAATTAAAGGTGTGCGCCACCACCTCCTAGCCAATTTATTTTCTTAAAATAGATATAGAGCTTGGTGGTGGTGGGTGACACATACCTTTAATCCCAGCACTCAGGAGGCAGAGGCAGGTGGATCTCTGTGAGTTCGAGGCCAGCCTGGTCTACAAGAGCTAGTTCCAGGACAGGCTCCAAAGCTACAGAGAAACCCTGTCTTGAAAAAAAAAAAAAGAAGAGGAAGAAGAAAAAAGAAGGGGCTGGAGAGATGGCTCAGAGGTTAAGAGCACTGGCTACTCTTCCAGAGGACCTGAGTTCAATTCCCAGCAACCACATGGTGGCTCACAACCATCTGTAATGAGATCTGGCGCCCTCTTCTGGCCTGCAGGAATACATGCAGGAAGAATACTGTATACATACTAAATAAATAAAGCTTTAATTAAAAAAAAAATCCAAAACCACAGAGAAACCCTGTCTCGAAAAACAAAAACAAACAAAAAAAGAAAGAAAAAAGAGTGATGGATATAGGATCCTTTCTATGTATTCCCACCCAGTTCTGGGACTCTGGCTGTCTATTTCTATGGCTTTCTAGAAGCAAATTGGAATTCCTGCTTTAAACAAATGGTTAGTAGGAGTGTATTACTTCATTTCTGAGTGGTCAAAGTTGCAGACATTTCCGGTTATTTTAAATTTACCGGATTGTAAGATCATTTAAATCAAAGCACTTTCAGTTCGCCGACACAGCAAACGTGGACTCATTTCCTCTGTGACGGCGTGAGCACTACTGTGTTATGCACCTGTCTGTCATTTTCTGCCCCCTAAGACCCTGTCCTCGGCACCCCAGCCCCCAATAGCCTTGCACATTGTGCCACAGCGACTCCCATCGGCACATGCTCACTGGTGGCTCTGCTTCGATTCTTGCTCTGCTCTCTGGCTTGTGGCCACCGGCTTGGCCGCTCTTTGTTTTTGCTGGATTGGGCATATGGATGACATGTGCTAGAGATTCTCCTTCGTGCTTCCTGGTGACATTTCTGGGCTGGTGTGGGGTGCCCGGTCCCTAGATGACATGGCACTGTCCAAGGATGGGAACTCCAGACCTTGTCAGAGCTTCTGAGGTCACAGCTTGCTCTGTTGGCAAGTGAGAGCATTTCCCCTGCACTCTGGAAGGCCTGGGAGGGGGAGGATAGTATTCCTAGTAATGGCCCAGTCCCCCATCCCTCATCCTTTCACGGGTTGCCAGAGTTTCTCAGTGGGCACATGGCCATACACCCTCCTGTGCATTTCCACAATGGCTGCCTTCACCATGTAACAGAAGAGGTGGAAAGTCCTGGTGGCGCCTTATATATAGTGCCCTGTGTTTCCAGATGAGGAAAGCTGAGGCTCAGAGAGACAACATCACCTTTTTGGGGACACACAACTAAAATTCTCTCATCTCTCTAGCCTCTGAGAAAGTGCACCCAAGAAGGGTTTAGGGGGAAAAAACTTGCTGCTTTTCCAATATGCACAGAGTACCCTGATGGGTGTGCTTAATAGTTCACAGAAAAGAAAAAAAAAACTGGGGAAGGAGATGGCTGTGAGCTGAGAGAACAGCATCCAGCGACCATGATTCTGTGGGGGCCAGGGATGGAATGTCAGCCAGAATAGGGACAAAGGGGGCTTCACTTTCTGCATCTGCCCCGTGAGACTGCCAGGTACTACTTAAGTACCTTGGCCCTGGAGTTATCTCTCCAGCCTCCAGCAGGCTGTGCCAACAGCCCAAATGCAGAGGAGGCAGCATAGGTGATGTTGGGTTGGAGGGCAACCTTTTCTGTGACTCAATAGGAGTAAAGTTTATTGTTTACACCCTTTAAAACATCTTTTTCCAAGTCTAATCAACCCAATTATAAAATGTGGCACTGAGCTGAACAGAGAATTCTCAACAGAAGAACTTCAAATGGCCAAAAGACACTTAAGGTTGTGCTCAGCTTCCTTAGCGATCAGGGAAATGCAAATCAAGACAACTTTAAGATACCATCTTACACCTGTCAGAATGGCTAAAATCAAAAACACCAATGATAGCCTTGGCTGGAGAGGTTGTGGAGAAAGGGGTACACTCATCCATTGCTGGTGGGAATGCAAACTTGTGCAACCACTTTGGAAAGCAGTGTGGCAGTTTCTCAGGAAATTCGGGATCAACTTACCCCTGGACCCCGCAATACCACTCTTGGGAATATACCCAAGAGAGGCCTTATCATACAACAAAAGTATATGCTCTACTATGTTCATAGCAGCATTGTTTGTAATAGCCAGAACCTGGAAACAACCTAGATGCCCTTCAGTGGAAGAATGGATGAAGAAAGTATGGAATATATACATATTAGAGTACTACTCAGCAGTAAAAAACAAGGACTTCTTGAATTTTGCATGCAAATGGACAGAAATAGAAAACATTATCCTGAGTGAGGTAAGCCAGACCCAAAAAGAGGAACATGGGATGTACTCACTCATAATTTGTTTCTAGCCATAAATAAAGGACATTGAGCCTATAATTCGTGATCCTAGAGAAGCTAAATAAGAAGGTGAACCCAAAGAAAAACATAAAGTCATCCTCCTGGATATTAACCTTCATCAGGCGATGAAAGGAGACAGAGACAGAGACCCACATTGGAGCACCAGACTGAAATCTCAAGGTCCAAATCAGGAGCAGAAGGAGAGAGAGCACGAGCAAGGAACTCAGGACGGCGAGGGGTGCACCCACACACTGAGACAATGGGGATGTTCTATCGGGAACTCACCAAGGCCAGGTGGCCTGGGTCTGAAAAAGCCTGGGATAAAACTGGACTCGCTGAACATAGCAGACAATGAGGACTGCTGAGAAGTCAAGAACAATGGCACTGGGTTTTGATACTACTGCACGTACTGGCTTTGTGGGAGCCTAGGCTGTTTGGATGTACACCTTACTAGACCTGGAAGGAGGTGGGAGGTCCTTGGACTCCCCACAGGGCAGGGAACCCTGACTGCTCTTCGGGGTGATGAGAGAGGGGGAATTGATTGGGGGAGGGGGAGGGAAATGGGAAGTGGTGGCGGGGAGGAGACAGAAATCTTTAATAAATGAATTTTTAAAAAAACATCTTTTTCCAGGTGTGGTGGCGCACACCTTTAATCCCAACACCTGAGAGGCAGAGGCAGGTGGATCTCTCTGAGTTCCAGGCCAGTCTGATCTATATAGAAAGTTCCAGGGCGTGGAAAGCTACTCTGTGAGACCCGGTCTCCGTAAAATAAAGTGAAAAACATGTTTTGAGAATTCCTAGAAGGAAGGGGAGCCAGATGCTGCATAAAACACAAGCTTAACAGCTGCAGGGAACACCCTGGGCTTGACCCAGGTCAAGGCTTTGTCTCCTTTGCCTCAGCATCTGTCTAGACTGCTCCGTCCATCTTCCCATTTGAGACAAATGAGGACCTCGCAGAAGGTGTTGTCTCGGGCACTGCTTCAGAGCTGCCCTGGGACCAGGACATAGTCCCTTTCCATCAGGGAAATGGAGCTTAGCCTGGAGCCTGGATATGAGGTATCCATGGACAGCCCCGAGGAGCTGAGGGCACTGGGAAGGGGTGAAGGCCTTATTGCTGGAAGCTGGAGGACATCCAGGGGCTTTCCCAATATCTTAGGGGCTGTGCTGTCAGGAACGCACAAGGGGTCAGCAGCCTCTAGGGAGGAAAAGATTCGGACAGAGAAGTGCCTTAGTGTGGGCCACACATCATCTGCCTGCTCCTGGGGGCTGCCTGGGAATAAGCAGCCAGAAGATGAGTGTGAGACAGAGAGCCATGGAGACGGGAGACGGGCCGTAGGGTGGGCTCGGGCTGTACTGCATTCAGAGCTCTCTCTTCCAGCTAAGCAGGAGCAGGGGCATGCTCCCCACAACCCTGACTCCTGAGCCCCAGTGTGGGCAGGAGGCTGCTGTAGGGCTGGGGCTTTGCCAGGCAGCTGGGCCTAGTGTTTTTCCTTCCACTGGCTCTGGCTCCAGGCCTGGTGAGCAAATGCTGACCCATATTTCCACTGTGCGGGGCAGAAAGTAGGGCAGCAGTGAGGCTGGAGCCAGGGTGGTGGGAGGCAGGCGGAGGTGGGAGGCCAGAGGCAGCAGCTCAGACTTTCCAGGCTGGAAAGTGGGTCCGTGGGGAGGGAGTGCCCTTCCCTAGGCCTCTGGGCTTCCCTGGGCCAGGGAGGGGGCTGGGTGGAGTCAACCCAGAGGAGCTGGGGTGGGGGTTGTGGTTCCCTATATACCCCTACCCTGCATTTTGAGGGCCGCACAAGGACAGAATAGCTAGTTCTTCTATACTTCCTTATGGAGTGCTTCTTCCCTTGGGGCTTAGCGGAAGACAGGTTTCCTTCCATGTAGGCCCCAATGTGGCTGCTTCACCTTGTCCATCCTGACACCTGGACACAGGGCTGACTTCTTGGTCTGACACTTCTCTTGCTCCAGGTTCTGGCCTTGGCTGTGGCCTCAAGCCAGCCTCCCACACCATGGTGGTATTGCCTGCTGGTAGAGCCGGTGAAGTGTGTGGCCCTGGCGCGTGTTGGGGAGAGCAGGAGAATGCTCTGTGGTACAGGGAGCAGAGCCTTATGTGGAATCTTGAGTTATCCTTGATCTCTGTGCTGAAGAGACCAAGAGAGAAGAAGGGTGCATCACAGGCAGGTCTCTGTCCCAGGGAGCCTTGGCCCTGCCTGCGCTATACACAGTAACCCAGGTTCAGATACAGTGAGGACCGTGAGCATCTCAGGGAATGATGATACAGTGAGGACCATGAGCATTTCATAGAATGATGATACAGTGAGAACCGTGAGCATCTCAGGGAATGATGATACAGTGAGGGCCATGAGCATCTCAGGGAATGATGATACAGTGAGGACCTTGAGAATCTTAGGGAATGGTGTTACAGTGAACACCGTTTAGCATCTCATGGAAGAGTGTTACAGTGAGGACCGTGAGCTTCTTACCAGGAACACTCAAAGTACACAGGCAGCATCTGGGCACTGGGGTAGAATGCCTTTGATCCCAGCTCTTGGTAGGCAGAGGCAGGAGGATCTCTGTGAGGTCAAGGCCAGCCTGGTCTACAGATTGAGTTCTAGGACAGCCAGGACTGTTACACAGAGAAACCCTGTGTCTAACACAACAAAACATAACAAAAATAAATAACAACAACAACAAAACCCCACAGGCAGCGTCCTCAGCAAGTTCCTCAACAAGGAAGCTGGTGCTGGGGACAGCATGGGGTAGATTCTGGGAGCTCAGGTTGTCTTCACCTTTTCTCAAAGCCATGGGGCAGTCCTTACAGAGGCCCTGCTACAGTTATGGGTAGAATCATTTTGGCTCTCCCGACACTTGGAGTTTCTCCTACATGCCTCGCTGGAGGGACTGCACATTTTACCGCCAGTTTTTACACTTTCTGCAAGCAAACAAACACCCCCAGCTGACTTTTTCACTCTCACCCCAAACCGGGTTGTATATGTAGCTCAGGCGAGCTTTGAACTTGTGATCCTTTTGTTTCAGCCTCTTGAATGCTGAGATTATAGGGAGGCATCACCATGTCTAACAAGTAGTTGAAATTTTCTCAGGAATAGTATTGGATCTGAATAACTATGGGGAGCATGGCCATTTTAATATTATTAATTCTTCCAGTTATTTGGTGGAAATGAGATGTCGTTCTACTTGTTAAGTCCTTCTCAGTTTTCTCCGAATGATTGCAGTTTTTAGTGTAAACGTTTGCACTTCCTTGGTTAAATTCACTTTTAAGTATTTTGTTCTTTTTGATGTTACTGTAAATACATTTTCATAATTTTATTTTCATGTTGCTCACTAGTAGTATACAGAAATACTACTGAACTTTGTATACTGATCTTTTATTTGCGGTCTTGTGGAAGTCACCAGCTCTAACATTTTGTGTGGTTCTGTGCACACAAATATAGTTTGCCCTCTACTCTGTCTATCTGTTTGCTTTAAATTTCATTTCCTCCTAATTTCTCTGGCTAGTGATGACAGTAGAATCTATGTCTGGCTCCTAATCTTAGTGAGAAAGTCTTTAGTCTTTTACCATTAGGTATGTTGAAGTGATTTTTTTTTCCACAGAGGCCATTTCTAGGATTAAGGAAATTCTATTTTTTCCTATTTTTTTTTAAATCATTAAACGTATTAAGTTCTGTAAAATGCTTTGTGCTTTTACTGATAGGATCATGTAGTTTTATTCTTAATTAATTATGACAGTGCATTGATTGACTTTCATATGTTAAACCAATGTTACATTCATTGCACATAATATTTTTTGATGTTACGTGATTCAGTTGCAGTCACTTTGATGAACACGTTTGTTTCTATAGCCATAAGGGATAGTGACCTGATGTATTCTTTCCTAATGAGGACTCTGTCCAGTTTGGGTATCAGGATAACATTGACTTCAAGGAATATGCTCGAAACTGTTCCTTCTTTTATTTCTAGAAGACTTGAGGAATTAATTCTCCTTCAAAGGTCTGATTAAGTCCCCATGCAGCCATTTGGCTCCTGGCTTTTCTTCGTGGGAAGTTTCGTCTTGTTGTTAGTCCCATCTTTTTATCTCTAATTGAGCCTATTCAGATTTTCTCTTTCTTCCAGCCAGTTTTGACAGTTGTGTCTTTCTTGGAATGCATTCAGCCAGCTTGTAGGTGGCACATGGCTATTTTAGGGGAGCCTCATAAATCTTTATTTCTGGGAAACCATTGATAATGTCTCCTATTTTGTTCCTGATTTTACTACTTTGACTCTTCTTGCTCCCTCCTGTCCCTTGGTCTATCTCTTCAATTTTCTTGATTTTTAAAAAAAGATTCATTGTTGTGTATTGATTTTTCTTAATTACCTTTCTGTTTTCATTTCTTCTCCTGCGATTCTTCCTATCTCCCTTGCTTGCTTTTCATCCCCTTTCCTTGTTCAGCTTCTTAGGTGGAAGCTTAGCTAGGGTGTTCACCTGCACTGGGAAATAAGGGCAGTCTCCTGTGCTGGCCCTCCCTATATAACCAATCAATTAATTATTTAATCCACTTAGTTCGATCATTTGCTGCCCAAATGAACATGGGCATGGTCTTATCCACTAGTTACCAGTAGCCACCCTCCTAGAGAAAAGTGACTCCCTTTCCCCCAGAGGCCATTAACTACCAATAGTGCCTCAGCTAGGGGGTGGGACCTCTCAGAGAGGCCATCCCTACTCTGCTGTGTTTTGTAGCTGGCTTGACCTTATTCAGGTCACCAAGCAGCTGTGAGTTGATGTGTCTAACAGCCATGCCATGTCTGGCCATTTCCCAGCATTCTCCCCATCCTCTGGCTGTGACATTCTCTCTGCCAGTTCTCCTGCCGTGGGGACCGGAAAAGAGGGCGACACAGATGTCCCATTTACAGCTGAGCACCCACAGTGGCTTGTACTGAGTACTTTGAACAGTCATGGGTCTTTGCATTAACCACTGCCCTCTACAATAAAAAGTTTCTCTGACCAAGTTGGGAGCCATATTGCGGTGGTTTGAACGAGAATGGTCTCCATAGGCTCATATATTTGAATGCTTAGTTATCAGGGAGTCCAACTGTTTGAGAAGGATTGGGAGGATTAGGAAGTGCTTCGAGGTTTCAAAAGCCCACACCAGGCCCAGTCTTTCTCTCTCTCTCTCTGCCTGCTGCCGGCAGATCAGGATGTAGCTCTCAGCTCCTTCTCCAGCACTATCCCTGCCTGTGTGCTACCATGCTTCCCACACTGATGATAACGGACTAACCCTCTGAAACTGTAAGCCAGTCCCCAATTAAATGCTTTTTTTTTATAAGAGTTGGCTTAGTTATGGTGTTTCTTCACAGCAATAGAACACAAACACAAATCCATTCATAGATTTAACATAAATATCTATCTATATTTAATATTTATAACTTTATATTGATATAAACATAAATGTTGCAGGATACTTGCTTAACTATGCAAAGATGTGTTACATTTGTTTAATTATGTAAAGATGTGTTGCAGTTTTATTTTGCCTAAGGCACCTGATTGGTCTAATAAAATGCTGAATGGCAAGTAGCAAGGGAGTAGGTATAGGTAGGTCTTCTGAGTAGGGAGAGTAAGTAGGAGGATGAATTTAGGCTCAAGCGGGAGAAAGAAAAAGTGACACCAGAGAGATGCCAGGGATCAGACAGACAGAAAGACATGGAGGAAGTAGGACATACAGAATGAAAAAAAGATAAAAAGCCCTAAGGTAAAATATAGATGATTATAAACAGTTAAATTAAAAGAACTGGTGGGACAAGCCTAAACTAAAGCTGAACATTCATAATTAATAATAAGTTTCCATGTCTTTATTTGGGAACTGGTTGGCAGCCCAAAGAAAATTCCAACTACACATAAATATTTATAAGACAGTTTAACAACATGACTACTTAGCAAAAACAGTTATCAATAAACTTTCCCCAGGACCTATGACTTCTTTGGCCATGGGCTTTGAATATGTTTATAGTAAATTTTCTCCTGTGGAGCAGGCCTCAAATCCAATCAAAACAGCAGCTGGGAACCCCAGAAACAGTCTCACTACAATTGCACCAGTGGGCACACCTTACCTGGTAAGCAGGTCTCATAACATGCAGGCAGGACTATCAATACCATTTCTTCCTCAGCAACCTTCATATCACTTTCCAGCAATATGAAAACTAGCCATTGGAGAGAGTTTCCTGGTCTGTTAAAGATTGGTTTGTCAGTCACCTACTAGGCTGGTGCTGCCACTCAGCCAGAAGGCCCAGCCTGCAGTGGGCATGGAGCTGCCATCAGCTGCTTGCTCCTCTGGGAGGAGGAGAGCAGGGGCCAGGCGCTGCCTGAGGGCTGTAAGCAGAATGATCATACCTGGGGAGCCTTGGGGTGGCTGGGGAGCCTTGGGGTGGCCAGTGCACTGCCCAACCCCATGATTACCCTAACTCGCAACAACGGTATATCCAAGCAAAGTCTCAGGAATATTCCAGTATTTATGGAACTTCAGAAACCTTGAGCCAGATCAATGATGATGTGGGATTCCCCTCTGTGTGCTGTGAATGTGTTTTATTACCATTGGGTAATAAAGAAGCTACTTAGGCCTATGGCAGGGCAGAATAAAGCCAGGCAGGAAATCAGAACAGAGATAGATAGAGAGAGTAGTTGGAGTCAGGGAGAGGTCAGATAGCTCCCAACTGAAGGAGAAAGACGCAACGCTGGAATCATACCAGCAGGCAGCCTTGTGATTACACATCGATTAATAGAAATGGGTTAGTTTAAGATGTAAGAATTAATAAGAAGTCTGAGCTAATAGGCCAAACTGTTGTAATTAATATGGTTTCTGTGTGGTTATTCGGGTCTGGGCAGCCGGGAAATGCAAAAAGAACAGTCTCCAGTTACACAATGATTCTTCACAATAATGATTTGCATATAAAGAGGTTTGGACAAAATAATGCACGGTGTGACACATTGTTGGTCACAGCAGCGCTTTCATAAATGAATGTGTGACAGGAAGATAGGAAAGATGGCAGGATGGAGTGGTGTGCACAGTGGAGGGACGCCGAGATGCAGCGACTGGCACGGGAATGCAGCCATGGTGAACAAAGGAGCAAGTCATCCATCGCCGAGCTGCGGGGAGCCTGGGGCTCTCACCAGCCACCTCACCCCACTTGCTGCCAGCTAAGCTGGGGCTGCCGCTTAGCCCTCAGGCCCAGCCTGCAGCACGGAGCTGCCACTGCTGCTGCTTCTTGAGCTGCTTGCCCTGTTGTGGGGAGGAGAGCCTAGGAGGGCATCCCTGCCCACAGGCTGCAAACATGGTGGCTATGCCTGGGGACCCTGGTGCCAAGGGCAGGGTGGGGTACAGCAGCCTGGAACTCTTGCAGGTACCGTCCCTGAACATGCTGCCCGACCACACGGTCACCCTGACTCTGAGCAACAGCAAGATGTCTGAGAGGAAGACTGTTCATTTTCTGGGTTGGCATCCGTGGTCCGTGCTGTCGCTACAGGCCGTATCCATGTCCACAGTCTGTGTTGTTGCCAGAGGCCAGGTTGATGTCTGTGATCTGCGCTGCTGCTGGAGGTCATGTTGATGTCCGTGGTCCATGCTGCCCGCGGCTGCTATGGGTAAAGATGCTCCTTCTGCAGTTTGTAATGATGACGACAGAGCCATAAATGAGAATGAGAGACATTGAAGGTTTCTGTGACACTCCCCTCTGCCTCTCCCAAAATAGTCTAGACAGGAAGCTATTGAAGAGTTCTTAAAAACTGATGAAGATGCTGGAGTAACTCTTCACAGTTGTTGGCTTCTGGTGGGGGTTGGGGAATGGGAAAGGACTCAGGTTTTTTTTAAAGAGGGTGGCCACTAGGTGTTTGACCATACTACAATGAGTATATGGGGGAAAAATTGGACTTGGTATTTTTTTTGAGGAGGGAGGGTGGACCTGGGAGGAATGGAGAATGAGTGTGATTGGGTTCATGGCATGAAATTCCCAAATAATTAATTAAAATGTCTTGCAACCAAAGTATATAGTTTGTTCAGCAATGGGGTTTCACCATCTAGCTATGGTGGCCACCCCAGAGAAATGTTAATGGCTTATATTGTTTTGGGTGCCTCTAGGGCCTATCTGACCAATAACTCACAGGGCGGTAATCCATGCTTGGTACTAAGATTTTCATTTAATAACGCATGCGTGCTGGAAGCAGCACTGTTCACTAATGTGGGGCTGGAGTACTTCTGTTCAAACTTTATTTTTAAAAAGTTTAATTAGCTTACAAACGAGCTGGATTTCAACACGTTGATTCCTGTATCTTTAGTTTTGGTTAATGTATTCTCCACCCTCCTCTTCCTCATTGCAGGTCTCCATGCCTGATGGACTCAGGTTTGTTCTTTTGAGATAAGGTGTTCTGTAGGCAAGGCTGGATTTTAATTTGCTTCGTAGCTGAGGCTTGTCTTGAACTCCTGACCTCCTGCCTCCATCTCCCAAATGCTGGGATCACAGGCCTGCAGCTCCCCTCTCCCCTTATTCACTGTCTGGTACTGAACTCTTACTTCAAGTGATCCTCTGTGCAAGTGTGACAGTTCTGAGAAGAGAGGTCTCCTGGCAGCCGGGAGCCAAGGAATGCCACAGAGCCACACTGCACGACCAGCCTCACACAGAGTTTTGTTTTGTTTTGTTTTCAACTAGGAAAGACACAAGAGGGCTGATGCCTCTGCTCAGGGGAGAAGCAGCAATAACTGAGCAGGAGGCAGGCTGTATATAGGGTTTCATGTGTTTGTGTGTGTGTGTGTGTGTGTGTGTGTGTGTGTGTGTGTAGCTTTCGAGGATGAGCAATCTAGGCCTGAGGTTGGTAAGATTTTGTGGCCTAATCTTAGGACAAGCTTAGGGATTGGTGGGGTTCTGTGGCCTGATTTTAGGGCAAACTGAAGGATTGGTGGGATTTTGTGGTCTGAGTTTGGGGTCTTTTTCTCTGTAGGGTGGAGCTTGGCTGCCTCCATCTAGAAGATGTGAAGTCCATTAGAGTAGTCTAGAGGTGGGACCTGGCCACTTGCACACTCTGACCTCAGTATCCCAAGTAGCTGGGACTACAGGGATGTGTGTTCATAACTGGTTTATTATTCCCTGTCTTTACATGGTTGTGTTTAACTGATGCTTAATTCTTTACCAATAAGGTAAGATTTAGGTGTGTCATTTGCCAGTTTTTTCCATGTTTTTTGTGTCCTTTTGTCCTTTCATATTAGACTTATATTAAGTACAAACAGTTTGGCCTATTAGCTCAGGATTATTATTAACTAGCTCTTACAACTTAAATAAACCCATAATTCCTCTCTATGTTTAGTCATGTAGCTTGGTACCTTTTCTCAGGGAGGCATTCTCATCTTGCTTCCTCTGCATCTCTCTGCCTTTCCTCTTCCCAGAATTCTACTTGTCTGGTTGCCTCGCCTATACTTCCTGCCTGGCTACTGTCCAGTCAGTGTTTTATTAAACCAATATGAATGACAAATCTATACAGTGTATGTACAAAAGCATTATCCCATAGCAAGCTTCCTTTCATAAGTGCAGCTGACAGCATCAGTGATCGATAGGCACAAATGTTTAAAAAGAAGTTTGTCAGGCACATCACATCTATTCAACAAAACAATAACAGCTACTCCCCCCTGAGGCCTGTGGACTTCCAGCTACAGGCCTTTGCCTTGGCTTACTGTATAAGTCATGTTCCCCCATGTGGAGTTGACCGTAAATCCAGTGGGAAAGTCGGTGGCTATGGTCGTATCAGTAGTGCCACTATTGCGCCAGTGAGCACATATTGTCTGGCATGTTGGTATCATGTTTCACAAGGCTCATAGCTGATCAGGACCGTTGGTGAGAATCCTCTCCCAGCAGCCTGCATAGCACTGTCTGGCACTGTGAAAGCTAGCCAGTAAGGAGGGAGCTTCTTATTTAGTCTTGGATTTATTTCTCAATGTCCTGAAGTGAAATGATGTGGCGTCTTCAGCAATAGGGTCTTGTCATCTAGTCATGGTGCACAGCCAATGGCAACGGCAACAGCACATATGGTTTGTGGGGCCTCTGGGGCACAACCGACCAACAATTCACGGGGAGGGAACTGATAGCTGTAACTGAAATTTTTACTCAACCACCTCATGACTCGGGATTGTCCTTTTCTGTTTATGCAAGATGTTCTTGTTTAAAGTCCTTCATTACTGTTTACTATTCCTCCAGATGTTCTTACACATCTGTAAGATAGTCAAGGGATAACGTGATGTAATAAACCATTTTACAGAGGGAGGCAGGATCTCTAAAGTGCTGCCCATTCCAAATAAGTGCCATTTGGTCTTGAGCAGCTAAGGAGCTACTTAAAAGGGGTTGTTAAACAACATTCAAAAAAGATCTCATTACTTCTATCAATTCTTTTGTCAAAAGATCAACACCGGCTCTGAAGGCATAGGTGGGGGACACTATCTATCCCTGCATAGTCCACAGACATTTTACATGAGCCATTCAGCCTCTTCATCCCTGGCCTGCAGCTGCTGTGCATCTTCCTACCCTGAGGATCCTGAAAAACCCGGCTTGAGTTGCCCAGATTGGCTCAGGCCCAACGACCCAGCTTCAGCCTGCTGTGCCTGCCACTGTAGCTGGAAACCCAGTTCTGATAGGCTCCGGGACAGCACTATGGGTTGTACCTTTCTTTGGGCCAGGTATGGCTTCTGCAAAGACCTCAGGCTGGGCAATAACTCTCCACCCCTGGAGTATTTTGTGTCATATACTCTGTGGTGACCACCCCTAAGTTAAGCTTAGTATTTTTCGTCTGCATTGTCTTCTCACATATAGTTAGTGGCTGCTGCTCAGGTTGCATTTCCGTTCCGTTTCTCATCATGTGACTGGTTTTCTGTATCCGCTTTAGCTCTCTGGAAACCTCAGGACAGTGTTGGTGAGTTTTTGTACAGCTAGTTCATCTTTTTTATTGACAGTTTCTTTTTGCTTTCCCCCTGAAATGTAAATGCTTTGCTGTTTCTTTGTAGGCACTGTGATTTTTTTTTTGTTTTGGTTAAAGTTGGAAATTTGTATCTAATAATACTGTGACTCAGTGGTGATCAGCTTCTCCCCAAGGTTTGTCGTTTGCATCATTGATTTGCGTTCATTTGTCCCAGGTTGCTTCTGGGCCAAGGACCAGTGTGACATGCAGCCTTGTCTTCTCAGGGCCTGCCCCTCCCCAGCATGCATGACATCACTTTTTAACTTTCTCACATATACAGTTCCTCGTCGGTAATTTAACTTTTGATGTCTGGGATTCTGAAAGAGGAAAAAGAGAACAATGAACGGGAATGGAGAGAGAAGGGCCTCAATCCTCTAAAGCTTTTGGATGCTGCCTGTTGGGACAGTGGAATGTATCAGCTACTTTATGCTGCTATGACGAACCCTGACACAGACAAGGACACAGACAGAGACATGGACACACAGCCCCATCACGGTGGGGAAGGCATGGCAGAGATGTCCTGTGAGGGTAGAGGCACCTCAGAAGGATGGCCTCAGACCATAACCTTCAAGGCCTTCCCTTAGCAACCTGCCTCTGCAGTGAGGCCCTGTACCCTAACTGTTCCACAGCCTCCATAAACAGCACCACCCAAGCGTCCAAACACAAGAACCCATGGAAGGAATTTTACATTCAAATCATCACAGGGGTTTGCAACGATTAGAGACATAACAATGACCATCCATCGCTATGAACTTCTGTGACCTCAGCCCCGGTTAGATATTGGAGTACAGATTATAGCTATCTGGAGACAGAGTCCATTGTGCCACTCACCAGGGATACACTCACACCTGCCTGGCGCTGGGGAATGGGCAGTGACTAATACGGAAAGCAATCGCACTTCATTTTAGAGCCTCCCCCGGAAGCTGCATCCCTTCAATAGACTTCCCAGTTTCACAGTAGTTACAGCGCCCAGATTGTCCCGTATAACTGTCAGCCATGGTGGGAACAGCTTTCCGCCCACTAGCTGAACCTCTCGCCCCAGGGCCTTCTGTCTACTGTTTTGGGGGGGCTATTTCTGACGTCACATGGCTTTGAGTTTCTGTCCCTTGTTTTCGCTCTAAGGAGTTCCCTTCCGTGCTTCTTCTGGTTTGAGTTATGGTGGAACGACGGTCTTTTCAGATGCAGAGTTCTTGGCTTTTCGTGCTCATCCATTTCATCACCCCGTTGCCTACTGGCTTACACGGCTTCTGGTGAGGGTGACATATTAAATCTAGTGGGGTAACTCTCGCATGTGATGGATTGCTTTTCTCTTCTGATTCAGGTCTCTTTGGCTTTTGAATCTTTAACTGTGTCTCTGTGAGGATCTTTTTGCATGTTCATGCCCAGAATCAGCTGAACATCTTAGATATATAGATACCTTTTTTTTCCCCCCATCAGTTTGGGAAATTTTCAGCTGTTTCTTTTTTCACATGATTTTTCTCTCATGAACAAAAATTCCTGAAAAGAAACTGTGTCTGGCTGTGAACAAAAAAATTCCTGGAAGGAGCCAGTGGGAAATTTAGCACTGTGGAGAGATTGGGATTTTGCTGGCTCAGAGGCTAATTATTTCACTTGGGTTATTGTTGGTCTTCCGGAGCAGCCGTGCCTTGCTGTAGTCGGCATCTGAACTAACACCTCGTGATAAAACCTCTCAGACACGATTATCTTACAATTAACATTGTATAATAACAAATGAAAACCTCTGAGGGTGTAATTTAGCACAATACCAGCTTTCCCAACCTGAGAGCTAAGCATCATTAGATAGCATCTTTGGCCTATGAGATAGCTCCCCACAACTCAGAGTGCCCACCTCCCTGGTGCACCCACCAATGTCCCTTAAAGTCACCTTGATTTATGACTATCTTTGTTCTGTAAAACTACACAAACTCTGGGAAACTGCCTCCACATTGGAATGTGGAATTTGGGGGTAACCTAAATCTGTGTTCCTAGGCCATGGCTACTCAAACTGGCTCCGGAATAAACTATTCCTTCTTCCCTTTAAGATGAGAACTCTGGCATTTACATCAACACTCTCCATCCCTCTTCTCCCTTTGGGACTTCAGTTATGCAATTATTTGTGTTTGATGGTGCCCTGAAAGTCTCTGGTGTTTGTTTAATTTTCATTATCCTGTTTTCTTTCCCAGACTGGATAATCTCAATTGACCTATTCCTTTTATGGACTTTTAAAAAAAAATCCCAGCTTCTCAGATCTCCTGCTGAGCTCCTGTAGTGAGCTTTTTGATTCAGTTTTCGTACTTTGCAACTTCAGGATTTATGTTGCTCTGTAATTTCTACCATTTGTTGATATCATTCCTTGGTGGCACATTACTCTCCCACTTTATCAGGCATGGCTTCCTCTGTGGGATGGAGGCCCTTCGTGGCAGGCTCTTACTACATGGTCCATGTTGTGTAGAAGAGCCTGGCTTGGAATTTGTGGCAATCCTGCTTCTGCCTCCCAAGTGCTGGGTTTGGCGGTGTGAGCCACCACGCCTGGCTCTTAGATCTCTGAGCATACTTGCGACTGTTAAAGTCTTTATCTAGTGCGCCCGAGGCCTGGCCTTCCTCAGTAGTTTTTGTAGCTGCCTCCCACCCCCTGTGTATGGGCTGTGCTTCCTTCTGGTTTTGCATGTTTTGTACATTTTTGTTGGAACCTGAACAGATTGAGAGTATAATTTGACAACTCTGGAAATTAGATCCTTCCCCTCTTCAGAGGTTTCTGTTTGTTGAGGTTTCTTTAGTGACTTAAGTTTGAAATATTTCTATTCTTTGCCATTCATGACCGTAAAGTCTTTCCTTGGTTAACTCAGTGGTCAGTTAACTACTGGACTGAAGATGTCCGGAATCATTTCAGCTCCCAGTTGTGGGAATCTCTATATGTATTGGGACACACTCAAAACACTTAGCCATGTTCTTAATAAGGACGCTAGTCCTCTCTTCCCGCTTGCAAAGAGCCTTAAGGTCAGTCAGAGTTGAGAACTCAGGGGCCTAGTCAGGCCCTTCCAGAGCCCTGGACTTTCCTGGCTCCTTGGAATGTGTGGCCTTCTAGGTTCCTAGGGACGAGTTGTAAGTTCTGTTTCCTTCCTCAGACCAAAGGAAATGCAATTCCCCAAACTCCCTCTCCCTCCCTCTCTCTCTCTGTCTCTCTCTCTCTCTCCCTCTCCCCCCCCCCCCCCTCTCCTGCCTCTTTCACTATGCTCTCTCTATCCTCTATCCTTTGTTATTCTCCCTTCTCTCACAGAGAGCCCTGGTCAGGTCCAGTCTGCTGTCCCTGTTCAGTCTACCTTTTTCTCCCTCTGCTCTGGCCTCTTCCAGATGCCTCTGGCTGTTCTCCCCTCATATCTACAACAAAAGCCTTCCCTTCCCATGCCATGAAGACTCACACCATCAGTCTATACACCAAGTGCTGGCCCTGTCCAGACATCCTTCTCAGTTTTCTTGGTGCTTTGAGAGAGAGTTCTCAGGCATTCTCTCTCTCCTTTTTCTCTCTCTGAGATCCTGGCATCTCACGTCACATGTGTAGAGACACTGTGGCAAACGTTACTCGAGATGGCCAGAGCCACATTTATGTTATTTTGTTTTCTATCATGGGGGGTCTCATGAGAAGCATTTAGTGAAATGGTTCTCTTCTTTTGCCTTTACATGGGTTTAGGGGTTGAACTCGGGTCACCAGCTTTTAGCAGCCATTCCACTGCCCCGGGTTCACATAAAGAAGACCAGCTGTTGCCCAGCGGGAGAGGGAAGTCTGCATTAGAGTCACACAACATCAGCAGGTCCTCTCCAGATCTGCCACATGCCAGTCATGGCCTGGCATTCTACAGGAGGGGAAGAGTTGCTGTATGATTTTGGAGGGCATGCGCTCCTTCGGGGACTGCATAGCTGAGGTGCTCACACTCACACACAGGAAGCCGCTGAACGTGGTCCTGTTTGCACTAGCTCAGAGATGAAGGCGAGCAGATAGGGATGGGTGTTGTGGCTTCGTGATCTCGCTTTTTTCTTAGGTGTTTTCCAAGAGAGAGAGCAAAGGCCACAAGGCTGAACCCAGGACTTGGTTACTGGATATAGTTCAGGCCCTGGGTCAGAGGTGCTATTTGAAATCTGACCTAAAATAGTGGTGTGGGAGCCAGGGAAGGAGAGAGGGAAGCATAGAGAGAGGGAGGCAGTTTGGCAGCATTGCCCTGTGGGACAAGTCCCTGCGCTGGTTGGGCCAGCAGCTAACTTTGCAGCCCGGCTGCCTGCATAGTTCTAGAAGTTGTGCCCAGAAACCTAGTCCAGAGTCTGCTCAGCCTGCCACTGCCTCTGTGAGCACTTAATACCCTGCAGCAGAACTCAGGCTGCTCACAAGGCTGGGATGGATGTCCCCCTCTGCAGGAGATGAAAAGTAAAGCCATAAAGTGAGCTAAAAGGCTAGTGTGCCTGAGCACAGTGTCCTCTGGGCTGGGACAGCTGCAGGGCTTTCCCTGAAACCTGGAGAGCGTGAAGCCAGATTAGGGAGCTCTCTTTAGGTAGAGGGGTTGCAAGCAAAGACCCGGTGCTGGGAATGCTCAGTGCCTAGCAGAAAGGGGAAGGGGAGCTCGTGAGAGAGTCAGTCCGGTGGCCCCATTCTGGGGACATTGCCTAAGGGTGGAGGCAGCCTCTAGAAAGATTATGTATATAGAGCACAGATCATGGCCCTGGCTGGAGCCAGTGAGCAGACTGTGAGTCTGTGGGGGCTGGCATGTGTGGTGTCTGAGGGTGACTTTTTAATTCACAGCAGAGGTACCTGGCAGCCAGACAGGCTTGAAGCCTGTGTGCACTGCAGGAGACAGCTACCCCGTGGGTGGGGATTCCAAGCTTGAGTCAGCAGATGTGGCTTGGGAGCATGTCTCTGCCTAGGTCAGGCCTAGGGGCCTGTGCCACACCTAGGGAGGGGTGTTGGTAGGCCCTGAAAGAGCCGTTGTTATGCCACGGCAGAATCCTTCCCATGTTCCATCATGTCCATGAAACTTCTAAGGCTTTTTTCCTCCCTAAGGGGATACTACCACAACTAAAGGGAGTTCTTGCTTGGCTGTCCTCCTGCCCGGCCTTCCTAGGACAGCCCTGGCTAGGCAGCTGCAACTCTGCTTGGAGGCAACTGGCTTTGGCCCATTCTCATTGCCCAAACCAGTGAATCCCCAAGTCACACAGACTTCATGACTGGAGGCTGGGAAAGGAGCCTCCTGCTGCCCTGGGCTGGGGCCCTTAGCTACTGTCTTTTCCAGTGGAATGGAGTGAGCCTTAGGGCCTCCAGCTGGGCATGGGGCATGGGACACGGGGCGGGGCTGGACTGAAGTTACCCACAGTGACTCCTGGCTGGGCAGAAGTCATTTCCTATCCTCTTCCTAGGAGCCTAAGCTCCTGTTAGTGGAGACTGGCCTGGCTAGCTCTAGGTACAGCACTGTAGCTGCTCCTAAGGACTACACACACACACACACACACACACACACACACACACACACACACGAGGAATGGGTATGGTTAACTTCATGTGCATACTCCATCTACCTGCTTAAAAAGCACAAGCGTCCTGGCCTCTGCAGCCCCCTCCTCCATCAACACTGTGAGCATCTTGGCCCCTGCAGCCCCCTCCTCCAGCAACACTGTGAGCGTCCTGGCCCCTGCAGTTCCTGGAATGCTTGTCAGAAGTGAGAAACCTGGATCCTGTGACAAGCATGGTCCATAGATAGTTCCAGAACATAAGGGAAGTTAGGGGGACGGAGACCTCTGAATCAAAGGTGAAAAAGATCCTTCAGGGTCCATAAAGTCAAGTTCATCTCATAAGAGTATCTGTCTGTCTCTGTCTGTTCTCTGTCGAGGGACAGTGGGATATTCCACGCTGCCTTAGGGAACCTTTACCTGAAAAGGGGAAGAGAGTCCTGGTCCTGATGTCCACTCAGGCTGGATTGTCTTCACAGCGTCACTCTGCACCTTCAGCGAATGAGCTGTAGTAGAGACAGTGAACAACCATCTCCTCTCTGGAATTTGTGCTGCTTCTGAGTCACACATTTCTAATCAATTTGTAACATATACCTGCTCAGCTTAAGACATTGTGCAGTTTCTATTAGCATAGAACAACTTTGCTATTTTCAGTGAGTTAGGTTTTCCTTGTACTTGCCGTGACTTGATAGTGTGGAGAGCTAGAACCCACAGACAGAAGCCTTAGGTGACTTGGTTGACGTTCAAGCCTGGAAGCCAGTGCCAACACACCGAGGACGGCTTGAGAAGTGCTGGAGTGGTTTGTCTTTGGCCTCTAGGCCTGCAGCCTAAATGCTGTATTCACAGTTACGGCTCAATGGCTGTGTTATTTATTTGCAATGAGGGTGAAGTCATTTGCTTTGTTTGCATTCTAGCCTCGTTGATTCTATTTATTCTCTCTTACTGTCTGTCTGACAGTCAAACATTAACTTGTTCCAAAACCCAGAATGTGTTTGGATCAGCTCTCTGGATATTTTGGTGTGTCTGGGGGACCCGGCAGAGGCTGAGTAAGATGTCTCCATTCCTCTCTCTCCTTAGTTCCTAGGCTCCATGGTAGTTTTGAAACTGTTTTCCTGACACTGAGCTGCAGTAAACCCCAGAATATACTATCCTGTCCAAAGGAGGGACAGTGGCCTGGAGGCCAGGAGAAAGCACACCAACAAGGGGGTCTTGACAGCCTGAGCTGTTCCGATTTGGTTGGCGCATGAGCCTTTATGTTGTATAGCTCAGACCCTGATGAGAAAGAGGAGACTGGCTGGCTGAAACCCAGAGTCCTAAAGCCTGAGCTGGTAGACCTGGGGCTCCTTAGCAACCCCCCAACACACACACACACTCTCCAAGTGGAAAGTGTGGGCCATATTCTGGTAGCATCTGTGGCAAAGTTCTGACAGGCCCCAGTGTGGTCTCTGGCCCCAGATTCCTATCCTTGAATACAGAGCTCCTCACAACTACAACCCAGAGGAGGAGGGAGGAGAGAGGAGGGCGGAGAAAGAGCTGAAGACAAAGAAAGGGGTGCGGCAGGGCAGCAGCTAGCCGGAGGGGGCGGAGAGTGAGCTCAGCCTGGAGCAGGTCAAGGCTGTCAGAACTTGTGGGAGGGCTGAGGAGAAAAGCCCTGCAGCACTCAGGCAGAAACGCCTCTTGTCTCAAGTCCCCGCTGTCACTTTCTGGGGGCTCCCCCGGCACTGAGGCAGAAGACAGAAAGAGCTGGGACCTCTTTATTGGCCAGAGGCACTCCTAAGCTTGGGCATAAATAGGATCTCAGGGGCTCTGTCCTACAGCTGACAGTCCAGCAGGCTGCCCCCGCTGCTCCTGCCAGGTGAGTGCGGTGTACACATCCAAAGAGGCCTGGGGCTCCTGGAGCAGGAATCTGTGACACTCCAGACTCCCCTGGGGGGATGGGCATGACCTGGGCTTTTTTGGTCTAGTCTCGTGCATAGCTAGTACATGAAGTGTATGTGCTAGGCACACTTCACAGTGGTGGAGACACAGCGTGGAGCAGTCAGGAGAGTGCGGCTCCTGTGTGCTGCACTCGGTAGCGATAGCTGTAAGCCTGTTTAGGTTCTTTCTGTGCCTTGGGCTACGGCCCTGGAGGCTGTGAGTCTGCACGTTACCCTGAGGATTTTGTAGACCGGCAGTGAAACTAACCACGCACCCCATAACCTGGCACCCTTCTCTTTCCTGGATAGAATCGGGGAAACTCTTGCAGGAACATTTTGGGGAAGTAGGCATGTGTTTATGGTGTCTCACCAATCTGGAAGTTCCTTCTGTTCTCTTCTGGGGCTGGCTGGGCAGGGGCCTTCTTGGGACTAAAGGTGCCAACACTTCTCTCTCCCCCTGCTGTAGGTGATGGAAAACGGGAGTGTTTCCCTGGGCAGAGCTCTTTGGGCCTTCCTCCTGGCCATGCTAGGCTCTGCCACAGGCCAGCCGCTGGGGGGAGAATCGGTCTGCACAGCCCGGCCCCTGGCTAGATACAGCATCACTTTCACCGGCAAGTGGAGCCAGACAGCCTTCCCCAAACAGTATCCTCTATTCCGGCCCCCTGCACAGTGGTCCTCCCTGCTGGGTAAGGGCACCTTTCCTCCTTCTGCCCCATCCAGGAGGCTACAGTGCCTGCTGGCTGCCCACTTCACAGCACACAGCACAGGTTATTCTCAACTAAGAAACTCTCAACACAAAAGACACTTGCTAATTACTCACCATACTAGTGGCTGGCAGAGGGCACAGTGGTACAGGAACGCTGGTGGGACACCGGTCACCCAGCCAGGTGTGTCCTATCCTAACAACTTAAGTATAAAAGACAATATTGTCTCTCTGTGTTAGGGGTGGATGTGGCTCCTTGTCATTCATCTGGGGAGCTGACATGGGGGAGGCATGGTATCCACCGTGGTCAGCCCCGTGGCATTGAAGTCTGTAGCTCCCAGGGGATGCTACTCATCCCAGCTGGCTACTCATGCAGTCAGGTCTTTGCTCAGGGGCGGCTCACAGCTCTGACTACAGCATGTGGAGGAAGAACGAGTATGTCAGCAACGGGCTGAGGGAATTTGCCGAGCGTGGTGAGGCCTGGGCACTGATGAAAGAGATCGAAGCTGCCGGAGAGAAGCTCCAGAGTGTGCATGCCGTGTTCTCAGCTCCCGCAGTCCCCAGTGGAACCGGGCAGACCTCTGCAGAGCTAGAGGTGCACCCCAGGCACTCGCTGGTAAGTCTCTGCTGGTCCAGGAGAGGGTGTGTTCTGGGGCTGCAGCTGCTGAGCCTTCTGCTCCCATCCAGGTGTCCTTCGTGGTACGCATTGTCCCCAGCCCTGACTGGTTTGTGGGCGTCGACAGTCTGGACCTGTGTGAGGGGGGCCGCTGGAAGGAGCAGGTGGTCCTCGATCTTTATCCTCACGATGCAGGGACGGACAGTGGCTTCACCTTCTCCTCCCCCAACTTTGCCACCATCCCACAGGACACAGTGACAGAGGTAAGTAGTCCACAGTCTTTGCCCCACGGCATAGGCTGTATAGCCATTCCCCACGGCACAGGATGTCTAGCCATTCCCCACGCCATGGTGGGACAAAGAAGGTGGTCGGCGTGGTTGAGAAAATTTGTAAGGGCAGGCTGTTTCAGGGGGACCTCTGGGCATCCCAGACTTTGGCTTCTCCTTGGAGAATAATCCTGTTTCTGGTGTCTGCTGGTTGAGAGTGGGGTGCTGGTCTGCCTGGGATCTGGCAGTATTATAGAGAGAAGTGCCCGATGCCGGGGCCTGCACGGCCCTTCCTTTCCAGTGAGGAGGCGTGTGTCATCCTGCCCGGTGCATCAGCAGGCACTCTATAGACAGGTGTCTCAGTGGAGCTGCAGTGTTGCCTCTGGGAGATGGAAGGAATGGCCAGTCTTCTTCAATCTTGGCAAGAGGCCATGTGGGCACCTCCAGCTGTGCTGGCCTTAAGAGCCACTCAGATGATACCCAAGTTGGGAGTGTTTGCTGGCACTGTCCTGCTTGATGCTGGGTACTGACTCAAACAGACACTTGAAAGTGGGCCTCCCAGACCCTTGTGGCAGCTTCTCCTCCTCTGTCACCCAGATAACATCCTCATCACCCAGTCACCCAGCAAACTCATTCTACTACCCACGCCTGAAGTCCTTGCCTCCCATTGCCAAAGTGACCTTCGTGCGGCTACGGCAGAGTCCCAGGGCCTTTGCCCCACCTTCCCTGGACCTGGCCAGCAGGGGCAATGAAATTGTCGACAGCCTCTCAGGTAATTTCCTTGTTTCCCGTCTTCTGTTAGCCCCAGGTAGACAGGCTGGAAAAGCATGCTGGAGCTCATTCCCATGTCACTACTCCATGTCACCACTGGCTGAATTGGGGTGAGAAGCCACAATTTGTTCCCCTGAGCCTGTAGGGTATACTCTGTCCAAGGTCATACACTAGGTCCTAAAGCCCAAAATAAGGTACAACAGGTGAGTTCCTTCTGCCCTAGGCTAGCCCTTGTCTTTAGCATAGATTCTGAGTTCACAGACTCTCCCAGGACTCCAAGGTCACAGGAAACTTGAGCCTGAGCAATTTCAAAGGGGAAGTCTTGTCACTTTTTAGGAGATGGTATTAATTTTTAAAGGTTTAGGATTTGGTGGGTTCAAATACTGTAGGTAAAACCTTGACAATATCTACTGTTGAAAGACCCTGAACGACGGAGAAAGACCCCAGATATGGTTAGGAAACAGCATGCACCAGAAATGCATGCAGTGGCCTGCACGCCACAGCCCATAGGGATGGAGTGAAAACTCAGATGGTGGTTCCACCTCTACCTCCGTTAGCCAAAAGAGAGGAAGGCATTGGTGGAAGCCTGGCATTCATGATACTTCCATGGAGACTTGGGTCCTGCCTGGCTGTGGCCAGTGCAGAGTTCCCAATTCTCTAGGGCCAGTCCAGGGTTCTCCTCTTTCCACAAATGATTTGAGAGTCCAGAGAGTCTGCTAATAGGCACCTTGGGCTTTCATCCCTCAAGGGCCTCAGCTGGAGCCGAGGGAGCTGGACACTGAGAGTGAGAATCACAGTTTGCTCACTGCACTGCAGCCTCCAGCCAGTCAGACGCCCAGCAGCCCTTGTGTGAGGCCACAGAGAGAGACCTGGCCATTTGAGGCTGTGTTTCTCCAGTCCCTCACACTGGAAGAGTAGAGAGTGCCTCTCATCCGTTGGCAGGCCCCAGAATGGGCAAGCACCCCTCCAGACGGCTATAACTTATTTTCTTAAGGAGCAGGAATCAGCCAAGACCTGCCAAACTTCAAAGCCATTTCTCCTGTTGGCAGGAGCTGAAGGAGCCTCAGCTGCCAACTCATTTTCTCTAGCCACTTGGGATGGTCTCTGCCCTGATGCATTGGCCAGGCCAGCCTCAGGCAGAAGGATGAGCTTGTTGATGGGCTATGTAGCACAGGCATTTGAAGTGTGTATCTCCCACCACCATTCCTGTTGGACAGTCCTGTAAACGCTGGACAGTGGTGTCACCTGGGAAGACAGTGCAGTCTTACGGGAAGAGTCACTTGCAGGCAGGCCACTGGAGGGGTCCTTTTGACTCACCAATGGGGCACTTAGCCACCTGGTCAGGTCTGGGAAGGTAGCATGCTGGGAGTGCAGGGGACACTGCCAAGGAAGGGCAGGCAAGGACAGTAGGTGGGGATGGCACGGAGAAGAAAGGGTGGGAGTGGACGCTGCCCTCCGCTCTGGCTGAGGACCACATCTCTGGTGACAGGGAACTTCAGCAAGTCTACCCATAGTTACCACTGGATGGCATAGGAGCCAGCTGAGCACTTCCATACCCAGTACATCTGAGGAACACAACGTGGCAAATTGTGCCAAGGTGTTCTTCGTCATGAAAAGCCATTGCCTGTAGCTAGGGCTTCTCACATCTGCCCACCTCTTCTACCTAATTCTCTCATGCTTTCATGACTGCTAGCCTGTCAGTGGAGTAGGGGCAGAATACCTGGCATGGCCCACATGAGTTTCCCTTGCTAATCTGGTCTCCTCAGCAGCAGACACCAGACCTTGTCTGGGATGAGTATATCCAGGAAGCTCCCACTAGGCCCACATCTGCACCTCTCCCACTTTCGGCCACACACGGGTCATCCTGGGTCTGCTCCCCTCAGGAATCTGCAGGGTCCAAGAACTCCATTTGGGAAGCTCTCCCTGCAGACCAGGGCTGCTGCAAGCGTTCAGGAATCTAGCTATACCTGGAAGATAGGGGCTCAGGTATCTCATCAAGGCTGGCTGCCTGGAACCCTCGCTCTCAGGCAAGGGTCTAGGTAAAAACTGGGTCTGTTCATCTTTCTAAAGGGTCTTTGTAGGCCCTGTCTCACCTTTTCCTCCGAGGAGAGGGCTATTTCAGGAGTGGCCTACTGAATTTTCTAGAATATTCTGGGTACTGTATCTGACATCCCCAATCTCTTTTTGTTCCTTTCTGAATTCTTCCAACATCTGACTTGTTTCTTGGAGCTCTACACATTGATTGCAGCAGCACAAGGACTCATAAAAAACGGGGTCCTTCCCTGGGAGCCATTAGCCTGGCTACTGCTGCCAGCACCACACTGTCCTCTCATGACACTAGTGGCGGTGGCTGGTCTCCTGGTCTCTTGGTCTTCTATAGATGATTGTTCTCTGCTGACTGGCTGGCTGGCTTAGCATATGGTGGATATACGGGCAATTGCATTTTGCTCTGGAAAATGGAAATTACCAGGTTGTTTAGCCACATAACCCCAAACTGATTATTTTTAAATTTGTGAATATGATAGCAGCAGAGGAGACATAATCAAAAGGAACACTATTGAAAATGTTTGAGCTTCCTGGGTGTGTGTGGGGAGTAAGATTCCACAACCCAAAGGGTTTCCTGGCATCTGTAGGACTTCAGAAATGTCAGTTATGAAGGTCACTGGGGCCAGAGAGTCACCTCCCCTCAGAGAGGTCCCTGCTGTTGTAATGCCTCTTCCATAGCGGGTAAGATCCCACGACCCTTGCTGTCACAAGTTAGCCAAGGTTTCCTGAAGCTTACGTCTGGAGAGGAACAAGTCCAGCCAGTCGTCTGGTTCTTGTTTAAGTGTATATTCGTGATACCCATCATGCGTCTTGCTCTACACTCCCGAGAAGAGCAAGTGTTTTGTTCGGTCTTTGGAGGAGTCTCCTGGGGTTGACGCACATATGGGGATAATCTCTTGTTCTTTTTCAAAGTATCTCTTTGTATAGTACTCATTGGGTCTCCCCTGGGCTTTGTCCAGTTCCAGAGACACCGCTGGACTGTGAGGTTTCCCTCTGGTCATCCTGGGGACTGTGTGGAGGACCATGTGGAAAGTTGGGAGCCAAGAGCAGAACTCGTTACGTCCGTGTTCAACCTGCTAACAATGGGACCCCCTGCCCTGAGCTTGAAGAAAAGGCTGAGTGTACCCCTGATAACTGTGTCTAAACCCAGACTCCAGTAACCAGCCCTTAGGGTCCTCTCAAGTCTTGGACTCAGATCCGGGCCACAAATGTTCCCGGGAGGCACATGCAGACAGGGAGAGGAGCTTGGGCAGTTTTGCACCATTTCCCACCATGGTTGGGCTGATGAATGCTCTGGACACAGAGGTCCTCAGTGGCAGGTAAGAGACAGGCTGCTTCTCCCACCGTGTGGTCCCTGAGGCTCATGGTCTGTTCTCCAAAATGTCCCATGTAACTTATCACTGCGGCGAGAGGCTGCCGTCAACGCAGAGAGCAGGCACGCCGAAAACAGGCAGAGGATGCGGTAAGCCTGTGAGCCCCACAACCACACTGCTGTCAGATACCTCAGGCCCACTGCTACCACTGCACCTGCTCCTGGAGGCCAACAATGCAGCTTCACACCACTTGTGGCTAAAAGAGGAGTAGCCACAGGAGAAACAGATGAAGGGGACAGTTTGGGGAACTTGGTCCTCTTCTGTCACCAATCCCTTTGCATTTGAATAAAAGTTGTGTTTCTGACAAATGCCAGAGGGTGTGTTCTACCTTTCCTGGTCACCCTGCAGCAGAGGTGCTCATAGGTATGTGCAAGTAGAAGTCACAGATTCACAAGAACCCACAGTGACATCATGGCTGCAAAGTGGGTTCTGGACCAGACTCATGGGATCTGTGCTGAGGATTCAGCTGCCAGGCAAAGCAGCATGAAAACAGTGCTCACACGTTCCAGACTACCACACAAAGACAGCATGACAGAGTGGGGATGTTCAGAGCAGCGCCCAGAGATCTGTTACAACCACAGGGGCCCTCGCTCTGCTCCTCCCCACAGATCATGAACAGGGGCCTCTCGGGAACCTGAGTGTGGGCGCCCTACCCTCATCTATGTCCATGTCAGCTTTTTGTCACTGTGACAAACTGTCTGAGACAAATGACCTAGAGACAGGAAAGGACTGTTTTGTCTCAGCTTTGAGCATGTCCGTGCATGGTCCTGCAGATCTACTGTTTAGGGACCAAGATGAGGTTAGCACATCATGGCAAGGAGGGCACAGCAGAGCTGTGCCTTGTGACTGGCATGAGAGAAGGAAGGAGTGGCACTAAGGTCTTGTTGCCTCCTAGGGAAGCTTCCCAGTGACCTAGGGACTCCCAACAGGCGCTACTTCTCAGTGTCACTCTAGGGAACCAGCCTCAACACATGAGCTTCGTCGACATCCCAGGCGCAAACTGAAACAGCTTTGAGGGCTCACTGTGGTCTGCCAGGGCCTTTCTTCTGGGTCAGGACTGCCTACTCCTTCTCCGGCCACTGAATTCTGAAGTCGCCTAAGCATCTGACCCCAGAAGGTCACTCTGGGAATATCCTCCTAGCCCTGTCCCTCAGCTTGGATGTGAAGAACATGTCCTTCTTGCTTCACGAGGACCTTGGTAGACTACTCTTCTGACTGGCAGAGATCTTTGCCCCTGATGCTTCCAGGGTCAGATGCCAGGCCCACTGCCTACCATTAGGTATCTAATTCTCATTGAAAATTCTTGAACATAAACCAAGATCACAGGGTCACAAGTCTGGAGATTGCTGTGGAGATCTGAGAAACCTTCATTGAAAGCTTTCCTTAAGCATTTAAGAGGCTGAGACAGGAGGACTGCCATGAATTTGAGGATAGCCTGGGCTACATAGTGAGCTAGAGTGAGATCTTGGCTCAAATTAAAAAAAGAAGAAAGGAAGAAAGAAAGAAAGAAAGAAAGAAAGGGAAAAAAGGTTTTCTCTAATGTTCCCTGAAGGATAACACCAGAGGAACTTTGGAGAGGAGCGTAAGACTGTCTGGAGGCTGTACTGGATATGTCCCCAGGAACATGCATATGGTCACCAACCCAAGACACATACAGAACACCAGTCCTCATGCCTTCGGCCATGGCATCGACAAACCATAAGAACAGACCCAGGAGACACTAGGGTGGAATGCAGTCCCAGGGTATCAGTAGGGTGTATTACACCAGGAGCTCAGAAGCCAAAGGAAGACCACAGAGATGTACACTCTATTTAAACCCCAGCAGATGGACTCGGTGCTCCAGCAAAATTATGACAGTTATGAGACCAGATCCACAAAACCATGAGCTGCTATGGAGTCTCCAGAAACCATGTCTTCAGTACTAGGACGTAGCTCTGTGGCAAGTGCAAACGTGTGAGGTCGTGGGTTCAATGCCCATTACTGTAAAACAAAACAAAATGAAACACGGGTGTGTATAAAAACTGGAGAAATCAACACAATGTCCGCAGTTCAGCTAATTACGCTCTCCTCAGGGCATACTCCAAGCCTCCGTGACACACCCACGGAGTTGTAGCAAGCCAGCCAACTGGCTGGGGTCCTCTAGCTCCACCTAAACGTAAGCTACACACAGGCGAAGAGAAGAGCTTCGGTGTCTAGGACCTAGCACCTGGCTTGGCACATCCAGAGGCTTACAGTTCCGAGTCCTGAGAGCTAGGGCACTTTTGCTCTAGGCTCTACACGCTTATTACTCTGGGCTTTAACCCAAGTAACACTTCAACTTGGCAGGTACTGTAACCAGCAGTAGGTGGTAGTGGGCAGTGGGTTCTGGAACCCTCAGACCTATATCCCCAAGAGTTAAAAGCCCTGAGTAACTAACATTACAGTTTCTTAGGCTTCAACCATTGGGGCTTTCCGCACTTGACAACAGCTAATATTAGAATTTGTGGAACTAGGGTGTTTAGAACCTTGGCCCCAAGGCTGGGCCCCATCTAGCCACCAGGGCCTCTAGTTTCTCTTCTCTAGCCTTTCCCAACACCTTTCTTCAGGTGTTGCTCTCTTCCCCTCTACCGCCATCTTTTACTGTCTCCGGTTTCCATTTTCTCCACCTACTCTCTGGAATTCTCCACCTGCCATCTCATTGCTATTGTTATTATTATTGTCCCTGCCTTGGTGGAGTCAGCCCACTGCTGCCAGCTTCATTATTGCTACTACTCAGTCCCACTTCATCTTTGAGTTCCCAGCTCATCTCAGTCTACAGATGATAAGATCAAAAGGAGGCAAGAAAAGGTCATTCAGGAGAAACCCAGTGTTTCAATACCAGAGGGAGCGCAGGGGTGTGTTCTGGCTATAGTGGTCTTCTGTAGCTGCTGGGGTCCTCAGAGTGACTTCAAAGTGCCCAAAGCAGCTTGGCTACTTTGAGGACAGTCTAGCTGCTGCTTGTGAAAGGGCTGCCTGTCTGATGGTTCCTGCCCAAGGCTGCCAGGCATAGGAAAGAACCACTCACCCCTCTGGACAGTTTTCATTCTCGGCAGAAGACACTAAAGGTCTTTCATAGCAAAGACTTCGTAGAAGTTTAACACAGAATAACTCTAACAGCATTTACCATCATGCAACAGTATTTAACCATAGTTAACAGTGCTTAACTCCTGACCCAGGAGATGTAAGTTCCTCTGCTTTGTCTCAGAACGATCTCTGTCAACTTCTTTTTACTGTTATTACAACTTCTGAGAGTCTACAAATGTTCTAAAATAAAAGGCTTTATAAAGCCAAGTATAGTGGTGGACATCCATAGCCCCAGTATTTAGGAGGCGGAGGTGGGAGGATCACAAGGTTGAAGCCAGTTAGTTTGGGTTACATAAGAAGTTGAAGGCCAACCTGGCCTCTCCAGCAAGACCCATTTGAAGAAGAAGAGGAAGAGGAGGGGATGGAGGAGGAGCAAGAGGAGGAGCAGCAGGAAGAGGAATGCATAAAAACATCACTGTCTTATGAGTCTTCTCAAGGCAAGGACTCAGTTAAAATTCATGCTCTTTTTGGGCATGGTGGCTCCTGGGAGACAGAGGCAGGCAGATGTCTATGAATTCTAGTCCAACCTGGTCTACATAGTGAGTTCTAGGACAGGTAGTCAGGGATACGTAGAGAGACCCTGTCTCAATAAAGCAAAACAAAAAACCAACCAACCAAACAAACAAAAAACTCAAACCAAACCAAAACTAACAACAAAAAACCCAGGCTCAGCCGGGCGGTGGTGGCGCACGCCTTTAATCCCAGCACTCGGGAGGCAGAGGCAGGCGGATCTCTGTGAGTTCGAGGCCAGCCTGGTCTACAAGAGCTAGTTCCAGGACAGGAACCAAAAGCTACGGAGAAACCCTGACTCGAAAAATCAAAAAAAAAAAAAAAAAAAAAAAAAAAAAAAAAAAACCCAGGCTCTTCCCACTTCTCAGTGCAGAAGAGTAAAACTAGGAGCCCTGGTGACTAGAAGACTCCAGGACACTGCCAAGCTACCACATTTCTCAGACACTCCTTGATGTAGGTGGGTCTTCTTTCTATGTGTTGCGTTTGTTGGTTAATTAATAAAGAAACTGCTTGACCTGATAGGTCAGAACATAGGTGGGTGGAGTAGACAGAACAGAATGCTGGGAAGAAGGGAAGTGAGTCAGATGCCATAGCTCTCCTCTCCGAGAGGGACGCAGGTTAGAATCTTCCTGATAAGCTACCACTTCGTGGTGGTACACAGATTATTAGAAATGGGTTAATCAAGATGTGAGAGTTAGCCAGTAAGAGGCTAGAGCTAATGGGCCAAGCAGTGTTTAATACAATTTGTGTGTTATTATTTCGGGGCATAAGCTAGCCAGGCGGCCAGGATCCGGGTGGCAGGAACGCAGCCCACCACTCCTTCTACAACTCCTAGTCCCAGAACAATAGCTCCTTCCTCTAGCTACACTTCTAAGTCCTCTTCCCTTATCCCACACCAATCTCCCTTTCTTTCTTCCTTCCTCTCATTCCTCCTCCACCTCCCGCCATGCCGTGGGGACAACCAGGAGACTTCAGGATGGCCACTGAGGGTAGCTCTGGACTGCTACCTAAAGCGGCGTGCCCCAGCTTCCTTCAGCCGACAGGCCTGACAATAACCGTCCCTCTCTCAGCACACCTCAGCATCTTCAAAAGCCAGCAAGTTGCAAGGAACTCCTACACCATCATCCCTGAAAAGGCCTCAAGGCACAAACACCATTTTGTCTGGTTCACTGGGGCTTACATCAATTATCTACCTGAGCATAGGCACCGTATGTCGCTACTTATAAACATCAATCTGACAAAATTACCCATTGCAATGCAAACGCCTAACAAGCCAGCCCTTGTAACTGCTCCATTTCAAGGAAAGGACCACCAGGAGTGGCTAGGGCTATAGGGGTGGACATGCAGACACGTGTACGTTTTGGTTTAGTTACAGCCACTTTTTATTTCCATGCTGGAGAGAGCAAGAGGCGACATTCCAAGGGACATGCTGATAGCAGGTGGGTAAGATGGATTCTTCTGCTCGAGGCTGAGACACGGGTCATTTTATGGCATCACGCTAATCTCCCGAAGTCTGTATTATTCAGCAGTAGGTCTAACGCTTAATGGCTTTTCCTGCGATAGTTTATCGAGTTATGAAAATTGCCTTGAGGGTGAATTATATAATTCATAATACAGGAAGCCTACTTCTGACACCTTGTAATCCAAGCGTGATTTGTTTTCTGGGCTGTCAGATCTCGAGCAGAGAAACTTCTGATGTCACTTAGCACACTAATTGTGGTTGAATACACAGAACGTATGTGGGGAATTCTGGCTTGGCCTTTAAAGCAGGGCACAGGAATGAGTCTACACGCATGCAGCTTCCCGGAACCTGCTGCACCTGGGGGGAGGGAGTACCCCAAGGGAGGCATGCCTCCCAGGACCTGACTTTGCCAACCTCCCTGTCTTCACACTGGTTTCTATGTGCTCTCAGATGCAAGCGTGTTTCTACACAGGCGAGCCTTACCTTGATTCTGAGAAAGACACAAGTGTCCTGCAGTTTTCACACCATATAGAAACTCGGACAAGTCTTCCAACATGTAAGTCGGAATCAACACCAAATTTTCTGATTTGAATACAAGGAGAAAATAGAATTTAAATGGAGCGTCATTCTTCACAAAACTGATTATGCATTTTCATACTCTCTATCTTTTATTGATTGATATTAAATTCTTTCAGCTCATCATGACCATTATTCGGTGTTCTATTTCCAAAAATAATAATCTGGTTTGAAAAATATTAAGTATATGCAGCAAGCATAGAGGCAGAGAACAGAGATGGAGTGAGGTGGAGCTTGGAGCCAGCAGAAAGGGAAGGAACAGGACAGAGGGAATCTGTGTAGTTCGGTTTCCCCGTGTCTGTCCCCGAGGGAAGAAGCTGTGCTTTCGGTCAGGGAGTTTGAACAATGCCCTGGTTCCAGATCTCAGCCCCGCTACCTACCAAGGAGCCCGTCACCTCCCTCTTCTCTGGAGTAGAGACAACGGAGATGATGTGGCAGCGCCTACTCCTTTGGATCATGAGGCTGGGCCTAGCACACAGGTGATGTCAGGGTCTGCCGGTGTCTGCCCGGTGTGCTCTGAGCAGGTGAACATCTGGATACCTGGAAAAATCCTGGCACGCTGACCAGTTTTCTAGTAACTCATGAGTTTTCCAACTTGGATGTCGAGGAGCCACGGAGGAGTAAGAGGGACAAGTGGTCTGTCCGTACTGCCTGCCGCCCACATTTGTGACAGGCTGAAGAGTCACCGGGCCCCTGGAGTGGCTGAAGAGACCAGACCAGTGCAGCTGCACAGTGCTCTGATGGCCACATGAGGAGAGGCCCTGGCGCGTTTTCCCATAGTCCCTCTGTTCATGCTTTAGCTAACCCAGGGTTAACTTCAGGAGACTTTGAAACATGTCAGCTCATAAGTCGTGAGGCATGCTTAGAAAAATGTCAAATTATAAGACCCCAAAGACAAAGGGGCACTAGAGAAAGATCTACAGACAAGGTAGAAAGGGACTGAAAGAATTTTAACCATTGAAAGAAAATAGGGAAACATGAACATAAGGAGAATTTTAACTATTGGAATCTTTAATTTAAGCACACATATAAATACCCACAAGAGCTGGGAACTACTCTGTCTGGAACTCACGGAGTGGAATCAATAGAAGGCAGCAAGAAGGGCCTAGTAAAGGAGACTGGATAGCCAAGCTGGAAGAGGCCTCAACAGAAGCAGGAGCGAAGAGTCGGAGTGAGGGGCACAGAGGAGCCAGGCAGATGAACACACTCGCCTACGCGGAGAGACAAGGTAGAGAAGGCAACAGCAGCGACAAACAAAGAATTGTCCAAACTGATGAGACTAAAGAGCCCAGTGGAGGGAACGTGGGGAGCCACACAGGTACCCTGCAGTCCAGCTGCTGAAGGCCACCTGAGCCTCCTGGCTTTAATAACAACTGCCTTTCTGGATATGCCAGACAATTACTCATATCCTATAAAATATAATTCCCAGCATTTCATTTTAAACATCCCTTTAATGAAAACATTTTTTGTATGCCCATTTTTGTTTCGTTTGCTGTGGGAACCCATTGGGACAGATTCACCAGGTTCCCTGGAGCCAGTCAGGCATGCCTATGTGACCTGTCACCAGCAAAGGCTGTGTTCTCACATCCACTGAGTTGAAGAACCCGCAGAGCCTGTGGCATGCCTTGGCTTCCCACAGTGCACACGATCACTAATATGCTCCTATTCTGAAGTTACTAGTAAGATGTAAACACATGCTTAAAAAGGTCTGGAATTGCCAGGCAGTGGTGGTCATACCTTTAATTCCATCATTCAAGAGTCAGAGGCAGGTGGACCACTGTGAGTTCAAGGCCAGCCTGGTCTACAGAGTGAGTTCCCAGACAACCAGAGCTGTTACACAAAGAACCTTGTCTCTGGAAAACAAACAAACGAAAACAGCAAAACAAAACAAAGCAACAACATCAACAGATCTGTACGCATAGGTACAACAAGGGCACATATAAACTGTGCATGGACTCTGGTGAAATACACCCTTCTAGAAAGTTCGGTAGATGACCTCAGAGCCGGCCATCAAGATATGCTTTCTCAGTAGGACTGAACATGGACTGTAAGGGACCTGCAAAAACTACCACTTTAGAGGCAGAAAATACTTTTTTTTTTTTTGTTTTGTTTTGGGTTTTTCGAGGCAGGGTTTCTATGTGGGTTTTTTTTTTGGAGCCTGTCCTGGAACTAGCTCTTGTAGACCAGGCTGGTCTCGAACTCACAGAGATCCGCCTGCCTCTGCCTCCCAAGTGCTGGGATTAAAGGCATGCGCCACCACCGCCTGGCTCCAGAAAATACTTTAAAGTCACTTTGATTGTCTGCTAGCTGGTGACTCTGAGCCATCTTGGTTAGAAGCAGACAAAGTGGCCCTGGGCAGGAAAGCCCCTGGCATGTCCGTGGCCTGCTGCAGGTGATCTGTCAAGGCTGGCTTCCACCTCTTGGACTTTGTCTCTACCTTGCTAACTTGGCTTCAGAGTTCTTGCTCTAAGCCTGATGGAGAAGTGGGTGTGTCTTCAGCCTTAACCCTCCCTGAGTGAAGAGACGTCCGAGAAGCATGAACCATGCTGCTGCTGGAAGCTGAGGGGAGACCGTATAGGATTTATCAACCAAGGGCTTGCAGCCAAATCCAGCAGAAGAAACCCTTGCCTGGAAACACCTGCAAGAGATGCATTCTGTGTATGTAACCTTGTTTCTGTTCCTTTGACTTGCAATGTCCCTTAAAAGATGGGGAAGGCATCGTTGATGGTTATGTCTGAGGGGAGAGGAGAGGAACGGGGCAGGAAGCTGTGTTTGCAACTCCTCTGGCCTGGTAAGCTCCTTGGAGAGTTGTTCTCATCTCTCTCTCTCTCTCTCTCTCTCTCTCTCATCTATCTATCTATCTATCTATCTATCTATCTATCTATCTATCTATCTATCATCTTTGTTTTTACATGCCCACTGCAGTTTCCCCTTTCTCCCAGTCCCTCCCTTTCTTTCCCTCCCTCCCCACCCTCCAATCCATTCCTCCTCTGCTATTTCTCTTGAGAAAAGGGCAGGCTTTGAATATCAACCATGAGTATCAACCAGTCATGCTATATCAAGCTGCAGTGAGACTTCTGTTAAGGCTGGGTGGGGCAACCCAGTAGGAGGAAAAGGGGTGAAGGACCAGAAAAGAGTGTGAGGGTTTGGGGGAGAATGTGTCTTTTACTCCATGGGTTTTGAAACCCTCGCTATGGTGTGAGCACAGTGGCAAGGCACCATGTCTACAGGTGACCGGTGTGGAAGCTTCTGTCCCAAGGAGTTCACTGTGCAGACCTTGCTCCATGGCATCCTCCTCCCATAGGCAATGCATCTCTCCTGACATCTGCTGACCGCATGGGGTACGGCACTGCTCCCTGTTACTCTAGCCTGCCCAAGGACAGAAGTGGAGTGGCACGTGCTTAGGGCCAGAAGAATCTGGGCAGAACCAAGCAGATAAAGTGATATTCCAAGAACAGTGGCATTTTAACAGGAGGATCAAACAGGCATTCGTCAGCTCAGAATCAATCACCGAGCACATGCTTTAGAACACACACTCAACTCAAATATTCACCGAATCTCTACCACATAGCCAAGTCTGCTCTGTCTACCCTATAGCCCTGCTCCACCTACCACTAGCCAAGCCCTGCTCTTTCTATCATATAGCCAAGCCTGCTCTATCTACCACATAGCCAAGCCTGCTCGATCTACCATATAGCCCTGTTCTATCTACCACATAGCCAAGCCTGCTCTATATACCATATAGCGAAGCACTGCTTCAGGCTTATTACAAGCCTGGAGGTTAGAATAAAGGGGAATAAGATGTCTCCTGCTCTCAGGCACTTCAGAGAACATAGATGAATGCATACACTGTTCCCAAAAGGCACTCACGGAGGCAACCATGCTGGCACAAACAACTCCATATATGTATCTGTGGGAATGGGAATGAGCAAATCTTACAATGGAAAGGCGTGGCTATGGACAGAACAGTGGTACTCCAACCACCCACACAAGTGGCAGCCAGAAGGGTGAGCCACAGGAGCTTTGGTGAAATGAATCCCCCAATTCCATATACAGTGAGCTCTGGAAGGAGCTCAGAAGGAAAGACAGAACTAGAACCAGAAGTTTCTGAGAATGGCAGGTGCACACAGTCCTCTAGGTGATGTGGAAAGCGGCCTTCTACAGTCATCGTGAGCTCTTTCTTCTCTAGAAGCAGTCAGCTGCCTCAGCAGAGTGGCTTGTCACCTTTGGCCCTGCTGCCTGAAAGGTCAGTGTTGCCCATGCATTGAGAAGACATGCATACTCTGCTCTTTGCTCACACAATGACCTCCAAAGGTCACGAGGGCCTGTTGCTGCTGCAGGTCCCTGTCCTTGGTGACTTTCTGTCCAGTTAACTGAAGCACTGAGAGAGGGGTGGAAGTCTCAATTTGCCCAGTTCTTTCTGGATTTGGTCACAGTACCCCATGTGTTTGGAGACAGCCATCATTTGGTGATCTTATGTCTCTCCACCTCTCTGTGGGTCGCTTATCCCCGGTAACGTTCCGCTCTGATGTCCGCTTTATCTGAGCCATTCAAGCTTTTTTAACCTCCTGCCTGAATGGCCTGACTTAGTTCTTAACCCCTGACAGCCCTGTGCTCTAAATGATTTTTCCATAGTCTACATTATAGCTATGTCACTGAAGCCCATTCTGACAGTCTCTGTCTAGCCCCTGTTGAGGCTATGTTACATACCTTGTAGTTATTAATAGCAGATGTTATGACTGCCATTTTATTATTTTCTTTTCATTCTTTTTTGTCTTTGTTTTCCATTCTCTGTCCACTTGTGGGGTGCCCAAACATTTTATATTTTACTTTGCTTTATATAGAATTTTTTCCACTATATCTTTCTATAGTTTTATTGCTCATTAATATCCCCTAGTATGAATATCTTATAATTTTAAGATGAACATAAAACCCTACCTATACCATCTTGAATTATCTTAAATATTATCTCCTTAGACACAGAAAGGCACAGCAATGTTTGAACTTTTGCTTTCAATCATCAGCCACTTTAAAAAATGGACAATTGTGGGCATGTTGCTGTGGACACAGCACTGGGGAGGCAGAGGCAGGTGGGTCTCTATGAGGTTGACCTCATCTACATAGTGAGTTCCAGACCAGCCGAAACAATACTGTGAGTCCTGGGATGAAAGGCATGACCATGCCTAGCTAAGAATTCTTTTAACCTGGGCTGGAGGGGTGACTCAGCCATTAAAGGCTAGGCTCACAACCAAAAATATAAGAATTCTTTTAACCCGAGTGTCCTTGACTTTCTTAATCTTAATTTCCATTGATCTGAGAGTATCCTTGAGAATATTTTGTTGTGTATAGGATTTTGGTTGCTTTCTTTCAGTGTTGAAGCATGTACCTTCACCTGCTGGTATCTGTGCTCCTGGTGTCTCCACCTGCTGGTGTCTGTGCTCCTGGTGTCTCCACCTGCTGGTGTCTGTGCTCCTGGTGTCTCCACCTGCTGGTGTCTGTGCTCCTGGTGTCTCCACCTGCTGTTGTCTGTGCTCCTGGTGTCTCCACCTGCTGGTGTCTGTGCTCCTGGTGTGTCTCCACCTGCTGTGTCTGCTCCTGGTGTGTCTCCACCTGCTGGTGTCTGTGCTCCTGGTGTGTCTCCACCTGCTGTGTCTGCTCCTGGTGTGTCTCCACCTGCTGGTGTCTGTGCTCCTGGTGTGTCTCCACCTGCTGTGTCTGCTCCTGGTGTGTCTCCACCTGCTGTGTCTGTGCTCCTGGTGTGTCTCCACCTGCTGGTATGTGCTCCTGGTGTGTCTCCACCTGCTGTGTCTGCTCCTGGTGTGTCTCCACCTGCTGGTATGTGCTCCTGGTGTGTCTCCACCTGCTGTGTCTGCTCCTGGTGTGTCTCCACCTGCTGGTATGTGCTCCTGGTGTCTCCACCTGCTGTGTCTGCTCCTAGTGCCTCCACCTGCTGGTGTCTGCTCCTGGTGTCTCCACCTGCTGGTGTCTGTGCTCCTGGTGTCTCCACCTGCTGGTGTCTGTGCTCCTGGTGTCTCCACCTGCTGGTGTCTGTGCTCCTGGTGTGTCTCCACCTGCTGGTGTCTGTGCTCCTGGTGTGTCTCCACCTGCTGGTGTCTGTGCTCCTGGTGTCTCCACCTGCTGTGTCTGCTCCTGGTGTGTCTCCACCTGCTGTGTCTGCTCCTAGTGCCTCCACCTGCTGGTGTCTGCTCCTGGTGTCATTCCTCATCCCTGACACCCTGTTAGTCACGCACTCCTTCACTCCTTCTCCCCCACTGCGTCCCAGATAGTTCCCGGTCCTTAGCTTTGGCCATTGGCTGTGATGCACGTGGAGATGGATGTCTTAGAGTTTACCCACTTCGGTTTCCCAAGCTTCTTGAATCTGTAAGTTTATGTCTCTTACAAAATTTGAGGAGGCTTTAGTAATTATTTCCTCCATTTCCCCCACATCATTACCACAAAAGAACACTGTTTCTCCTTGGGACAACCTGTTCAAAGTAGTTTATTCTGTCACTAGCCTTGAACACCTGCTTGTTCAAGAGCTCAAATGCAAGTGATTGACAGCCTGGCTAAGAAGGGCAGGAGGTGCTAACAATAGCAATATCTATGGACCCTATAAATCTCTACATTCTGCGTTCGAGTTCCATTTCCAACAGTTTTGTTCTGCTGTGAGGGAACCGTGATCTGTGGTTAAATGACTTACGTGACGTCATTCTGTCTGCAGAGACAACACTGAGATTTTAAACCAGGTATTCTCTTTCTTTACACACACCCAAACAATAGGCATTCAAAACTATTTACTGAATTGGATATTCACTAAAAACAGGACTATATAGAGCCTCAAATATGAAACAAAATCTCAGACATTCAATTGAACACAGAATTTTTAAAGATTGATTTTATGTGTATGAATGTTTTGCCTGCATTTTTGTGTGTACACAACATGTGTTCCTGATGTCAAAGAAGTCAGAAGAGGATGTTGGATCCCTCGGAATTGGGGTTTTGGATGGTTGTGAGTCACCATGTGGGTGTAGGGAATCTGCAAAGGCAACAAGTGCTCTTAAACGTGAGGCCATCTCTCCAGTCCTCTTTTTCATTCATTTTGACATTTTTTTCTATTTGTTTTTCAAGACAGGATTTCTCTGTGTAGTCCTGGCTGTCCTGAAACTCTCTCTGTAGACCAGGCTGGCCTTGAACTCACAGAGATCTGCCTGCCTCTGCTTCCTGATAATTTGTGTTTCAATTGATATATTTAGACCATTGACAGTTAAAGTGATTATTGATATAGTTTGGCACTCCTATCTACTAACTTTGTTAATGTCTTCTATTGATTGCCCTTGTTCTTCTTTCTAAGTTTTATCTCCTACCCTCGTGCTTTGTGTGGTTTTAACAGCATTTTCTAGAATCTCATTTCCTCTTTTTTAAAAAATTATTTTTATTAAGTCTTTGAGAATGTCATACATACACATGTACACTCTGCATTTTGACCAAATTTATCACCATTTCTCCCTGACTCCTCTCACACCCATCCCTCCCGACTTCTTGTCCTGTTTGAGTTCCCTCTTTTCATACCCCACTGAGTGTAGTTTGTGTGATCACATACTCACAGGTGCAGGGCCATCCACTGGAGCACGACCACATTACAGAGAAAACAGGGTCCCTGTTCCCCAGAAACCATCAATAGCCTCACTGTGCTAGAGTGTCAACCAGTTGACACCGGGCAGGTCTTCCGCAGGCAGCCCCCTGCCGCGACCTCACCATCAGAGCGGTACCGTCACACCGAGACTTCATTTTCCTCTGGCCGTTTCTGACCTCTGGCTCTGACAGTCTTTCTGCTCCTTCTTCCACGTCGGGCCTTGACATGTTGAGTCTTGAGAGAAGAGGTGTGATACAAAGGCCCTGCTTGTGGCTGAGCGCTCCGCTCACGCTTACTCTTTGCACTTTGACCAACTCTCAGTCTCTTCCTTGTTTTTTTTTTTTTTTAAACGTAAGTTTTGACTGTGTGTGGGTGTTTTGCCTGCGTGAGTGCCTAGTGCCTCCGGAGGCCAGAAGGTGTCAGATCCCCTGGAACTGGGGTTACAGATGGTTGTGAGCTACTATGTGGGTGTTGGAAAGCAAACCTGAGTCCTGGGAAACAGCAGTCAGTGCTCCCGACGGCTATGCCATCTCCCCAGCCCTTCTCTCTGTTTTCATGCATATCAATTACGCAACTTTTAATTTTTTTCCTAAGCTGTCGCAGAACTGGCCATATACATTTAAAACAAAGCCAAGTCCACATCAAATAGCAATTTGTTACTTTACATCATGTGTAAGCACGTATAAGCTAAGAATTCCCAATTGTCCTGGTTGTTACATCATCTTATTTCCACATAAATTATCGTTGGGTAAATTGTTGCTAAAATCTGAACAAATTTTTATCTGTTAGGTAAATTAAGAACAAGGAAAAATTTAATTTTAACTGCACTTATTTCCTCCATTTTTGTTTTTCTGATGAAGTATTTCTCGTTAACTCTGGAGGATGATTTTGCAGAAGCCTAAGTTGGTAGGCTCTTCTCTTCTTGTATGATTCGGAGCAGTCAGGTGACCTTACATGTACTCCGTGCTAGGAACAACCCCCCTCTGGCTCCTTCCCAGACTTTCTGGCTCCGTCACTTGTATGATGCCCACAGCTGTAGTTGTGTTGTTACCGCTGTTAGTTTTGTTTGAACGTTAATCCCACATGGTGTTTCCCGAACCCCTTACATCCACGTCTGGCATCTGACATTAACTTGAAGTTTTCCTTTTGCTTCAAACTCTCTTCCGGGTGTCAAGTTTGTCAGTGCTGCTTCACGTATTTTCTTTCCCTTCTCCCGCTCTTCTGACCCAGCATTCTGCGTGTTGAGGTTTCATAGTTTCCCCAAAGCCCTTGGATGTTCCGTCCCACTTGTTTTTCCTTCTGCTTTCCAGTGTGGGGAGCTGGCCCCATCCTCAGTCTCAAAGACTTTCCTCAGCTCCGGCTAGCAGACTTCACCTCTTTTTACAGTGCATTTTATCTCTGCCATTTGTTTTCTTAGCACATTTCAATCATGTGACCCACATTTATGTCATCGTGTCTACCTTTTCCATTTGATTCTTTAGCATCACTTTTTAGAAAAAGGCTTACCCTGGTAGTTCTAATATCCTTGCGTCTGTGCTCTGGGGTTTGTGCCCTCTTCACAGGTTTATTAAAACATGTATAAAATATCACTATACTTTTCTCTTTTGTCAAGTTCAGTGTATCTGGATTTATGTTGAGGTCTTTGATCTATTTGGAATTGAGTTTTGTGCATGGTGATAGATATGGATTGGTTTGTGTTCTTCTCCATGCTGATATCCAATTAGACCAGCACCTTCTGTTGGAGATGCTTTCTTTTTTTTTTCTCTTTTTTTCCATTGTATAATTTTGACTTCTTTGTCAAAAATCAGGTGTCCCTAGGTTTATGGATTTCCATCTGGGTCTTTGATTGGATTCTGTTGATCCAAGTGTCTGTTTTTATGCTGATACCATGGGGTTATTATTGTTTAGCTCTATAGTAGAGCTTAAAATCACGAATTGTGACACCACAGGAAGTTCTTTTATCATACAGGATTGTTTTAGCTATCCTGGATTCTTTGTTGTTGTTGTTTTTCTGTAGGAAGTTGGATATTGTTCATTTAAGGTCAGTAAATAATTATGTTGGAATTTTAATGAGGATTGCATTGAATCTATAGATTGGTTTTGGTAAAATGCCCATTTTTACTATGTTAATCCTACCGACCCATGAGCATGGGAGATATTTTCATCTTCTAATATTTTCTTCAGTTTCTTTTTTCAAACACTTGAAGTTCTTCTCATACAGGTTTTTCACTTGCTTGGTTAGATTTACCCCAGGATATTTTATATTATTTGAGGCTGTTGTAAAGGGCGTTGATTCTCTGATTTCTTTCTCAGTCTGCTTGTCATTTATATATAGACGGGCTATTGATTTATTTGAGTTAATCTTGTATTCAGCCACTTGACTAAAGTTGTTTATCAGCTGTAGGAGTTCCTGTCAGAATGGCTAAGATTTAAAAAAAAAAAAAAGCAACAGTTTATGCTGGAGAGGATGTGGAGTGAGAGGAACACTCCTTCATTGCTGGTGGGAATGCAAACTTATATAGCCACTTTGGAAGTCAGTGTAGCAGTTCCTCAGAAAACTGGGAATCAACCTACCACAAGACCCAGATATACCACTCTTGGGCATATACGCAAAGGATGATCATTTATACCACAAGACACTTGCTCAACTATGTTCATAGCAGCTTTATTTGTAATAGCTAGGGAAGATGAATTCTAAAAAGAAATCCCACACTAGCTCAATACTGAGTATAATAAAGGGTTATTTATTTAGGGGTAGACTCACAGATCACAGTTCTCTGCACGAACTGAATGCAGTAGCCAGAAGAGAGAGCGACCACGTGCCTTGCATCGGCATTTATAGTGTAAGAGGCCATGCCCAAGTGGGTGGGTAACTTAAAGGTTACTGGCTGTAGGAATTCTTACAGCAGGCCAGAACCTGGAAACAACCCAGATGTCCCTCAGCCAAAGAAAAGATAAAGAAAACGTGGTACATTTACATAGTGAAGTATTACTCAGCTGTTAAAAACAAGGACACCAGGAGACTTGAAGGCAAAAGGATGGAACTAGAAAAAATTATCCTGAATGAAGTATCCCAGACCAATAAAGACAAACATGGTATGTACTCACTCATAAGTAAATATTAGCTCTAAAAGAAAGGATAACTGTACTACAGTCCTCAGACCCAGAGAGACTAGGTAACAAGGAGGGCTCACTGGGGAATGCCCAGATCTCCCTGAGAAGTGGAAATAGAAGAGATTTTATTAGTGGATTGAGAGCAGGTGGGGACATGAGTGATCAGGTTGGGGAGCATAAGGAGGATGTGTACTGAGGGGGACAACTGGGGGACATTTCAGGGTGTGGGAGAAACCCGATGTAGGGGAATCTCCCAGTAGTCTATGGGGAGGAACCCAGCTTAGACTCCTAGCAATGGCTGATAAGTAGCCTGAATTGGCCATCTTCTGTGACCAGGCTGCATTCCATAGCGTTCCTCCCATGCTCTGGGTCTTATTCTTTCCATTTCTTCTTCTGGGGTGTTCCTGGACCTTGAGAAGTGGGTGGGTGATAAAGATGGCCAACTTAGGGTTGAGCACTGAGTATTTGATTCACAACATTTTGACCAGTTGTGAGTCTCTGTATTGTCCACTGTTCATTGAAAATGAAGCTTCTCGACCAAGGTTGTGAACAGCCCAGGTCTATTGCTGTAAACATAATTGTTTCCACATTCTGAATTGACTTTCTTTTCTCACTCAGCTCTTTATGTTCACTTGGAATTCATTCAGGAGTCTATTCATGTCTTCTTTGACGTCTTTGAACATATTTATAGTCATGCTCTTGTTTTCTCTTCAATTTCGTTTAAGTTGCTGTCATTGAAGGTTATACTAGGATTCTTTTTGTACTTGGATCTCTACCCATATAGAATTCAGTCATTGGTTAAGTGTTGTTGTTATTGCTGTTATTGATTTAGTCACCTTCTTGCAGTGGAAGTGTTTGTGGTGTTCATAAGAGACTGGTTTGTAATCATGTTGGAATATTTTCTTACTTTAGATGGGTGTTTAGGGCATGAGGCCCTATTTATCCTCAGACCTCCCCCAAGAGCTGATTGCTATCTGCAACAATGTCACCTATGAAAATAGAGTAGCAGTTGACTACAACAGTCACTTCTTAAGTACTAGTTGTTTCAGGAAATAAAGGGGCAGCATCAGTACTACACAGTACTAATATGATGTGGGATTTCCCTCTGCATGCTGTGATTATTACCTTTAATGAATAAACTACTTTGAACCTATATCAGGGCAGAACTTAGGTAGGCAGGGAAGATGGAACTGAATGCTGGGAGAAAGGAGGTGGAGTTAGAGAGAAGCCATGTAGCCCTGCTGGAGCTGGACAGAACTTTAGCCAGTAAGCCACAGCCACATGGCAATACGCAAATTGATAGAAATGGGTTAATTAATATGTAAGAGCTTTTCAATAAGAAGCTAAAGCTAATAGGCTAAGCAGTGATTTAAATAATGCAGTTTCTGTGTGATTATTTCAATTCTGGGCAGCGGGAACCAACAAGCAGCTCTCTCCCACTACAAATTGGTGCCCACATAACCAAATAAAATCCACTTAAAAACCTGAGAGAGCTTAAAAAGGAATCCTAGACACAAAATAAAAGAGTTAAGCATGGTTTGGTAGTGGCATTTTCTTGGGTGGGCTCTGTTTCCTAGAAGCAAACAGGGCATGGCTCCTTAAAAAGAGGTTTTCCTGATTCAACAGTAGCAGGAAAAAAAGCAGTAGTTTTGAAATGCCAGCTTTCTGGGCTGTGATGCCAACGTGAACTCTGACTCTTTCTGGAGGTCTGGCTATGGGGCACTTGAATGGGGTTTGTGGACCTGGGTGCTTGTATGCTTGCTTGGGAAAGTAGCTGAGACTATTCCAGCAGCTCAGCATGCACACACCCCCTTCCTGGGAAGGTGGTGGGGTCAGGACTGCTAGGAGTCCACAGGCAGGAGAGCATGGCAGATTCCTGCTGCCATATACAGAGATATTTCCAGGCAGTGCAATGCTCTGCACGGAATATCTAGCCATTACTCAGATAAAAAAGGGTTTATGTACTGCATGTTCATTCTCAGAGTTAAAGTGCTGAGCGCAGCTCCTACTGGGTGGTCCCAGAGCTGGCAGTAATGGTACCTCCACCATTTTGAAATTGGGAGAGAGGCAGAACCAACATCCATAGCAGCTGCAACCAAGCTGCTTACCATTTTACAAACTATTCAAGACAGTAAATAATTACATATACACAATAGAACAGATTCAGACATAAAAAAAACTTCTAAATGGGTCAGTGTTGGATAAATGTAGGTAGGATTGGGAGAGAAAAGAAAAAGAGTATAGAGAGTTATAAAATGAAATAAATGGTTTATAAAAAATTAGAACAAAGTCTTTAAAGATACAGAGTTCAGACAGTAATAGGTTAAAAGAAGTAAAGAAAAACAAGCCATGTAAAGATGGGAAATTCACAGAGAGTCTGGATTATGTATATTATTGTGTTTTCTTTGAATTTTTTGACTGTGAAGGAGCTAAATACAGAGAGACATTTCATTGTATGGACTGCTAAGCTAAACCAGCATGTATTTTATAAAGGTATCTTGACTCCAAAATTTGGGTCTAAGGATATGTTGCTTTGGAAAAGAGGTTCTTCTTTTGTTTCCATAGAGGATGAGGACCTGTGGAATCCTTCCAGACTAATGTGCTTTGATCAACCAAGACCCCCCAAAAGGTTGCCTTGAACACCCCTCAAAAATTACTTTACTGAATAAACAGCAGGAAGAAGTTTGGACAGAACGATGCCCATATTTAAAAATATTGTCTATAAATGCTTGCTTACATTTAAAGGGGAATATGCTATAGAGACTTGCAATGGTATGGATCTTGGTTTATTGATATAAATTTAAGGTCAATTTTGTTATACTGTATGTATGTATTTCTGATCTTGATTAAGATATTGTGTTTGTCCGGCTGATTTAAAAATATAATGTATAATTAAGAAATATAGGCTAATAGATAATCATCTATAATAGTCAAGTTTGTAGTTATGTTAGTTAGATTTTGTAGATATACAGAGATGTATTTCAGATAAATATCCTTCAAATCTTTCAAAGACTACAGAATATGACATTTAAAATGTTTAAGAATTTAGGAATTGTTTCATGACAATAAGACACATCTGCTCCTGGCAGCACCAATCTACTTCAAGAGGAAGATGGGCATCGAGGAGACTCCTTATGGAGTTGGATAGCCATTTGGACAAGAAACTGCTCTTGCTTGCACTGCTTAACTGGACATGCAGGACCCACAGAAAAATGACTGCTGCACTTGCCTAAAGGTGAGATGATCCTTTGGGGTTCCTGCATCATGAAAGAATCTGCCAGACATTCTGCAGGACACAGAAGAAAGTGACTGACAAACTGCCAATATAGGCAAAACTGTCTTTGAAATTTCCTGCTTCATGGAAAAGTCTGTTCGATACTATGGGTCTGTAGGCTGAAGATGGGTGGCACAATGATACAGAAGAACTTTGAGTGACTGTCCAGGCAGTGAGATGTCTCTGTCATTTCTAGAGTTTTGGAAGTTGTTTATAATGCACTTCCTGTTTACTTAGGTAATAGTATATCCTTCTGGAGTCTTTGATGGAGTTGAAGCATTGATAGTTATAGTTTTACTTAATTATAATAAAAGATAAAGTAGATATAAATATTGTAACTGTAATTCTTACTTGATATCTGTTTTGTTACATGTAATTTTACTATGTTGAAGATAAAGCCTTCCTTTTCATTTAAACAGAAATGGGGAGATGATGTGGGATTTCCTACTGTATGCTGTGATTATCATTAATGAATAAAGAAACTGCTTTGGACCTATAGCAGGGCAGAACTTAGGTAGGCAGGGAAGGTGGAACTGAATGCTGGGAGAAAGGAGGTGGAGTTAGAGAGAAGCCATGTAGCCCTGCTGGAGCTGGACAGAACTTTAGCCAGTAAGCCACAGCCACGTGGCGATACACAGATTGATAGAAATGGGTTAAATTAATATGTAAGAGTTAGCCAATAAGAAGCTAGAGCTAATGGGCCAAGCAGTGATTTTAAATAATACAGTTTCTGTGTGATTATATCAGTTCTGGGAAGTGGGAACCAACAAGTGGATCTCTCCTACTACACTAATACATTAGCTATTGTGTGTTTGAAAACAAATAAGAAAGAAATCTCACATTGGAAGTAGAGGAGGAAGGCATACATAGAAGGGGGAGTGGCTGAGCAGAGAGAGAGAGAATTTGGTTAAAAATAGACTGGAAAGAGGGGTAAAAATATAATCAGATAACACAACAGTCTCAGTTCCTGGGAGACTGAGACACATAGGTGCTAGTTAGATTTAACTGAGTCATGGAGGTGCTGGTTAGCTTTAACTGACAACTTGACCTAACCTAGAGTCACCTGGGATGAGAGCCTCAATTAAAGAATAATCTAGATAAGGTTAGCCCCTAGGCCCTCTGTAGGAATTTCCTTCTTTCCCAGAGTGTGGGTGTCTCCATGTCATGGGCTGACCCTGACCTGCACACTGGTGGAGAAGGTTAGCTGAAAGCAAGCATGGGTGTATTTGTTTCTCAGTGCTCTTGACTCTGGATGGGATGTAACTAGCTTGAGTTTCTGTCTTGACTTCCCTGAAATTGAGGACCATAATCTAGAGCTAGAAGCTGACTAAACCCTCTCCTTCCCCATGTGGCAAGTTGACCCAGCAGCAGAAGTGAAGCTAGAACATCCTATAAGACCAGGGAGGCCTCTGTTCTTTGAGAGATGGAGAGAAGGGGGGTTACAGAGAAATGGGAGAAAAGGTGTGAGCAGCGGGGGACTGAGGAGACCTGCTGTGGTGACATTGGTATGATATTAAACAGGAAAAGTTCTAGAGGGAAATGAGAGCTATGTGGAGACAGACAGAGTCTCTGCTCACTCCATGAACTCCAAGGGCAACAATCAGTGTGAGGCTGAAATCCCACTGCACTCCCTTACCTCTGAGGATGCTCTGGCTGGGGAACCAAGTCTCCATGCATTCTTTAAACTCAGAGGGGAACCAGTGGAGGAATACAAAGTCTCAGTGTGCTCCCTGACCTCAAAGGGTAACCATGAGTGAAGACTGAAACTTTGACACATTTCCCTGGTCTTAGAGGTGACCATAGGTGGGGAGCTAAGACTTGGTTCACTCCCTAACCTCAAAGGATAAACTAAAAGATCTAAAGTCTTAAACACTTAAAAGTCTTAAAGTCTTAAATACAGGGACAACCTGTATTTCATGTTGAATAGCTACATTTTTCTTGAGTTGAGATATGGTTATGTTGCCTAGGCTATCTTGAACTCTTGGGCTCAAGTGTTCCTTCTATTTGGGCTTTTCTAGTACCTGAGAATATAGGCTCACACCTCTGTGCCTGGTTTTGGCTACAATTTTTAATTGCTCAAGTGTGTGTGTGTGTGTGTCCCATATCTGAATGCTAACCACAATTAAGTTCACTTTTATCTGTAATTTTTCAAAGTTGTAAGAATTTTAGTGTTTTCATTTTTATCAACACAAATACCATTTAATCATTGGGACAATAATACAACTTAACATAGCATCTGCATGGCACTTTCCTGCATGTGTCTGCCATCCCCTTTCCAAAGTCTTCTACACACCACAGAAGATCCAATGAGCACCAAGACTTTCCATCTTTCACAGAGAAAAACACACAGCTCAGACAAAATACTTTATTAAAATATATACAGTAGATCACAGGCAATGCCAAGAACTGAAACCAAAACCATCGAGATAGTTCACACCGCCCTTTTTACCCACAAGCTTCAATCCTCCCCTTTCTCCTCTCAAGACCCACACCCTAGCACCAAGCCCTCCGAGACAGCACTCTGCAGAACTCTATGCTGTGCTGGCCCTGAGAAACTCCCCACTTTCCATCTCTCAGTCTAGGAAGGGGAAGGAGACAAGACCTCAAGCAAGTCCCTCCAGGTTTTCTTTCCTAGAACACAAACCATCCATTGACCCTGGAGCCAGATCTAAGTCCAAGACTTTACTCAGCTCTTTTGTAAACTAACTTAAAATCATTCCACAATAACATACTGATTTCCTAGTTTCAATGGAATAATATTACAAAATAATTTAGATTTTTGCAAGGGTAATTTTAATTAATTCATTAATTTTAAGTTAAATGAAAATTGTTTTCCCATGGAAAACTAGCTCAACATCAACATTCTTCTTCCTACTTAGCTCTAGGCAGCTAAACACTGCCACCTAGAGACAAGGGCATCAGCCTTAGTCTTGTCAGTGGGTGGTCACCAACCGTGACACCTTAAAAGGCAACCAGTGTGGCCATGGGAACACACAGGAAAGAGGAGCTTGGGCTAATCAGGTCAATGGTTCCTGGGAAGATGCACTGTGACTGGATGGCATATGTTCCTGCAGGAGCATTTGCTCTGTCCTGTCACACAGTGTCAACTTCTAAGAACATATTTCATGTCAACATCAGCACCATGAGGCAGGGGCCACAAGGAAATGCAGTGTTCTCCATACTGAACATCTGAGGTATACTTTGTGCAGCCACAAAAATAATAAAATTAAATACAAACTAAACAAGGACCAAGCAGCATCCATCAAAAATGTCATGAAATTCCTGGAGTCAATGTACAGTCCTGAGCAGCTAAGACACTTCGTGCACAGGAAACACCGAGATGAGTAACAAACACAGGAGATACACATAGGGTATTTCCTAAAGGCCAGAAAATTCCTGCTGCTCAAGATTGTCTGCACCCCCAATTGGTGGAGTCCCCATACTGCAGATAAATACTGTCCCCTTGAGACCACCATTTAAAGAAACAAATTTCTAGGATAGGGTCTCTGTCCTTAGCTTCTGGGTATTCATCCAATTGTAAAAATGATTTCCTTTTAATAGAAAAAAAATCTAAGATATGAGCCATTGGTAAAGATTTCTTAAAAACAAAGAAGGAAGAGTCAGGTAGGAAAATGACAGAAACTAGACTACAACCTCTAAAAAATCTTATTGAATTATTTATAAACAATAATTACAAACTGGATGTACTGAGGCAGAATAGCATGAGATCACACAGTCTTCTGTGGCTAAGGCAGACTTTTCTGAGATCTGTGTCAATTTCTCTTCTTAAACTCTAGGAGAGGCAGATATGTGTGCCACATGGCTTCAAATGCAAAAGTTTACAGCAATGTAATTATTTCCTTCCAGCAACTCTAAAATTACAATTTACATATTTAATCCCAATGGAAAAAATTTACAATTTCCCCAAACAACTGCAGAATGGTCTAAAGGGAAATACAAAGCCAACCTACACCAGAAGGCAGGACTCAAGCAAAATAGGCATAGCAAAAGACGGCCACAGCCAATAGGATGATGCCGTTGATGTTCACCACTGTCCTCCACAAAGGCTTCTCAGAAGTGTCTGTCATCTTCATCTTCAAGGCTTCCTCCTCTTCCTTAGTCAGCTTTGGTCCTTTCTCCTGGTCCAGCCCACAGAACAGGTCATATGCCTTCCTGAAGCATCCTTTCTCCTTTTGGGGAGCTTCTGTTTCTACAAAGAGACATCAAAAGGTTGGATAAAAAGTCTAAAGCAGTGGTTCTCAGCTTTCCTAATGATGTGACTCTTTAATATAGTTCCTCATGCTGTGGTGACCCCCAATACAACTGTTTTCATTGCTACTTCATAACTGTAATTTTGCTACTGTTATGAAATATAATGCAAATATCTGATATGCAGATGGTCTTAGCCCCTGTGAAAGGGTTATTTGACCCCCTGTTGCAGGAGCTCCTTCTGCTCCTTCAGCCAACAGCCACTGAGATACCAGCCCATTGGCGTGTGGTCTCTCTCTTTTTAAAAAAGTAGCAACTGCCTTCAGCTTGCTCTCCTGCTTCCGGCTCTGCTTCCGGCGACTAGGTTCCTTTCCTGGTTGTGCAGAGGGCTGTTGTCTGGGATGGTGATCTGTAAGTTTTCACCTTTAAATAAATAACTATTCTATTAATCATAATTCTGAACTGGTGTGGGATTGTTATGACTTACACCTTCAACCCCCCCAAAGGGGTCAAGACCCAAAGGTTGAGAACCACTGGGGTAAAGGGACTAGAAAGTTTCCTGGGAAGATGGAATACCACAGAGAATTTACATTCTGTAGAAGAATCCTTCTCTTGTTTTCCAGAATGGGAAGTGAATACAATTCTGAGACAGAGTTGACTTGGACTCTGGCTTCTCACAGTCAACTAATCTGAGATTTATCTCTTCTAGGACCAATAAAAATGGGCTTTGATTTAGAATAGTCAGGTAAGATAATAGATTATGAGAGGGACGTGCTAACAACAAGATGGACAACTGACTTAGGGACAATACGGTAAACCCACCTCTGAAATCTAGGACCATATCCTTTTGCTATGCCACTGGAAGGCAGGGAAGCTGGCCTGACCCAGAGGAGAGCTGCCAACACTTGCCTATTCTAAGGTCTCACAACAGACCCAGCCGGAGGGAAGGGCCACTCTGACCAGGTCCTGATGCACAGTCACAGCAGTCTGTACCCGCCGGGCTCACAGCACGCAGGTGCACACGTTAGTACTGCTCAACCAAGCCATGCGGTGCTGCCGACACCCAAAGTGGATGCTGGCAAGGGAGCAGATTCCCAGCTCAGAGGTCAGTTATGGCACTGGAGACAGACAGGCGTAGTTTCAGATGCCAGCTCTGCCAGTGACCAGCTGTGACATCCACCCTACTCTATTTTTTTTAATGTAGCAGGCTATTTTTGTTCTTTTTAAAAATTTTAGTTTGTGTCTTTACATCATGTATTTTGATCCCATTCATTTTCCCATCCCTTCACCCTCTAGCCCTGCACAGCCCCAAATAAAACAATATTTAAGAGAAAAAGGGAAAAATAAATTTAAAAAGGGGAAAAAATAAAAATCTTGTCGGGGAAGCTGCAGTGTGACACCGTGAGTCATACCATGAACCCCTTTGTCCATATAGATTTACTGGAAGTGTTCATTGCATGGAGTCATTGGTCTGGTTCGAGGCCTCTGGTTTCTACCTCCTGATCTAGGCTGAGCCTCACTAGGGCTCCTCCTGGATATCCTGCTGTTGCCCTGTGTTGTGGAGATCCTGCTGCTTTGGGGTCTGCAGGTCAGGTCCCTTCCCCTGATGCCACTCTATGTGTTAGCACCGTGTTCAGAGACTACTGATTGGCACATCCTGCTTTTTATAAGCAGATTAATATGTTTTGCTTTTTTGGGGTGGGAAATGGAGGCTCAATACATGGCCAGACAGACCTCCTGACTCCTGGATTATGGGTATGTGCCACCATTCCTAGCTCACACACTTATTTTTGGAGCTTTAGTGGCCAAGTACATACGTGTCTCAGAACTCTGAAGTGAGGTGACGAGGCCACGTGGTCCCTGGGCTCACGGTGAGCTTGACATCTACTGGGTCTGCAGCTAGGAGTCTTTGTGTCTGATGCCAGACTCGTAACTTTCTCTGCTTCAGCTAGTGCTATCTTCAGGACCAACCTTCCATTTCAGTACCAGATAAAGCACAGGGACTTGCGTACTTAACAGTCCCATACTTCTGCATACCATACACACGCATACCCATGTGTGTTTCTCTTCCACATAGAAAAAGTTGCAACACAAAGTTGAAGACAGACTTAATTTAAGGACTAAGCCTGGGGCTAGAGTGGAGGAGCTCAGACATAGAGCACTTTCTTTGCAGCATGCTAAGTCTAAGGAAGACTTGATCCCCAGAACTGAAAAATGGTGTGGGACAATTGTCTGCATCCTGTCAGTTATATTTTAAATAAACGCTGATTGGTCAATAGCCAGGCAGGAAGTATAGTCAGGAAAACCAGACAGGAAGTAGAGGCAAATCAATGAGAACAGGAGAATTCTGGGAAGAAGGAAACTCATTCCTTGGCAGTCCTGGCCTAGTCACAAAGCTAGCAAGATATGAGTGCCTTGCTGAAAAAAGTACTGAGCCATGTGGCTAACATAGACAAGAATAATGGGCTAATATAAGTTATAAGATTTAATAAGAAGCTTGAGCTAATGAGCCAGTCAGTTTATAGTTAATGTAGACCTCTGTGTGATTTCTTTGGGACTTAACGGCTGTGGGAACTGGGCTGGACAGAAACTGCATGTCCATGTGGAAACTGCATCCACATAAAGCCTGAGAGAGCTTGGGAAGTAATTCTAGAAAAAAAGGATAGCATGACTTATTGATAACAGCATTTTCTCAGATGGGCTTTGCTTGCTAGAGGCAAGTGCTCTCATTTAATAGAGGCTTCCGGACTCAGCTTTAGCTATACAACCTTACAGCTCTTTTAAGAAGCCCTGGCACAAAACACTTAAATGGTGTTGATGAAAAGCTGACCGCATGCTTTTTTGTTTTCAGCCATAGCAGGAGAAAAATCATGCCATTTTAAAATGCCAGCTTTCTGGGCTGTCCTGCCAGCACAAACTCGGACTCTTTCAGGTAGGAGGTCTGGCCACAGAGCATTTGAGTGAGGTTTGTGAGCACACTGCTGGAGCTTGCTTGCTGGCAGGGACCTTGTAACACCATAGAGTTGTGTCAATAAACATGGATCTGGTTGGTACCTCTGCCATGAGGCTGAAATCTCAGAAAGTTAAGTAATAGGCTGGATCCAGCCACCAAAGCCACAGCTTTAATTCTAGCCATTTTGCTTAATAAATTAAAGACTCACGTGGTCAGAAAAAGAGAGATATACAGTAAAGAGAGATTCAAAGATGAAGAAAACCTCTAAATGTTTTATAGTGTGTTAAAAATATATGCAGGCTTGGGAGAGAAAAGAAAAAGGTTAAAGTCCTTAAAGAGAGAGAGAGAGACAGAGAGAGAGAGAGAGAGAGTGAGAGAGAGAGAGAGAGAACTTGGGAGGCAGAGGCAGGTGGATCTCTGTGAGTTCAAGGACAGCCTGGTCTACAGAGGGAGTTCCAGAACAGCCAAAGATACACAGAGAACTTGTCTCAAAAAGTCAAAATTAAAAGTAAAAGTAAAAATAAAAGTAAAAGAAATAGAGGTTTAAATAAAGCTATGTAAAGATGAAAAATATACAGAGAGTCTGGATACTGTATGTTATTATGTTCTCTTTGAATTGTTTGAATGCTGAGGAAGGAGCAACAGTTGCCAAAAGATATTTGTTTATAATGCTGCTGAATTAATCCAAGATAGGTACTTTAAAAATACCTTGACTTCAAAATTGAAGTCAAAGGGTATATTACTATGGAGAAGAGGTTTTGCTTTTGTTTCCACAGGAAATGAGAGGCTGTGGATTCATTCTGAGTTAAGAAAAATCAGGTTTGATCAAGGAAGATCACCTAAGAAATCTCCAGTAGGAATAGATGGACCAGATGTCTGAGTTCTTCATCCAGAACAGATTCATGACTCTGCCTGAGATGATCAAGTCTCACAGGATACTCCAGTCAGGACTTGATCATAATTCTAAATTTTCTTTAGGTCCCCATAAGATTATCAGCACCCCCAACCAGCAGGAAGTAGCCTGGAGAACTATGCCCACATTCCCATAAAATGGACTATGGATATTTTCCTTTGTTTAGAATGTTGGTTACAAGTTGTAATGGCTAATGGTCAGGAGAAAAGCTAAACAAAGTATATCAGATTCAGAGTTCTTGTTATTTAAAAAAAAAAAGAGGGAAGAGGTGTGGGACAAATGTCTGTATTCTGTCAATTATATTTTAAATAAACACTGATTGGTCAGTAGCCAGGCAGAAAATAGGCAGGATAACCAGGCAGGAAGTAGAGGCAGGTCAATGAGAACAGGAGAATTCTGGAAATAAGGAAGCTCATTCCTTGGCGGTCCTGGCCCAGTGACAGAGCAAGCAAGATGTGACTGCCTTGCTGAAAAAGGTACTGAGCCACGTGGCTAACATAGACAAGAATATTGGGCTAATATAAGTTACAAGAGTTAATAAGAAGCCTGAGCTAATGGGCCAATAAGTTTATAGCTAATGTAGAACTCTATGTGATTTCTTTGGGACTTAATGACTGCAGGAACTGGGCAGGACAAAAACCCAGACAACAGAAAAAAATCACAAAGCATAAGTTTATGGACACTAAGCATCATGTTAAGCATCCAGAGAAATTGGGTTTCTAACCTAAAGTGGAAAAACTTAACATGCCAAGAGCCTCTGGCCCATACTCTGGTGTCATCAGAAATGGACATAGCTTGCGTACATCTCTATCTTAGATCATAGGCTATACCAGAAAGCCCCAATCTTCGACCCTGACTGTGCTCCATATCAAGAACAAATTATTCTTCATTCCCTGATTCACTGAGTTCTGCAAAATCTGAGGAGCAAGGCAGCTGAGAGGGTTTCCCAGTGTTGCCCATTTGGTGAGCTTTTTCAGTGCGTATCCACACCTGTCTTCCACTACCCTTCCCTAGTCCCCGAGAAGAGATGTGAGCATTGACAAAGGCATTTGCTAAACTTCAACAAGTGGCTTAGGAACACACCTATCTCAGTTGTATCCTTGGAGTCCTCCTGGAAGTCCTCATCTCCTGCATCCAGGTCAATTCGTTCTTCCTTGCTGTCACGAAGACTCCAACACAGACGATACAGCTGTGGGAGAAAGCAGAACAGATTACCAGAAAGGTTGAAATAGTGCCTTAGGCCAAGAATTTGGGGAAACAAAGTGGTGTGAGACAATTTCTGTATTCTGTCAGTTAAATTTTAAATAAAAGCTGATTGGCCAGTAGCCAGGCAGGAAGTATAGGCAGGACAAGCAGACAGGCAGTAGAGGTGGGTCAAGAAGAATTCTAGGAAGAAGGAAGCCCATTCCTCTGCAGTCCTGGCCCAGCCACAGAAGAAGCAAGATGTGACTGCCTCACTGAAAAAGGTACTGAGCCATGTGGCTAACAGAGACAAGAATAATGAGCTAATATAAGTTATAAGAGTTAATAAGAAGCCTGAGCTAATGGGCCAATTAGTTTATAACTAATGTAGACCTCTGTGTGATTTCTTTGGGACTTAACAACTGCAGAAACCAGGCAGGACAGAAACCTCGAACAACAGAAAAGTATGAATCAAAAAAGGAAATGAATATGGCCTTGCCATACCAAGAAATCATGGATCACTCTCCCACTGAAATCCCACATAATATATGCAGCATAATCTAGGGAGAGGCTAAGGGGAGAATCACAGGTGAGAAGGGAAGACCAGATAGGGAAGAGTGTGGGAGCAGCGACTGGACATGACTCCTCCTGCACTGGGGCCCTCACTGCACCAGTGACCTGCACAAGATGGGGCTGTCACCATTTCCTCCTGCATGGGGAAGCCACTCAGGAGACCCCACCCCACGCTGAGGGCCTGTGGACAATTAAAGACTGCTGAAGAGGAAGTGACATTTTCTCCAGTGGGATAGCCAGTGACAAGCTCCCGGGTTCTAGAGGATTCCTGGCTCACTCTCATGCAAGCAGTCATAATTAAACTCTGTGAGCCAAAGTAAGAGGGGGCTTGTTGGAAAGACATGGGATGAGATGGTAATAGACAGTGTAAATGACCAAATTCAGTATGTTCATATATGAAAGTATCAAAGAAGTACAATAATATTAGTAGTAAAAAAATAAAAACAAAAATAAAGGGCAAGGTGAATTAAAAATATAATAGATTTAAACATGCTGGGCCAGTGAGATAGCTCTGTGAATAAAAGAGAGTACAACCAAGCATGAAGCCTCGAGTTCAATCCTGAGGATCTGCTGAATAGAAGAGGACAAGCACCTCACGTGAGTTTTCCTCTGCCCTTCATGTGTGCACTGCAGCATGCAGATGCCCACACATGCACAAAATACATAGATAAAATGGAGCTTTTACATTTTTAAAATTTAAAAGCTCATGAAAAGAAACTACCTGAAATATTTGTTGTGTGAATGAATTCACTTTTCTCTGATAATTAAATTTGTTCCTTTCATCACTGCTGCTAAGAAAGAAGACTAGAAGTCATTTATGTGAACCAGCATTGTAAGATCTTATTACTAACACTGTCACACTATGGAAATAAGAACTACAAACATGGGCCCTGTCAACACAGAGTAGAGCAGGGGCAGTTTCTACCGATACAATTTGGAATATGAGGTAAGAATTTGTAAAATTCTGTGAGAACCAATGCCATACATCCACCCCAGCCATGCCTTTTGCTGAATGTCTTGCTTTCCCTACTTTACAAGTGGTGTGGGAAATCCTCCAGTATATGTGTTGCTTTTATTGTTTAATGAATAAAAAAAAAAGCTACTTTGGCTTGTGATAGTGTAGAACAGAGCTAGGCAGGAAAACTAAACTGAATGCTGGGAGAAAGTAGGCGGAGTCAGGAGAAACCATGTAGCCACTGGAGGAGACAGACGCACCCTGGAGTAAACTACAAGCCTAGTGGTAGAATATAAAATCATAGGAATGGGTTAATTTAAGATATACGAGCTAGCTAGGAATACGCTAGATTCATTGGCCAAGTAGTGTTGCAATTAATATAGTTTCAGTGTAATTATTTTGAGTCTAGGTGGCCGGGAATGAATGAGGAGTCTCCGCCAATACAAAAGGAAGCTCAGAGCTAAAAATGTGTGAAGCTTCAATGCTTCCGAAGAATGAGATACAGCAAAATGGTTGATACAATGTAAAGATCCCTACCACAGAGCTGGCAAAAGACAAGCTGGAGAATCTGCAGCTATAAATGCAGATTCTATTTTACATTAAGGCTGTCTCAGATCTTGATAATCTGCCAGGGAGGTTAAAGCTCTCTTAGGGATTCCACGGGTGCTTGTATTAGTGTGTGCTGGAGTAAAGTGTTCATACAACCCTTTTTCTACAGATAAATGCTACATTGGGTTCCTTTTCTAGCTCTGTTCCCTTGATAACCTGGGAACAATAGAATGTTGTATTATTGGGTCACCAGACTATTTTTATTATAATAAGATGGCCCCATTATTTACTATTCTTTGAATTGGTAAAACTATAAAATAACTTTAACACAATGTCAACATATGCAGCTAAAGAAGTGTCTTATGACTTGTGAAGGCTTCAGTTGGGTGGGCATTGATAGTATACTGTGGTGTGAATGTCTCCTCCAAGACAAATACTGGAATGTAATTGCCGGTGTGACATCAAGAGTGGGGTATTTCTTTAGATAATCTTTGGAAGGAAGTATTCCAATTACCTCTTAATACTGCTACCTTGGGAGAACCTTTCTGATAAAAAAAAAGATGAAGTTTGGCTTCTATCCGTTCTCCCTCTCTCTCACAGCAGCTTCTGTCAAGACACCAACTACCACATTGTTATGCAACATGAAACCCCTTACCATATGAAGCCTGTCAACTTTTGACTTTCCAACATCCATATGGTGAGAGAAATAAACTTCTATTACTTATAATATTATAAATGTCATTTTTAACATTAGAAATATTATTTATATAATTATATTGTTTATAATATTATTTATAATCTACTTATTCTGTAGCATTCAATTATAGTAACAGAAAGCATACTGTTAAAGATATCTCCTTTAGAAAAAAGTCAAAAAGTAAGCTATAGTTTAAGTTTTCCTGAGTGGATGATTTTTGTATTAGGCATGTGTGTTGCAGGACTTCTGGACATTTGGCCATGGTATTTTCACATGAAATTCAACTTCTTATTTTGGACAAGGACTTCTAACCTAGAGTATTATGCTGCCTGTCAAGTGACCTCACTTCCCTTTGTAGGCATTACTCAGGAAGCTGAGTCTTCAGGAAAGTCCCAGACTGAAGTCTGGGCTGTAAGGCTTGGACCAGACAGTGCTGAGACAGCAAGCATCCCATGTTTCCCATCCTGAATCCTCCTACATGAAACCATCGACCAGCTGGAGCTATCTCAGCTCTGTAAAGTGTGAGCTGCTCAGCGGGGTGCTGCAGCAAGGACTGTGGGACACAGGCAGGAAAGGTCTCGAATGGATGGATACTCACGTGCACATCTGGAATGGGCTTGGTGAGGAAGGAGATGGCCAAGACGACGATGAGAGTGATAGTAAAGAGGATGATGGCAAAGTATAGATAGTGCACCCCACAGATGATGGTGGGGCAGTTGGTAGGCTCCATGCAGCTCCCGGTTCCATAGGCAAACTCAGTAATCATACGGGAGAGTCCAATCAAAAGGCCTAGAATCAGTCCCCAGAAGGCTCCCTGCAAAAGAAAACCCTGGGTTAATTGTGTTGAAACAAGAAAGCAACTGGTGTTCTCAGAAGCCAGAGATGAGGAAACAGGAGAGAAGGCTCCTCCGAGCCATCTGCAGCCAGGACACTAAAATCAGATCTGGGCGAGAACTGTTAAGTAGCACTTTTTATGAGTCTGTCTATTGTTTCAATGACATGATATCCTGTATCATAACACAAAAATTCAAAATAAAATGGATTCAAACATTTACTGGTTGGTATAGACTATTTAACAGTGCATATCAAATCAAAACCTTCCTCCTAACAGAAAAGCTAGTTTGAGGGTGAAGGGTGTAGTTCAGTGGTTGAGTGTTGGACTAGAAGTGTGAGGCCATGGACTCAATCCTCAGGACCACAAAAACCAGAGCAGCAATAATTTGAGCCTGCATACTTTCAGCTGATGTTATCACAAGACTCCCAAGTCACGTACATGCTGATTCATTGCTTTCTGTACATTCTGATAAATTCTCTGAAGACATAAAAATAGTTAAACTAAATAAAGACTTTGAGGAATGAAGAAGAAAGGAACTTTTCTATAAAAATATAAAAAATACTTGCAACAACCCACAGGTCCTTCCTGCATCACATCCGACCTCTTTATCCTGCCAAATCTCCCACCCCTTTCTCCAGGGTCTCACCTAGTGATTCTCTCTGACTCACTCATGCCTTCCCCCAACCCACCTGATCTCTCCCAGGACCACACATCCAGGGCCACTGCCTAATTTACCTCCTCTGCCTGCATCCAAACCAACCTCTGACTTCCACCAGGACTTTCTCTGATCACAGGTCCCTTTTGCCCAGCAGCCAACCCCTGCACCCAGCCAATAGCCAACATCTTTCTCCAGGGTTCATTTCAATGAGACTCCTTAACCCTCCCCATTTGCACACTATCCCCAAATCTGCTCCTGACCCCATAGACACTGCCTCAGCCTGGTCTTTACTGAAGACTCTACCTACCTTCTGCCAGACTCTACCTACCTGTTTTCAACCCACAGGCTCCTCTCATACCATATCCGACCTTTCCACGTGGCCAGATCTACCCATGTGTTCCAGTTTAGACCAGGAGGCACATCCTAGACCACTGCAGTCCCCTCCCTCCACCCGACTTCACTCAAGCCATTGCCTTCAGGCCCAACCCACAGGTACATGCTCTCCTCTGTCCAACCTGCTCTGTCCACATCAGAACTAACTACAGAAGCCCATACACCAGTTCATCACAAAAATACAAATGACATGAAAGATTGAGCCAGTAATTTCTATCCTACAACCATTGTTTCTATAGAAAGATTCACCAGTGAAAGTTACCCAGATGAGTCCCAGGATACAGAATTGAAAAGAACAATCATAACTTCAGCAAAGAATTCAAGTTTAAAGAAGACACAAGCAGTTCAATGAAACGAAGGAGAATACACACCTGCGTGGTGCTCAAGCAAATGCAAACCTAAGGCTGATGGGAATGACAGAGACAATCGGGATGTGAGAACAGAATTCAGTGAGGAGACAGAAGCCCTGAGGACTGAAGATGAAACGTGACCACAGAACTGAAAACCCAACACCTCAACTAGGAACCTCACAGGGAAGGCTCACGAGTACAGCGAATCAAGCAGAAGACAGGCTATCAGGACTCGAAGAGTAAGCACAGGATCTAGCCCAATTAAGCAAGGACTATGACCCTGAAGAAGAAAACAACACAGGAAATAGTTAGATCCTAGCAGAACACTTTCTCCACACCCATATGGATACAAGGAGCACGGGGGACAGAAATAGACCAGCAAAGAAGGTCCCCACAGCATAGCAGGGTAAAACACCAAGTGACAGAACAAAGATACAGTGTGGCCCTCATCTCTAACTCACACCCCGTGCAACACCACATGACTTAACTTGTCAAAGAGCAAGGGAGGGGACGCTGTCTGGTCACAGTTTCTGTCACCCTCCATCCCATAGGAGACACCTCTGTTCTATTTATTCCTCTTTTGGTAACCAGGGCCTATACCTTTTCAAGTTTAGGAAGGCAATGTAAGCAAAGCATTTCAGAGACCAAAATCAAAGAAAAGAAAACTAAGTGCCTAAATGGTTAAAAAGACTGGATGGAAAATGTACACTATTAGTTGGGACCTTATAGCAAGAACTGGGTTGGGGGGGTCAGAGAGAAAGTAGATCTGATACTAACTCCTGAGGGGCCCTTGTGGTTCTTTGAGGCGTACCCAGCCAAACTTCTAACTGTACATCACTTCTGTCTAAGATCTCTGGAAAACAATCCTTCTCATAGAGAATTTGCAAACCCCCATAAGCCACTGCTGCAGCACACGGGCTTTTCGGGAGCTTCTAGAACGATACCTACTGGTTCATTGACTCTCTTGCAGAAAACAGCAAGCAGGAAGACAGCTGCGATGGGTGGCCCCAAGTAACTGGTGATAGACTGGATGTAGTCAAAGAGCTGTCCACTCTGAGCCGACTGCACGATAGGCACCCAGGCGATGCTGATGGCAATCAGCACGAGGATGAACAACCTGAAATCAGAGCCCACAGTAGCACATCAGTGTTGTACATAAACAAATACGTACCAATAATATGTAAACATATGCACATACTTACATATAGAGGTCACCAGCAAATATATATGCACGAGTACTATATAAATATATGCATATCTCACGTTACTGTAGTGAAGCGAAATAAGCAAATTCATTCTGGAGACTTCTTTCTTCCTTGCTCTGCTTAGGCATCAGAAAAGTCACCTGTGTCTATGAATAACTGAATAACTGAAACTCATCTGACTTTCATCAGGCAGCTTGGCCCAGTGATCTAATGTATGAAAATCTCGCTTTGAGAAGCGTCAGGTGTAGGTATGGGGTTACAGGACTCGGGAGCAAAGTAATCATGCGCTCAAATTCCCACTGTTTCTACATGATAGAAAACATGGCACTTAATATCTCTTCAGCTGAAAACTGAGAATAAACGGTTGGGATAAAGATTAATGAGAGAAAAACATCTCACAAATATTAGATTTAAATTTAAAAATTTTTTAAATTAAATTTAAAAAGTAAAAACTCTTCTTCTTCTTCTTCCTCTCTCTCTCTCTCTCTCTCTCTCTCTCTCTCTCTCTCTCTTGAGACAGGGTTTCTCTGTATGACAGTCCTGGTTGTCCTGGAACTCTCTCTGTAGACCAGCCTGGCCTTGAACTCACAGAGTTCCACCTGCTTCTGACCCCCAAGTATTGAAATTAAAGGTGGACACCACCATCACACTTGGCTCTCAAATTAAAAAAAAAATTTAAATTAAATAAAAATTTTTAAAATACCATCTTCTTCATCTTCTTCTCCTTCTTTCTTAGAAAGTCTTAACACAGTTAAAAAAAACATTAGCCAAGGAGAGAGTCTAAAGGAGCCATCTACTCGGGAAGTGACCGGGTCTTTCTAGCTCTCTTCTTCTTATTTTACTTCATGTTGTAAAACGGTGGGAGATTCTCTTACATGCTCTTACTTTTGTGCACTTGGTTTAATTGTAAAGACTAGAGTTTCCTTACCCCATGTGTGTTTAAAGCACGGAGTAGTGCTTTTACATAGGTCTTCCTCTGGGATGGATTTCCCATAACATCCATGATTTACTCAAACCCTACCTGCCATTTTTGACTCTAAGATCTTCCACAAAACCTTCCCCCTACTACACTAAGCCATGCTCATCTCTCTTTTATCTGGCTCCTGGATTGCTCTTACAAACATTACGATTGCTTCATGCCATTGTAAGCTTGTTCAGTGCTGAGCAAACCCAAAGCCAGTAGTTATGGGAGGCGCAAAAAAATGTGAGATTCAATACAATCATAGGACCAGAAAATCTAGAACTATACAAGTCAACGAACTGGTTTTCTCTCCAGCAGGTACCTTCTAAGGAAAATCAAACCTCAGTGCTGCTCAGTAGAATGCAAAGTAGTAGATTCTCTGCTGGTCACACACTCTTTTGTGGCATTAAGTACCCTTGTTTTCTCAAAAATCAAGCGGTGTGGATACAGTTCAGTGGTAGAGCATTGCAAAGTGCCAAGTTCAATGCCAACACCATCTGAATATATATGTGCACATAGCTGGTACTTTGTACAGCACAGAATATACTCAGAGCCCTGTGCAGGGACTTAATTGGTTGCAGCTGGCAGTTCTGACTCTGCCCAATCCAGGCCTAGTTAAGTAAGACCTAGGCAACTTCATTCTAGTAATGCTCACTGGTAGCCTGAGATAGAGAAGTCAATCTGTTTGTTTCTCCTAACTCCAGAGGGACACTGCTCAACTGTTTCAATGTAAAATGAAATGCCAGGGCTGGGGTCTAGCTCTGTGGTGCAGTACTTGCCCAGAATGTGAAAACCCCTGACTTCAATCCTCCAGTAGCTCAGAAAATAAAGTTCCCGTACATAGCAACTATAACTGGGCACAGAGATAACTCCGATTATACCAAGTACCCGCCAATCTTGCCTAACCGCACTACGGTGGGTAGAACTCTCTGTGACCTTCAGCTCCCCTGGTACATGGTAGAGAGGAGGAAGCTGCATTTACCTTCCTGCAATCATGAGCTCCTTCTCAGATGCTCCCTTCCGGATCTTGGTGTAGACGTCCATGGTAAAGAGGGTGCTGGCGCTGTTGAAGATGGAGGTCAAAGAGCTCATGAGGGAGGCCATCATGACTGACAACATCAGGCCTCGGAGTCCTGAAACAGAACGGGGTTTTGAGTGACATTCATCACCCTGACTCTGTTTCTTGTGCAGCAGTCTCCAAGGTCTGTTTGCCTTTAGAAACCATGACTGTGTCTCAAATTTCTCTCTCCAGAAAGAAGAGAAGTTTCAAGAAATGGACTGTAGCTTTACATTCTAAGACCACAGCAGGCAATGATTTGAGACAAGAGAAACATTGCAGACTTTTCAACTAAATGGTGGTGATGGTGGTGGTGAGTGTGGTGGTCATGGCAGTGGTGGGTGTTCTCACCCGAGGGGACTACCGGAAGGACTCTCACCAAAGAGTCATGATACAGAAGAAGGATGTCTAAGCTGGACCGGAGAGAATGAAAAGACATCCACGAATGGGAGGCTAGAGAAATGAACAACTCTCATCTGGCAAAGCTGTAGCATAGAGTGTGGTGGCTGCTCTTGGTTGTCAGCTTGACTCACCTGGAATTAACTAAAACCCAAGCCACTGGGCACACCTGGGAGCAATTATTTTTCTTTATTAAATCATTTGAGGTAGAAAGACCCACCTTTAATCCAGATTTTTTGAGGTGGAAAGATCCATCTTTATTCTGGCTACACCCTCTGATGGCAGCCTGCATAAAGGACTTGGAAGAAGGATTCTCTTGCTGTTTGTCTGCGTGACATCACCCTCACTGGCAAGCCCATTATGGGAGCCTACTTCTTAGGGACTCCGGCAAATACTGAAGACGAGCTGAGACACTGAACCTCATGGCCTGAACAACTACTAGATTCTGGGGCTTTCTGTTAGGGAACAATGATTGTTGGACTGGCTGGACCACAACCTGTTAGCCACACTAATAAGTCACCTGGTGAAGCAGGTCTGTGACAGACTGCCTGACTTGCAGCAAGATTTGGTTTTGTTGTTGTTTTGGTTGTTTATTTGCTTATTTTGTTTAGACACGGTTTCTCCGTAGCTTTGGAGGCTGTACTGGAACTCCCACTCTGTAGTACAGTCTGGCCTTGAACTCACAGGGATTCACCTGCCTCTGCCACCTGAGTGCTGGATTAAAGGCGTGTGCCACCATCGCCCAGCTAAGACCTGTTTGACCTATGCCCACATCAGCTTTGCCATTGACAGTTCAGGCAGCCTAGGTTAAAACAACCTAATCTCTCATTGTTCTATTCTTCTTAAACCTTCATCTGCTTATCTACTCAACAAATGCTTGCTAAATGTACTTGTATGGCAGTCTAGCCCCCCTCCCCATTATAATAAGGCAGATGAAGTAAGGCAAGAATGGCAAACGTAGGCAGGAAGGAAAGTGCATGATAGTTAGGAGACAAAATGGGCAGGACTGATGTGGATTAGTTGGGGAACACTTGCTGGCTGAAAAGCTGAAGCTACAAGAGGAACCAAAAGAGGCAGCCTAAGAAGATGTGGAAAGGCAAACAGGAAAGGATAACATTATGGACCCTAAGAGAAAGACTCAAGGAGACAACTGACCAATGCCGTTAAACGCAAGTGAGTGACGTAAGACAAGGGACAGGAAGTGTCTGGTGGTCTAACACAGGGGATTGAGTAGTCACAGAAGCCAGGTGACAGACACAGTGTTTTGCTGTTTTGCACATGGCTTTTTATTGCTCACTGTTCCCTCTAGCACCATGTGCTAGGGTCTCATGAGCGCAGGGGTCCAGGGCCCGTTTGGAGAAGTCACACCCTGTTCCTGCCAAGACCAGTGTGACTGACGCTTATGGGAACCTTAACTAAATAGCAGCCAAGTTCAGGGGAGTGGTTAAATATATTTCCCCTCTTATATGATTGGAATACAAACGCTCTGCCCAAGGTTGTGCATAAAGCTCTGGAGAGAAATTTAAAAAGAAGTCTAGGCATGCTGGTGCAGCCCAGTAATCCGAGTACTAGGGAAGTTCAGACGAGAAGACTAACGCCAATCCAAGGCTAGCCTGGGCTATATAACGAGACTCTGCCTCAAGAGAAAACATGAATACATACATACATAAATATACACACACACATACATACATACATACATACATACATACATACATACATACATGAAAGTATGAAAGGCTGAGAAGGCGGCTCAACGGGTAAGGTATTGGTTGCAGAAGCATGAGGACCTGAGTTCAGGCCCCCAGTCAGGAACTGTAGCTCATAGCTGCAACTCCAGAGCTGATGGGGAAGATGAAGATACTGGGGCTCCCTAGTCAGCCAGTTTAGAAATAACTGAGAGCTCCAAGTTTAGGGAGAAAAGCATGGCTTAAAGCTCATGGGATATCTTGGAAGACAGGGTAGGAAGATTATAAGACCCAAAGAACCAAAAAGTCTACTGTAAGACTGTGTCTCCTAGAAATGGCAGAGAAGTTTCATGCATAATACCCCAACAATATGGCTTCTTAAACAAGGCCTGAACAAGGACAACACCAATGTAGACATGCTAACATGGAAGGGGCCCTTCCATAGGCAAAGGACCTCAGGCAACTAAGGGGCATTAGGAGCAGGAGAAATAGTCTTCCCTTGGGATGAGCTCCTAATTAGTTATCTAGTACCAGGTGGTTAGCTCTGAGATCATATACACACAAACAACACTAAATGGAATCCATGTGTGTGTGTGTAAAATTTTATAAGACAGGAATTTGAGAGTGAAGGGGAGCTCACGGGAGGAGTTGGGGAAGGAAAGGGAATGGGGAAAATGATGTAAATATATTCTAATAACAAAAGTAATAAATGTAGCAGGAAAAGAGCTGTTACTACAAATGAGTGAAAATGTAGGTGATTGCAGATGTCAGTTAAAATGTTCTCTACAGATGTCTGCCTCCCTCTTACGTGCTTAACGTTTCCACCACAGTGTGGACTTTTAAAACTGTGAGGAAAATAAGGTGCATGGGCCAGTGCGGTGGCTTCACACACTCACACACACACTCACACACACTCACACACACACTCACATGCACACACACACTCATATGCACACACACATGCACACTCACATGCACACGCACGCATGCACGCACACACACTCTAAATACCAAGATGAGATCACTCGGCATCTGCGTTTCTGTGACCGACTCTCTCACTTCACACCCTGCTGCAGCATCCGTGTTCCCAGATGAACAGATCACCTTCTCGTGAGTCTGAATGTCACCCACTGCTTGTGCAGAGCACATTTTTATCTATTTATATTTAAACACTAAGGTTGGTTCCCTGTCTTGGCAATTGTGAACACACCTAAAATGCACACTAGAATTCAGTTGTCTCTACAACATAGTGGCTCCATCCCTTTGGATATGAACCCTGTATGGAGAACGGTGAACCCTATGGTAGGTCTATTTTTAATTTTCTTTCCTCAGGAGCTTCTACACTGTTTTCCAAAATGGCCATTGTAAGTTACAACCTCTTTGTTTAAGTATTCTACATGATGATCTAGACAGGCATGGAAAGGGACTTTCTCCCCCCACCCCAACAAGTTTTTGTGTCCTTTCTTAGCCCGACTAATGGACAAGACCCAGGGTGATAGACTCCAACTGGACCACATGTTGTGAAGATATAAATTAAACTCAGAAACACAGAAATGGGACTTTCTCCTTAGAGCACATCCCTGGCCTGGAAAAGCCTTTGTCCCAGAATGCACTCAGAAGTCTGGGTGGAGCCTAAGCCAAATTGACCTCCCAGGAAAGTCTCACCATTAGGCATGAGCTCCACCACCAAGGTAGGATAGGCGATGTTGGAACAGCCAACTGATGTGCCGCAGTACTTCTGACATTCCGAGGGGACGACACAGGCGATCTTGTCTAGAGAGAGATGAACGGGTGCATCAGTGAGCTTCCATTGGGTAGCAACGGTTCTGATGGTTGCAGTATTTACCTTAAAGCAACACTTCAAACAAGACAGTCCCGCCCGGTACCCAGAAACAGAAGCAGGAAAAGAATGTTTCCCAGCTAAGACCTCTATGCCATACCCTGTCCTGTTATCCCTGACACATCTGGACGCTCCCACAGCAGAGAAACCTGGCTCTTAGAGGACAGAAAGGAAACAAAGAAATGATCTGGAGGGGAGGAAGGAGGCACTGCCATCGACCTCAACAGCTTGGTGACGATAATTAGGGTTATCTGTGACCCTGGTTTTCAGGGTTTTTTTTTTTTTTTGAACAGCTTTTAGACATACAGTCAAAACCCTAGAAAATCAGGCTGACTCTCAAGATTTGAGAAATCTTGAGCAGTAATAAAAAAATAGACTGGAAGGAGAAGGGAACAACATCTAAAATCTTGGAGAAAATTCTAGAAACTTATATAAAATTTTGCTCAACAACATTTCTTAAATACTCATTTACCACTGTACCACACAGCACCAATTCATACACTTATTATAAATAAATATGTTTATTCTAAATTCTAAATGCAGTAGCCATTAGGGCATGAGCTATTCTGTTTACTCAACAGGTATCTCTCAGCATCCATGTGTGAATTGTTTCTGGGTACTTTTTACCCAGTGGATTCCAAAGTCTGCAGAGGCTCAGCCCCCTAAATAAACAGCGTAGTACCTGCCCTAACACATGCACATCCTCCCCTGAAGTCATCTGCAGGTTGCTTACAACATAGAATAACCTAGAAGTGCTATGGAAATAGCTGTTGTCCTATGTTGTTTGGAAAAAGTGATAAGCAAAACTTACATGTTTTCATCATAGGTTCAAATATTTTAATATTTTTCAATAGGTGGTTGGTTGAAGATCTAGAGGTGTGAGTTATGAATATAGAAGGCAATTATATTTTCCTCATGGTGTACCAGCCAGCACAGGAATATGAGAGCCAAGTGGGGCATGCCACCAAGGACAACACAGCCAACGCCTGCCAGCTATCTGACTTCATTTTGGGGGTGCTTGCCAAATGGTCACTCTGTGGTGAACTGTTCACTTCTTGTTGTTATTTTCCATTTAGAAACAGTTTCAATTCATAATAGTTAACCAAAAATTAATGGTATTCATAACAACAGGCCAGAAAAAGACCAAAGGTGAATCCGTCAAGGCGGGGCACCTGCAAGGAGACAGGGCAGAGAGCACAGGGCCAGCAGCAGATGGCTGGGCCTTGACATTAGAATTACAAAATAGATTATTGGACCCCACTACAGGCCTGGGGTTCAGGGTGCAGAACTGCAAGCGAGTAAACACTGTTTTCTGGAAGAAGGAACCTGGATGATGTCATGAGTGTGGGAGATTAAGGGAAAATGAGGAGACAACTGTCAGTCTAAATGAGGGAACTGGTTCTCTCCTTCCGCCTCATGGGCTCCAGAGATCAAATTCAGGTTATCAGCCTTCGTGATGAGCTTGCTATCAAACAACTTTAAATTAAAAAAAAATAGCAAATTGATTTTAAAAGAAATAGGTAAAGACAACCCCAGGAATTCTGTGTCTCCAATGTGCACACTGCCTGACACAGGCAACCCTGCCGCTTGGTAATCATGGCACAAAAGAAAGGGAACGAAGGAGCTGGAGAGCTTCCATAGTGCCCTAGAGCTACAAAGGAAAAATTGCCTGAGATCAGGTAGAGGAATTACCTGTGTATAAAATCCGGCTGACCATCCCCGTCATGATCATGAGGAACATAGGCAACAGCTTCAGATAGCCACACAGGATACAGCCGCCCTTCACGTGAGACATGTTCTTAGCTGAGAGGCAGCGCTGCACGATGACCTGTCAGGAACATCCCAGTGAGGAGCTGTGCAGGCTGGGAATTCTGGAACCCCCTGACATGCCAGCTGCCCTGTTTTGGTCTTCAGCCTTGGTTCCCAGCAACCCAGAGACCACGTGTGGCTTCTTACATATTCCACCCCAACAGCCTGACAGGTGGAAGTCTCTGTCGTGCACCCTGTCTGCTTCCATACCCAGACTCCATACCTGGTCTGTGCACCAGTACCACAGGGTGAGAATGGCCAGGCCAAAGATGAGCCCAGGCCATGGAATGTCTCCTGTGATAGGATCTCTGAATATGTGGAAAGAGTCGGCCCTGGGAGTGTAACATTCTTCCTTGATGGTCAGGTTTCCCTCAGAAACCACAGTTGGGATGGCATTCATGTACTTTTCCACGAAGGCATCATATCCTCCCACTTCAGTGAAGGCTGAAAAATATTGGTACAAAAAAGAACACTGTGAAAAATTTAACTCCTTGTTGTGATTTCATGTCTGAGTATCTTAGACACCAACAGAACACCAGCATAGGGGAACACCCATGATGTGTCGTTTGGAGTTAATGATCTTCCCTCTAGACCTCAGGCTTCTCATTTATAAAAACGGGAGTGTTAACTGCCCCGCCTCTAGGAGACACTGGCATTTCAAAGCAACAGCTTGCGGCAGTGCCCTGACTGCACATGGTCTGGAGAGGAAGGGAACTCATTAAAGGAAGACTTGACCTTGGACCACTTGCAGACTGTTGTTCTTCAAACCCCAGCTGTCTGCATGGTCTTTAGAACTCAGAACACAGAGTTAGGGACACACAGTGGCCTTCTGGAGACAGGACACAGGCCGGACAGCTGGCCCCAGGGATGCCCGGGAACGGGGCAGGGATCAGAATTCTGCCAGCTCCCATCTCAGTGCTGCCATCCTAGCCTGTGTTTGCTGACCCCAGGGCCTGCGGGGAAAGCAAGTGAAAGTCCTTAGAAAGCTAAACTCTGACCAGGCGGTGGTGGTGCACACCTTTAATCCCAGCACTGGGGAGGCAGAGGCTGGCAGATCTCTTTGAGTTCAAGGCCAGCCTGGTCTACAAGAGATAGTCCCGGGACAGACTGCAGAGCTATAGAGAAACCCTGTCTTGAAAAACAAACAAACAAAAAAAAACAAACAAAAAAAGATAAAAATAAAGAAATAATAAAGTCTAAACTCTAGAGTTTAGACAAAAGTCTTTAATGATACCCAGAGGGTCCACTAAACATAAAAATCAAAATATTTCTTCTATCTCTTCATGACAGCTAGGATTTCCAATGCTGTCTTTATCAAGAAATGATCAGAGATGCCAGCATTGAGTGAACAATTTTTAAATTGTTCTAAATGAAAAAAAATCACCCATCACCAATAATGCATAAACTTTGGCCTTTTAACATCACTTGTGTGCAGGATATAGTTTCAGCCTGCAAACACGGCGTGTGAATCTGTGTGACTTGCCGCATTAACTGCATTCATTTTTACCCAGGTTCTCTGCAAACACAGCACCGCATTACCACGGGCCTACACTGGAGACCACTGAATCAAGCTATAGGGAGAGAACAGGGGGCAATTCAAGTATTCCTTGGGTCTGCTCCAACAAGGGTGCTACAGGGAAAAGGTGATCCCATAAGGATTGCCAGACAGGGCTGGGCCACTGCCCTGAGCTAGACAAGGTGTTATGGGATATTTGTACACTGTGTGAGGATATATTGCTGTGATTGGTTTAATAAAGAGTCAAATGACCAATATCTAAGCAAGAGAGGTGGGTGGGATTTCTGGAGCAAGAGAGAGGAAGAGGAGGAGGAATCCAGGTACACGGATTATGCTAGGAGATGCAGAAAAATTTGGGCATACAAAAATGGAGAGGAGGTTAAAAAAAAGTCACATAGTAAAACATAGATTAATAAAAGCAGATTAATTTAAGTGACAAGAGCTCGTTGGGGGCAAGCCTAAGATAGACCAAGCTTTCATAATTAACAATAAGTCTCCATGTCATTATTTGGGAGCTGGCTGGTGGGACAGAGAAAGACTGGTTACGTCAGAGCAGGCAGGCAGGCCAGCCAGACTTACTCTGTCTTCTCAGAACTCTATACCTCTGCCCCCACCTGCTTAGTGAACCCCAGCCCCATTTACCAAATCCAGTCAGGATACAAGACCCCACGAGCATGATTGCTGTCTGCAAGGTGTCCGTGTAAATCACCGCTGCCAGGCCCCCTAAGCAGGCAAACACAATAGATCACATGGAGCGTACGATGCCCTCCGGCTTCTTTTCCTACCCACCACCCTCTCTTCTCCATAGTGCCCCTTCTGAGAACCTCCGCCCCCTGCCACCACCACCTCCTGCCTTTACTCCCAGGCTCTAATCCTGCTGCTCAGAATTGTTTCTGGCCTTCGCCTCTCATGAAAATACCTACATGGCCTGGGAAAAGGGAAGACACCTGTCTCTACCTGAGTGGAAAGTACTTGTTGTGAGCTTAATGCTAGGACATGGCTCACAAAGGAATGTTTGCTCTTTTTGACTCTGTAATGGTACAGATGGAACCCAGGACTCTCGGTGTGTGTGTGTGTGTGTGTGTGTGTGTGTGTGTGTGTGTGTGTCTGCCTGTCTGTCTGTCTCTCTTTCTCTCTCTGAATCTTTCTCTCTCTGTGTTTGTGTGTGTGTGTGTACACATGCATGTGACAGACAAATGTGCCAACTGTAAATTACATCCCAACCTCTCTAAGGAACGTCTTATCTTCAGGTATATCGGGCACTCAGGTGCCCAAGGAACAGCAAGTCCCGCTGTGGCTCCTCCCCCTTCCTTCCTGCAAAGAACATTTGTCTCTGCCATCCTCAAATCTTACTCCGAAACCTCTTTGTATATCTTTTGTCCACTTCAAAATGGTTTCCAATCTAGTCACACTACATCTAAGGCTCCCAAGGACCCCATACCTGTTTATCGCTCATGCTTTGTGTCTCCTCTCTCCCCGCTACTTTGCAGTAACCACCTGTTTGGTACCTGCGGGCTCGCCTTGCTCCCGATCCCCGCCCCACCCACTCCTGCCACCATTCTCCCTTCACTTACATTTTTTTCACCTAGCATGTCTCTAATTGTCCTAGCTTTGCCACTTTGCCCACAACCTTCAGGCTAAGCTCTCCCGAGCGCCTCTGAAAGGCTGTCCTGACGTTCCTCCACCCAGCACGGGAGCTTTCACGGAACATTCCACATGGCTTTCCACGGAGACCAAGAAAATAGCCATTCTCAGACCCTCTCTCCTCATCCCCTCGCAAGTCTAACCCTGCCTAACCCCGAGCCAGACTGGAGATGCCGATTCGCTTGAATGGACTCACCTGTGATTGTATAAAGGGCGGTGATTGCTAGTAGGATAAAGATGGCCAGGTAGATGTCCAGGCCCAAGGCTAGGTTGATGAACAGAGCTCCAGAGAAGATGTCTGCCTGGAAGGAGAGAAGCAAGGCATAGGCAGAAGTGAGAAGGGTCATCTGGTCACAGGGGCCATTTTTGGGTTCCCAAGCAAGCTATATTCATGATAGCAGTTAGTAGTTCACAAGAAAAAGGACTCTGCGGTTAAAAAAAATCTATTAAATGCTAGCGTAAACTAATTGAAAGGGGCTTTTGTACCACACAGCACCCCTTGGCCTTTAATATGGACCACATGCTGTGAATACCTAGCTGAGGGTCATGGGACAAGATGCTTCCCAAATAGAGAGAGAGAGAGAGAGAGAGAGAGAGAGAGAGAGAGTCTGTCGGCATCCACCCACCACCTGCTGCCCTTAGCCATTTTTTGACTTGTACACACACATTGGTGTGCACGGGTTTATAATCTCTGTCCCCAAAGCAAGTCTGAATGTTTCAGATCTATGAGTGGGAAACCCAGCCCCCACTCCCCGCTTCTTCAGCGAGGTTTAATTTTACCTGCTTGGCCCAAAAAGAGTTCATTGAGAACATCAAGTGCCTCTTGCATGTTACTACTGCTCCTGTGTACATTGTCTGGTGTCATTTCAGGGGACTTGTCCCTTGTCACTGGTGAATTCACCGTGTTCTTTACCCAGTGAAGAAAAGCCTTCAAGGCTTTCCTTGCCTCTAAGATAAAGCTACCTGGCAGGAAGGTATGCAGTCGCTAATATGAACCAGCAGGAGGCACCAAAATATCGTGTTACAGGAAGAACACCATGCCCATCAATCTTGGTAAATCATTTTAGATCTGCAGGTACCGAAATTAGACTTCTCCTCCGGGAGTGTGTGCGGGTGTTTTGTTTGTTTGTTTTTGTTTTTATTGCACATAATTGAATACATTTTAGGAAACTGCAAAAGGAATCCTGTCACGCTCCAAGGAGAGGTCAGCATGGTTGGACTCAGCTCTCTTGCAAGCTCCCCATTATGGCTCCCTTCCTCACTCCATTGCAGTTGCTCAGTGCCCTGCAGTGTTCAGGCCCCTACCACATCCTCTGCACTCTGCTATGGTTTCAGTGTGTCCCCTAAAAGTTCATGAGTTGGAAACATAATGCCCATATCCATATGCTGATGCTGTTTGTGAGGCTCTGAGGGGTGGGGGTGATTAGGAGTAAATGACACCAGGAGGGCAGGACCCCCACAATGAGATTACTGACTTTCTAAGAAGGAGGAAAGAGAGTCCCCATGTGGTAACACAGCCAGAGAGCCTCACCAGCTGTGGGCACTTGGTTTCCAAAACTGTGAGAAATCTCTGCTCTTTATAAATTTCTGGTTTTACAGTGGCAACGCATGCTGGACCAAGATATCCACCCCATGGGATCTCTCTTGTCTCCTGCCTTCACTGTTTCCCCAATACCAATCCCATGGCTATGTGCTACAACTTGAGCCCCACCCTCCCAAGATAGGGTCCCACATCTTAGCTCTAGCTCCAGTCTTCTCAAAGCCCTCCTGCAAGATGCTCTCACCCAAAGAGACCTACATCATCATCATTCCTGGTGAGGAAGGACAGACAGAATGAGGAGAGAAGAGAGGGGATGGTGAGTCACACACACACACACGCACGCACACACACACACCTACAAATGCACACAAGTGGCGCACACGCGTGTGTGTACACGTGTGTGAAGCTGCTTTTAAGTGTTAACTAATATAAGCCTTATTTTTATAATATGCCATGTGTCCAACACAGATAAAGGAAACTTTTGTGCCAAACTGAAAAAAAACCTAATACAAACTCTTCCTCTTATGAATTCTCTCCTTTGGACCCCCAAATACCAGGATTCCTGCTAACAATACCGTAGCTAACTGAATACAGCCAAGCAAACCCACCTTAGCGCTAACTGAATACAGCCAAGCAAATCCACCTTAGCGCTAACTGAATACAGCCAAGCAAATCCACCTTAGCGCTAACTGAATACAGCCAAGCAAACCCACCTTAGCGCTAACTGAATACAGCCAAGCAAACCCACCTTAGCACTAACTGAATACAGCCAAGCAAACCCACCTTAGCACTAACTGAATACAGCCAAGCAAGCCCACCTTAGCGCTAACTGAATACAGCCAAACAAGCCCACCTTAGCGCTAACTGAATACAGCCAAGCAAACCCACCTTAGCGCTAACTGAATACAGCCAAGCAAGCCCACCTTAGCGCTAACTGAATACAGCCAAGCAAACCCACCTTAGCACTAACTGAATACAGCCAAGCAAGCCCACCTGGCCTGAGGGCTCTGGGTTTTGTTTTCAGTTCTTCCTATCTGCCTCAATTTTCTGTTTCCCTGTGGATTTTCCCCCTCTTCCTTTCCAGGGAATTTTACAGCTTACCTAGGGTTGCCACGGGTGTGTATTATTTTTATACTAAAAAGTATTGACATTTGCTTGTTTCTGTCTATGCTTTTGGGGTTGCAGTGAGGCTGAGATTCTCGAGTCCGCTGCTGGACCCCACAGAGATCGTGCATTAATGTGAAAGCACAAACTGCCAAGCAAGGTTCAAATCTTGTGGTATTACAAGATGAAAAGTTAAAACTTCAGCAACAGGAGCTGGAGGGGTGGTTCAGTGGTTAAGACAACTGACTGTTCTTCCAGAGACCCCATTTTCAATTCCCAGCACCCACATGGCAGCTCACACCTGCCTGTAACTCCAGTTCCAGGGGACCCATTTCCACCACCCAAAGTTGCCAGCGTTCTGGCAAAATGCCTAGCTGCCCTAAGCGCCGGCACTTCCGGGTTCCACGGCCACAAATGGGCCATCAAGCATTCAGGCAACCTACACAGCCACCCAGGGTCCTCAAGTCTACGTGATCTACGTACACTCTTAAAAAAATTCATAGTTGTGTGTCTTGTGATCTGTAATCACACCTGTTAATTTCAATGGTGCCAAGACTCCACCGGCTCTCCTGCCCCACTCAACGAGGGTTGGGACCCTGGACCGGGTTGTTCCACAACTGCCCATATTCCATCTGCCAAGCTGCTGAATTCTGCGCACAACACCAGTACTGTTGGTGAGTTCCCCATTCTGGTCAGCGTAACCATTTCCCTGAACCCAAGTAATTGACCATTGGTTGTCCGGCAACCCTCTAGTGTTCTTCACAACAGGGGAATGCCCCCAGCCACAGCCTCCATGGCTACAGTTGATCCCTTTGCTGACATTCATCTCTGGTAACTCCCCACAGCTGAGGACTGGGATCCCATTTCTCATCTTGGACAGTTGACCTTCAGGATCCTCTGCCCTGGTCCCCAGCCCCTGCATTGACAGCGTTGGGGCAGCTTGAACCAATCACTTGCTCTGTCTCAAGGACACTTGTAGACAAGTTAGCTGTTGGGTCTCATCTCTCTCTCTCCCTTCCTTGGCTATGGGAAATAAACCTTCTGGTGCTCAGTCCAGCCTCTCCCCTGGGATGTCTTTCGGAGACCCTAAAGCCCCTAAGCTTAATGCCTTACTTACAGACTCCTCAGCTTATCCTCCTTTGCACGAAGAAATGGCCTAACAATAGGTAACAATCTAAAGTGGCCGCCTAACAGCACCTTAGATCCAGCTATTCTGTGGGAGCTTTCTAACGTCTGCCAGTGAACAGGTAGATGGAAAGAGCTCCCATACGTTCTAGCCTTTTTCTATTTAAGTTCTGCGCCCTCTGTCGTTGCAATCTGTTCAGCTCACATATTCCTAGCTATGCCATCTAACTAGAGGAACACCCCACTTCTGTTCTGGACCATGCTAATGAACCCACAATTTCCCGACCTCTCCAGCTCTTCCCCTTCCCCCAGCAACTCTTCCTCCTCCCTGTTGTCATGCCACTGCCTCCGCTCCACTCTGGCACCTCCTTTCACCCCTCCTCTCACGCACTCTCGCGCTGCTAAGGAACCTAACCCTGACCAAACCAAACAAGCGCAGTTCTCCCTTTGAAAGAGGTAGCCAGTGTGGAGGGGCTGGTCAAGGTACATGTCCCTTTCTCACTCTCAGAACAAAAACTGGGTTCTTACACGTCAGATTCTACCTCTTTCATAAAACAATTCCAATATATTATCCAAATCTTATAATCTCACCTTTCATGATATTTTTATGATCCTAACTAATAACCTACTTCCTGAGAAGCACAAGCAAGTTTGGGAGCAGGCTAGCATGCATGCAGACAAGATTCACCAGACTCATGCAGCCCACCTCCCCTATGCTGGGACTGAGGCAGTCCCCAAGCAGGACCCACACTGGGACTACAACACCCCAGGTGGTTTAGCTAGAGATCAGTTGAGACTTGCTTTCAAACAGGTCCCTGTCAGACTGCCCTCAAGCCAGTAAACTCCTAGGACAGGCAGGAAAAATCCTCAATTCTTGGAACCCTCACAAAGGCTCCCTTGCAGTACACGAATTTAGATCTGGAGAGCCCAGAGGGCTAACACTCCTCATGACCAGTTTCTTTTCCCAGAGCTTCCCCTGCATTAGGCCTAAACGTAAGCTTTTGGAGAGAGGCTCCTTGACCCCATATGCAGAAGTCTTAAGGCTGACTTTTAAGGTGTACCATGGAAGAGATTATAAAGCCTGTAGACAAAAATGCCAAATGCTGGCCAAGGCCGTCCAATTGGCCATGGCGACTACCCATCCTGCCCGTGCTGCTCCCTGGCTCCCTTGCCCCCTCAACTTGGGGCTCAAGGGCCACGGGGCTTATGTTTTAAATGTGGAGAAAATGGGCATTGGGCTTAGGCGTGTCCTAATCCTTATACTGAGACCGTGTCCAAAGTGGTTTGATTTTACTCATATGCTCACAGTCAGACAGGTTAACGATCTCCTGGTTTTGGTAGATACCATGTCTGGGTGGATTTAAACATTTTCCACTACTCTCTAACAAGAGGGCCCAGACAGTTTCTGATGTCTTTCTCTGGGAAATTATTCTCCAGTTTGGAATCCCAACCTCTTTTTCAGTCAGATAACAGGCCAGAGTTTAACTCCCAGATCTCTCAAACTCTAAGGCTCTTAACATTCCCTGGCATTTTCATATCCCATACCATCCTCAGTCCTCAGGGAAGGTAGAACGAACTAACTGCTCCTTAAAAAATATTCTTGTTAAGATATTACAGGAATTTCACCTTGGCTGGGTAAAGCTTTTGCCTCTGGCTCTTTTCAGGCTCTGGACCCTCCCCAAACGACCCTTTTCAATCTCGCTCTTTGGACCCATGTATGGGTGGCTGGTTCTGACTCCCGGACTCTCACCCCTCCCTGCTCACCTGCTCGCCTGCCCACCTGCCCACCTGCTCGCCTGCTCACCTGCTCACCTGCTATTATTGCATAAAACCTCTTATGGGATTTAACTGACTACTCACTACCCCAACCATGCATCAACCCCTGTCATCTCCAATTAACATTGGAGATCTCTCCTCCAGACCAGCACCCCACATCCCTTTCCCCTAAATGACAGGGCCCCTTTAAGGTAGTTCTTGTAACTCCCACAGCTGCCAAGTTTGAAGGCCTCCCTCATTGGATATACCTGTCTCACCTCAAACCCTTTACTCCTCCACCTCGGGACACCTGCTCCTCGTATATATGGTAACTCAAATAGGGCTCTGTTCCAGAGAACACCAAGATGGGCTGCTTTGTCTCCAGTTCCAGAAGAATAAAGTCTCACCACCGTACTCAGCTCTCCTGTACCAGGAACTCCATATACTCTCCTTTCTGATTCCCCCTTTTCTCTTTCTCCTGTCTGCCTTACCAATTTCTCAGTCTCCAATGACATATTCAAATTTCCAATTAACTGCTCAGCTGTTGTTACAGGGACCATCCTTAGCCACAGAGCTGGAGGTACACACATTGTCAGATGCCCAGGTGGTAAGGAAGAGTAACAGCCTGGGGACATTCACACCCCCAGACTCAGAAAGGAGTCTCACAAAGTAGATTTCAATATAACAGGTTTGTCACGGACTGCAGCAGTGTCTCCTGGACGTTAAGGTAATACTGTGATACTGTGATGCTAAAAGGAACAAGTGCCCTAAGGTTTGCTCAGGTAAACATTAATAGGTTTAATTAATAATTTGCCCTTCTCTCCCTCCTCTCTTCTCTCACTATATAGCTTCCATAATCTTAACACTAACCGATAAAATCCTAATAAGTTATGCCAACATTATACTATCATAACCATGAGCTTCTTAATGTGTTTAAAATTTATCTCTTTTTAAAAACGTAAACCTTCTCATAAGCTCCAGGGAGCCAAACTGGATCCACCTGAACAGACCAGACGCACCCAGGATAAGTATCATTTAGCTTCTCCCTGGTCTCTGGCTCCCTGGGAAATTCCTTCTTCATCTTGAGAACTCTGGGGAACCCCCCTCCCTCTATCTTGGGGATCCTCCTCCCTCAGTCACCAGGATCAAGTTTTTTTCTAAATGTAATCTGCCTCACCAGCATCTCATCGGGTCCAGCCTGCCAAGTGGACAGTTCCACAAAGCCTGGAGAACACTGAAGTAACCAGCTACCTCAGGACATGGCCAGCATCCCAGCTTTCTCAAGTCTCCCAAGATTTCGATGCCCACAAATCAACAGAAAGCAGTCTCAAGAGACCTGACGCCCCCATTCCTGCCCCTCTGCTACCCTTAACCCTCCCCCCAATTTTTATAATAAAGAGAGGGTAAAATGTTATAATTTCCACCACCCAAAGTTGCCACCTAGCCACCGCAAGCGCTGACACTTCTGGGTTCCCCAGCTGCACGTGTGCCATCAAGTGTTCAGGCAAATGTCCCATACCCAGAAAAATAAATATGGTGTATGTTCACTTATATGTGGATGTGAGCTGTTAAGTCAATGATAACCAAACTACAATATAGAGAATCACAGAAGACTGGCATAGAGAAAGAGACTGGAGGGAATAGAGAGATCTCCCCAGGACTGGAACAGGATGGTCGAGTGAGGAGAGGAAGGGGAGAGGGAGTTGAAGGAGGGAGTACAGGGAGAGACGACTGAAATAAAGGGGTATTTTGAGGGGTAGTATAGAAAAACAGTATAGTAGAATCTTCATAATATATATATATATATATACATACATACATACATGGAGGCAATATAAACAAAATTGCCAAGGAATGGGGATATAGAGTCCCAACTGGACTTCTCTTGCCACCAAATGAAATTTCCAGTACCAAAAATGGGTTATGTCTAATTGAGCTCTTAGCCAACGGGGTCCCATGGGAACCCCAAAATGACCCAGGCTATTGCCAAGGCTATTGTTCCCCACAAACTGAAGACAACACCTATACAATGCCCTGATCTTGAAAAAAGGGGAGATAGTGCCTACATAGTGCCTTCATCCCTATGGGCTTGTGTTCTTGGTACTGGAAGGTACGGCACCTGCTAGTAAAGGAGAAGCATGCGCAGCAGCGCAGCTGCAAACCTTCCACGTGTAAGGGTGCCCTGCCTGAATGCCAGTACTGTACACCAGTGCAACAGGGGCACAGAGCTTGTGGTTACTTAGGACCACTTCAAAAGATGGAACCCATACCAGACACTGCTTGGGTGACCAAGAACATGAGACCAGATAACCCAGATACCTGGGGAAAACCAAATACTACTTTCCTACTAAAAGAGCATAGCTATAAACTGGCTCTAAATGGCATTCTGCTATACATTCATAGACAAGAGCCTCACTCAGCCGTCTCCATCTGCAGTATATGAGAACAAATACAAAGATCCACAATGGACAACATGCAGTGACTGAAAGAAAAGAAACCCTTCATCATAAAGTGGATGTCTCTACCCAATCCCTCCACTCAGGGTCTAGGGAACCCTCAGAAGAATAGGAAGAAGAGTGTAGAAACCAAGGGAGATGCAGGCCACCAAGGAAACAAGACCTCCTAACCAACAGGATCTATGTGCCCACATGAGCTCATGGAGACTGAGGCAGCATGCACAGGCCTGCACGGGTCTGCATATGGTGTCCTAGAACTGAGAGACGTGCTCCATGACCTATCCCTAACCCTGAAGCTGTCTCCAATTGATAACCACTTAAAATGAAAATTCAGTTGTCTCCAGAGCCTCCCTGGGAAAGCAGACTTCTCCTAAGGGTGGGCTGCATGCCCAGCAGTAGATGGCTGACAGAAAATTAACTCAACAACGTCTTTGGAGAGTCCCTGTCTCGTAATGTCATGTCAGGGCTTTTTCTTTTCTGTCTCTCCATTTAAATTTGTATCCCTTTCATTTTTATTTAGTCATTCATATTTTATCCCACAGGCACTTGGCATGTATATCATGGTTCAAGTTCTGGGTTCTTCTGGGGTTCCTGGGTGTGTGAACAAGTGGCTTCTGTGCCCATATCTGTTTCTTGTGCCTTTTCCTGGGCTCTTTTCATTCTGTTCGTTTGTGTTGTCCTACTCCAATGTGTTTATTTTTGTTTTATCTTAATCTATTATATTGTTATCCCTTAGGTGACTGTTTTAAAATAAGGCACAGAAAGGGCATGGAGTCAGAAGGGAGAGGACGTGGAGAAGAACTGAGCTGGGAGGAACAGAGGGAGGGGAACTGGAATCAGGCTGTATTATGTGGGGGAAACAATCTGTCTTCAATAAAAGAAAAAAACAGGTGGATAAAGGTGGATAAAGAAAAAAATGCTACATTTAGATAATGGAATAATATGCAGTTGTTAAGTTAAAAGGGAATTCATGAAATTCACAGGTAAATAGATGGAGAAAAAAAATCCTGCGTGAGGTAACCCAGGCCACAAAAGACAATATGGTATGTATTCCCTTATACATGGATGTTACCTTTTAAACATTAGGCTAGGTATAGAGTAAAGAACCAGTGTTGGGGGAAGATCTCTCAAGTTAGAGAGAGATGGAACAGGAGGATTCAGTGGAGAGGAGGGTAGAGGGTAGGGGGAACGCAGGAAGGGACAGTTATCACTAAGGGCCATTTGTAGTACCACATAGAAACTGACTTCATAAAAGCTTCTTAAAATATATAATATATAAAAGAAATGAAGATGGAGTCGCCAAACAAAGGGGGAGAGAAAACCCTAACTAGCCATCTTTCACTACCAAGTGAATTCTCCGTGCCAGGAACGAGTTACATCTTATTGTTAGGCAAAGGGGGCCATGGAAATTCCTGAGCAACTCAGGCCACTGTCAAGGCTGTTTATCGGCTTCTCTCCAAAACTGATGGCAAGGTTCTATTCTAGAAGAAAACATCTACACATCTCATTGGACATGGAGGAGTGGAGCTGGAGACCAGTGAGAGCTTTTGTCCTGTTGGTAGGGTTTATGGTACTTGAAGGCACTCTGCACTCTACTAGAGGGCAAAGGTAAATACCAGCCCAGCTACAAACTTAGACCTGCAGTGGTGATCCGCGTGCATGACGTGTTGCAGCAACGGTGGGACAAGGGTTGTGGCAGTAACCAACCACTGAGGTTGGATTTGAGCCCCGTTCCACGAGATGGAACCTACACCCGAAACTGTTGAGTCGCCAAAAGCCTGAGACTAGATGGGCCATGGAGCTAGAGGAAAACCAAAGACTACGTTCTGCTGAAGGAGGGTAGCAGGAAAAGGACTCCGAGTAACATTCTGCTGTGCCCATAGATCAGTGTCTCACTCAGCCATGGTTAGAGACGCTGCCGTCTGCAGTACCAGATACAAAGGCCCACAACTCACAATGTGAGGACAGTCAGAGACTTTGGACTACTCAATCCTAGATGAGATGTCTCCATCAAATCCTCCCCTTGGGGATCAGGGAACTATGTGGAAGAGGAGACAGAAAGATTATAAGACCCGGAAGGGCTGGATGATGCCATGGAAATAGTTTTCCTGGACACAGTAGAACTGAAGAACTCACAGCAGGAATGGTTCAACATATGCAAGTAAATAAATGTAATAAGACACATAAATAAATCTAAAGATAAAAAATCACATGGTCATCTCAATAGATAAGGGAAAAACCTGTGACAAAATCCTATATGCCTTCATGGTAAAAGTCCCAGAGAATGTAGGACGAGAGGGAACATACTTCAACATAAAATCTATATATGGAAACCCCACCATCAACATCATCCTAAGCGCAGAAGAGCTTGAAGCAATCCCATGAAGTCAGAAATGAGACAGGGATGTCCACTATCCCCACTCCTTTCAACATTGTGCTTGAGGTATTAGAAAGTGAAGAGAAGAGAGCCCATGAGGTCACAGCCCTTCACCAAGAACTACAGGCAACTGAGGGATGCAGCAAGGAGATAGTCTTTCCCAAGGTAAAGAACTCCAGTTGGTTATCTAAAACCAGATGATCAGTCTTGATACACACCCACAAGTAACATTCTACAGACTGAGCGGGTTATATTTAGGAATAAACACACACACACACACACACACACATATATGCATGTCACAACAATTAATGAAAGAAGAGGCCATGGATGTGAGAGGGAGCAAGTGTGTGTACATGGGGAGTGGCTAGAGGGAGGGGAGGAGGGGGAAATAATGCGATGATGAAGTAATCTCAAGGATAAAAAAAAGGTCTTAACAAAAATGTGATTACAATTAAAAATAAATCTAAAACAATATATTGAAAGCTAAATGATCACTTTTCTGGACTATTTTCTACACAAGCAAAAGTCATTTTGAAGAAAAAATTAGGAAAATATTAGAAAAATTTGTGTATGTGATTTTAAAACAAATAGCACAGAAAGTTATACATTAGAAAGAAACACCCTGGTCTTGGGAGGCCATGCACACACAGCGAGCTAACAGCTCCGTCACCAGATGCCCTGTGGTCCTGCAATCCCCTCCTAGAGTGGGGAGCAGGGGACCCTGTAGACATCCCCTCTGGAGTGGGGAATGGGGGACCCTGCAGACATCCCCTCCTGGAGTGGGGAATGGGGGACCCTGCAGATATCCCCCTCCTGGAGTGGGGAACAGAGGGCCCTGAAGACACCCCCTCCTGGAGTGGGGAACAGGGGACCCTGCAGATATCCCCTCCTGGAGTGGAGAGCGGGGCACACATAGTCCAGGCCATATGTATATGACCCTTCCCAAAACTGGAACTGTTTGAATTAAAGCTAGGAGCTTTAAAGCTTTTTAAAAGTTTCTAATTAAAAATGTCAAATGTTATAAAGAAAACTTACATTTCAAAGTCATCATTGCCAAAGTTCGTCTGCCTTTGTGATTCTTTAATACTCTGCTGGAATATGGGTATCAACAACAAAGCTCTCTACCCTCCGACAGTTTGATTATGGAGATAAAAACTGGGAATTACTTATAATTTAATAGTTGGGAGCTCACCAAGGCCAGCTGGACTATGACTGAAAAAGCATGGGATAAAACTGGACTCTCTGAACATGGCGAGCAATGAGGGCTGATGAGAAGCCAAGGACAATGGCACGGGGTTTTGATTCTACTTCATGTTCTGGCTTTGTGGGAGCCTAGCCAGTTTGGATGTTCACCTTCCTAGACATGGATGGAGTGGGGAGGACCTTGGACTTTCCACAGGGCAGGGAACCCTGACTGCTCTTTGGACTGGAGAGGGAGGGGGAGAGGAGTGGGGGGAGGGGAAGAAGGGTGGGAGGAGGGGGAGGGAAATGGGAGGCTGAGAGGATGCTGAAAGTTTTTTTCCTTTTCTCAATAAAAAAAATAGTTAAAGAGGGGAAAGACAAGACATGTGTGTGTTTCTATATCTGTGTGCTGTGTCTGTCTGTGTCTGTGTGTGCATGAGCACAAGTATGCACGAATGCATGTCCATATGGTACTGGAGGCTGAACCCAGGGCCTCGTACATGATAGGCAAGAGCTCTGCCTCTGACCGATACTGGGCTGCTGTGCATGTCCTTCTCGTAACTCTATAGACATAATATGGACAAGACCAAAATATGAAAGTGTTATAGATAAATTATAGAATTATGGGTATTTTCACTGCCTAAAATTCTTCTTAAATGCCATTATTTCTGTACACTTTCAAAGATGGTGCAGAAACAATAAAACAATAGGTTCTTAACTGATATGAGATGTTTATGTATATAGTGAAAATATGGAATCATAGACTGGAAGACTATATCAAGACAGTGTTCACATTTTAAGAAGTGGACTGAGATCAAGGGTAGATACCACTAAGTTCTGATTTGTTTCTTTATTAAATAATTGCTTAGATAAATAAAGTCTGAGTGGTAGATATTAAAAAAGTATGTGTCATATTATTCTTTGTACGTTTGAAGTGTGAAATGTTTGGGGTGGGGTTTTTCCACTTATAAACTTGGGAGATGAGTTAGAGAATACACTGCCAGCCTTGGTATAAATGTCTCCTGTATCCTCACTGTGTCTCATAGGTCATCCCAGATCACTCCTTTGCTAAGATTTTATTTGCACTAAAAGAGAGGACAGGAGGGAGGAACAAAAAAAGAGGAAGAGGAAAATAAAGGAAGGGGAAGGAAGAAAGAAAGAAACTTTCTCAGTGCTGCTAAGCACTACCAACCTGAAGTAACAATTTTAAAGTATGTCCTTCAAAGCCAAGAACAGACAGTCTTTTTCAATGGGGGTAGGAAGCCAGGCATGGTGTCATTGGCTCAGAGTCCCAACTGTTAGAGACACTGAGGCAGGAATGTCATCACCTCAAGACCTACGGAGTCCAAGGCTAGTCTGGGCAACTTAGGTGAGAATTTGTCTCAAAGAAATTTAATTTAAAATAAGAACATTTTAAAAAGCTCAGTGGTATTGTGATAGCCTAGCATATACAAGGCCCTGGGTTCATTCCCCAGTAATACACACACATACCCACAAAAATGGTATTGGAAACCATTCTCCTTATCTTCTCTGGCAAAGGCTGAGACAAGAGCACAGCCCAGTACAACATAAACACATTGGCTTATACTCTGTGGGATTTCCAATAAAACCTTGGTTATAGCAGTGGATGAAAGTTTGGGTTCAACCCAAGCATCATTCTTATTGGTCTGAGAGCTGGGCTGAACTCTGTCCATGGGACTCTTGGGAAGCAAAAAATGTGGTTCCCACTGGAGAGTAACAGCCTTGAACAGGTTACCTGGCCTCAGCTCAGAGGTTTAAAACCCTGGGATTTTCATTTTATTTTATTTTATTGAGACAGGATCTCTCTACACAGCCCTGGCTATCCTGAAACACACTATATAGACTGAGATGGCCTTGAACTCACAGAGATCCTCCTGTCTCTGCTCTGGGTGCTAGGATTAAAGGCGTGTACCACCATACCTGGCCCAACCCTGGGATTGAGTGTTTCCTGCCCTTTCCCTGGCAATGAGGTTTCAGATGGAGAAGCCTCGTGACTCAAACTTCCCTCTTGCTGTTAGTCAAAGTGAACAGTCCAGGTCATAAGCATCAAACATTAAGCAAGCACAAAAGCTTTTATCTCTACCCAAAGACCCAAAATGTGCAGCCAGGGTTACTGTTAAAAGTTTATTGCAGTCACGATCTGTGATAACAGATCCAGGAAATAGAAACATCCAGCTGTCGGTGATTCATAAAGTCTGAAGCTTTATCTCAACTGATTGGACGTATTTGATTGAGATACACTACGTCAGCAAATCTCGCAGAACAAAATGCCTCTTTCAGATTGATGCGGCAGGTGTTCAAGTGAACCATTAAAAAAAATCCACGGAGTGACAAAGAGACGTGATCACAAGGTGACAGCCACAACTGAGTCTCCTTGCCGCTACTAACCTGTACCTGCAATTCCCTGTCTTCCTCTTCTACCAGAGATACACCTACTAAATCCCTACATCCCTCCAAACCCCTCCTAGCGAGTCCTTAATTATTCCCTGTCTGGATATGAGTCTCACACACCCTCTGTGCATGCACACACACATACACACAAACCCTTCATTTCTCCAGAGGTTTGAATTTTGACCTGATCTCCGCAGAGGAATGTAAGATTCATACAACAAAGAGAACATAGGTTAAAATATTTGGTGTTGGGAAACCTATTACTTATTCCAGTTCTGCTCCTGTTGAGCCTCGCAGAGCCCTTCCCCTCTCCGCAGTTTGTTCATCTGTGAATGTCTATCTGCTTAGGACACACGGTGAGACACTCTACCCTTTCCGTCATTCTCTGGCTTCATCTCATCTGAATACAGGACAGAATTGTGAGACTGCAATCTATGAACCTAGAGCTGGACAGCTGTGGGTCTGTACACCAGCTGTGTGTGCACATCTGTGTGCTCTGGACAGCTGTGTGTCTGTATCCCAGCTGTGTGTGCACATCTGTGTGCGCTGCACAGCTGTGTGTCTGTATCCCAGCTGTGTGTACACTTGTGAGACTGCATGGGTCCTTGCCAGTGTGCCTGTATCCACACATGGAAGTCAGAGGGAAATGTGCCAAGTTGGTTCTCATCTTCCAGCTTCTAAAGACAGGATCTCTCTTGTTGTTTCTCTATCAGCTATTCCAGGCTAGCAGGCTCACAAGCTTGCAGACGGCTCTCCTGTCCCCTTCACTGTGCTTTGGCTGGGATTACAGATGCATTCCTCTGCATCTGGCTTTTTGTGTGGGTTCTGGGGATGGAACCCAAGCCAGTAGGCTTTGTGGCTTTTACTAATTTACTAATTGAGTCATCTCCTCAGCCCTAGTGGTGTGGCTTTTGAGAAAATTACCTGACATCTCTTGGATTTGGTTTCCTCTCTCATGGTTTGGAGAGTAAAATACACATCTCCAGCCCTGAAGTATACTGGTGAGAACCAGAGACGGGGAAAGCCCCCAGTGGGAAGTAGAGCAGGACTAAGACATCGTCATGTACATTTTCAAGACAACTTTGGGATTGCTGTTTAGTCACCGGGTGAAACAAATATTATATTGGCCAGGGCCTCCAGCCAAGAGCCTCAGAATCACAAACAGAAGCAGCCTGCAGCTGTGTCCCGTTCAATTGCCACGTGTAGGAAACAGTGACCACTGGGGAACCTGCTCCTCCTTTATGCTGGGCTGCAAGGGCTGGTGCTTGGCTACCTGGGGGCTCTCAAGTCCAAGGAGGTTTAATCAGTAACCTGAAGAGTAGGTGAGGTGATAAGGAGAAGAAAACAAAAGCCCTGGCGCTAGTTTATTTCTACGACCGCCCTATGCCAGTCTAAGGGCAGAGAACCCTTTCCATGGCAACCACAGCCAACAGACCTCACCAGCTTCAACTGTGACTCACGAATCTGCCCTTCAGAACCGACAGCTGTGTTCCCTTTCCTGTGCACTCCAACTCTCACAGCTACGCCAAGACACAGGTCCCTCTGAGCCTCCTGTCCCTTCTAAGCTGTCCCCAACCGCACTGTCTACATCCCCTCTGCTCTGTTCAGGTGGTGCCTCCCTCCTTAGGAAGCCTGCCTTGCTCTCTTTGGCATTCAGGCACATCCCAGTCAGGGCTCTGCTCGCTGGTCTAGTGAAATAACCAGTTTTTTCATCTTGTAACTAAAAACTAAGCCTGGAAGAGCAGAGGAGGATGAGGAGACAACAATCAAGTTGCTACCAGTTGAGGACATTGTCGGGATGTGTTGAGAAGTGGAGTATACAGGGGTAGAATTTCTGGCTGTGAGCCCCAACTCCTAAGACAATGTTCTCTCACCCTCACCAGTGACAGCAGGCTCAAAACCACTCATGGGAAACAGTGTTGGGAGAATTCAGTGTCCACATACAAAAGAATGCATGGACCTGGCCTTACATTCACAACTCAAAACAGATCAAGCCCAGGAAAATAAAAGTTAACACTCTTAAAAAAAAGGCTGGAGAGGGCTCAGTAAATACAATGCTTGCTGTGTGTACACAAGAGCCTTAGTTTAAATCCCGAGGCCCCAGGTAATAGGTAGGATCGCAAGGGTTTACAAGCCCAGCACAGGGGTTGGAGACAGCAGATCCCAGCAGTCAGCCAGTCTAGCTGAATGGTGATCTCCACATTTACTGAGAGACCTTGTCTCAAAAAAATGAGGTGGAGAACAATAGGAAAAGACATCTAACAATTATTTCTGACCTTCATATTTGCATGCATGGAAATAAATCTCCATTCTCTTCAACTTTATAGCAAATTCTATGAAATATCACCAAAAACATGAGCAACAAGTACAAAGTTGGTAATTCCACCAAATGTAAAACCTTTGTGCATCAAAGGATACTGTTCAGAAAGTGAAAAGACAAATGCTTGCAAGTGATGACCCTGATAAGATTCTAGAATCCAAAAACTAAAAAAAAACAAAAAAAACAAAAATCTTTAAAAAGCCGGGCGGTGGTGGCGCACGCCTTTAATCCCAGCACTCGGGAGGCAGAGGCAGGCGGATCTCTGTGAGTTCGAGACCAGCCTGGTCTACAAGAGCTAGTGCCAGGACAGGCTCCAAAGCTACAGAGAAACCCTGTCTCGAAAAACTAAAAAACAAAAAAAAAACAAAGATTCTAGAATCCAGAGTATTATAATGAATTTTTCTTATTGAATAAGGAGACAAACAATCAAATTTTTAAGTCTTTGCATGTAGGCCAGATCATAGGATAATATAAGAGGGAAAAATAAATGTGGTATGCTAAAAACTTTAAAATATTTTCTTTGAAGAGCAATCAGTTCAATGTGTCCTAACCCTGTGAAAACATTTTTATATGATTGAGAAATTTTGGGCATGCCAAACATTAAGTTATCTGAATTTTTAAATTACATAATTTTAAAAGTTTTTATTAAATGTTGTAAAGGCATAAAGGTTATTGGTTCCAAAAGTTAAAGGTGTGTGCTGAAGAACTGCAAGCAAATGCTATGAACTCCAGGATTTGACTTATAAGACTGCTGGAAAAATGAGAAGGAAATAATGAACCAGGAGCAGCAAAGGATTGCATTGCTAAAGTCAAGCAGTCTGCAGTGGTTTATCATGCACGACAGCGATGCTGTAAAGCTTGTGTGCAGAGAACGTTTGCTGGGATCCAGACTGGTGCAGCCCCCAACCCTCCTCAGAGCTTCTTGAGAAGCTGGAATTGACACAGAGACCCACAGCAGGAGCACGTGCAGAGAGTGGGAGACTCTGGCGTGCTCGGCCCTGAATGAGATGTCTGTATCCAGCCCTCTGCTCTCAGGATCTATGTAGAAGAGGATGAGATCCTGAGCATCTATCTTCTGCACGTGGCTTATTTCATTTAACACGGCCTCCAGGTTCACCCAAATTGTCAAATGCTGAGATTTCTTTCTAAGACTGAACAGTGGTGTGTGTGTGTGTGTGTGTGTGTGTGTGTGTGTGTGTGTGGTAGATTTCCACCTATACTTGCTGACGAGCAGTTTGGTCGACTCTATACCTTGACTACTGTAAATTAGACTTCAATAAACCTGGGAGTTTGTTATTTCTTTTACATGCTGCTTCCATTTCCTTTGGATATATTCCCTGGGATGGGGTGACGGCTCACATGACATCACAACCTTCCTCTAATCTCTTCAGAGAAGCTTTTTCTGAACTTTCATGAACCTGATACATTTTCATCTTACAACACAATGGAGGACAAGGAATCCCATTGCGCTCCATGGCTCCTTGATGCAGAAAGCAGGTCTTTCCCCTAAGGACCAAGAAGGCTAACATGCAAAGTCCATAGTTTGCATGGTTGCTTCTTGGAATAGTGAGAAGATGAGCCAATGGCCAGCCTCCCTCCCCCATCCATCCCACAGGCCCCTGGCTATGCACTCACTGAGATCTTGGTAAATATGTACAGCAACAAGGACAGAACGGAAAGGTAGATCTGGATCCGCTTGCCTCCAAACCGCTTCCGCAGGTACTCTGGCATGGTCACCACCTGGATAGGATGAAATGGAGCCCAAGTGAACAGAGAGCCCAGGGCAAGCAGATAAATGGGGTCTATCCTGGTGTCAGAGCATCAGGAGTGGTCAGGGATTCAAACCCTTGTTAGCCCAGGAAGTCTACAAAACAGCCAGGTGCCATTTGCTTATTTCAGCTCCACATACCCTGTCCAGTAGACGTAGGGAGGCCCTAGCATTCAGCTGCAATGTATCAAAAGCATCCAATAAACACATGTTCTATAATACACACATGACTGGATGTAACCCAGGAGGTAGATGCTTGCCCTGGAGAAGGTGTATGCAAATACATGTGTCTGTGTGTGTCTGTCTCCCTGCCTGTGTCTGTATGTATTTTTTCTATATAGTGCATCTACTATACAAGACAATGGTATTCTCTTGCCAATGCCCCAGAGAAGTTATCCAAATGTGAATGTCACCTTGTTCTACACAGGTAGTACAAAGGATTGTAGCTACAGGCCTCCTCAAATTTTCCCTTCTGCGAATCCAGCCACACTTCCTGTTTTGCTCCCTATGGCCTTAGCCTGTTGTCTTCTGGGACCAGTTTGTCACCAGCTCTGTGAGCCTCCAGAAGGTACAGTCTGTAGCTTGTCCTGTATCACCTCTAGCTCCTGATGCAGACACTCACATGGCGGAGGTGCTTATCTATATCACTGAAGAGGTGATGATGAAGCTATGTCTGGTCAGCCACAGGCTCCAAAACAGGAGGTGATGTTGTGCATAAATGAAGAGGGGGGCATAGTTCTTTTTCTCTCTCTGTTTCCCTTCTAGGGGAGGAAGTAATGAGCTCACAGCAGTGTGTCATAAGAACACACTCAGAGGATGATTCAGGGGCCTCTGAATATAGTAGGGTCACCTAGGGGCCTTCCTAGATGGAAGAGCAATAAACCTGGACTGAACAGAGCCAGAGGGACTGTTTGATGCCCCTACACAGAATCAGGAGCTATTTTAAAACCTAGGACTGAGGGTAGACCTGGACAATTCTCTGTCATTTATGCCATAAAGTCCCCTGTGCCCTCCAAGGACAAAGTTGGATAATGGAGTGGTTACTTACCCCAGCCTTGATGTAGATGGGGACAAACACCCAGCCCAGCACGACCACAAAAACCAAGGCCTGTAACCAAAACAAGAGGTAAACTCAGATCAGGAGAAATGTCCACATCTCTGCTTCTCTCGAGAGATGCTGAACTGCTATAGAAAATCCCCACCTCTCTATCCCTTCCTTCCTAAGGGGCTAGGATAGACTTTGCTACTGGCATGGCCTATGGCAAAAGCATGTGAGCAACATTGGGAGAGAACCCAGGATGCTGCACATCAACACAGCCCGGACTCCCCACTGTCAACACAGCATGGACTCCCAGCTATAGTTCTGAGTTCTCTTTCTTCTCTTCCCTGGTTTATAAAGAATAAAATACCACTTAGAGAAGAAGGGAAAGAAAGAAGGGAAGGAAAAGGAAGGGATGAGGTAGGGAGGGAGGGAAAGAGGGAGGAATGGAATAGGAAGGGAAAAAGGAGATCCAGTAGCATTTCCCAATGCCTAACTTGGCTAGAGGAGGCCTTGTCTTTGAGGACCAAGGGAAGGGGGCTCCTGTGACTGTCATAGCTAACGGGCCTCTCATGTGAATGCTCCTGGAGTCAAACCCTACTGCACCCAGGTGCTTCTGAGGATCCCATAAGATCTCAAGATCCTGAACACAGACTGAGCTGCCTGCTAAGACTCTGCTATAATTGCATACGGGAAGTTTGGTCCTTAGTGTAGAAAGGTGGGGGCTCTTTATGAGGTGGCGGAGCACACTGGGACATCCTTGCGTCCTTGAGAGCACTGTTCAGAAGTGACGGGGGTAATTCTAAAGGGACTCCTCAGCTGTTCCGGGGGGGGGGGGATTTTTACAAAGCCAGTCTTGGTTCTATCCTATCTTCCTGAATGAGTGATGTCCCTCAATCATTTGCCACTGACATTCCACAGTCCAGAGGGAGCCTCACAAGAACCTGTACCATGCTGTTTAAACTTCAGCCTTTAACCCTATTGACTAAAGAAGTATATTTTCTTTATAAAGTTAAGCTCTCTCCAACATTTCATTATAGCAATGAAAATGGAACTGAGGACTGTTAAGTTGGGAGCGTAGACCCCAGCACCTGGCATTCATCCCAGCCCCCATGTCTTGGAGTTGCTTTGGTCTGGACTCCAAATTCCAGCATGCCAGGTCCTAACCCCTACCCGGGGAGGGTCAGGACCACTCCCACAGGGTAATTAAGTGGGCTCCCAGAGGAGAAACACGTGGGTTAGGGTTTGCATGGGCTCCCTGCTGTCCTGTCTCCTGGCCGCCCACTCGGCCACCCGAGAGCATCTTACTTAATAAAACGATGGGCATTTTGATTTGGTTTGATTTGACCTAATTGGACTTTTTTTGCACTGGCGGACCTGCCCTTTCTTTATATTTTCTTTCTTTCTTTTTTTTAAAATTTATTTATTATGTATATAGCGTTTTTGGGGCACCAGATCTCATTACAGATGGGTGTGAGCCATCATGTGGTTGCTGGGAATTGAACTCAGGACCTCCAGAACCGCAGTCAGTTCTCTCAACCTATGAGCCATCTCTTTAGCCCTCCTTATTTTTTCTTAACAAGGACCAGCTCCTTCTCCCTCTAGGACACGGATACTCACGATCCATTCAGAACCACCCATGGCGATGCCTGAGGCTGCTCCTGTCCCCGCCAGCCCCACAAAGTGACCACTTCCAATGTTGCTGGCAAAGAGAGAGGCTCCGATCTGGAAACAAAAAGTGATAAATAAATACAGTTAGGTGAGCAGGACACTCTGGCTGGGACAACGGAAGAAGAGACGTGCCCGCCAAACAAAGGCACTTGAGCAATCAGAGACCAGCTGGGGTAATTCTAAAGTGACTCATCATTGAAATCTGTGGGACCACATCCCACAGCAGCCATGGGGACTTGGGAAATAACAAAACACAAAGAGAGGCTCGAAAGAGCAGTAGGTCACATCGACATCCACATCTGTCTGTCATTTTTGAATCTGATTTAACTGTGAGGAGGCCCTGGGAAGTCCCCCAGCTCACCAGGGTGCCCCTGAGCCTCCTGGGACTGTCTGCTCAGAAGCAAGGCTGAGCCTTTCACCTCCACATCCTGTCAGACCAGGTGGTGGGGCCACACAGTCCTCAGTCAGTGCAGATGCTCTTGAAGGCGATCATAGAGACCCCTGACCCCAGACTCCTTGTCGAGAAAGAGTGCAGAGCTGGTGCCTTCTGTGTGGTTTCCTGACATGAAATTTTGGGATTTCATGTGCTCAGAAGTAACACAAGATACTGTTAATGACAACTAGTCTCTAAATCCACACCACATCCTATAGCCATACTGATGAATATTTTGCATATCACCATAGAACCTTCATCTGGCGATGGATGGAGATAGAGACAGAGACCCACACTGGAGTACTGGACTGAGCTCCCAAAGTCCCAATGAGGAACAGAAGGAGGGAGAAGACGAGCAAGGAAGTCAGGACCAAAAGGGGTGCACCCACCCACTGAGACAGTGGAGCTGATCTATTGTGAGCTCACCAAGGCCAGCTGGACTGTGACTGAAAAAGCATGGAATAAAACCGGAATCTCTGACCATGGCGAACAATGAGGGCTGCTGAAAAGCCAAGGACAATTGATGGAGGAAGGTCATTGGCTAATAAAGGAACTGCCCTGGCCCATTTTATTGGTTAGAAGATAGGTGGGAGGAGAAAACAGAACAGGATACTGGGAGGAAGGGGAAGTGAGCTCAGAGACTTGACAGCTCTCCTCTAGGGAGCAGACGCCTGAGAGAGACGCCATGCCCTGCTCCCGGGCAGACACACGCCATGAAGCTCCGACCCAGGATGGACTAGGCTAGAATCTCCCCGGTAAGCGCACCTTGGGGTGCTACACACAGATGATTAGAAATGGGCTAAATTAATATGTGAGAATTAGCCTAGAAGAGATTGGGCCAAGCAGTGTTTAAAAGAATACAGTGTCCATGTAATTATTTCGGGCATAAGCTAGCCGGGCAGGCGGCCGGGGGTGCTGAGAACGCAGCCCCGCCGCCCTCATTACTACAGACAATGGCACTGGGTTTTGATCCTACTTCATGTTCTGGCTGTGTGGGAGCCTAGCCAGTTTGGATGTTCACCTTCCTAGACCAGGATGCTGGGCGGGGGGGGGGGGGGGGGAGGACTTTGGACTTTCCACAGGGCAAGGAACCCTGACTGCTCTTCAGACTTGAGAGGGAGGGAGAGAGGAGTGGGGGGAGAGGGAGAGGAATGGGGGGACGTGGAGAGGAGCCGGGGGGGGAGGAGTGGGAGGCTAGGAGGAGGCGGAAATTGTTTTTTTCTCAATAAAACAAAAAGAAAGTTAAAAAAAAATAAATAAATCCACACCACATTGCCGTTTTTCTTCTACAAAGGTCCTGGAGGTGCCCCAGGAACAATCAAAAACCACCGCACTTTTCAGGAACACCCATATATATCTGACAAACAATTAAGAAGATGTTCATTAAATCCCCAAGAGTAGGGGATGGGAGGATGAAACTGAAAAGGGGGCTGTGCATGGGAACCGAAGGAGAAAATAGCAACCTGGGCATGGAGAGATGGCTCAGCAACCAGGAGGACACATTGCTCTTGCAGAGACCCCAAGTTCAGTTCCCAGTACCCACGCTCCAAGTGGGAATGAGTGCAGGCCTGAAAAGACCAGGGTGACTGGAGTGTGATGGACAGGGCAGGGTGGCGTGAGAGTGGGCAGGAAAGTCAGGAGGGGCTGGGCTTGTGCCAAGACAGGAGTAGATGTCATTCTTAGTGTGACAGGAAGCCTCTACAAGAATTTAAGACAGAGAAGGAAGAAAGAAAGAAAGAAAGAAAGAGAAAAAAGTGCTTTTATGAACTGTTCTAATTCGTGCATGGAGTGTAATATTGGGGAAGCCACCTCTGCAGCTTGGATGGCGCCTTGGCCTAGGTGATGCAAAGACAAGCTGGGGACTGGGAGGCTATGCTTTAAAAACTAAGGCAGCAGTCTTTGTTGATGGATTTGATGAGGGAAGGCATAACCAAGGCTGACAAAGTGAATTCCACGCATTCAGAAGAGGAAACTTGTAAGTGACATTATACAAACTGAGCGGAGAACATACATACACATATATGTGCATAACAGCAATTAGTGAAAAAGAGATCATGAATTTGAAAAAGAGCTTGGGAGATGTTTGGAGGGAGAAAAGGAAAGAGAAAAATGATGTAATTATAATCTCAAGAAATAAAAGTACTAAGTTTTTAAAAGAATCTAAGGGGCTATATTGTTTAAAAATATGTTCCTCTTTCTGACCAAAGGTTTGGTGAAGATAATAATCCAAAAATAACCAGAATTCAGGCTGGGCTGGGTGTTTGTTTGTTTGTCCCCATCTACATCAAGGCTGGGGTAAGTAACCACTCCATTATCCAACTTTGTCCTTAGAGGACACAGGGGACTTTATGGCATAAATGACAGAGAATTGTCCAGGTCTACCCTCAGTCCTAGGTTTTAAAATAGCTCCTGATTCTGTGTAGGGGCATCAAACAGTCCCTCTTGCTCTGTTCAGTCCAGGTTTATTGCTCTTCCATCTAGGAAGGCCCCTGGGTGACCCTACTTTATTCAGAGGCCCCTGAATTTGTTCAGGCCCCTGCCTCTGGAGACAGGATTATCTCAAAGTTTATCAGGATAATGAAGTCATTCAGGTGGGGCCTTGTGATAAGATTGGTGTCTTTATAAAAGAAAGAGACGGTACCAGAGAACTCTGCTTTCCTCTCCAATGACCCCCCCACATGCACACACACGCACACACGCACACACACACACAAGCACATACGCACACACACAATGAGGCCATATGAAGACTCAGAAGATAGCAGCTATCTGCAAGGCATGAAAAGAGATCTCACCAGCTCTGGCAGCACCAAATCTTTCAAATCCCTCTCATCACCACTCCTGGGCAGGGGTCCCCGTCCCTCTACTGCCCATCACTGTCAGAAGAACTGCCCCTCAATTATTTGGACCATTTGCCAAGGACAGCTTACCTCGCACTGCAATTTATTTCCCTGATAAAGACCAATTCAGTTTTCTATAGCACAATGATTCTATCAGTAAAATTTTGACTTCAGTCCCTCCAGGGTTTGACACAAGTGAAATGGTGTCAAATGAACCTTCCCATAAGGGAGAACAACTTGCACCCAAAGGAAAACATCCAGCTGCATCACTTCTCCCTGTTCTCAATGTTAGGGCTGGAAAGTAATGGGATTACACCTATCAAGACAGGCGTTCAATGACTATGCCTTCAATGTGCAACTCAGCCCTAGAAATGGGCTCCTGGAACCAGAGCTGCTCACAGAGTCTTCTGCTCCTCATCAGCTCCACCTAGGACTTTTGAGACTGCAACGTCTCAGTTACCACCCAGACTTACTGAATTAGAGAACTAAGTCCCTCCGGGTGATTCTTACCCACAATGGAGTGCGAGGAGCCTGCCTTGTCCATATTCAAAGCCATCATTTCTCAGCCTTGTTTTGAGATCATTTGGGGAGCAGAACGGAGTGTCTAGCCATACAGAGGGCTAAGATCAAGTGTTCAAAAAGGCTGGTGTGAAAGAAATGCCTCTCTCTAAATGCCCACTGTGGCCCTCAATCTGGGGCAGAGAGAATGGCTTTCAGAGGCAGCAAACATGCCTCCGCCATATTGGACTGCGTAGAGTAAGCAGGCAGGACCATGGAGTTGGTCCTAGCCATTCCTGTTTAGCATTTCAAAGGAAAAAAAAAGTGCTCCTGGTCAAAACATAATAACAGATACACATTCAATGAAGACAAATCCAGATGGAAAAGACCTCTGAATGGGTCGTTGTGTTGGATAAATGTACATAGGCTTGAGAGAGAGGAAAATCAGTATAGACAGTTACAATATAAAAGAGTCCAGACAGTCATAGATTAAAGGAGTAAAGATAAACTGAATGCTGGGGAAAAGTAGGTGGAGTCAGTGAGACACCATGTAGCTGCCAGAGGAGAAAGACATGAGTTGCTAGCAGGAACCTTGCACGTAAACCACAAGCCTCGTGGTAAAATATAAAATAATAGAAATCTGTTAATTCAAGATGCAAGAGCTAGCTAGAAATACATTTAAGCTATTGGCCAAACAGTATTGCAAATAATACAGTTTCAGAGTGATTATTTGGGGTCTGGGCAGCTGGAAACGAATGAGCAGCCTCTGCCAATAGGCTAGGTTGTCTCAGAGACTCATAGACTATTCCTATTGCTCTTGGTTGCCCCCACAGGTAGAAGGTAAGTTTCTATTGCTAAGACACCACGTACTTCAGACACAGTGCCCAAAAGCCCCTGGCTGAAACTGACTAAATGCCCCCCTCTGAGGACTAGCTTTTATGGCACCGGAAGAATTCATTCATGAAAGCTTCCAAAGGAGGGGAACAGACAGTCCTACCCAGCTATGACACCTATGAAATCTATGAACCGTAACAATGACCCATATGATATGATACCCCTAAGGGTGTAGTAGTGGCAAAACACCTTACTGCTAACCAAGAGCTGCCTACCTGGACTCGGGAACTGTTCAACAGGAGGGAAAGTATGTCTAGTGCTGGAAGCCTTGCCACCTCTCCAGGGCTGGTGACGTCATGGACACTGCGGGAAGACCTGCAGCTTTACTAAAGCAGCCAGTGCCTCAGCACAGTTCTCGATAGCTGTCCTCACACCCACAGGTGAGTACAGTCTTCACCATCATCAAGAAAAGTCCTCTTAGCCAGGAGGTTGTAGTGGCACACGCCTTTTATCCCAGCACTGGGGAGGCAGAGGTAGAGGGACCTTTGAGAGTTCAAGGCCAGCCTGGTCACAATGAGTTCCAGGACAGCCAGGGACCTTGTTTCGAGAAAAAAAAAGAAAGAAAGAAAAAGAAAAAAGAAAATTCCTCTTTACCATAAATGGTGACCATTACTGAAAAACACAACCAGTCAAAATACAGAGTTGTGAAGCCCAACTCTAAGGGATACATCTACAAAACAACTCCTGTACCTAAGGCTTAGAGAATATTGCAGAAGAGGGAATGGAAAATTATAAGCCGTAGGATTAGGAAATTTGCCTTGTAATTGTTCTCCTAGGAATGTCAGAAGCTACACCCATGAAATCTCACCAGCATGACTGCCTAGAATGAGCTGAACAAGGACAACACTAATAGACACGCCAAAGTGGCTGTGAAAACCACCGGGTCTCCACCCTGCACAAGTAACTATCAACAACTAGGGGGTGTTGAGAGCAGGAGAAGTAGTTTTCCCTAGGTAGAGCATACCAACTGGTAACCCAGTACCAAATACTCAGCCCTGAAAACAGGCATGCAGGTAACATTATACAGACCAAGCAGGCTATTGTTGGGAATACGTGTGTGGAGGAGTGTGTGTGTGTGTTGTGTGTATATACAAGTATATGTATGCATATACATATAAATACATACATAAACTTGTAACAACAATTAATGAAGAGAGGCCATAAATTTAAAAGAGAGCAAAGAGGGAGTGTTTAGAGGCAAAAAAGGGAGGGGGGAATGATGTAATTATATTATAATCTCAAAAAGTAAATAATAAAAAAAGAAAAGTTTTTTTCAGAGAAACTTACCGGCCACCACACCATACTTCGACCCGCCAGGAAAAAGCCTCCAACTGTCCCGCGGTTAGTGGAGAACATTGCCTGAGGGAGAGAGGGTCAAACCTTTAACAGGAAAGTAGAAGAGCGACTGTGCCAACAGAAGGACATACCCCTTCCCACGGGCATGTCCTTGTGTGCATTCCACTTTCTGAAGCACTTTTCACTCCTTATCTGCCGCCCCCTTCCCACCAAAGCCTCAGTGCATTCACACGAAGGAACTCATAGGTGCTCGCTTACATTTGATGGACAGGGAAACTGAAGCCTTGGAACTAGCTTACTTAGCTTAGAACATACTTTCTTCTCAGCAGCTCAGGGAACTTTCTCCAAAATTGACCACATGCTTGAACACAAAGGAAGACACGAAAGATACAAGAAAACAGAAATAGCTCCCTGCATCCTATCTGAACAGCACAGATTAAAGGTGGCTATCAACAACAAGAGAAACAACAAAAAATTTTCAAGCTCATGGAAACTGAAGAACTCACTAGTGAATGAAAAATGTGTGAAGACAGAAATTAAGAAAGAAATGAAAGACTTTCTAGAATTGAACGAAAATGAAAACACAACATGGCCAAACTTATGAGAAACAATGAAGACAGGTCCAAGAGGCAAGCTCATAGCACTAAGTAACTACATCAAAAAAATTGGAGAAATCGCATATGAATAACTTAACAGCACACCTGAAAACCCTAGAACAAACGGAAGAAATCACACCCAAAAGAATTAGAAGGCAAAAATAATCACTCAGGGTTGAAATCAATAAAACAGGAAAAATATAAAGAATCCAAAAAATCAAGAGTTGATTCTTTGAGAAAATCAACATAATTGACAAACTCAAAGCCAAACTAACTAAGAGGTGGAGAGAGAAAATCTAAATTCACAAAATTAGAGGCAAAAAGAGCAACATAACAATAGACATCAAGGAAATCCAGAGAATTATGAGGACATACTTTAAAAACATGTGCTCTACAAAATCAGAAAATCTAAATGAAATGGAATTTTTTTCATATACACCATCTACCAAGGATAAATAAAGACCAGATAAACAAATTTAAACATAATTATAGCCCCTAGTGAAATGGAAGCAGCCATTAGAAGTCTCCTTCCCCCCAAAAAAGGCCAGGGACAGATGGTGTTAGTGCAGAAGTTTATCAGACTTTCAAAGAAGAGTTGATGTCAGTACTCCTCAAATAATAATTCCACAAGACAGAAACAGAAGGAATATTGACCAAATCATTTTATGAGGTCACATTTTCCCTGATTCCCAAACCACATAAAGACCAAACAAAGAAAGAGAATTAAAAACTAATTCCCTCATGAACATAGGTGCAAAAATTCTCAATAAAATACTTGTAAACTAAATCCAAGAATACATAAAAAAGATCATCCACCATGATCAAATAGACTTTATCCCAGAGATGCAGGGATGCTTCAACATATGTAAATCTACAAATGTAACCCACAATATAAAGAGACTGAAAGACAAAAGCAACATGATTATTTCATTAGATATATAAAAGGATTTCAAAAAAACCCAACACCTCTTCATGATAAAAGTTCTAAAGAGATTAAGAATACAAGGGACACACCTCTTCATAAATAAAGGTAGTTTACAGCAAGTTCATAGCCAGCATCAACTCAAATGGAGGGAAACTCAAAGCAATTTCACTAAAGTCAGGAACAAGATGAGGTTGTACACTCTCTCCTCAAATATTTAATAAAGTACTTGAAGTAAAGAAGATTGAGGGAGTACAAATTGGAAAAGAAGAAATCAAAGTATCTTTAATTACAGATGATAAGATAGTATATATAAGTGACCCTAAAAATTCTACCAGGAAACTTCTATATTTGATAAACACTTTCAGCAAAGTAGCAGAATACAAAATTAACACACAAAAGTCAGTAGCCCTCCTATATACAAATGACAAAAGGACTGAGAAAGAAATTAAGGAACTAACACATATCAAAATAGTCTCAAATAACATAAAATATCTTGCATGCCCAATCATACTACAAGAGTATTTGCTCAACTATGTTCATAGCAGCATTATTTGTAATAGCCAGAACCTGGAAACAGCCTGGATGCTCCTCAATGGAAGAATGGATAAAGATAGTGTACACATTAGAGTACTACTCAGCAGTAAAAAAAAAAAAAAACAATGACATCTTGAATTTTGCATGCAAATGGATGAAAATAGAAAACACTATCCTGAGTGAGATAACCCAGACCCAAAAAGATGAATATGGTATGTACTCACTCATTAGTGGACTCTAGCCATAAACAAAGGACATTAAGCCTATAGTTCACAAGCCTAGAGAAGCCAAATAACAAGATGAACCCAAAGAAAAACATATATAGATCCTCCTGGATATTGGAAGCAAACAAGATTGTTGGGCAAAGGTTGGGAGCACGGAGGTGGGAGTAGGGGTAAGGATGAGGTTGGGAGAAGGGGAGAGAGGGAGAGGGAAGGGAGAAGGGAAAGAATGGAGAGAGCTTGGGGGAGTGGTAGGGTGGAGATGGAGGAAGGGCAGATATAGGAGCAGGGAAGAAGATAGCTACATTAAGGGAGCCATTTGAGGGTTGGCAAGAGACTTGGCTTTAGAGGGGATCCCAGGTGTCCATAGGGTTGTCTCCAGCTAGGTCCTTGGGCAGCAGAGGAGAGGGTGCCTGAACTGGCCTTGTCCCACTATCACACTGATGATTATCTTGAATATCACCATAGAATCTTCGTCCATCGACGGATGGAGATAGAGACAGAGACCCTCATCAGAGCAAGGACTGAGCTCCCAAAGTCCAGTTGAAGGGCAGAAGGAGGGAGAAGACGAGCAAGGAAGTTAGGACCGCGAGGAGTTGGTCCACCCACTGAGTCAGTGTGTCTATTCTAATGGGAGCTCACCAAATCCAGCTGGACTGGGACTGAACGAGCATGTAATGAAACCAGACTCTCTGATTGTGGCTGACAATGAGGGCTGACTGAGAAGCCATTGATAAAGGCACTGGGACTTGTTTTTACTGCATGTACTGGCTTTTTAGGACCCTAGTCTATTTGGATGCACAGCTTCCTAGGCCTGGATGTAGCAGGGAGGGCCTTGGACTTCCCACAGGGCAGGGTTCCTGCCCTCTCTCAATCAGGGAGAAGAAGGGAGGAGGGGGAGTGGGGGAGTGGGAGGGGAATGGGAGGAGGGGAGGAAGTGTAAATTTTTGAATGGAAAAATTAAAAAAAAATCTTAAAAAAAAGATCCAACAATACCACTCTTAGACATGTATACAAAGGATGTGTCATCTACCACAGAGATACTCGTGCAGCTTTGTTTATTGCTGCTTATTAATAATAACCGGAAATTGGAAACAACCCAGATGTCCACCAACAGATGAATGAATAAGAAAAGTTGGTACATTTACCCAGTGTAATGTTACTCAACCATTATTAAAAAAATGAAATCATGAAATTCTCAGGTAAATGGACAAACTAGAAGAAAATCATCCTGAGTGAAGTAACCCAGACCCAGAAAGACAAATATGTATTTGTTCATATGGGGATGGTAGCTGTTAAATTGTTGAACAAGCAGCTAGAGTTTGTTTAACTGCAGAAGTGAGGTTGAGAGGAAGGGACTAAGGGTGAGGGAGGTGTCTCCCTAGAAGGGGAATAGAAGAGATAATGATGGATGGAGGCTGGAAAGGGGAAGTGGACTGAGGGGATCAAACAGGAAGCTGGAGGGAAGAAGGGGCAATGGAGGGAATACAGGGAGAGACAGCTAAAGCTAAGGGCCATTGGAGGGGTCATATGGAAACCTAATGCAATAGAAGCTTCCTGAATTATGTACATAGATGAAGGTTCTAAATGAAATCACCAAATAACAGAGTGACCCAACTGGATATTCCTCATTACCAAATGAAGTTTATGGTACCAGAGTGGGGTTATATTGAATTGAGTTCTTAGCCAAAGTGAATCCCTAAATCCAGGCTGGGACTTGTCTGTGGGTGGTTAGGAGGATGATCTTTCATTTAGTTATGTAGTTCTGATATATAGGATATATACTGGGACAAGTTTCATAGCAGGATCTATTTGTCCCACAAGAACAAAGACACTGGAAACCCTGCCTTGTTCTTTGGCTGATTGGGTGACTTACCCCACTCTGTGAGACCATTGAGAGAATTTAGTCACACAGTCAAAAACCTTGACTCCCACAGCTAAATCTCCGCTTCCTTCCCTGAGATACATTAGAAGCCAGCTCCCTGTAGATATCTTCCATTTGGCAGGGCATGCAGTCAGGAAAGGAGTCTTTCATAAGGGCCACATTTGGGACCTTCAGACATAAAGTGAAGTGCAAGCTCATTTGAGATCAAGTGCCCTAATTCTCCCATAGCTAACTTGGGAAAGAGCTAGCCCAGCTGACACTCAGTGCTAACCCTAAAGAAAGCCATCCACTTGCTGCACCTACCCATTTCCCCTTTGCATTTTCTGTCACTAACCCGTGATGGAGGTGGGTCTTGTATCTATCTGTTGCTTTCATTGGTTAATTAATAAAGAAACTGCCTTGGCCCTGATAGGACAAAACAGGATGCTGGGAGAAAGAAGCTGAGTCAGGCAGTCGCCATGATTCTCCCACTCCAGACAGACGCAGGTTAAGATCTTTCCTGGTAAGCCACACCTCGTGGGGCTACCCACATTATTAAAAATGGGTTAAAGCAAGATGTGAGAGCTATCCAGTAAGAGGCTAAAGCTATTGGGCTAAGCAGTGTTTAAAAGAATACAGTTTCCATGTAATTATTTCGGAGCATAAGCTAGCCATGAGGCGGCCGGGTGCCGGGGACACAGCCCCACCGCGTTTATCACTACAAACCCATAGTTAATCCTAGAAATGTGCTATTTTGTACGAATGCTCTTCATAATTTAGAGCCTATTAAATCAATCTTTCTGCCTCCTAGTGCTGCTCCGGTGGGTGTCTTCCTAACCACGCTTCCCTGAACTGAGTCTCCTGGGACAGCTCCCATCTGCATTAGGACCCCAAGAGAGACACTAGGTTTGTAACCTTACGTTATCAGAGAACTGTCTTTGTTTTGTGTGTGTGTAAAAACTGGAAACTTTGCAGAACAAAAAGAGTGCAGGAAGAAAATAAAAACACATGATTCTAAGAGCAAATGTGTGAGTTCATTTAGTCTAAGAATTAGATTCTAAGTCCTTTGCTGCGCTGAGGCATCTGTCCTGAGCCTTGGCAGGGAGTCAGAAGTGGACTCTGCTGGCCCTCGATACCTTCTAGACACAAGGCTGGCACACACAGGAACTCACAGGCCTGAGGCAGCGCACACGACCTGCACAGGTCTGCAGCAGATGGCCCTGGAGCTGAAAGGAGGAGTGGACACACGCCCCCACCCCCAACCCAGAAGCTGTCTACAGCTGATAGCCACCTGCAAATGAACAATTAGTTTCCTCCAAGGGGGTCTCACTGGGGAAACAAACCACTCTTAAGGGCAGGGCCATGCCCAGCAGTGGATGCCAACACAGAATGAGCTCAGGGGCAAGTTTGGACAGTCTTGGTCTCACAATGTTATGTCAGGCATTTTTCTACCCACAGGTCCTTTGCTTATGTATTGTGTCTTCCAGTTTTGTGTTTTTAGGGGATCCCTGTGTGCTTTTATGTCCATGTGCGTTTTGTGTGCTTTTTCTTTGGCTTTTTCTTGGTGGTTATTCTGTCCTATTCTGATTTGTTTGTTTTCCTTTATCTTACTGTATTTTATTAGCATCCATATTATATTAGCCTCTCCTTATCTCTTTCAGAACAGGCCTTGGCTGCAGCATTGAATTTCCTGGTGCTCCTTTTCACTTAAACTGCACATGTTGTATTTCTTTTTGCCCTACTTGCTCCTTTAAAATGTAGACCTGCATAAGAGCGATGGCCAACAAACATCGGAACATCAGAGTCGATATCGGGATGGCTTGAAATCTCCTCTCTGAACCAAATTACATTACCATTTTTTTTTCAATTTAGTCTCAGGCTGATTCTTGGGACAAGGGCAGAAAACAGTCACATTCTTTCCAAAAATCTCACACTAGTCTCCAGTCCCAATAGATCTCCACCATCTGCACAGCCCTCAGCACTGCTGAATCATAACTTAGTTCAGGGAGATCTTGATCATCCATCTTTTCTATAAAATATCACACTGATCTACTCTATTATCACATGATGCTCAATGGACCCATATTGATAAGGCATATGTACATCAGAGGATGTAGAATGTCCAACCAAAATTCAAGAGGCCTCTATCTCAATGAAATTTCCAAGAGTCCAGGGGTACGGGGCATGTAGAGATAACCCTTTTCTAAGGTGAAAGATTAAGTTATTGTACCTGGCCCCACCCATAACCGAGAAAGAAGCACGATGCTTAATAGGCCTATGTAGGTTCTGTTGACAGCACATTCCTCACTTGGGTGTGTTGCTCTGGTCCATCTATTCAAGCTTTGAAAATTGCGAGCTTTGAGTGGAGCCTGGAACAAGGAGATGGCTCAACAGGTGCAGGCTGCTGTGCAGACTGCTGTACCACTTGGACTGTATGGTCCAGCAGACCCAATGGTACTTGAGGGGTCTATGACAGATAGGGATGCTGTTTGGTAAGTCCCCATGTGAGAATCACAGAAGAGCCCCTGGAATTTTGAAGAAAGGCATTATGATTATCTGCAGACAACTATTCTCCCTTTGAGAGACAGCTCTCGGTCTGCTATTGGCCCTTAATGGAAACTGAATGCTTGACAGTTGTCCACCAAATCACTCATGAGCTGGGTGTTATCTGCCCCATCAAGCCATGAAGTAGATTGTGCTTGGCAACAGAGGCAGAGGCAGTGAGTCTCTGTGAGTCTGCGGCCAGCCTGACCTACAGAGTGAGTTCTGAGACAGCCAGGGCTGTGTAGAGAACACACATGCACACACAAGCACAAGAAAGAAAGAAGGAAAGAAAAGAAGGAAGGAAGGAAGGAAGGAAGGAAAGAAACAAGGGTGTTGGGTCCTCAGGTGTGGCTTATAGTTTCCTGATACATGAAATGGGACAGTCATGTCCAGAGCAGCCTACATAGGTCACAGTCAGATGAAATATAAGAAACTGAGGACAAGTGGCTTGAATTTGATACTGGGAGGATTTCTTCTCTTCCAGGACTGTCCAGAGATGGAAACTGGGTCCCAGGGGAGAGTTTCCGCTGGAATGTTCTAGGTAAAGCTGTTGGTAACTTGTGAAAACTATTTTCTCAAATGTCCAGTGGAGAGATGTGTGAGTACAGAAGGAAGAGGACTGGACTCAGTAACTTTAGGCCATCTTCATGCGCTCATGAGGAAAGGGGGACATGAGAGCATCTGGACACTCTCACTCAGAGATGGAGCAGGGACAGAGAAGAGGGTTTCCAGGAAGGGCAGTGTCTTGAGGGAGGAGAAAGGAAGGCTAGCATTGGTTTTGTGTCATAAGCTCTGAGTTCTAGTTGTCTGGTGCCGATTTGTCTGAATGACTTCTGGCTACCCATTTCGACCCTCATTAATAAAAGGCAAAGGTTGGGCTCCCTGGGGCCATGCCAACACAAGAAGTCAACGATGCTAATAACTCAAAGGCCATTCCAACTCAGGCAGCAATGACCCTACTGATGCAAACAGCAAGGGTCTTAATGACAAGCAATCATCTGATTAGGCCAAAATAAAATAGGTTTGAGGGCTGAGGAGATGACTCAGAGGTCAAGAGCACTGATTTCTTCCAGAGGACAAAGGTTCAATTCCCAGCACTCACGTGGCGACTCACAATTATCTATAACTTCAGTTCAAGGTGACCTGACACCCTCTTATGAACTCATAAGACACTGTACATGTGTGGTACATATACATGCATGCAGGCAGCACACCTGTATACATAAAATATAAATTAATAATAATAATAAATTTTTAAAAAGAAGAACTTGGGTCTGATATTGGGTACTTCATATTTTATGGGTTCTCTGCCGCATGTTATTTTTATTTTGCCTTATTCTATTACATTTGTAACTCACAATGACAGTGTAGCATTTATTCCTAGTTTATGAGCCATACAAAAGTGGGCTACGGGTCAAGATTTGGCCATTTATCATAGTTTTTAACAGTTCTGGTTTGGGTTGGTAGCATCTTCCAGTACGAATAAGGTCAGCAATTCAACTTAGATGTATATAAAACCCCCTGAAGAAGCAACGAGAAATAGTGAAGAAAAGGGAAATAAATAGAAAACAGGAAATAGGACAAGGCCCAAAGATAATCAATGAAGAACAATGTAGAAAGAATACAGAGCCCACACAGGTAATGTTGGCATGGATGGGGATGGAGATGAAGAACAGTAGCTGCGGGTGATTTTCTAAGCTGAGGCACACAGTAGGCTGGGGTGCATCTGTGCAGCCCAGAAACCTTTCAGAGAGCCCATCCCTAATTCAAGCCTCAACACCTCAGTAGGATAAAGAAGATTGTTAACTGGAAGACATCCATCGTGTCAAATGAGCAAGGTCCAGAAGCACTGGCTAATAGGAGAAGATTAAACATAGACAAATACTAACAGCTCATTAAGTAGCATTTTAACAGGACAAGTGACCCTGGTTCACAGATATTTCAAAAGTGCAAACACCATAAAAATTGTAAACACTCGCAGGACTTGGAGGGGGTGCTAAGATGAGTCTGGCTCAGAGCAGCGAGATGATCAGTGCCTGGAAAGGGGGCGGTGTAACTAGCAAATGGCGGACTCACATCTTGGCTCCGACATCTGCCAGTCGGAACTGGAGGGGAAAGGCAGAAAGCAAGAACCATGCTTGAGGGCCTAGTGTCAAGGTAAGGATCAAGACACCTGAAAAAAATTTCCTAGAATCATAAAGACCTCTCAGATTCACATCACAGTATTTGGGAGAGGGGATCCTAAGAACATGCCCATTTTATACTAGGATAAACTGAGGCTGACAGGGGGAGTTCGTTCTTCATCATCTAATTCATCTGTATGAGAACAAGTACTAAAGGTGAGTATTCTAGACACCTGCTTCTGTTAGGAAGACTGGTGTAGTGATGAAGAGTCAGCCACGCTGACCCAAGAGTGACACCCAGAAGTTCTTCTGTTATATGTGGTTTCTACAATTCCAAAACAAAAGAGTCCATGCTCCCTTCCATCCTCCCCTGATACAGCTATGTCTATAAAAAGGCTAATGCCGACCATCCTTTCATAACTCAAGAGCCCACAGCTGCCTTCACAGCAAATTCAACTTTAAAGGTGGGTGAAAACCTCGCACACTCTGTCTGGCTGTTAGGTATCCAGCATCATAAATGAACTTTCCAAGTTCCAGGCTTTGAAGAACAAGTTTCTCTGGTTTGGTGTGTCCCCTGCGTCCCAAGAGGAGACGCATGTACTTCCGTCTCCCCAGGACCAGGTCACTCTGCTCACCGATTCCTTCCTCATGGCTAACCCCAGAGGTCCTCTAGAATCCCACCACACAAAGCTAACCCTTCCCCAGGAGGGGGCACTGCTCAGCCATAGGCTACCTCATGCACCTGCTACGCAGAGGCTGCACCGTTCTGGCTCTAAATTGTTTCTTTCCCATTGGAAACTGGATTCTTTGGAGGTAGGACAGTACCCACTTGCCCTGCGCCCCTCCCTGCAGCTCCTAGCAGTCCATTTTCCTGTCCCTTAAATTCTTCTTTAAAAAATTTTAATTTATTTTTTAAAAAGAAAACAAACTTTTATTTTACATACCAATCCCAGTTCTCACTCCCCCATCCTCCCATTTCTCCATCTACTCCCCACCCCACCCCCTATCCACTCCTCAGAGTGCTTTGGAGAAGGTCCAAGGCCCTCCCTATTATATCTAGGCTGAATAAGGTATCCATCCAAAGAGAATGGGTTCCCAAAATGTGGCCCTACAATCTGCCCCATTCATACAGCTGTCATCCCCATTCAGAGGGTCTAGTTTGGTCCACTGCTGGTTTCTTTTCTCTCCGGCTGGAGTTGATAAGCTCCCGTTAGCTTAGGTAAACTGTTTTGGTGGGTGAGAAGCTAAGTAACAATGTGAACCCTAAGAAAAACATACATAGATCCACATGGAAAGGGGAAAATAGACAAGATTGCCTGACAAAACTGGGAGCATGGGGGTGGGGAGAGAAGTGAGGGCAGAATGGGAAGAGGAGGGAGAAGTAGAGGGGGAGGAGAGCTTGAGGGAACGGGATAGCTGAGATGGAGGAAGGACAGAGATGAGAGCAAGGAAAGAGATACTTTGATTGAGGGAGTCATTATGGGGTTAGCAAAAAATATGGCACTAGAGAAATTCTCAGGAATCTACAGGGATGATCCCAGCTAAATCCTTAAGCAATAGAGGAGAGGGTGCCCGAACTGACCGTGCCATGCAATCAGATTAATGACTATCTTAAATGTCACTATAGAACCTTCATCAACCGATTGATGAAACAGACGCAGAGACCGCAGCAGAGCACGGAGCTGAGCTCCCTAAGTCCAGTGGAGGAGTGGGAAGAGTGAGAATATGAGCAAAGAAAGAGGTCAAGACCTGTCCCTTACCTTCTATCCTAGACTCTGTGGTCCTCTGAATCCCCCCACACAGCCAACTCAGGATATTCCTGAACCTTTCTTTGGGACCCTCCACTTTCCTACACACACGAACGCTCTAAACTTCTCCCTAGCATTCCGGGACATTCCCACTCCCTTCTCTAGACCTATAAGCCCATCTTGGTCTTTCGTGGTTCAGTGAAACCATGGCATCTCTGTGCATCCGCTCATGCCACACAGTAGCCCTGGCCCCTTCAGTCTATGTCCCAGGACCCGCACATACCCACAGCCCGACAGCCATGACCACCACGAAGTAGATGACAATGACTGAGATGTCAGCCGCATTGCGAATGCGCTCATAGGACGGTATGGGTGAATCTGTGGTGGTGACCGCGGGGCTCAAGGTGCTAATGTCCATGGCGGTGGCGAGGAGTCCCTCTGGCTCACTGGCTCCCCGGGGCGCTCACTCCTTATAATGCCTTTGAGTTAATGATCAGCCCCGAGGGAGGGGACCCGTGGTAGTAATGCTGGGCCCCCGTCGCTGCTGCTCTTCACTGCACCTTCAAGAAGCCTCTCCCCTTGTGACCCATTGAAAGAGGAGCCAGCAAAGATGCAGGAGAGACTGCTGGCAGGTGACCGTCCGCAGGTAAAGGCTGTTCTGTGAGCAGGGAGGGGCCTGCTGGGGGTGGTGCCCTCCTGGCACAAAAGTCCTCTGTACTCCCGCAGTGGGCACCCCGCGCAGTTGCCACACCTGGACTGGCACATCCTTCGTGGAGCAGAAAAGGAAGAGCTGCACAGAGGGCCCGGAACACCTGGAGCCAGCGGCGCACACTCTGTGACTCATCTGTGGCCGGTGCCTTTGAAAGAGACCCGGAGTTTCTGTGAGCATGGCTTCTCCGTGTGAAAAATGAGTGCAGGACATTTCAGAGAACTCAGCCAAGTTTTGGTTTCCTGGAGAATATTCTCAGGAAGATGAGATCGCTGTGGTAAACTCAATATAAATCTTGGCCACCAGCAGCAAACTCATCCGTTCCTGACTTCTCCACAGCCTGCCATCTTCAGGAGCGGTGCAACGGAATGAGAAGAAGGAAAAAAAAAAACAGGCTTGGAGAAAAGGGGTCTCGCCAGAGGCATTTCCTTGTCCTAAGTTTCATCTAAATGATTCAACCCACCACAGATGGAAATACTTTTGTGCTGAATTTGTACAGGCTGTTTTCCTTGTGGTTCCCTAGACAATATTGTATAACAGCTTTACATAGCTTGCACATGGTAGTCAGTTCTACACGTAATCCAGAGATGATTTAAAGCACGAGAGGACATACATGGGTTGTGTTCATAATTATATAATTGTGCCTTTGTATGTAAAGGACTTGAATTTCAATATTGATGGAATCCTGGAACCAAGCCCCCTCAGACAACAAGGGACAATTTGCAATGTGCTTTGAACCCTTTTAAAGTGTGAGAGATGTCTGGGTGTGGTGACACATCTCTGATCCCAGCACTCAGGAGACAGAGTCAAAGGGATTGTGATTGGTGACTAGGCTAAATATATGGTAAGACCCTGAATCAAAAGAATAAAGCATACAGACAAGAGGATGCCCGAGAATCTCTTTCCAAGACTTCATCAAACCCTGGACATTTGGACAGGTGTCTGAGCCACAAGCCTGGGCTCAGATCACACACAGTGAGCCAAGAGCTGTGCTGGCCCTACAGCCCAGGCCAGGCCAGAGCATCCTGCAGAGGAAGGACTTCTAGAAACCAATTCCCAGGCTAGCTTTGCAGAAGAAGCATGGGGTAACACATCAGCAACATCCCTAGCTTTCCTTCCCATGAGCCCACCAGTGCCTAGCATTCAGGCACATTAAGTCAGAATTATGTCTTCTCCTGAACAAGAGAAGGAGCCCAGAACTTGCTACCTAACTTTGCAGGCACTTGTTTTCCTCGCTTACAAAGTGGGGTCAATCATGTCTAAGGCAAATGATTCCGCGCATCAAAGGCATCTCACACCCAGTGAAATATACATGCAGTGCTCAAGAACAGGACTTACATCATCACGGTCACCTTCATGGACTCAAAGATGAGGGGCTCTCAGGAATGCTCTTGCCCTCACAGAGCTGGAGGCGGGCATGGCCTAGGCACAAATGGTTCTTTGGTTTTCACAGTGGCCATCCTTGTTTTCCCCTGTCATGGGCACTAGGACTTGTAAGGTTAGGTAAATTGCCCCAAGAGTCTGCAGATGAAAATAGCCAAACTGGTATTCAGTCGGTGTACCTGTATTTATTTTAACCATCACTGGAGAGAGGGACGGGGCGGGGACACATCAATAAGTGATGATATTCAGGCCACCCCCGGGCCAGCAGCCCTCTCTCCCTCTGACGTTACTCCCATTGGCAGTTGATCCCAATGTCTATAGGTCTCAGACATTGAAGTGAGCCATTAATTATGAGAAAGACAAGTTAAATTAGGACAGGTCTTTCTAGGCACCAACTTCTGGCAAATATCTTGGTTTGTAGCAAACTCAGAGATCTGAGGTGAGAGGAAGAAAAAAAAAACTGTTCATTGACACTCTGATCCTGGAAAGTCCAGTTCTCTGGAAGTCACACACCAATGTGACTACATATTATATATGTATTACATAGTACTAAGATAGTAAGTTTTAATGGCATCCAGATGTATTAATATCATTAAGAAAAGCTCTCTAGGCAACTGGAAAATCTTTTCAGGTGAGTGTGGGGTTGGGAAGTTATTCGTGCATTCAGCAAACACCAGGCAAACATTGTTTAAGCGGTAGGGACACGGAGAGGACAGATTAGCAGCCCCCACTTTTAGAGAATTTAAAACCTGTGCATGGGTATCTGGGGGACATCCCTTGGAAACGATAAAATGTTTTGGAATTAAAGGTGGGGGTTACATAACATTTGGGTGTGCTAACGACCACCAAACTGTCCATTTCATAATGGTTAGTTTTACACTGTGTGAATTTCGCTTCATCCCAATAAATAGTGCACAGGCCTGAATATTGCCTGAAGATAATTTTAAAAAGCTCTCCTACCTGGACCATTTCTCCCCAACTTAACAGGCTCTGTGTTTCTTGCATTTCATCCAGGTGTTCAGCACACCACCTGGGCTGAAAGAAACAGAATTCATTTCCCCATCAAAAGAACCCTCTCCGCCACCTAGTAGCGGAGCCCAGTAATCGTGCATGGAAAACTCTTTCCCAAACCCCTTATTCATTCCCTGTGCCTGCTCAGTGTCAGCTGCTAGAAATACAAATGTGAATGGCATGCCCGCTCTGCCTGAGGTCAACCAAGGCAAGTGTGCACGTGAGCCCTGCATCTGGGCGCTGTGCAGGGCCCTTCCTCTCCACCAGCCGCTCTCACAAACTTCTAGTCCCATTTTCAATCTCTTCCAAGGGGCTCCTCACTTGCCTCCATCCTTAGCCTAAATGCTATCCAAGACACCCCTACATCCTTCCAACATGTGTATCAATTTTTGAATTATGTTTATATAATTATACTTTAGTACCTATAATCTCTCTTAATGTATAAGCTTTTTGAGAATAATGCTAATGTCTCCTGGCCCTCACTGTGCCCAGGACTGGGCCGACACATAGTAGGTCCTCAGTAAACACTACTGAGTGGGTAAACGACACAGATGACATAAACAGTTACAGTGTTACAGATGCTCTGGCTGTGAAGTAAGGCAGTCTGACTTGGTCCCTTTAAAGAGGGCAGTGACGAGAGCAAAAGGGACAACCAGCAAGGGTCAGCAGCAGTCCCTGCAGCAGCATGGCTGGAGGGCGGTGTGAGAGCACAGAAGGCGTGTTCCAGGACCGGAAGTACCTGTGGTCTGCATGACTGGACATAACAGCTGGAGACATGGGCAGGCAGTGGATCACAGAGGATCTTCTGCAATATGTAAAGCATGCTGTAATCCATAAAGCTATAGGAAACCAATAAAGGCAGTTCCCTAACCTTCATCCATATCCCCTCAGAGGTGGGCTTCAGAAATCTACGTGGTCCCTAGAATCACAAGCAAATGGTGCTCAGGGAGAAAGGGTCCATGACCTTGGTCAGATTCTCAGACTGGCAAAGTAAGTTAAGAACCTCCCCTGGGGCTGGAGAGGGGCCCCGTGGTAAAGAGCATTGCCTGCTCTTCCAGAGGACCATCTCAACTCCAGTCACAGGGGGCCTGACGCCCTCTTCTGGCCTCTGCAGACACCAGGCATTCACTTGGTGCACACACATGCATGCAGACGAAACACCTGTATACAAAAAACAAGAATAAATTAAATAAATCTTTTTTTTTTTGGTTTTTCGAGACAGGGTTTCTCTGTGGTTTTGGAGCCTGTCCTGGAACTAGCTCTTGTAGACCAGGCAGGTCTCGAACTCACAGAGATCCGCCTGCCTCTGCCTCCCAAGTGCTGGGATAAAAGGCGTGCGCCACCACCGCCCAGCTTAAATAAATCTTTAAAAAAATACAAATGCTTATATACTATGGACGATAAAATCAACATTTTACATCATGAACCATTTAAAAATAAAAATAAAAGAACCACCACCTATTCTGACTGCACACACTCAAACAATCCACCTCACCCTGACCTTTCACGGTACTCACACAAAAGGTGAGCTTCCGTTTCTTCGTTTACTGCCTTTCTCTGTGCAAAGGGCAGCTCTGCTGGGCAGGCTTTGCCTTGCTTATTCTCCTCTGTCTCCAGTGTTAAATACACAAGACCTTGACAGCTCTTAACATTCAACAAATAGTTAATAACTCTATAAATCTTATTACATCTCTCCTTTCACTGGAAATAGAGGTAGCGTAAGATTTGGCATCTGAACAATTTTTAGACGTAGGCTTCAATCGCATCACCGGGTTTGAAGTGCGCTACCCTCGCCACCACCTACCCCAGGCCTTTCTTTTTACAACGCAGACTCTACCCCAACCCTGAGGCTGATTCAGCTCTCTATACCCTTGCTTTTTTTGTTTGTTTGTTTGTTTGTTTGTTTTTCGAGACAGGGTTTCTCTGTGGTTTTGGAGCCTGTCCTGGAACTAGCTCTTGTAGACCAGGCTGGTCTCGAACTCACAGAGATCCGCCTGCCTCTGCTTCCCAAGTGCTGGGATTAAAGGCGTGTGCCACCACCGTCCGGCTACCCTTGCTTTTTCTACATTTCCCTGGGCACAGCTTTTTCTACATTTTCCTGGGCACAGTCCTCTCTACCGTGCGGACCCAGAATTCCCTGCGGCTCAAGTTCCTGAATTTCCATTGGGCCGATTCTTTCTCCTTTGGCTAGCGTTCTGGGTCTCCCACGTTTGATACTGAACGTGGTTTCACTCAGCTGGAGCCCCTCCCTTCCTTACCAGCATTATCACTTGGGGAAACCGCTCCTTCCTGATCAGCGGCACCCCAAGTCCAAGTGCACAGTCCTCTCTCTTAATGACTCACGCCAGTTGTGGCCATAAACTAACACAGAATTGCTCATCTCGGTAAATATTTTGAAACTCCCTGCAACTCCATGCAGCTGCTGCCATCGTGACAACAATATTAAAGTGATACACTGCCCCGCCCTCCCTGCCCCATCTTCCTCGGCTGCCCCTGGCACCACCATCCTGCTTCTGACTGCGTGGATTTGACTGCTCTGAATACCTGTTCTAAACAGACTCTGCAGAATGTGCTGCTTTGTTTTTGGTTTGTTTTACTTAACACAGTGTTCCCAGGGCTCAGTCACACTGCAGTATCTGTCGGGACATTCTTCCTTTCTGAGGCTGGATGACGTTTTTTGGATGTCTAGACCACATTTTGTTTATCCCTTCCTTCATTTATGGACACACGGTTAGTTGTCCTCGTTTTGACGTGTTGTGATTGCCTCTGCTATGGGCATGACTACATAAGCATTCTAATCTTTATATATATAGATTAGTATATATATATATATATATGTCACAGGGACTTAGCAGTAGAGGACACACTTAGTATGTGTGAGGTACTGGGCTCAGTCCTCACCATCTAAAGAGGAAAAAGAGTGGAATGGCTGAGTAAATGAACAGATGTGTGACTGGACATGTAAACAATAGATAATAGATGGAAGGGTAGATGGCTGTAGTGATGATATGGATGATGGCGGTGGGTCAGTGGATGGGTAGATGAATAAAAGACGAATGAGCAGAAAAATGAAAGCCTCTGAATTGAGAGTGAGGAAGGCTGCTCCCTATTTTAACTGTGACAGTTTCCACATGCATCAGGAGAGACCTCTGAGGGTGTGGACATGAATCTAGGACCATCAAGTTAGTAGACCTAAGCCAGGACCCCTGTGGGTCTGGCTGGAACCTCCAAGAATTAGACCTAAGCCTGGACCTCTGCCAATCCGGGCATGAACCTGGGACCTCTGACAGAATAGGCAGGAACCAGAGATCTCTGTGGGGCCAAGCTTGAGTCTGGGACCTCAGAGGGAGTAGGCCTTAGCCAGGACCTCTGTGGATCCAGGCGTTGGTCTGGGACATCAAAAGGAATAGGCAGGACCCTGAAACCTCTGGGGGATCTAAGTGTGAATCTGGGACCTCTGAGGGAGTAAACCTGAGCCAGGTCTTCTGCGGTTCTGGGTACACCTGAACCTGGGAACTCCAAGGCAGTAGACCAGAGCCAGAGACCTTTGCAGGACCAATTCCAAGCCAGGGACCTCTGCAGGAGGGGATTCAGACCAGGATTTAAAGAAACAAGTCAAAGCTGGTAACATAGGTCAAAGTAGGCCTGAAGCAACAAACTCCAAGGGAGCAGAGCAAAGCCCCTAGGAGCACGGAGCTATCTCCAGGAACATGGAGTGACCAATGGGGTAACTAGAACTGTGGCACTGACTGTACCACGAGGAACAACCATCTGAGCTTTGCATTCACTGGCACCTAGAAGATTAATCAACAGGATCTCAGACAGCCCCAACCACACCTATGAGAGGAAAAGATGAGTAGAAAAGGTAAGAACACACGCAACAGCACAAAGAGCCATACAACACCAGTAAAACCTCAAGACCACACAACACCAGTAAAACCTCAAGACCACACAACACCAGTAAAACCTCAAGACCACACAACACCAGTAAAACCTCAAGACCACACAACACCAGTAAAACCTCAAGACCACACAACACCAGTAAAACCTCAAGACCACACAACACCAGTAAAACCTCAAGACCACACAACAGCAAGACCTGAACAACCAAATATAGATGAAGCAGAAGAAAATGACCTAAAAAATAACTTCAGAAGAGTGTTTGAAACTCTTAAAGGGGAAATGAGAAATTCCCTCAAAGAAATGGAGGAAATGACAAACAAAAAATTGGAAGACATCAGCAAATCCCTTAAAGAAAACCAAGAAAAAGCAATCAAACATACAAAAGAAACTATTCAAGACTTGAAAACTGAAATAGAGACAATAAAAAAACACAAGCCAAGGGAATTATAGAAAAAGAAATCATGAGAAAACGATCAGGAACCACAAACACAAGCATGAACAGCAGAATACAAGAGATGGAATAGAGAATCTCAAGCACTGAAGATACAATAGAGGAAATAGACCCATCAGTTAAAGAAAACATTAAATCTAACAAAAACTTAACCCAAAATATCCAGGAAATATGGGACACCATGAAAAGGCCAAATCTAAGAATAATAGGTTTAGAAGAAGAAGTGCAACTCAAAAGCACAGAAAATATATTTAACAAAATCATAGAAGAAAACTTTTCCAACCAAAAGAAAGATATGCCTGTGAATATACAAGAAGTATGAATATACAAGAAGAACACCAAATAGACTGGATTCAAAAAAGAGTCCTCCTGCCACATAATAATCAAAACACTAAACATACAGAGTAAAGAAAGAATATTAAGAGTTGCAAAGGAAAAAAGTCAAGTAACATATAAAGGTAAACCTATCAGAATTACACCTGACTTCTCATTGGAGACAATGAAAGCCAGAAGGTCATGGTCAAGTGTTATGCAGACATTAAGAGACAACGGATGTCAGCTCAGACTGCTATACCCAGCAAACTTTCAATCACCATAGAAGGACAAAACAAGATATTCCATGACAAAATTAGATTTCATCAATACCTAGCCACAAACCCAGTGCTACAGAAAATACTAGAAGGAAAATTTCAACCCAAGGAAGTTGGCTACACCAACAAAAACACAGATAATCGGTGGTCTCAGAGGCAGAAAATCCCAAAGAAGGGGAAAATGCACAAATTAACATTACTAACAATGAAAACTAAATTAACAGGAGATAGCAATCACTGGTCATTAAATTCCCTTAGTGTAAATGGATTCAACTCACCTATAAAAAGGCACAGATGGTGTAGGAGGTTCTTTTGTTCATGTGTTACTTTCATTGGTTAATGAATAAAGAAGCTGCTTTGGGCCTGATAGGGCAGAACTTAAGTAGGCAGAAAAGACAGAACTGAATGCTGGGAAGAAGGGCAGAGTGGGAGATGCCATGGATCTTCTGCCTGAGAGGGACACTGGTTAGAATCTTGCCAGTAAGCCACAGTCTCGTGGCAATACACAAATTAATAGAAATAGGTTAAATTAAGATGAGAGAATTAGCCAATAAGAAACTAGAGCTAATGGGCCAAGCAGTATTTTAATGAATACAGTTTCTGTTTGATTATTTCGGGTGTAAGCTAGCAGGGAGGCTGGGACAAACAAAGGGCTTCGCTCCCTTGTAACACACAGGCTAACAGATTGGATACAAAAACAGAATCCATCCTTCTGCATACAAGAAACACATCTCAACCTCAAAGACAAACATCATCTCAGAGTATAGGGTTGGGCAAAATATACCAATCAGATGGAACTAAGAAACAAGCAGGTGTAGCTATCCTAATATCTAACAAAATAGACTTCAATCTGAAATCAATCAGAAGAGACAAAAAGGTCATTACATATTAGTCACAGGAAAAATCCATCAAGAGAAAATCTCAATACTGAACACCTATGCCCCAAATACAAGGGCACCCTCATATGTAAAAGAAACACTTCTAAAGCTTAAATCATACATTAAATCCCACACACTAATAGTGGGAGACTTCAACATTCCCCTCTCACTATTGGACAGGTCAGTCAGACAAAAAATGAACAGAGAAATAAGGGAACTAACAGATGTTATAACTCAAATGGACTTAACGGACATCTATAGAATATTCCATCCAAACAGAAAAGAATATACCTTTTCCTTAGCACCTCATGGAACCTTCTCAAAAATGACTACATACTTGGTAACAAAACAAACCTCAACAAATACAAAAAATTTGGATTAACCCAATGTACCTTATCAGATCACCATGGTTTAAAACTAGAAGTCAACAACAATGCTAATTCCAGAAAGCCCACAAACTCATGGAAATTAAACAATGCTCACTTGAAGCATCAATGGGTCAAGGAAGAAATAAAGGGAGAAATTAAAGACTTCCTAAAATTCAATAAAAATGACCACACAACATATCCAAATTTATGGGACACAATGAAAGCAGTGTTAAGAGACAAGTTCATAGTACTAAATGCCTACATAAAGAAGTTGGAAAAAATCCCACACTTGTGAATTAACAGAACATTTGAGAACTTTAGAACAAAAAGAAGCAAACTCACCTAAGAGAACTAGACAGCAGGAAACAATCAAATTGAGAGCTGAAATCAACAAAATAGAAACACGGAAAACAATACAAAGAATCAATGAGACAAAGAGTTGGTTCTTTAAGAAAATCAACAAAATACACAAACCGTTATCCAAACTAACCAAAAGGCAGAGAGAGAAAAATATCCAAATTAACAAAATAAGCAATGAAAACGGGGACATAGCAACAGACATGGAGGAAATAGAGAGGATCATCAGGTCATATTTTGAAAACTTGTACTCCACAAAATTGGAAAACTTAAAAGAAATGGACAACTTTCTGGATAAATATCACTTACCAAAATTAAATCAAGACCAGATAAGCAAATTAAATAGACCCATAACTGCTGAAGAAATAGAAACAGTCATGCCCAGCCAGAAGGTCCCCAGAAGGGAGTGCAGGGCACCTCCAGCTCCTATTGAAGGGGCTTCTTTGTTCCACAGGACACTGCCCCTCCCCCAAGTTAGCCCTTTTGTCTGCAGGATCCTTGGACTTCCAGGAGTCCCTGTTCTTGTGCTGAGGAATTCCATCCAGACAGAACCTTCATCTGGCGATGGATGGTGATAGAGACAGAGACCTACATTGGAGCACTGGACTGAGCTCCCAAGGTCCAGATGAAGAGCAGAAGGAGGGAGAACATGAGCAAGGAAGTCAGGACCACGAGGGGTGCGTCCACCGACGGAGATGGTGGGACTGATCTAATGGGAGCTCATGAAGGCCAGCTGGACTGGGACTGAACGAGCATGTGGTCAAACCGGACTCTCTGAATGTGTTTGACAATGAGGGCTGATGAAAAGCCAATGACAATGACACCGGGTTTTGATTCTACTGCATGTGCTGGCTTTTTGGGAGCCTAGTCTGTTTGGATGCACACCTTCCTAGACCTGGATGGAGGGGGAGGGCCTTGGACTTCTCTTAGGGCTGGAGAGGGAGGGGGGAGGGAGAATGGGGGGAGTAGGAGGGAAATGGGAGGAATCGAGGAGGTGGAAATTTTAATAAATAAATAATAAAAATAAATACTAAAATAATATTTTTAAGAAAAGAAAGAAATAGAAACAGTCATCAAAAGTCTTCCAACCAAAAAAAGCCCAGGACCATATGGTTTCAGCTCAGAATTCTACAAGACTTTCAAAGAAGAACTAATATCAATACTCCTCAAATTATTCCACACAATAGAAACAGAGGGAACATTGCCAAACTCTTTTCATGAGGCTACAATTACCCTGATACCCACATGCATCAGATACTATTGTATTGTTTGGATTTTGTTTTTTGCAACAGGGTTTCTCTGTATAGCAGCCCTGGCTGTCCTGGAATCACTCTGAAGACCAGGATGGCATTGAACTCACAGAGATTCTCCTGCCTCTGCCTTCCAAGTGCTGGGATTAAAGGTGTGGACCACCTGGCATGGTGGTACTTGCTTATAATCACAGCACTCCACTCAGAAGACAGAGGCAGGAGGGTCTCTGAGAGTTCAAGGCCGGCCTGGTCTAAATAGCAAGCTACAAACCAGTTAGGCCTATACAGAAAAACCTTTTCTCAAAATTTTAATTAATTAATGTTAATGTATATTACTAAGTGGGAAAAGTCAATCTGGAAAGGTTGTATTTGTGTGACACCGGGGGACAAAACAAAGCTCTGAAGTCCACAAGAAGGTCTGCACTTGCTGATAGTTTGCTGCAGAGAGGAAGGGACATTGGGTGTTTAGAAAGGTGAAATTAGACTGTATGATACTATAAGAATAGATATGTAATAATAGATATATTATCATAATTCACAGACCGTGAACCCTAGTATAAACTATGGACTTTGGTTAATAATGAGGCTATCATCCATGACGAGTTCCGATCCAGAGTGTGGTGCTGGGTGTGTCAGAATCAGAGTTTTATAGGAACGCTCTGTACTTTCTATTCCAATTTACTATGAACCTAAAACTACTTCTAATGAAATAATTATGCATGATCCATTGATAAAACAATTTATTTCTAAAAATTTATGTTATAAATATATAGCATAACATATAGGCAAATAAAAGGGCAAAATAATCTATATTTAAATTTATTTATTTTGGAACTATTCTGAATTGAAAATAATATGAAATGGCATAAATGTCCATCCATAAAGCACTGGTATATATACACAGATATATATGCATATATAGTATGTCTACGCAATGGAATATTACTACATAGCTATTTTTAGAAAGAAAGAAAGAAAGAAAGAAAGAAAGAAAGAAAGAAAGAAAGAAAGAATTCCCAGCCAGTCTGGTGGTGGCACATACCCTTAATCCCAGCACTTCAGAGGCAGAGACAGGTGGACTTCTGAATTCAAGGCCAGCTTGATCTACACAGCAAATTACAGGACAGCCAGAACCAAGAAGGAAGGAAGGAAGGAAGGAAGGAAGGAAGGAAGGAAGGAAGGAAGGAAAAGAAAGCCCTCATGTGACAGGTAAGGCAACCAAGAGCCTAAGAATTAGCTTCATCTGTAAGTTAATAACACACTATATACAAGCAAATATTTGAAAGCCCTCATAAATGCATGCCCATGTAGGCATATACATAGCAACATAAAACACAAGACCTAAGTCTGAGGTGCAGAGACACTCCTTCTAGACTGACTTCATCTAGAGAATGGAGAACCCCAAAATGCTCCAAAGTGGAAAATGATAAAATCTCTGATTCTGGAGCAATTCTGTGGTTGAAGAGGGTCTGCTGTTCAGCCATCCAGCTTCAGTTACTTTGCATGGGTATGTGGAACAAGGGGCTTCTCAGAAATACTGATAGAAGAAAGGAATTGGTCAAGATTGTGTTCAGAAAGAGCAGAGAAGACAATTTAATATGGGCTTTAATGGGGCTGCGGTTCAACCACAAATGAAGGCCTCGTGGTCATTCCTGGAAGACTCCCCAAGGCATGTGTCTCTCCCAGGTTAAACCCTGACCCCATTCATCCTGAGTCACGTTCCTCTGGCCTTCCACATCTTGAAAAAGAGGCTGGAGAGTCTCCTCGGGTGCAAAGTGTGCTCTGGAGTCAGCTGCTCATGTGAAAGGGACGTGGTGCCGTGGGGCAAAGGCCTCTTTAACTACAGTTGTCATTAATACTGCGATTGCCACCACACGGCACTGATTCTGGAAGACGGTGTGCCTTCTGGACTGTGGAAAGCTACTGTCATTGGTGACCTTGACGGCCGGGTCCTTCGATCCAAAAGAAAGCCAATGGCAGGTTTTAGAGTCACATGACTTTTAACAAAAATCGGCTCTTCACACTGAAAAAGGCTAAGAGCCTTTGCCCACCTACTCATTCGACACTCATGAAATCAAGGCCCAAAGAGTGAGGGTGGCTTCTCTAAGATCATTGCCTGGCTCTGAGCAAGTCATCTGTGTTCTGCGCATCTAAAAACATTGCCTCGAACATTGTCTCGAACATTACAATGTGAGGTTCAGTCTGTGTCTAACTTCCCGTGTCCATGGATTGGTAGGATTAATGTAGCAGAAATGACCATCCTACCAAAAGCCATCTACGAATTCAATGCAATTTCCTTCAAATTCCAACACAATGCCTCACAGAAATTGAAAGGACAACGTTCAGCTTCATATGAATACACAAAACACTCAGGATAGCGAAAGCACTCTTAAATGTTAAAGAACTTCTGGAGGTTTCATCACTCCTGATCTCAAACTGTACTAAAGAGCAACAGTAATGAAAAACCAGCATGATACTGGCACAGAAACAGACACGTTGATCAATTAAATAGAACCAGCCTCACAGAAAAAGGTCCAAAGACCTATGGACACCTGGTTTTTTATAAGGAAGCCAGAAATACACGCTGGTAAAAGGACAGCATCTTCAACAGATGGTACTGGTCAAAACAGATGGCTGCATGCAGGAGATGCAGAGAGAGCCGTCCCTGTCATCTTGTTCAGAGTGGACAGCTGCATGCAGGAGATGCAGAGAGAGCCGTCCTTGTCATCTTGTTCAGAGTGGACAGCTGCATGCAGGAGATGCAGAGAGAGCTGCCCCTGTCATCTTGTACAAAGTGGACAGCTGCATGCAGGAGATGCAGAGAGAGCCGTCCCTGTCATCTTGTTCAGAGTGGACAGCTGCATGCAGGAGATGCAGAGAGAGCCGCCCCTGTCATCTTGTACAAAGTGGACAGCTGCATGCAGGAGATGCAGAGAGAGCCGTCCCTGTCATCTTGTACAAAACTCAACTCCAGACCTCAACACGAGGTCAAATGCACTGAATCAGGTAGAAGAGAAAGTGAAGGACAGTCACTGGTACAGGAGACGACTTTCTGAACAGAACACTGATAGCACAGGCACTGAGGGCGACAATTAATAAATGGACCTCAGGAAACAGAAAAACTCCTGTGGAAAAGGACACCGACATTCAGACAAAGCAACAGGCTACAGAATGGGAAAATAATTTTATCAAGTATATACCCAAGAGAGGGGTAATACCCAAAATATAAAAAGAACTCAAAAAAAAAAAAACTGGACTTCAAGAAAAAATATGTGGTACAAATCTGAACCGAATTCTCAGAAAAGTAAATCAAATGGCTGAGAAATATTTAAAGACATGCTCAACATCCTTAGTCATCAGGGAAATGCAGTTCAAAACTACTTGGAGGTTTATTTCCTCTTACACCGATCAGAATGTCCAAGATCAATAAAACAAGTGACGTCTCATTCAGCAATGTACACTAGAGGGCACACTCATCCACTACCTGTGGGAGTGTAAGTTTGTACAAGGCACAATGGAAAGCAGTGTGATGGTTCACTGCAAAATGAGAGTCAGTGCTTCTCATGTATTTCTTCCTTTCCCTTCTCCCGCTCTTCTGACCCACCATTCTGCATGTTGGGGTTTTAGAGTTTCCCCACAACTCTTGGATATTCAGTCCCACTTATTTTTCTTTCTGCTTTCCAGTTTGGGGAGCTGGCCCCATCCTCAGTCTCAAAGACTTTTTCCTCAGCTCTGGCTAGCAGACTTCACCTCTTCTATTTTTAATTTAATTTTAATTTTTTTATTGTTAATATTGAGCTATATTTTTTTCTCTGCTCCTCTCCCTCCCTCCCCATGCTCCTTTCTCATGATGCCCATACTCCCAATTTACTCAGGAGATCTTGTTCTTTTCTACTTCCCGTATAGATTAGATCCATGTATGTCTCTCTTAGAGTCCTCATTGTTGTCTAGGTTCTCTAGGAGTGTGAATTGTAACCTGGTTTTTCTTTGCTTTATGTCTAAAAGCCACTTATGAATGAGTTCATATTATATTTGTCATTCTGGGTTACCTCACTCAATATCATGTTTTCTAGATCCATCCATTTGCCCACAAATTTCAAGATGTCATTTTTTTCCACTGTGTAGTAGTACTCCACTGTGCAAATGTATCACATCTTTTTTATTATTCTTCAGCCGAGGGGTATTTAGGTTGTTTCCAGGTTCTGCTATGACAAATAATGCTGCTGTGAACATAGTCAAGCACATGTCCTTGTGGTATAATTGAGCATCCTTTAGGTATATACCCAAAAGTGTTATTGCTGGGTCTTCAGGTTGGTTGTTTCCTAATTTTCTGAGAAATCAAATAATTTCCAAAGCAGCTGTCACAGTTTGCACTCCCACCAGCAATGCAGAAGTGCTCTCTTTACCCCACATATTCTCCAGCATAAGTTTGAAGGCGTAAGTCACAAACAATGCCACACCAATTTGGAATTATGATTAATAGGGTGGTATTTATTTAAAGGGGAAAAAACTTACAGATCGCCGTCCCAGACAACAGCCCTCTACACAACCAGACAGGGAGTCTAGTCACCCGCGGAGCAGGAAGTGAAGAGAGAGAGGAGAGGGAAGTGGCCGCTTTTTTAAAGGGAGAGAGACCACGCCCCAATGGGCTGGTATCTCAGCTGGAGGAGTGGGAGGACCTCCTGCAACACCTCCCCCTTTTGTTTAAATAAGAGAGTTCTAAACCTATTATGAAATTATATACAATAAGTACAAATATCCTATTCTAACTAGCTTAGGTCTTGTATAATAAATAACTTGGCCAAGTCATGAGAGAAAGTAACTACATTTATATAGTCTTCAACCCCATCGAAGATCTGAGAAAGGAAATAATGTTACCTGGGTAATTAGGAAGTTCAGCAAAACAACTTCCAAAACATGCAACAAATCACAGAGACAACTGGCTACCTGGGCAATCACCCAAAGTCACGTTAGCAGCGTTGAAGCAACCAACTTTGGCTAAGGCCTAACATAACTGACATACCATTTTCAAAGGCAAGCAACTTTTCAAAACTATCTTACCCTGTCTTGGCAGGATATGACAGTCCTGTTTTATCCATTGATGCATGCTCTGTATCTCTGTCAGTGGTTGAGGTATGGGCATTTCTTTGCCCAAAGGCCAGTTCTGCCAAAAAGAAAGGCTCCAGGTGGAGTGTCTTTGGTGCTCAACATTCTCTCGGGGATAGAGTGGTGTTGCCAGGAGCAATTGTGTCTCACTACCACAAAACTCTGAGTTAGATTAAAGGCCATTTTCTACAGCTCTTTGAAGAAGTTGAAGATTATCTATCTATACTGAGTATAATCTCTATATATCTAAAGAACCTGATTAGTCTAATTATAAATGACAAACTTAGATGACTATTAGTCTATATAATTCTCAATATCTATCTAACTTAAAGACTAAGAAAATAAACGACTGTGAAACAAATGAGGACAATGACCTCCAAATATAAACAATGTACAAATATACATTGCAGTAGGTAAATATATATCAATACACAAATATTATATAAGTATCTTAATGAGAGGTAGAAATGTACACTGCAATATGGTAAATATATACAATATATATCAATACAATATATGTCAATACATAAAAAAATGTTTTAAACAGAGGTAGAAACATGCATGCATACAATAGTCAATATAATTTAACTTTGTATCAATATACAAGAATCTATACCAATATATTTGTTTAAAAACAGTAACTCACAATTACAAATCTATTATCCCATCATCCCTCTTTTTTTTTTCAAAATGATCCCTGAGCTTATAAAATTCCTCCCCCAACCCTCAATCATATACTAATTATAATCAACCCCTAAATGATGCCCCTAAACCCAAGGGCAAACTTTATGGGGAGAGGGGACGTCGTCCTCTAGAATTACTTCCAGCTGTCATAGGGGCAACGTTCTTTCTGGGGGATCCTGTGAAAGTAAAATGATGGTTAAATTTCAAGATCAATGTCTTTTAAAATTGCCAATAGTCTCTGAGTATTTTGTGCAGGTCTGGCCAAAATGTTGTATAAGATGTGCACCATTTAGCTAACCAAGTTGGAACTGTCTTGTGCAGCTGGTACCCAAAGCAGGTCTTGTAGTAGCGCTATCAGTATCATGACGTCATATCAACCAGGTGGAGTTGTTGTTATGAGGCCCCATCTTCTTCCTGGAAACTTCAAATGTCACTTCAGGAAAAACTCATTGTTCATTGTGAAAAACTTAAACATTAATCATATAGACATATATATATATATATACATACATATTCACTGAAAGGCATGATAGATATATTCAATGAAAAGTATGATCAATATGAAGAAAAGCAAAGATGTTTTTTGAACTCATATTTCTTTCTGTCCCATATCATGGCTCTTGACATGAGACAGAAACTCCAGAAACTCTGGGTTTTTCTCTTACTAACAGGCTTGGAATTGGAGAGGGACTGAGCCAGAGTCCAACTTCAAAACCAGCTTTATAAATTTAGAAATATGGTTTAATATATTTTACTTACACAACCCATTCAGTTTTCTTGATATTTCCTATTGGGCAGGTATTTTTCCATCTGTCAGTATCCAAACATCCAGGGTCCCTTGAATTTTTCAAAGATGAGTGTTTTCCTGTGGAGATAAGAACAGAACCCTGCCCCCATTCTATATGTTTTTCTTACCACCTGTATGAATATCATCATTGTGGATGAGTTGTCATTTCTCCTTTCCAGGAGGTTTCTCCTCTTCAAATCGAAACTTTATTAATTTTGATGGTATCCACAATTTTTCTTCTCCTGTGGAAATAAGAGCAAAACCCCTTCCCCAACGTAGCACATCTCCTGGCTTCCATTGAGAGGTCAGCACATCTTTGAAATAAATCGGTTGATTTAGTTCAGCAGACTTTTCCATTATCCAATGTCTTTCTGCTGCTGTCGTTCCTTTCTCATTAGCGTTAAGAAAATTCAAGGTTAATAAAGCATTATGTAATCTATTTCTGGGGGTATTTTCGGTCCCTTTCTGTTTGTTCAGCATATCCTTTATAGTACGATTTGATCTTTCTATAACTGCCTGACCTGTAGGATTATTTGGTATACCTGTAATGTGTCTTATATTATAATAATCAAAAAAGCATTTCATTTTCTTAGATACATATGCTGGACCATTATCTGTCTTTATTTGTGCAGGTATACCCATGATGGCCATAACTTCCAATAAATGTGTGATTACTGAATCAGCCTTTTCTGAGCTCAGGGCAGTAGCCCATTGAAAACCTGAATACGTGTCTATGGTATGGTGTACATATTTTAATTTACCAAATTCCATAAAGTGGAACACATCCATCTGCCAGATTTCATTTCTCTGAGTACCCTTTGGGCTACTCCCTGCAGGCAACGGTGTTTGATTATAGAAAGAACAAGTAGGACATCTCTTTATAATGTCCTTAGCTTGTTGCCAAGTAATGGAAAATTCTTTCTTTAGGCCTTTACTATTGACATGATGCTTCTTATGAAATTCTGAGGCCTGCAACACACTTCCAATCAATAATTGATCAATCTCAGCGTTGCCTTGGGCTAGAGGACCAGGCAGACCTGTATGAGACCGGATGTGTGTTATGTACATCGGACAAAGCCTGTTCCTGATTATGTCTTGTACCTGGATAAACAATGAAGTCAACTCTGTGTCATCTGGTATAAATTCAGCAGTTTCAATATGCAAGATAACTCTTTCTGCATATTGTGAATCTGTAACTATATTAAGTGGTTCTTTAAAATCCCTTAGCACCATAAGAATGGCATATAATTCTGCCCTGGGCAGAATTATAAGGGCTTTGTTCCACCTTACTCAATCCATCTGACTTGTAATCTGCTTTCCCTGATTTATTTGCATCAGTATAGAACGTATGGGCTCCAGTTATTGGAGCATCACGTACAATTCTAGGAAGAATCCAAGAAGTTCTTTTTATGAGGTTAAGTCTACCACTTTTGGGATAGTTGCTATTAATTTCTCCCAAAAAATTAGCACAAGCTCTTTGCCACGGTTCATTGTCTTCCCATAACTTTTTTATTTCTTCAGTAGTAAAAGGCACTATAATTTCTGCTGGGTCTATACCTGCTAGTTGACGAAGTCTCAGCTTACCTTTTATAATTAATTCAGAGACTTTTCCACATAAGTTTTTAATTTTTTACTTGGTTTATTAGGTATAAATATCCACTCTAAAATAATATCTTCCCTCTGCATTAGAATCCCTGTAGGAGAAATTCTGGAAGGCAATATGACTAGGATGCAGCTAAGATTTGGGTTCACTCTATCCACATGTGCCTCCTGTAATTTTTCCTCAATCATTGTCAGTTCCTTTTCTGCTTCAGCTGTCAGTTTTCTTGGACTATTCAAATCTTTATCACCATCTAAGGTTTTGTTTAAATGAACTATTAGATCAGGTGTTATCCCAACAGCTGGTCGTAGACTGGAAATGTCTCCTAACAATCTTTGGAAGTCATTAAGAGTCTTTAACCGGTCTCCCCTAACTTGTGCCTTTTGCGTTTTAATTTTCTCTAGCCCTATTCTGTAACCTAGGTAATTAGTAGAATTTCCTCTTTGAATCTTTTCAGGGGCAATTTGTAATCCCCACCTAGGCAAGACTTTCTTTACTTCTTCAAACATCCTTTCTAAAGTATCTTTATTTGAATCAGATAACAAGATGTCATCCATGTAATGACAAATTATGGACTTGGGGAATTGTTTACGAATTATTTCCAATGGCTTACTTACAAAATATTGGCACAATGTAGGACTATTGAGCATACCCTGTGGGAGGATAGTCCATTGATATCTCCTATTAGGCTGAGAATTATTATAAGTAGGCACTGTGAAGGCAAATTTTTCTCTATCCTTTTCTTGTATGGTGAAAAAACAATCTTTCAAATCAATAACTATAAGAGGCCATCCTTTTGGTAACAGAGAAGGCAAAGGAATTCCAGATTGTAGTGGGCCCATAGGTTGAATTACTTTGTTGACAGCTCTTAGATCTGTCACCATTCTCCATTTACCAGATTTCTTTTTTACAACAAACACAGGAGAATTCCAAGGGCTGGTTGATTCTTCAATATGGTGAGCATCCAGTTGTTCTTGCACCAGCTGTTCTAATGCCTGTAGTTTATCTTCAGCTAGAGGCCACTGTTTGATCCATATTGGCTTCTCAGTTAGCCATTTTAAAGGTAGGGCTGTTGGTACCTCTAAAGGTTTGGTATTTGCTGTATGTTCTTGTACAGCCTGAATGGCTGGTGACCTTTTTCCATAATATCTCATCATATCCTTCCCAGAATTATGAGTTCCTGGAAATATAGGAATGTTAATCTGGGTATTCCATTGCTGTAGCAGGTCACGGCCCCATAAATTTATGGCAATATTGGCTATATATGGCCTTAGTCTTCCTATTTGCCCTTCGGGCCCTATGCATTCAACCCATCTTGTGCTTTGTTTTACACGAGATAGGGTTCCAATTCCCAGGAACTGAACATCTACCTCTTGAAGAGGCCAATTCGGATGCCAAGATTCTGGGGTAATGATACTTACATCCGCACCTGTGTCTAATAAGCCTTCAATAAAAGTGCCATTTATACAGACTCTTAGCTTTGGTCTTTGATCATTAATAGAAGTCTGCCAAAATATACGTTTACTCTGTCCTACTGGGTTTTTTTTTTTTTTGGTTTTTTGAGACAGGGTTTCTCTGTGGTTTTGGAGCCTGTCCTGGAACTAGCTCTTGTAGACCAGGCTGGTCTCGAACTCACAGAGATCTGCCTGCCTCTGCCTACTGGGTTTTTTGACTCATCCTCCACATGTAATTCATCATTTAGACTAGTATTACTTTTTACAGCAGAAATTGGAGCTTTTAATTTTCTTGGTGAGGCACGTTCTCCACTGTGACTGGGAATGACTGGGCCACTGTTGGCTTGGGGGCCTGCGAGAGGCCCCTCAAGGAGTTTCCCGATGATATCGGATTGCCCTGTCTGTCTGTTGTTGACCTGCATTCGTTGGACCAATGTCGGCCTTTACCGCATCTCCTACATATACCTGAAGGCCGAGGTCTCCTATTTTTGTCATTCCCAGAAGAGATAATATTCCTAGAAATTCTTCGCCTGCAATCCCTTTGCAAATGTCCTAATTTACCACAATTAAAACACCTGGCAGTTTGATGTCTTCTCATTGCTTTGGAAATCGCTTCTCCTACCCAAGATTCATCATTATAGCTAAACGTCTCAACATTCATCGTATGCTGAATCCATTCATCCATAGGTGCTGATCTAGACTTTAAAGGCCCAATTGTCTTTTTGCATTCTATGTTTGCATTCTCAAAAGCTAGAGATTCAAGAAGTATTCGTCTAGCTTCTGGGTCTGTTACCCCTATGTACAGAGCCTTAATTAATCTTTGCAAAAAGTCAATAAAGGGTTCTCTCTGTCCCTGCCTAATTCTGGTATATGATTCAACCCTTTTTTCTGGATCTTGTATCCTATTCCAAGCATTTAAAGCTGCTTGGTGACATAGACACAGTACTTCATCATCATAAAGAGCTTGGACCTGTGGATCAGCATATTCTCCTGCACCAAGAATTTGATCTTGGGAAACCTCAATACCCTTTGCTCTTCCTTGCTGTTCCATATGTTTGGATTCTTCTCTGAAATAAATTCCAAACATCAAGGAAGGTCCATTATCTAAAACTGCAGACACTAACTGATGGAAATCATGGGGGGTAGCTCTAGCATTAGAAGCCCAAGTCCTTATCGTTTCCTTTACATATGCATTGTGCAAGCCAAAATTAACAACAGCTTGCTTAATTTCTTTCAGATCATTCATTGCTATTGGCATCCATCTAGCTTCTCTGACTCCCTTTGAGCCTTTAGAAGTTGATGCTTTTTCAGAATTAAGTATAGGGTATGTCACTAGAACCCTGGGTAAGCCAGTTCTAATAGCTGGTGGAGGCATTGTATCCTGTCCTTGTGCCTCCTTACTCTGTTCACCAGCTGCAATAATTTCTCCAATCTTTTCAAATCTTTTTATCATTGTCTCTCTTAAATCCTGAATCTCCTGACCTGTATATATTTCCAGTGATTTCACTGAGGCATCAATTTTTTGGTCCCATTCTGCACCTGTGATTCCAGAGCTTTAATTTTTTCCTTCAAAGATAACATGTCCTCCTTAAACTTTTCTTGTATATCATGTAGATTCCCATCTTGGAGGTACATTCTGTCTGTTACCTTATCAAAACTTTGTGATAAAGTCTGAAGGTCAAATTCAACAGCCTGAACCCTTTCAGGTAACTTTCTAATACTCTTGGATATGGAGTCAATTTTGTCTGTCATAGTATCCACTTGTTCAGATAACCTCTGATTTTCAATAATTTTAATCCTGTCAATTAGTTGTTCATTATTAGTTCGTAAAGATTCTATCGTTCTTAGGAGTGCCATATTCTTCTGTTCATTATTAGTTTGTAAAGATTCTATCGTTCTTAGGAGTGCCATATTCTTCTGTTCATTATTAGTACATAAAGATTCAATCATTCTTAGGAGTGCCATATTCTTCCTTAATGATAGAATATGGAAAAGAAAACTGAAACCTAGTAACAAGCAAATTAAGGTATCCCCATAATCATATAAACCTTTAATGATGTAATCCATTGTATTAGTAAATATAAATTTACTAATCCATTGTATTAGTGAAAACAAAGCAGTAAAATTTGCGTTAGAAACGAAAACTGCCATATTACCTATTATCCAGCAGGTGGCGCTGTTGCCGAGTCGCAATGAAAACGGGGTCCTGTTTCAGTGCCTTAGTAGATGTTAAAAACTGGAAAATGCAAGTTTCTCAACAAAGTAAATATAATTAAATCAATTCCAGAGACGGAACCAGAAACCCAGAATCCAGGGGTAGAGAAGAGCAACCTGGAAGCAGCTTATGCCTCCACATGACAGAGTCACCCTGAGGGGTTGTAGCTTTCAGCAACCGCGTGCTCTGGTTTGCGCCACTTAAGAGCTGTGCTCGCAAGGGAGATTTAAAACCACTCAGAAAAGAGCAAACCACTCGGGCAGAGACTATGCAGGCCTGTGGAGTTTAAATCCACATGGGGAGGCCAAGGCTGCCGCTGCAAGGCACAGGCAGTGGCTGAGGAAGGGAGGGCTCCTGCCAAGCCGAACTCGCGGCCGGCAGCTGAGCGGGGAAAGGAGAGGTTCTAAAACCAAATGTTGGGTGCCAAATGAAGGCATAAGTCACAAACAATGCCACACCAATTTGGAATTATGATTAATAGGGTGGTATTTATTTAAGGGGGAAAAAACTTACAGATCGCCGTCCCAGACAACAGCCCTCTACACAACCAGGAAGGGAGTCTAGTCGCTGGCGGAGCAGGAAGTGAAGAGAGAGAGGAGAGGGAAGTGGCTGCTTTTTTAAAGGGAGAGAGACCACGCCCCAATGGGCTGGTATCTCAGCAGCTATAGGCTGGAGGAGTGGGAGGACCTCCTGCAACATAAGTTGTCATCAGTGTTTTTGATCTTGGCCAGTCTTACAGGTGTATGATAGTATCTCAGAATTGTATTGTTTTGCATTTCTCTGATGACTAAGGATGTTGAACATTTCCTTAACTGTCTTCCAACTATTTTAGATTCATCTGTTGAGAGTTCTCTGTTTAGGTCTGTACCCCATTTTTTATTGGATTTTTTTGTTCTTTTGATGACCAACTTCTTGAGTTCTTTGTATATTTTGAAGATGAGCCCTCTGTCTAATGTAGAGTTGGTGAAAAACTTCTCCTATTCTGTAGGCTGCCATTTTGGATTGTTGACTGTGTCCTTTGCTTTACAGATGTTTCTCAGTTTCAGGAGGTCCCATTTATTGTTTCTCTCAATGTCTGTGCTACTGGTTATATTTGGAAGTGATCTCCTGTGCCAATGCATTCAAGTGTACTGCCCACTTTCTTGTCTATGAGGTTCAGTGTGGTTAGTTTTATATTGAGGTCTTTGATCCATTTGGACTTGAGTTTTGTGCATGGCAATAGATATGGATCTATTTTCATTTTTCTACATATTGATATTCAGTTATTCCAGCACCATTTGTTGAATATTCTTTCTTTTTTCCATTTTATATTTTTTTGTTTCTTTGTCAAAAATCAGGTGTTCATAGGTGTGTGACTTGATATCTGGGTCTTTGATTCAGTTCTATTGGTCTTCCTATGCCATTACCAGACTGTTTTCAGTACTATAGCTTTGTAGTAGAGTTTGAAGTCAGGGATTGTGATGCCTCCAGAAGTCCCTTTATTGTCTAGGATTGTTTTGGCTATCCTGGGTTTTTCGCTTTTCCATTATTTTTTCAAGGTATGTGAATAATTTTGCTGGGATTTTGATGGGTAGTATCCTGTTACATTGCTGAAGGTGTTCATGAGTTGTAGAAGTTCCTTGGTAGAATTTTTGGGGTCACTTATGTAAGCTATCATAAATTTATCATCATCAAATAGTAAGAATTTAACTTCTTCTTTTTTGATTTGTATCCCCTTGATCACCCTTTGGTGTCTTATTGCTCTAGCTAGGACCTCAAGAACTATATTGAGTAGATATGGAAAGAGTGGACAACCTTGTCTTGTTCTTGATTTCAGTGGAATTGCTGGGAGTTTCTCTCCATTTAGTTTGATGTTGGCTGCTGGCTTGCTGTATATTGCCTTAATTATGTTTAGGAATGTTCCTTGTATCCCTGTTCTCTCCAAGACTTTTATCATGAAGGGATGTATTTTGCCTAAGGCTTTTTTCAGCATCTAATGAGATGACAATATGATTTTTTCAGTTTGTTTATATGGTGGATTACATTGACCGATTTTTGTATGTTGAATCATCCCTGCATCCCTGGGATGAAGCCTACTTAGTCATGGTGGGTCATTTTCTGATGTGTTCTTGGATTCAGTATGTCAGTATTTTATTGAGTATTTTTTGCACCAAAGTTCATGAGTGAGATTGGTCTCTAATTCTCTTTCTTAGTAATGTCTTTGAATAGTTTGGGTATCAGGGTAAGTATAGCCCCATAAAAACAGTTTGGCAATGTTCCTTCTGTTTCTATTGTGTGGAACGTTTTGAGGAGTATTGGTATTAGTTCAGGTGAGCATTGTTTAATTTCCATATGTTTATGGGCTTTCTGAAATTAGTGTTGCTGTGAATTCTAATTTTAAGCCATGGTGATCCAATAAGATTCATGTGGTTATTCCAGGTTTTTTTTTTGTATCTGTTGAGGTTTGCTTTATTACCTAATATGTGGTCAATTTTTGACTATATACCTGCTCCAGCAGAGGTCTCTGGCTTTGACATGATCCCATGGAGGTCACTGGCTTGGGCCTTCTCCCATGGAGGTTGCTGGTTTGGGCCAGTTTCAGCAGTGGTCACTGACTCAGGCCTTGACTTCACCTCTTCTTATAGTGTATTTTATCTCTGGCATTGATTTTCTTAGCACATCTCAATTCATATGATACACTTTTCTGTCATGCTGTCTACCTTTTCCATTTGATCTTTTGGCATCACTTTTTAGAAAAATGCTTACCCTGGTAGTTCTAATATCCTTGCATCTATGCTCTGGTGTTTGCTCACTATTCACAGATTTCTACCTTTCAGTATGGCTTCTGATTTTGTTTAAAATGTAGATATGATGTGCCTAGTGCAAGGAACCTAGTGCCAGCTTCTGTATGTGCTTACTTGTGCTCTGATGAGTTGTGGCTCCTCAGATCCATCTGTCTGTCCCTCCAAGTGGACAGAAGTTTGTCATGTGAACTAAATTCTCTAACCCATGTAAGAATAGATGATTTGTTTGTTCAGATTTTGCTTTGTAGGCTCTCTTTCTCTTTCTCTTTCTCTCTCTCTCTCTCTCTCTCTCTCTCTCTCTCACACACACACACACACACACACACACACACACGTTCAAATTTTACAATGTTTTTTATTAAAATGTATCCTATAAATCCTTTTTCTGTAAATCAACATGGAGAACCAGGTGTGGTGTGCATCTGTCATCCCAGCACCACAGAGGCAGATGTGGGAGGACTAAGAGTTTGAGGACAGCCTAGGACAGGGAGGCACACACCCTGCATCAGTGCATGGACATCTTTAGTATAGGTACCCGTTTCTTGGTTTCTTTTGTTGTTACATATGGTTCCTTAGCTTGCTTGTTCTTTATTTCAAAGCCACAATTTTGCTATCACAGTAGCACAGTAATCTTTTTTTTCTGTATAACTGCAACACTGGTAAAATGCTACTCTAATAATGTAGTTTCTGAATTTGGTAAGAATAAGCACACTATCTTATTTTAAGTTTGATATAAATCGGCAATGACCAATGAGCTAGAGCAGCAAATGTTAGTGGAGAAAGAAAAAAGACAAGTTGCATCTTTTAAAATATTTTTCTTACTCTTGAGAACATTATATATATATATAATGAAATATGATCATATGCCACACCTACTTTCTCTCCACATGCCCCCCATCAAGTTGTCCCCCTTCTAACTTCATATTCTTTTTTTTATAACCCAGTAAGTCTGATTAGTGAGGCCCATATGTGTATGGCATTAAGTCATCCACTGGACCACAAGAAACCTACCAGTGGCCACACCCTCAAAAGAGAGACAACGATTTCCTCTTTGAGCAGCCATAACCTGCCAGTTATAGTATATAGTAGCTCTTGAGTAGGGAGTGGTGCCTGAAGATCTTCTGTCCCATCTCTGTGACATTCTGGCTGGCTTGATCTTGTACAGGTCTTGTGCAGGTGTCCACAGCCGCTAAGAGCTCAGGAGGGCAATAGTCACATCAGGTCCAGAAGACTGTATTCCATAGCATTCCTCCTGTGCTCTGGGTCTTACATTCTTTCCATTTCCTCTTCTGAGGTGTTCCCTGGACCGTGAGAAGTGGGTGGGTGATAAAGATGGCCAACTTAGGGTTGAACACTCAGTCTTTGATTCACAACATTTTGACCAGTTGTGAGTCTCTGTATTGCCCACTGTCCATTGAAAAAGGAAGCTTTTCGACCAAGGTTGTGAACAGCCCAGTTCTATTACTATAAACATAATTGATCCTATTGTTTCCACATCCTGAATTGACTTATCTCACTCAGCTCTTTATGTTCTCTTGGAGTTCATTCATGTCTTCTTTGACGTCTTTGGACATATTTATAGTCATGCTCTTGGTTTCTCTTCTAGTTTCATTTAAGTTGCTGTCATTGAGGATTATACTAGGATTCTTTTTGTACTTGTATCTCTACCCATATAGAATTCAGTCATTGGTTAAATGTTTTGTTATTGCAGTTGTTGATTTGCTTCACCTTCTGCAGTGGAGGTGTTTGTGGTGTTCATAAGAGACTGGGTTATAATCATGTTGGGATATTTTCTTACTTTAGATGGGTGTTTAGGGAATCCTAATTCCCTGAGAGTTGATTGCTATCTGCAACAATAGTCACCACCCAGCAACTAACTAACTATGAAAATAGAGTAGCAGTTGACTACAACACAGTTCCTCCTTAAGTACCAATTGTTTTAGGAAATAAAGAAACAATATTAGTCCTACACAGTACTAATACATTAGTTATGTGGGTATGAAAACAGATAAGAAAGAAATCTCACATAGGAAGTAGAGGAGGAGGGCATACATAGAAGGGGGAGTGGCTGAGCAGGGAGAAAGAATTTGGGAATGTGGGAATGGGGGAGTTTGGGTAAAGGTATACTGGAAAGAGGGGTAAAAATATAAACTCAGGTAACACAACAGTCTCAGCTCCTGGGAGACTGAGTCACAGAGATGTTGGTTAGCTTTAACTGGCAACTTGACCTAACCTAGAGTCACCTGGGATGAGAGCCTCAATTAAAGAATAATCTAGATAAGGTTAGCCCCTAGGCCCTCTGTAAGAATTTCCTTCTTTCCCAGAGTGTGGGTGTCTCCATTTCATGGGCTGACCCTGACCTGCACACTGGTGGAGAAGGTAAGCTGAAAGCAAGCATGGGTGTATTTGTTTCTCAGTGTTCTTGACTCTGGGTGGGATGTAACTAGCTTGAGTTTCTGTCTTGACTTCCCTGAAATTGAGGACCATAACCTAGAGCTAGAAGCTGACTAAACCCTCTCCTTCCCCATGTGGCAAGTTGACCCAGCAGCAAAGTGAAGCTAGAACATCCCACAAACCAGGGATTCCTGGGTTCTTTGAGAGATGGAGAGAAGGGGGGCTAAAGAAAAATGCAAGGAAAGGTGATGTGGGAGAGTCTTCTGTTTTGTGTTAATTTCATTGGTTAAATAAAGAGACTGCCTTGGCCCTTTAATAGGACAGAATATTAGGTAGGCGGAGTAGACTGAACAGAATTCTGGGAGAAAGAAAGCCGAGTCAGTCAGTAGCCATGATTCTACCACCCGACACAGACGCAGGTTAAGATCTTTCCTGTAAGCCACACCTCATGGTGCTACACAGATTATTAAAAATGGGTTAAAGCAAGATGTGAGAATTAGCCAATAAGAGGCTGGAACTAATGGGCCAGGCAGTGTTTAAAAAAATACAGTTTGTGTGTTGTTATTTCGGGTATAAAGCTAGCCGTGCAGGAGCCGGGGCCGCAGCCCACCACTCCCTCCTTCTACAGAAAGGTGTGAGCAGTGGACGACTGAGGAGACCTGCTATGGTGACCTTGGTTTGATATTAAACAGGAATAGTTCTAGAGGGAAATGAGAGCTGTGTGGAGACAGGCTGGTACCAGAGTCTCTGCTCACTCCCTGACCTCTGAGGGCAACCATCAGTGTGAGGCTGAAATCTCACTGCACTCCCTGACCTCTGAGGATGCTCTGGCTGGGGGACCAAGTCTCCATGCATTCTTTAAACTCAGAGGGGGACCAGTGGAGGAATACAAAGTCACAGTGTGCTCCCTCACCTGAGAGGACAACCATGAGTGAAGACTGAAGCTTTGACACATTTCCCTGATCTTAGAGGTGACCATAGGTGGGGAGCTAAGACTTGGTTCACTCCCTAACCTCAAAGGATAAACTAAAAGATCTAAAGTCTTAAACACTTAAAAGTCTTAAAGTCTTCAATACAGGGACAACCTTTATTTTGAGTTTAATAGCTGCATTTTTCTTGAGTTGAGATATGGTTATGTTGCCTAGGCTATCTTGAACTCTTGGACTCAAGTTTTCCTTCTATTTGGGCCTTTCTAGTACCTGAGAATATAAGCTCACACCTCTGTGCCTGGTTTTGGATATAATTTTTAATTGCTCAAGTGTGTGTGTGTATGTGTGTTTGTCCCATATCTGAATGCTAGCCACAATTAAGTTCACTTTCACTTTTTACCTGAAATTTTTCAAAGTTGTTATAGACAGATGTTTCTGTCCTGCCTGGTCCTGCAGCCATTCAGACCCAAAGAAACACACAGAGGCCTACATTAATTATAAACTAGTTGGTCTATTAGCTCAAGCTTTCTCATTAGCTAATTCTTACATCTTACATTAACCCATAATTCTTGTCTGTATTAGCAATATGGCTTAGTACCTTTTATCAGCAAGGCATTCTCATCTTGATTCTTCTGCATCTGGGTGATGGCTACAGACTGAGCCTTTCCTCTTCCCAGAATTCTCCTTTTCTGGTCACTCTGCCTATACTTCCTGCCTGGCTCCTGGCCAATCACCATTTTATTAAATCTTGAAAGTGGCAAATCTTTACAGAATACAAGACTATTGTCCCACGGGACTCCCCCCCCCCCTTTTTAAATAAAAACTCCAAATCTAATCTCCTTTGTTTAGCTTTCTTCCTGACCATTATCTATAACAACTTGTAACCAACACTCTAAACAAAGAAAAACATCCATAATCCATTTTTTGGGAATGTGGGCACAGTTTTTCAGGCTACTTCATGATAATTTGGGGCACTGATAATCTTATGGGGACCTAAAGAAAATTTATGATTATGGTCAAGTCCTGACAAATATTCCATGAGGCTTGATCATCTCAGCCAGCAGTCTTGAGGCTGTTCTAGATGTAGAACTCAGAGGAAACTACAACAGAGGTCCTCTGAAATATTGGATCATCTGGGCCATCAGCTCCTATCGGAGAATTTTTTCAGGAATTTTTTCAAGGAATTTTTTCCTTGATCAAACCTGATTTTTCTTAACCCAGAATGAATCCACCACCTCTCATTTCCTGTGGAAACAGAAGCAAAACCTCTTCTCCGAAGTAACATATCTTTTGACAAGTTTTGAAGTCAAGGTATTTTCAAAATATATATATTGGATTAATCCAGCAGCATTTATAATTAAATATCTTTTAGCAGCTGTTTCTCCTTCCTCAGCTGTCAAATGATTCAAAAACAATACAATTCTCTGTATTTATGTGGCTTTATTTTACTCTATTTTTTATTTTTAAATTTTTGAGACAGGGTTTCTCTGTGTATCTTTGACTGTCCTGGAACTCACTCTGTACACCAGGCTGTCCTTGAACTCAGAGAAATCCACCTGCCTCTGCCTCCCAAGTGCTTGGATTAAAGGTGTGTGCCACCACACCCAACTATTGTCTGTCTTTATTTTTTAAAGAACCTTATCCTTTTCCTTTTCTCTCTCAAGCCTATATATATTTTTAAACACACTGTAAACCATTTACAGGGTTGTTTTTTGTCTAAATCTATCCTTACTGTATATCTCTTTTTTTGACTACCTGAGTCTTTAATTTGCTAAGTGATTTGGCTAGGATTAAAGCTGTGGCTTTGACAGCTGGATCCACCCCATTTCTTAGCTTTTTGAGATTCTAGCTTCATGGTGGAGATACTGGCCAGAGTCAGGTTTATTGCCAAAACTCTGTGGAGTTTCAAGGTCCCTGCCACCACCAAGAAGCATGTTGTCAGCTATTCATAAACTCCATTTAAGAGCTTAGCGGCAGAGCCTCTTAAAAGAGCTGTGAGGTTTTTACAACTAAAACTGAGTCAGGAAGCCTCTTTTAAATGCTACAATCTTGCCTCTTGCAAATAGAGCCCACCAAAGAAAATGCTGCTATCAAGAAGCCATGCTTAGCTCTGTTCTTTTGTGTCTAGAATTACTTCCCAAGCTCTCTCAGTTTTATGTGGGTATAGTTGTGCATGTTGGTGATGCTGCTGCTCAGAAACTGAGACAATTAATTCAAAAAGCATTGCATGTAAACTCTCACCAATTACAAAAACCTTTTCTTGTCTTTTGCTTAGAATTGATTTAAGAGAATTGTAATTTGACAAATTGTGTGATAGTGTTGACCTGTTAATACTTTAGTTAAGATGTTAATGATTAGAAAATGATTAGAATTTGTGTAAGAAAAGTTTGACACTTTCACAGAGAAAAACACACATCTCAGACAAAATAATTTATTATAATATATACAGTTAATAATTGACAATGCCAAGAACTGAAACCAAAACCATCGAGAGTTCACATCGCCCTTTCCACCCACAAGCTTCAATCCTCCCCTTTCTCCTCTCAAGACCCACACCCTAGCGCCAAGCCCTCTGAGACAGCACTCTGCAGAAATCTGTGCTGTGCTGGCCCTGAGAAACTCCCCATTTTCCATCTCTCAGTCTAGGAAGGGGAAGGAGACAAGACCTCAAGCAAGTCTCTCCAGGTTTTCTTTCCTATACCACAAACCATCCATTGACCCTGGAGCCAGATCTAAGTCCAAGACTACTCAGCTCTTTTGTAGCTAGCTTAAAATCATTATACAAAAACATAGCTGCAATAGGATATTACAAAATAATTGAGATTTTTGCAAGGATGACTTTAATTCATTAATTTTAAGTTAAATGAAAGTTATTTTCCCATGGAAAACTAGCTCAACATCAACATTCTTCTTCCTGCTTAGCTCTAGGCAGCCAAGCAGTGCCACCTAGAGACAAGGGCATCAGCCTTAGTCTTGTCAGTGGGTGGTCACCAACCGGGACACCTTAAAAGGCAACCAGTGTGGGCATGGGAACACACGGGAAAGAGGACCTTGGGCTAATCAGGTCAATGGTTCCTGGGAAGGTGCACTGTGACTGGATGGCATATGTCCCTGCAGGAGCATTTGCTCTCTCCTGTCACACAGTGTCAACTTCTAAGAACATATTTCATGTCAACATCAGCACCATGAGGCAGGGGCCACAAGGAAATGCAATGTTCTCCATACTGGCCATCGGAGGTATACTTTGTGCAGCCACAAAAATAATAAAATTAAATACAAACTAAGCAAGGACCAAGCAGGATCCATCAAAAATGCCATAGAATTACTGAAGTCAATGTGCACTCCTGAGCAGCTAAGACACTTAGTGGACAGCAAACACTGAGATGAGTAACAAACACAGGAGACACGCATTGGGCATTTCCTAAAGGCCAGAAAATTCCTGCTGCTCAAGATTGTCTGCACCCCCAACTGGTGTGAGCCCCCATACTGCAGATAAATACTGTCCCCTTGAGACCACCATTTTAAGAAACAAATTCCTAGGATAGGGTCTCTATCCTTAGCTTCTGGGTATTCATCCAATTGTAAAAATGATTTTCTTTATATTAGAAAAAAACTAAGGTATGAGTAATTGGGAAAAAGATTTCTTAACCATGAAGGAAGAGGAAACAGGTAGGAAAATGGCAGAAACTAGACTACAACTTTTTAAAAAAAATATTATTGAAGGATTTATAAACAGTAATTACAAGCTGGATGTACTGAGGCAGAGTAGCATGAGCCCACACAAGCTTCTGTGACTAAGTTGGACTTTTCCTAGACCTGAGTAAATTTCTCTTCTTAAACTCTAGGAGAGGCAGATATGTGTGCCACACTGGCTTCAAATGCAAAAGTTCACAGCAATGTAATTATTTCCTTCCAGCAACTCTAAAATCACAATATACATATTTAATCCCAATGGGAAAAATTTACAATTTCCCCAAACAACCACAGAATGGTCTAAAGGGAAATACAAAGCCAGCCTTGCCAAGTCTACACCAGAAGGCAGGACTCAAGCAAAGTAGGCATGGCAAAAGACAGCCACAGCCAATAGGATGATGCCGTTGATGTTCACCACTGTCCTCCACAAAGGCTTCTCAGAAGTGTCTGTCATCTTCATCTTCAAGGCTTCCTCCTCTTCCTTAGTCAGCTTTGGTCCTTTCTCCTGGTCCAGCCCACAGAACAGATCATATGCCTTCCTGAAGCATCCTTTCTCCTTTTGGGAAACTTCTGTTTCTACAAAAAGACATCAAAAGATTATTGGATACAAAGTCTAAAGCAGTGGTTCTCAGCTTTCCTAATGATGTGACTCTTTAATATAGTTCCTCATGCTGTGTTGACCCCCGACAATACAACTGTTTTCATTGCTACTTCATAAATGTAATTTTGCTATGAAATATAATGCAAATATCTGATATGCAGATGGTCTTAGATGGCCCCTGTGAAAGGGTTATTTGACCCCCAAAGTGGTCAAGACCCAAAGCTTGAGAACCACTGAGCTAAAGGAACTAGAAAGTTTCCTGGGAAGATGGAATACCACAAAGCATTTACATTCTGTAGAATAATCCTTCTCTTGTTTTCTGGAATGGAAATTGAATACAATTATGAGACAGGGTTGACTTGGAATCTGGCTTCTCATGGTCAACTAATCTGAGGTTTATCTCTTCCAGGACCAATAAAAATGGGCTTTGATTTAGAATAGTCAGGTAAGATAATAGATTATGAGAGGGACGTGCTAACAACGAGATGGACAACTGACTTAGGGAGAATACGGTAAACCCACCTCTGAAATCTAGGACCATATCCTTTTGCTATGCCACTGGAAGGCAGGGAAGCTGGCCTGACCCAGAGGAGAGCTGCCAGCACTTGCCTATACTAAGGTCTCACAACAGACCTAGCCTGAGGGAAGGGCCACTCTGACCAGGTCCTGATGCACGGTCACAGCAGTCAGTACCCGCCTGGCTCACAGCACGCAGGTGCACGTAAGTACTGCTCAACCAAGCCATGCGGTGGTGCCGACACCCAAAGTGGATGCTGGCAAGGGAGCAGATTCCCAGCTCAGAGGTCAGTTATGGCGCTGGAGACAGACAGGCGTAGTTTCAGATGCCAGCTCTGCCAGTGATCAGCTATGACATCCACCCTACTCTCTCTCTTTTTTTTATTGTGGTAGGGTAATTTGTTCTTTTTAAAAATTTTAGTCTGTGTGTTTCCATCATGTATTTTGATCCCATTCATTTCCCCATCCCTTTGCATCCACCCTTAACCCCTGCACAAAATTTAAGAGAAAAAGAAAAATAAATTAAATTTTAAAAGTGGGAAAAAATTAAAAAATCTCATCAAGGAAGCTGCTGTGTGACACCGTGAGTCATACCATGAACCCCTTTGTCCATAAAGCTTTACTGGAAGTGTTCATTGCACAGAGTCATTGGTCTGGTTCGAGGCCTCTGGTTTCTACCTCCCGATCTAGGCTGAACCTTGCTAGGGCTCCTCCTGGATATCCTGCTGTTGCCCTGTGTTGTGGAGATCCTGCGGCTTTGGGGTCTGCAGGTCAGGTCCCTTCCCCAGATCCCACTCTATGTGTTAGCACCGTGTTCAGAGACTACTGATGGGCACATCCTGCTTTTTATAAGCAGATTAATATGTTTTGCTTTTTTGGGGTGGGAAATGGAGGCTCAATACGTGGCCAGACTGGCCTCCCGACTCCTGGATTATGGGTGTGTGCCACCATTCCTAGCTCACACACTTATTTTTGGAGCTTTAGTGGCCAAGTACATACGTGTCTCAGAACTCTGAAGTGAGGTGACGAGGCCACGTGGTCCCTGGGCTCACGGTGAGCTTGACATCTACTGGGTCTGCAGCTAGGAGTCTTTGTGTCTGATGCCAGACTCGTAACTTTCTCTGCTTCAGCTAGTGCTGTCTTCAGGACCAACCTTCCATTTCAGTACCAGATAAAGCACATGGACTTGCGTACTTAACCTTCCCATACTTCTGCATACCATACACACGCATACCCATGTGTGTTTCTCTTCCACATAGAAAAAGTTGCAACACAAAGTTGAAGACAGACTTAATTTAAAGACTAAGCCTGGGGCTAGAGTGGAGGAGCTCAGACATAGAGCACTCTCTTTGCAGCATGCTAAGTCTAAGTAAGGCTTGATCCCCAGAACTGAAAAAAAAATCACAAAGCATAAGTCTATCGACACTAAGCATCATGTTAAGCATCCAAAGGGACTAGATTTTCTAACCTAAAGTGGAAAGACATAAGATGCCAAGAGCCTCTGGCCCATACTCTGGTGTCATCGGAAATGGACATAGCTCTGCGTACATCTCTGTCTCAGATCATAGGCTATACCAGTAAAGCCCTAATCCCCCCACTTGACTGTGCTCCACATCAAGAACAAATTATTCTTCATTCCCTGATTCACTGAGTTCTGCAAAATCTGAGGAGCAAGGCAGCTGAGAGGGTTTCCCAGTGTTGCCCATTTGGTGAGCTTCTTCAGTGCGTATCCGCACCTGTCTTCCACCATCCTTCCCTAGTCCCTGAGAAGAGATGTGAGCATTGACAAAGGCATTTGCTGAAGACTTCAACAAGTGGCTTAGGAACACACCTATTTCAATTGTATCCTTGGGGTCCTCCTGGAAGTCCTCATCTCCTGCATCCAGGTCAATTCGTTCTTCCTTGCTGTTGCGAAGACTCCAACACAGACGGTATAGCTGTGGAAAAAGCAGAACAGATTACCAGAAAGATCGAACAGTGCCTTGGGCCAAGAATTTGGGGAAACGAAGTGGTATAGGACAATTGTCACTATTCTGTCAATTAAATTTAAATAAATGCTGATTGGCCAATAGCCTGGCAGGAAGTATAGGCAGGACAACCAGACATGAAGTAGAGGCATGTCAAGGAGAACAGGAAAATTCTGGGAAGAAGGAAGCCCATTTCTCTGCAGTCCTGGCCCAGCCACAGAAAAAGCAAGATGTGACTGCCTTACTGAAAAAGGTACTGAGCCATGTGGCTAACAGAGATAAGAACTATGGGCTATATAAGTTATAAAGTTAATAAGAAACCTGAGCTAATGGGCCAATCCGTTTATAACTAATGTAGACCTCTGTGTGATTTCTTTGGGACTTAACGACTTTGGAAACCAGGCAGGACAGAAACCTTGAACAACAGAAAAGTATGAATCAAAAAAGGAAATGAATATGGCCTTGCCATACCAAGAAATCATGGATCACTCTCCCACTGAAATCCCACATAATATATGCAGCATAATCTAGGGAGAGGCTAAGAGGCTGCTTCAACTCATCCCTAAAGGAGGCATCTGCATCACCTCCAAGGCTCAGGGAGAATCACAGGAGAGAAGGGAAAAAATGAAGGAGACCAGATGGGGAGGAGCGTGGGAGCAGCGACATTCAGGACCTCACTGTACCAGTGACCTGCACAAGATAGGGTTGTCACCATTTCCTCCTGCATGGGGAAGCCACTCAGGAGACCCCACCCCACGCTGAGGGCCTGTGGACAATTAAAGACTGCTGAAGAGGAAGTGACATTTTCTCCAGTGGGGTAGCCAGTGACAAGCTCCCGGGTTCTGGAGGATTCCCTGCTCACTCTCATGCAAGCAGTCATAATTAAACTCTGAGCCAAAGTAAGAGGGGGCTTGTTGGAAAGGAAAGTTTCAGGAGAGACATGGGATGAGATGATAATGGACAGTGTAAATGACCAAATTCAGTATGTTCATATATGAAAGTATCAAAGAAGTACAATAATATTAGTAGTAAAAAAATTAAAAACAAAAATAAAGGGCAAAGTGAATTAAAAATACAATAAATTTAAACATGCTGGGCCAGTGAGACAGCTCCGTGAATAAAGGAGCATACTGTCAAACATGAAGCCTCGAGTTCAATCCTGAGGATCTGCTGAATAGAAGAGGACAAGCACCTCATGTGAGTTTTCCTCTGCCCTTCATGTGTGCACTGCAGCATGCAGGTGCCCACACATGCATGATCACACATGTACAAAATACATAGACACAATGGAGCTTTTATGTTTTTAAAATTAAAAATCTCATGAAAAGAGACTACCTGAAACATACATGTTTGATGTGTAAATGAATTCACTTTTCTCTGATAATTAAATTTGTTTCTTTCAGCACTGCTACTAAGAAAAAGGACTAGAAGTCATTTATGCAAACCAGCATTGTAATGTCTTATTATTGAATACTGTCACATTATGAAAATAAGACCTACAAACATGGGCCCTGTCAACACAGAGTAGAGCAGGGGCAGTTTCTACTGATACAATTTGGAATTTGAAGTAAGAATTTGTAAAATTCCGTGAGAACCAATGCCATACATCTACCCCAGTCATGCCTTTTGTGGAATGCCTTGATTTTTCTACTTCACAAGTGGTGTGGGAAGTTCGTCTGTATATATGTTGCCCTTATTGGTTAGTGAATAAAGAAATCGCTTTAACCTGTGATAGAGCAGAATAGAACTAGACGGGAAAACTAAATTGAATGCTGGGAGAAAGTAGGCAGACTCAGGAGCAGCCATGTAGTCGCTGGAGGAGATGGACATACCCCGGAACCTTACCAGTAAACCCCAAGCCTCATGATAAAATATAAAATAATAGAAATGGATTAATTTAAATATGTCTCCTTTAGAAAAAAGTCAAAAAGTAAGCTATAGTTTAAGTTTCCCTGAGTGGAAGATTTTTGTAATTAGGCATGTGTGTTGCAGGACTTCTGGACATTTGGCCATGGTATTTTCACATGAAATATACAACTTCTCATTTTGGACAAGGACTTCTGATCTAGAGTATTATGCTGCCTGTCAAGTGACCTCACTTCCCTTTGTAGGCATTACTCAGGAAGCTGAGTCTTCTGGAAAGCCCCAGGCTGAAGTCTGGGCTGTAAGGGCTTGGACCAGACAGTGCTGAGACAGCAAGCATCCCATGTTTCCCATCCTGAATCCTTCTACATGAAAACATTGACCAGCTGGAGCTATCTCAGCCCTGTAAAGTGTGAGCTGCTCAGCGGGGTGCTGCAGCAAGGACTGTGGGACACAGGCAGGAAAGGTCTCGAATGGATGGATACTCACGTGCACATCTGGAATGGGCTTGGTGAGGAAGGAGATGGCCAAGACGACGATGAGAGTGATAGCAAAGAGAATGATGGCAAAGTATAGATAGTGCACCCCACAAATGATGGTGGGACAGTTGCTAGGTTCCATGCAGCTCCCGGTTCCATAGGCAAACTCAGTAATCATGCGGGAGATTCCAATCAAGAAGCCTAGAATCAGTCCCCAGAAGGCTCCCTGCAAAAGAAAACTCTGGGTTAATTGTGTTGAAACAAGAAAGCAACTGGTGTTCTCAGAAGCCAGAGATGAAGAAACAGGAGAGAAGGCTCCTCCGAGCCATCTGCAGCCAGGACACTAAAATCAGATCTGGGCCAGAACTGTTAAGTAGCACTTTTCATAAGTCTGTCTTTTCTGTTTCAACAACATGATATCCTGTATCATAAAAAAAAAATCAAAATATAATGGGTTCAAATATTTACTGGTTGGTATAGACTATTAACAGTGCATATTCATTCAAAACCTTCCTCCTAACAGAAAAGCTAGTTTGAGGGTGAAGGGTGTAGTTCAGTGGTTGAGTGTTGGACTAGAAGTGTGAGGCCATGGACTCAATCCTCAGGATCACAAAAACCAGAGCAGCAATAATTTGAGCCTGCATACTTTCAGCTGATGTCCTCAGAAGATTCCCAAGTCTTGCATATTCCAATACAAGGTAAACACTTGCAATTTAGCTTCTCCGAAGACATTATTAAAAAACACTAAATTAAGTCTTTGAGAAATGAAGAAGAAAGGAACTTTTCCATAAAATAAAGAGCATTTCCAGCAACCCACAGATCCTTCTTGCATCACATCTGGCCTCTCTACCCTGACAGATGTCCCACACCTTTCTCCAGGGTCTAACCCAGTAAGTCTCTCTGACTCATTCATGCCTTCTCTTCAACCACCTGATCTATCCCAGGACCACACATTCATTACCCCTGTCTAATCTTGCCTCCTCTGCCTGCATCCAAACCAATCTCTGACTTCCACCAGGTCCCTTTTGCACAGCAGCCAACCCCTGCACCCAGCCAATAGCCACTATCCTTCTCCAGGATTCATTTCAATGAGACTACTTGACACTCCCCATATACACACTTTCCCCCAACCTGCCAAATCTGCTCCTGACCCCATAGACACTGCCTCAGCCTAGTCTTCACTAAAACCAATTCTAGGCTTCTGCCAGACTCTACCTACCTGCTTTCAACCCACAGACCCCTCCCACACCATATCCAACCTTTCCATGTGGCCAGATCTACCCATGTGTTCCAGTTTAGACCAGGAGGCACATCCTAGACCACTGCAGTCCCCTCTGTCCATCTGACCTACTCAAGCCATTGCCTTCAGGCCCAACCAACAGGCACATGCTCTCCTCTGTCCAACCTGCTCTGTCCACATCAGAACTAACTACAGAAGCCCATACACCAGTTCATCACAAAAATACAAACGATATGAAAGATTGAGCCAGTAATTTCTATCCTACAACCATTGTTTCTATAGAAAGATTCACCAGTGAGAGTTACCCAGATGAGTCCCAGGATACAGAATTGAAAAGAACAATCATAACTTCAGCAAAGAATTCAAGTTTAAAGAAGACACAAGCAGTTCAATGAAACGAAGGAGAATACACACCTGCGCGGTGCTCAAGAAAACGCAAACCTAAGGCTGATGGGAACGACAGAGACAATCGGGATGTGAGAACAGAATTCAGTGAGGAGACAGAAGCCCTGAGGACTGAAGATGAAACGTGACCACAGAACTGAAAACCCAACACCTCAACTAGGAACCTCACAGGGAAGGCTCACGAGTACAGCGAATCAAGCAGAAGACAGGATATCAGGACTCGAAGAGTAAGCAGAGGATCTAGCCCAATTAAGCAAGGACTATGACCCTGAAGAAGAAAACAACACAGGAAATAGTTAGATCCTAGCAGAACACTTTCTCCACACCCATATGGATACAAGGAGCACGGAGGACAGAAATAGACCAGCAAAGAAGGTCCCCACAGCATAGCAGGGTAAAACACCAAGTGACAGAACAAAGACACAGTGTGGCCCTCATCTCTAACTCACACCCCGTGCAACACCACATGACTTAACTTGTCAAAGAGCAAGGGAGGGGACGCTGTCTGGTCACAGTTTCTGTCACCCTCCATCCCATAGGAGACACCTCTGTTCTATTTATTCCTCTTTTGGTAACCAGGGCCTATACCTTTTCAAGTTTAGGAAGGAAATGTAAGCAAAGCATTTCAGAGACCAAAATCAAAGAAAAGAAAACTAAGTGCCTAAATGGTTAAAAAGACTGGATGGAAAATGTACACTATTAGTTGGGACCTTATAACAAGGACGGGGGAGGGGTCAGAGAGAAAGTAGATCTGATACTAACTCCTGAGGGGCCCTTGGGATTCCTTGAGGTGTACCCTGCCAAACTTCTAACTGTACATCACTTCTGTCTAAGATCTCTGGAAAACAGAATCCTTCTCATAGAGAATTTGAAAACCCCCATAAGCCACTGCTGCAGCACACGGGCTTTTCAGGAGCTTCTAGAACGATACCTACTGGTTCATTGACTCTCTTGCAGAAAACAGCAAGCAGGAAGACAGCTGCGATGGGTGGCCCCAAGTAACTGGTGATAGACTGGATGTAGTCAAAGAGCTGTCCACTCTGAGCCGACTGCACGATAGGCACCCAGGCGATGCTGATGGCGATCAGCACGAGGATGAACAACCTGAAATCAGAGCCCACAGTAGCACATCAGTGTTGTACATGAACAAATACGTACCAATAATATGTAAACATATGCACGTACCTACATATAGAAGTCACCAGCAAATATATACTTACATGTGTATTATATAAATAAAAACATATTTCACACTACCTCTGTGAAGCAAAATAAGCAAATTCATTCTGGAGGCTTCTTTCTTGCTCTGCTTACCTGAAAGTCATCTGTGTCTATGAATAACTGAAACTCATTTGACTTTCAGGGGCAGCTTGGCAAAGTGATCTAATGCAAGAAAATCTCACTTTGAGAAGAGTCAAAGTGTAGGTGCTCAACTGTTTCAATGTAAAATGAAATGCCAGGGCTGGGGTCTAGCTCGGTGGTGCAGTACTTGCCCAGAATGTGAAAACCCCTGACTTCAATCCTCCAGTAGCTCAGAAAATAAAAGAACGTGTCCATACATGGCAACTATAACTGGGCACAGAGATAACTCCGATTATACCAAGTACCCGCCAATCTTGCCTAACCGCACTACGGTGGGTAGAACTCTCTGTGACCTTCAGCTCCCCTGGTACATGGTAGAGAGGAGGAAGCTGCATTTACCTTCCTGCAATCATGAGCTCCTTCTCGGATGCTCCCTTCCGGATCTTGGTGTAGACGTCCATGGTAAAGAGGGTGCTGGCGCTGTTGAAGATGGAGGTCAAAGAGCTCATGAGGGAGGCCATCATGACTGACAACATCAGGCCTCGGAGTCCTGAAAGAGAACGGGGTTTTGAGTGACATTCATCACCCTGACTCTGTTTCTTGTGCAGCAGTCTCCAAGGTCTGTTTGCCTTTAGAAACCATGACTGTGTCTCAAATTTCTCTCTCCAGAAAGAAGAGAAGTTTCAAGAAATGGACTGTAGCTTTACATTCTAAGACCACAGCAGGCAATGATTTGAGACAAGAGAAACATTGCAGACTTTTCAACTAAATGGTGGTGATGGTGGTGGTGAGTGTGGTGGTCAGGGCAGTGGCGGGTGTTCTCACCCGAGGGGACTACCGGAAGGACTCTCACCAAAGAGTCATGATACAGAAGAAGGATGTCTAAGCTGGACCGGAGAGAATGAAAAGACATCCACGAATGGGAGCCTAGAGAAACGAACAACTCTCATCTGGCAAAGCTGTAGCATAGAGTGTGGTGGCTGCTCTTGGTTGTCAGCTTGACTCACCTGGAATTAACTAAAACCCAAGCCACTGGGCACACCTGGGAGCAATTATTTTTCTTTATTAAATCATTTGAGGTAGAAAGACCCACCTTTAATCCAGATTTTTTGAGGTGGAAAGATTCACCTTTATTCTGGGCCACACATTCTGATGGCAGCCTGCATAAAGGACTTGGAAGAAGGATTCTTTTGCTGTTTCTCTGCTTGACATCACTCTCACTGGTAAACCTACTTCTTAGGGATTCTGGCATGTGATAAGACTAGCTGTGACACCTCAGCCTGCTATGGTCTTAGAACTACTAGACTCTGGAACTTTCTGTTAGAAGATAGTGATTGTTGGACTAGCTGGACCACAACCTGTTAGCCACACTAATAAATCACCTGGTAAAGGGAGTCTGTGACACAGACTGATGACCTACAGCAACACATGTTTTGGGTATTTCTTGGTGGTAGTGGTTGTTTGCTTATTTATTTGTTTTTTGGCTTTTTGAGACAGTTTCTCTCTTTGGAGCCTGTTCTGGAACTCACTCTGTAGACCAGGAAGGCCTTGAACTGACAGAGAGCCACCTGTCTCTGCCTCCTGAGTGCTGGGATTGAAGGTGTGCACAACCACTGCCCAGTTAAGATCTGTCTGAACTCTGCCCTACCCGACCCAAAATTATGGTATAGCAGACGTAGTAAGGCAAGAAAGGCAAACATAGGCAGGGAGAAAAGTGCATGATCGTTAGGAGACAAAATGGGCAGGACTGATGTGGATTAGTTGGGGAACACTTGCTGGCTGAAAAGCTGAAGCTACAAGAGGAAGCAAAAGAGGCAGCCTAAGAAGATGTGGAAAGGCAACAGGAAAGACTAACATGAACCCTAAGAGAAAGACTCAGAAAGGCAACTGACCAATGCCATTAAACGCAATTGAGTGACGTAAGACAAGGGACAGGAAGTGTCTGGTGGTCTAACACAGGGGATTGAGTAGTCACAGAAGCCAGGTGACAGACACAGTGTTTTGCTGTTTCGCACATGGCTTTTTATTGCTCACTGTTCCCTCTAGCACCATGTGCTAGGGTCTCATGAGCGCAGGGGTCCAGGGCCCGTTTGGAGAAGTCACACCCTGTTCCTGCCAAGACCAGTGTGACTGACGCTTATGGGAACCTTAACTAAATAGCAGCCAAGTTCAGGGGAGTGGTTAAATATATTTCCCCTCTTATATGATTGGACTACAAACGCTCTGCCCAAGGTTGTGCATAAAGCTCTGGAGAGAAATTTAAAAAGAAGTCTAGGCATGCTGGTGCAGCTCAGTAATCTGAGTACTAGGGAAGTTCAGACGAGAAGACTAACGCCAATTCAAGGCTAGCCTGGGCTATATAACGAGACTCTGCCTCAAGAGAAAACATGAATACATACATACATACATAAATATATACACACACACACACATACATACATGAATGAAAGGATGAAAGGCTGAGAAGGTGGCTCAGCAGGTAAGGTATTGGTTGCAGAAGCATGAGGACCTGAGTTCAGGCCCCCAGCATCTACATAAAGCCAGGAACTGTAGCTCATAGCTGTAACGCCAGAGCTGATGGGGAAGATGCAGATCCTGGGGCTGGGGCTCCCTAGTCAGCCAGTTTAGAAAAAACTGGGAGCTCCAAGTTCAGGGAGATAAGCATGTCTTAAAACAAAAATGCCATGTCTTAAAGCTCATGGGATGTCTTGGAAGACAGGGTAGGAAGATTATAAGACCCAAAGAACCAAAAAGTCTACTGCAAGACTGTCTCCTAGAAATGGCAGGGAAGTTTCATGCATAATACCCCAACAATATGGCTGCTTAAGCAATACCTGAACAAGGACAACACCAATGTAGACATGCTAACATGGAAGGGGCCCTTCCATAGGCAAAGGACCTCAGGTAACTAAGGGGCATTAGGAGCAGGAGAAATAGTCTTCCCTTGGGATGAGCTCCTAATTAGTTATCTAGTACCAGGTGGTTAGCTCTGAGATCATATACACACAAACAACACTAAATGGACTCCTTGTATGCGTGTTAAATTTTATAAGACAGGAATTTGAGAGTGAAAGGGGACCTCATGGAAGGAGATGGGGAAGGAAAGGGAATGGGGAAAATGATGTAAATATATTCTAATAACAATAGTAATAAATGTAGCAGGAAAAGAGCTGTTACTAATGAGTGAAAATGCAGGAGATTGCAGATGTCAGTTAAAATGTTCTCTACAGATGTCTGCCTCCCTCTTACGTGCTTAACGTTTCCACCACAGTGTGGACTTTTAAAACTGTGAGGAAAATAAGGTGCATGGGCCAGTGCAGTGGCTTCACACACTCACACACACACTCACACACACTCACACACTCACACGCACACACACTCACACACACACACACTCACACACACTCACACACACACTCACATACTCACACACTCCCACACACACACTCTAAATACCAAGATGAGATCACTCGGCATCTGTGTTTCTGTGACCGACTCTCTCACTTCACACCCTGCTGCAGCATCCGTGTTCCCAGATGAACAGATCACCTTCTCGTGAGTGTGACTGTCACCCACTGTTTGTGCAGAGCACATTTTTATCTATTTATATTTAAACACTAAGGTTGGTTCCCTGTCTTGGCAATTGTGCACAAGCCCAAATGCACACTAGAATTCAGTTGTCTCTACAACATAGTGGCTCCATCCCTTTGGATATGAACCCTGTATGGAGAACGGTGAACCCTATGGTAGGTCTACTTTTAATTTTCTTTTTTTCCCTCGGGAGCTTCTACACTGTTTTCCAAATTTCCATTGTAAGTTACAACCTCTTTGTTTGAGTATTTTAAATGATTATTGAGACAGGCAAGGAAAGGGACTTTCTCCCCCCACCCCAACAAGTTTTTGTGTCCTTTCTTAGCCCGACTAATGGACAAGACCCAGGGTGATAGACTCCAACTGAACCACATGTTGTGAAGATATAAATTAAACTCAGAAACACAGAAATGGGACTTTCTCCTTAGAGCACACCCCTGGCCTGGAAAAGCCTTTGTCCCAGAATGCACTCAGAGGTCTAGGTGGAGCCTAAGCCAAATTGACCTCCCAGGAAAGTCTCACCATTAGGCATGAGCTCCACCACCAAGGTAGGATAGGCGATGTTGGTACAGCCAACTGATGTGCCGCAGTACTTCTGACATTCCGAGGGGACGACACAGGCGATCTTGTCTAAAGAGAGATGAACGGGTGCATCAGTGAGCTTCCATTGGGTAGCAACGGTTCTGATGGTTGCAGTATTTACCTTAAAGCAACACTTCAAACAAGACAGTCCCACCCGGTACCCAGAAACAGAAGCAGGGAAAGAATGTTTCCCAGCTAAGACCTCTGTGCCATACCCTGTCCTGTTATCCCTGACACATCTGGATGCTCCCACAGCAGAGAAACCTGGCTCTTAGAGGACAGAAAGGAAACAAAGAAAATGATCTGGAGGGGAGGGAGGAGGCACTGCCATCGACCTCAACAGCTTGGTGATGATAATTAGGGTTATCTGTGACCCTGGTTTTCAGGGTTTTTTTGAACAGCTCTTAGATATAGAGTCAAATCCTTAGAAAACCAAGGTAACTCCCAAGATTTGAGAAATCTGGAGCAGTAATAAAGAAATAGACTGTGCGGAGAAGGGAACTAGATATAAAATCTTGGAGAAAATTCTAGAAATTTATATAGAATTTGGCTCAACAAAATTTCTTAAATACTCATTTAGCACTGTACCACACAGCTCCAATTCATACACTTATTGTAAATAAATAAATGCAGTAGCCATTAGGGTATGCACTGTTCTGTTTGCTCAACAGGTATCTCTCAGCATCCATGTGTGAATTGTTTCTGGGTACTTTTTACTCAGTGGATTCCAAAGTCTGCAGAGGCTCAGCCCCCTAAGTAAACAGCATAATACCTGCTCTAACACATGCACATCCTCCCCTGAAGTCATCTGCAGGTTGCTTACAACATAGAATAACCTAGAAGTGCTATGGAAATAGCTGTTGTCCTATGTTGTTTGGAAAAAGTGATAAGCAAAACTTACATGTTTTCATCATAGGTTCAAATATTTTAATATTTTTCAATAGGTGGTTGGTTGAAGATCCACAGAAGTGTGAGTTATGAATATAGAAGGCAATTATATTTTCCTCATGGTGTACCAGCCAGAACAGGAATATGAGAGCCAAGCGGGGCATGCCACCAAGGACAACACAGCCAACGCCTGCCAACTATCCTGGCTTCATTTTGGCGGTGCTTGCCAAATGGTCACTTTGTGGTGAACTGTTCACTTCTTGTTGTTATTTTGCATTTCAAAGCAGTTTTGATTCATAATAGCTAACCAAAAATTATTTGTATTCATAACAACAGGCCAGAAAAAGACCAAAGGTGAATCCGCCAAGGCGGAGCACCTGCAAGAAAACAGCCCATGAAACAGGGCAGAGAGCCAGGGCCAGCGGTAGCTGGCTGGGCCTTGGCATTAGAATTACAAAATAGATTATTAGACCTCACTACAGGCCTGGGGTCCAGGGTGCAGAACTGCAAGTGAGCAAACACTGTTTCCTGGAGAGGAAACCTGGATGATGTCATGAGTGTGGGAGATTAGGAGAAAAAAAAATGAGGAGACAACTGTCAGTGTAAATAAGGGAACTGGTTCTCTCCTTCCGCCTCGTGGGCTCCAGAGATCAAGTCCAGGTTGTCAGGCATGGCGACAAGCTTGCTATCAAACAACTTTAAGTTTTTAAAATGAAAATAAATAGCAAATTGATTTTAAAAGAAATATGTAGGGGCTGGAGAGATGGCTCAGTGGTTAAGAGCATTGCCTGCTCTTCCAAAGGTCCTGAGTTCAATTCCCAGCAACCACATGGTGGCTCACAACCATCTGTAATGAGGTCTGGTGCCCTCTTCTGGCCTGCAGGCATATACACAGACAGAATATTGTATACATAATAAATAAATAAATATTTTAAAAAAAAGACATAGGTAAAGACAACCCCAGGAATTCTGTGTCTCCAATGTGCACACTGCCTGACACAGGCAACCCTGCCGCTTGGTAATCATGGCACAAAAGAAAGGGAACGAAGGAGCCGGAGAGCTTCCATAGTCCCTTAGAGCTACAAAGGAAAAATGGCCTGAGCTCAGGTAGAGGAATTACCTGTGTATAAAATCCGGCTGATCATCCCCGTCATGACCATGAGGAACATGGGCAACAGCTTCAGATAGCCGCACATGGTACATCCGGCCTTCACGTGAGACATGTTTTTAGCTGAGAGGCAGCGCTGCACAATGACCTGTCAGGAACAACCCAGTGAGGAGCTGTGCAGGCTGGGAATTCTGGAACCCCCTGACATGCCAGCTGCCCTGTTTTGGTCTTCAGCCTTGGTTCCCAGCAACCCACACCTTCTTCATTTTCAACCCCAACAGCCTGACAGGTGGAAGTCTCTGTCATGCACCCTTCCTGTACTCCCAGACTACATACCTGGTCTGTGCACCAGTACCACAGGGCGAGGATCGACAGACCAAAGATGAGCCCAGGCCAGGGAATGTCTCCTGTGATAGGATCTCTGAATATGTGGAAAGAGTCGGCCCTGGGAGTGTAACATTCTTTCTTGACAGTCATATTTCCATCAGAAATTATAGATGGAATGGCATTCATGTACTTCTCCATGAAGGCATCATATCCTCCTATTTCAGTGAAAGCTGAAACATTGGTTAAAAAAAAAAAAAACACTGAAACATTTAACTCCTTGTCGTGATTTCATGTCTGAGTATCTTAGACACCAAGAGAACACCAGCATAGGGGAACACCCATGATGTGTCGTTTGGAGTTAATGATCTTCCCTCTAGACCTCAGGCTTCTCATTTATAAAAACGGGAGTGTTAACTGCCCCGCCTTCTAGGAGACACTGGCATTTCAAAGCAACAGCTCGAGGCAGTGCCCTGACTGCACATGATCTGGAGAGGAAGGGAACTCATTAAAGGAAGACTCGGCCTTGAACCACACGCAGACTGTTGTTCTTCAAACCCCAGCTGTCTGCATGGTCTTTAGAACTCAGAACACAGAGTTAGGGACACACAGTGGCCTTCTGGAGACAGGACACAGGCCGGACAGCTGGCCCCAGGGATGCCCGGGAACGGGGCAGGGATCAGAATTCTGCCAGCTCCCATCTCAGCGCTGCCATCCTAGCCTGTGTTTGCTGACCCCAGGGCCTGCGGGGAAAGCAAATGAAAGTCCTTAGGAAACTTAACTCTAGAGTGTAGACAAGAGTCTTTGAATGATGCTCAGAGGGTCCACTAATCATAAAACACAAAATATTTCTTCTATGTCTTCATGACAGCTAGGATTTCCAATGCTGTCTTTATAGACAAAGACAATTTCAAGAAATGATCAGAGATGCCGACAGTGAGTGAACAATTTTTAAATTTTGTCAAATGAAGCACTAACGTGAAAAATCACCCATCACCAACAATGCATAAACTTTGGCCTTTTAACATCACAGTGTGTGCAGGATATAGTTTCAGCCTGCAAACATGGCGTGTGAATCTGTGTGACTTGCTGAGTCGTTAGCCGCATTCATTTTTACCCAGGTTCTCTGCAAACACAGCACCGCATTACCACGGGCCTACACTGGAGACCCTGAACCAAGCTATAGGGAGAGAACAGGGGGCAATTCAAGTATTCCTTGGGTCTGCTCCAACAAGGGTGCTACAGGGGAAGATGATCCCATAAGGATTGCCAGACAGGGCTGGGCCACTGCCCTGAGCTAGACAAGGTGTTATGGGATATTTGTGCACTGTGTGAGGATATATTGCTGTGATTGCTTTAATAAAGAGTCTAATGACCAATATCTAAGCAAGAGAGGTGGGTGGGATTTCTGGAGCAAGAGAGAGGAAGAGGAGGAGGAATCCAGGTACACGGATTATGCCAGGAGATGCAGAAAAAGTTGGACATACAAATTGGAGAGGAGGTTTTAAAAAGTTACATAGTAGAGCATAGATTAATAAAAGCAGATTAATTTAAGTGACAAGAGCTCGTTGGGGGCAAGCCTAAGATAGACCAAGCTTTCATAATTAACAATAAGTCTCCATGTCATTATTTGGGAGCTGGCTGGTGGGACAGAGAAAGACTGGTTACGTCAGAGCAGGCAGGCAGGCCAGCCAGACTTGCTCTGTCTTCTCAGAATTCTATACCTCTGTCCCCACCTGCTTAGTGAACCCCAGCCCCACTTACCAAATCCAGTCAGGATACAAGACCCCACGAGCATGATTGCTGTCTGCAAGGCATCCGTGTAAATCACCGCTGCCAGGCCCCCTAAGCAGGCAAACACAATAGATCACATGGAGCGCACGATGCCCACCTGCTTCTTTTCCTACCCACCACCCTCTCTTCTCCACAGTGCCCCTTCTGAGAACCTCCGCCCCCTGCCACCACCACCTGCCTGCCTTTCCTCCCAGGCCCTAATCCTGCTGCTCAGAATTGTTTCTGGCCTTCGCCTCTCATGAAAATACCTACACAGCCTGGGAAAAGGGAAGACACTTGTCTCTATCTGAGTGGAAAGTACTTGTTGTGAGCTTAATGCTAGGACATGGCTCACAAAGGAATGTTTGCTCTTTTTGACTCTGTAATGGTAGAGATGGAACCCAGGACTACTGTGTGTGTGTGTGTGTGTGTGTGTGTGTGTGTGTGTGTGTGTGTACACATGCACGTGACAGACAGATGTGCCAACTGTAAATTACATTCCCAACCTCTCTAAGAAACGTCTCATCCTCAGGTATAGGGGGCGCCCAAGGAACAGCAAGTCCCGCTGTGGCTCCTCCCCCTTCCTTCCTGCAAAGAACATTTGTCTCTGCCATCCTCAAATCTTACTCCGAAACCTCTTTGTATATCTTTCGTCCACTTCAAAATGGTTTCCAATCTAGTCACATTACATCTAAGGCTCCCAAGGACCCCATACCTGTTTATCGCTCATGCTTTGTGTCTCCTCTCTCCCCGCTACTTTGCAGTAATCACCTGTTTGGTACCTGCGGGCTCGCCTTGCTCCCGATCCCCGCCCCACCCACTCCTGCCACCATTCTCCCTTCACTTACATTTTTTTCACCTAGCATGTCTCTAATTGTCCTAGCTTTGCCACTTTGCCCACAACCTTCAGGCTAAGCCCTCCCGAGCACCTCTGACATTCCTCCTGTCAGGAGGCTGTCCTGACATTCCTCCACCCAGCACGGGAGCTTTCACCGAACATTCCACATGGCTTTCCATGGAGACCAAGAAAATAGCCATTCTCAGACCCTCTCTCCTCTTCCCCTCGCAAGTCTAACCCTGCCTAACCCCGAGCCAGACTGGAGATGCCGATTCGCTTGAATGGACTCACCTGTGATTGTATAAAGGGCGGTGATTGCTAGTAGAATAATGATGGCCAGGTAGATGTCCAGGCCCAAGGCTAGGTTGATGAATATAGCTCCAGAGAAGATGTCTGCCTGGAAGAAGAGAAGCAAGGCATAGGCAGAAGTGAGAGGGGTCATCTGGTCACAGGGGCCATTCCTGGGTTTCCAAGCAAGCCACTTTGACCAAAGGCTGGAGAATTCAAGTCTATTCCTTATATCATGTTAATGAAGTCTGTTGCCTCTCCCTTCCTCTTTCGGAGTGAAGTAGACAAGCGTGTGAAAAATAAACAAGGCAAATTCCGTATTCATGGAATGTCCCTCCCGATGCTGTGCTGTGTTTCTTTCTCTTATTTATCTTATATGTCTGTTCCTTTTGCTTAATAATTCTAACCCTCATGCGCTTACCCTGGAATGTAGGAGTTTTGTCGAAGCTGGTCTTAGATGGCGGGCAGCAGAGCACGGTGCTTTCGGCACGCAAGCAACTGCTTATAAGTGTTGACTAGTCTTTGTCCTGTTTTTATGATGTGCTGCTTGCATCCAACACAGATAGAGGAAACTTCTGTGCTGAATTGAAAAAATAACTAATACAAACTCTCCCTTTTATGAATCCTCTCCTTGGGACCCCCAAAATACCAGGATTCCTGCTAAGAACACCGTAGCTAACTGAATACAGCCGAGCAAGCCCACCTTAGCACTAACTGAATACAGCCAAGCAAGTCCACCTGGCCCAAGGGCTCTGGATTTTGTTTTCAGTTCTTCCTATCTGCCTCAATTTTCTGTTTCCCTGTGGATTTTCCCCCCTCTTCCTTTCCAGGGAATTTTACAGCTTACCTAGGGTTGCCACAGGTGTGTATTATTTTTATACTAAAAAGTATTGACATTTGCTTGTTTCTGTCTATGCTTTTGGGGTTGCAGTGAGGCTGAGATTCTCGAGTCCACTGCTGGACCCCACAGAGATCGTGCGTTAATGTGTAAAGCACAAACTGCCAAGCAAGGTTCAAATCTTGTGGTATTACAAGATGAAAAGTTAAAACTTCAGCAACAGGAGCTGGAGGGGTGGTTTAGCGGTTAAGAGAACTGACTGTTCTTCCAGAGACCCCATTTTCAACTCCCAGCACCCACATGGCAGCTCACACCTCTCTGTAACTCCAGTTCCAGAGGACCCGAAACCCATGGCAAAAACATCAATGCTCATAAAAATAAAATATTTAAGGGGAAAAAAACCAAAACTTCAAAAAAATGGTGAATACTGAAAATGCAATTAAAGAAAATGTTGAAAATTCTGAACTAAATGAGCCAAGCAGCCATTTGCAGAGCCATGTGACCTCACTGGCACAGAGAATCACACACACACACACACACACACACACACACACACACACACACACCGGAACTTAGGCTAAACACTGAGGGAAATGGTGGAGAGAGCAAAACAAGAATGCCAAGATTTAAAAAGCCATGCTGGAAAAGTGCAGTTAGAAGTTGAAAGTTGAGTTTGCTCTTTTGTGACCGCGGAGGAAAAACAGATACAGTGATTGGAAGAAAAGCATAAACTTCCTGGGCGAATCACAGAGAGAGAAGAAAGGATGGCTAATCAAGCTAAGATTAAACTACAGCAAAGGCTCAGAGAAGAGAAGCTCTTCGGGAAACAAACTGAAGAGACTACAGGAGACAGTGGAAGCCTCAGAGGCAAAGATTAGAAACAGATCAGATGGCCTTAAAGAGACAAAAGATTCCATCTGAAGACTGTACAATGCTTCAAAAATGACGAAAGGACAGGCAGAGAAGACATAATGAATTTCAAAGTCTCACTCTGGGTCCTAACACGCCTCCAACAGCGTCCATGAACCACTAATTGTCATTGTCAGCCACTGCTCCTGGCCTGGAACTCTCTTTCCTCATACACAGAAAGAGATGAGGCTTCTCTCTGATTCATAAAACACAAAGAGAACTAGAGAAGAACTAGAGAAACTCCAATCTCCCGGGGAATGGTGGAAGAAGGGGGTGAAGGCAGTGGCTCAACAAAGCACACAGTTCAACATGTGGCACTAAGGCACTTCATCACTGTCTGCCACAATCCAGGAACCACCTTAAGGAAGGCAGAGAGAACATGCTGGGCTGCCTACGCTCCAGAATCCGAGGGTCATACTGATGAGAGGGAAGAGTTCTGAGAGCTTCAGAGATAGCTAGAGTATGTATTGACGGTGTAAAAAGTAAAGGAACTAGTTAATTAAAGAATCCAATTCTCAAATTATTCATTTTTACTTTGTTAAATGTTTCTGGCATTTTTCCTGAAATATGTCCAGTTTGAATTCCTTTTTCCTCCTCTTTGAGCTATCTGCGCGTCAATAACAAGATCAGCAAATGTCTGGTTTACTATATACAACAGATATAAACCTTAAGATTTTTGGAAAGGAAGACTACATAAGAGTCTAAAAAACACTCTAAAGTTTCTAAATATAAGCTCATTATAGAAATCTTTACTTTTTTAAATGTTGTGCACTTAGTTTATTAAATAACTTGATAAATATTTTTGTACTTCAAAAGTATTCATGTTTGTCTGGCTGTGTTTTCAAAGCTGATCGCTTTGTATCAATCGAGCAGCCAGCCAGGTTTGTTATTGTCATCCTCCTCATCATTGTCACCATCATCATCGTCATCATCCCAGGAGGGAGTCCCTCTCTCAGGCAGCAGCTGCCTGTAGTTCCTTGTCTAGGAGTGGGACCCCCTGAGACCGATCCCCTTCTGTGTTAGCATTCTGTTTCAGTGCTGCCATTGTTCCTGTCCTGTTTGTGCAGGCATTATACAGACAAACAAATACATGGATATATACATATATATGTCAAAAATAAGTTTTTAAAGACTATCAATATGAGCGTAGGGTGATTTGGAAGGGGTTGGAGGAAGAGGATTTGGAGGTACTGGGAGAAGAAATGGAAGGGGGAAGTAATATGGTTATATTTTAATTAAAAATGTATAAAAAGGCCATCCGTGCCTTCTCCCCCAGCCTGCCAAATATAGCATGGGTACCACATCTGGTACCCTGGTCTATTCTAGTCAATCTTGCCTACACCAAAACCAACCTCCAAGCTTCCACCAGTCCCTGTCCTACCTACCACCCACTACAAGTCACATCCAGCCAGACATCCCGCTTCTTTCTCAAAGTCTAGCCCCTGAGTTTCCCTGACCTCTCATCGCATCTTCTCCTGAACCCACCAGATCTAGTCTGGATCCAGCACCTGGGGTCTAACCTCTGCGGACTGTACCACAAATAGTCTTGAGGCGTCTGCCAGGACCCTCCTCTCTACTTACTCTGAAAGTCACAGGTCTCTTGCATGCCATACCCAATCTTTCCAGCCAGATCTACACCCACACACCAGGCATGGACCGGGAAGCCCACCCTGACCATCAGCCTAGTCCCCTCTGTCCACCTGACCTTCCACCCAAGGCTTTTGTAACCTCCAGGCCCAACCTGCAGGCACATGCTCTCCTCTGTCCAACCTGCTCTGTCCACATCAGAACTAACTACAGAAGCCCATACACCAGATGTCATCACAAAAATACAAACAATATGAATCTCTCTACAACCATCGTTCCTGTAGAAAGATTCCCCAGTGAGAGTTACCCACAGCATAGCAGGGTTAAAACACTAAAGCCACAGAACGAAGATGGTGTATTCAAAGCTGAAAGAAAAAAATGCAAGTCATATATAAAGTCACACGTCAGAACCACAGCTGGATTCCCAGTGGAAATTTTGGCAAGTCAGAAGAGCCTGGAGCAACGCATTCCAAGTCCTAAAAGACTATTATGTCAACCCAAATAATATACCCGGCAAAGCTATTTGCCATGACTGAAAGAGAAAGAAAAATTCTCCATGACATAAACAGCCTAAAAACTTTTATCCAACAAACCAAACCCAAGGAAAATGAGGAAGAAACATGGGGAGTGGGTGCTGAGGAGAGAAGTGAGCACAGCAGTGAGACCACAGGAAGAAATCCCAGCCATGATGATTAAAGCACAAGTGAAATCTTGCCGCTATCCCAGCCTTCCTTCCCTCCCTGCATCTCTGTCAGTGGTTGATACCTAGGAACTCTCTCTACTCAGGATCCCCAATGGCCACACCTGCAGGGACTTAGGTAGGCAAATCTCACTGTCCTTCCTGTCCTCTATACTGTCTCTCCATTCTCTCCCTCAGCCCAGTAACAACCTGTTAACAGGTGCCCATCCTTCACCTCAGCTAATTCACCTCCTCCACCTCCCCACTCACCTCCTCCACCTCAGCTAATTCACCTCCTCCACCTCCCCACTCACCTCCTCCACCTCAGCTAATTCACCTCCTCCACCTCCTCCACTCCATTCACCTCCCCCACCTCAGCTTTCTTCTCCTCCATCCACCTCAGCTCTGTTAACTTTCCACTTACTGGAGACTCCAACTCTGGGTTCAGACTCAGGTTCCTGCTAACACTTCCACCCCTGTCTCTCTGGACAATTCTCTGTTGTTCTGAAACCTTTTTCAGGAACTCCCTTCCCACCACACTTCCAGCTCCCTCAGGGACCCTCTTATAGTCATGAAGACATGATTTATAATCATATAAGATTCCCCTTAGTGCTTTCCTGAAGCACCTCTCGGTCCTTTCCTTAGCCCACCTCTATTGCTCTCTGCCATCACCAACCCTGCAGGAGCACTCCGTATCAGAAAACTGCAGCCAGCACACTTCCCTAAGATGCAGAGAGGGAACAGAAACCAAGAACTAAAACACCCAACCAACTAAGACAGGACCAGAAATCAAGACCTCGAATCATCCCAATCTAAGAGGCCTAGGGAAACAAGGAATGCACTCCTAAGAGACAAGTTCATAGCCGTAAGTGCCTACATCAAAAGCTTGGAGACACCTCATAATAGTAACTTAACAGCACACCTGAAAGCTCTAGAACAAAAGAAATCACACCCAAAGAAGTGAAGTCAAGAAGCCACCAAACTAAAAGCCAAAAACCAATAAAATAGAAAGAAAAAAGACAATACAAAGAATCAGTGAAACAAGGAATTAGTCCTTTGATAAAATCAATAAGATTGGCAAACCTTTATTCAAATTCATAAAGGGAGGAGAGGAGAGAGAAGATCCAAATGAACAAAATTAGAGATGTAAAGGGGGACCTAACAACAGACACTGAGGAAATCCATAGACTCATGATGAGATGCTTTAAAAACCTGTGTTACGCCAAATTGGAAAACCCAAAAGAAAAGAATCATTTTCTCAATGTGAACCACCTACCAAAGTTAAATCAAGATCAAATAAGCAATTTAAACAGAACTGTAATGCTCAGTGAAATTAAAAGCAGAATTTAAAAGTCTACCACCCCAAAAGGCCCAGGGAGAGATGGTTTTAGTGAAGAATTTACCAGGCTTCAAAGAAGAGTTAATCTCAATATTCCTCAAATTATTCCATAGAATAGAAACAGAAGGAATAGTTCCTAATTCTTTTACAAGGCCATGGTTGCTCTGATACCTAAACAACATAAGACTCAAGAAAGAAAGAGAATTATAGAAAATTTTCCCTTATGAACATAGATGCAAAATTCTCAATAAGTACTTGCCAACTGAATCAAAGAACACATTGAAATGATTGCCCACCGTGAACAAGTAGACTTCATCTCAGAGGCACAGGGATGGGTTCACATATGATAACAATAAACGTAATCCACCAGATAAGCAAATTGAAGACAAAAACACATGATGATCTTGTTAGACGCACAAAGGGCCTTTGACTTTGATAAAGTCCTGGAGTAGGAATACAAGAGATACCTTAGCACAATAAAGGCAGGTTACAGCAAGCCCATAGCCAACATCAACTCAAAGAGAGAGAAATGTGGAATATTCCTTTACACTATGAATATATGTCACTGTGATTGGTTAATAAAGAAGATGGCTGGCCAATAGCTGAACAGGATAAAGTGAGGTGGGAGAGCGAAGCTGAAAATGATGGAAAGAAAAGGGTGGATTGGAAGAGTCACCAGCAGACGCGGAGAGAAGTAAGGTGGGCATGCCGTACTGAGAACAGGCACCAAGTCACATGGTAAAACAGATAAGAAATATGGGTTACACCTGGAAATTGGAAACAGACAAGATTGCCTGACAAAACTGGGAGCATGGGGGCGAGGAGTAGAAGGAAGGGGAGACTTCATCTTACACTGTCAGGATGGCTAAGATCAATAAAAGTGACAGCTCACACTGGTGAGGATGTGGAGCAAGGGGAGCACTCCTCCATCGCAGGTGGTAGTATAAACTTGTACAGCAACTACGAAAATCAGTGTGCCTGTTCCTTACAAAGATAGGAATCAATCCATCTCAAGATCCAGCTACCACTCTTGTGCATATACCCTAAGGACACTTTATCCTACCACAGACACACTTGCTCAACCATGCTCATAGCTGCTCCATTCATAATAGCCAGAAGCTGGAAACAACCCAGATGTCCATCAACAGATAAAGATAAAGAAAATGTAGTATATATTACTCAACTATTTTAAAAATGTCATTTAAATTATTTAAACTGGGGGCTGGAGAGATGGCTCCATGGTTAAGAGCACTGGATGCTTGGGTAAGAGTTGCTCTTCCAGAGGTCATGAGTTCAATTCCCAGCAACCACATGGTGGCTCACAACCATCTGTAATGAGATCTGGTGCTCTCTTCTGCCATGTGGGCGTACATGGAGGCAGAATGTTATATACACAATAAATAAATAAATCTTAAAAAAATAATTAATTAAAAAAATTATTTAAACTATTTAAATGTCATTTAAAAATGAAATCATGAAATTTATAGGTAAATGGATGAAACCAGAAAAATATCCTGAGTGAGATGCCCCAGAACCAGAAAAACAAATATAGTATATGTTCATTTATATGTGGATGTGAGCCGTTAAGTCAATGATAACCAAACTACAATCCAGAGAATCACAGAAGGCTGGCATAGAGAAAGAGACTGGAGGGAATAGAGAGATCTCCCCAGAAAAGGGAAATAGAACAGGTAATTATATATGGGTTGGGAACTGGAACAGGAGGGTCGAGTGAGGAGAGGAAGGGGAGAGGGAGTTGAAGGAGGGAGTACAGGGAGAGACGACTGAAATAAAGGGGTATTTTGAGGGATAGTATAAAGAACTAGTACAGTAGAATCTCCACTAAATATATACACATATGAAGGCAATATAAATGAAGTTGCCAAGGAATGGGGGATATAGAGTCCCAGCTGGACCTCTCTTGCATCAACTGAAGTTTCTAGTAACAAGAATGGGTTATGTCTAATGAGCTCTTAGCCAAAGGGCTCCCATGGGAACCCCCAAAATGACCCAGGCTATTGTCAAGGCTATAGACTGCTTTCCACAAACTGAAGACAACACCTATACAATGCCCTGAGTTTGAAGAAAGAGGGGTGGCACCATGAATGTGAGAAGGAGCAAGTGTGTGTACGTGGGGAGTGGTTCAAGGGAGGGGAGGAGGGGCAAAAAGTGTAATGATGAAATAATCTCAAGGACAAGAAAAAGGTTTTAACAAAAATGTGTGTAAAAATTAAAAATAAAATAAATCTAAAACAAAATATTGAAAGCTAAATGATCACTTTTCTGGAATATTTTCTACACAGAGAAGTCTTTTTGAAAGAAAGCTAACAGCTCAGTCACCAGGTGCCCTGGAGTGGGGGACATGCAGACATTCTGGAGTGGGGGGGCCTGCAGACATCCCCTCCTGCAGTGGGAAACAGAGCACATACAGTCCAGGCCATATGTATGTGACCCTTCCCAAAACTGGAACTGTTTGAATTAAACCTAGAAGCTTTAAAGCGTTTTTTAATAGTTTCTAATTAAAATTTTCAAACGGTCTAAAGAAAACTTACATTTCAAAGTCATCATTGCCAAAGTTGGTCTGCCTTTGTGATTCTTTAATACTTTGCTGAAAGATGGGTATCAACACCATAGACAAAGCTCTCTACCCTCCAACAGTGTGATTATGAAGATAAAAAAAACTGGGAAAGATTTATAACTTAATAGTTAAAGAGGGGAAAGACAAAACATGTGTGTATTTCTATATCTGTGTGTATGTATGTGTGCCTGTGTCTGTGTGTGCCTGTGTATGTATGCGTGTGCACATGCACAAGTATGCATGAATGTATGCCCAGATGGTATTGGATATTGAACCCAGGACCTTGTACATGATAGGCAAAATCTCTGCCCCTGACCTATACTGGGCTGCTGTGCATGTCCTTCTTGTAACTCTAGACATAATATGCACAAGACCAAAATATAAAAGGTTTTATAGATAAATTATAGAAGTATGGGTATTTTCACTGCCTAAAATTCTTCTTAAATGTCATTAATTCCATACACTTTCAAAGATGGTGCAGAAACAATAAAACAATAGGTTCTTAACTGATATGAGATGTTTATATATATAGTGAAAATATGGGATCATAATGGAAGACTATATCAAGACAGTCCACTTTCTAAGAAGTGGCTGAGATTAAGGGTAGATACCGCTAAGTTCTGATTTGTTTCTTTTTTAAATGAATTGCTGGGATAAATAAAGTCTGAGTGGTAGATATAAAAAAAAGTGTGTGTCATATTATTCTTTGTACTTTTGAAGGGCGAAACATTCGGGGCAGGTTTTTTCATTTATAAACTTGGGAGATGAGTTAGAGAATACACTGCCAACCTTGGTATAAATGTCTCCTGTATCCTCACTGTGTCTCATAGGTCATCCCAGATCACTCCTTTGCTAAGATTCTATTAGCACTAAAAGAAAGGGAGAAACAGACCAAAACGGGAGGGAGGAACAAAACAGAGGAAGAGAAGAAGAAAGGGAGGGGAGGGGTAAAGAAGAAACTTTCTCAGAGCAGCTAAGCACTACCAACCTGAAGTAACAATTTTAAAGTATATCCTTCAAAGCCAAGAACAGATATTCCTTTTCTACAGGGGTAGGAAGCCAAGCATGGTAGCATTGGCTCAGAGTCCCAACTGTTAGGGACACTGAGGCAGGAATGTCATCACCTCAAGACCTACAGAGTCCAAGGCTAGTCTGGACAACTTAGGTGAGAATTTATCTCAAAAGTTTTTTTAATTTAAAATAAGAAAATTTTAAATAGCTCAGTGGTGTAGTGATGGCCTAGCATATACAAGGCCCTGGGTTCATTCCCCAGTAATACACATACCCACAAAAATGGTATTGGAAACCATTCTCCTTATCTTCTCTGGCAAAGGCTGAGACAAGAGCACAGCCCAGTACAACATAAACACATTGGCTTATGCTCTGTGGGATTTCCAACAAAACCTTGGTTATAGCAGTGGATGAAAGTTTGGGTTCAACCCAAGCATCATTCTTATTACTCTGAGAGCTGCGCTGAACTCTGTCCATGGGACTCTTGGGAAGCAATAAAACATGGTTCCCACTGGGAAACCTCTGAGAGTAACAGCCTTGAGCAGGTTACCTGGCCTCAGCTCAGAGGTTTAAATCCCTGGGATTTTTATTTTATTTTATTGAGACAGGATCTCTCTACATAGCCCTGGCTATCCTGAAACACACTATATAGACTGGAATGGCCTTGAACTCACAAAAATCCTCCTGTCTCTGCTCTGAGTGCTAGAATTAAAATCATGCACCACCATACCTGCCCAACCCTGGGAGTGTGTGTGTGTGTGTGTGTGTGTGTGTTTGTGTGTGTGTGTGTGTGTGTGTTTCCTGCCCTTTCTGATCCTAACCAAGATATCTCTGAGCACCCAGTAAGTTCTCCCTGGCACTAAGGTTTCAGATGGAGAAGTCTCATTACTCAAATTTCTCTTGCTGTTTGTCAAAGTGAACAGTCCAGGTCATAAGCATCAAACATTAAGCAAGCGCAAAAGCTTTTATTGCTACCCAGAGACCTAAAATGTGCAGCCGGGGTTGCTGTTAAAAGTGTATTGAAGTCATGGTCTGTGATAACAGCTCTGGGAAATGGAAGACAGGACAGTCAGCTGTTGATGATTCATAAAATCTGAAGCTTTATCTCAACTGATTGGACGTATTTGATTGAGATACGCTACGTCAGCAAATCTCGCAGAACAAAATGCCTCTCACAGACTGATGTAGCAGGTGTTCAAGTGAACCATTAAAAAAAAATCCACGGACGCCGGGCGGTGGTGGCGCACGCCTTTAATCCCAGCACTCGGGAGGCAGAGGTAGGCGGATCTCTGTGAGTTCGAGACCAGCCTGGTCTACAGAGCGAGTTCCAGGACAGGCTCCAAAGCCACAGAGAAACCCTGTCTCGAAAAACCAAAAAAAAAAAAAAAAAAAAAAAAAAAAAAAAAAAAAAAAAAATCCACGGAGTGACAAAGAGACATGATCACAAGGTGACAGCCACAACTGAGTCTCCTTGCCGCTGATAACCTATACCTGCAATTCCCTGTCTTCCTCTTCTACCAGAGATACACCTACTAAATCCCTACATCCCTCCAAACCCCTCCTAGCGGGTCCTTAACTATTCCTTGTCTGGATATGAGTCTCACACACCCTCTGTGCATGCACACACACACACACACACACACACATCCCTCTTTAATATAAATCCTTACCACTGCTGTTTGAAAACTAACTCTGTATCTATGAGCCCTGTGTTCCTGAACATCAGGATTCCAACAGGTATAGCTGTAATTTTCCTAAAAATGTCATCTTATGCTGTAAAGTGAACCTAAAGCCAACCAAATTTAAACCTTTTTTCTGCGTACACACCCTTCCTTCACCGTCATCACACACCCACTCTGAAGCAGATGCTTCCTCCATGTAGTCCTCCCAGGGCCTTCTTTCAGCCTTCGGGTACAGTGTGCATTATAAACCTCTTCATTTTCCCTGAGGTTTGAGTTTTGACCTGATCTCCACAGAGGAATGTAAGATTGACACAACAGAGATAACATAGGTTAAAAGATGTGGTGTTGGGAAACCTACTACTTATTCCAGTTCTGCTCCCGTTGAGACTCACAAAGCCCTTCCCCTCTCTGCAGTTTATCCATCTGTAAACGTCCATCTGCTTAGGACACAGGGTGAGACACTCTATTCCTTTCCATCATTCTCTGGCTTCATCTCACCTGAACACAGGGTGGGATTGTGAGACTGCAAGCATTGAACCAAGAGCTGGACAGCTGTGGGTCTGTACATCAGCTATGTGTGCACATCTGTGTGCCGCTGGACAGCTGTGGGTCTGTACACCAGCTGTGTGTGCACATCTGTGTGCTCTGGACAGCTATGTGTCTGTATCCCAGCTGTGTGTGCACATCTGTGTGCGCTGCACAGCTGTGTGTCTGTATCCCAGCTGTGTGTACACTTGTGAGACTGCATGGGTCCTTGCCAGTGTGCCTGTATCCACACATGGAAGTCAGAGGGAAATGTCCCGAGTCGGTTCTCATCTTCCAGCTTCTAAAGACAGGATCTCTCTTGTTGTTTCTCTATCAGCTATTCCAGGCTAGCAGGCTCACAAGCTTGCAGACGGTTCTCCTGTCCCCTTCACTGGGCTTTGGCTGGGATTACAGATGCATTCCTCTGCATCTGGCTTTTTGTGTGGGTTCTGGGGATGGAACCCAAGCCAGTAGGCTTTGTGGCTTTTACTAATTTACTAATTGAGTCATCTCCCCAGCCCTAGTGGTGTGGCTTTTGAGAAAATTACCTGACATCTCTTGAACTCAAGTTTCCTCTCTCATGGTTTGGAGAGTAAAATACACATCTCCAGCCCTGAAGTATACTGGTGAGAACCAGAGACGGGGAAAGCCCCCAGTGGGAAGTAGAGCAGGACTAAGACATCGTCATGTACATTTTCAAGACAACTTTGGGATTGCTGTTTAGTCACCGGGTGAAACGAATATTATATTGGCCAGGGCCTCCAGCCAAGAGCCTCAGAATCACAAACAGAAGCAGCCTGCAGCTGTGTCCCGTTCAATTGCCACGTGTAGGAAACAGTGACCACTGGGGAACCTGCTCCTCCTTTATGCTGGGCTGCAAGGGCTGGTGCTTGGCTACCTGGGGGCTCGCAAGTCCAAGGAGGTTTAACCAGTAACCTGAAGAGTAGGTGAGGTGATAAGGAGAAGAAAACAAAAGCCCTGGCGCTGGTTTATTTCTACGACCGCCCTATGCCAGTCTAAGGGCAGAGAACCCTTTCCATGGCAACCGCAGCCAACAGACCTCACCAGCTTCAACTGTGACTCACGAATCTGCCCTTCAGAACCGACAGCTGTGTTCCCTTTCCTGTGCACTCCAACTCTCACAGCTACGCCAAGACATAGGTCCCTCTGAGCGTCCTGTCCCTTCTAAGCTGTCCCCAACCCCACTGTCTACATCCCCTCTGCTCTGTTCAGGTGGGGCCTCCCTCCTTAGGGCTCAGTAAATACAATGCTTGCTGTGTGTACACAAGAGCCTTAGTTCAAATCCCTAGGCCCCAGGTAATAGGTAGGATCGCAAGGGTTTACAAGCCCAGCACAGGGGTTGGAGACAGCAGATCCCAGAGTCAGCCAGTCTAGCTGAATGGTGATCTCCACATTTACTGAGAGACCTTGTCTCAAAAAAATGAGGTGGAGAACAATAGGAAAAGACATCTAACAATTATTTCTGACTCCATATGTGCATGCATGGAAATAAATCTCCATTCTCTTGAATTTTACAACAAATTCTAAGAAATATCACCAAAACCATGAACAAAAAATACAAAATCAATAATTCTGCCAAATATAAAATCTTTGTATCTTTGTACATCAAAGGATACTGTTCAGAAAGTGAAAAGACAAATCCTTGCAAGTTATGCACCTGTTAGGGGTCTAGAATCCAAAGTATTATAAAGAATTTTTAGCCGGGCAGTAGTGGTGCACGCCTATAATCCCAGCACTCAGGAGGCAGAGGCAGGCGGATCTCTGTGAGTTTGAGGCCAGCCTGGTCTACAAGAGCTAGTTTGAGGAGAGGCTCTAAAAGCTACAGAGAAACCCTAGCTCGAAAAACAAAACAAAAGAAGAAGAGGAGGAGGAGGAGGAGGAGGAGGAGGAGGAGGAGGAGGAGGAGGAGGAAGGAGGAGGAAGAGGAGGAGGAGGAGGAGGAGGAGGAGGAGGAGGAAGAGGAGAAGAAGAAGAAGAAGAAGAAGAAGAAGAAGAAGAAGAAGAAGAAGAAGAAGAAGAAGAATTATTTTTGTCCTTGAACATGGAGACAAACAGTCCAATTTTTAAGTCTTTGTATGTAGGCCAGACCAGATGGTAATGTTTAAGAGGAATAAAATAAATGTGGTATGCTAAAAACTTTAAAAATATTTTCTTTGTTTTACAATCAGTTCAATGTGTCCTAACCTTGTGAAAACATTTTTATATGATTGATAAATTTTGGACAGGCCAAACATTAAGTTATCTGAATTTTTAAGTTCCATCATTTTTTAAGTTTTTATTAAATGTTGTAAAGGCATAAAGGTTATTGGTTCCAAAAGTTAAAGGTGTGTGCTGAAGAACTGGAAGCAAATGCTATGAACTCCAGGATTTGACTTATAAGACTGCTGTAAAAATGAGAAGGAAATAATGAACCAGGAGCAGCAAAGGATTGCATTGCTAAAGAAGCAGTTTATCATGCACGACAGTGATGCTGTAAAGCTTGTGTGCAGAGAACGTTTGCTGGGATCCAGACTGGTGCAGCCCTCAACCCTCTTCAGAGCTTCTTGAGGAGCTGGAATTGACACAGAGACCCACAGCAGGAGCACGTGCGGAGAGTGGGAGACTCTGGAGCGCTCGGCCCTGAATGAGATGTCTGTATCCAGCCCTCTGCTCAAGGTTCAGGATCTATGCAGAAGAGGAGAGCAAAGACTTACGAGCCAGAGGTGGGGGATGACTCCGAGGAAAGAGAAGCATCCAGAGGAAATGGGGCTGATGCACAGAGACTGTGACTGCATGAGCAAGATCTGGACAAGTCCAAGCCATAGAATCCCAGGACTCAGAAGGGAAAGTGGATACAAAGTCCCACCTCTAATCAAGAAGCTATTTACTATTGATACCTACAGGGAGAGGGAAACTGATTTTCTCTGGTGGAGTGTCACCGGGTACATGAACCCCTCTCCAGGACAGGCCTCATGCTTGGGGGTAGTTGGTCAACACAAAGCAGACTCCAAGTTTTTGTGTATTCTCTTCTTGTTGTTTGGTTTGGTATTTTTTTTATCTTTTTGTTTGTTTGTTTGTTTGTTTTGATGTTGTGGGTTTTTTTCTTCTTTGAGAAGAGAAAGAAGAAATTGGGTGTGTAGGGAGGTGGGGAAGATCTAGGAAGAGTTGGGGAGAATATGATCAAAATATATTGCATGGAAATTTTTAACAATTCCTTTAATTTTTCCTTGTGTATATGGAAGAGCTGAAGAGATGGCTCAGTGGTTAAGAGCATATGCTGCTCTTCCAGAGGACCTGGGTTTAGTTCCCAGCACTCACATCAAGTGGCTCACATCCACCTATCACTCCAGCTTCAGGAGGCTCCAATGCCTTCTTCTGGCATGTGGATTCCCGCACACAAATCCACACACAAAGACAGTCACACGCACATATCCACACAGAGAGACATTCACATGCACATATCCACACACAGAGACAGTCACATGCACATATCCACACACAGAGACAGTCATACACACATATCCACACACAGAGACAGTCACACACACATATCCACACACAGAGACAGTCACACGCACATATCCACACACACAGACAGTCACACGCACATATCCACACACACAGACAGTCACACGCACATATCCACACACACAGACAGTCACACGCACATATCCACACACACAGACAGTCACACGCACATATCCACACACACAGACAGTCACACGCACATATCCACACACACAGACAGTCACACGCACATATCCACACACACAGACAGTCACACGCACATATCCACACACAGAGACACATGCACTCACATGGTAGTTCACAGCTGCCTGTAACTCTAGTTCCAGGGAATCAAATGATAGGGCACTAAGAGTGCACACACACACACACACGCAAACTGACACATGAAGGGGTTGGTACAAGGGAGAATCAGGAACACAAAACATACATACACATAAATTTTAAATTAAAAAAAACATTTTTAAATCTATTTCTATAAGTTTAATTTTTTTAAACCCCACATATAAATAAGATCTTGAGCATTTATCTTTCTGCATTTGGCTTATTTCATTTAACATAATGGCCCCCGTGTTCACCCAAATCATCAAATGCTGAGATTTTTTTTCTAAGACTGAACAGTAGTGTGTGCGTGCGTGCGTGTGTGTGTATATGTGTGTGTGTGTGTGTGTGTGTGTGTGTGTTTGATAGAGAAGAGAGAGAGAGATGAGTTTCCACTTATACTTGCTGACGAGCAGTTTGGTCGACTCTATACCTTGACTACTGTAAATTAGACTTCAATAAACCTGGGAGTTTGTTATTTCTTTTACATGCTGCTTCCATTTCCTTTGGATATATTCCCTGGGATGGGGTGACGGCTCACGTGACATCTCAACCTTCCTTTAATCTTCTCGTCAAAGCAGCTTTTTCTGAACTTTCATGAACCTGATACATTTTCATCTTACAACACAGTGGAGGACAAGGAATCCCATTGAGCTCCATGGCTCCTTGATGCAGAAAACAGGACTTTCCCCTAAGGAGCAAGAAGGCTAATGCGCAAAGTCCATAGAAATGTATGGTTGCTTCTTGGGATAGTGAGAAGATGAGCCAATGGCCAGCCTCCCTCCCCCATCCATCCCACAGGCCCCTGGCTATGCACTCACTGAGATCTTGGTAAATATGTACAGCAACAAGGACAGAACGGAAAGGTAGATCTGGATCCGCTTGCCTCCAAACCGCTTCCGCAGGTACTCTGGCATGGTCACCACCTGAATGGGATGAAATGGAGCCCAAGTGAACAGAGAGCCCAGGGCAAGCAGATAAATGGGGTCTATCCTGGTGTCAGAGCATCAGGAGTGGTCAGGGATTCAAACCCTTGTTAGCCCAGGAAGTCTACAAAACAGCCAGGTGCCATTTGCTTATTTCAGCTCCACATACCCTGTCCAGTAGACGTAGGGAGGCCCTAGCATTCAGCTGCAATGTATCAAAAGCATCCAATAAACACATGTTCTATAATACACACATGACTGGATGTAACCCAGGAGGCAGATGCTTGCCCTGGAGAAGGTGTATGCAAATGTACGTATGTGTTTGTGTGTGTCTGTCTCCCTGCCTGTGTCTGTGTGTGTTTTGTTTTCTATATAGTGCATCTACTATACAAGACAATGGTAGCCTCTTGCCAATGCCCCAGAGAAGTTATTCGAATGTGAATGTCACCTTCTTCTACACAGGCAGTACAAAGGATTGTAGCTACAGGCCTTCTCAAATTTTCCCTTCTGCAAATCCAGCCACACTTCCTGTTTTGCTCCCTATGGCCTTAGCCTGTTGTCTTCTGGGACCAGTTTGTCACCAGCACTCTGTGAGCTTCCAGAAGGTACAGTCTGCAGCTTGTCCTGTGTCACCTCTAGCTCCCCATGCAGACACTCACATGGCGGAGGTGCTTATCTACGTCACTGAAGAGGTGATGATGAAGCTATGTCTGGTCAGCCACTGGCTCCAAAACAGGAGGTGATGTTGTGCATAAATGAAGAAGGGGGAATAGTTTTTTTTCTCTCTCTCTTTCCCTTCTAGGGGAGGAAGTAATGAGCTCACAGCAGTGTATCATAAGAACACACTCAGAGAAAGGGTGGAGGATGCTTCAGGGGGCTCTGAATATAGTAGGGTCACCCAGGGACCTTCCTAGATGGAAGAGCAATAAACCTGGACTGAACAGAGCCAGAGGGACTGTTTGATGCCCCTACACAGAATCAGGAGCTATTTTAAAACCTAGGACTGAGGGTAGACCTGGACAATTCTCTGTCATTTATGCCATAAAGTCCCCTGTGCCCTCCAAGGACAAAGTTGGATAATAGATCGGTTACTTACCCCAGCCTTGATGTAGATGGGGACAAACACCCAGCCCAGCACGACCACAAAGATCAAGGCCTATAACCATAAGAAGAGTTAACTCAGATCAGGAAAAACTTCTACATCTCTGCTTCTCTCAAGAGATGCTGAACTGCTATAGAAAATCCCCACCTCTCTCTATCCCTTCCTTCCTAAGGGGCTTGGATAGACTTTGCTACTGGCATGGCCTATGGCAAAAGCATGTGAGCAACATTGGGAGAGAACCCAGGATGCTGCACATCAACACAGCCCGGACTCCCCACTGTCAACACAGCATGGACTCCCAGCTATAGTTCTGAGTTCTCTTTCTTCTCTTCCCTGGTTTATAAAGAATAAAATACCACTTAGAGAAGAAGGGAAAGAAAGAAGGGAAGGAAAAGGAAGGGATGAGGTAGGGAGGGAGGGAAAGAGGGAGGAATGGAATAGGAAGGGGAAAAGGAGATCCAGTAGCATTTCCCAATGCCTAACTTGGCTAGAGGAGGCCTTGTCTTTGAGGACCAAGGGAAGGGGGCTCCTGTGATTGTCATAGCTAGCGGGCCTCTCATGTGAATGCTCCTGGAGTCAAACCCTACTGCACCCAGGTGCTTCTGAGGATCCCATAAGATCTCAAGATCCTGAACACAGACTGAGCTGCCTGCTACGACTCTGCTATCATCGCATAGGGGAAGTTTGGTCCTTAGTGTAGAAAGGTGGGGGCTCTTTATGAGGTGGCGGAGCACACTGGGACTTCCTTGTGTCCTTGAGAGCACTGTTCAGAAGTGACTGGGGTAATTCTAAAGGGACTCCTCAGCTGTTCCGGGGGGGGGGGGTTACAAAGCCAGTCTTGGTTCTATCTTACTCATCTTCCTGAGTGGGTGATGTCCCTCAATCATTTGCCATCCACACTGAGGCTCCACGGTCCAGAGGGAGCCTCACAAGAGCTGTACCATGCTGTTTAAACCTCAGCCTTCAACTCTGTTGACTGAAGAAGTACCTCTCCTTTACAAACTTAACCTGTCTCCAACATTTCATCATAGCAATGAAAATGGAACTGAGGACCAGCTCCTTCTACCTCTAGGACATGGAGGCTCAGGTGATACTCACGTTCCATTCAAAGCCACCCATGGCGATGCCTGAGGCTGCTCCTGTCCCCGCCAGCCCCACAAAGTGACCACTTCCAATGTTGCTGGCAAAGAGAGAGGCTCCGATCTGGAAACAAAAAGTGATAAATAAATACAGTTAGGTGATCAGGACACTCTGGCTGGGACAACGGAAGAAGAGACGTGCCCGCCAAACGAAGGCACTTGAGCAATCAGAGACCAGCTGGGGTAATTCTAAAGTGACTCATCATTGAAATCTGTGGGACCACATCCCACAGCAGCCATGGGGACTTGGGAAATAACAAAACACAAAGAGAGGCTCGAAAGAGCAGTAGGTCACATCGACATCCACATCTGTCTGTCATTTTTGAATCTGATTTAACTGTGAGGAGGCCCTGGGAAGTCCCCCAGCTCACCAGGGTGCCCTGAGCCTCCTGGGACTGTCTGCTCAGAAGCAAGGCTGAGCCTTTCACCTCCACACCCTGTCAGAACAGGTGGTGGGGCCACACAGTCCTCAGTAAGTGCAGATGCTCTTGAAGGCGATCATAGAGACCCCTGACCCCAGACTCCTTGTCGAGAAAGAGTGCAGAGCTGGTGCCTTCTGTGTGGTTTCCTGACATGAAATTTTGGGATTTCATGTGCTCAGAAGTAACACAAGATACTGTTAATGACAAGTAGTCTCTAAATCCACACCACATTGCCGTTTTTCTTCTACAGAGGTCCTGGAGGTGCCCCAGGAACAATCAAAAACCACCGCACTTTTCAGGAACACCCATATATATCTGACAAACAATTAAGAAGATGTTCATTAAATCCCCAAGAGTAGAGGATGTGAGGATGAAACTGAAAAGGGGGCTGTGCATGGGAACTGAAGGAGAAAATAGCAACCGGGGCCTGGAGAGATGGCTCAGCAACCAAGAGGACACATTGCTCTTGCAGAGGCGCCAAGTGAATGAGTGCAGGCCTGAAAAGACCAGGGTGACTGGAGTGTGATGGACAGGGTGGCATGAGAGTGGGCATTCACAGAAGCGGATGCGTCCAGACTACCTCGGGCTGCATAGCAAGTTCCAAGCCAACCTGACTGTGTAGTGACATACTGTCTCTTGTGGGGAAAAAAAAGGGGTGTCCAGAAGAGGATCACATGGTCAGGCTCTCTAGCCAGTGACCTCCAGGGTCACTATCTCTACCCGATACCCCATCCCTCGTGTTGGGTCTACAGGAGTGAACTGTTGTGTCGCATTTTGCATGGGGATTGGAGATCCAAGCGTAGGTCCGCATGCTTGCTGTCCTAGTTAGGGTCACTGTGCTGTGATGAAACACCGTGACCAAAAGGATGTGGGGAAGAGAGGGTTATTTGGCTCACACTTCAGCATCATGGTCCATCATTGAGGGAAGTTGGGACAGAGACTCAAACAGGGCAGGAACCTGGAGGCAGGAGCTGATGAGAGACCATGGAGGAATTCTGCTGACTGGCTTGCTCATCGTGGTTTGCTGAGCCTGCTTCCTTATAGAACCCAGGGATGGCACCACCCATAGCAGACTGGGTCCTCCCACCATCAATTATTAATAAGAAAATGCTATACAGCCAGATCTCACGGAAGCATTTTCTCAACTGAGGCTCCCCCTTTCAGATAACTTTAGCTGTGTCAAGTTGACATAAAATGAGCCAGCACACTTGCAGGGCAAGCACCCACCGCGCCTTCTGCCTGGTGCTGCAGGTTATGTCCAAACAGACAAAGCCTTTTCAATGACAACATTCGCTGTTGACAAGCAGAGTTATGTTTGTGTATTTCTAGTTTAGAAATGAAACCGTGTCTCCTTCTGCTCCACCATCCGATTAGCGTGCATATGGATGCTCTAGTTTTTAAACTCTACCTTAAGAACGTTGAGAGACACAGACAATGAGGCTTCGTTGGGACATTTACTGCTGTGCTATTATAACAGAGGAAAACATGTTTCCAAATAAAATGCTCAACTATAGGAAAACAATTTGATAAACGAAGATTCACACTAATGGTGGAATACTATGAAGTCATTGAATTAAATGAGCTTTGGAATTTTTACTTTAACAAGGGACATGGTCAGGAAAAAATAAATGAAAGCAATGCCTACAATACCGGACCTCAGGAGGATTACCACAAATTTCAGACTGCCCTGGTCAACATAGCGAGTGCCAGCCAGATCAGTTAAGCTATGTCAGAAACCTGTCTCAATAAATCAAAATGGAGACAGGTCAGGTGGAGCACTCCTGGATCCCAGCACTTCAGAGTGAGGACAGGAGCTTCAGGAATGCAGTTACACATTGATTGTAGTCAGTGAGGGCACAAGAGACCTCGCTTCAAAATAACACAAATGATAGCTTCACCTCACATAACCTATATGATACTCAAAATATTTAAGTGCATGTATGTATGCATGTATATAGATAAATTGACAAATATAGATCCATATTCTGGCACAATCATGTTTGGAAGAGAAAACACAGAGCATATATTTATTTAATTTTACTTTTTATACTTTTTCTAATTTTTTACAATGATTTATGAATATAATTCATATATATTCTTTATATAAGTCTTTAAACCCTCCAGTGCCCTCTCAGACTCACTGACAGAGCCTGAAGACTGAGAACAAAGCAGGCAGGTAAGTTCAGTATTGGTGTTGTATAAAAATGTCACCAAGAGCTGGGAGACGGTTCCTCAGGGAAGGGACCTCGCTGCCACATTTGACAACCTGAGTTCAACGCCCAGAATCTAAATGGTGGGAGGAAAAATGGAGTTCCCACAAGTTCTCCTGTGACTTCCACACGCATGCATGGCATGTGCACCGCAACAAATACGTACACAGGAACACGCTGTCATTTAACTAAACAAAGAAATGAATTAAATGTGGCAAAGGCCACTGACTGCTAACTACAATTGCATTCTGTGTGAGAAGTAGAAAAGAGACATCTGACTCCCAGCTGAGCTGGCATCAGAGCTCGGAGGAGTGTACACTCAACCGTGCTGTATGCAAATGAAAACAGAACTACGTCACAAAGGAAAAAAGCAATTCTAAGCCCACACTGATGTTGTGTATCAGGTGTGGGTTCACGTGGGTCTGTGGATAGAAGACACAGAGGCGCTCGCAGGATGATGTCTAGCCTTCCCAGCTGGAGTAGAGTCAGCCTCTGGAGCACTGACTCTCCAGAGCTTAGCAAAAGGCATTTCTGTTGTTATCCAGTTTACACCTTTAGCAAGTTGATTTCCATATCCCCAAACCTCCATTCTAAGCTTCCCAAAGGGACAAGGGCAAATGCAAATTCTCAGTTAATGGACATTCATTTTGCATAGGCTTTGCACCTTTAGAAAACTCAGGCAAACAAGATTCACATATTTCTTTTGTTTGTTTTTTGATTTTTGTTTTTCCAAGACAGGTTTCTCTGTATAGCTTTGGAGCCTGTCCTGGAACTTGCTCTTGTAGACCAGGCTGGCCTTGAACTCACAGAGATCTGCCTGCCTCTGCCTTGTGAGTGCTGGGATTAAAGACCTACGCCACCACTGCCTAGCAAGATTCACATATTTCAAACAGAAGGTACTAGAGACAAAAAGGCAGCGGTCACAGAAGACAGGTTAAAGCGAGGTGCTAACTCCAGAACCAAAATCAAGACCAAAGGACAGCAGCAGCCTGTGCACACCCAGGACCCCGCATCACTCCTCCTCCGAGCACAGGGGGCGCTCTCTGACCTGCTTCTAATACTGCCCTTGACATAGCAAATTACAGGACCTGAACTCAGTTGCTCTACTGCTTTGAGCTTCACTTTCCCCTACTCTAAAGCAAGAATAAGAATCCCTTTCTGCCAGACAGGTGTGGTACACAGTGTACCCTATATCTCATCCCTTGTGAGTAGAGATGGAGGGACAGATGATCAAGTCCAGCCATGGCTAAATAGCAAGCCTGAGGCCAGCCTGGGCTACATGAGATCCTGTCTCAAAAAGAAAAATGGATTATTTGGAATTTTGATGTCTAATTTCTTGAGTTCTTTATATATTTTGGAGATTAGTCCTCTGTCTGATGTGGGGTTGGGGAAGATCTTTTCCCATTCAGTAGGCTGCCTTTTTGTCTTACTGACTGTGTCCTTTGCTTTACAGAAGCTTCTCAGTTTTAGGAGGTCCCATTTATTTATTGTTGCTGTCAGTGTCTGTGCTACTGGTATTATATTTAGGGAATGGCCTTCTGTGCCCATGCATTGAAGGCTACTTCCCACTTTCTCTTCTATCAGGTTCAGTGTGGTCAGATTTATATTGAATCATTAACTCATTTGGAATTGAGTTTTGTGAGTGGTGATAGATATGGATCTATGTGCATTCTGCTACATGTTGACATCCAGTTATGCCAGCACCATTTGTTGAAGATGCTTTCTTTTTTTCATTGTATAATTTTAGTTTCTTTGTCAAAAATCAGGTGTTTATAACTGTGTGGATTAATATGAGGGGAGGAGGGCTTGAGGGAATGGGATAGTAGAGATGGGGGAAGGACAGAGACAGAGAGCAAGGAAAGAGGTATCTTGATTGAAGGAGCTGTTAAGGGGTTAGCAAGAAACTTGGCACTAGAGAAGTTCCCAGGAATCCACAAGGATGACCCCAACTAAGACCCTAAGCAATAATAGGGTTCCCAAATTGGCCTTGCCTTGTAGTCTTATTGATGAATATCTTAAATGTCACCATAGAACCTTCATCCAGAAACTGATGGAAACAGAGGCAGAGATTCATAGCAGAATTTTGGGCTGAGCTCCCAAAGTCCAGTTGAAGAGTAGAAGGAGTGAGAATATGAGCTAAAGGTCAAGATCATGATGGGTTCACCCACTGAAACAGTCTGCCTGAGCTAATGGGAGCTCACCAACTCTGGCTGAACAGAGAAGGAACCAGCAGAGGACCAAACTAGACCCTCTGAATGTGGATGACAATTGTATGGCTGGGGAAGACTGTGGGGTCACTGGCAGTGGGACCAGGACTTATCCCTACTGCTTGTACTGGCTTTTTGGAACTCATTCTTTTTGGAGGGATACCTTGCTCAGCCTATATATAGTAGGGAAGGCCTTGGTCCTTCCTTAAATCAATGTGCCTTACCCTCTCTGAGGAGTGGATGGAGGTGGGGTGGAAGGGAAGGTTGAGGGAATGGGATGAGGGGAGGGAGTGGGAACTAGGATTGGATGTAAAAATGAAAAAAAGATAGTTTGGGGTTTTTTATCTTTTAATTCTTTAAGACAAGGTCTCTTATAGCTTAGGTGGGCTTCAAGCTAATTCTGTAAGTGAGGGTGTGCATGCCCTTCTGATCCCTTCTCCAGTCCTAGGATAAGGGTGTGAGCTGCCATGCCTAGCTTCTGATGTCTGGAGGTCAGTTCTCAGGGAAGCCAGTAATCAGAGATAGGAGCTATGTTAGGCCTGTCCATGAGACACCCGTAACAATGCTTGGAGCAGTGGCAGATATCTACACGCATGGACGGTGAGACCGACAGACAGACAGACAGACAGACAGACAGACAGACAGAAAAGACAGGCGTTTTAATAAAATAAAATAAAAAAGAAAGAAAAGAAAAGGGAAAGAGAGAGAGAAGAAGGCATTGTCAGACGTGAGGTGGCAGGTGAGAGAAGTCTCTGAGACACTTCTCCCTAAAAAGACGCGTCATTGTGAAGAAAAATGTACAATGCTGTTAGCAGTGTTACCAGCGCAAGTTTCTATAGACTACACCAGAATTCCTGAAAGACACCAAGGTTGTTCCTTTCAGGAACAAGATCATCATAGCTCAAAAGGAAAATGTTCTCAGCTAACTTCAGGCAATTACTTTCTTTAAGGGCCATGACATTTCAGTATCTGACGCTGCTCTCTGTTTCCTACATCCGTTGTCCCCTCAGGGGGGGACACTGAGATTCCTGGGGGCCTCCTCTCTATTCGCTGGGTCCTGCTATAGCCATGCAGTGATGCTCAGACGTGAGCTGCCCCAGGACATGAAATGTCCTCTCCTCTGCATTTCGGGTAGCTGTGGAATGCTGTTGTGTAAGTAGGCTCTACCCAATGGTTGGTATACACTCATACCACAGGTGTATTGATTGTTTGCAATTCAGATTTAACTGACCGTCCCATATCTCCTGAATATATCATCCTATATCCTGCTAAATCTGGTGGGTCTCATTCGAATCATCTGAATAAATTAATACTAATTGCTGGGACACACCCCAGAGTTTCTGATTCAGTAAGTCCGGTTAGGACTAGAAAAATTGTGTTTCTAACAAGGGTATGAGTCTTGCTGGTGCTACTGCCCTGGGCACCACTCTTTGAGAGCACCATCCTGGCAGAATAAAACAGAAAGAAAAACACTAACTTCTGTGATGTCTGTTAGGCCTTCATCTTACCGAGTGCCCACAACAGCTCTGGAAGGTTGGAATTATTCTCTCCCCATCTTCACGTTATAGAGGAGGGGCCTAAGGGTTAGAGTTACAGAATGATTTGTCCAAAGTTCCATAACCACAGGAGGCTGAAGTCTCCGGACCCAGGGAGACAACACAACATCACACTGACTTGGCTTCCTTCCCTCTCCTTCCCCCTGAGTACACTCTCCCAGAGGTCCCCAGAGGGGACTGTGGAGTAACAACCTTCTGTCCATCTCTGCGGACCCTGGCACAGCCTGTGCTTATCTGTGCTGAGTTTGTTTTCTGTCTTCCTTCTCCCTCTTAAGAATCCTGGTTAATCCTGGTTGGCATCTTTTTTGTTTGTTTTGTGGGGGAGGGTTGTTGGGATTTTTGTTGGGTTGGATGTTTGATTGGTTGGTTTGGTTTGGTTTAGTTTTATAGCTCTGGCTGTCCTGGAACTCACTCTGTAGAGCACGCTGGCCTCAAACAGAGATCCACCTGCCTCTGCCTCCCGAGTGCTGGAATGAAGGCTTCTCTTTTCAACATGGAAAGTTTGGAGAGATTTGACATTTGACTTTTGCCATCTCTTAGGGATAGTGCTTCCTGGCTTTAGACAGAAAATAAGGAAAGGCTCATATATTCAGAATATTGTTTTTCAAAACATCTGGCAAACACTCAGACACAAGCTTTGCTCCAGCGTCATCATAATCTGTGTTTATGCTGTGAACTCATGTCCCCAGAAACAATGACTGTCATTACTGCTGCACACGCCTCTGCCTACTGAAAGATCCACAGGGGTAGAAAATCAGGAAATCATTGCCAACCCTGGTGCTTTCCCAATGGCTTTGGCAACCAAAATCAAGTGAAGTTGTTCAATGGCACTGGAGGTCACAAACAAGCCAGCCGCCCACCAAGCCAACCGCCCATCTAGATGAGCCTCTCTTTGGAATCCTTAGCAGCTAAGGGTCCCTCACTGAGGACGTAAGCTACCATGTCTGTGTCCCTCCCACACTGGTCCTCACTTAGGTCTTTAAAGATCTCCTGCTCCTTCCAGCCCAGGGCCTCTGACCATTCTGGAGGTTGGTGGCTTGGTTGTGGAGTGGGAGATTTTTCGGGTTTTTCATTTGGAGGTTTTAGGAGGGTTTGGGGCTCTTTTGTTTTGTTTTCTTAAATTACTCACCTCTGATTTTCAAATGGGTGGCTTATTCTATTCTCTTTAATTTTAATTGGCACATAATAATTATGAATGCTTATGGGACACAATGTGACATCTCAAGGATCACCTCAGGTGATTGGTATAACAAACCAACATTTTTCATTTCTGGCTGTCCCCTTAGGATCCTTCTGGTCCTGGCCTTAAAGCCCTGTCCTCTGAAAGGTCTCCCCAGTCCGCCTTTGCAGGATAAGGAACACTCCACTTCATCCCATCCACTCTTGACTCAAATACATTTCCTGCTGAAACCTTGCTGCTACTCATAATTTCACAAATACTTCTAAAACTGTGGGTGATGTGTATGTGTGATCTACAAGCTCCTGCCATAGAGTCTAGCTCACAGCCGGCAACAGCATGCTGTTGTATAAAGAAAGGAAAGAGGACCGGATGAATGGATGAAGATACAGCCAATGGAGGAAGGCCTAAACATGGGATACAATAACAATGATGATAGGTGTAGGTGCGAATGCCTATAATTTCAAAACTCAGGAGACTGAGGCAGGCAAAATATGATTTTTGAGGCCAGCCTGGGCTGCATAGTAAGACCCTATCTTTTTTTTTTTTTAAGATTTATTTTTATGTATACAGTGTTCTGCCTACAGGCCAGAAGAGGGCTCCAGATCTCACTACAGATGGTTGTGAGCCACCATGTGATTGCTGGGAGTTGAAGCCAGGACCTCTGGAAGAGCAGCCAGCACTCTTAACTGCTGAGCCATCTCTCCAGACCCTATCTTTACAAGAAAAAAAGAAAACTATTACAATGGTGATGATGATCATCATCACTTGGGAGGCAGAGGCAGGACATTCAGGAGCTCAAGGCCAGTTTCAGTTAAGTAGAGAGTTCAAAACCAGCCTGGGCTACGTGAGATCTTGTCTCAAAACAACAAGAAGAACAAAACATCTCTACAAGGTAGGTGCAATGATCTCTATTTTTTCCATGGAAGAAACAGAGCCACCCCAAAACCTTGCAGGGAGGAACGCATTGAGCTAAGGTTTTAAACAGGCAGGTTGACTCCAGAATCTTTGCTCTTAATTGTAAACTACCTTCATAATATAGGGTTTACTTCAAAAGCTACATAAAACTGCAGCTAACGCCGGGCAGTGGCGGTGCACGCCTTTAATCCCAGCCACTTGGGAAGGCAGAGGCAGGTGGATCTCTGTGAGTTCAAGGCCAGCCTGGTCTACAAGAGCTAGTTCCAGGACAACCTCCAAAGCTACAAAGAAACCCTGTCTCAAAAAACCAAAAAAGAAAAAAAAAACTGCAGCTACTTCTGCTTGTTGTATGCCACATGCCACTGGCTGACAGGGAAAACTCAGGTGACATGAATGACCTACTTCAGCTGACAGTTCCAGCATTCTTCTGGCTTCAACAGACTTGAAACATTGGTTATAATTCTGATTGCCTTTTCTGACTACAGAAGGGCTGATCTGATAGAAAACACTAGGAAGACAGCCAGTGGGAAGGGAGAGGCCAGGGGATTAGGTCATGACTCAGTGGCATAAACTTGACCACAGGTTGGTCACCTGAAGCCTGGAAACACAAAGGATGATCACGTCAGTCAAAGAAGCTCCTCAGGGCCAGGTGTGGGTCTGCAGATGAGATACAAGATAATGATCCTGAGCCCAGGGTAGTGAGTGGTACATACCTGAAACCTAGAACTCAAGAGGCTGAGGAAGGACAGCCTGGGCTGCAGAGTGAGATCCTATTCAAAATGGAGGAAGAAAACGGAAGGGAGGGGAGGAGGAAGGAAAGAGTGTGGGGAGGAGGCGGCTCTTCAGAGATAAGGAATTAAGAATAGGAAAAAATAGAAAGAAAAGGCTTCAACAATGGATAATGACAGAGAAAGAACAAGGAGACAAAGAGAAGATGGTGGGAGAAGAAGAAAATGAGAAGAAATGAAAAGAAGGAAAGGAAGAAGGAAAAAGGAGAACATGCAGATGGTTGGAGAAGGCAGAAGCTGGCGGATGGGGCAAAAAACATTCACTTCAAAGGAAATCTCAATGGAAGAAGTGTCAAATTTTGCCAATACTTGACTCAAACAGAAAAAACAAATTGGGCCAGGCGTGGTAGTGCACACCATTAATCCTAGCACTTGGGAAGCAGAGGCAGGCTCTATGAGTTCGAGGCCAGCCTGGTCTACAGAGTGAGTTCCAGGACAGCCAGGACTGTTACACAGAGAAACCCAAAAGCAAAACAAAAAACAAAACTAACCTAAATAACTAAATGGCCTGAGATAGTGAGGAAGTGGCCCACACCAGGCCTACCCCAGAGGTCTGGTGGAGCATGACTTTATAGACACCTTCATCAAGACAAGGCTTGTTTTCCCAGAATTACCTCCATGGAACTGAAGGATAAAAGAGCAATATTCTCTCTCTCTCTCTCTCTCTCTCTCTCTCTCTCTCTCTTTCTCTCTCTTTCTCTGCAAAGGGACAGAAATTAGGAAGAGTTTTAGGAAGGCTTTGCACCCTCTGAACTTCCTCTACTCTCAGCCTCTGTGAGGTCTTTGCACTAGAGAGTCAGACACATCCCAATGCCTGAGGCAGTCATGGCCACCTACAGACAAGTCTGCCTCCTCCCTTTCTGGAATGTCCGCCCATATTCACGTCAAGTGACAAAAGGAAAGGCTTGGCTCTTATCACAGGTAACAGAATAAACACAAGCTGGCAGAGAGGGCAAAGTTGACCAAAGTGGCAAAGAGACAGAAATCACTTCTCCCAGCTTCTGAAAAGCCCACTACTTGTCATTCCTGCATGCGTCTTCTTGGGACTTTGTCCCTTTGCGTGTTCTCTGCCTCCCCTGGTTCCCTCTCTGCCTCTCTGATTCATGAGCTCCCTGCACCAGCTTCAACAGCCTGCCATGTTTTCCCTAGGTGGTCTTTGGCCCCCTGGTAGCAGGATAAACAGTCGAACTTCAGTCTAATGGTCAAGTTTTAGACTCAACTTAGAAGTAAAATTACGCTAGGCATGAAAATGCATGCCTGTAATTCCAGCACTGAGGAGGCTGAGGCAGGAGGATCTTGTATTCAAGGCCACCCTAAGCAATAAAGTAAGACTGACCCTGCCTGAAAAAGTAAAAAAAATAAATAAATAAAATAAAAACAGGTATATTTCCTAAGACAGTAGAAAGTTTGAGGTGTTGTCTTCTTCCTCAGGGATAATTTTCATTGGGGTTTCTTTCTAGCCCTAATTGAAAAACTGTCTTGGTTTTCAGAATAGTCTTATACTATATCTATTTATTGCCCCATCAATGTCTACCTCAGGACCTGAGCAATCAGAAGAATGGGGGGGGGGCGGGGGGGGGGGGTCCTGGCTCTGTGCAAACCTGGGCCAGCCGTGCAGTGACTCATCTGCCTCGCTGTCCTTCCCTGGCCAGATCAGATAAGGACAAGCAGATAAGTCTTGCAATGCTCCACTGACAAAAACAAGAAACTAACCTCAGAATGGCCAAGGCCTCTGTTCTCAGACTTTATATACAGTGTCCTTAGAACAACAAAGTTGGCCCTCTGCCGGTTTCTTTTTTAAATAAAGTTTTATTGGAACACAGCTACACACATTCATTTCTGTTTTTCCCTCTAGGAGTGTTACGAGAAGTCAGGACTTCCTTTAATATGTGGGACTTCATAAAATTAAACAGCTTCTGTCCAGCTAAAGTATAATCAACCCGGGCAAGAGGAAGCCCATAGACTGGCAGAGGATCTTTGTCAGTCAACATCTGACAGAGGTTTACTACCCAAAACAGATAAAGAAAATTGATCCTTCTGAGAGCCAAAGGCCATCTAACCATACCCTAGCCCCAGGCATGAGGAGCCCTCTTTTGAGTTGTTGGGCTAGGTTGTCTAATGCCCCCAGAACATTAGAGATTATTCAAATTGCCCTTGCCTGCCTCCCAAGTAAAAGATAAATTCCTATTGTTAAAGACATCATGTACTTCAGACACAGTGCCCAGAGGTCCCTGAGCTGAAACTGACCCCTCCCTGAGGACTAGCTTTCATGGCACCAGAAGGATCCATGCAAGCTTCCAAAGGAGGGGAACAGACAGTCCTGCCCAGCGATGACACCTGTGAACCGTAACAATGACCCATGTGGCATAATACCACTGGTACCTCAGGGCGCAGTCGTGGCACAAATACTTTAATGCTAACCAAGAGCTGTCTAATTGGATTTATATAGTTATATTTTATTTATGTTTTATTAAATAAAGCTTGCCTAAAGATCAGAGGGCAAAGCTAAGCCACTAGAAGTCAGGCAGTGGTGACACACACCTTTAATCCCAGGATTTGGGAGACAGAGGCAGGTGGATCCCTTTGAGTTCAAGGCCACCTTGGGCTACACAAAATCAATGCAGAAACAAATTCAGGTGGTGGTGGCTCACACCTTTAACCCCAGTACTGGGGAGTCATACACCTTTAATCCCGGCACTAGAGGAAATATAAAATGGGAGGAGAGAGAGGCTTAGTCCTCTCAGTCTGCGGTCACCCAGTCATGGAGAAGTGAGACTTCTCTTGCAACTTGACCGTTTGCTTTTCTTGTTTTCGAGGTGAATCCCATATCTGACTCTGGGTTTTTATTATTCGTGCTATAGACTCAGGAACTGCTCAACAGGAGGGAAAGTATGTCTAGTGCTGGAAGCCTCGCCACCTCTCCAGGGCTGGTGACGTCATGGACACTGCGGGAATACCTGCAGCTTTACTAAAGCAGCCAGTGCCTCAGCACAGTTCTCGATAGCTGTCCGCACACCCACAGGTGAGTACAGTCTTCACCATCATCAAGAAAAGTCCTCTTAGCCAGGAGGTTGTAGTGGCACACACTTTTATCCCAGCACTGGGGAGGCAGAGGTAGAGGGACCTTTGAGAGTTCAAGGCCAGCCTGGTCTACAGTGAGTTCCAGGACAGCCAGGGACCCTGTCTTGAGGAAGAAAGAAAGAAAGGAAGGAAGGAAGAAAGGAAGGAAGGAAAAGAAAAATCCTCTTTACAATAAATGGCGACCATTAATAAAACCACAACTAATCAAAATATAGAGCTATGGAGCCCAACTCCAAGGGATACATCTACAAAAAACTCCTGTACCTACGCTTGGATGGAAAAAGTTTAAGCTGTAGGACTGGGGGATTTGTCTTGCAATTGTTCTCCTAGGAATGTCAGAAGCTACACCCATGAAATCTCACCAGCATGACTGCCTAGAATGGACTGAACAAGGACAACACTAATAGACACACCAAAGTGGCTGTGAAAACCACCGGGTCTCTGCCCTGCACAAGTAACTATCAACAACTAGGGGTGTTGAGAGCAGGAGAAGTAGTTTTCCCCAGGTAGAGCATACCAACTGGTTACCCAGTACCAAATACTCAGCCCTGAAAACAGGCATGCAGGTAACATTATATAGACCAAGCAGGCTATTGTTGAGAATACGTGTGTGTTTGTAGGTGTGTGTGTGTGTGTGTGTATATACAAGTATACGTATGTATATACATATAAATACATACAAAAACTTGTAAAAACAATTAATGAAAAGAGAGGCCATAAATTTAAAAGAGAGCAAACAGGGAGTGTTTAGAGGCAAAAAAGGGAGGAGGAAGAAATGATGTGATTGTATTATGACCTCAAAAAGTAAATAATAAAAAAATAAAAAGGTTTTTTTTTTTTTTCAGAGAAACTTACCGGCCACCACACCATACTTCGGCCTGCCAGGAAGAAGCCTCCAACCGTCCCGCGGTTAGTGGAGAACATTGCCTGAGGGAGAGAGGGTCAAACCTTTAACAGGAAAGTAGAAGAGCTGCAAGGACGTGCCCCTTCCCAGGGCCACATCCTTGTGTCCATTCCACTCCCTGAAGCACTTTTCACGCCTTATCTGCCCGCCCCCTTCCCGCCACAGCCTCAGTGCATTCACACGAAGGAGCTCATAGATGCTGGCTCCTGTTTGAAGGACAGGGAAACTGAAGCCTTAGAACTAGCTCTGCAGGTAGCCTACCAGGTCACCCCTCCTGGACCTGTTCCCTCGTTTTGTTCGTATGTTAAACAAGGGGAATGGGATGTTTTTGTATCTTTTTTACATGCACACCACAGAGTAATGGAATATCCTACCTTTAAATAGTACTAACGGGTATGTAAATTACATCTCAATAAAGCTGTTAAGAAAAAAATTTAAATGTCATAAGAACCTAAAGTGTTAACACTTAGTCTTACTTAAAAGACGAGATGTTCAAGCTCAGTTAAACTCTTTTCTCTCTGAATGTACGCGGGCGCTCGCTAGGGTCGTTAGTTTGCAATATATTGTGACTGAGTCGAGAGGGCAGGAAGAAGGTCCTGACGGCAAGAAATACTTCACACAGAGACAGTGCTTCCCCAAGTCTTGAAGGAAAGGTGGGGTTTTGTTCATCTGACGAGGGGGAGTAGGGAGGAGATGGGGAGACTTCAGGAGAGGCCACGTAGGGTTGAGGTAGAGCGGCTCACAGTGTGTGGGGAAGGCGTTGACAAACAATGCTGGCTGTTGAGCCTGGCTGAGACCAACGAATGTGGACAGGGTGAAAAGGGAGACAGAACCATGACTCTCAAATGTCAGGCCAAAAAGCACAGTCTTTTTTTCACAGAAATGGGGAGTCACTGAAGGTTTGGGAGCTGACTAGTAGCCTATATCTCCAAAACATGAGGAGCAGACTCACTCAGTTCCTTTGAAGTTGGCATCTCTCAGTCTGCAGTCATTCCCAGCTCAGCCTTTGGCTCAGTGCCACTGGCCTGGCTTCTAGGTCTCTTCCCCCCTCCCCCCACTTTCTCTGTCACTGCCTCCTTTCCAGACACAGTTAATGACTGATAGTGATCCAAAGGAATTAACCTCTGATGTCATTCCTGCAGCAAACGTGTCTGCAACAGGTGCACCCTTATAGGTGAACAGACTGCCCAGGGGAGGGGGGATGGTTGGAAATCTTTGGGAAGTATGACCTTTATGCATCCAGTCAATCAGCAAAGATGTATTGAGCACCTCTGTGTGTCAGGAAGTAGCAACAAGAGCACTCAAGTCTTTCCAGACTCTTGGCAGTGTCCTTCTTCCCACGGCCATACTCTGAAGACTCAGAGGTGCTCTTCCTGGGAATAGCAAAGTGGCAAACAGACCCAAGGAGCAGAGAAGGCAGCTGCCACTGAATTAGAAATAAATACTAAAAATGTAGGCTCTCGAAAATAACTGGGCACAATCACTCTGGAGCCAATTCTACAAGGAACAGAACATGTGCCAACAATGACAAGATCAGATATCGGCACCTAGAATTACAATCATCCCAAACCCGGATGCTACTCACCAGTGTCAAAACACAATCAATAGCAGCCAGGACCACTGCAGCCCAGAAACCCTACCCCACTACTCACAGATAACTCTCGACATCAATGATCTCGATTCCCCGTGAAAAGGACACAAGCTAACAGAATGGATGCAAAAACAGGATCTTTCTTTCTGCTACATCAAAGAAACTCACCTTAACATCAAGGATAGACATCATCTCAGAGTAAAAGGATGGAAAAAAATATTCCAACCAAATGGGCCAAGAAACAAGTTGGTGTAGCCATTTTAATACCTGACAAAATAGACTTTAAACCGAAACTAATCAAAAGAGATAGAGATCATCACTACATACTCATCAAAGGAAAAACCCACCAGGACATTACAATTCTTAACATCTTTGCACTAAAAACAAGGGTAGCCAAGTTCATAAAAGAAACACTGCTTCAGCTTAAATCACATATTGACCCTACGCACTGACAGTGGGAATGTCAATATCCTATTCTTGCCAATAGAAGGTCATCTGGACAAAAGCTAAATAGAGATGCTGGATCTAACTGACATCATAAACCAAATTAACCTAGCAGATATGTACACAACATTTTACCCAAACACAAAAGAACATACTTTCTTCTCAGCAGCTCAGAGAACTTTCTCCAAATTGACCACATACTTGGACACAAAGGAAGACACAAAAGATACAAGAAAATTGAAGTAGCTCCCTGCATCCTGTCTGACCAGCACGGATTACAGCAGGCTATCAACAACAACAGAGACAACAGAAAGTTTTCAAGCTCATGGAAACTGAAGAACTCACTAGTGAATGAAAAATGCGTGAAGACAGAAATTAGGAAAGAAATGAAAGACTTTCTAGAATTGAACAAAAATGAAAACACAACATGGCCAAACTTATGAGAAACAATGAAGACAGGTCCAAGAGGCAAGCTCATAGCACTAAGTAACTACATCAAAAAATTGGAGAAATCGCATATGAATAGCTTAACAGCACACCTGAAAACCCTAGAACAAACAGAAGAAATCACACCCAAAAGAATTAGAAGGCAAAAATAATCACTCAGGGTTGAAATCAATAAAACAGAAAAAATATAAAGAATCCAAAAAATCAAAAGTTGATTCTTTAAGAAAATCAATATAATTGATAAACTCAAAGCCAAACTAACTAAGAGGTGGAGAAAGAAAATCCAAATTCACAAAATTAGAGGCAAAAAGAGCAACATAACAATAGACATCAAGGAAATCCAGAGAATTATGAGGACATACTTTAAAAAAATGTACTCCGCCAAGTTGGAAAATCTAAAAGAAATGGATATTTTCTTGATATATACCATTTACAAGGTTAAATCAAGATCAGATAAAAAAAACATTAAGCATACCTATAGCCCCTAGTGAAATGGAAGCAGCCATTAAAATCTCCCACCAAATAAAAGCCGAGGGACAAATGGTATTAGTGCAGAAATTTACCAGATTTTCAAAGAAGAGTTGATGTCAGTACTCCTCAAATAATAATTCCACAAAACAGAAACAGAAGGAATATTGCCCAATTCATTTTATGAGGTCACAGTTTCCCTGATACCCAAACCACATAAAGACCAAACAAAGAAAGAGAATTAGAAACTAATTCCCTCATGAACATAGGGGCAAATATTCTCAATAAAATACTTGTAAACTGGGACGGTGCAGGCGGACGGCGCAGGCGGATGGCCTCTGCAGCCGGCGGGGACCTGCGGGAACCAGCGCGGCAGCAGACGACATAGGACATAGGTCCCAGGCGGCAGGGACCAGCGTGCAACACCTAGAGCAGATCGCCCCACTACAATTAAATCAAAGAGGTAGGCCTTTGGTTGGCGAGGTCCCTGGCAAAGGAGGAGCCGGGTCCTGTTCCTGAAGACCCTTCTGAGGAGTGAGAGGGATCTTGGCCCCCAGCAGGAGCCAGGAAACAGAGCAAGGGCATTTTGTAAGAGGAACCCCTGGCCAGCAGGGAAACCTGCCCCAGTTTTAAAAGACCCATTAGATAGCATCGATAGGAGGAGATGGGCAGGCGCCAAGGCAAGAATTCACCCAATAATCTGAAAAACAACATGAAAACACCAGAACTCAATGATCTTACAACAGAAGGACTTCAATACCCTAACACAGAAGAAGTGTAAAAAATTGACTTTATGAAAGCAATAGAGTCCCTTAAACAACATGTGAAAAATGCCCTTATAGAAATGGATGAGAAGTATAAGCAAAAGTTTGAAGAAATGAGTAAATACGTACATGATACCCTGGGAAACCAAGAAAAACGATCAGACAGGTAATGGAAACAGTTCAAGAATTGAAAACTGAAATGGAAGCAAGGAAGAAAACACAAACTGAGGACCAGCTGGATATGGAAAATCTAGGTCAACAAGCAGAGCCTATGGAAACAAGCATAATCAATAGAATACAAGAAATAGAGGAAAGAATCTCAGATTCTGAGGACACCATAGAGAAAATAAACGCACTGATCAAAGAAAACAGCAAAGCCAACAAATTCTCATCACAAAACATTCAGGAAATATGGGACACAATAAAAAGACCAAACCTAAGAATAATAGGGATAGAAGAAGGAGAAGAGTCACAGCTCAAAGGCCCAGAAAATATTTTTAACAAAATTATGGAAGAAAACTTTCCCAACATAAAGAAAGATATTCCTTTGAATATTCAAGAAGCATACAGAGCACCAAACAGACTGGATCAAACAAAAACATCCCCTCGCCATATAATAATCAAAACACAAAATATACAGGTTAAAGAAAGAATATTAAGAGCTGCAAAGGAAAAAGGCAAGTAACTTATAAAGGTAAACCTATCAGACTTACACCTGACTTCTCTATGGAAACCATGAAAGCCAGAAGGTCCTGGATAGAGGTACTGCAGAAACTAAGAGACCATGGATGCAAACCCAAACTACTATACCCAGCCAAGCTATTATTCACTATCAATGGAGAAAACAAGACATTCCAGGATAAGAACAAATTTAAACAATATGTAGCCACAAATCCAGCCCTACAGAAAGCAATAGAAGGAAAATCGCAACCCAAGGAATCCAACATTGCCAACACTGCCTACAATAACTGAGGCATCTAGCGACCCTTCACCAGCACAACTCAAAGAAGGGAGACACACAAACTCTACTACCAAAAACAATAAGAATAACCGGAGTAAACAACCACTGGTCATTAATATCACTTAATATTAATGGTATCAATTCACCTATAAAAAGGCACAGGCTAAGAGATTGGATATGAAAACAGGATCCAACATTCTGCTGTTTGCAAGAAACACATCTCAACCACAAAGACAGGCATCTACTCAGAGTAAAGGGTTGGGAAAAGGTCTTTCAAGCAAATGGTCCTAAGAAAAAAGCAGGTGTGGCCATACTAATTTCTAACAAAACTGACTTCAAACTAAAATTAATCAGAAGAGATCGAGATGGACACTTTATACTCATAACAGGAACAATTCATCAGGAGGACGTCTCAATCCTGAATATCTACACCCCTAATATAAAAGCACCCACTTATGTAAAAGAAATATTACTAAAACTCAAGGCAGACATCAAACCACAAACACTAGTAGTAGGAGACTTCAACACACCTCTCTCAGCAATGGACAGGTCAATCAGACAGAAACCTAATAGAGAATTAAGAGAACTATTGGAGGTAATGAAGCAAATGGACTTAACAGACATCTATAGATCACCCCACCCAAATAGGAAAGAATATACCTTCTTCTCTACAGCTCATGGAACCTTCTCGAAAATTGACCACATACTCAGAAACAAAGAAAACCTCCACAGATACAAAAAAATATCAGTGTCCACCTGTGTCTTATCAGATCACCACGGATTAAAGTTAGAAGGCAACAACAATGCTACCCCCAGAAAGCCGACAAACTCATGGAAACTGAACAGTCAACTACTGAACCACACCTGGGTCAAGGAAGAAATCAAGAAAGAAATTAAAGTCTTCCTTGAATTTAATGAAAATAAAGAGACAACATACTCAAACCTATGGGACACTATGAAAGCAGTGCTAAGAGGAAAGTTCATAGCACTAAGTGCCCACTTAAAGAAAACAGAGAAAGCATACATTGGAGACTTAACAGCACACCTGAAAGCTTTAGAAAAAAAAGAAGCAGACGCGCCCAGGAGGAGCAGAAGACTGGAAATAATCAAACTGAGGGCGGAAATCAACAAAATAGAAACAGAGAAAACAGTCCAAAGACTCAATGAAACAAAAAGTTGGTTCTTGGAGAAAATCAACAAGATCGACAAACCCCTATCCAAACTAATTAAACGACAGAGAGAGAACATGCAAATAAATAAGATCAGAAATGAAAAGAGGGACATAACCACAGACACAGAGGAAATTCAGAGAATCATTAGATCTTACTACAAAAGCCTGTATGCCACAAAACTGGAAAATGCAAAAGAAATGGACATTTTTTTAGATAAGTACCATATACCAAAGCTAAACCAAGACCAGGTGAATGATCTAAATATACCTGTTAGTCGCGAAGAACTAGAAACTGTTATCAAAAATCTCCCTTCAAAAAAAAGCCCAGGACCAGATGGTTTCAATGCAGAATTCTACCAGAACTTCCAAGAAAAGCTAATACCTATACTCCTTAATGTATTTCACAATATAGAAACAGAAGAGTCATTGCCAAATTCCTTTTATGAAGCTACAGTCACCCTGATACCAAAACCACACAAAGACCCAACCAAGAATGAGAATTACAGGCCTATCTCACTCATGAATATTGACGTAAAAATTCTCAATAAAATACTGGCAAACCGAATCCAAGAACACATTAGAAAAATTATCCATTATGATCAAGTAGGCTTCATCCCAGAGATGCAGGGCTGGTTCAACATACACAAATCTATCAATGTAATCCACCATATAAATAAACTGAAAGAAAAAAACCATATGATCATTTCATTAGATGCTGAAAAAGCATTCGACAAAATTCAGCACCCCTTTATGATAAAGGTCTTGGAGAGATTAGGGATACAAGGGTCATACCTAAAAATAATAAAAGCTATTTACAGCAAGCCGACAGCTAACATTAAATTAAACAGAGAAAAACTCAAAGCCATCCCACTAAAATCGGGAACACGACAAGGATGTCCACTCTCTCCATACCTCTTCAATATAGTGCTTGAAGTCCTAGCAATAGCAATAAGACAACATAAGGGGATCAAGGGGATTCGTATTGGAAAAGAAGAAGTTAAGCTCTCGTTATTTGCAGATGATATGATAGTATACATAAGCGACCCCAGAAACTCTACCAAAGAACTGCTACAGCTGATAAACACCTTTAGTAATGTGGCAGGATACAAGATCAACTCCAAAAAATCAGTGGCCTTCCTATACACTAAGGATAAGGAAATCAGAGAAGCATCACCTTTCACAATAGCCACAAATAGCATAAAATATCTTGGGGTAACTCTGACCAAGGAAGTGAAAGATCTATTTGACAAGAACTTTAACTCTTTGAAGAAAGAAATTGAAGAGGACACCAGAAAATGGAAGGATCTCCCCCGCTCTTGGATTGGGAGGATCAATACAGTAAAAATGGCAATTCTACCAAAAGCAATCTATAGATTCAATGCAATCCCCATCAAAATCCCATCAAAATTCTTCACAGATCTGGAGAAGACAATAATCAACTTTATATGGAAAAATAAAAAACCTAGGATAGCCAAAACAATCTTATACAATAAAGGATCGTCTGGAGGCATTACCATCCCTGACTTCAAAGTCTACTACAGAACTACAGTATTGAAAACAGCTTGGTATTGGCATGAAAAGGAAGTCGACCAATGGAATAGAATAAAGGACCCTGACATTAACCCACAAACCTATGAACACCTGATTTTCGATAAAGGAGCTAAAAGTATACAATGGAAAAAAGAGAGCATCTTCAACAAATTATGCTGGCAAAACTGGATGTCAACCTGTAGAAGAATGAAAATAGATCCATATCTATCACCATGCACAAAACTCAAGTCCAAATGGATTAAAGACCTCAATATCAGTCCGAACACACTGAACCTGATAGAAAAGAAAGTGGGAAGTACTCTACAACACATGGGCACAAGAGACCACTTCCTACGTATAACCCCTGCAGCATAGACATTAATGGCCTCATTGAATAAATGGGACCTCCTGAGACTGAGAAGCTTCTGTAAAGCAAAGGACACTGTCGCTAAGACACAAAGGCAACCCACTGACTGGGAGAAGATCTTCACCAACCCCGCAACTGACAAAGGTCTGATCTCCAAAATATATAAAGAACTCAAGAAACTAGACCATAAAAGGCTAATCAATCCAATTATAAAATGGGGCACTGAGCTGAACAGAGAATTCTTAACAGAAGAAGTTCAAATGGCCAAAAGACACTTAAGGTCATGTTCAACTTCCTTAGCAATCAGGGAAATGTAAATCAAGACGACTTTAAGATACCATCTTACACCTGTCAGAATGGCTAAAATCAAAAACACCAATGATAGCCTTTGCTGGACAGGTTGTGGAGAAAGGGGTACACTCATCCATTGCTGGTGGGAATGCAAACTTGTGCAACCACTTTGGAAAGCAGTGTGGCGGTTTCTCAGGAAATTTGGGATCAACTTACCCCTGGACTCAGCAATACCACTCTTGGAAATATACTCAAGAGAGGCCTTATCATACAACAAAAGTATATGCTCTACTATGTTCATAGCAGCATTGTTTGTAATAGCCAGAACCTGGAAACAACCTAGATGCCCTTCAATGGAAGAATGGATGAAGAAAGTATGGAATATATACATATTAGAGTACTACTCAGCAGTAAAAAACAAGGACTTCTTGAACTTTGCATGCAAATGGATGGAAATAGAAAACACTATCCTGAGTGAGATAAGCCAGACCCAAAAAGAGGAACATGGGATGTACTCACTCATTTTTGGTTTCTAGCCATAAACAAAGGACATTGAGCCTATAATTAGTGATCCTAGAGAAGCTAAATAAGAAGGTGAACCCAGCCGGGCGATGGTGGCGCACGCCTTTAATCCCAGTACTCGGGAGGCAGAGGCAGGCGGATCTCTGTGAGTTCGAGACCAGCCTGGTCTACAGAGCTAGTTCCAGGACAGGCTCCAAAGCCACAGAGAAACCCTGTCTTAAAAAAACCAACAAAAAAAAAAAAAGAAGGTGAACCCAAAGAAAAACATATAGGCATCCTCCTGGATATTAACCTTCATCGTGCGATGAAAGGAGACAGAGACAGAGACCCACATTGGAGCACCAGACAGAAATCTCAAGGTCCAAATCAGGAGCAGAAGGAGAGAGAGCATGAGCAAGGAACTCAGGACCGCGAGGGGTGCACCCACATACTGAGACAATGGGGATGTTCTATCGGGAACTCACCAAGGCCAGCTGGCCTGGATCTGAAAAATCATGGGATAAAACCGGACTCGCTGAACATAGTGGACAATGAGGACTACTGAGAACTTAAGAACAATGGCAATGGGTTTTTGATCCTACTGCACGTACTGGCTTTGTGGGAGCCTAGGCAGTTTGGATGCTCACCTTACTAGACCTGGATGGAGGTGGGCTGTCCTTGGACTTCCCATAGGGCAGGGAACCCTGATTGCTCTTTGGGCTGATGAGGGAGGGGGGACTTGATTGGGGGAGGGGGAGGGAAATGGGAAGCGGTGGCAGGGAAGAGACAGAAATCTTCAATAAATAAATAAATTTAAAAAATTTTAAAAAAATAAAAGAAAAAAGAAAAAAAATACTTGTAAACTAGATCCAGGAATACATCAAAAAGATCATCTACCATGATCAAATAGACTTTATCCCAGAGATGCAGGGATGCTTCAACATATGTAAGTCTACAAATGTAACCCACAATATAAAGAGACTGAAAGACAAAAGTGACATGATCATTTCATTAGATATATAAAAGAACTTTGACAAAATCCACACCTCTTCATGATCAACGTGCTAAAGAGATTAAGGATACAAGGGACACACTGCTACATAAATGAAGGCAGTTTACAGCAAGTTCATAGCCAGCATCAACTCAAATGGAGAGAAACTCAAAGCAATTTCACTAAAGTCAGGAACAAGACAAGGTTGTACACTCTTTCCACAAATATTTAACATTAAATATTTAATATTAAACTAGAGGTCTTAGTTTGGAAAACTAAAGGAGAGCAAGGGATCTTAACTTGTGGATGAGGTGATAATATATATAAATTACTCTAAAAATTCCACCAGGAAACTCCGACAGCTGAAAAACACCTTCAGCAAAGTAGCAGAATACAAAATTAACATACAAAAGTCAGTAGCCCTCCTATATATGAATGACAAAAGAACTGAGAAAGAAATCAAGGAAATAACACCTTTCACAATAGCCTCAAATAATATAACATACCACAGAGTAACTCTAACCAAGCAAGTGAAAGACTTTTATGATAAAAATTTTAAGACATTGAAGAGAGAAATTAAAGATGATAACAAAAGATGTAAAGATCTCTCATTCTGGCAAATCATTAGGAATAGAACAGGGAAAATGGCCATCAAACTAAAAACAAACTACAGATTCAATGCAATTCCCATTAAAATTCCAACAAAATTTTTCACAGAATGCTGTGGGACAATGGTCTGTACCCTGTCCCTTGTATTTTAAATAAATGCTGATTGGCCAGTAGCCAGGCAGGAAGTGTAGGTGGGGCAACCAGACAGGAAGTAGACGCAGGGCAATGAGAATTCTGGGGAGAGGAAAATTGCAGTATGCAGTCCTCACCCAGACAAAGAGGAAACCAGACATAGAGCAAGCAAAATGTGACTGCCTTGCCAAAAAAGGTACCAAGCCACGTGGCTAACACAGACAAGATTTATGGGCTAATATAAGTTATAAGAGTTAAAAGAAGCCTGAGCTACTAGGTCAACCAGTTTATGATTAATGTAGGCTTCTATGTATTTCTCTGGACTTAACTGCAGGGACCAGGTGGGACAAAACTCTGTCAAAAGCAGAACTTGAAAGAAGAATTTTCAGCTTCATGTGGAAACACAAAAACTCAGAATAATTAAAGCAACTCTTAATGATTTTTATTAAGGGTTACTGGAGAACTCTCACCATCCCTCATCTAAAATTGCACCACAGATCAATAGTAGTAAAAACCACACTATGGACACTTGGCTTTTAATAAAGAAGCCAGAAAATCATACTGGAAAAATGCAGCATCTTCAATAGATGGTGCTGTTCAGAGTGGACAGCTGCACGCAGGAGATGCAGAGAGAGCCGTCCTATCATCTTGTACAAAACTCTACTCCAGACCTCAACACGAGGTCAGATGCACTGAATCAGGTAGAAGAGAAAGTGAAGGACAGTCACTGGTAAAGTGACAACTTTCTGAACAGAACACTGATAGCACAGGCACTAAGAGAAACAATTAATAAATGGGACCTCAGGAAACACAAAAACTTCTGTATGGCAAAGGACTAACGTCTCTCTGAAGAAGAGACAGGCTATGGAATGGGAAAAGAATTTTAGCAAGTACACATCCTTTATAGAGCTAATATTCAAAATATATAAAGAACTAAAAACACTAAGAATCAAGAAAACAAAACAAAATGAAAATCATTAAAAATGTTGTGCAGATCTAAATGGAGAATTCTCAGAGGAGGAAACTCAAATGGCCGGGAAGCACTTAAAGAAATGTTCAACATCGCTAGTCATCAGGGAAATGCAAATCAAAACTACTTGAAGATTTCATCTTACACAAATCAGAATGTCCAAGACCAATAAAGCAAGTGACAGCTCATACTAATGATGATTTGGAGCAAGGGGAACACTCATCCATTACTGGTGAAAGTGCAAGCTTGGACAGTCACTATGGAAATCAAGGTTGCTGTTCATTACAAAGGTAGGAATTGATCTATCTCAAGATCCAACAACACCACTCTTGGACACGAATACACAGGATGAGTCATCTACCACAGAGACAATTACTCAACCATGTTCATTGGTGCTCTATTATAACAGCTGGAAACTGGAAACAACCCAGATATCCACCGACAGATGAATGAAAGAGAAGTTTAACCAGGGGAATATTACTCAACCATTATAAAAAATGAAATCATGAAATTCTCAGGTAAATGGACAAACTAGAAGAAAATCATCCTGAGTGAAGTAACCCAGACCTAGAAAGACAAATATGTATTTGTTCATATGGGGATGGTAGCTGTTAAATTGTTGAACAAGCAGCTAGAGTTTGTTTAACTGCAGAAGTGAGGTTGAGAGGAAGGGACTAAGGGTGAGGGAGGTGTCTCTCTAGAAGGGGAATAGAAGAGATAATGATGGATGGAGGCTGGAAAGGGGAAGTGGACTGAGGGGATCAAACAGGAAACTGGAGGGAAGAAGGGGCAATGGAGGGAATACAGGGAGAGACAGCTAAAGCTAAGGGCCATTGGAGGGGTCATATGGAAACCTAATGCAATAGAAGCTTCCTGAATTACATACATAGATGAAGGTTCTAAATGAAATCACCAAATAACAGGGTGACCCAACTCTTTATTCCTCATCACCAAATAAAGTTTCCAGTACCAGGAATGGGTTATATCGAATTGCGTTCTTGGCCAAAGAGGTCCCATGTGAATCCCTAAACCCAGGCCATTGCCAAGGCTACCAGAGGTTCTCCACCAAAGTAAGGCCCTGTTGTTGGAGAAAATACCTACACAACTCACTGAACACAGAGAAGCTAAGCTGTGCCTACCTACAGTTTCACCCCCGCAGACTAGTGCTCACAGAACGTGAAGGTGCTCTGCACACCTCCAAAGTAGAAAGGTAAACCCCAGCCCATCTATAAACCTTCAGTAGACAGTGGTGCACTAGGGACACAAAACTGTGGCTAACAAATTAACCAGCCAATATGTGATTGGATTTAAGGTCTATCCATGAGATGGAACACATGCCCAGCACTGTGTAAGCAGCCAAGAACCTGAGACCAGATTGGCTGAACACTACTGTTCTGCTAAAGGAGCACAGCAATCGATGACTCCTAACGACACTCTGCTCTGCTCACAGGTGTCTTTCTCAGCCGTCATCAGAGAAGCTTCCTCCTGCAGCAGCTGGGAACAAATACAGAGACCCATGCCGGACAATAAGCAGAGAGTGAGAGACCTTGGAACACTCAGCCCTAGAAGGTAGGTCTCCATCAGATCATTCCCTGCAGGTCTCAGGAAACTCCATGTAAGAGGAGGTAGAAAGTGTGTAAGAACCAGAAGGGATGAAAGCCACAAGGACTCGAGGCCTTCTTGTCAGGGGCCGTGAGAAGCAAGTGGCAACTAGTGTAGATGTCAACCCACTAGAGGCATGGTTATCTGATGGAGGATTAATCCTGTCCAGACAGGGTCTGCAGGACCATTGACTGTGGGAGCTGTCGCTCACATTTGCTGAAGCAGCTTGGTGTCTCCCCTATACCTGCATTGTAGTGTGTAATCTCATGGGATGTGTATAAGTAATCTCATTATTGCATCTTAATCTTATGAGACTTGTCTGTGGGTGGTTAGGAGGATGATCTTTCATTTAGCTATATAGTTTTCATATATAGAATATATACTGGAACAAGCTTCATAACAGGATCTATCTGTCCCACAAGAACAAAGACACTGGAAACCCTGCCTTGTTCTTTGGCTGATTGGGTGACTTACCCGACTCTGTGAGACCATTGAGAGAATTAAATCACACAGTCAAAAACCTTGACTCCCACAGCTAAATCTCCGCTTCCTTCCCTGAGATACATTAGAAGCCAGCTCCCTGTAGCTATCTTCCATTTGGCAGGGAATGCAGTCAGGAAAGGAGTCTTTCATAAGGGCAACATTTGGGACCTTCAGACATAAAGCGATGTGCAAGCTCATTTGAGATCAAGTGCCCTAATTCTCCCATAGCTGACTTGAGAAAGAGCTAGCCCAGCTGACACTCAGCGCTAACCCTAAAGAAAACCATCCACTCGCTGCACCTACCCATTTCCCCTTTGCATTTTGCATCACTAACCCCTAGTTTATCCTAGAAATGTGTTATTTTGTATGAACACCCTTCACAATTCAGAGCCTATTAAATCAATCTTTCTGCCTCCTACTGCTGCTCCGGTGGGTGTCTTCCTAGCCACGCCTCCCTGTTCAGGGAGATCTTGATCATGCATCTTTTCTATAAAATATCACACAGGTCCACCCCATTATGACACGATGCTGAATGGACCAATGTTGATACAGCATATGTACATCAGAGGATGGAGAATATCCAACCAAAATTCAAGAGACCTCTATCTCAATGAAATTTCCAGCAGTCCAGGGGTACGGGCCATGTAGAGATAATCCTTTTCTAAGGTGAAAGATTAAGTTATTGTTCCTGGCCCCATCCATAACCGAGAAAGAAGCCCAATGCTTAGTAGGCCTATTTAGGTTCTGTTGACAGCACATTCCTCACTTGGGTGTGTTGCTCTGGTCCATCTACTCAAGCTTTGAAAATCGCAAGCTTTGAGTGGAGCCTGGAACAAGGAGATGGCTCAACAGGTGCAGGCTGCTGTGCAGGCTGCTGTACCACTTGGACCGTATGGTCCAGCAGACCCAATTGTACTTGAGGGGTCAATGGCAGATAGGGATGCTGTTTGGTAAGCCCCCATGTGAGAATCACAGAAGAGCCCCTGGAATTTTGAAGAAAGGCATTATGATTATCTGCAGACAACTATTCTCCCTTTGAGAGACAGCTCTCGGTCTGCTCTCGGCCCTTAATGGAAACTGAATGCTTGACAGTTGTCCACCAAATCACTTATGAGCTGGGTGTTATCTGCCCCATCAAGCCATGAAGTAGATTGTGCTTGGCAACAGAGACAGAGGCAGTGAGTCTCTGTGAGTCTGCGGCCAGCCTGACCTACAGAGTGAGTTCTGAGACAGCCAGGGCTGTGTAGAGAACACACATGCACACACAAGCACAAGAAAGAAAGAAGGAAAGAAAGGAAGGAAGGGGGGACGGAGGAAAAAAGAAAGGAAGGGAGAAAGGTAGGGAGGCAGGGAGGGAGGGAAGGAAAGAAGGAAGGAAGGAACGAAGGAAGGAACGAAGGAAGGAACGAAAGAAAGAAACTAGTGTATTGGGTCCTCGGAGTGAAGATCCAGGTGTGACTTTCCAACCCAAGCAGTCAATGATGCTAATAACTCAAAAGCCATGCCAACTATTGATCAATGATCCTATTGATTCAAACAGCAAGGGTCTTAATGACAAGCAATCTGATTAGGCCGAAATAAAATGGGTTTGAGGGCTGAGGAGAAGACTCAGAGGTCAAGAGCACTGATTTCTTCCAGAGGACAAGGTTCAATTCCCAGCACGCACATGGCAGCTCACAATTATCTATAACTTCAATTCCAGGTGACCTGACACCCTCTTATGAACTCATAAAACACTGTACACATGTGATTCATGGGCATGCATGCAAGCAGTATACCTATATACATAAAATCATAAATTAATAATAATAAAATTTTAAAAAGAGAAGAACATGGGTCTGATGGTGGGTGCTTCAGATTTTATGAGTTCTCTGCCATGTGTTATTTTATCCTGCCTTATCCCATTATGCTTATAATCCTCTAAAAGTGTAGCATTTATCCTTGTTCATGAGCCATACAAAAGTGGGCTGTGGGCCAAGATTGGGTCATTTACTGTAGTTTTTAACAGCTCTGGTTTGGGTTGGTAGCATATCCCAGCAAGAATAAGGTCAGTGTTTCAATTTAAACGGATATAAAGTCCCCTAAAGAAACAACGAGAAATAGTGAAGAAAAGGGAAATAAATAGCAAACAGGAAATAAGACAAGGCCCAAAGATAATCAGTGAAGAACAACGTTGAAAGAATACAGAGCCCACATAGGCAATGTTGGCATGGATGGGGATGGAGATGAAGGAACAGTAGCTGCGGGTGATTTTCTAAGCCGAGTCGCACAGTGGGCTGGACTGCGTCTGTGCAGCCCAGAAACCATTCAGAGACCAGAATGCCCATCCCTAATTCAAGCCTTAACACCTCAGTAGGATAAAGAGGAGTGTTAACTGGAAGACATCCATCGTGTCAAATGAGCAAGGTCCAGAAGCACTGGCTAATAGGAGAAGATTAAATATAGACAAATACTAACAGCTCATTAAGTAGCATTTTAACAGGACAAGTGACCCTGGTTCACAGATATTTCAAAAGTGCAAACACCATAAAAATTGTAAACACTCGCAGGACTGGGGTGGGGGTGGGGGGCTAAAATGAGTCTGGCTCAGAGCAGCGAGATGATCAGTGCCTGGAAAGGGGTCGGTGTAACTAACAAATGGTGGACTCGCATCTTGGCTCCGACATCTACCAGTCTGAACTGGAAGGGAGAGGCAGAAAGCAAGCACCATGCTTGAGGGCCTGGTGTCAAGGCAAGGATCAAGACACCTGAGTTCCCGGAACAGTCTCAGGGATTGCAAAACCTTAGGCAATCCACAATCGCCTGTAACTTCAAGTTTCTCTTTTGTGAAATTATAACTGGCTTTGCTGTTCTCCCTGTTCCGTGACTTTTGTGTGAAGTTCATTACCCCACTTATCATTTGTGCCCATTTTACTTGAAAAGACAAATATTATCCAGGGCATGGATCACACACCCTGCAAGGTTATTGGCCCTAAGGTCAATAATAAGAAAAGCGTCCTAGAATCATAAAGACCTCTCAGATTCACATCACAGTATTTGGGAGAGGGGATCCTGAGAAAGAACATGCCCATTTTATACTAGGATAAACTGAGGCTGGCAGGGGGAGTTCGTTCTTCATCATCTAGTTCAGCTGTATGAGAACAAGTACTAAAGGTGAGTATTCTAGACACCTGCTTCTGGTAGAAAGACTGGTGTAGTGATGAAGAGTCAGCCACGCTGACCCAAGAGTGACACCCAGAAGTTCTTCTGTTATATGTGGTTTCTACAATTCCAAAACAAAAGAGCCCATGCTCCCTTCCATCCTCCCCTGATACAGCTATGTCTATAAAAAGGCTAATGCCCAAAATCCTTTCGTAACTCAAGAGCCCAACAGGACACCTGCTGTCACAGTGGCCGCCACAGCAAATTCAACTTTTAGAGGTAGCTGAAAAGCTCGCATGCTCTGTTCAGCTGTTAGGTGTGCCAGCATCATAAACGAACTTTCCAAGTTCCAGGCTTTGAAGAACAAGTTTCTCTGGTTTGGTGTGTCCCCTGTGTCCCAAGAGGAGACACATGTATTTCCGTCTCCCCAGGACCAGGCCACTCTGCTCACCGATTCCTTCCTCATGGCTAACCCCAGAGGTCCTCTAGAATCCCACCATACATCGCTAACCCTTCCCCAGGAGGGGGCACTGCTCAGCCATAGGCTGCCTCATGCACCTGCTACGCAGAGGCTGCACCCTCTGGCTCTAAATTGTTTCTTTCCCATTGGAAACTGGATTCGTTGGAAGTAGGACAGTACCCACCTACCCTGGGCCCCTCCCTGCAGCTCCTAGTTATCCCTTTCCTGTCCCTTACAATCTATCCTAGTCCCTGTGATCCTCCGACTTCCCTCTCAGCTGGGGATCTTCCCCGGGCCTTCCTGACAGGGTCCCTTGGCACCCTCTACGGTCCTACACACAAGCTTCCTGAGCTCTGAACTCCTCCCCAGCATTCCGGGACATTCCCACTCCCTTCTCTAGACCTATAAGCCCATCTTGGTCTTTCGTGGTTCAGTGAAACCATGGCATCTCTGTGCACCCGCTCATGCCACACAGTAGCCCTGGCCCCTTCAGTCTGTCCCAGGACCCGCACATACCCACAGCCCGACAGCCATGACCACCACGAAGTAGATGACAATGACTGAGATGTCAGCCGCATTGCGAATGCGCTCATAGGACGGTATGGGTGAATCTGAGGCGGTGACCGCGGGGCTCAAGGTGCTAATGTCCATGGCGGTGGTGAGGAGTCCCTCTGGCTCACTGGCTCCCCGGGGCCGCTCACTCCTTATAATGCCTTTGAGTTAATGATCAGCCCCGAGGGAGGGGACCCGCGAAAGAGGGGCTCGCGGCAGTAATGCTGGGCCCCTGTCGCTGCTGCACGCTGCACCGCACCGTCGTGAAGCAGCTCTCGGAGTGCCCAGTTGAAAGAGGACCCAGCAAAGCGGCAGGAGAAACTACGCGGCGGGCGACCGTCCGCAGGTAAAGGCTGTTCTGTGAGCAGGGAGGGGCCTGCTGGGGGTGGTGCCCTCCTGGCACAAAAGTCCTTTGTACTCCCGCAGTGGGCACCCAGCGCAGTTGCCACACCTGGACTGGCACATCCTTCGTGGAGCAGAAAAGGAAGAGCTGCACAGAGGGCCCGGAACACCAGGAGCCAGCAGCGCACACTCTGTGACTCATCTGTGGCAGGTGCCTTTGAAAGAGACCCGGAGTTTCTGTGAGCATGGCTTCTCCGTGTGAAAAATGAGTGCAGGACATTTCAGAGAACTCAGCCAAGTTTTGGTTTCCTGGAGAATATTCTCAGGAGGATGAGATTGCTGGGGCAAACTCAATACAAATCTCTTGGCCACCAGCAGCAAACTCACCCGTTCCTGACTTCACAGCCTGCGTTCCCCCGGAGCTGTGCAGTCTCCAATGGAAGGAGAAGAAGGAAAAAAAAAAGAGGGGTCTCACCAGAGACATTTCCTTGTCCTGTGTCTTCACCTAAATGATTCAACCCACCACAGATGGAAATACTTTTGTGCTGAATTTGTACAGGCTGTTTCCCTTGTGGTTCCCTAGACAATATTGTATAACAGCTTTACATAGCTTGCACATGGTAGTCAGTGCTACACATAATCCAGAGATGATTTAAAGCACGAGAGGACATACATGGGTTGTGTTCATAATTATATAATTGTGCCTTTGTATGTAAGAGACTTGAATTTCAATATTGATGGAATCCTGGAACCAAGCCCCCTCAGACAACAAGGGACAATTTGCAATGTGCTTTGAACCCCTTTTAAAGTGTGAGAGATGTCTGGGTGTGGTGACACATCTCTGATCCCAGCACTCAGGAGACAGAGTCAAAGGGATTGTGATTGGCGACTAGGCTAAACATATGGTAAGACCCTGAATCAAAAGAATAAAGCATACAGACAAGAAGATGCCCGAGAATCTCTTTCCAAGATCTCATCAAACCCTGGACATTCGGACAGGTGTTTTAGCCACAAGCCTGGGTTCAGATCACACACAGTGAGCCAAGAGCTGCGCTGGCCCTACAGCCCAGGCCAGGTCAGAGCATCCTGCAGAGAAAGGACTTCTAGAAACCAATTCCCAGGCTAGCTTTGCAGAAGAAGCATGGGGTAACACATCTGCAACATCCCTAACTTACCTTCCTTGGCAGGGAGCAGAAGGAAAAATGCAAGAAATCACAGCTGGAAGCCAGGGGCCCGGCCGAGTTCAAGCTGGTTCCTCTGCCAAAAGGCCTTAGGTACTCTCTCCTCTCTCTCAACCTGTTTTCTCTTCAGCCAAATTGCTAGACATGCAGCAGCTGATCCCTAAAAAGACCCTAGTATCAATTCAGACTCCAGCCAGGCTCCTGAGTGCCTGGCTCTCAGCCTCACCCCTATTCACTGGAGACAAGCCCTGGACGTTTGCATATCAATGCCTGTCAACCTCACAGTAGCCTCAACTCTATCCCCTGCTACACCTCTCAGGGATGAGATGTTCTACAGCTGGATGGTTATTTCTAAAACCAAGAAAGGGAAACACCGTCGTTGTTATAAAGGATCAGGCTCCTCCCTGGATGCCACCACCCTGCCCCCAACCCCCATGAGCCCACCAATGCCTAGCATTCAGGCACATTAAGTCAGAATTATGTCTTCTCCTGAACAAGAGAAAGAGCCCAGAATTTGCTACCTAACTTTGCAGGCACTTGTTTTCCTCGCTTACAAAATGGGGTCAATCATGTCTAAGGCAGATGATTCCGCGCATCAAAGGCATCTCACACCCAGTGAAATATACATGCAGTGCTCAAGAACAGGACTTACATCATCACGGTCACCTTCATGGACTCAAAGATGAGGGGCTCTCAGGAATGCTCTTGCCCTCACAGAGCTGGAGGCGGGCATGGCCTAGGCACAAATGGTTCTTTGGTTTTCACAGTGGCCATCCTTGTTTTCCCCTGTCATGGGCACTAGGACTTGTAAGGTTAGGTAAATTGCCCCAAGCGTCTGCAGATGAAAATGACCAAACTGGTATTCAGTCGATGTACCTGTATTTATTTTAACCATCACTGGAGAGAGGGATGGGGCGGGGACACATCAATAAGTGATGATATTCAGGCCACCCCCAGACCAGCAGCCCTCTCTCCCTCTGACGTTACTCCCATTGGCAGTTGATCCCAATGTCTATAGGTCTCAGACATTGATGTGAGCCATTAATTATGAGAAAGACAAGTTAAATTAGGACAGGTCTTTCTAGGCACCACCTTCCAGCAAATATCTTGGTTTGCTGCAAACTCAGAGATTGAGGTAAGAAAAAATAAATAAATAAATAAAAGAATGCATTAACACTCTCATCCTGGACAGCCCAGTTCTCTGGAAGTCACACACCCATGTAACTGGCCCTCAACTGGTCTCTACTCCGTCTGTGACATGAAATAGAGAAGCAAATGCCTAAAAGCCTGCAGGTCCTGATCCAGGAAAGCCCATTTGCCACCCGGGAGCCTGGACCCACACCCATCAACTGCCGTGAGGTGGGAACCAGGAACAAAAGGAAAGTTTGAGATTAGGCTGGAGGGGCAGTGGGGAGGGGGATAACTAACACTAAAGGATGTTTGGGAAAGCCAAATGGAAAGCTATTTTTATACGCTTCCTAAAACTTACTTTAGAGAACACTTGGAATTCTCCTACTCAGAGGTGCAGTTCTTTTCCCAGATGCTATAGGCTATCAAACAAAATGCATGGTGTCAAGTACAGGATGTCCCTGATCAAGTTATTGGTTGGGGTCCCAAAGACCCCAAAACCATGAAAAGAGTTGCCATTGCTCTTGGTTACCAAGACACCACACACTTTGCTCACGGGACGTGGGAAATCAATCTGGTGCTGACCTGAGAACATCCTCCCCATGACTAGATCTCACAGTGCCAGGAGTGCTGTGAGGCTGCTGGGGGAGAAAAGCCATCAGGAACCCGGCCCAGATGTGCACACTGTAAACTACAATAATGACCAGCCTGGAGAGATGCGCCCCCTGGCGCAATAATGGCCTGGACCTTATTGGGGTAACCAATAGCATTCTCATTGGAATTAAGGTATATTCTGCAGGAGGGAACTCATACCTGGGAATATAAACCTGGCAAAGACTCCCCCGGCTGGAGGTCATAGGTGCTGCTCCCATTTGCCGAAGGAATGAAGCACCACGCTGCCTTCTATTCTTGTCTTACAGCACTGACCAGTGCAGTTCTCACCCCTCATGGCAGCAGCTTCTTTGTCCCACAGACGGCAGTTAGTTCAGAGACTCACACTTGTCAGAGTGAGAAAATCTGACTGAAGAGCTCAACCTCAGTGAGACAACCTTACACACACACACACACAGAGAGAGAGAGGCTCAGAGAATATTGTGGAAGAGGGGCCATAAAGATTGTAAGAGCAAAAGGTAAGGAAAAATTGATGTGAAGTAATGTCTTCTGAACATGGTGGTGCAGCTGTAGCTGCCAGCATAAAATCAAGGCAGCCAACACTCCAGCATGGAGAATGGAAGGGGTTCACAAGACCCTGCCCCTAGCTAAGGACCTGTTGGCAGTTAATGGTTACCAAGAGAAAAGGTACAACTATGGTCTTTCTGAGACCTCTTCCATATTCCCTGAGCTGTCCGTGCGCGCGTGTGCGTGTGTGTGCGTGTGTGTGTAGTATGTGTGTGTGTGTAGAATGTGTGTGAGGTATGTGTGTGAGGTATGTGTGTGCATGTGTGTATGTGTGTTGGAGAAGGTTGTCCCATTTAGGCTAAGCACGCCCCAGCCACTCTCTCTGCACTGAGCAGAAAAGTCCATCTTCATCAGTGTGGCCCTGGCAGGTTGCCCATGCTCCAGTGAGTGGCATCCTATGCCCATGTGCATAAAGCCTCTAATTGGCCTGAGTGGTTTTGAAAGAAAAATAAAGGAGATATGAAGTTGGGAGGCGAAGGAGAGTTCCAGGAGGAGTTCAGGGTGGAAGCAGGCAGTAGATATGATCTAAATAAATTATATTCATATGAGAAATACAAAAAAAATTAAAGAAAAAAAAATAGGCTAAAAACTCCCAGCCTCAGGCTACTGAGATGGCTCAGTGGGAAAAAGCACTTACCTCAAAATCCTTTATTCTAGGTCCATAAAAGTGGAAAAGGGAACTGACCCCACAAATTGTCCTCCAACTCAATGTTTGTGCCTTCACACGTATGACTGTGCACATATCATACACACAGAGATAGATAGATAGATAGATAGATAGATAGATAGATAGATAGATAGAGATTAGTCACAGGGACTTAGCAGTAGAGGACACACTTAGTATGTGTGAGGTACTGGGCTCAGTCCTCACCATCTAAAGAGGAAAAAGAGTGGAATGGCTGAGTAAATGAACAGATGTGTGACTGGACATGTAAACAATAGATAATAGATGGAAGGGTAGATGGCTACAGTGATGATATGGATGATGGCGGTGGGTCAGTGGATGGGTAGATGAATAAAAGACGAATGAGCAGAAAAATGAAAGCCTCTGAATTGAGAGTGAGGAAGGCTGCTCCCTATTTTAACTGTGACAGTTTCCACATGCATCAGATACTATTGCAGCAATGCAGTGCCATTGAATTACAGAGTTTCAAAATACTTACAGAGATGAGCAAGCCTGCATTAGCTCACAAGCTCATCAGGCGTGCACACGTAAAGAACTGTTTGCCCGACTTTAAGATGCTGATGACTAAGGAGAATGGGGTTTCCCAAAACAATAACCTTGGGGAAGAAGGAAATGATTCTAGTTGAGTGAAACCGTGTTCCATGTCAAATACGGAAGAACCAGAATATCGACCAAAGGACAGAAGCTGGATTAATCAGAATGCAAGATCTTGAGTCACAGACTGGCTGTAAGTGAATACAAATTGAAAAGTGTAGAGAGAGATTCTGAGCCTACCTAGCATGTACGAGGTCCTGATTTGATTCCTAGCACTGAGAAAGGGGTAAAGACAGACAGACAGGCAGACACACACACACACACGGGGGGAGGGGGGACACTAGCTACTAGATTTTTCCATCTACAGTCTTCCTATTCATGGCAACTGTAAGGCCCAATGCCAATAGTAAAAGGAACAAAAGTTAAGAATTTCATTAATGTCAGGTGGTGGTGGTGCTCACATTTAATCCCAGCACTTAGGAAGCAGAAACCGGCAGCTCTCTATGAGTTTGAGATCAGCTGGGTCTACAAAGGTAGTTCCAGGGCAACCAGGGCTACACAAGAGAAACCCTGTCTCAATAGATAGATAGATAGATAGATAGATAGATAGATAGATAGATAGATAGATAGATAAATGGGGTTGGAGAGATGACTCAGAGATTAAGAGCACTGACTGCTCTTCCAGAGGTCCTGGGTTCAATTTCCAGCAGCCACATTGTGACTCACAACCATCTGTAATGAGATCTAGGGCCCTCTTCTGGCCTGCAGGCATACATGGAGGCAGAACACTGTATACATAATAAATGAATAAATAAATCTCCTAATAAATAAATAAATTTTTTTAAAACTGCAAATTCAAAACAACAGCTTTGCACCTTTTAGGATGGCCAGTAGGTGATCAAACACTGAAAATATTAGATGCTGGGGAGGCTGTGGATAGACAAGACTCATTCATTGCTAGTAGGCTAGGCAGTGGTGGCACACACCTCTAATCCCAGCACTCCGGAGACAGAGGCAGATGGAGTTCAAGGCCAACTAGGTCTATAAGAGCTAGTTCTAGAATAGGTTCCAAAGCTACAGAGAAACTCTGTCTTGGAAAAAGGAAAAATAAAGAAATACAAAACGGGGGCCTAGAAAGATAAAGGAATACAAAATGGAGGCCCAGATAGATGGTTCAATGGTTAAGAGCATTTGCTGCTTTTGCAGAGAGAGGACCAGGGTTCTGTTCCCAGCACCCACATGGTGGTTTGCTTGACCCATGACTCCAGTTCCAGGGGACCTGACAGCCTCTTCTGGGTTCTGGGCACACCAGTTAGTCATGTGGTACACAGACATGCATGCACACATGCAAAATACCCATGCACATAACTAAAGTAATCTTTTTTTTTTTTTTTTTTTTGGTTTTTCGAGACAGGGTTTCTCTGTGGCTTTGGAGCCTGTCCTGGAACGAGCTCTTGTAGACCAGGCTGGTCTTGAACTCAAAAAAAATTGGTTGACAGCTGCCTATGACTCTAGTTTTACAGTCTCTGGCCTTTGCAGGCTCCTGAACACATAGGGTGCACATAAACCCACACAGACACACATACATACACATGAATTAAAAATAAATAAACCCACCACTGAGCCATATCCTAGTCTCTTGCCAAGAGTACATGAGGCTCTGCGCTCCATCCTCAGAACTGGCAGAAAACAGGAAAAACTGCATATAGATGTTTATCACAGCTTTATTCATAACTGCCAAAAATGTGAAGTTACCAAATTGTTGTTGTTCTTCGGTAGGTGAATAAACAAGCAAACTGCAGTGCACTCATACGATGGAGTGTGATTTGGAGTGAGAGAAAGCAGAGGAATCTCAAGTGTGCATCACAGTTCATCAAAATGGCTCAGTGGGCAAGGGTGTTGCCCCCGTGGCTGACAGCCTGAGTTTGATCCTCAGCACTCACGTAGTGGAAGGAGGGAACCAGCTCCTCCAAAGCTGTCTTCTGACCTCCACACACATACCAAAGAACATACACGCGCACACGCGCACACACACACACACACACACACACTGAGTAAATGAAAATGATATTTAGCCAGGCTTGGTATAGATGCTTTTTTTTTCCTTTGGGATTGTGTTTTGGTTTTTTGAAACAGAGTTCTCTTCATAGCAGCCTTGGCTGTGCTGGAACTCACTCTGTAGACCAGGCTGGCCTTGAACACACAGAGATCCTTCTGCCTCTGCCTCCCAAGTATTGGGATTAAAGGTGTACACCACCACCACCTGGCATGGTGGTACATACTTATAATCACAACACTCCACTCGGGAGGCAGAGGCAGAAGGCTCTCTGAGAGTTTGACGCCAGCCTGGTCAACAGAATGAATCCAGGGCAGTCAAGTTACACAGAAAAACATTGTCTCAAAATCTTAATCAATTAATTAGTTAATTAATTAATGATAATTGCTAAGTGGGAAAACCCAATCTGAAAAGGTTATATTTGTGTGACACCTGGGGACAAAACAGGACTGGAGAGATGGCTCAGCAGGTAAGAACACTCTCTGCTCTTCCAAAGGTCCTGAGTTCTTCCCAGCAACCACATGGTGGCTCACAACCACCTGTAACGAGATCTGATGCCCCCTTGAGGAAGAGACCTGGTCAGTTGTCCTCATCAGCTTAGACCATGAAACACAATATGGACAAATTTTCAAATTTTAAAGACATTTTTAGGGAAAACAAAGCTCTGAGGTCAACAGGAAGGTCTGTACTCGCAGCTTGCAGTGGAAAGGAAGGGACATTGGATGCTGAGGACACTGAAATTAGACTGTATGATACTATAGCAACAGATACATAATAATAGATATATTATCAAATGCTTGTCAAACCCTCAGAATGTACTTCACAGATACGAGCCCTGATATAAACTATGGACTTTGGTTAATAACGAGGTTATCATCTGTGACGCGTGTTCTGATCCAGAGTGTGGGGCTGGGAGTGTTTGGGTTGGAGTTTTATAGGAATGCTCTGTACTTTCTACTCCATTTTACTGTGAGCCTAAAACTACTTTTAATGAGATAATTGTGCATAAAGCCTTTGATCCAACAATTTTTCTTTAAAAATAAGTATATAGCATAACATATAATTAATATAAGAACAAAATGATCTATATTTAAATGTATTTATTATGGGACAATTATAAACTGAAAATGATGTGAAATGGCATAAATGTCCGTCCAGAAAGCACTAGCGTGTGTGTGTGTGTGCATATATGGCATGCCTACTCAATGGGATATTAATACATAGCTTTTTTTATTTTTAAAGAAAGCCCAGGGGGCTGGAGAGATGGCTCAGTGGTTAGGAGCATTGCCTGCTCTTCCAAAGGTCCTGAGTTCAATTCCCGGCAACCACATGGTGGCTCACAACCATCTGTAATACGGTCTGGTGCCCTCTTCTGGCCTGCAGACATACACACAGACAAAATATTGTATGCATAATAAATAAATATTTTTTTTAAAAAAAGAAAGAAAGCCCAGCCCAGTGGTGGTGACACACACCTTTAATCTCAGCACTTGGAAGGCAGAGACAGGTGGATCTCTGAGTTCAAGGCCGGCCTGGTCTACGCAATGAGTTCCAGGACAGCCAGAACCAAAAGAAAAAAGAAAGAAAAAAGAAAGGAAGGAAGGAAAATAAAGAAAGCCCTCATGTGACAGGTACGGCAACCAAGAGCTGAAGAATTAGCTTCATGTGTAAGTTAATAACACACAACAAGCAACACAAATAAAACTATATACAAGCAAATATTTGAAAGCCCTCATAAATGCATGCCCATGTAGGCATATACATAGCAACATAAAACACAAGACCTAAGTCTGAGGTGCAGAGACACTCCTTCTAGACTGACTTCATCTAGAGAATGGAGAACCCCAAAATGCTCCAAAGTGGAAAATGATAAAATCTCTGATTCTGGAGCAATTCTGTGGTTGAAGAGGGTCTGCTGTTCAGCCATCCACTTCAGTTACTTTGCATGGGTATGTGGAACAAGGGGCTTCTCAGAAATACTGATAGAAGAAAGGAATTGGTCAAGATTGTGTTCAGAAAGAGCAGAGAAGACAATTTAATATGGGCTTTAATGGGGCTGCGGTTCAACCACAAATGAAGGCCTCGTGGTCATTCCTGGAAGACTCCCCAAGGCATGTGTCTCTCCCAGGTTAAACCCTGACCCCATTCATCCTGAGTCACGTTCCTCTGGCCTTCCACATCTTGAAAAAGAGGCTGGAGAGTCTCCTCGGGTGCAAAGTGTGCTCTGGAGTCAGCTGCTCATGTGAAAGGGACGTGGTGCCGTGGGGCAAAGGCCTCTTTAACTACAGTTGTCATTAATACTGCGATTGCCACCACACGGCACTGATTCTGGAAGACCGTGTGCCTTCTGGACTGTGGAAAGCTACTGTCATTGGTGACCTTGACGGCCAGGTCCTTCGATCCTAAAGAAAGCCAATGGCAGGTTTTAGAGTCACATGACTTTTAACAAAAATCAGCTCTTCACACTGAAAAAGGCTAAGAGCCTTTGCCCACCTACTCATTCGACACTCATGAAATCAAGGCCCAAAGAGTGAGGGTGGCTTCTCTAAGATCATTGCCTGGCTCTGAGCAAGTCATCTGTGTTCTGCGCATCTAAAAACATTGCCTCGAACATTGCCTCGAACATTACAATGTGAGGTTCAGTCTGTGTCTAACTTCCCATGTCCATGGATTGGTAGGATTTATGTAGCAGAAATGACCATCCTACCAAAAGCCATCTACGAATTCAATCCTTCAAATTCCAACACAATTCCTCACAGAAATTGAAAGGACAACGTTCAGCTTCATATGGATACACAAAACACTCAGGATAGCTGAAGCACTCTTAAATGTTGAAAGAACTTCTGGAGGTTTCATCACTCCTGATCTCAAACTGTACTAAAGAGCAACAGTAATGAAAAACCAGCATGATACTGGCACAGAAACAGACACGTTGATCAATTAAATAGAACCAGCCTCACAGAAAAAGTTCCAAAGACCTGTGGACTGCTGGTTTTTTATAAGGAAGCCAGAAATACACACTGGAAAAGGACAGCATCTTCAACAGATGGTACTGGTCAAAACAGATGGCTGCATGCAGGAGATGCAGAGAGAGCCGTCCCTGTCATCTTGTACAAAGTGGACAGCTGCATGCAGGAGATGCAGAGAGAGCCGTCCCTGTCATCTTGTACAAAGTGGACAGCTGCATGCAGGAGATGCAGAGAGAGCCGTCCCTGTCATCTTGTTTAGAGTGGACAGCTGCATGCAGGAGATGCAGAGAGAGCCGCCCCTGTCATCTTGTTCAGAGTGGACAGCTGTATGCAGGAGATGCAGAGAGAGCCGCCCCTGTCATCTTGTTCAGAGTGGACAGCTGTATGCAGGAGATGCAGAGAGAGCCGCCCCTGTCATCTTGTTCAGAGTGGACAGCTGTATGCAGGAGATGCAGAGAGAGCCGTCCTATCATCTTGTACAAAACTCAACTCCAGACCTCAACACGAGGTCAGATGCACTGAATCAGGTAGAAGAGAAAGTGAAGGACAGTCACTGGTACAGGAGACGACTTTCTGAACAGAACACTGATAGCACAGGCACTGAGGGCAACAATTAATAAATGGACCTCAGGAAACAGAAAAACTCCTGTGGCAAAGGACACATCATTCAGACAAAGCAACAGGCTACAGAATGGGAAAATAATTTTGTCAAGTATATACCCAAGAGAGGGGTAATACCCAAAATATATTTTTAAAAACTCAAAAAAACTTAATGTCAAGAAAAAAAAACATTGCTGGGTAGTGGTGGTGTGCGCCTTTAATCCCACCACTCGGGGAGCAGAGGCAGGTGGATCACAGTGAGTTCAAGGCCAGCCTGGTCTACAGAGCAAGTTCCAAGACAGGCTCCAAAAGAATACAGAGAGCCGGGCGGTGGTGGCGCATGCCTTTAATCCCAGCACTCGGGAGGCAGAGGTAGGCGGATCTCTGAGAGTTCGAGGCCAGCCTGGTCTACAAGAGCTAGTTCCAGGACAGGCTCCAAAAGCTACAGAGAAACCCTGTCTCGAAAAACCAAAAAAAAAAAAAAAAAGAAAAGAAAAAAAAAAGCAAAAGAATACAGAGAAATCCTGTCTTGTGGGGAAAAAATTAAAAGCTTGGCACAAATCTAAACAGAATTCTCAGAAAAGGAAATTCAAATGGCTGAGAAATGTTTAAAGAAACGCTTAACATCCTTAGTCATCAGGGAAATGCAATTTAAAACTACTTGGAGGTTTATTTCCTCTTACACTGGTCAGAATGTCCAAGATCAATAAAACAAGTGACATCTCATTCAGCAAGAATGTAAACTTGGGGGCATACTCATCCACTACTTTTGGGAGTGTAAACTTGTACAAGCCACTATGGAAAGCAGTGTGACGGTTCATTACAAAAACAAGAATCAAAATCTACCTCAAGATCTGGCGAGTAACTCTTGGGCATATACCCAAAGGCTGTTTCATCCTACCACAGAAACACTTGCTCAGCCATGTTTATTGCTGCTCTATTCATAGTAGCCGGAAACTGGAAACAGCCCAGATGTCCATCGGAGGATGAATGGATGAAGAAAATGCGATCCATTTACAGATGTAATACTTCTGAGCTCTTTTTTAAAAAGTGAAAGCAGGAAATTTGCAGGTAAATGGATAGAACTTGAAAAAATTCATCCTGAGTGAGGTGACTCAGACCCAGAAAGACAAATAAGGTATATATTTGCTTATATGTGAATGCTAACTGTTAAATCATTGACAAGCAAGCTACGATAGATAGATAGATAGATAGATAGATAGATAGATAGATAGATAGATAGATATAGAGATATAAATATATAGATATAAACCTCTATATAACCACAGAGGTTAGGTAGAGAACAAGGGATAATCAGGGAGGGAGGGATCTCCCTTGGAAGAGGAAATAAAATAGTTATGGATGGATGATGGGGAGTACTGAAGTGGGAGGAGCAAAGGGAGGAGGAGGGAAAAGAGGGGCGAGGGCAGGGTTATCCGGAGGGACATTTAAAACTAAAGGCCATTTGAGGGATCACAGAAGCTTCCTATAACAAAGACACCTATGAGGGCAGTCTAAACGAAATCACCAAATAATGGGGGAGGGAGCCCCAAGTGAACATCTCTTGTCACCAAACAAAGCTTTCAGTACCAAGAATAGGTTATGTGTAATTGAGTTCTCGGCCAAGGGGACCCATGGGAACCCCTAAACAATCCAGACTACTTCCAAAGTTATTAGTGGTTCTCTACAAACTGACCATAAGGCCCTCCTATTGCTGAAACAACAGTTGTGTAACTCATTGAGAGGGGGAAGTCAAGCTGGAGCCTACCTAGGGCCTCCCCCAGTGTCTGCAGTACTGGAAGGCACTCTGTACACTACCAAAGAAGAAAGGTGAACACCAGCCAGCTACCAACCTTTGGATCTGCAGTGATGACCTACATGCAGGATGCACTGGTGCAATAGCGACATGAAGCTTGCAGGACTAACCAGCCAATATCTGATTGGAGTTCAGGCACACGCCAGGACAGGGAACTCCTCCCCCCGCAATGCTCAGGTAGCCAAGAACTGAGACTAGATAGGTCAGGGACTAGGGGAAAACCAAACACTGCTGTTCTGCTAAAGGGTCATAGCAATCAATGACTCCTAACGACACTCTGCTCTGCTCACAGGTGTCTTTCTCAGCCACCATCAGAGAAGCTTCCTCCTGCAGCAGCTGGGAACAAATACAGAGACCCATGCTGGACAATAAGCAGAGAGTGAGAGACCTTGGAACACTCAGTCCTAAAAGAGAGGTCTCCATCAGATCATTCCCCTCGAGGCTCAGGGAACTTGATGTCAGAGTTCAGAGGCAGAAAGGGTGTAAGAACCAGAGGGGATGAAGGACACTAAGGAATCAAGGCCTTCTAGACACAAGGCTGGCACACATAGGAACTCACAAGCCTGAGGCAGTGCACACGACCTGCACAGGTCTGCAGCAGATGGCCCTGGAGTTGAAAGGAGGAGTGGACACACGCCCCCATCCCCAACCCAGAAGCTGTCTACAGCTGATAGCCACCTGCAAATGAACAATTAGCTTCCTCCAAGGGGGTCTCACTGGGGAAACAAACCACTCTTAAGGGCAGGGCCATGCCCAGCAGTGGATGCCAACACAGAATGAGCTCAGGGGCAAGTCTGGACAGTCTTGGTCTCACAATGTTGTGTCGGGGCATTAAAAAACAAACCTTACAGGTCTTTTGTTTATATATTATGGCTTCTGGTTTCATGTTATCGGATCTTCTATGCGTGCAAACATAGGGCCTCTGTATCTATATGCGTTTCTCCTGCTTTTTCTTTGACTCTTTTTCTTGTTTGGTTGTTTTGCTGTATTCCAATTTGGTTTTGGCTGGCAGTGGTGACGCTCACTTTTAATCTGAGCACTCAAGGCAGAGGCAGGAGGATCTCTGTGACTTTGAGGCCAGCCTGGTCTACAAGATTGAGTTCCAGATAGCCAGGACTGTTTCACAAAGAAACCCTGTCTCGAAAAAGCAAACCAAATCAATTTGCCTTTGTTGTTTTGTTTTATTTTATTGTGTTTTATTATTGTTCTTTAAACGCCTGTTAGTTTCCTAAGGAGAGACAGAAAGGGTGTGGTGCGGGATGAGAGGGGAGGGAGGGAGGAACGAGGAGGAGTAGAGAGGGGGATCTGTAATCATTTCATATTGTATGAAAAAAATCTATTTTCAACAAAAGAAAAAAATGGAAGAAAAAACTTACCAGGCTCAAGAAGGTCAGAAAATTACAAGATTCACAAGATGATCACTCCTCAAGGTTATGGTGTAGTGACCACTGGTGGGGACAGGGCAGGGAAAATCCATGTGGAGATGGCTGCCAGGTTTTCCAGGAGCTCTGAAGATGCAGCTTCTCTGCTCATCTAACACCTGTGGTGGTCTGAAAGAAAATGGCCCCCAAAGGGAGGGGCACAAATAAGAGGTATGGCCTTGTTGGAGGAAGTGTGCCACTGTGGGGAGGGCTTTGAGGTCTCCTAGGCTCAAGCTACGCCCAGTGTGGACACAAACTCTTCCTGCTGCCTGCAGGTCCAGATGCAGGACTCGCAGCTCCTGCTCCAGCACCACATCTGGCTGCACACCGCCACGTCCCACCATGATGATAATGGACTGAACCTCTGAACTGCAAGCCACCCCCAATTCAATGTCTCCCTTTATAAGAGTTGCAGTGGTCACGGTTTCTCTTCACAGCAATAGAACCCTAGTAAGACAGGCCTCGCCCTGCTTTCTGTTTTTTTTAAGATATATTTTTATTTTTAGCTATGTGCATAGAATGTGTCTGGGCACACGTGAGTGCAGTGCCCATGGAGGCCAGAGGTGTACGAAGTCCCTGGATCTGGTGATACAGGTGGTTGAGCATTCAGTGTGGCTGGGAATCTAACTTGGATCCTCTCCAAGGATCCCCTCACCCGGCTGGTACCTGGGGGCTTCAGCTGGTTCTAGGGACCAAAGAGAAACTAGAGAGGCCAACAGCAGAGAAAAGCCTAGACTTTAGCTTTGCATGTGTCAGGGACTCTCAAAAGGCTGTGAAGATGTGAAGAAACAGTTAGGGCAGGACGCTTTTGAGCTTTTTGACATAAAGAACTACACATTGTGGAGAAATCTTTGGTCTAGAAGCAATAAATTCTCGGGCAGTCACTAGGAGAGACACGGTGGGGGTGGGGCATGTAAATTAACCAGGAGATTAAAGTTACTCTAGTGAATTTGTTCAGGTCTGTTGCAGCACCAAGTCCCAGTCTCCATGAAAAGGTCCATTCTCTTGCTCTGGGAAATGGGGATGGCAGCACCCCTGCTGAAGACGCCATTATGGCCAGCTACTTGCAGGAAGAAACAAGACAAATGGTCCTCCTGTCACTATAGTTTTTTCTTGTTGAAAGGATCCGTATACCCTGAGGGCGGATACTGAGTTGACACAGCCCTAACTTCCTTCATGTACCAATCATCTTTATTCTTTTGTTTTTGCAAGGCTGGGCAAAGACTGTGTGTGTCCTAGGCAGTTGCACTACCAGTGGGCTATAGCCCAACCCTCATGATAATACTTCCAGATTGCGGACAGGAGAGATGGATGCCTCCGCCAGCTATGGCAGGATCCAGGAGCTCCTCTGTGGACCCATGATTCAGAAGGCCTGAAGTCCACACTTAATTCTTCAGGCAGACTCACCACGGCTCAGAGGGCAGGGACCTTTCACAGTGGAGATTGGTGGTGGGATTGAAATGAGGGTCCTTGAACCTTGCCTCCTGGCTCCATGAGCTTCCCTCCAAAGAGGATAATAGCCAACATCCCATTATAAATGGACTTCCTGTTAAATGATTTTACCAAACCATAGGCTAGTTCAAATGCTCTGAGCATGTTTAAAATGTATGTACTTACCAATGTGTGATATTGCCAACATAATGATGGGTTTCTTTTTGTTTGGTTTGTCTTTTTTTTTTTTTTTTGAGACAGAGTTTCTCTGTGTAACAGCCCTGGCCTGGCCTTGAACTTACAGAGATCCGCCTGCCTCTGCCTCCTGAGTGCTGGGATTAAAGGCATGTGCCTCCACTGCCCAGCAATGATGGGTTTACATAAATGCTAAGTGAAATAATCTCCCAAAATAGAAAAAAAACAATTTGTCTCTTGGAATTTAGACATAGGAAGATTGCTATAACCTTGAGGACAGCCTGTTCTGCATAGAAAGTTCCAGGCCAGTCTGGCCACAAAGTGAGACTCTATCAAAAGAACAGAGGGGATGGGGAGGGTTGATCTTTATGATTTCACTTATCTGAAAGAAGAATAAGGACTTTTTGTTTTGTTTCTGTTTTTAAGCATCACGCGTGTGACGTTTCTAGTAGGGAAGAATGAAGATGTTTGGGGGACGGATGGTGGTGGCAGCCGTGTAGCAGTGGAAACGTGCGAATGCCACAAACCTCAAACTGGTAACTTTCCTGTTTTGTGTTTATACTTAAAATTATAATGTAATATAATTATATTAATTAAAAATTGATCATTATAATTATAGTAAAAAATTATTCCAAATCCCATCATGGCGGGAACACAGGTGAATTCTAAATTTCACATTGTGGCCTGGGCAGTGGTGGTGCATGCCCTTAATCCCAGCACTCGGGAGACAGAGGCAGGAGGATCTCTGTGAGTTTGAGGCCAGCCTGGTCTACAGAGCAAGCTCCAGGACAAGCTCCAAAACCACAGAGAAATCCTGACTCAAAAAAAAAAAAAAAACAAAACAAAAGAAAAAGAAAAAAAAGTTTCCCATTGTGCTGGTCAGACTGGCTTGTAAGAGAGGACAATTTGATAATATGTATCAAATCTGAAAGACGGTGACACCCTTTGACCAACAAATGGTATCCTGGGAGTTTATGCTGTGGAAATAATCGGGGGAGTGTCATAGGGCTGTTTACCGCCATCAGGCTTATGATAAGAATTCCTATTGGCCTGTGTCTAGAATTGAAATTAACTAAATAAACATAAGCATATCAATATACTAGGGTAACATGTGATCATCAATAAGTCTCAGGAAGATAAATATCATATGTACTCACTCGTAAGTGGCTTTTAGACATAAAGCAAATTAAAAAAAAAAAAGCAGCCTACAATTTAGAATCCCAGAGAACCGAGACAGCAATGAGGACCCTAAGAGAGACATACATGGATCTTATATACATGGGAAGTAGAAAAGGACAAGATCATCTCCTGAGTAAATTGGGAGCATGGGGACCATGGGAGCGGATAGGAGGGGAGAGGAGAGGAAGGGAGGGAAGCAGAAAAAAATGTACAGCTCAATAAAAACAATTTAAAAAAATCAGCATAGATAAAAGAAAAATACATAGGTCTACAAAACAGTATGCATAGTACAACCCGATTTTGTAAATATCTAATGCTCACTTCCAGATCGGACAATTGTAACTATAAGCTAGATGCGGGTGAAATCATCTCTTTGGTTTGTCATCAGCATCTATCTAGGGTGAGGAGACATTTGTCCAAGATTGCCCAGGAAGGCTCACACACAACACTGGGTAAAGAGAAGACTCACACACAGCACTGGGTAAAGAGCCTCCACAGAAGAGCAGCAGGTGAGAAGACCCTGGTGGAAAAGCAGAGCTAGAAAGGTCAAAGGCAGACAGATCCCAGCTGTGTGACTACAGGCCTTGGGAAACACATAATCCAGCCGCAGGGATACTTCCGGTAATGTAGCATAAAGACAAGGACACAGGACTAGAGATCAGCATTCCCAGATCTTAAGCCTAAGTAGGTTGCTAACTTGCCTTTTTCTTTGAGTAAGTCACTTTGATTCCCTGGGACTCAGTTTCTTCATATGTCAAATGGAAGCAATAATCTCTACCCAGTCATCTTCAGTAAGGGTCAAAATAAGATGAATGTATGGGAAGGGTTTTTTTGTTTTGTTTTGTTTTGTTTTTCAAAACAAGGTTTTTCTGCGTAGCTTTGGGGCCTGTCCTGGAACTTGCTCTGTAAACCAGGCTGGTCTCGAATTCACAGAGATCCGCCTGCCTCTGCTTCCTGAGTGCTGGGATTAAAGGCATGTGCCACTACCTCCTGAAAGTTCTTTAAAATGTGTAATTCTCTTCAAGGGAGGAAAGAGTCACAGAAAGGCTGGGACAACTGGCCTCCTCCTGGTGACCTCTAGATCTCTCTTCATTTCTTGTATCCTGGCCCCTGAGTTCTTTCACTGTTGCTGTTAGCAAGACCCACAACATGAGCCTCGGTTGCATAACGTGTCTAAGAAGTCAGTCTTGGAGAGAAACACTCAAAAAGAAAGGTATTAAACAAGGAAATCAATTGTCCTAAAAGTAAGAAGAGAAGGTAGCTTGGGTGTCCTGAAAACCACTGAGCTCCTTCCCAGGGGCAGCTTTCAGAAATCAAGGCTTATGAGAGAGGCTATCTTTGGAAATCCCTCACAAATGCCTACATGACCTGGAGGTGGCAGGAAGCTCTGTGGGCTTCTGACAATGTGGGAACAGGATGGAAGGGATATTAAAGCGGGTAACACCTGGACAAGGCCAGAGTGATGGAGGGAAGAGAGAAAGTACACAAAGTAGCCATGCAGGCACAGGAAGAGGGCAGGTTAATTCCAGGGCCCGTACCACATCCTTCCTTCCCTTAGACCAAGACAATGGCCGCCTGAGATGGGTTAGAGAAATAGTGAAAGAGCTGTCACCAATCTGCCATTTGCTCTCTGCTGATGACTGAGGACATCAGTAAATACTTGATAAACATTATCTCCTATAGTCCCCACAGCACCCCTGGGCCAAAGGGGTAAGTCTTATTACATAATGACTTTGAACAAAGGCCCAGAAACCACGTGCTCATTCATCAGAAAGCTCATAATTCTGGAGATAGCCTAAGTCACCCCACGATACTCCAGTTCTTAGATAAGGAAGCCAAGCATTGGCCCGGGTTGTGCAGCTAATGAAAGCAGAACTAGAATTTGAACCATTGCTCTTAATAGCGTATTGGAAACATGTGCCCAGAGAGTGTGTCCTACCCAGCAAAGAAGAAACCTGTCCCCTGGAAGAAATTCAAAACCTTAGCTTCCAAGACAAGTTTCTCCCTGGCTCAGTGTCACCCTGAGAAGTCCTGACCATACTGTGTGTTTCTCAGGACCCATCTCTGCCATTATCATCCTTATCCCCTGGCCTATGCGCCCTTTTCATCCTCCCAGGGCCCTGAGGTGTTGGGACTAATGAGTCCTGGCCTTCAGCTGCTCTTCCCTCCTAGAACCTTCTAATTAAAGTTACTAGAAGCTGTGCCTAGCTTAGAGGATCGGAGGATGGGATTTTCACCTGTTGGCCATTGACTGCAGTGTATTTAAGCCTACGTGGTGCTAATAAACAGGGGCTTTCGTATCAGTGTTAAAAGGTCTGTGTGTCGGTCTGTCTCTGCGTCTGTATTCTCAACCTCCAGCCCTTGCCCGAAGCTCGCGAACTGGGGTCTAGCGCTTAGAGCGCAGACCGGGGCCGCGGTGCACAGCACGGAAGCAAACTCAGTCCCTCTGTTCACACTTCCACTTGGCCAGAGCTAAGTGGTGATTGGAACCCAAAGTCTTGATGGCTGCAGGTAGAATGGCCAACGGGAAATTCTAGAGAACTCTTCTCAGGCCTCTTGGCCTATAATAAGAGCCTTATTACATAATGACCTTGGAACTATCAGAGGCCAAGGAACCACGCACTCACTCCTCAGAAGGCTCATAATTCGGGAGATAACCCGAGCCACTCCAGGACAGTTCCACCAGGAAAAACTGTTTAAGGAAGCAGGGTGTGTGGCCTGTCATCTGACTCCCAGGTCATCGTGTTACAGTAATTACAGCTCCTCAGTTACTTCAGAAAACCCCAGACCTAAGGCCCTTCCAAAGTCAGTTTCTACCCAGAGGAAGCAACTGGGCTCCCTTTCTGGGTTTGCGCAACTAGAAATTAAAGAATTGCCTGAATGTGAACCCTGAAAAAGCCAGAAGAGACACCACAGCTTGCTCCTTACAGTTTGTAAACAGAACGCTGAGGCCAGTGGGGCCGTGAAACTCAACTGGAGCCATAACTTAAGGCTCGGATCTTAATCCACATCTTGATTCTTGTTCCTGCCTCACCTCTCCCCACTGTAGAACCCAGTGAATTTTCTTCTGAAATGTCTCTCCCAGGTTTTCCTCACTGCACCCCACCTGAGATGCTCCATACCCGCACCAGGCCACCACATCCTTCCCTGAACTATTGCAACAGGCCTGTGGTCCCCCCCTTAGCCTTTCCTTCCTCAACTCCATCTCGTAGACTGTCACTCTCTGACCCCAAACTGCCAGGTGCTCTCCAGGTGCTCTCCACATCTACCAAACAAAACTCAGACTCCAATCACGTTTCTCTGTCATCTGCCAGCCTGTCCCTGGCCTGGCATTGCCTTCTGCCTGCTGTTTTATTGTCTGCACAGCAGCTGCACCAGAATCTACTGCTGTTTCAGTGACCGACTCTTCAATCACTGACCGGATACTCAGGCCAAGGCTCCATGGGACTTCAGCGTAGCACCAGAGCCGCCTCTGCCTCTGCCTCTGCCTCTGCCTCTGCCTCTGCAGCTAAATGTAGTTTTTTAACCAAGTCTCTATCGTCCTGTTTTACCAATAAAGACTCGGGAGTCAGACACTGGGGTGAAAACCTGCTAGCTCAGAGAGGCCAACTGATCTTCCTCTTCAGCTGGAGACCCAGCAAGAGAGAGTCTCTTCCAAAATCCCAAACCAAAAAAGATCGCCAAACGCCAAATCCCTCCCTACTCCCCCTTCCTGTGTGTGTCTCTATCTGTCTTCTGGACTCCCTCTAACTCTCTAGGGCTACTTCCTGTCATCTAGTTGCTGACTCCGCCTCCTGATCCACAGTTTATTTAATTAAATAATGCAAAGTTGTTTAATTAATGCATAGTGTGATCAAATACCTTGCAACATCTGCCTCCTCCACATCCTCATATACCTTACATCTAGGCCAACCAGCGTCTCCCTTTGCTTAGGCAGCTTTGGAGGGCCTCTCTGCCTACTGCCCCCTATGCCAGTTCTACCTGTCTGAATCCTCCCATCCAACAAGGCTCTCTCATCTGGAAGCTTCCTTATACTTCATTCACAGCTCTGGACCCTCTCCCTCCCACCATCTTCCTATGGCCTTATGATAGGCAGACCTACACTGAGCCTATGAATCTATACTTGCTTTCTCTCCTGTGGGATATGCATCTTCTCAAAACATACATAATAGATTTGTGTTTCTTTGCTACAGGTCTTTTTCACTGGTCCATTCATTCTTCCACTCATTGGTGTGTTACTGAACACAGCTTTAGAGTCCAACAGATCTAAGTCTCTGTCTGAGCTCTCTCTCTTGCCTTAAGCAAATCATTAACCATTCTAAGATTCAGTTTTTCTCTTCTACAAAGTAAGAATAACAATGCCTGTCTTACTGACACACTGCTGTGGCTAGAGATACCAGGGTGCACACAGAATGCAATGCCTGATGTTCGGTGTGTGCAATTAGGAGGGCAATATTAATGAACAAAGCTCATACTACATGCCTAGACCTGCGAAGAATATTTGGGATATAAGATAATAATAATGATAATAATAATAGTAGTGATAGAAGTGGGTTCATGCCTCTCAAGACTTGAAGATTAGCAGGAGACAGACAGGGAAAGCTGAAAACACATTCACAGGGCACCCTGGAGCCCCCAGATGTCGCATCAGACGGAGACTCTGTGGGAAAACAGAGAGGGTGCTGTGAGCAGCATTTGAAAAGACCAGTGCTAATGACCTAGGAGAAGGGAAAATTGGGACAGACAGACAGACAGAGGCACAGCCCAAGACGGTCAGAGATGCAGGTTGAAACATCATGACATCCCACAAAAAGCAGGTGCTCAATAAATATTCTTGAGGAGAGAGGCAGTCAGGGCAGATGGAGAGCAGAGCCATGACTGGGACCTCAAGCAGAGCTAAGCCCCACCCAGGCTATGGCCTCCATAATCTGTGAGGTTGGTCCCAGCTCCAGGATTCTGAGACATGGAACACAATACCGAGCTTTTGGATTGTTCATCATTCCTCCAGCTCAGTCAGAGAGACTTGTTTCTGCCTGCTCAGTTCAGGAGGAGTCTGGCCTACAGAGGTCGGTCACACCTTCTTCAGGTCACGCCTGTCTCTGAAGCCAGAAACTCTAATCGTCTTACCAGGAATGCCACACCCTCTCCCTGGGGACTTAAGACTCTGCTCCTTTTTCATCACTTTGTGTGGGATTGGTCCAAGAGGACTCTGATGACTTACCTGGCCTCGAATTCTTCCCACAGAACACCTTGCAAGAACAGGGAAAAACCACTGAACTCAAACAGAAACATAAGCCACGTCAATGGACGCACTTCTTTCCCAGTGAATGCAAACTTGAGTTGTCTGGTGAGAAACAGATCACACCTAGAAAGAATCAGTTAGGGGGTGGAGGGTGGTGGCTGGGAAGACAGCTCCGTCAGTAAAGTGCCTTGCCACACAAGCATGAGGAACTGGGCTGAACCCCTAGCACCCACACAAACACCTGGTGGCACGTGAAATCCCAGCACTGGGAAGGTGGAGACAAGCTGGGCCCAGGGTGGCTGATCAGCCAGTTTAGCCTGATCACAGCAGCGCTGCCTCCCAAAAATCTCCTCTGTGATGCTTGCTCTTCTTGCCACCTCCAACTCTCGGCAGTCACTGACCTTTTCATGGCCAATGATGACAGCTGAGTGTTCTCTCTCTCTCTCTCTCTCTCTCTCTCTCTCTCTCTCTCTCTCAACTGGGGTCAGAGTGGGTAGCTTTCTAGACATACTTTTTCCATTTAGCAATATGCATTTAACCTTCCTCTATGACACTTAAAGGTCTTAAATGATTTGTTTATTTGTTGTGTATACAAAAATGCACGTATGTGTCATAACACATGTGTGGAAGTCAAAGGACAAGTTTCAGGAGTTGGTTCTTTTCCTCTACCATGTGGGTCCTGGGGATTGAACTTGGATCGTCAGGCTTGCCAGCAAGCACCTTACCCCACTGAACCCCCTCTCTGAAGTCTCTTGAATTGACAGATCACTTATTTTATCCTGAAGTAGTATTAGTTTTATGGATCTATTAGTTTATCCGTTTGCTTACTAAAGGTGGCATGTTGATTCCTTCCAGCTTTTAGCAATTAAGAAGATAGCTACTATAGACACTCGTGTGTCAGTTTTCGAATCATTAAAACAAATATGTCATCACTTGGCTGCTAGGTGTCTCACTTTATAAGAAGCTGCTGAACTGTCATCTAAAGCTACATCTGATGTAGCTCCACAGACCACCTTCCCCAGTGATCACAGGCTATTGCCAAAGCTATTGGCTACTCTCCACAGCCTGGTAGTAAGCCTCCATTGGTGACAATACCACTTTACTTATGCCATCAAACATGAAGAAATTGATCTGGTGCCCATCTAGAAGCTTCACCCCTATTGTCTAAGCATTCATGGTGTTGGAAGGTACTCTGCATCCTACTGGAGGAGAACAATAACACAGAATCATTCTGTGACCTACAACAGCAACCTGCCTCCTGTGCTGGTGCAATGGTGGTATGAGTGTTAAGGAATAACCAACCACTTTTTAGGATTGGATTTAAGGCCCATGCCGTGAGACGGAACACATACCTGACACTGATAAAGCAACCATGAATTTAGGAATAGACAGGCCATGAAATCAAGGATACAACTTTACTCTGCTAAAATAGAATAGCAATAAAATGACTCCTAGTAGCTTAATTGCTATATCCATAGATCAGCGCATCACTTGACCCTCACCAGAAAAGCTTCTTCTTGTAGTATAAAGGAATTAATGCAGAGACCCCCAACTGGATGGTGTACAGAGAGTGAGAGACTTTGGAGCTCTCAACCCTACGAATGCCTTTATCAAACCCCTCCCCTCAAAGCTCGGGGATCTATGAGGAAGATAAGACAGAAAGATGGTAAGAGCCAAAGGTAGCAAACAGAATCATCCAGACACATCAGGGATGATACACATAGGAACTCACAGAGACTATGGCAGCACACACAAGATCTACACAGGTTCAAACCACACAAAGTCTCAGTACTGATAAAGGGAAGTGGTCACAAAGTCCCACCCCTAACCAAGACGCTATTATCAACTGATGCCTGCTGGGAAAGGAAAAACTAAGTTTCCCCCATGGAGTAGCACCAGCTCCATGTCCAGGAGGGATTGCACATTCCATGTTTGGGGGGGGGGGGTTGTTTCATTTTGTTTTGTTTGGGTTTTTTTTAATCTTCCAACAGTTTATTAGAAAGAATGTAGACATTTAAAAACATTTCTACCGTCATGAACATAAATTGAGGTTTTCAAATCAGAATATAAGCTGAAATCAAACAGGAAATAAAAAATCCAATAGTGTATTAACATTTTCCACTCATCTGTCATGCTGACAGTGCAAACACAAATCTGCTCTAAAATGCGCAGACCCTCAAGCAACAATGCACAGCTTGCTTTGTCCTCCATGCTAAGAGATGTAAGAGCTTAAGAACCAAATAATACCAACTCTATAGGCTTCAACAACCATTTAAGTTAGGGCATCCGCTAGTTTTAGCTAAAATACGCCTGAACACTGACAAGACATCACATACAATAACGTAAAGTACATTTTTTTTTTGAGGAAAAAAAAAACTTTGGTGGGTTTTTTGTCTTTGTTTTGGTTTTTATTTTTGTTCGGTTTGGGGTGTTGACTTCTCCAACTCATTGGTTGTGTGCCCTGGAACAAGCTGTGTCAGAAGGCTTCCAAATTCTAGTGTGTGCACATGCCTGTGAGCCTCCACGATTTTACACAGTCCCGGTCTCCAATGGGGGTGGGGAGGATGTAGAGTTTATCCCAGGCATCTAGTGAGTATAGTTGATAAACAAAAGCTAAAATTCTTGGTTTAGTCTTAGTTTCTGTTCTTCCAAATTTAGGTCATTTGAGGATAACTAGTGGATTTCCCCCCCATTTTTGGTTCTGTTTTTCTGTGTGTATGGTTGTTCGGGTTTGTAGTTGGGGGGTTGTTTTTTGGAGGGTTTTTTTTTTTTTTGGCCTTTTTGGTTTTGAGTTTGTTTGTTGGCTGTGTATGAGTGTGTGTGTGCATGCGCGTGCGTGTATTCAGACTGAGTAATAAATGCCCTTGCATGTACAGCCTAATCCTTGCAAGACTGTTGAGTTCCCAAGAGTACAGAGGTCAGTGTGGATGGATGCCCGGGAGGCGGGAGCTGCAGCTGAGTGAGTGTATACATGTGCATCTATGTGTATATAGAATACTTTTCCTCAGAACACTTGGTTGTCAATGAATGAATTCAAAGGTCATTTCTTATTATTTATCATAGTATCAAACAAGTTAATAAGTGGTTAGATAATTAAGTGTTCAAAGAGAAGAAAATGCTTTAGTTGAAGTCTCTTATCTGGCCCAAAGGTTGTAGATACTGAACAGCAATGTGCTGAGTGGCCAGAAATGGCTCGGTTTATGGAGTTCATGTGGACCAGGAGGCTGCTTCTGTCAAAAGGTCTCCCGATGCTGTCTTCCCAGCAGAGCGGGGAACACTAGTCTGGCGGTGCCCTTAGTCTCCAGACACGCTTCCTACTGCCCTTTCAAAAAGGACCTCTACAGCTTCTGAGGGGGATAACCTAGGCTCTAAGAGGTGGGACCCCAGAATCACAGACAGTATCTGCAGCTAGTTCCCCTTCTCACACTAGGATTCACGGCATGGCACAGGATGCAGTATGGTGAGTTAGGAGTGTAAGCGTTAACATCAGGTAAACCTAAGCCTAGCTCCCAGAGCCTCTGCCTACAACAAGCGAATGTGGCTCAGTCCCTTCTTTCTGAGCCTCTGCTTTCTCAACTAGGGATTATGGGGTTTTGTTTTGTTTTGTTTTTAAATAAAATTCTTATCTCTCTAAATTATTATGAAAATTTGGCACTTACACTGAAATCCAACTGTAGTGATATTTGCCTATAATGATACTAAGACAACAGGATCACAAATCTGAGGCTAGCCTGAGATATAATGAGACAGCCTCAAGAGAAAACATTGAGGACTGGAAAAGTGGCCCATTTGGCAGAGTGATTGATTTCTTAGTGTGCACAAAGTCCTGGGTTCAAGGTCCTGCACTGCATAAACCAGGTATGGCATTGCACAACTATGGTCCCGTAATTTTGAGGTGGGAAAGTGAAAAGAGGAGGCTCCAAAGTTCAAGGTTATCCTTGGCTATACAGGAAGTTAGAGGTGGTATACATAAGACCCTGCTCCATCAAAAAAAAAAGTGCATTGGTTTTACATAACCTGGCAGGGTGATGCTTGCTTGTAATCTCAGCAATCAGAAGGCAGAGGCAGATTTGATGGCAACCTGGACTACTGAGATCCAGGCCAGCCAGGAGTATATAAGGAGACCCTGTCAGAAAGAGGAAATGGAAGAAGGGAAGGAGGGAGTAAGGAAGAAAGTAGGGAGGGAGGAAGGGAGGGAGGGAGGGAGAGAGAAAGGAAGGAAGGGAAAGGAAAGGGAAGGAAGGAAAGAGGGAGGGAAGGAGGGAAAAAGGGAAGGAGGGAGGAAGGAAAGGAAGGAAGGAAAGAGGAAGGGAGGGAGAGAGGGAAGGAAGGGAAAAGGGAGCTATTGTCATAAAATCATTTAATAAATAATGACAATAGCTAACAGTTATTGAATACTTGCCTATGCCTGATACCTATACAGGCTTCATCCCATCTAAACATTCACAAATTATTAGTCCCTGTACAGATAAGAGACTATTTACCCAAGCTCACACAGCCAGTAAGAAGGGATTTGTGTCCAGGTGTTTCCACTGCCATTAACAAAAATCATCACAAAGAAAGGATTCTCGAGGCTTGCTCCAACTGTGGAGGGTTTTTCTGTCTCTGAGCCTCTGTTCGCTGTGATGGGTACATATCTACTTTCCCCAGGCTTGCTGCTGGATTTTAGCCACCACCTGCCTGTTTATTTGATGTTCATTGAGCAGTCCCTATATGCCAAGTCCTGTAATTGTCCTGGATTATACAAAACAGTCAAGGTCTCTGTCTTTGCGTTGCTGAGATTTGAGAAGGGAGAGGAGCCAGGCACACAGAAACCACAGGAAGAGGAACAAAGCAGCCTTCCAGTGGGCATAAACTTGGCTGACATAATGTAAGAAGGGACAGAGAGAGTGTGGCTGGACCAAAGAACAGGAAAGCAGATGGCCTGACATGGCTCCCTGGGACTCAAGCCTGTACCTCACATGCGCCCCACACATGGCCCCCTCCCTCTTCTTCCACTGCACACCCAAACGCCCAGTGGCCACACTAAAGACTTAAAGACATCTTTTTCCTTATTTTCATGGGTTTGAATCTAATGCCTCATCTATGATGAGAAAGCCCTCTGTCACAGAGCACATGCCAACCCACCCAAACTGGCTTAGAGGCAAGATCATGCTAAATGCCCAACTGACTTCAAAACTGCTATGTAGTCTAAGATAGCCTTGAACTTGAGATCCTCCTGGCTTGGCCTCCCAAGAAGTTGGGATAGTAAGCCTGTACCTAGAAGAACACAAGATATCTTCTTGAATTTATCCTCTGTGAGACCATGGTGCTGGCCTCTGTTTGAAACCCCTAGCCAACCATCCGTTGATGCCCTAGCCATTCTCCCCACCACTTCACCTGCTGCCCAAGAGATCCTCTCACAGCCACTAATGGCGGTGTACACCTCTAATTCCAGAACTCGGGAAGCCAAGGCAGGAAGATCAAAAGTTCACAGTCTAACCGTAGCACCCTGAGGTCTCCAGATTTTCCCGCAATTCCATCTTGCCACAGAGAGGGACAATACTCCAAAGTAAAACCTCATAGTTCCTTGTCAGTCTCAGAATAAGGCCCAGCATGTGGCATCCTTCATCGTGAGGTCAGCAGCCACAATCTCAGTCTCTCTCTAATAGTCAAACATGACTCAGAGCGTCAGCCATGCCTAATTATTCCTTCACCCCCCGCTAGGAAGAGCACAAGTTATTCCCACTAATAGATATATATTCTAGAGGCTTCCGCCCTCCTAATTATAGTCCCTGATATCTGCAAGTCAGTGTTAACTGGTAAACTTCAGCACAGTAAGTTTTGAGCAGGTCAGGATTTCTGGAGGGGCAACAATCAGACCCAGGAACTCCACTGACAGGACACCTAAGACGGAAGCAGGCAGGCAAATGCGCTGAACTCCCTCCTCAGAGGTTAATTGCTGTTTATGTCTTTGTTTTGAGACATAGTTTCGTGTGTCTCAAGCTGGCTTCAAACCTACACGGTCAACAGCACTCACCAACTAACTGCCAGCCCTCTCATGAACTGATAAATGAGGATTCTGTAAACAGGGGAACCCTGGACCTAAATCCTCCACCAGACTGGTATGAGGCCTGCATGCTAGTTAAGCTGTAAAATCCCAGCTAAGACAAGTATCCATTGCTGACAAGCGAACCTAAAGTTGTCTTTCTGTCTTATGTCCAGCAAGTTAAAAGTATCTAAGCCATAGTTGTAAATTCCTCAAATGTGTTTCCATTTATTTGGTTATATGTCTGAGTCCCTCCCTGCAAGAGCAGGCTCTGTTAGCCCAACTCTGTCCTGTTGAGAGCAATGCTTACTACACAACAGATACTCAGGGTATCGTAAGTGGATTGGTGGATGGATGGATACATGCACGCACGCATGGAGGGATACAAGAATAGGTGTGTGGATGGATAAATGGGTGGGAAGTTAGTAAAGAAAGCACCAGAGAGAATCAGTGAGCTCGACAATCCCCAGCCTTAGTCTCATCAACACATATTTAGAGTTGACAAAACAACATGGAGACCAAGAACTAACCAAAACTTTGTCTTAAAGTCTAAGAAAGACGGAATGTCAGTGTTTAACAAAGTCCAGGGAGACAAGTGTTCTTTTGTAAGCTCCACCCCCAACCTCCGTCATATGTCAACAGAGCAGAAGAGGAAGCCAAGAGTCTTGCCCCTTAGTCCCGGAAACTCACCCAGACCAGCAGCCACTCAAAGTCCAAAGATAAGGGAAGTACGGCCATTGCACATACTCCGAGAAATAGGCCCCTAAGGACAGACCAAGAAACAGCTCCACCCAAGTCTATCTTAGTAAGCTAGAGAGTTTGCTAAGGTTCCTCAGAGGACCCTGCTGGAAGGTCACTTACAGGAGAATGAATGACTCAAAGCCAGTTGCATTGCCCAGAAGCCCCCCTCGGCATGAGTGACAGCTCATAAAAGCTGCGTCCCTCAAGCTCCCAGACCAACTTGCAGACAGGTTGGCCGGTAGGAGAGTCTGCTCTCTCCCGCAGGGTTCTACTGCTGCTATTATCTTGGGAAGGGGCCTGTGGATCTCATACGTTTCAGGAGCTTCCTGAGCCTTTAAATTTTGCTTACATCCTAGACTTTGTATGGTTCAGTTACTTCCTGAATTTTTTATGTGCTTCTCTCCTCTTTCCAGGAAAAAAATTCAATTAAGAGGAAATAGCCTGGGAAGTACACTTGAACATATTGGCACTGGAGACTACTTCCTAAATAGAACCCCCAGCAGCAAAGACACCGAGAGAAACAATAAATGGGACCTCCTGAAACCTAAAAGCTTCTGTAAAGCAAAGGACACAGTCAACAAGACAAAACGACAGCCTATAGAATGGGAAAAGATGTTCACTAACCCCACATCAAACAGAGGTCTGCTCTCCAAAATATACAAAGAACTCAAGAAACTGATCACCAAAAGAACACATAATCCAATAAAAAAAAAAATGGAGCACAGACCTAAACAGAGAACTCTCAACAGAGGAAGTAGCTCTCAAGTAGTCACGGGACCACCAGTGGCAGCATCACTTGGGGTCTATTCTACAGACATACAGGTGAGAAAGCCTAGGGGTGGGGCCAGCAGCCTGTGCTGCAACAAGCCGTGCAGCTGGTTCAGATGCGCAGTAAATGCAGGAGCCTCTGTGGTAAAGCTGCTCCAGGCGGGGTTTATGGCTGTCCTTCCTAAAGCCCACGTCTGTCCAGAACCACAGAATGTGCCTTTTCTTGCAATTTTTGGTGTAATTAGAAACAAGATCTACTGAGATTTAGGTTTGGGTGAAGCCCCTCTGACTGTCTCGGATTCAGAAGGATCACTATAGCGGGTGAAACTGGCTAAGATATCTGAGGGTAGACGAATCCATTAGCTCACATAAGTCTTTTTGTCATGTCTCCTTTACCCTTCCTGCACTCTCTCCACGGCTCTCTTGATGTTGCCCTCGCTGTTCCACCCCTCGCACAAGATTTCCAGTTTATGTCCCACGCAAGCATGCATTTTTTAGGGCTAACAGGATGGATGAAAAACTGACAAGATGGGCACCTTGTGTCCCAAAAAGGACACTACTGTGAAGCTCCCTGGCAGATACCTGAAGTGTTAGGATGGAGCTTGATCCTCAGGGTGCTGTGTCTGCTGGCACCCAGGTGAGAAGGAATTCCTTTCTTTGGGGTTGATTTAGTGATCTAAGCTTTTTCCTTCATGTTTTAGGGGTAAATGTGCAAGCAGTTAATTTCCTAGACTAAGACCCTATGTCAAATGAAAGATGAAGGGTAATACAGAATATTAATGTCTTCTTAGAGTAGAGCAAAGGCAAGTAGATTACACCTTCCTGAGTCTGCTGCTAGAGAATTCCGAGCTGTCTAGACCTGTTTATCAGTTAGAGCAGACATGCTGTCTCTCTGCTCAGTGCCTCCTACCTGGGGCTCCTTTCTTGTCAATGAGTCCTGTCAATAAGGATAATTGTGGGGCACTAGGTTTATGCAGATTTGACTGTGAGAAACAAAGGTTTGGCTGAGTGAATGCTTTCACACCAGGGCCCCATGGTGTGGGGAAGATGCACAGTTGTCAGCACAGGAGAAGTCAGGTTTAAAGAATGATTTCTACAGTGCTGGGATATTTGGGGATGAATCTCATCATGGAAGGGAGAAACATTCGTGATTTCAGAAGATTTCTACAGAATCAACAATGACTGTCGAAAGACAGTGTTCCCGAAGTCTGCACATCGGTTGCTCGTTAGAGGGCACACTCCCGTGAGTCTGTCTAGCGGTCTGTCAGCTGTATTTCTGCTGTATGGTACTTGAGGCTCAGATCAAAGGTCATTCAGGGTTGCAGCTCCTCAGATCCTGTTAGGCAGAGAAGCAAAGACACAGCGACGGGAAGAATGCTATGTGGTGGCAACAGTAAACGTCTGCACACTTCTCCAGGAGCCACCAGAAGCCAGGAAAGAGTCTCCACAAGAAGGATTGGGTATTTACACAAGATTCCCCAGACACAGCATGGCCAGTTCATCCTCCATTTCATCCTCAGACACGGCATGGCCAATGCATCTTCCATTCAGACTTGCAGCTCCCTGAGCCATGAATGAATAAATTTCTATTGTCTGGAGGTTGGGAGCATAGATCATTGGAAGAAAGAATGTTTCTATAGTTTTAAGTCACTCAGCTTTTGGTAATCTGTTACAGTCGCCCTCAGAAAATAATCTGTCTAAATGGCTGGAAGAAGTTGGGCAGTGGTGGTGCCCAATACTCAGGAGGCAGAGGCAGGCGGATCTCTATGAGTTTGAGGCCAGTTTGGTCTACAGAGCTGGTTTTCAGATGGCCAAGGCTATACAAAGAGACACTGTCTCAAAAAGCTGGGAGGGGGGAAATCTGGAAGAAAGAATTTGACTATTTTCATCACAAAGAAATAATAACTACTTGAGATGAAGGATGATCTAAATATCAGAGTTAATTATTAAATAGCACACTCTACCCCATAAAAAAAGTATAATTACTGTTAATTAAAAAGTTAGATTTTGTTGAGCAATGCCAATATCCAGGAGGCAGAGACAGGTGGATTTCTGTGAATGTGAGGCCATCATAGTCCAGGCCAACCAAGGCTACAAAATGAGACCCAGCTCAGAAACGATTGACTTGTAAGGCAGTTGACGATGTAGCTCGAGGATACTCTTGTGGAGGCCTGAGTTCAGTCCCCAGCGTCCACATCCCACAGCTCACAACTGCCTGTAATTACAGCTCTAGAGGATCCAACACCCTCTTCTAAACTCCAAGATCCCTGCATTCGTGTGGTATACATAGATACACACATGTACATAAGGTAAAATAAAATTAAAAATAAAAAGCTTAGTATAATGAATAGTGTGCAAATCACATAAAGTTTAATTATAATATATATAAGGAAATTCTTACATGTCAGACCCGTTTATTTACATACGACCTGTGCTTTCTGCTAAACAGCAGCTCAAGTCTACAACAGAGAGCATTTGAAGACAGAATACATACTAACTGGCCTACTACAGGAAAACAAAAGCCAATGGCTGGCCTCAGGGTGAGAAAAATGACATGATGAAGACATTAAAACAGACTCACTGAGAGGGACCGTGAGCTACGCAGTCCCTGGATCCACTGTATTTCCAATATCACAGTGAAATCAAAGAGATTGCATTTTTATGTGTATGCCTACATATGGCGGGAGCAAGGGACCTCTTGAATGCCTCCCTTTCTGAAGGGGGCTCTTTAGATGGACCTGGGAACCAAATTAACCCAAGGCGCATTAACTCATAGAAATTCTATCAATCTGTTCTTTTTAATTTTTTAAGGGTATGCATGTTTTGCCTGCATGTATGTCTACGCACCACTTGTGAATGGTCCCCACAAAAGCCAGAAGAGGGTATCAGATCTCCTGGAACTGGAATTACAAATGGTTGTGAGCCACCGTGAGGGTGCCGGAAATCAAATCCAGAGTCTCTGGAAGAGCAGCCAGTGGTGAGCCATCTCTCCAGCCCCAAGTTTTGTCGATTTTATGTATACACAAGGATCTCTACAAGACAGTCCAGCTAAGTATGATGGCATAGACCTTGTAATCCCAGGACTCAGGAGACAGAGGCAAGAGGATTGTGTCTGAGGCCAGGCTGAGTCCCTGCTCACCTCTGTCCCCTCAAAAAGCAAGAAAGAACATAGCCAGCATAGTGGTGCAGGCTTTTAACCCCGGCATTCAGAGGCAGGACACAGGGATCTCTGTGAGTTCTAGACCTGCATGCCAAGTTCACTTTTCCACAGCAGTCGGGGGACATGGAGATAGCTTATCTGGAAAGAAGGAAAGAAAGAAAGAAAGAAAGAAAGAAAGAAAGAAAGAAAGAAAGAAAGAGAGGGACAAAGAGAAATAAACAGAAAATACAGTGGAGGGCTGGGGGGTAGTTCAGTTGGTAGAGTTCTTGCTAACAACCACAAACGCCTTCATTCTGTCCTCAGCAGCACATAAACCTGGCATAGCCACAGATGTATACAATCCCAGCACTCAGAAAACGGGGGCTGGAGGATCAGGATTTCAAAATCATCTTCTGCTACATAGTAGCTGGAGGGCAGCTTTGGAGCCCAGAAACAGCAGAGGCCATAGAAAAGGCCAAGAAAGATACTGTTAGCATTTCTAGATAAATACTTTGAAAGGGATTTATTTATTATGTACACAGTGTTCTGTCTATATGCATGCCTGCATGCCAGAAGAGGGCATCAGATCTCATTATAGATAGTTGTAAGTGGCCATGTAGTTGCTGGAAATTGAACTCAGAACCTCTGGAAAAACAGTCAGTGCTTCCAACCTCTGAGCCGCCTCTCCTATGCACCCCATGCTGTCTGCTGCCAGAAAAATGGCCTTGGATTACTGGAAACTGGAGTTACAGATGGTTGTGATCCTTCATGTGGGTGCTGGGGATAAAATCCTGGCCCTCTGAAAAAGCAGCAAGTGTTCTCAGCTGCGGCACACCCCCCCCCCCCCCCCCCCCCCGCGGCAGACCCAAGTTAGATTCCCAGCACCTATACAATTTGCAGCTGTTGTGACTCCCAGGTAGCCAGCGCCCTCTTCTGACCTCCATGGGCGCCAGCACACAGGTACACACACACACACACACACACACACACACACACACAATTTTAAAAGAATTTATCTTCAGCTGATTCAGTTTCTTTCAGAGCAGAACAAGAATTAGAAGAAGAAAAAAAAAGCCAAAGCCTACAGCTGTGAGCCCAAAGTCCTTCTGGCACAATAAAAACTATCAATTAGCCTGGTAAAAGCTAATTGATAACAATATCTTCTTGTCATTGTTAAAGTACCCGGGCCCAGAAACTGCTGGCCTTGGTTATTCACAAGGAATTCAGCTGGCCCTACACCCAGAAACAACCAACCAGTTACACAGCTGCCTAGACAAGGTTGGACCTCAACTTTTGACCTCACCCAATGCTGGATAAAAGCCTCTGAGGTCAAGTTCACTTCTCAAACCGGTGACAGTTTAGGAAAGCACCTGGAACTCACCCCAGAGACCTGAGTTCTTGTCCCTGTTTTGACCATTGATTCCCTGTGAAACTTCAGCCCTCTCATTTGTTCCTTCCTGTCCTCATTTTGCCTCTAGAAAAGATTGGAGGCTTTGACAGTGTGACCTCTCAGCTCCGCTCCAGGCTGCCCTAGATCCTCACCTTGTGTTAGGTATGCCTGGGACAGGGTCCAGGCAATTCCTAAAGGGGTCAAACAGATTAACCATTGGGCTGGGTCAGTTCCAGTTAATTCAAAAATTAACCTAGTTTCATGTTTTCTCTTTTAATCTTTACCAGGCCTAACTCTGCTTTAGAGGTCCTGCCCCACAGTGCAAGTGCCATTCTCTGGCCCTCTAACTCAGAGTGTTCCATCCCCCCCCAACTTTTATTCTCCCTATTAAATTCTGCCAATCCCCACTTCCTCCATCAAACCTCTTATGACTCCTGCACGCCCTATGACAGAGCCTCCTCCAGTCCCTGCCCACATTCCACTATATCTCAGTATAAAGCTACTGTCTGGGGTCCTGATTAACATATCCTATAGCTTTCTTCCTGCTTGGCTATGTCCCTTGCTGTGTTTGATCCTTTATCCTAGGAGTCTGTGCCTGACACAAACTCATTGTTGAGATGCCCAAACATTTAAGATTTGGTTTGTTTCTAAATTTTTTTTTAAAGTTCTGGCCACTAGGAAATACATTCTTAACTCTTCAGAGCAGCTACTGTTCTCTTAGCTCCTTCGATCCTCCTAGGAACTCATGAGACAGTCTGATCACCCAACAAATAAAGCCCAGGTCACACGAAAGTGAAGCCAGAGAGCAGAGTGGTGGTCGAGCCCACAGGAGACGCCGGAGTTCTTTATTCCAGCCATGACATTGAGAAAACAGAGCTTGGAGACCAGGAGATGGTGCAGCTGGCAGAGTGCTTGTCTTCCTGCCATACATAAAGCCCCAGGTTCAATTCTCAGCACCTCATAAATTGAGCGTGGTGGTGCATACCTGTAATCCCAACACTTGGAAAGTGGAGGCAGGAAGATGGGGTCATCCATGGGTACAAAGCATGTTTAAAGTCAATGCCTGAGCTACGTGAAGCAAGGAGGAGGAGGAGGAAGGAGAAGGGAGGAGGAGTGAAGAGGAAGAAAGAAGGAGGTAGCAGAAGGAGGGAAGGAGAAGGAAGGAGGAGAAGGGAAGAGGAGGAGAGAAGGAGGAAGGAGGAGGAGGAGGGAAGAAGGAGGGAAGGAAGAGGGAAGAGGAGGAAGGAAGCAGAGGGAAGGAAGGGGAGGGAAGGAGGAGGTAAGGAGGAGGAGGGAAGAGGAGGAGAAAAGGAGAGGGAAGGAGAAGGAGGGAGGAGGAAGGAGAAGGATGATGGGAGGAGAAGGAGGAGGAGAAAAGAGGAGGAAGAAAGGAGGAAGGAAGAGGAGGGAAGAGGAGTAAAGAATCCATAAGACCATAGTCTGAAGCTGCCCCTGTCCAACATGTAAACACACACTCAGGAAACTTCACGCTCCAGCCTGCTGAGACTTCGTCCCTGTAGATTAAGACTGTTTCCTCCTGCTATCGTCATCACTACTCTTGAAGGGAATATTTTTTGTAAAGATTTATTTATTATGTATATAGTATTCTGCCTACATATATCCTATAGACCAGTAGAGGGCACCAGATCTCATTACAGATGGTTGTGAACCACCATGTGGTTACTGGGAATTGAACTCAGGACCTCTGGAAGAACAGTCAGTGCTCTTAACCTCTGAGCCACCTCTCCAGCCCCTCTTGAAGGGAATATTAATCTAGAGCAGCTCCTCCTCCTTCCACCTCTTCCCTCCTCCCTCTTGCCCTTCCCTCCTCCTTCCTCCTCCTCTTCCTCCCCCTCCTCTCCTCCTTCACTCTACCTCTTCCCTCTACCTCTTCCCTCTTCCTTCCTCCTCTTTTATCCTCCTTCCTCCTCCTCTTCCTCCCACTCCTTCCCTTCTCCTTCACTCCCTTTCCCTCAGAGGGCCTTGGAATTCTGAACTGAAAGACCCTATTTAAACAATATAGTTGGTGCTTGTGATGAGAGAATGTGACGCCATGCATGATGGACAAGTTGACAACGTCAGATCACCATGGTCTTTGTCTTTATCTTTCTTTCTTTTTTGTTTTTGTTTTGAAACAGGCTTTTTTTTTTTTTCTGTGTAGCCTTGGCTGTCCTGGAACTCACTCTGTAGACCAAGCTGGCCTCAAACTCACAGAACATGATCTACTTAGTAAGACCCTGAATTTAAACCCATGGTGGTGGCACACACCTTTAATCCCAGCACTCAGGAGACAAAGGCAGGCAGATCTCTGAGTTCCAGGCCAGCCTGGCCTACAAAATGAGTTTCAGGACAGCCAGGGTTTACACTGAAAAACCCTGTCTTGAAAAACAAAACAAACAAACAAAACCCTTTAAAAAATAGGTGGGATGGTTTAGGCAACACAAATAGTTTTTCTCACGGTTCTAGAAGCTGGAATTCTGAGACAAAGGTTTCTTCAGGTTCAGTTTCTCCTTCAGCCTCCTTCCTGGTCGTCAGCGACCACGTTTTCATTCATCCTCATACTATCTGCCTGTACACAATCGTGCTACCTCTATGCGCCGTTTCCACTGTGTAATAAGGACATTGGTGAGGGGCCAGAGAGATGGCTCAACAGGTAAGAGTACTGGCTGTTCTTCCAAAGGATCTGGGTTCAATTCCCAGCACCCACATGGCAGTTCACAACCACCCATAACTCCAGCTCCAGGGGCTTTGATATCCTTTTCTGACCTCCTCCAGCACCAGGCAAGCACATGGTAAGTATCCATACATGCAGGCAAAACACTCAAACACATAAAATACAATAATAAGTATTAAAAAAAGAAAGAAAGAAAAGAACGTCACAGAGAAAAATTCATCAGTCTACAACTGGAAGTATATACAAGCAACCCAGGACACAGATGAAAGGTGGTCTTTCCAGGATGCTGTCAACCCGTCCATCACGCATGGGACCACATTCTCTCATCACAGACACATTTCTGTGCTTATCCATCTGCACATGACCATGAGGTGCAAGTCCAGACAGACAGACGTGTGCATGCTACTGTGTTTGGTCTGCACGGAGTGTGACATAGAAACAAAATGCAAGGGCATGTGTGTGTCTGCAGGTACCGCATGTGTGTGTCTGCAGGTACCGCATGTGTGTGTCTGCAGGTACCCCCGCCCTGGAGACACGCATGTGTGTGTCTGCAGGTACCCCCGCCCTGGAGACACGCATGTGTGTGTCTGCAGGTACCCCCACCCTGGAGACACGCATGTGTGGGTCTGCAGGTACCCCCCTGCCCTGGAGACACGCATGTGTGGGTCTGCAGGTACCCCCGCCCTGGAGACATGCATGTGTGAAGATCACCATGTGGGTGGACATAAGTGTTCCTTATTCAGTATTCACTCAGCTCAACAACAATGTGCTGCTGCAGTAGACACTGTACAAGGCTCTAAGAGCCAAAAGAGACACAACAGATTGATGAACATACACCAGTGTACCTGAAAGGCAGGCATGTCTTCCAACACAATGCAGGTATCTATAAGCTCTGAAAACTATATGTACAGTGGAGCCCACAACAAGCTGGTAGAGTTCCTGCTCACTACATCAGAACGTACCTCTTTCATACAAAAGACATTGCTACGGGCTCTGCAACCCCCTACACATCATGTGATAGCGGCCTCCTCAGCCAGTTCTTAGGGTGGCGGTCTGGAGGCCGGAGTGCTGGTAGCTTCTCATGGCAGCCACTCCACCTTCTCCACCCACGGGGAGGTGAAGCGACATTTCTCCGATAACAGGGCACAGAGAGTCCAGACCACTGAGCCATCTGAGTCACATGGTTTAACGACTTCACTGTTAATGTTTGGCCTTGGGTTATTTCTGCTGTGGGAGGTAAGCCAGGAAAGCCCGGAAGGAGCTGAGGGCAGGGGAGATAAGGTGCCAGGCCACCTGCAGGAGGCACCTGCCCTGGCAGCACCCGTGGCACCACCGTACCTGCAGAGTCCCAGGTCCTGCCGAAGGAAGGAAATTCCCAGTTGGGAAAAGAGCAATGGGCTCTCTGGGAACATAAAAGAAAAGGAGAGGCTTATAAAATGCTACCCCAGTAACCCAGCTGCCCCTCTACAACCTCTTAGAGTTCCAAGAAATAACTACACCCATATTCATCAGCGTGTGCTTGGTTACTGTCCACAACACAAGCAGCTCTCTGCCACCGAAATGCCCATTGCTAATGTCTCCTTTAGGCCAGGAGGCTAAGAAGGATCTCTGAGTCCCAGGCCAGTCTAGCCTGCATAGTGAGTTCCGGACCGCCCAAGGCGTCACAGGGAAAACCTGTCTCCAAAACAAAAAAGACAAAGTGAGGGAGGGGAGTTCTTTTCCCTGGATTCTGTGCTGTGCATTTCTGGTCCCATCGGCTGGGAGCCTGAGGCTGGAGCATCACTTAAGACAGGAGTTTGAGGCCAGTCTAACAGCACAGAGAGATTCTTACAAGAAAATTTTAAATTTCTGACTGGGCAGTCCTTTGGTCCCAGCACTTGGGAGGCAGAGACAGGTGGATCTCTGTGAGTTCAAGGTCAGCCTGGTCTACAAAGAGAGTTCCAGGACAGACAGGACTACACAGAGATACCCAGTCTCAAAAAAAACAGAGAAGAAGGAGGAGAAGGAGGAGAAGGAGGAGAAGGAGAGGAGGAGAGGAGGAGGAGGAGGAGGAGGAGGAGGAGGAGGAGGAGGAGGAGGAGGAAGAAGAAGAAGAAGAAGAAGAAGAAGAAGAAGAAGAAGAAGAAGAAGAAGAAATGCCTGGATGATGGATGATGCTTTGGGGTCTTTTTTATAGTTTGTCTATATTCTGGATATTAATCATCTCATAAAAATTACTATAGTTCCTCTTGCTACTGATTTGTTTTATTCCACTGTCACCTGGCATTAGAAATTCTTTTTTATTTTTTCACATTTGCTAAAACTTGCTTTATGTAAGTCTATCAAGCCCTGCTCTGAAGTCTTTCTTACAACATGTGTGTTGTAAGCCTAAATAGCTGCAGAAGCCAAGCACAGCAGTGCACACCTGTAATGTTTGGGTTCAGGAGATCGAGGCAGTAGAACCCCAAGTTCGCAACCTGGGCTACCTTGTGAGTTCAGGGTCAGGTTGGGCTCCATAATGAGTCGTCGGCTCATAAAGAAGTTCTGAGTGATTTACTGTTAGTAATTGATGTGTTCGTTTCCAGTAACACACAAATGGGTCATTTATCACATCTACCAGCTGCAGGTGGAGCAGGCAGGACACAGAGCAGGTGAATTACACAGGAGACCAGAAAGAGGCTGGGGCCTGGACCACTGCCCTGAAAATTACGCTGCTTGACGTCAAGGCAGTCTCAGCGTAGCTGGGGAGGGAGATAAACAGGAAATGAGACTGGCTTCTAAGCTTCCCCCAAACCACTCTTTTTTGAGACTCAGTTGTTTTCATGAATATGGTGTTTCACCTGAATGTATGTCTGTGTGTCATGTTGCACCCAGCGCTCACAGAGGCCAGAAGATGTCTGATCCCCCGGGACTGGAATTGCAGAGCGGTGAGCCACCATGTGGGTGCCAAGAATTGAACCCAAGTCCTCTCGAAGAGCACTCAGTGTCCAACTGCTGAGCCACCTCTCCAGCCTCTAAAGATTGTTCTTGGCTTCTGTGAAGAAGCTGCGTCCTTGGTCATCTCACACAGGGGATCCGCTCAGATGTCTCTTGGTCCCGGCAGTTCAAGTTCTCGGACTTTCTCCCCAGGAAGAATTGTTTCCCCTTCAGCTGGGTTCCCATCACCTTTCACATAGCCTTCATTAAGGCGCACAGCCCATCACATTGATGCCCACTAAGGCAGGGCTTTTCGGGCTTTGGGCCTAGCAGAGTCAACACTCTTATCCATAGGCTGTGAGGGGCTAAGTGAGCCAGAGGCTGGAGAAAAGGAACCTGCTGAGCACAAACCAGAGCAGAGGTTGGCGTCTATCTCCTAAGTAACATGTAGGCTGTCACCACAGTTACACCCGCCCCAGAGGCTGGCAGGGAACCCTCTCCTTCTCCGGCTGCAGGGTCCTCTGGAGACTTTCCCACTATTCCAAAATAGGAGTTCTCTGCCACCCTAACAGCCACAGCCTAGCAGAAACCAGGCAGCATGCCTCCTTCCCGTCTCTCCAGCAGTGCCAGACAGGAGAGACACACAAGCTGGAGAGCCCACCAGCCCCATCAGCAAAGGACCAAGGAAGGGAGTCTAGAAACCGTGGAGGCCAAGGAAGCTAAGATATTTGGAACTGAGTAGGAGGCAGAGAGGACCTAGTGTTGCCAGTGCAGGCAGGGGCTGCAAAGGATCTAGACAAGCAAGCAGGAGAAAATCTGTTCCAGAAGAACCTGGTCTTCATGGGGAGTACCCCATGGAACAATGTGTCTAGGAGGGCGTCCCACTACCCTCTCCCCTGGGAATGAAGCCAAGTAGAAAGGGCTCCCTGAGTGAGGCACATGGGGCACTTAGACTGCAATTTAACTCCTCCCCAGAGTTCTTGGAGAAGTCCCTCAAAGCAAGGTCGTCATGCAGAAGCTATGGGCATAGATCAAAAGACCCAGCCTGTCCTAAGTAGTGAGTCCTAGGCCAGCCAGTGACACATAATGAGGCCCTGTTTAAAGAAGAAAAAAAGGCCCAGAGTTTCTATCTAAACAGCTGGATGTAGTGACACCCATCTGAAACTCCAGAACTTCAGGGCTGAGGACAGCAGACACTTGGGCTACAGAGTAAGACTGTCTCAAAACAGGGTGGAGGGACAGAGAAAAGAGAACATGTTTAAAACATGACTTCCCCAGGTTGGCTGGAATAATGCCCAGCTCCTCAGTGACCACACTAGCTGGTGTTATGTCAACTTGACACAAGCTAAGCTCATTTGGAAGAGAGGGCCTCAATTGAGAAAATGTCACTATTGGATGAACCTGTGGCCAAGGCTGTAGGGCATTTTCTTGGTCCGTGATTGATGCAGGAGGGCCCAGTTCACCGTGAGCAGCCACCGTTAGGCTGGTGGTAACATGAGAATGTAATTGAATGAGCCAGTAAGCAGTGTTGTTCCTTCACCGCCTCTGCATTAGCTCCTGCCTCCAGGTTACTGCCCTGTTTGAGTTCCTGTCCTGATCTCCCTCAGCAACAGACCATAACCTGAGAATTGTAAGGTAAAATAAACCCTTCCCCCCCCACCCCCCCACCCCACCCCCTTGTTTGTAACCTTGGTATTTTATCTCAGCAGGAGAAACCAATGAAGGCAGTGGCCATGATTCAATTAGATACAAAGTGAAGAAAGCACAATGCCTAATGTAGGTGATTTGGATATTCTGGAAGCATGCCATAAAATCCTAGAAGCACGCCATGAAAAAGAAACCCTAAGAGGGCGGCTCCCCTAAGAGGGCGGGAGCCGTGGCTCAGCAATTAAGAACACTTGCTACACTAGCAACAACCCAGGCTTAGTTCCTCCGGCCCACACATGGTGTAAATAAACCCATTCAGACACACGGGGACACACAGAAAGAAAGAAAGAAAGAAAGAAAGAAAGAAAGAAAGAAAGAAAGAAAGAAAGAGAAGAATGTTTAAACAAATGTAATATCATGCCACCCTGAACATACCCAATCTCTTCTCATCTCAGAAGCTAAGCAGGCTCAGAACTGATTAGTACTTGGATGGAAGACCACCAGGGAGTACTAGGTGACAAAGGCTTAAAAAGAAGGGGAAAAAGAAATAGATAATTAAACCATACAAAATTCCTCTTCAAATAAAACTAGCCAGAGTTTGATTTAAAACAAAATTTTGAAAGGCCAGCGAAACAGTTCAACAGCTACGAGCACTTGCCACCCAGCCTAATGACAGATTTAACCCCCAGAATCCACACAGTGAGAAGGAAGAGCTAACGCCTGAATGTTGTCCTCTGACCCACACTTGGGCTGTGGCAGGGGCTCACATACACACACAAACAAGTAAGTGTAAAACATTGTTTTCAAAAGGAGAGCTCTAAAGACGGGAGATGGTGACACGCCCCTTTAATCCCAGCACTGGGGAGGCAGAGGCAGGCAGAGCTCTGAATTCCAGACCAGCCTGGTCTATAGAGCGAGTTCCAGGACAGCCAGGACTACACAGAGAAAAAGAGTCCTGGCTGCTCTTCCAGAAGTCCTGTGTTCAATTGCCAGCACCCACATGGTGGCTCACAACCATTTATAATGGGGTCTGCAGGCATACATTCAGACAGAGCACTTGTACGCTTGAAAGAATGGTTAATTTTATGTTGTGTGAATCTCACCTCAATTTTTAAAAAGGAAGAAAACATAAAATAAGGTCATGAGTACCAGGGCCATGTAAGTCATACTGAACAGCCACTGCCTTCTCCACAAACCTGAAGTCCATTCCTAACAAAGTCAGTCACAGCCACTGAGTAGAAGCAGGTCTTCACCACAGCCCTCTGCTCCACCGCTCTCTGTCTCTGTCTCTCTGTCTCTTTCTCTCTATCTCTGTCTCTCTCTAGTGAACCCACAAACTTGAGAGGTGTCAGAGCAGGAAATGGCCGGAGCAATAGCTCCTTAGCCCTGACCTCTCCTGACCTAAGTGGTTCCTTTGCGAGCTGTAAAGTCAATTATTCACCAGCTGACCGAGGCACTGGTGCCGCAGAAATGGCCTTGAAAATGAATTTCAACATTTAAAATATACCAAAAAAGATAAATGTTACTGATAAATAATGACATGTAAAAATCAGATAAAATATACCAATAGAATAAAAAAAGACAAGAAAAGGCCTCTGGCTGATTTCCCCCAAACACTGCTGGTCTGCTGTGGACCAGCACAGCACACAACACTTTGTGTGACCAAGCTACACAACCGTAACACATGCAGAGGGCCTAGGCCAGTCCCATGAAGGCTTCCTAGCTGTTGGTCCAGAGTCCGTGAGTGCCCAGGAGCCCAGGTCAACTGTCTTTGTGGGTTCTCCAGTCATGGCCTTGACCCCGTGGCTCTTACAATCCCTCCTCCCTTCAGCTGGACTCCAGGGGCTCGGCCCAGTGCTTGGCTGTGGGTCTCTGCATCTGCTTCCGTTGATTACGGGATGAAGGAAGACTCTCTGATGTCAATCAGTAGCTACCAATGTCGTCTCCTCCCAGATCCTCTCCACCTTCCTACTCGTCACCACGCTGCTCTTTCTCCCTAATGGGTTTCCTGGCAGCTAGAAACACTCCAGGGCATTTTGAACAAGGTGTTTAGAATGTTAATGGATGAAAATGGAATACAGCCGCATTTATATCCCATAAATTAACCTTGATGAACTTTATTACCTTGTTCACCTTAGCTACCACCTGTTGTTTGGTACCCACTCAGCCCAGGGGGTGGAACTGTTCCCCTGGCGGGAGGATGTCAGCCAGAAGTGATAAGCAAGAGAGTGAGAAAACTCTGCAGTTGAACACCAGCCACTTCATGGGCCGCTCAGTGCCGTCAACTCATTGGAACCCTTCCTGCCTCTTTCTCAGTTTCTCCTGTGTCAGCCAAGAGTTGGGGAATCCAGGGATTGTCACAGCAGCGCTCTGACGGGGGAGGGGGGGGGCAGGAAGAGCCGGGCCAACAGCATCCCGCCCTGGCGTCCGCTGAGATGTTCTTCAGTTTCCTGACCACTACTGCCCCCTGGTGCTCTGATCCTTACACTGCACCAGCTCGACGGCCAGCACGACAATCTAAAACAAGTCGCTGCTGTCATTTTTAATTTTCTAATAATCATATTTTCTTTATGGTGCTGCAGATAGAACCCAGTGCACTGTGTGTGCTAGGCTCTTCAGTATCTCATCCCCAACAGTCCCTCATCCATAGGCATTTTCTGATACACAGCCTTGTTCTTATTTTCCAGCCGTTTCGCCAGTCTCTGAAAGTCTGATTCTACTAGAACACAGACCCCGTGAGAGAAAAGGTTTTCCTTGAACCGGTGCTCTCTGGTTTTCTAGAAGCTAGAACTTTATCTAGCGGCTTGTGGTAACATATGAATTAATGAAGAGATGAATGAATTCAGAAAAATGCCTTCTATCCCAGGACCGGCTCTGTCTCCTTCAGGTCCTAGGTTAAGTCCCCAGTTGTCCTGCTTCATTCTCTGTAATTTCCACAACCTCTTTGGTACCCTCATAGCACAGGTCACTGCCCTGGCTTTGACTGAGCCCATTCTTTCCTATACCCTATCACTGCTTGTAGGCTCTGCACTGCATCCACAGGGTCTCTACCTGTAGGTTGTGCTTCCACAGGGTCACTACCTGTAGGCTCTGCACCCATGGGGTCACTACCTGTAGGCTCTGCATCCACGGGGTCACTACCTGTAGGCTCTGCATCCACAGGGTCACTACCTGTAGGTTCTGCATCCACGGGGTCACTATCTGTAGGCTCTGCACTGCATCCACAGGGTCACTACCTGTAGGCTCTGCATCCACGGGGTCACTACCTGTAGGCTTTGCATCTACAGGGTTGCTACCTGTAGGCTCTGCATCCATGGGGTCACTCTGTAGGCTCTGCATCCACAGGGTAACTACCTGTAGGCTCTGCACTGCATACACAGAGTCACTATCTGTAGGCTCTGCACTGCATACACAAGGGTTGCTACCTGTAGGCTCTGCATCCACGGGGTCACTACCTGTAGGCTCTGCATCCACAGGGTCACTACCTATAGGCTGTCCACTGCATCCACGGGGTCACTATCTGTAGGCTCTGCACTGCATCCACAGGGTCACTATCTGTAGGCTCTGCATCCACAGGGTTGCTACCTGTAGACTGCACTGTATCCACAGGGTCACTACCTGTAGGCTCTGCATCCACAGGGTCACTACCTATAGGCTCTGCACTGCATCCACAGGGTCGCTACCTGTAGGATCTGCATCCACAGGGTCGCTACCTGTAGGCTCTGCATCCACAGGGTCACTACCTGTAGGATCTGCATACACAGGGTCGCTACCTGTAGGCTCTGCATCCACAGGGTCACTACCTACAGGCTGTGCACTGCATCCACAGGGTCATGGACATGGATGACAGACTATAAACACTCGGTGAATGAATACCCGACTCTTCCCAGTACTTCCTAGCCCTGCCCAAGGAAGTGAGCCATCCCTGCCCTAGTCGTCTCTGACTTCCAAGAGCTATATCCTAGACCACTGAGATGACCCACACGTATTGTGAGTTGGGTGCCTGGCTTCAAAGAAAAACAAGAAGAACTAGGAAAGTAGAAAGAGGAAATGTCCCAGCACATACCTGAAACTCATCTGTCCCCTCCCTCTTTTCTTGGTCATCAAGATCCTCTTCCCCTCAAAAGTGTCACAAGCCTACCAGGCTAAGCCTAATCCAATGGAAGGCCCCCAGTCCCTGGGGCACATTTACCCACCTTCCTGGTGGCCATCTCAGCCCCTCTGGGCTGTGCATACACAGCTGGGCACTTGAACCCTCCCACTCACCAGTTCACAAAGCAGGGTTCTCAACTAAGCGAGGCACAGACAGCCAAAGGACTAACAAAGGATTAGATTTGTAGGACTCCTAGCCATGGAAGTGGGCATGTCTCTTGGAACTCTTCCTCTTGTTGGGTTTCCTTGTTCAACTTTGGTCTTTGTTTTTGCTTTTTGGGTTTTTTTAAATTGCCTTGACCTGTTGTATTCTGTTTTGCCACGTTCATTGTCTCCTGTTCTTTTTTATGGGAGTTGTGCCCACATCACACAGAACCCCCAAACATGATTACCACAGAATTGGTATCTGATGCAAACACACTGGGGTTTATGGATTACAAATTAGCTAACTTGAACATTAATCTGCAGTGGCATTTCCATTGTATTTTAATAAATAAAGACTGCCTGAAGATCTGAGAGGAAAACAGTCCCACTGCTCAGCCTTACAGACCAGGTTATGGTAGCACACACCTTTAATCCCAGTAGCCACAATGACACACACTTTTAATCCCAGTGGTGTACGCCTTTAATCCCAGCCCTAGAGAGGAATATAAGATGGGGAAGAGACAGCTCTCAGACACAGTCCCATTCTGAGAGTCAAGGAGTCAAGATTGCCATTTTCGGTCTGAGGTGGAGGTAAGAACCAGTAGCTGGTTGTTTTACTTTTCAGATCTTCAGGTTGAACCTCAATTTCTAACCTGAGTTTTTATTAATCATGCTTCATTAACACTCTGACACAGCGGGTGGGGGAGAACAGCCCCAAAGCCCTCAGGGTAAGGGGATTTTAAACGGGGGGGGGGGGGGGGGGAGATCACAAGCAGGGTGCACAAGCCAGGGTGGCACAAGCCTTGGCATTTCAGGATTGGGTAAAAGTATACAACTTTTGAATTTGTTGGTTGGGGTATAGGGGAATTTTAAGACAGTGATTGCCCCCAAACAAGAATTTCAAAACAGCAGTTCATCAGATCCTGTCAAGGACGTTTGAAGCAAGCAGATGTCTGGACACCCTGGTGGGTCACTTTGACCAGGGCTGGCACAGCTTCTTGAGAATGTTTGTGACTTTCCTGGGCTGCATTCACCTCCCTATTTAGGTGCTGTCTAAAATGGAGTTCTTTCTCAAAATGGAATTTGTTTTGCTCCTTCAGGAGACAGAGGGGAGAAGAGGCGAGGTGGGGAGGAACTGGGGGGAAGGGTAGTCTCTGGTCAGAAAGTATTGTATAAGAGAAGAATCTATTCCCTGTTTTTACACTATAGCTGGGCAGAGTCCCACAGCGTCCTTAGGAGTTTTCCTTCCTTATACACAGCAGGCCTTAGAGACTGTACCAGCCTCTCACTACTAGAGAAGCCCAGAAGGAAGCAAGGGTGTTCTCAAGAGCACATACCCTAGGCTCCTACAGGTGGTGGGAACCAACTATGGTTTCCGTGAAGACCACCTTCCACCCCAGGAAGTTTGTGGGAATTCATAGTAAATCCCAAAGTAGGAACGTTCGTGGCAATCAGGGTCCAAATCAGCTAAGGGAGTTGCACGGAGAAATTCAGGGAGGCGGAGTCAGTGTGGAGAGGACTATCTTTGGGGTGGAGGAACGGCTCAGCAGTTAAGAGCACTGACTGCTCCGTCAGAGGACCGAGGGAGGTCCAGCCCAGCACCCACGTGGCAACTCACAATATCTCCAGTTCTAGAGGACTCTCTTCAGGTCACCCACGTGGCAGCTCACAATACCTCCAGTTCTAGAGGACTCTCTTCAGGTCACCCACGTGGCAGCTCACAACACCTCCAGTTCTAGAGGACTCTCTTCAGGTCACCCACGTGGCAGCTCACAACACCTCCAGTTCTAGAGGACTCTCTTCAGGTCACCCACGTGGCAGCTCACAATACCTCCAGTTCTAGAGGACTCTCTTCAGATCTCACGTGGCAGCTCACAACACCTCCAGTTCTAGAGGACTCTCTTCAGATCTCACGTGGCAGCTCACAACACCTCCAGTTCTAGAGGACTCTCTTCAGGGCTCCACATGTATGGCATGTACATGGTGCACATACATTATACATGCAGACAAAGCACCCACACACATAAATAAAATTTCCAAAAGAAACTGTTTTAAGTCTGTTTTCACACTAGACCCAGGCTCTACTGCTTGCCCAGAAGGCCGGACTCTGAGCCACCACTCAAACACATGATGGAAAAGGCTGGATCCTCATCCAAACCCATAACCTCTCACAGAGCAGATTCCCACCTGCAGAGTAAAAAGCTGAGCTGTAAGCACCACCCAGTCCAGAGGAGACACTGTGAGTCTCACCCTTTCTGTGGTATCTCAGTTGCCCCAAATGCCACCTTGGGATCATGTTGGCATCACCATCCACCACTCCCTAAAGACCTAGAAGATTCTGCTGTGGGACAATGATCATTTATCCTGTTACTTGTATTATTTTTAATAAAATGCTGATTGGCCAGTAGCCAGGCAGGAAGTATAGGGTGATCAGGCAGGAAGTAGAGGTGGGGCAATGAGAACAGTAGAATTCTGGGAAGATGGAAGCTCAGTCTCCAGTCATGACCCAGCCACAGAGGAAGCAACATGTAACTGCCTTGCTGAAAAAGGTACCAAGCCACGTGGCTAACTCAGACAAGAATTATGGACTAATGTAAGTTATGAGAATTAGTAAATAAGAAGCCTGAGCTAATGGACCAATCAGTTTATAACTAGTGTAGACCTCTGTGTGATTCTTTGGGACTTAATGGCTGCAAGACCTGGCAGGACAAAAAACCTCCATCAACAAGATTCTGATCCAGAAAAGCCGAGGTCTAGTTTTGTATTTTCTTCCTGTCAGCAGCCCCTGGGCACGCCTCCCCCTCATTTGGAGGGCCTGCACACCAAGCTACAGATAACAAATGCCTTTTTCAAATTTTTTCTTACACTTTTATTCATTCTGTGTGCATGTGTCTTATGTGCAGGAGTGTGTGTGTGTGCGTGTGTGCGTGTGCCCACAGCACACTTGTAGGAGTCAGGGGACAACTTGTGTGAGTCAGTCCTTTCTTTCCACCACGTAGATATGGGGAATCAAACTCACTAGGCTTGGCAGCAAGTGTCTTTAGCTGCTAGGCATCTCACTGGCCCCATCACAAGGGCCTTGAGGGCCATCTGTGGTGGTTTGAACAAGATTGCTCCCCTCCCGCCAGGCTCATACATTTGAATGCTTAGTCACCAGAGAGTGGAACTCTGATAGGATTAGAAGGATTAGGAGGTGTGGATTTGTTGGAGGAGGTGTGTCACTGGGGGTGCACTTTGAGGTTTCAAAAGCACATGCCAGGCCCAGTGTCTCCCTCTCTCTGGGAGATCCCTCAGGAGCAGGAGGTAGCTCTGAGTTACTGCTCCAACGACAGCCTACAAGCCTCTGTGCTCCCCGCCAGGATGATAATGGACAATGGACTAAACCGCTGAAACTGTTCTGCAAGCCCCCAACTAAATGCTGTATGAGCTGCCTTGATCGTGGTGTTTCCTCACAGCAATAGGACAGTAACAAAGATACCAGCCGAGGGCCCGGTGGAGAAAATACAAGACCAACGGTGACTTGACTGAACTAATGACAGTTTGACACTCTGAAAAGTCTGTTCATCAACTGGCAGACAGGACTGACTCACAGGCTAAGGACTAACCACGATCTAACTAGACTGGCCAACCAGGCTGCTAAAAGAACTGCAAGACTGATTGGCCGGCAGGGGTCGCAGTGCCTGGCAGCCTCGGCTCCAGCACTCTTTGGGTCCACTCCCTTCGATCCCCCTCCCACCATCCAGTCGTGAAACAGCCCTAAACTCAGCTGTAGCATCTCGTCCCAGAGTTTGATCCTGCCCCTGAGCGGCCACCTCATGGCTACACCGGGTAGCATCCCCGCCCCCCGTGTTGTGGAGGAGGAGAGGGGCGCTCCAAAAGCCCCTTTCCACCTCCCGTGCTCGCTCCCCCATCTCCTCCCGCTTGGGAGTAGGCCAGGCAGAACAGGACCCCGAATCCGCGCAGACTGTCCACACAAGAGACGGTCTTGACCTTCCCTCCTTCAGAACCAACTCTGATTCCTGTCTGCCAGTTGATGAACGGACTTTTCAGAGTGTCAAACTGTCATTAGTTCAGTCAAGTCACCGTTGGTCTTGTATTTTCTCCACCGGGCCCTCGGCTGGTATCTTTGTTACTGTCCTATTGCTGTGAGGAAACACCATGATCAAGGCAGCTCATACAGCATTTAGTTGGGGGCTTGCAGAACAGTTTCAGCGGTTTAGTCCATTGTCCATTATCATCCTGGCGGGGAGCATAGAGGCTTGTAGGCTGTCGTTGGAGTTGGTTCTAGAGTTGGTTTCAGGTGTGTCCAACCTTGGAGTCGTATGCAACTGGCAACTGTGGAAAATAGGAATATGATCCAACAAAAAATAGTACACTTATTTAAAATATGAGTTTATCTGTTTAGATAAACAGGGTTTATCTGTTTAGACCAAGCTGGCCTCTGTGAGATTCTCCTGCCTCTGCCTCCCGAGTGCTGGGCTTAAAGGTATGTGCCACTACCGGCCCAGTCACAACCAGTGCTCTTAACCGCTGAGTCATCTCTCCAGCTCAAATATAAGGGTTTTTAATTGCCAGTTTAGGAGGTTCTCAAGAGTAAATTTTGTGGGTGACAAGCGGTGTTGAGTGTCAAAAAGTTGAACACGCCTTAGACGAGCTTCCTGGGCATCAAGGACCCTTTGGGCTCCGAGACGTGTCAAAACTTCTCTACATTTGAGATTCCCAGAAATCGTCTAAGTCCTCCCTTCCAGGACTTACAAGAATATGGAGTCAGGGGAGAACCCGTGGAACGTGTATAGCTGCTCCTCAACTGCTCCTGCAAACTCGGAAGTCCACTAGGTGGCAGCAAACGCCTGGAAAAGTGGTACCAAACGGGCGCAGGTACTCCTAAAAGCCAGGAAGGCCAGGCAGAGGGAGCCAACTTTCAGAGCGAACAGAGGTCCAGGGTGGCAGAACTATCCTCACATCAGAGGAGGCGATACTGCAGAGACCAGAGAAGACTGGGAGGAGGCATAGAATGTGAACGTTCGGCAGCTGGCACCTGCCCTCCCCCACCATGTGACCTCCCTGAGGCTGACTCACTTTAACTGTAAAGTTAGAAAGAACGTTTTGAGCGTTATGTGGAATTTCTAATAATCTATCACTCCCTTCTCCCCACTTCTCCCCTCCCCCCGACCCCGTGTGTGTGTGTGTGTGTGTGTGTGTGTGTGTCTACCTCTCTCCTTTTTCTCTCCCTTTTCCTCTCCCCCCCACTTCCTCTCTATAACCCACTAAATAAATATCAAACCTCACTCTGCATGACCGTGCCTATCTATATCAGTCTCTCACTGCCACGTGGTTCCCTGCCTAGGATTCCTATCTCTCTCACCCACGGCTGCAGCTCCTCGTGGGACTGGTTGCCCCACTGAGGTCTCTCACCTTCCCCACGGCACCCTGCCTAGGACCCGCTGACCCGCGGGCCACTTGGGGGCTCCCTGCCTGGAACCCGGCTTCCTTCGTGGCCCTCCGTGGTCTTGTGGCCCGCTGTCCACAGCCACCACTCGGTAACCTGCAACGAATTTCTGCCGCTGAGCCCCTGGGGAACAGCGCCACCATCTTATGGATTGTGCATGGACCGCTCTCAGAGCATGTAGTAAGGAATCAGTAGTCACATTATAAATTCCACAAGTGACCAAGACCATGCCTGGCTTAGCCCAAATTATTCTGAGAAGGTATTTTGTCAATGCAGATAATGTCCCTCATCAATTGACTTTAAATAAGGGAAGATATCTATATAATCAGAATGGGCTTGACGTAATTAGTTGAAAGGCCTTAAAACCAATACTGAGTTTTCCCTTTAGAAGAAAAAAAAAAAAAGCTACCTGTGGATAACACCTTCGGTTCTTCCAGAGTCCCAGCCTCCACATAAATGATTTCTGACCTGCCCAGCCAGCCCCGCAATCATTTCCTTAGGTATTGCGTGCTGACACTTGTTTTCCCTGGTTGACCTTGACTGAGGAAGCCCAGCTTGGGGTGGGGCGGGTAGGCAGAGAAACCGTGCTCCCTGCGCCCACGTCTCATCCCCATGGATGCAGCCTGCTTGTTTCCAGACTTGTTCTACAAGCCCTCTTTGCCCAAGAGAGACCAGGCATAGACCTCTTTCTCCAGTAACCCGTGTAGGGGTGAGAATGACCGTTCCAAACACGCTGTCTCCCGGGGAGCCAGCTGGTGAGGAGGAGGCATCTCTCTCAGCAATGAGCTGGGCCACAAGTCCGTGCACAGCGCCTCCGCCACCTCTATCCCACAAGCCTGTAGTCACAATCCACACCTTTGCCCTCCTGGCCTAATTCTAATAGCCATGCACACTTCTCAGTTAGGCAATTATAGAGAACAAGGATAGTGAGCCTAAGAGCATCTGGGCTTAGCTGGCCTCGGCTTCCCTTCCTTTCTTCTACCAGGAAACTAGACGCTGGGATAACTACCATCTCGAACAGCAGTTCTCAACCCGTGGGCCAGACTTCTTTTGGGGGGGGTCAAACGACCTTTTCTCTGGGGTCTCATATCAGATATTTGCATTACAGTTCATAAAGTAGCAAAATTAGTTATGAAGCACAACAAAAATAATTTTATGGTTGGGGTCACCACAACCTCAGGAACTATACAGTAAAGGGTCACAGCGTTAGCAAGGTTGAGAGCCACTGATCTAGAGGGAAAATGGTGAACATCAAAATGTTTTGGGCAGGATATGCAGCCCAAAACATTCTTAATGATAATGTTAAATTAATGAGATTAACTCAGGAAACAGTGGTTTGATGTCTCAAGTATTAAAGCAAGTAATTGTTCTGGTTGTCCTTGGTGTCATGTTAAAGCAGTGTTTTGTCCTCTTCCCCCCTTTTAGATTGGGATATATAAACATACGGAAAATAAACATAGGCAGACTCAGTATTCAGTACTCACTGAGTTGTCCTCCCAACAACTATGTCTCTCTGTTCCTCCTACCTAATTTTTCTAACCCACACACCCCTACCCTGGAACTTATGAACCCATCAAGGCTAGACTCCAACAGTCCTGTCCTGTGTCTAAGGTGAACCCATCAAGGCTAGACCCTGACAGCCCTGTCCTATGTCTATGGTGAACCCATCAAGACTAGACCCTGACAGCCCTGTCCTATGTCTATGGTGTACCCATCAAGGCTAGACCCCGACAGTCCTGTCCTATGTCTAGGTGTATTCGTCAAGGCTAGACCCCGACAGCCCTGTCCTATGTCTATGGTGTACCCGTCAAGGCTAGACCCCGACAGTCCTGTCCTAACTATGTCTATGGTGTACCCGTCAAGGCTAGACCCCGACAGTCCTGTCCTAACTATGTCTAGGTGTATCCATCAAGTCTAGACCCCGACAGCCCTGTCCTAACTATGTCTATGGTGAACCCGTCAAGTCTAGACCCCAACAGCCCTGTCCTAACTATGTCTAGGTGTATCCATCAAGTCTAGACTCCGACAGCCCTGTCCTAACTATGTCTATGGTGAACCCGTCAAGTCTAGACCCCGACAGCCCTGTCCTAACTATGTCTATGGTGAACCCGTCAAGTCTAGACCCCAACAGCCCTGTCCTAACTATGTCTAGGTGTATCCATCAAGTCTAGACTCCGACAGCCCTGTCCTAACTATGTCTATGGTGAACCCGTCAAGTCTAGACCCTGACAGCCCTGTCCTAACTATGTCTATGGTGAACCCGTCAAGTCTAGACCCCAACAGCCCTGTCCTAACTATGTCTAGGTGTATCCATCAAGTCTAGACTCCGACAGCCCTGTCCTAACTATGTCTATGGTGAACCCGTCAAGTCTAGACCCCGACAGTCCTGTCCTAACTATGTCTATGGTGTACCCGTCAAGGCTAGACCCCGACAGTCCTGTCCTAACTATGTCTATGGTGTACCCGTCAAGGCTAGACCCCGACAGTCCTGTCCTAACTATGTCTATGGTGTACCCGTCAAGGCTAGACCCCGACAGTCCTGTCCTAACTATGTCTATGGTGTACCCGTCAAGGCTAGACCCCGACAGTCCTGTCCTAACTATGTCTATGGTGTACCCGTCAAGGCTAGACCCTGACAGTCCTGTTCTAACTATGTCTATGGTGTTTCTCCATTGCAGTCATATCATGCAAGTTCAAAATTTTTCTAGGAGCTTCTTGGTGCCAGAGAAATTGAGGAAACCTACAGCCCAGACTGCCCTCAAACTCATGGCCATCCTCCCACTTCAGCCTCCAGTACTGGAATTACATGAGCCACTGCGCAGGATTAATTCCTCCTGATTCTGTGTGCTCTTGTTCCTGCTAATTCCTCTCCCACTCCCACTCCCTCTACCTCTTCCCTTAGTTTTCCACTCTCCTCCCCAAGCTGCTTCCAGTGTCTGTTGACAGACTTTCCCTAAAGCTGGGTGTCTCCCCTTCAGACGCTGCATGCAATCCATACCACAGCATGTTCTGGAGTAACTGTGGGATTTCCCTCTCCACCATCACACATAGGACTGTGAACCCCATTGTAACAAAGACCTGGGCTGGTTTTTCTTTCTGTAGTGTCCCAAATAACCACAGAGAAACAGCTGAGTCTGTGCTTGATGGAGTAGCACAGGTGAGGAATAAGCCCAGACACCTGCCTGATTGTGGGCAGGGGCTCATATGCCCTGCTTGCTTGGGGAGACCAAGTGTTCACCTGTCACTTTCAGAGTAGTAATGGTGTCCCTGAACATTCTCAAATATCCCAGCTTGGTGACATGCCATATGATCAGTCCAGTTGTTAGGAAGGAGAAAGGGTTGACCCCCAAGATTCCATTATTTTCTTGTCTTTTCCTGTTTTTCCCCAAAGAAGAAACGTGTTCTCTTCTCCAACCTTTCTTCTTCTTCTGTATTCTCCCTGCACAACCACCACCCTGCTAAATACATGAGCATTCTGTTTTCCCATTTCACTGCAGAAGTATACTCCTGGAGGGTTGCCATGGTGAGCTAATGATTCACTACCCTAGAAACAGTTGCCTAGGAAATGAGTGATGTCACTTCCAGGAGATGATTTCCATAGTAACCATCTTGGTGGAATTCAGGGGGTGGCCATGAAAGTCAAGCGGGAGGAGGGCAGCTGCAGAAGACACATGTAAAGAGCAGAAGGAAATGTGGGGTACAAGAGGAAAAGGAAGGAGATGGGGACCATCCCAGAGCAGCTGACAATAATTACAGATCTCAGGAACGGAATTCTCCAGACACAACTAAAGGCAACAAGCTAAGAGGCTAGCATTTACAATCATACCACCAGATTAGAAAAGATGCCAACTCTAAGGCTTACCTATAGTAGACAGGTGGCAAAATAAAAGATTCTTTTCAGTCACTTTAAAAACGTATTAATTTATTTAGGGGAGACTCATGCCATGGTCCACACAGTCAGTCAGTTCTCTTTCCTGTCGTAGGTTCAGGAAGGCAGACTCAGGTTGTCAGGCTCGGTGGCAAGTGCCTTTACCTGCTAAGTCATTTTAATGGTCCATGGGCCACCTTCCTAAAATTACAACTTCATACATAAGTCCAATAAACTGTGAATTGTGTCCAGCAGGGGGAACCCTGAATGACGTTTTCATCTTCTTTTTATTGTATCTACATACACATGTGTACAGAAACACATATACACATATGATTGCACATTAGCCCTGTAAAACAAGGCTCATGTCTATGACAACTGACAGGCATCTCAAGCCACCCAGCCAATGCTGACCATGCAGTAACAATCTAATGGGATTATTGGGTGGGGAAGGGCTGATAAATGTCATTGTGTGGAACCGAGCCATAGACTAAACCCCCAAAATGGGCTCATAGTAGCTGTCAAAGAAGGAACATCATAGATAGAATTTAGATAGTCATTCCAGGACGGGTAAAGACGTGTAAAAGTAAGGGAAAAGGGTTAGAGAGGTGGCTCAGTCAACAAACTGACTGATCCACCAGCACAAGGGCCTGTTGGGTCACTCAAACCCATGTAAAAAAGCCAGGAGTGACAGCCCATTCCTTTAATCCCAGCACTGGGGAGGCAGAGACAGAACCCTGGGGCACACTAGTCAGTCACTCTAGCTGAATCAATGGACTCCATGCAGAAAGCCACTATCACAAAAATATAAAGAGATAAAGAGCGATGGAGGAAAGCACCTGGTATCAACATGCACACGTGTGCACCCCATACATGAACATGGTAGACACACACACAAAACTAAGCGAGCAGGCTGAACAAGTTCAGTGTAGCGGGGGCTTCATCTGGTGCCATTTGTTCCCATCTGTCAGTGTTGCCTATGGAGCATCCTTTCTCAGTGGAAGAGCAGCAAGGCCCCGATTTCAGGACATGCCCAGAATGTTGGTGGGACACTCAGCAGACAATCTGATTGGAAGGCAAATGTAACCGAGAGTGACAGACTGGCAAGCAAGGGGGTCTTATCAAAGACGTCTCCTCAGCAACTCTGGGTCCTTCTGGATTTTTAAATTGCTTCTGTGCACACACAAAGGCAACATGATGTCACAGGATACAAGGACCTTGAAGTCCTGCTAAACAGCACGCTAGGCTGCCTTCTGGCTCTTTAACCGTAGGAAAGTCACTTTTCTAATCTCAGCATTCTAGCCACCTTCCTTTTTTGCAGTGCTGGGGATAGAACCCAGACCCTTGTTAACGTTAGACTACCCTCTACCACTAAATTACATCCTCAGCCCTTCAACTTTTGCTATGTGGAGATTTCATTTTCTGAGGCAGGGTTTCTCTGTGCGGCCCTGGCTGTCCGGCAACTTGGTCTTTAGACCAGGTTGGCCTTGAATTCAGAGATCTGCCTGCCTCTGCATCCTGAGTGCTGGGATTAATGGCATGCACCACCACTGCCCCACTTCAGTCCTTGAACTTTAGTTTGTTCTTTTTTTTTTTTTTTTTTTAATTTTTTTATTTTTGGTTTTTCGAGACAGGGTTTCTCTGTGGTTTTGGAGCCTGTCCTGGATAGTTTGTTCTTTTAAAAATTTATTTTGTATTCTGTGTGTCTGTGTCGGGGTGGGGGGGGGGAGGTGTCCATTTGAATGAAGGTACTCACAGAAGCCAGCTCAATGTTTAACCCTGGAGTTAGGGTTACATGCAACTGAACAGGCCAACATGGGTGCTGAGAATCAAACTTAATTATCTCAGGGGCTATTCCCATTGTTAACTACTGAACCATCTCTGCAGCTGAACTAAAGCATCCCTTACCAAGGTGACTAGCTCCCAGAAGGTAGTCAGCAAGTGTCATCCCTAGCTTCTGTCCTCCACGATAGCCTAGGCACGTACACCTTGGGCAATGAACTTGGCAATATCCCTTTCATCTTCAGCTCCCCCAGCTTGTGCACCTCCTGCTGTTCTAGACACCATCAAGGCCTACAGTCCAGAGGACATGGAAACAACTTAGGACCACAAAGAATGATGCAAAGTTATCTGGGTGTTCAAGAGAAGAGGCTTCCCCAGGCCAGGAGTCCAGAATATTTTGTAAGATGTCAGTTTGGAGGAGGGAAGCAGCAGAGGCTGGTCACTAGAGTCATCTTTGTGGGGTCTACTCTCAGATAAGGGATCAAAATAGTTATGGCTTAGGAGCCATGCCATAAGGCAGCTTCATGTTTAAAATGTTTGTCAGTCCCAAACACCTCAATTCAAGTGACCTTTCTATCATGGCCCCCCAACTAGCTGGACTGCAGGCACATGCTGTCATACTCAGCTCAACATCCCAGCTTTGGCTTTTTGCTTTGAGAAAAGCTCTCATGTATTCCAGACTGGCCTGGAGCTCACTATGTAGCCGAGAATGACCTTGAATTTCCAATCCTCCACCTCAGTCCAGGGATAGCAGGTGTTTGTGTGGTACTGGGGATCCAACCTGAGGTTTCACTTGTGTGACAAGCACATTACCCCCAGCTACAACCCTCCCAACAGTCTGCTCTGACTTCAGCTTTACCTCTTTGAAGATAGGCACCTTAAATGACATGGCTGATACCTAGTTTTCTCCAATCAAAAGCATTAACAGAGCGATGCCTGGCTGCCTCTGCCTCCCAAGTACTGGGATTGAAGGTGTGTGCCATGACACTGGGCAAAACTTCTCCCCCGCCCCCCAAAACAGGGTTTCTCTGTCTAGCTTTGGAGCCTGTCCTAGAACTTGTTCTGTAGACCAGGCTGGCCTGGAACTCAGAGAGATCCACCTGCCTCTGCCTCCTGAGTGCTGGGATTAAAAGTGTGCACCACCACTGACAGGCTTGGCAAAAACTTTTTAATCACTAAAATATGCTTCTGGCCCCAGGTTGTACACTCTAACTAGCATTTTATAATATCTAATCTGGAAAATGAGCCACATAAGCTCAAGGTTTACTGTCAGTACTAAACATGACTCAATCCTCAATGGATTAACGACAGACAAACCCTCCCAACACAGATTAAACCTTACAGTGGAGTGGTACCCTGCCACAGAAGGCAGCACTTTTCGCCTGGCTCAATTATAAGCATCAGTTACCAAGGAGCATGGATAGTGCCATTGCACAGAAAACTACTGTGTGCTATATACTGTTTAATGCCACCAAAGGACAGGGAAAGTCTGAACACACATTACCAACACTACAATGCTGAAAAATACAAACAGGGACTCAAAACAACTTTGTAGGAAGAAGGAAGAGGAAAAAGAAAAATCAAGGCCAGGCACTGATAATATCCCCAAAGCAGCATTTATTTACTCTTTTAAGTCCAAAACATTTATTTTAGCTGTCTGGCATTTCATAACCACCCATCATGATTGACACAGGTTGACACACATGATGCTGTCAGGATACACAAGAACAATAGCCAACGAGATACAAAAAATAAATCCATGATTCTTAATCACAACCAAAAAAAAAGTTACACATATCAAAACTTTGATGCATTGCATTGAAAAGAAAGTGTGTGCACGTCATAATTTAAAGAGGCACAGCAAGGGCTGCTGAAAGCTCACGTTAACAGTTTGTAAAGCTGATGGTGAAGGAACAAGTTGTCGCTGTGTCAGTTTCCATTAGCTGAAGGAAGGGATGAGAGGGTCAAATTCATTTTTGCATGCACAAGATGTACTGCTTAACAGAACACTATCAGCTTGTTTTAAATAGCAGCCATAGCCTGTGTTGGCTAATTCTCCTTTCTACAATCCTCAATTACCATCACCTGGATTTGCCATAGATCAAGACATAATAAAATGCCTCATTCAGAACACACTTCTCTGCACAATTCAAAAGGGAATGATGCCCTGTGGCTCAAAGCAACCATCAGTCCAGCAAATGCCCATGAAGGTTTATCTGAAACTGCTTCCCAAGGGACAGGAGGGCAGATCTGAATAGCTGTGCTGCCAATACAGATAGGTTTAGCACTAGATATAGTGATTGTGGCAAGGAAGAATCAGTGATGGGGGTGGTGGATGAAGGAAGGGCCAGGGACCTGAAGGATCTTCAGTTGCCTTCTCCTGCTTCTTCATCCTGCTGGTCGCTCGTCCAGAGGGTGAGGTTGTCTCGCAGCAACTGCATGATGAGAGTGGAGTCCTTATAGGAATCCTCATTTAATGTGTCCAGCTCAGCTATGGCATCATCGAAGGCTTGTTTGGCTAAGAGGCAAGCCTGCTCTGGTGCATTCTGGATCTCATAATAGAACACAGAAAAATTGAGGGCCAGGCCAAGCCGGATGGGATGCGTTGGCTGCATGTGCTCTTTGCTGATTTCGAAGGCTTTCTTGTATGCGGCCTCAGAAGCTTCCACCACACTGTTTTTCTTCTCCCCAGAAGCCACCTCTGCCAAGTAGCGGTAGTAATCGCCCTTCATTTTCAGGTAGAACACTTTGCTCTCATACTGGAAATCATTGCAGTTCTTGATGAGGAACTTGTCAAGAAGAGCCAAGACATCATTGCACACTGTCTCGAGCTCCTTCTCGATCTTCTCCCGGTAAGCTTTAACTTTCTCCAACTTCTTCTCATTTCCATCTGCCATGGTTTTCTGCTCAATACTACTAATGACCCTCCAAGAAGATCGCCTGGCACCAACTACATTCTTGTAGGCCACAGAGAGGAGATTTCGATCTTCATTAGATAGAGGTTCATTCAGCTCTGTCACCTGCAAAACACCAGAGGCAAACATAAGAGCGCAAAGCCTGAGTATCTGAAAGTCATCCACCTTGAACTCACAGGCATCCACTTGCCTCTGCCTCCTGAGTGCTGGGATCAAAGATGTGCACCACCACAACCTGGCTCTTTTTCTTTTTTAAAATAATTTATTCATTTTTATTTTATTTGCATTGGTGTTTTGTTTGTGTGTATGTCTGTGTAAGGGTGTCAGATCTTGGAATTACAGACAGTTGTGAATCCCTTTGATGTAACAATTCTGTTCATAATGGAGCCAGGCAGTGACTGTAATCTCAGTACTCACAGCATGATAGGGCCTAGGGTAATTCAAAATTCAAGTCTGCGATAGCTCAGCAACTAAGAGAGCTTGTTGCTCTTGCAGAGGACCAGTGTTTGGTTCTCAGTACTCAGGCTGCTTGGTTCACAACTGTCTATAACTCCAGTGCCAGGAAGACCTGACACCCACTGTCTCCACATATACAAATAAATATTCCATATACAAATAAAGTTTTTTTGTTTGTTTTGTTTTTCAAGACAAGGTTTCTCTTTATAACAGTCCTGGCCATCCTGGAACTCACTCTGTAGACCAGGCTGGCCTCAAACTCACAAAGATCCGTCAGTCTCTGCCTCCTAAGTACTGGAATAAAAGGTGTGCGCCACCACTGACCAGCAAGACTTTTTTTTAAATGCCCAACTCTAATGAAAGGAAGCAATGCTACTTAGCAGCCATCTTTTTTTTTCTCCAAACTACATGACTAGAATCTAGGTGGCCATAAATTTTGAAACACAATTACTTTAATGGGAGAGTTCAATTTCATCAGCTACAACTTTTTCTAGTTTTCTTTTTATTTTTTGAGACAGTTTCTCTGTGTAGCCCTGGCTGTCCTAGAACTCAATGAGATTTGCCTGTCACTGCCTCCTGAGGGCTGGGATTAAAGGCATCTCTTCATTTCTTAAAAACAAGACAAATTAACAACAAAAACAGTCTCTAGGTCAGCAATTTAACTGTTGTCTTTACCACACAGGCTCTCGCTGCACAATCTTGCAACCCCACGGCATTTTTAACCATTCTCTGCTCAGGATTACACAGCATTAGTAAGTCACAAATAACAGTTGGCTGCTAACTCATTTATCTTCCTATGACATCATTTGCTTACTCAGAAATCTCTAGGGGCCTCCTCCCACTACTCATAAGGCAATAAACTGGATAAAAATAGACCTAGGGCCAAAAACAGAACATGACTAGAAAAACGTAAAAAGTTCTTAATCTGGGAGATATCCATCATCAGCTGTAATACTGAGCAAACAAAACTGACACAGGAGCCAAGCGTGGTGATGCAGGCCCACAGCACAGGTACTCAGGAAGCTGAAGCAGGAGGACTGTGCGCTCACCTGCTTGGGCTATGTAATAAGCTCAAGACGAGCAGAGATAACTAACATTCTAAACTTAATACCAGCCAAATGAAAACAGCGCCTCTCAGTGTCCTTAGAGACTGAACTGTCTTTGCCTTGCTTTTGACATCACACAACCCAGAAGACTGGCATGCTGCACGCTACTGTCTCTGAAGGCATGGAGACTGGTAGCTTCAGAAGCTCTGCCCAGTTCTGATCATCCAAGTGTCAATGCCCACGGCAGAAGAACAGAACATCAGTGAAGGAAGGGTGAGGAAACACGAAAATACTAGCATTAGGCTGCCTCCACGGGTTTGGAACAAGTAGCCTAGGCTAGAAGGCCAGTGAGTCTGTCTCTGCCTCCCCAGGTCTTGGATTACAAGCCATCTGTTCACCAGCTGTTTTGCTGCTGGTTTAATATGGGTCCTCATGTTTGTATAACAACTAAGCCATCTTACCAGTCCTGACAAGGAAAATGCAACACTCAGCTAATAGCCAGAACTGAAACCCGACCAGTTCTTAAGTGTTACACTGAAAAATCCTCCTGGCTTTCAGTACGGGCAAAGTTTAGGCCTACAGACTTCCCTTTTACACTTGTAAGCCACAAGTGGTAGATTCTATTTTTAATCAAACTTGGCAGATACACCCAGTAAATGTTAACTGCTTATTAAGTCCACTTACATAAAGTAATTGGAACAATAGTCAATATAACAGAACATATATCAGAAACTATTCTGTAATCCCATGGGACATTGTACAACGTTAAAATGAGAACTCAGCATTTCAAATTCTGAATTTACAACCATCTAACCAAGAAGAAATTAACCACTGTAAATCCCATCTGTAAAACGGTGGTACTACAAAAAGTACGTGTAAGACAGACCTGCTTTAACACTGCATGAGAGCTGAGGGAGTCGATCACTGGTAGGGTGTATGCTGAGCATGCACAAGACCCTGGGGTTGGATTCCTAGCACCAGGCAATTAGAATAAATAAAAACAATAGGTACATAAACTAATAGATGCCATCTAAAGAATACCAGTAAGTAAAACAAAAACTCCTCAAACTTGCTGAATATGATATGGAAAACACTGAGGTAACCCTCTAAAACTATTACTTTTTTAGACAGGGTCCATAGCTCAGGCTGGTCTTGAACTCACAATAATCCTCCATCCTCAATTTTCCAAGTGCTGGAATTACAGGAATAAGCTATCAAACTTAGACCACACCACATTTCTAAAGGAAAGGTGTAACCTTTACAGTTAACCTCTAATAGAAAAAAAAACCTTAAAAACCAAAGAGCACACGCCCACCCCCTCCCGCTCAAATGAGCAGTATGGCTCCCATGAAAGCTTTTCAAGAGACAACTGAGGAACCTGAATGCACACAGAGATCACAAGTCCTACTTCCTGGGCAGGAAAGTCATGTATCTGTTTGCCACCTAAAATATCTCTTTCGGGCACAGGGACAAAGCCGGAGCCCTGAGTATGCTAAGTGCTCTCCCACCCAACCCTGGAGCAGCCTTTAACTGCAGCTATTACATGAATAATTAAAAGTCTTCCTCAGCTTAGATAGTGGTACAGAGAGAATTACATTTCGATGCCCAGCTAGAGGAAAACAGATCTCCTAATTTTCATTTACTTCAAACAGCACTAAAATGGCTTTCATAGCATAGACATTCACGGTGGAGAGCGCTAGCAGAGGCCAGCCTGGTCCATTTAGGGAATCCAAGCCAGATGGGGTGAATACACACGATTATAGGTAAGGGATATGGGATAGAAGGGCGCACACATAGTGAGAACCTGTCTCAAAAAATTTTCCATATTGACAATTTTTTAAAAAATATTTATTTATTATGTATACAATATTCTGTCTGTGTGTATGCCTGCAGGCCAAGAGAGGGCACGAGACCTCATTACAGATGGTTGTGAGCCATCATGTGGTTGCTGGGAATTGAACTCAGGACCTTTGGAAGAGCAGGCAATGCTCTTAACCTCTGAGACACCTCTCCAGCCCTATATTGACAATTTTTGATGCATCTTAAAAGTCCACAAGATTTCCAGGTGGTAGGTAGAGTCTCGCACTTTGAATCCCAGAACTCAAGAGACAGAGGCAGGAAGATCTGTGAGTTTGAGGCCAGCCTGATTTACAGAGTGAGCTCCAGGACAGGCTCCAAAGCTACAAGGAGAAACCCTATCTCAAAAAACAAAAACAAAAAAAGAAGTCCACAAGATTATGTCTCCCTAGCCATTCGGTGGGGATCTCCTTTACACACCACCTGCTCCTTTCCCCATGTCTCACAATCTCACAGCCATTAGTAGTCAGGCTCTCTTGCCTCTTCCTGTCCAGCTCATGTTTCGTTAAATGTGGTTTTGTTGCCTGCACTTAGATATTCATCAAATCCAACATTTCGCTCTATGATCTATGTATGATTTGCTACTGTAAAGACTGTAGCAGCTGGGTGTGCCGGCAGCCTGTAATCCAAGCACTCAGGAGGCACAAGCAAAAGAAGCCTGCATTTGAAGTCAGTAAGACTCTAAGATTGTATAGCACTTATGTTTGCATTTTATAATTTCATAACTACCACCTTTATTCTGATATAAAGGCTCAGGGGAGTAAGAAGACATGATTGAATTATGTTTACCTCTCTACCTATCAATACAGAAGCCTACAGTTTCCTTTTTTCCTGACATCTCAGTCCTTCACAGTAACATTCTAATTCCGCTTATAGGTGATATTAGGAAGGGCTTGAAGACCCATTTTTTAATTAAGCTTCCGTTGTTCAGAAACATTTGCTGACTCTTCATGAGTTGAGACAGAAATTATGGTCTTCAACAAATTTGAAGCCAACATCCCTATTCCTAATGTGTGTGGGGGAAGGAGTGTTTGGGAATCAAAACTGAGGCCCTCAACACGCTAGGCAACAACTGTACCACCCACTCCACCTACTGCCAAAATTCTTATAGTTTACCACTACTGTCCTCCAGGTGACGCTGCTGGATTAAGAAACATTATAAGCATTATAACTAAACCATTTAAAACAAGAAACAAAAAGAACCTTGAAGATTAAAGGCAAAAACTGACTATCACCAATATTGTTACTAACACCAATATTCCTAATTTTATACTTCAGAGACCCTGCAACCAGATTAAGTTTCAAGGTCAGAGTAGTGACACTGGCTTACTTCAGCACGCCAATGTCCTGCTCTACCCTATCTAGAACACTGTACTTACCTGCCTCTTCACGGCCTGAAAGAAAGCCCAAACAACCCAGAGGGAAGCCAGGCAGGGTGGTGCATACCAGTGACCCCAGCATTGAAAGGTAAAGGCAGGGTCATCGGGAGCTCAGACTCTCTACTTAATGTGTTTAAGGACAACCTGGGATACATGAAAACCTATCTAAGAGAAGGAAAAAAAAAGCCAACATAAGTATTAGAATTCACTCTTCCCAAAAGCTTTAATTAAGGCTTATGGATGGATGACCTATTAACATTTATTAAGAATTTCATCTATAAATTACACCAACAGGCAAAATGAGATTGTTCTCCACCTACCTAAAAATATATCCCACTAATATAGGTGACAAATATTAATTCTGGTAGGAAACACTCTCCTTATTTTTTAATAGTTAATTTGAGGGAATGTTTTATCAGCAATTGATGGTGCAAATATTAAGTTCTCAGTTCTTGGTGTCTTTTCCAATTCAGGACTCCTTTCAGACACGGATTATAAATTCCTAACACACTCTAAAATCCATTAGCTTGTACAATGTTACCTTAATGCCCCAGAGAACATCTGTGAAGAAGCAAACTGCTGGACATTTTTCAAGCCCTCTTAGAAAGACCAGAGGGCCTTTTCTCCCTGCTGAAACCGTATTCTGTCCTGGTAAGGTCTCTCTAGTCTTTTCTCAATTCCCACCTCAGGACAGTTGCTAGCTCCACACAAGTGTCAGCCATTTTCTTCCTTTCGCCTTCATTTAAGCCCCATCCCTTTCTCTCCAACACCTTCCTCTCCCACTGCAGCCTCGAAGACCCACCCAGGTGTCCAGGGGGAGGTCTCAGCCTGCACAGAACCATCTGGTGACTCGGTGTGGATAGTGGTGGTTTGCAAGAACAGATTAGGGATTACAGTCTTGTTCCCAAAAATTTGCAAAATTACATTTTAAATTTGTTTTCTTAAAGAAGCCACAATTTCTTAAAGGCCCAGACAAGAGCTAGTTCCAGGACAGGCTCCAAAACCACAGAGAAACCCTGTCTCGAAAAAAAAAAAACCAAAAAAAAAAAAAAAAAAGGCCCAGACTGCAAACCTAGAACATCCCCTGGTATACATGAAAACCTCCGATCTTCTCAGGACAGCCTAGTATAATGCTGGAATCAGTATCACCAATGGATCAACAAATGGGCTGTGTGTTGCTGGTTTCCAGAGACATTTTGCTGAATGTGTAACAGGACACTAGAGGAAGAATAACTTAATTATTGTTCTTACCTGGGAAATCCTCAAAGGTGACCTCAATTTTATATTTCATGTAGTAAGTATCAAAATTTTCAGATTATATTTGTAGAGTATCTGGATTTATAATTTATTTAAAAATCATTTCAAAGGCCAGCTATAGGGCATATGAGCTACATATGAGCTAGGGCAGTTAACTCATTTAAGTCAGCTAAAAATTGCCCCAAGGGCTATTGAAAAGGCAGATTTCTGAGTCTCACTCCCAAAATGCTTGTATATTTAAAAGGCTAAGGTGGAGTCCAAGGGAATTCTCCCCACGCTTAGGAGGTTCACATCAAGACTACACTAGTAGCCACGGCTGTGTGACCTTGACAAAAAAAATATTTATCTAAAAAAACCCAGGACGATGTAAAGAATTGTCTATAGTGAGGAGGTGACCAGAATTCAAACCCTCAGACACGCAGGTAGGCTCTAATCTACGGGGCTGGCTAGGGTGTGGCTGGGCATGTCTCCTTCACCGGAAATCAAGCTGCAGAATTCATCTATGAGGGTCTCAGGAATGCAAAAGCACCCAGGTTCGCTTCATTTCATTTCCTCTCCAGGCAGGCACGCTGCCTTGAACGTTGGGAGATTCTGTAGAGACTCACGCCCTCCTTCACGCCTGTGCCTCCTGCAAAGGGAGGTCTTCGCACACAAAGCCAGACCCGAGCGAGGTGTGGAAAAACGGGAAAGAACTAACTTCTGGCAAGCAGAGCAAACAGGTCGTGGCAGAGAAAACCAGGAGACGGGGCTCCGCTCGCGGATCAGTCTTTATTACAAGTGGGTGAATGGTGGAAGGGAAGCACGTTTCTCCTCGGGTCGGGGAGAAGGGTCTAGACGTAGAAACGCGATTTCCTCGTGTACCCCCTCCCCCACCAGGGCTCCGAGCTAGGATCCGGCGACCCCCGCCTGCCAGTCTCCGAGAGGGGGACCCCGCCCCGGCCGGGCCTCACGAAACGGAGAGTCCGGCGGCCGCCGCGCCCCAAAGGTGGCCCGCCGTGCGCAGGGAGAGAGTGGCCGCCCAGGCCCGAGCCCGCCCCACAGCCCCCCGGGACTCCCGGGGCGCTCACCGCCTTCATGGCGGAGGCCATGTCGTCGTAGCGCTCCGCCTGCTCCGCCAGTCGCGCCCGCTGCAGCAGCTGCTCTCGGTCCCCCATGTCGCTCGCGACTCGGCCTCGCCTCGCGCGCCCGAATCGCCTGCTTGCTCGCTCGCTCGCCCGCCTGCCTGTCCGCTTCCCGGTCGCAGCCGAGGCCGCCGCCGCGCACGCGCACTGGCTCGCCGGCTGGCGGGAGGCTGCAGGCTGCGCCGCCGCTCGCGCCCTCTCGCTGGCTGGCTGCACGCGCAGTGGCGAGGGCCGCGGAGCCGCCTAGAGAGAACAGGGGGCGCCGCGGGCGGGCGGGCGGGTGGGGAGGGAGGACGCGACCACGCCTGCGCAGTCGGAGCGGCCCGCCGGGAGGCGCGAGAGGGGGGCGGGGCGGCCCAGCCCTAACGGTCTTTTTTAAGGTGACGTCATGTACTATAAATAGCTGCGGCGAGGGCCGCGCTGGAGAGCTGCGCAGGCGCCCTCGGAGTGCTGCATTTTACCGCCGCAGTGTCGGAGGGTGGGGAGCGGTCGGGGTGCGGCGGCGCTGGTTCCTCAGGCAGGCGTTGTCGCAGCCCAAGCCAGGAGAGTGCCACAGAGCCCACGTTAGAGCTCAGGCTTGAGGAGGGTCCTGCCAGCTATAAACCCTGTGTGGGGAAGCCGCGGTCGCCACTGAGGGTAGGCTGTGCTCGCCTTAGCCACACCCAGCACTCGGGGGCCCCTCAGAGACACACTAGAACCCACCATGCTGCTCCCTGGGAAGTGGCTTTGGGCCAGCTCTGGCTTTCACTGGACTGGGTGGCTTGGCAGAGTTTAACGTTCACGGCTGAGAGCTGGCCCAGTGCTGGGCATTAACGGGCACGCACCTATTTCATACGGACCACTCCAGGAAGGGCACAACAGACCCCCGTTTTTTCAAAGAGGAAGTGCACGCCACGACCCTGGTTTAAAAAAAAAAAGTTGGCGACCATACTGGTCGGACTTACCCTGTTTCAAATCTTTGAAAGGGAGTTGGGGGTAAAAGCAGAGGTACCGTGTTTGCCTGGTGTGAGGACCTGAGGTGGACGCTTCAGCGGAAGTAGGAGCAAAAATGCAAAACAAGGGCACACATCCTGTGTGTAGGGGGGACTAAAATCTGATTTCAGTATCTTTTTGGATTTCTGTGGCAATGGTCTGACTTGTCACTAAGCCCCTCCCAGTCCTGTCATTCTCTGCAAAAGGATCCTGGGTTGGGCCTTAAATCGAGCTAGAAAAAAAAAACAAAAAACAATCACACTAGCCGGGCGGTGGTGGCGCACGCCTTTAATCCCAGCACTCGGGAGGCAGAGGCAGGCGGATCTCTGTGAGTTCGAAACCAGCCTGGTCTACAAGAGCTAGTTCCAGGACAGGCTCCAAAACCACAGAGAAACCCTGTCTTGAAAAACCAAAAAAAAAACAAACAAACAAACAAACAAACAAAACAATCACACTAGCCAGAGTGTAGTGGCGCTTGCCTTTAATTCCGGCTGTTTGGAGACAGAGGCAGGCAGGTGTCTGTGAGTTCAAGGCCAGCCTGGTCTACAGAAAGAGTTCCAGAAAAATGGAAAACAAAACCGAGGGTAGCACAGGAGAAGGGGCCTTCGTTGACTGGGGACTCTCTGCTCACGTTGAAGACTAGGGGCAGAGATGAACCTGGTTCTTTGGGAGCTGTCATTGTCATTTTTAAATATACAGAGAGAACGTTTGAAACTTTCTTAAAAGCTTCCATTTATTTGGGTGGGAGGCAGGTGGGTGAGGGATGCATGTATAGAGGTCAGAGGACAACTTGGGGCAATTGTCTCTCTACCCGTGGGTTCTTGGGAGGAATTCAGGTCATCTGGCTTACCTGCAAATGCCTGTACTGGCTGAGTCATCTCACTGGCCACTCATTTTTGTGTGTTTTGGTTTTATTTTATACAGATCTCTCATTTGGCCTGGAACTCACTAACTGGGCTATGCCTACTGCCCTTAGAACCCCAAGAATCCACCAGCCTTCATCTCCTCTGCACTGGGGTCCAAGCATGTTCCACTATGCCTGGCTTCTTACCTCTGGGTGCTGGGGTCAGGCGATGGGGATCTTACCCCTGGTTTGAGCAGAAGACCCTTTCCAGACACGGAGTTGTCTCCAGTCCGCCAAGATTGTCACTAAGCACCTGCTACATCTCAGGACTGCAGTAGCCCCAGGTACAACGCTGGCTCTGAGAAGAGGAGATCCAAAAACAAAAGACAGGTTTGCTGGACATTGAAGGAGATAAGAAAAATACCAGGATGTGCTGTTGTGTGCACAGAGGTTTAATAAGAATAAAAATAAAGTCAAAGAGTGAGAAGATACATCCAGGAACAGGAAGTGAGGCTTGTGGAAAGGGGGATTGTGGAGTATCTTAAAAGCTAGGCTTTTAAATGATTCTTTTTAATTTTGAGACAGGGTTTCTCTATATAGCCTGTCTGTCCTGGAACTCACTATGTGAACCAGGCTGGCCTCACAGAGATCTGCCTGCCTCTGCCCAACAAATGCTAGGGTTAAAGGTGTGTGCCACCATGCCTGGGCTGCCATACTCTTTTAAAATACTTGTTAGGGGACTGAAGAGGTGGCTTGGTGATTAAGAGCATTGGCTGTTCTTCCAGAGGACCCAGGTCAATTCCCAGCACCCACATGGCAGCTCAAACTGTAATTCCAGTTTCAGGGGATCTGACACCCTCACACAGACATACATGCAGGCAAAATGCCAGTGCCAAAAAAGGAAGAGGAAGAGGAAGAAGAAGAAGAAGAAGAAGAAAAGAGAAGGAAAGAAGACAAACCTGCAATTTAAAAAAAAAAAGGATACTTGTTCGGGGAAATATTAGTCGGATTGTTAGCCTTGATTTTTATCAGCAAAGAAGATTCTTCAAATAGGGTGGAACTTCACAGATGGGGTTCTTCTTCTAGGTGCTCACTCAAATCCCAGCTCATGGCTGCCAGGCCTGCATTTCACTGAAAGTTCGTTATTGTTGTTATGTCAGTACAGGGTGTCAAATGTAGCCCAGAGCCTCAGATTTGTGATTCTCCTGCCATACCCCACCTTGAGTACTGCGGTTGTGGGCGTGTGCCACCAGGCCCAGCAAGCCTCGTCTTTGAGCCTGGTGAGAGCCCACAGTGCTTCTGAGGAAAACCCTGATCGGAAGTGTTGAGATCATGAGGGCTCCTCCTCCATAAAAGGATTAATACCAGCTAGGAAAGGACTAGAGAAAACTATTCTGGGCCCCTTAAAAAGAATGTCCTTCCATCTTCTGCCAAGTGACACAGCAAGAAGACACTCCCCAGAGGGAGGCCAAGTAGAGGCTGACCGGTTTCATATCCTAGGCTTTCTGAGCCCCCAAACCTAGGACAGTGTGGGGGCAAATTTCAAATTTTTTAAGTTACCCAGTCTGTAACTTTCTGATACAGCAGTACACAATGCCCAGGAAATGTTGTAGGTGACACCTTGACTCTCCCACAGAGCTCTTGTTGCCTTCTTTACCTGCTGCACTTCAGCCTCCTCGGGGCCACCAGAGATGCTCCGTAGTCCTCACCTCCCTGGCCCTCTGGCACTGGGCTTGGTTGCCGCTTCTCCCTCCAAGAAGGTCTCCTCTTAGCATCTCTGGTTCTGCACTCTCTGGGCACCCTTTTGCTGCTTTGCTACTTCCGTCTGCAGTATGAGCTCGTCCTGCAGCTTGCACTAAAGTACTGGGGTGCTTCAGGACTGCCCCAGCCCCTCCTCCCAGTCAGCTTCATCTTAGCCCCTCCATGCTCGATAGCATGTTCCCGTGCTCTGTAATTTTTTGTATATTAATTTTGCGATGCCTCCTTAAGGTACGTACAGTTCCAATTTCCATGTTATAGTTGAGGAAACTGGCTCAGAAATGTTTGTGACCTAAAGAAAGTCACACAGCTATAAGCTGACAGAGCCAGTGTAAAACACTTGCTTCCACCAGATGGAAGCACACTGCCCTGTGACATGAACTAAGGAAGGATGAAGGGATGACTCGGGTCAAACTGTGAGAAGTATACACAAGTCCCCTAACTGCACTCTAATCTCCTACCAGGACCTTTGCTCTTTGAGCCCTAGAGACAGCTGCCGAGTCTTCAGAGACCCCGGGACAGATTACCTTTTTTTTTTTTTTTTTTGGTTTTTCGAGACAGGGTTTCTCTGTGGTTTTGGAGCCTGTCCTGGAACTAGCTCTTGTAGACCAGGCTGGTCTCGAACTCACAGAGATCCGCCTGCCTCTGCCTCCCGAGTGCTGGGATTAAAGGCGTGCGCCACCACCGCCCGTCATACCAAGATTTTCACTGACTTCCACCACTCTATTTGCCACGGCCTGCAGCTCATTTGGACTTTCAGCAAGTAGTGCTGTATTGTCGGCGAAACACAAGTTATTGATCTGCATGCCACCTATCGGCACGCCTAGCTCCACATCCTCCAGGGCTGTTGCTATAGTTAATTCCCGGAATATATTAAAGAGTGGTGAGAGGACGCATCCTTGCAACACTTCGGTGATTGTCTTTAACTCATCACTTAGTTCTCCACAGACTTTGTCAGATGTGCTCCTCAGATTCGAGCGATTAGAGATGGGCAGGTCATTTATTAACAGGACCAGGGGAAGTAAAGCAGAGATGGAGACAATACTGCGACAAGAAACATCTTGGCAGCCACTCAAACACCAAAGACGATGAGGAAATATTAAATATTGACAAGAGCAAGATAGAGGAAGCTATCAAGAGAGTGAGAGACAGGAAGGCCCCAGGAGTGGATGACATCACAGTGGAAGAGCTGAAGACAGCTACAGTAGGCTCGGGGGCCGAGGCTTCTCAGACTCTTCAGGGAGATATGGGAACACAAAGAGATTCCCATGGAATGGAAGCACTCGGTCATAATTCCCACATACACGAAGGACAAGCTGGACTGCTCAAATTACAGGGGCATTAGCTTGTTGTGCCATAACAGCAAGATCTCCATTATCCTACAAAGGATCAAGGGCAGAACAGGAAATCCTAGCAGAGGCCCAGTGCGGATTCAGAGCTAACAGGAACACAATTGATCAGATCTTCACTTTGAGGCAACTGGCAGAAAAATATGAAGAATTTAGAGAAGACTTATATGTCTGTTACATTGACTTCAGGAAGGCATTCGGTAGCATTTGGAAGAAAGGACTTTGGGAAACAATGAGGTTTTACAGGTGCCCAGAGAAAATTATAAGGATACTAGAAAATGCCTACAAAGAAACCTTTGCACCAATCAGAGCACCACACTCAGCAACACCATAGGATAAGCACCAGCCATCTCAGTTCTGCTTGGTTCTTTGCTGTGCCCCATTCTGAGCACAGTGCTAGGGACTGACTGCTCCCTCAGCATGGCTGGATTCCCAACACATTACCAAAACCTTCCATCCGGAGTCCACTGACCAGAAAAGCTATGGCCTGGTTTGTTTGTCTCTCTCTTCCCCATATCAGATACTCTGGTACACTCTGAACTGCCCGAGATATCTGGACACCAAGGGACATATTACAGAAAAGACCTGGTATTGTTCCAGAGAGGTGGCAGTCACACACTCGGCATGGCTACCATCTTGAGCTTAGTGTCACCAAGATAAGACTCCTTGCCACACCCTGGTGCAGTCAGCTTGCTGCCAGAATGACTTTTCTGATTCCTCTGCCAATGATGAGCGCCACTGTCAGTAGTAGCAGCAGCTAATGCTTAACAATCCCTTACCCTCGTCTGAGCTTCAGAGTGGTGACCGTACCCCAGACACTGTCCCCGGTTTCTTCTTAGCCACAGCTTGTCACCCTCACACAGAAGGGTCAGATCTTCATCATCTAAGCTTCTCCCACCAGCTATCTGACACCAACCTGGGCTTGAGCCACAGGTTTCCCAGCCACCCGGAGCCTGACCCTTTCAGGGGCTCACTTGGAAGCAATGCAGCACCCACAGCAGCTTTTGGCACTTAGAGGCACGAAAATGTCCTGGGAGCTGCAAACTGTGAGCTGCTGCTTCGAACTTCTGGCTCTTGGACTCGGTTCACGGCTCCCGTCTCTCTCAGGCTCATGTTCAGAGCTGGGCTCTGGTGATGGGACAAGGCGGGAAAGGGCTTTTGCTTCTGTTCTGAACAAGTTCAGGGGACTTGTCTTTTGTTTTGAGATAGGGTCTTTCTATGCAACAATGTAGACTAGCCTCAAACTCACTATGTAGCCTAGGCTGGCTTCAAATTCCTGATTTTCCTGGCTCAGCTTTCCATGAGCTGACTGAGATTACAGATAGGTTCAATCTTGTCCACCTCGAATTTGTGTTTGTTTTAATCTTTTGAGATAGATTCCTGATAGCCTCAAACATCTGAGCCTTCTGTCTCCACCCAAGTGTTAGGATTATAGGTAGGTGTTACTACCCCATCAAACTTAGGGGTTGCCAGAATTTTCTAGATCCTTTCATCTGAAGCTCCTGCATAATTGCCTCCAGCTTCTGTATGGTTTCTGTGGGTTTGGCCCAGGTAGGAGAAGCTGTCTCAGGCTAGGAAAAGAGCTAGGGGCAGGGCCTGAGGAAGCTGTTGCTTTGCCTTTGACCCTAGGATTTTTTTCTATGACATAAATACCTTACTGGTGGATGGCAGTGTTCTTTGGTTTTCTAGCTTGAAGGTCTAGGGTGTTGGAAAAATCAAACAGTGTGAGAATTCAGCTGGTAAAGCAGGGCCGCTCCTACAGACAGGTGTGGCACTGACACTGATTTAGTGACGGAATAGCTGCCAAGCATGTGCAAGACTCGGCCAGCACTCCAAATAAGTAAATGATTAATAAAGCCGGGGCATGGCGGCGTACACATGGGCTCTTGAGGAAGAGGCAAGCGGATCTCTTTTGAGTACAGCCTGGTCTACATATTGAGTTCCAGGACAGTCAGAGCGATAAATAATAAGGGAAATCCTGTCTCAAAAAGAAATGTATAAACAGTTGAGACTGTATCAATGAGACAAGGAAACAAATTCCTATTCCTTAGCAGGCCATGGGGCAGCAGCTTGCCAACACACTCCCATTTGGCTAAGGTGAGGTCAGTATTCTTCCCATTCTAAAACTAAGGGAAATGAAGCCAAGCAAGATGTAGGCTGGCCAACTTGAGTGTGACACAGGAGTCTGGCTCTGTCTGCCCTGCTGCCCCTGACCCGTCAGAGTCCTCTGAGCATGGGCTGAGATTGTGACTGTCAAGTGCTCCTTAAATGGTTCCCTGGGAAGTAAAGGAGAGGGTCACTGAGTTTTTGCCAAGGTTCCCTGCCAAGCAACTGTGCTAAAAAAACATCTTTTCCTCCCCAGGATGTTAGTAGGAGGCAAACAGATTGTTACTGCTTTCTGGCTTCTTCCAGATGATGGCAGTGGACTGGCCCTGGCTCAGGAAACAAAGCAATCTGGGAGGGCCAAGGCCACAGGAGAAGGCTGAGTCCCGGGGTTGGGGGTGGGTGGTTGCTCTGTAGCACAGGGCTGATGGGAAGGCTTCTTCCCTACTAAGATACCAAGGTTTCCACTTCGTTCTTTATAGCATGATCCTGGAGCTGCTTTTAAAACTCAGTGCTCAGTCCCTGGACATCTTGGGCACACCATGTTCCCATACTCTGCCCACAAATGTCTACCCACTAAAATGTCCTTATCTATCCCTCCCAGCTTTTCTGTTTTTTTAGTAGCTCTCCCTCCCCTTTTCAGACAAGTTTTCTGTACACAGCCCAGGCTGACCTCAAGCTTTCAAACTTGTGATCCACCTCCCTTTGCCTCCCAGGTGTAAGGCTTAAAGGCGTGCGCTGTGACACACAAGCAGCAAACCCTACCTTTGCAAAGAGCCTGCCCTGTTTTTCCAACAAGAGATAACCTGCAGGAGCTGGAGTGGTGACTCAGCCGGAAGAGCCCTTGGAGAGGACCGGAGCTCCGTTCCCAGCCCCGACATCAGGTGACTCAAAATCGTCTGGAAGTCCAGGGCCAGGCTATCTGATCCCTTTTCCGACACTTGAAGTGCACACACCCACATCGAAATAAATCTTTAAAGAAACACTCTCATAGCAGGTAGCAGAGATCATAATCTGTGGCAATCACAGCACTTGAAAAAGACTTGAGGCCAACTTGTGCTACATGGTGAAAACTGTCCCTTTTTTTTAATTCCTTCTTTGCCTCCTTTTAATTACATATATGTGTGTGGAAGTTATAGGACAACTTTCATGAATAAATATGTTCTCTGCTTTTACCATGAGTTCCAGGGATCGAGCTCAAGTTATCGGGCCTGTTTAAATAATTCAATTTCCGCCTATTTCCAGCATGACTCTAGTATCCTCTCTCTGCATAAAGTGATATAGATAAGGTTGGTGTTTATTGGCTAAGTAACAGGCATCAAGCATTGTGTGCACTTGATGTGACATATGATCTATTCCTCATCACATCTGTCTTTTTTTTTTTTTTTGCAGGGTGCGGTTGAATGTTTATTCAGGGAGTTATGGAGGAGGAAGGGTGAAGGGGGGGACAGAGAGAGAGGGAGGGAGAGAGAGAGAGAGAGAGAGAGAGAGAGAGAAAGAGAAGGGGGGGAAGCAGAGAAGTGGGAAGAGAGGCAGAAGTGAAGCTGCCTCTCCCAGAGGAAGATGGAAAAGAGCCACATCTGTCTTTCTTATACCCATTGGACAGATGGAAGAACTGAAGTTCACTTAACGTGACATATGATCTATTCCTCATCACATCTGTCTCTCTTATACCCATTGGACAGATGGAAGAACTGAAGTTCACTTAATGTGACATATGATCTATTCCTCATCACATCTGTCTCTCTTATACCCACTGGACAGTTGAAGGAACTGAAGTTCACTTAACGTATGATCTATTCCTTATCACATCTGTCTCTCTTACACCCATTGGACAGATGGAGGAACTGAAGTTCGGAGAGGCCTGCAGTTAATAGGAGAGTTATCGTTTGAGCCTCCTTCTTTCTGACCATAGAGTCCATGTTGGTTGTCATTTCAACTCTGTTTCCTACTTCCTTAGGAAGTGGCCATTTTCCTGGTAGGATGAAAACACCTGAGGATACAGCTTGGTTTTCCTCTGTCCTCAGAGTCTCTCAGATGCTGGGGTGGTGGGAGTCCCGAACTCAGGGATTACTCTATGGATGCAGAATCGAATGCAATTCTTCCTTTTCTGTTTTTTTTTTTTTTTTTTGATTTTCGAGACAGGGTTTCTCTGTAGCTTTTGGTTCCTATCCTGGAACTAGCTCTTGTAGACCAGGCTGGCCTCGAACTCACAGAGATCTGCCTGCCTCTGCCTCCTGAGTGCTGGGATTAAAGGCGTGCGCCACCACCGCCCGGCCAATTCTTCCTTTTCTACCTTCTCTTTTTTACAGAAACACACACTAGGACCCTCTTTATAAGAGGCTGGAGAGATGGCTCAGAGGTTGAGAGCACTGACTGCTCTTCCAGAGGTTCTGAGTTCAATTCCCAGCAACCACATGGTGGCTCACAACCATCTGTAATGAGATCTGGTGCCCTCTTCTGGCATGCAGGGATACATGCAGACAGAACACTATATACATAATAAATATCTTTTAAAAAAAAAGAGAGATCATGGTCACACTGCCTGCCACATACACCCCAGTGGAGAAATAAAGTCGTTTCATTGACAACTGACTGATTAGTTGGCAGTTGAGTGGGAGATAAAAGAGAGGGACAAAGGAGGAAGAAGAGAAGACTAAATGACCAGGGAAGGAGCTGAGGTGGGAACAGGGCTCAGGCTGAACTGGCCAGCTTCAGCAGCTCGAATAGTATGAGAGACTGGACCTCACTTGCAATCTCAGCTCTCTCCCAACAGCCGAGTTGGTGCATCTCTCTCTACTTCAGTTTCCTCTCATGGAAATGGGCACGTGGTAATGGCACTGTCCTTGCTAGACGTTGGACTTTTGCCAGGAGAATGAAACTGTGACTGAAGGAAGGACTGGGTGACTCCTACAGGACATTGTGGCAATGCCATTAGTACCCTTAAGAGGACTGTGAGCTGGGCGGTGGTGGTGCACGCCTTGAATCCTAGCACTCCGGTGGCAGAGGCAGGTGGATCTCTGTGAGTTCGAGGCCAGCCTGGTCTACAGGTGAGTTCCAGAACAGTCAGGGCTACTGAAGAAAAAACAACCTGTTAACTGTGAGAGGATCGATCGCCTCAGCCTAACAGCTATGAAACATGAAGTGACTGGGTCAGAGAAGTCTTGGGGCAGCAGGGAATTTACAGAATCATGGCCATAAAAAAGCAATCGAAGACACTATCTTACTCCAAGATATGGTAGAATGAGTTGCTGGTCTTGGGTCTGTACCTGGCAGAGGGATGCTGGGAGTTGTAGTGTTGCAAGGGAACAACATTTCACCCTTTTGGTTTGATTAAAAAAAAAATTGGGGGACCTTAAAGGGTAGGGAATGGGGGCGTAGTCCAGTCTCTCATGGCTGCTTCCTGCTGACTTTGGGCGTTGAGGGGTCCAGGGAATGTCTGATTATCTTGGCAATGTCCCATTGGCGTTTGTGGTCGCTGGTGTAGTTGGTCACTGATGTAGTTGGTCAATGATGTCCAGGGTTGCTGGCTGGTGTAGTTGGTCAATGATGTCCAGGGTTGCTGGCTGGTGTAGTTGGTCACTGATGTTTGAAGTCCTGGCTGTCGTCTGAGGCGGCTGATTGAAGAAATCTGTGTGGCTTTTCCTGAGTAGCTGGGTCATCATTAAGATGCTGGAAGGCAAAAGTTGCATTAGTAAAAGAAAAAAAATTAAAAGAGGGGGGGGGAATTTTTGGAGAGCTGGGTGAAGAGGGGGGGGAGAGGGTCTTAGGATGTCCGGGGTTAAGAAATGATAAAAAAAAATTAAGTGATACTTATTCCTTTGTGTTTGATCCGTTGGGCTGGCATCCCGGAGCTTAAGGAAACTGTCTTAAAAGAAATAGATTCTAACCATACATCTCTTAACATTTCAGGGGCCACTGCTGCAGGCAGCGGCTGGCCTGTTACGTAAAAGAGCTTTGTAGAGGAGAATCTGCTTACCACTTGCCTTCGTATTTGATGGGGGTACCTGTAACGACAGCTAGACGGTTATTTATGAATTTAAAGAAGGGAGGGTGTGTTAACACAGCGACGGATCGGGACCATTGTTGTCCTTAGACTGTAGTAGGGGGAACTGAATCCGGCGTCCTTTGGAACCTAAGAGAACAGGGTCCGGTTTGGGTCACCGTGTATGAAGGATTATCTTGAGCTGTGGAGACAAACGGTTAAGTGAATATTTGGTCCTGGGATCTGACTTTTGGCAGATCTGACAGGAGGCTGCTGTAGCTTTTAGGAGCCTGATATCCTTAGGTGTAACAAAGGGAGAGTGGTGGTTAGTGACAGCGGGAGCCTAGAGGGGCCTTGGAAGACCGAGGGGGAGGCATAGGACAGGGAGGAGAAGCTCCAAGCTGCCTGTGTGGCCTGTGGCGGAGAGGAGGCAGGGAAGAATCGGAAGACACGCACGACCTGTTGCGGGAGAAGTGGGGCGAGGCTGGCCCGGAGAAGGAACGGTAATGGGTGAGCTGTCGCTGTCGCTCAACTGGGGGGGGTGTGGAGGCAGGGGGGTTGAGGTTTGTCTGCGGGATCCATAGCGGCGGCGGGAGCAGAGGGTCCCCGGAGGGATGGCATTGCACCAGCCTTCCAGATGTGGGGGTTGGTTACAGAGCCCACGACCGAAACGAAGTCTGTCCGCAAAAGGTAACTGGCCCGAACCCAGCTACCATACGGGGGGAGGAAAAGCCCCGGCCCCGGCCCCGGCTGGGAGGAGACAATTACCGCGAACACGGCAAGCCAAGAGCGCTGGCATCCCGGGCGTTCTTGGGGCATGCTAACTCTTAACTGCCCCGACCCAGCAACCGTCCGGGAGAGAAAGTCCCGGCTGAGAGGAGGCGATTAAGCTCTTTAGGGCACAGGGCCCGGAGGTGCCACAAGAAGCGGCCCGAAAGCGGACAGGAAAAAAGTTAGAAAAAAAGGAAGAAAAAAGAGAAAAAGCCCGGAGCACCGAACTCGGGTGAGCGGACTGAGCGTTTTGGCCGAGGGCAAAAAACTGGGGGAGGCGGGTTAGCAACCTAGCCCTAGCCCGAGGTGCGCAAAGAAAGCCGGCCGGACAGTCTTTGAACGCCCCAGGGGGAAGGAAGTGAACCCAGGGTAACTCACGGATCAGGATGAAGCGGTGGAAATGGCCGTGGGAACAGGTGGTGGTGAGCGAAGGCTGTCAGTTCTCTAGACCTTGTCGGTGAAACCCAGAGGCAAAGCCTCGGGCACTGGACGGAGAGGTCTCCGGGTCGATGCGGCACCAAATGTTGTTCTTAATTTCTGCGGGTTAGACGAGGGTTACGCTAGAAAAGACACAGACACGCGGCGGTACCACGTGGTACACTTTTTAATGGGAGGGGAAAACACACTAGGAAAAGTGAAAGGAAGGGACAAAGGGAAGGGACAAGAAGGGAAGGGAAGGGGGCGAACTCGTGGCTTGTCCTTGCAAAGGCTTCTGGGAAATGTGTCCCGCGCTTGCGTGCGCTGGAGTCCAGAGGGATGCTGGGAGTTGTAGTGTTGCAAGGGAACAACAACCCACCCACCACTAACTTGGTGGCATTATTCCTTTCGCATTCTGCCCCCTTCAAACCAGTTCTTCACATTTTTGCCTTGTTTGGGTTTTTTTGTTGGTGTTTTGTCTCACTATGTTATCTACATATGTTCCCTCGCTGGCTTGGAACTTGCTATGTAGACCAGGTTGGCATCAAACTCATAGAGATTCACCTGCCTCTACCTCCCAAGTGCTGCGGTTAAAAGTGAATGCCACCATATCCAACTAAGATGCAAAAAAAAGTGTTTCATTTTTAATTTTGTTTGTTTTATGTGTGTTTTCATGCACAAACACACACACAGGAGTACAGTGCCCAAAGAGGCCAGAGGCATCAGAACCCCTGGAGCCAGGGTTGCAGGTAGTGTTGAGCTTCCCAATGTAGGCGCTAGAAACCATGCATACTTCAATTCTCTGCAGGAGCAGCAAGCCCTCCTAACCCCTGAGCCATCTCTCTAGCCTCAAAGTTAAGATATTTGAAAGAGGGACTGGTAGTTTCTCCCTTTGACTATCAGACTATTAAAGCAACGGTCTCCAAGAAATTAGACTTCCCCAGAATTCTCAGAAGAGTCCCTCAGGAAAAGCCTGGTAATGCCTGGTGCCAGCCAGGAAGAGTTTGTCTCCCGGAAGCAATCCTACAGCATTCTCAACTCCTCAGACCACCATTGAGAATCAAGAGACTGAAGCCAGACCAGGATGAGAGGACACACCCCACCCAGGACTGCCTAGTTATGCTTACCTTTTGCCCTCTATTTAAACCTAAACATCACGTCAGGGCCCCCAGGGACTTGACCAGGGGTGGGGGCAGTGCCACTAGGTCTCATTATTTGTTCCTCTTCCCACGTGGCCACACAGAATAACTGTTTTCTCTGCTTTTCACTATTACTAGCTGTTGGGGCTTTAGGTTTGACACTGTAATAGTTTAATGTGGAAGGCGACCTTGGCAGGTTGGAGCCCAGGGTACCACAAGTCACACTATGCAACAGAGCTCACTGGGAGGTTTATTGGAGGGAGGTGCAGAGGTGGCCTCTGAGCTAGAGCAGAAGGAAAGAAAGAGGGGCAGGAAGGGCTTGCTTTGTATAAGGGAACAGCGCACGCACATATGGCGAGAACGCTACTTAGTGGCTAAGGTGTCACATGTTGGCTGCTGCTGACTAGTCCTGCTAGGCCCCTGAGAGAAGCCAGGATGCATGCCTGAATGCTGACACTAACAACTCTTTACCCGGGTGGCCTGTGGCTGAAGTGTGGGTGAAAGGGTAAGTTGCAGCTTGAAGTCACGTGTCCTGTGAATCCCCAGGCCCTGGTCCTGTCAGGGCTCCTCTCTGGGCCTGTTTGTCTGCTCGGGGGACTACGGGGATAAGAATTCCTGGGAGGGTGATGAGAACAGACAAAGGCCTGGAGCTGTTTTCTTTTGGGTAAGGTAGCTATTGTTTCGAGATAAGATCTCACTATTTAGCAGAAGTCAATCCCCGCCCGCCCTCAGCCTCTGGAGTGCCTAAGGGGATCAGGCCTGGGAGCTATTCTGGCAGCGCCCTGTGCTTTCTGCCTTCTGTGCTGTAGGCCTGTGTTATCTCTAGCTGTGGCTTGTGTCTCCTCCACCCCAGGCCTGAGGTGAAGATACAGAGAAATGGCTAGAAAAAGTTGGGACCAGGCTCTGTCCTCTGTCAGGTTCCCTTCGCCTTACCCCTTCTCTTTTCCTACCTCAGACCCTTTCCTTCATCTGCTTTCAGCAGAAACTAGCTTCCTCTGGAAGGATGGTTTGGGGTCAGGCAAGGGTGGGCATCCATCTTGTCCTACAGTGGGGCTTTCTCTCTTTTCTCCACCACAAGGGTAGCCCCCCCGAAGTAAAGCCGCTGTCACACTACAGCTGCACCCCTGGAGCACAGTGCCACGTCGGGCGGAGAGCAGGTGCTCAGCAAATACTTCATCATGCCAGGCATAGGATGCTCTGGGAGGGGCAGCAGAGAAAGCTCTGGACCTCTGCCATGCCTTACATTAGCAGTATCTTCTCCAAGTCCCACAGTCAGCCCCCTGGGACACCACGGGAGCTATCTGAATTCCGGTCACCGCTTCACCTTGAGAAGGCAGCCTCAGCCCTCACCAAGCAGTAATTGACGTCTCGGTGGTGCCAGGAGCTGCCCCGTTAATATTTAATGTGGCCTTACTGCCGCAGAGCTGCAGGCAAGAGGAGCTGGAAGGGGCCATGTCTGGGCTCTGTGGAGCCATGGGGAGGGCACAGAGGGGAAAGGCTTTCCTAAGTCACACAGCCTGGCAAATGAGCATTCCGCCAACCCTTTTTAGTCCCTGGCTTAACTCTGAAAAGGCCAGGGCAGCGTGTGGTCTGCAGTGGGACAACAGGACTGCTGACCCAGCCCGAGTCCTAAATAAATGGGGATTAGGGGTTCCTGGGGGACGTTTCCTGGAGACGGTGGGAGGGAAGAGTGCCGGCGCCAGCCAGACCACCCTGCACAGCTATGGGATCAAGAGCCTCAGTTTACTGTCTGAGGAATGGAGCAAAGACATTCAGGGCTGCTGCATCAGTTGAGGCAAGGAATGCAGAGAATTTGCTAGCATGCGGTGGGCCCTCCACAAATGTGGAACCTCTTCTTCCGAGCATGATGTGAAGGCTCTACATGGATCCGGTGGCCAGGGAAAGAGCATCATGAGACAGGAGGAAAAGAAGCGGGGCACCGAATGACTTCATCGTCATGTCCCTTACCAGGAGAGGTAGAGGGGATGGCAAAGCCCGCAGTGGACGTACCCCCATCATCTGTTGAACAGATGAGGATGCTGAGGATCAAGAAAGCCATGTGGTCCAGATTGTCCCATGCAGATCAGCAGTCCCTCAGGACTTTGCTGGCTGGGAGGTTTATGCAGGGCCACCTGCCTGGGGGAAAGGCAGATGATGTCACAGGCACAACGGCATTCCCTTTGGGGGCCAGGACAATAGCAGAAGCCTCATCTTGCCCACTCCCCACCCCTCCCACCCACCTCCTGGTCCCCTTCTGGTGTATTTTCTCACAAATCTGGGGACCTTCCTTCAGAATGCCCGAAGCCATTCTGGGATCCTACACAGGGACAGAGGGACACTAAGAACGTAGGAGGGGAAGGCAGGGGCTGCTTCAGTGAGGGATGACCCACTGCACATGCTAAGAGAAAACATTGTTATTCGTCTGAAAACTGAGCAATGCAGCCTGTATTTGATAAAGCAGGCAGCCCTGTGTCTACTGCCTTCAGAGAGCAAGACTGGGGTCTTGAGCAGGCGCCAAGGTTATCCCAGCCTTCATTTAGACTCCGCTTCAGACAACTTGAAGATCCCAAACTTTCCTTCCCCTCTGGCCTCTTGGAAGTCATTGTTCCTTCCATAGTGACTCTCTTGTTACCTATTTCTCCCTCTGCCTCTGGGGCTTGACCTGACTCCTCTGTTAGGCCTCTGAAGCACCCTTGCTTCCTCCTGGAAGCTTCTCTAGCCCTAGCACCTCCTGTGGGTCCCCATGGTGTCCTAAGCGGTTTCCTATGTCTGCCTTGTTTACTTAGTAAAAAATAGGAAGTCGGCAAACAGCTCCTGGCACTTTGCCTGCCAACAGCTTCCCTTACTTCATACAAATCTGTGTGTCTACAAGCCCCTCCCTGGACCAGTTAGAATCTCACCTCTTCTGGGCCTTCCTTGGGCCCCAGAATTTTCCTAGCGTTTTTCTCTTCAGCTACCATCCAGGGCAGCAAGGCATCTTTTCATGCCATAAGCTTAGCAAGGCCTTCCTCTTCCCCTCCCCAGAATCTCCTCCAGTGACCCCAGGTGCTAAGTATTGCTGCCCTGTTGCCTGTGGTCCTCAAAAAACACCAGTAAGCGTGGAACACCAAGAGCCAGCAACCAAAATTCTAAGCTGACCCAAAGGCATTCTGTAGGCCTTAAAGGAGCCAGGGAGCTCCTCTCCCTTAAAGCTTGTGTGCTTTTGGAGGCTCTTGCACTCTGTATACCTACAAGGGAGGCAGGGAGACGTCTGTAGTTCCCGCTTAACAAACTAGGAAACTGGGAAAGCGGGGAACTGTGCTGCTCAAGGCTCAGATCGACTTCAGGGTCTTGGCATTGTACTATGGCTGGCTGGAATATTTCCAGTGGAGCTTCATGTGGGGTGCAGACCCTTGCCGAGCACCAGGAACAGACATCTCAGGCTGGAGATTCTCAGCGGTTGAGACTGGAGTTCAGTTCCCAGCACTCATATCTGGCTCACAGCCACTTTTAACTGCAGCTCCAGGAAATGGCACACCCTCTTCTGGCCTCCCAGAGCACTGCTGGAAGTTTGCAGCCTGCCTCGGGACTCCCTTTGACAACTGAGTGTATCTTAACCCCAGGCTGCCACAGGCCTCACAATCTTTGACCTTCATCCTCTTGGAATGGCACTCCTGGACCACCTCTAGGCCACGTGACAGCCAATAGCCAGTGCTAGCTACAGGGCAGCTCGGTGGCTTTCTCCATCCTTCCAGCCCTCCTGCACTTCCAGTTGGATGTATCTGCATGTGTAACCAGGAGAAACAGGCAGAAGATCCACCAAAGTTTAAAATATCTGCTACATGGTCAAAGAGAGATGGCACAATTACTTGTCACCCAGGTATCTGTTTGGTTGCCACCTCCTCAAAGAACCTTTCCTGGTCGTCTTGTACGGCCCCATTCTCCCGCCAACCCCTATCCACGAGTAGTCTATGACTGTCCCATTACTCTGTCCCATTCAATTCGAGTCTTCTGTTACCATCTTGATCCTGATGGAGTCACTCACTGACTCTGCCTTCCACTCGGCTGCAGTTTCCACGAAAGCAGAGCCATCACAGACTGCTCCCCACGTCTCCCCAGTGGCCCGGGTGCTATCTTGGTGTCTGGGACAGGAAAGATGCCTCTAACTGTTGTGGTAGGGAAACGTGCCTGCCCCTTGCTGGTGTGAACTTGCTGGTGTGAACTTTTTACTAGGTCGTCTTCAAAACCAATGCTCTGGGAAGGGCAAGAGGGCGGGCCTAGTGCCTGGGCTCTGGTCCAAGGTAAGAACTCTAGAAAGCCCAAGCTGAACAGGAAAGAAAGAAAGCATCCAGAATATTTATTTTCAGCTTAGATTTGAACTAAGAAAGACACTGGGGCAGGGGGTCTTTCCTCTATTTCTACTGCCCACGCCCTCCTGCTAGGGATGCCGAGTCACTTCTTGGGGAACAACTACTTCAGATTCCTTCACACAAATCCAGTCCTCGGAGTCTGTGCCAAGAAATTGATCCACGACTGTGGCTTCAGTGGAAGAAAAAGTCCACACCCAAGAATGGGAGCGTCAGCTCTCAGGGCAGGCATCGGAGGCTACGCGCTCTGTAGGAGCAGGGAGAGCATGCCCATGGCCCATGGCTAGTGCCCTTGTTTTTAGAATCCTGGGTTAAGACTGTGCAAGGCTAGACATATGACTCAGCACTTAGGAACCCTTACGATCTTGCAGAAGACCTGGGGCTCACTTCCCAGCACATACATGGGGTTCAGAGCCGAATGTGACTCCGTGTCCAGGGAATGTGACATCCTCTCTGTGTCCTCTGAAGGCAGCAAGCACATACAGTACACATATGTACGTGTAGACAGAATACACTCATAAAGTAAAATGAATCTTAAGACTCTGTGACCTTGGGCTTGCTGCTTGGACCTTCTCCCCAGGCTCCAGCTTCTGTAGCTAGGATGAGCATTCTGTGACATCGGGCCCACTCTGCATGCATAGCTCAGCACAGCTCAGATAAACACAGTTAGCCTGACCGGAGGGACGTTAGGAGTATTTCCTCACCTGATTTATGAGAGAGGGACAGAGCAGGGTTTGCAGTTAAACATGGACCCTCTGGGGCACCAGAGCCACAGTTAGGAGCTGACTGGGAGGGACTGAGGTTATGATTTAGGACTCTAGGTTCAGGTGCCTAATTCTCTCTTTAAAATATGATACCCTGGGTGTGGTGGCTCATGCCTTTCATCCCGGCAGAGACACGAGTATCCCTGAGACAGTGTGGAAAGTCCAAGCCAGCCTGGTCTACAGAGCTAGTTCTAGGTCAGCCAGGACTACACAGAGAAATCCTGTCTCAAAAAAATTACGCTTGGGAGCAAATCTATTGACTTACATGTGGTAAGTATATGCTCTAAGACCGAGGGGAACTCCTGGACCCAGAGTATTTAATTATACTTTATTTATTCATTTATTTATTTATGAGACAGGGCCTTATGCTGTAGCCCAGGTTGGCGTAGAATTCATTCTGTTGCCGGACAGTAGTGGTGCACACCTTTAATCCCAACACTCGGGAGCCAGAGACAGGCTGAGTTGATCTACAAAAGGAAATTCTGTCTCGGAAAAAAAAAGGAAGAAAGGAAGGAATTGGACCCAAGTTGTCCTCAAACACATGGCAATTCTCCTGCCTCAGCTTGCTGAGCACTGAGTGTAACTAAACCCAGCTTGGGCTGCTAATTTTATTGTCTTCTTTGTCAGGCTAGAAGAGCCCTCCCGCCAGCTTCCTGGAGCTCTCAGCGTGGAGAAGGCGACGATTTGGATATGTGGCCTTGACAAGGATTCAGAAGGGTGGCCAGTCCAGCTCTGGCACCACGTGACACAAAACGAATGACCCGCCTCCTCTGAGCTCTGCTGACTGTAAGCCTAGAGTAAGCCGTTCGGTTTTGTTTTAGGGAAAAGATCCCTGGGTTCTCTCACAATAGCCCTTTAAAGCCCTTAAGTCAGGCGAGACAACATAATCACAAACCCTAGCTTGTGGTTATAAGAATTTGAAAATGAGTTAACTCCTGGCACTTCCAGAGGTTTGTTTTTTCTTCTGCAGAACACAGAAGTCTCGGAGAAAAGAAGGGACTAAGCAGATGCTGCAAGATACAAAATAGACATGAGGAGAAGCCCCCCAGCCCCCCAAAGCCCTCAACAACCAGGGTGGGAACTCCAAGGCTTGACTATGAACTGGCTCAGGAGGTACCTGTCCCTCCTCCCACCCCTTCAAGCAGCCCCATGGATCTTAGCCCACCCCAGGTAGATAGATGGTGACTCAAGTTTCGCAGAGACTGGTCCCTCTGTCTCTGTTGCTATGGCGCTGCAGCATAAACTGACCAATCAGGAAAGAGATCCATATCTGAGCCTCTGTTAAAGCCAGCGCAGGCCTCTTAGCCAATGGGAAGGGCGGCAGAGTGGAGCCGCCATGGAAACCTCAGCAGCAGGTTTAAACCATGTTTTCATGTCTCATTTGCAGGGGCGGGAAAGGGGAGCAGGCTGGGTTTTCAGCATCCCCTGCCCTGTTTTCCCCAAAGTTCACCTCGTATTCCCAGGAAGACATTCAGGAAAGTAGCAGGGGTACACAATCTCTCCCAAGAGTCAGAAATGACTCCAGCTCAGCAGGGCAGTGCTTTAGATAGTCCCTTGTGGCTTCCCTTCACCCCGATGCTCAGCACCACCTGCGTCTATGACCTTAGCCTGTCCCCACAGTTCTGCCCAGCTCCATCTGTCCTAGGAAGAGACTGTGTAGGCTGCAGAAAGATCTCCAGCCCCAAGTAAGAAAAGGAACATTGGACTCACTCCAAAGGGTGTCTTCCAGCTCTGTGGCTCTAGCAAACTGCTGAGCCTCTTCTACGGGCAGGGGGTGCAGGAGGAGGGAGACAAGGGTCTGATCCAGATACCATCTCACTCCGTGAAATTAGCAGACAGAGCAAATGGGTTCCTGCGGTCACATTCTGGACTTAATGTGTTATCGAAATGAATCTATAAGAAACAGCTTTCCAAGGAACAGTCCCATAAATAGTGACAGTGGACATGAACAAGGCTGGAGACACAAACAAGTCTATTTTGCCTGTTAAGTTTTCATTCTAGAGCTTATGCCCAGAGTAGTGATGCTGCCTCTTAAAGTCACACAGCTTGCTTGAATGACCTAAGTCATGACCTAAGCCTTAGGTCCTGTTTGCCTGCATCACGCAACCTCTGTAAGGAGGACTTTCTCCCTTGATAAGCAACCAGGGAGTCACACATCCTAGGACCTTTCATTTTGCAAACATGGACTTAATAACAACTGCAGGGAAAATCATGTCCCAGGCTTTACCCCGCTCCCTCCTGGTTTTCACTCTGTTGCTTGGCAACAGCTCTATCCGGAAACCTGGGTATCATCCTCGGCAACCCTCTCACCCTCATCCTTCCTGGAATCCACTGCTCAGTCGTGACCATTTCATCTCCTAAGTGGTCCTTACGGCCGCGCACTTGTCTTTCCCCTGCCGCTTCACTAGCCCAGGGTTCCATTACATATTTCTTGAACAGCCACACATTGAATTAGCTCAGGTTTCAGCCTTTTATGCTTGCCCATCCCACCTCCAACTGCCATCTCCCATAACCACAGCCCAGAAAACTCTTAAAATTGCCAATCTGATCATGCCCTCTGCTGCTTCCTTCCAAGGATAAAAGTGAGACTCCTTAGCCTGTCTGAGCGGCATCTCTCCTCCCGTCCTGCTCCCCAACTCCATCCTGCCCTTGTGGAGCCTGTCTTCTCTGTCTACAATGTTCTCCACCATGATCCCTGTCACTCTAGAAAGCCCTCCTTGCCCTTCAGCCCTCGGTTCAATAGTTACTTCCTTAAGGAGTTTTCCTGGCCTCTATGACCAGGTTAATTTGCCCTAAGGTGGGTTCTCATGGCTCCATGGCTCCTTTTCTTTTCTTTTTTAAAATATGTTATTTTTTAAAAATGTGTGTGGGTATTTTGCCTGCATGTCTATCTGTGCACATTGTGCATGCCTGGTTCCTGAGGAGGCAGAAGAGGGCTTCAGATCCTCTGGGACTGGAGTAACAGACAGGTGTGAGCTGCCATGGAAGAGCAGCCTGTGCTCTTAATGGCTGAGCCATTTCTCTAGTCTCTACCTTCCATTTATATTATTATTATTATTATTATTTTGTTTTTGAGACAAGGTTTCTCTGTGTAGCCTAGGCTGTCCTGGAACTCGCTCTATAGACCAAGATGGGCTTGAACTCACAGAGATTCACCTGCCTCTGGAGTGCTGGCATTAAAGGTGTGTGCCACCACTGCCTGGTTTTTTACCTCCCATTTTAAGTAGCAGAAAATTTATTTGCTCTAGATCACACATGTAGTAAGTGATGAAATTGGTGTTAAAATACAGGTCTGTCTGACTCCATGGCCGAGATCCTCAATCAGTCCCCCCAAGCCCGAGTAGTGTCTAAGCACTGCCAAGACTGGGACAGCCCATTCAATTACTGACCACGTAACCATCAAAACCACTATAAATCAGTTGATTTGTTCTTTTGCATGTTTTTGTTTGTCTACTTGTTTGTTTTGAGATGAGGTCTTACTCTGTACACCAGGCTGACCTGGAACTCAGAGGTCCACCTACTTCAGCCTCACCAGAGAAGGGAGGAGAGCCACCATGTTCAGCTGACATCAGTTGAAATGTCCCTGTCTGAGACTCCCTCACTAGTTACACACAACAAGAGCAAGTATGTCTCTCTTCTTCACGGCTGTCCGCCTTGTGGAGAGTCCTCTAATGGGCAGGAGCAGAGGGACGGAGGTGTCTGGCAAACCAGCAAATATGTATCCCCATCCTAGCTCAGTCACTTTCCATGGACAGCAAATTTCAAAAGAGAATTAAGTAGGTGATTTTGACAAGCAAGGACACACAGTCATCAATTCCTGTCACCCTGGTTTCATAAAAGAAAGGGCAGGCTGGCACAGAAAAATGTAGGACAGACAATCTCGGAATTAATTTAGCTGTGTACAAAGTCCCCATGTTGTCCCCTTTGTTCTCATTTCGCCGTGTCCCAGTGTGGACTCTGTCGGAGGCTGGCCCAGGTCTGCAGAACCTCTGCTCTGACCCAGTAAAGAATGTGTCATGAGGCAGAAAACCAGAACACAGAGCTCCAGGGTCAGGGGGGTTCATCCTAACCCTGATTCAAGAAGGAAGGAAAAGTCTTTGTGTCTGGCACACAGACAGGTGGCCAGACAGACTTCACCACACTGCGGCTTCGTGTCCGGCTTTGTGGGTCACAGCCTCTGTCTCTTAGCACTGAGTACCCAAGACCAAAGCCCGGCAAGTGGCGCCCACTGGAGGTCAGGCTAGCCCTTCTAGCCTCATGACCTGATGTAAGGACAACAAATGATCCCCTGCAAGGATTTCTGGGCTTGAGCTCCCTCACCACTCCACCCATTCAGGATCTCACCCATTATTTACCTTTTAGCATAGTGCAAAGTATTGTGTCGGCCGGGAAGGGAAAGGATGGTTTGGCCTCTGCTCTTGTGGAGGTCAGCCCGCGACAGAGGCACAGAAAATTCAAACAGAGGGAAGAGTCTAAAGCTGTGGGGGTTGTGTTACCTCAGAGCACGGAACACATCTAGTGTGATGATAATGTGGACTATCCAGTTACAGGAGGCAGAATTACTCGAGAGAGGCCTCTGGGCATGTGGATGACGGATTATCTAATTAAGGTTTACTGAAGCAACAGACCTATGCTGTATATGGGCAGTGCCATTCCATGGGCTGGGATCTCAGCCTGGACAGACAAGAGAAAACAAACCAGGCACCAGCCTTCTCTGCTCTCGGCTTCCTGACTGACTGTAATGTGACCAGCTTCCCCAAGCCCCTGCCGCCAAGGCTTCCCTGCCACGACAGTCCCTCCAAGCAGGAGCTGAGAAAACACTTCCTTCCATAAGTTGCTCTGTCGGTACCACTCCAATACACGATACTATTGTGTCACAGAGATAAGGCCAGAAATGTGTACCCTCGGAGTATAAAATGGGGGACTTCCCCTGGTCGCTGGATTGGGAGGCTGAGGTGGAAGGAAGACCGGGCATTAAGTCGATGAAGAAGAAAAAGCACCTTCTGGGCAGGCGAGTGTTTAGGGAAACAACACAGCCTGACTCACTCAGAGCTGGGATCAGCAGTGTGACTGCAGAGGGCTGACCCTCGGGAACGGCACTTACCCTGAGGTCAAGGAAAGAGACCCAAGGTCTACTTGCTACTTAAAGAGTTGGGTTCTTTTATTAAGTGGACCCGGACCGTGAAAAATGATACAATGTACATGTTATTACTCAAAGACAGACAGAAAAAAGTAATTGCCTCTTTAAGAAAAACTGGGTGCTGGAGAGATGGCTCAGTGATTGCGAGCGCTTGCTGCTGCTCTTATAGAGGACCCGATTTGATTCCCAGCACCCATATGGTGGCTCACAGCCATCTGTAACTCTAGTTCCAGAGGATCTGATATCCTCTTCTGACTCCCAAAGGCATCAGGTATGCATGTGGTACACAGACATACACACAGACAGAACATGCATACACATAAATAAGTCTAAAATAAAGTCTGAAAAGGAAGTTAAAACAGTTGGTGATGGTGACGATAACAATTTAAAAATGACAGTGGCATTGGGTGTGATGGCTCGAGCCTGTAATCCCAGTGCTCTCTGAGGGAGGAGAACAGAGAACTAAGCCAGCCTGGGCTGCACAGCAGGATGCTGCCTCAAACAAACAATAATCATAAGAGAATTAGCATTGCTACGCAGGCACCCAGTGTACTGTGGTAAACACTCTCCTCGTCCTTCCTTGCTCTTAATGGTGCCTCCAGGCGATGGGCACTGCTATTACCCCACATTAGAGTCAGCAAATCTGAAGCACCAGAAAGTTAAAGCGGCCCAAATGGAAGACAACCGACAACTTGGGCTTTCTTAGAGAAGTCCCACTGGCTGGTTGGGGTTTTTGTTGTTTGTTTGTGTTTGTTTGTTTTGGCTCTGGTGTTAGAGATCAAGCTCAGGTCCTCGTACAAGCAAGGCAAGCACTCTACTGCCAAGCTACACAGTCCCAGACCAAGAGAGTGCCCCTTAAGGAATTTATAGGACAGGACAAGTCTGTCCTTTTACAGACGTGGGCCTAGGGTAGACTTAACTGTAACTTAGGCTCTAAGAAAGTCAGTCACGGCATCCGTGTGGAGGTCTGAAGACAACGATGAGGGGTGGCGCTCATCTTCTGCCTTGAGGGAAGGCCTCTTCTGTGTCTGCTGCACTGTGCGATCCGGATCAATGACCTGAAAGCTTCCAGGTGGCTCCCAGCCTTCACGTCCCATCATCTCCTGGATGAATGCTGGGGTTCCAGATGCATGCCTTTGCATCCAGCAATGCGGAAGGACCAGTTTAGTTGGGTTGCATGGATAAAGGTGAGGATGCTGAAGAAAGGTCGGTTACAATATGTTTTTGCTAATGGATCAGATGAGGGGGTGCGGGAACGGGAAATGTAGGATAATTCCAAGGCTTTCTGCCTGAATAACTGGGTAGATGATGGTATGGTTACTAAATTGGGGAAGACTGTGGGAGGAGCAGGCTTCAGGGGAGCTGGGGGCAGGGCGCACAGCTAAATCAAGAGTTGTGCTATAACACATACCGAGTTTGCCCTTCCTCCAAGATCTCTAGTGAAGGACCAGGGAAGCAAGTGAGTATTGGAGGCAGGTACCCAGGAGATGGAAATTTGGGTCCCGCAGCGTGCTGACTGCGTAGAGGCGCAGGGCACAGTCAGGGCATGAGAAAAGAGGAGGAAGAAGACCAGAGACCCAGGCTGGCCCAGCTCCACTGACCAACCCCAACCTCAGACAAGTTGGTTCCTGATTCAGGACCCTCAGTTTCCCTCTTTAGACAAAGCAGTGGCCAGCAAGGTCATTCTGTGATGCTTCTGAGGACTGGCAGCCACCCCCACAGCCACTTGCCAGAGGACGAGACCAAAGTTCTGAGCCACTGCCAACAAGTGAAACCCAAAATAGAGTAGAACACAGCCCAAAAGCCCTCCTTCCGGGGTAAAGGGCTGTGTGGGCAAGGTCATGGGGACCTGGAATAGAATCCAAATTCTTAACACTTGCTGGTAAGGTGCCCATAATTCTTGGTTACTTACCTGCAAAATCAGCTGGTAATATCCACTGTGCCCCAGGCGTGGTGTTGTATACCTGTAACACCAGCAGTGAGAGGCTGAGCCAGGACTGTGAGGTAGAGACCATTCTTGGCTAGAGAAAGATGTTGTCTCAAAGTATGACAAAAAAAAAAAAAAAAAACCAACCAAATCACACACACATGCACACGCACGCCCACACACAATACACTAACACACACACACACACTCACACACGCGCACACACACATGCACACACACAGAGTGGGGACTGCTAATAGAATTAAATAGGCCAAGCAGTGTCCTGCACAACCCCATTCCAAGAGTCCCTGTGATCCAGGCATGTGAGCTCTTTGCTTTATGGAGATTGCTTCCCTGAATCAGCAGAGGAAGGCCAAGGTGGCTCTACCCTTACAGAGAAACGAGTTCTTGCTGCTGGTCAGACCTGAGGGCTCCAGTACTGTGCCATCTGCAATAGCTGCCCCTGAGTGGAGTCGGCACAGACTGACTAGGTCACGGCAGGATTCCTGCACTATAGAACACACCCCCACAGGGCTCTGAGTGGTATCAGTGGCCCAAGCTGCTAGCAGAATCTTGTTTCAGGCCCTCTGCTGCCTCACAATGCTCGCACACCACCTTATCCTTCCATCTGAAAGTTAAGGGTGGGGCCCTCTGGGAGCCACTGCAGGAACTGTGAAGTCTCCTTCCTCTTGCAACTGAAGAAGTCACTGACCAGACGCCGTGAAGGCTCCTCTGTCCGGCATGCTAGGAATGAAGAACAGAGCCACTCGGATCCCTCTCTATGTGTGCTACAGAAAGCTGCTGAGATGCGGGTATCAACGAGAGGATGGCCACCAAACACGGACGGTGAGGGAGCCAGGAAATGATGCCTGGATCTCACTGCAGAGCGTTTGGCTTGAATCTGCTAGGAGATGGGCTTGTAGCAAGACTCATTTCTCTGAGTCTCAATCATAAAAACTGATTGAAGGTTTCAGTTATTGGGGTGCTTCAAAAGGATGTAGATTTGGAGAGAGCCCAAGATACGTGTGGAGGGATGCACACAGCCAGCCCCCAGCAGTCGTGGTCCCCCAAACCAGGCTGGCTCCTCCTTGTTTCAGCAGGCTGGCTCTCTTTGGTTCCTGCAGAAGACAGATACTGGGGAGGTGAACATGCCTCGCCTTGTGATAATGGTTCCGCCTTTCACTTCTGCTTTGAGGTGAGACACGTCCTGTACGTCACACCATGCAGGAGCACTCCTGTCCTCAGTGCCAACCACCCACAGCGCTCTGTGTGGTACCCAGGAACGGGAAGGACTGGAGACATGACCCTGACCACACTGCAGAAGGTCCAGGCCCCAAGCCTTGCTCTTCCGTCCTGCCCAAGGCATTTTCTTCTCCTTTGCCCATCTCTCATTCTCTCTAGCAAGGAGAGTTCTGGGGCTGAAGGTTGCTCTTTTCTGCCATGAGTTGTCCCAGGAAATTAATTTCATTTGCTGGAGACTAGGTTTCTCCTGAAAGGGTTCTACCACCTGCTGCCTCCCACAGTGCTGTCCTCGGACCTGCACGTCTCTGGGATTCCACACACAGGCAGTTCTTGCTGTTCTCTCTTCTGTTTTCTTTCTTTGTCCTCTGTCCTTTTCCAAGCTTCAGGCTGGCTGGTGGCATTTGAGGTTCTTTGTGCCCTTGTCAAGCATTAGAAATGGAACATTTGGCTTCCAGGCAAGGCATATGCATGGCACCTTCTTAAAACTTATATTTCTGGGCTTGGGTCAGGGGTGTAACTCAGTGGTGGAGTGTTTGCTTAACATGTGTGAGACCCTGGGTTAGAACCTCAGCACTGTAATAAAATTCCCTGAGCACCATGCACCATCCAGACAGCTATACAAGGATCCTCACCATGGCCTCAAGGCCTCTCTGAAGGGGGCCTGAGATACATGAGCTCCAGGTTTGAACCAGCCGGTGGTGAACTGACTGCTCGGACCGCACAGGTTTCTGCACTGGCAGGAAAGTGAGGGGAGAACAGCGTGATGTGAGCAGGGTGTGGCGCCACACACCTAGAATTTGGGCCCCTAGAGACAGAGGCAAGAGGACTATGGGTCTGAGGACCCCAATTCAGTCAAAAAATAAAATAATGGCCCATGCGGTGGCTCAATCCTCACAGCCCCTGTCTCCAGGTTCTCGCAACAGGCCTCTGAGTGATGCAGTGAAGATTTGATTATTCCCATTTGTCACCATGGAAACAGATGCAGATCAGATGGATGGGGTGGGGGAGGGGGACCGACACAGGATCACACAGTGAGGAAGCAGAATACTGAACCTGGGAGCAGGGCTTCTGGCTGCCTGAGGAGAAACGGGAAGGTTTGGGAAGAAGGCAGTTCCCCTGCTGTCCCCGGCTACTACCCCAGAGTGTGGCTGAGGTTGTCCAATCGGGATCCCATGGGGGCTAGGAACAGCAAAGCCTGAGAGATGAGTGAGGCCCCACCCGGTGTAACCCAGAAGCAGGTTGGCTCAGGGTTCCCAGACAATGGGCCACTTGTCATACCAGGTTGTAGCCTGGAACTTGAAAACTCTACCCGGGCTGCCACTGAAGTCAAGTCATTGGAAGTGCAGGCTGGGGTGAGGGGTGGGACAGGCTAAGACTCCCCCCCACACACACCTTTTCTCTGATTTCAGTTTTTTTTTTTTTTTAGTTCACTAATCTGGTGCCAGAGCATTCTGTCCCACTTCCCCTTTTCCTACTAAAAGAGTGTCTTTTTTGAAAACTCATATATCGCCCAAACGCCATTTCCCACCGTCCCCTCCTGTTCCTGTGACTCTTCACCCAGAGCAGAGAGAGCTCTTCTACAGTGCCACAGTGACTACCGGGCCTCTGTACTCCTTCCGCTTCCTGGGCTCGGCTGAGCGAATGAGTCTGGCCAACCGTAAAAGAACCCCCAATTTATGAAGTCCCTCCAGCGGAGCGCGCAAGGATGAACACGATGTCTTCTTTGCCCCCCACCCCCCAGCAGCTCTGGAGAGACAAGCTTCAAGAACAAGGAATATGCAGGAAAAACATGTGAGCCAGGCCTCAGCATGTGAGCGGTGAACAACACCAGGACTGCCTGCAACTTGCTTTGTGGCGAAAACGGTCTGTGTCGTTCAGGCCTTGCAACCCCGCAAGCGCAAGCGAGTCACGATGACAGGTTCAGAGTGAGGGCTGCCGTCAAGGAAGGTGGCCAGTGGTTTCTCTTCTACAGGGGAAATCAGATCAGATCCTTGATTCTTTCTCCTCCTCTCCCCTCACACCCGGCCTCCTCCCAGATATGCAGTCTAGGCTGGTCTTGAATTCTTGGGCTCAATGTCACCCTCCTGCCTCAACCTCCTGAAAAGCGGAAACAACTGCCCAGCTCACTCATGTCTTTCTGGCTTTCCTGCTGCAATACTTCTGCCACTTTGTTACTCTTGTCTGTCCTTGGGGACCGAGGACACACAGATTGGGAAGGGACAGGACTTGTGTCTTAGAAAGAGGCTGCCTTTTTAAGACAGCACCCATTATCCAATTCTAGATTGCAGGGGGGGGCGGGGAAGGGTGTATAACAGGAGCCAGAAGGATTGGACAAACATCAAAAGGTGTTAATAAATTTTTCTCTCAGGATGCCATGGATTTAAAAATAAGTTGTTTTGTCTCATTGGAGACATTTGAGGGTTATTGGACGGGAGGAACTGAGCCATTTGGTCAGCCATTTGGTGTAATTCAAACAGTGCTGAGTCGAGGTTGGGGTAGTAACTGCTCTAGGATCCTGGGGAGCCGAAGGGTGAGGGTTAACCCTACAGACAGCAGAGGCAGCCGAGAAGAGAGAGGTCTACAGTCTCACAGGTCCCGCGGTTCCTTCCAGATTCACTACCAGGTGAGGACCCAGAATTCCAGGGCTGAGAGGAAACCAGGTTTGCAAGGAATCCCACAGACAATCCCATGTCCTGCTCTCATGGCTTCAGATTTTCTCCTTGGAGGAAATGTGAGCTCATTCATCGGAAACAGGTGATTGGCCATCACCAGATTAGTGGCTGGAGCTCAAATCTGAAGGCTGTCAGACCTGGCTCAGGGCACACGCTCTTTGACAAGCCAAAGCCACACTTGGAGAGCACTGCTGGCTGGGGTTAGGGCAAGTGTGTGGCCATAGCTTGTAGGCCAGGAGCTGCAGAAGCGCATGCAGCCTGAAACCCGCAGCTGCAGGCCCAGGGGAAATACGAGGCAGGGTCCTGTGGGGGGCACGACAAAGTCACTGTCCACTCCCTGTCAGATTCTGTGTGGGGAGCTATGGCCCTGTGACAGGATGCCTGTGTGTCTGCAGGGCTGCACCACACACCCCAGCCTGACCCCAGGACACAGCAGCAGGTGGCACGTTGCTGCTCCTGCATACAAGGTGAAGGGGGCTGCACAGTGCAGACCAGGTCATGCTACGCCCAAAGCAGCCTAGCCTAGATTCCTTTCAGCTGTGTGGCTGGGCCTCATGCCAGGAGACCTTTCACCTCTCCTCAGGCACCGTGGAGTATGATGAGCCTCGTGCACAGCAAGCACTCAGGAAGCGGCTGACTTGGTAACTGAAGAGAGCTGTAAACTGGTTTGGTTTGTATTCTGCTTCTCTCCTGCTATTTTCTATCCACGCTAGCAGCCCTCACATATTTCAATATATTTTAATATGGAACTCTTTGTGAATTTGCATTTCATCCTTGCACAGGGATTATTTTAAAATTTTTAATTAAATCTGTGCATGTGTGGTATATATGTGGATACATGAGTACCACAACATGTGTGTGGAGGTCAGGGAACTTTCTGGGGCTAGTTCTTTCCCTCAACCATATGGTAAACTTAGGTGGTGCACGCCTTTAATCCCAGCACTCGGGAGGCAGAGGCAGGCAGAGCACTGTGAGTTCGAGGCCAGCCTGGTTTACAAAGCAAGTTCTAGGACCGCCAAAGAAAAGAAAAAATTGTCATGTTCAAGGGCAAGCACCATCAGCTACTGAGCTCTCTTGCTGGCCCCTCATTCTTTCTTTCTTTTTTTTTTTTTTGTTTTTTGAGACAGGGTTTCTCTGTGGTTTTGGAGCCTGTCCTGAAACTAGCTCTTGTAGACCAGGCTGGTCTCGAACTCACAGAGATCCACCTGCCTCTGCCTCCCGAATGCTGGGATTAAAGGCGTGCGCCACCACCGCCCGGCTCCCCTCATTCTTTCTAATGCCAAGTTTATTTTCATATATCAGAGCTGGGGATGGAATCCAGGGATGTACACACACTTGGTATATGCTTGTCAACCATCCTGGAACTCACTCTGTACACCAGGCTGGCCTTGAACTCACAGAGATCCACCTGCCTCTGCCTCCTGAGTACTGGAATTAAAGGTGTGTGCCACCACCACCTGGCTTGGAATTGACTGTTTTTAAGATTTATTTTTATTCTATTGTATGAGTGTTTTGTTTGTATGTACATATGTGTTTAAGTGTTACAGCTCAGAAAGGTCTCCTGGCAGTTAGGAGCCAGGGAACACCACAAAGCAACACAGCACAACAAACCTCACACCAGAGATTTATTGGAGGAGAAGAACCCAGGAGGGTGGCTGCCTCTGGTTGGGTGAGAAGCAGCAGAGAACTGAGCAGAAGACAGGGCTTATATAGCATTTTCTGGGGGTAAGTGAGCTTTTCAGGGTGATTTTCAGGGCAGGGATTGGTGGGATCTCAAGTCCTTGACTCTGTAGGGTGAAGGCTGGATCCAGTCATTAGGACAGTAGTGTTCTGTGGGTGGCAGGTCCTGGCCACTGGAGTGCCTTGAGGAGCCCACAGTGTGTACCACATGTGACCTGATGGCAAAAGAGGTGAAGAGGGTGTGGGACCCCCTGCAACTCAAATTACAGATGGTTGTGAGTGGCCACTGGGTGCTGGGCACAGAACTCAGGTCCTTTGTAAGATCAGTTAACCATCTTTCCAGCCCATTGACTTTGGAGACGGTCCCACTACACAGCCCAGCTTTGCTCAGAATACGCTGTGGAGGCCAACATGGCCTGGAACTCTAGGATCCTGCCTCAGTCTCTGAAAACACCTGCTTCAAGTAGCTTTAAAAAACAAGTAACAAAACCCCACCCAGCTTCTAGTGGAGGACAACAGAATGAACCAGAGACAAGTCAGGTTTCCTAGGGATGTAAGTAATAAAGGCAAGGAGGAGTAGACCTGGAGCTGTAGCAAGGGCCCAGGAGGAGAAGGGTTCAAAAGCTGGTAAGAAGGTAAGTCAGCAAGGTGTGCGATTAATGAGGAAGCAGTAGCTATGCCTACCAGGTCCTCCCCTTGCTCTGCAGTCCTTGCCCTCCCTGTGGCTAGAGCTAGCAGCTTCCCTCTACATGTCAGATGCCACAATGGCTGCTGGTGTAACCACCTAGCAAGGCATGTCTGACGGTGCCAGCCTAGAGCTTCCTATTGTACTGGACTGCCTGCTCACCAGTCCTGTGCAGAAGGATCCTTGCTCCTGCCCTAGGGCTTTTGAAAAGAAACCTATCAAGTTGATTCATAGCCAGACTCCAGACCAGTGAGCCCTGAAGCCCTCTTGCTACCTGTCCAGCCAGGATGGGACTGCTACTAGGAACAAGGCTGGGAACAGACACTGTGTAGGCGACTTTATTTGCTTCTTCTATGTACACATATGTACACCTGGTATGGGCCAATGGTACACTATGTCACAGATTATGTTATACACGCACGCTCCCAGGCAGGAATCGGGAGGTTCTGTTCTGAATATCCCACTGCTGGTAAAGGAAAAGGACCCTAATGGAAGCTGCCTACCCCATTCCCAGACACTGACTCCCTCCCACGGACAATCTGTGCCTCCCCTGCCATGGGCACATGATGGCGAGATCTGGGTGGTGGTAGTGGCAGCAGCTGCTTCCAGTTTTCTCCTCACTCACACTTGTGCAAAGGCCAGAAAGCAGCAGTGGCCAGGCTCACTGACAGTAGCAGCCTGATGCCCGGGGCCTAACTGGAAGGCCAGTCCTAGAATGCCCACAACCTCCTAAGTCAAGCAGCTTGGTGTCACGGGGCACTGGCATGCATCTTCTCCAGGCAGTTTGTCCAGAACATAACCAGACGGTTGTCACGGTTGATGCAGAAGTCTGTGAAGTCCTTCAGCAGCCGATCGGCAAACTTCTCATCCCCCGTGGCACTAGAGCGCCACGTCTTGGTCAGCATGGTGTTATAGGCCCAGTTGTAGCCAACCCGCTCCTCACAGAACATGTTTTGGTTGGTGGAGCTGGTGGAGTTCCGTCGCCGGCGCTGCTGCCCGGAAAACTTGCGCTTGGAGTAAGGCAGCTGAAGAAACACTGTTCCTGAAGGGAGAGAGCAGGCCTGAGTAGAAGCCACTGGTGAACACCTGCAGTTGGTTGGGGTGGTCCTGCGTGGGCAGGGCTCATGCGCCTGTGGCAGGGACTCGTGCACCCACCCAATTTTTTTGCCCACTGTTCCTCACCTGTAACATGGATATACTGAGGCTTATTCTCAGCAGGGAAGTTAAAAGCAGACGCAGAATATTTATCTTGTACAAATCCAAACCTATAGTAACGACAGAAACACACACATGGTCTCATTAGCTGGAGAAACAGGGCAGTGTGCAGCTAAGATTCTGACAGCCCAATGCTGGAATATGGAAAAGCCTCCTGTGTGGAACATGCAGGCTGCTTACTTTTTCCTCAGCACTTCTCAACACCTGCCTTCCAGCCCTGAGGCTCCTGGCTCTCCTGTCACTGCAGACTGCAGCCCTCTACCCAGCCTCCGTCTCACCCAGCACCTTCCTTCCCCACATGCCCTCCCCACTCTAAACCTTCACTTTGCCTGCTGTGGCATCTGTCCTAGCAGGCTGCTCACCAATCCATAGCTGCCCCTTGTCTTATGTTTTCTTAGCCACATCTGTCTCCACGGTCATCATGCTAGGCATTTAATGGCCTTTGCTGAAACGAGACAAGGCATCTTAACTAAACTTTCCTTAAAGGTGAGGATCAGCAATCAAAGGCCCTTGGCTGTGCTGTGCTCCAGAAATGGGAAACGAGCAGAAGCCATTTCTCATCTGTGACTTGTCCTGTCCCACTTCTTATCTATAGCTTGTTCTATTCCTGGTTTTTCTATTTCCATAAAGCACATTCATCCTAGCCCCACCTGCTAAGAGCTGTAAAGGACGTGCTAACAGATGTGCCCAGTTCTGCCCTCGGTGTCTGCGGGCTTTATGTAATGAAGGCAGTGACAGAGGAGGTAAAATGAGTCTTCTTTCCTGGACTGAGCTCACTGGGGAAGCGCTGTGCTGGATCCAAGCTGCTGGCTCTATGCTGGCGCCCTACATTGTCTACAGGACACTTCTGGATTCCCTCTGTGCTTTCCAACCAAGCCAACTGATTTACTTAGCATGATCATCAGGACTGGAGGCTTCTTGCCTCATTTTCCCTTACCATCAGTAAAGACCCTTTCTATTCATCTATTATTTACTTTTGAGACAGGGTCTTAGGTATCCCAGGCTGACCTCAAAATCATAATTTAGCAGAGGACAACCTTCAACCACTGACCTTCCCGTCTCTACCTCTTGAGTTTTAGCTCACAGTTGTGCACTAGTGTACCTGGCTTAACGTGGTGATTGGTGCATACTAGGTAAGCATTCTACCAACTGACCCACATATCCAACCTAAGACAAAATTTTAATTTAAAAATTTTTATTATATGTATGTGTGTACTTGCTTGTCTGTAAGTGTGCACATGAGTAGACACGCCTCTGGAGGCCAGAAGAGGGTGCTGGATCCTCTGGAGCTGGAGTTACAGGCAGTTGTGAGCTGCCCAAGGCGGGTGCTGGAAACCAAATCTGAGTCTTCTACAAGGGGCAGCCATCACTAACTCAAACAAACCCAAAGCCCCCAAATCCTCAGAAAACCTACAATTCATCCAAGTGATTTTCCATTTGGGGCAGGCTGGGATTGCAGTGCAGACAAGGGGTATCCACTGCAGAGCTGTTGTACTGTCTCACCCCAACTACCCAGAATGAGTAGAAGGAACCCTTAGGTGTCACTTCAGAGGTGTCACTGAGTAGAAGGAACCCTTAGGTGTCACTGCAGGGGGTCTATGGGAGGAAGGAGCACATTCCCAGCCTTTCTGAGATGGGCCTTTTTGGGCAGGGTGTCATTTCGGAGTCACATCTCCACCTGGATTCCACTCCACACACAACCACAGCAGGACCAGGGATGCAGCTCAGTGGATGGACGACTGCTTGCCTAGCACCTTCAAGGCTCTGGGCTCAGTCCCTGCACTGCATAGAAGCTATGTGTAGAACAAATACTCTGGAAAAGGCAATTTGCTGGCTCTATGAATGGGAATTAAATTTCTGCCCTCCAAGGGCCTACAAACTTGTCTAGTCTATAGTTTTTTGGTTGTTTTATTTATTTATTTATTTATTTATTTATTTTGTTTTTCGAGACAGGGTTTCTCTGTGGTTTTGGAGCCTGTCCTGGAACATGTTGTTTTATTTTTTGAGACAGGGTTTCTCTGTAGCTTTGGAGCCTGTTCTGGAACTAGCTCTTGTAGACCAGGCTGACCTCGAACTCACAGAGATCCACCTGCCTCTGCCTCTGCTGGGATTAAAGCTTAGTCTACAGTTTTTAAAAATAAAAGGAAAGAGGAATTTCCTGTTGTGCTGGTGTAGCAAGCAATCTCAACAAACAGAAGATTGGGAGTTCATGGCCAGCCTGAGCCACACAGTAAAGCCTTATGAGGAAAAAAAGAGAAAGAGAGGGAGGAATTCAAAATAGAGGGAGCAGAAAGTCTGGTGGATAGTCGCTGACAGGGGCAGAGGAGGCGGGGCTTAGGCAAAGGGTCACACACAGCAGTCCACTGCATCACACACAGGGCAGACATGGGAGAAGTCAGAGTTAGAAAAGATGCTGAAGGACAAAGGGCAGCGGTTTAGAGAAAATGTCCAGGACCTGGGTTGAGGAGGAGTAGGAGAACAAGATACTGAGAAGAAAAATGCTGATTTGGCAACTAAGGTCACATCCAGGAGACACCTAGTCAAGAAGTATAGTGACTGGCCAAGGAACTGCTTACCAGCTGTGAGTAGCTGCGACATCCAAGCTACTGTCTCTTGAAGATTTACCAGCTGAGCCCAGAAACACCCAGGGGGCGAGAAAAGCAAGACTATAAGCTCTAAGATTTCCACTGTTCTTTGGCAGTGTGAGTGGGGGTGAACCAGACCTGTCTACTTCCTGCAGGAAGGCCTTCCCTCTGCTCAGATCTATAACCCTTTAGTTACCATCCATTCCATACCCTTTACTGAACACATAGGTAAGGTCCAGATCTTAGGGCAGGGTCTAAGGTGGAAGCGGTTAGAGACCCGAGGCCTTGTGAATAAATGGTGGGTGCAGGGTCAAGCAGAGGGTCACTGAAACAACAGGCAGCTTTGTTTCACCATGAGGAACAAACATGAAGTAGCAAGTGGACGTCAGCTGAGAGATGCTTGGAAACAATGTGGTTTGTTGCACTGGTGGAGGAGACAGCTAATCAGAGCAGCCAGGAAAGGCTTCTCCTTGGGCACAGAGCCAATGCTAAGAAAGAATGACTCTCATCCATGCTTTTAAACATCCATTGTCTTTCTAACACGTGGGGAAGGTTTACTGACAAAATTTACAATGTTTGGCTTTACCATCTCCTTCCCAGCATAACCGGGCTCTCTTGGTTACTTACAGAGCTCTCCCTTCACAGCCTAACAGAGCAATGAGGTCTGGAGGGCAACAGCCACAGGACTGGCAGTGCAGCATCCATCTCCAAGGCTGAGTGGAGGCGAGCAGTGAGTCTGTCACTAGAAGGACAGATCCTTCGGGATCAGGAACAGAATGAACTGGATTTCATTTTGGTAACTGCTATTGGAAAAAATACTGATTTGGTCACTGTTCCTTCTTGCTAACGGACAAACCTGTGAGCAATGGCTTCCTGGAAAAGGTGCATTCGATCCCAATACGTTTCCGGTTCAAAGCCTGAAAGGAATAAGGAATAAATGCTGAGCTGTGATCACAAGGTTTGTAATAAACTCACACTGCTCTCTTCATTGCTCCTGACAATTCTTGTCTCTCGTTTCTGAACAAGTTATAGGAAGGACAGCCGCATACCCTATAATCCCTGCCCCCCCAAGCTCCCCCACAGTCTAAAAAGGTGTAGTTCTCGGGAGCCACTGTAAGCATCAGAATGAGGCTTATGTAATGTCTTATTCAAAAGCTGAAAAGAAGCTGGACAGTGTTGGCACACACCTTTAATCCCAGCACTTGGGAGGCAGAGGTAGGCGGATCTCTGTGAGTTTGAGACCAGCTTGATCTACAAAGTGAGTTCTAGGACAGTCAGACCTCTAACACAAAAAACCTGTCTCAATAAACAAACAAAACTAAAGCTGAAAAGACTCCAGTATTTTTATTTGTTTCTGAGACAGGTCTCGCATAGCCCAGGCAGGCCTCAAACTCTAGGCAGCCAGAGATCACTTTGAACTCCTGATACTCCTGCCTGTACGTACAGGTATTCACCACTAGACCTGGCTTTGAAAGTATACTGAACACAAATCTGGAGTGTACATTAGCTACTTCTGAAAATAATGCCCACCCATGTTTCTAATATCACTAATCTTCCATTTCCCTGCAAAGAAAGACAATATTACAAGCTCCATTTTAGAGGTAGGGAAATTGAAGTAAATAAATATAAAACAAATTCTTGAGAAGTCATCAGCTGCAGAGGGGAGAACAGAGCAGAATTTGCTCCTCCATCACTGACTGAATTGCTCCAGTCTCCTCTTCCACACGGCAGCTGCTGAGGACCAAATGCAGAAAGGAGGAGGGAAGTTTGAGCACTCTGCCACACAACAACAGGAAGCAGAGCTGGATTGCTCTCTGGATGGAGGTTTTGAGTGTCCCCACAACAGTATAGACAACCCAGAGACTAGGGATGCAGTGGCTTTGTTACTTTGTCCATAATTAGAACTTTATTTCAAATAAATTGGAGACAGTCCCCCAAACACAACTACAGATACATACACATGCATACACATACCCCACAGACACCCAGACATACACACACACACACAAACACATATACACAATCACACAAATACAGATATAGGCACACAGACACAGACACACAAGTAGCCGGCGCGCACACACACACACATCACAATTGTGCCAGATTTTAAGATTTAGACTCAACTGCTACGAGAAGTGGAGATTAGAAGAAAAGAGGAGACACAGAATCTAGAAAATTGAATTTTAGATCTGGGTCCTTATTCCTTTAAACTAGGACTTTTCTCTGTTACCATAGTAACCAACTGAAGTTGATGACTTAGAAGACCAGGTCAGAATTGGCAGGGAAACCATCAGTTCTATGCCAGCCCCATGAGTAATCCTGTTACAACGAGGAGAGCATCTCTGGACACTGTAAGGTAACTGTAGCCCCTCAAGGTACTGACAATAATACAAGGAGCTGCCTGGTTTAAAACTTTGGAAGGATCATAACCACTCCCATTTCGGGACTGCACAAATGGTCCTCCTCAGCCATGCTGTGAGGCAGACAGAATGTTATGTGTGCAAAGGATTTTGTAAGCTCTGTGCAGCTCAGAATCTCTGGCCGCCGATGCAGAGGGACTGCAGGGCGCAGGTAAAAAAATGCCTTCTGCGTTGTAAGCGGAGAGTACAGACTGTTGGAACTAGAAACCACAGGATTACTAAATTTAGCCTGCCCTACCTAGAAGCCCTCCTCACCCTCTGCCGTCTAGTGTAACACAAACTTACAAGCAAGTGGGAAGAAAATATTTCTCTTACACCCAAGCTGTGTCTTTCACATTTATAATCTCTCTGTCGGATAACTCCTGGCACATGAGCATCAGCTGCAGCCTTTTGCGTTTGAAAATGTCATCCCGAATGCATAGAGAGCTTTTTAGGAGATATTCATGCATTCATCTGCAGGAGTGCTTGGTTATAGCAATGGCAGGTGTGGATGGGGAACAGCACTCAACATCCAGGAGGGTAAAGGGCACATCAGGGTGGTCCCTGTGCTCCCTTCCTCACAGAAGGACGGGGTCTAATCTGAGTCCTCAAGATCCAGCGCTGTCTCCAGGAAACCTGGGACTTACAAAGCTAGTTCCAGCTTTGCACAGGAAGTAGAGCAATGCTTCCTGTTTGGTTTTTGATGGCCTCTGTAGGGCCTTTTTGCATGGACTAGCATGCCAAAGACTCTCCTCAAATTCAAACGATCATTGCGGGTGATGAGGTGACTGGGAACACACAGGACATGGCAGAGCAATGGGGTGGAGATTGACAGTGCACAAACCTCTCTCCACTGCCGGCTTCACTCTGGCCTTCCAGAGCTGGCAGATAGGCTCCATCCAGCATACACAAGAAAAAACATCAAAGCTCAGAAGCATTAAGGAATCTGTCCCAGGTTACCCAGTCACTGCCCAGTGGTTCAGAGTCTTGGCTGCTCTTGCAGAAGACTTAAGTTTGGTTCCCAGCACCCTCGAGGTAGCTCACAACCATCCAGAACTGCAGTTCTCGGAGATCCAACTCCTTTTTCTGGCCTCTGTGGGCACCAGGTAAACGTGCAGTGTACAGACATAAATGCAGACAAAACATTCACACACATAAAATAAAACGAAATTGAAAAATTAAAAAAAAAAATCCAGGGCAAAAGCCCAGTGCTGTGGGATAATACTTCTGTACACTGTGAATATATATTGCTCTCATTAGTTGATAACAAAAACTGGTTTGGCCTATAGCAAGGTGGAAAAGCCAAACTGGGTTGAAAGAAGGGCAGAGTTGAGGGAGACACAAGCAGCTGTTCAAAAAACATGCTGTCAGTAGACTGGTAAAAGCCATGGCCATGTGGCAATACTTAATTAATAGAAATGGGTTAAGTTCAATGTAAGATCTAGTTAGTAATAAGCCTGAACTATAGGCAAACTCCTGTAATTAGTATTAAGCCTCTGAGTTATTATTTAGAAGTAGCTACAGGACGGGGTGGGACAGAGAAACCTCTGTTTACAATCCAGATTATTTCACCCTTTGTCAATGGCTCTCTTAACCAGCCTGTGGTTTCTGTGGTTTGCTTTCCTCAGGCATATGTTCACTGGACAGTGATGGGCTTCATTATGGCATTTCATACAAGTATCCTCATTCCTCTCTCTCATCCCACTTCCCACTCATCCTTTTTCTCTTTCTAGATGGTCAGTCTCCTTCTGCTTTCTGTTTCTTACTAACCTCTCCATTTTCCATCTAGATTCTACTTATGAGAGAGCACAGGGGGCTGTTCTTGGGATAGGGGTCGGACTCAGGGAGACAGCCCCTTCAGAAGGGAGTAGCTCTTACTGTCGAACAGGTGCTCGCTGCCGTCCTTGAGCAAGCAGCTGAGGTTGAGTGGGATGAAGAGCTGGGCCCGCAGAGGATCGCCATAGAGGTAACTGGGCAGTGCAAAAGGACCCTCCAAAACTGGGACTAACAAGAAGCCGCAGGAGGTAGCTTTTCGATGCCAACCTTGGACCTGGAAGGAAGCACAAAAACAGCATCATCTCCAGGTTCCTTTAGATCAGAGAAAATGCCTCCAAAAAGCAGCCCTGCCGGAGTGGCAGCATCCGCACCAGCAGGCATGCTTGCTCACTCACGATCTCTGGCTCTAGCCAGCCCTGTCAGGAACAAGCGCAGTTCGCTTCTTAGTGAGCGCTAGAGAAACTGAATGAGCACACAGCTGCTCTTCCGGGCCCTAGCTTCTCATCTTCAGTTTCTTTTGCAAGGAACTAACTTATGATAGCTAATACCCTCCTTATTCTGTGGAATGTCAGAAGGTCACAGGACAAAGGCTGAATCTTCCTATTTTGTTGCGTAGCAAGTTCTGTGTATCCAATAAGAAAATAACCCACAGATATTTGATGTAGGGTGGGAGATGACTGTGGCAGCTTCTTGCCAAGTGACCAGCTCTTGCATACAGGAGAGAACACTCTGGGGAACTCCCAAAACTATCTTCCTGTAAATAACAACCAATGTTTCCTCAGGGGACTTTGTAAGGTTTTTTAAAATATGGTTTAAAAAACATAAAATGGATATTTAAAACAAACTAACTAAACCAGTGGGCTGGTGAGATGGCTCAGTGTTTCATAAAAGCACTTGCCATCAATGCTGATGACCTAAGCTTTATATCTCTGGAAGCCATATAGTGGAAAGCCAGAACCGCTCCCTCGACTTGTCCCCTGTCCTCCACATCGTGACCATATGGTCCATACACACACAGGTAAATTAAAAACCAAAAAACCAAAATACACCCCCCTCCCTAACCTCACGATAGAAACCCCAGGCTAAAGGTGTGTGCTAGTGATGGGAGTGCCCGTCCAGAGCGAGGTCCTGGCTATCCTCCTGAGAATGCATGCTCCACCCCACAAACAAAAGAAACAAGAATTCATGGATGTGGCTCTGGCATACAGGTGCCATCTGATGAGAACGACATACATTTTTTTTTTCCTTTTTTTTTTTTTCTCAGATAGGGTGTCAGAATGCTGTCCAGGCTTGTCTGAACTCTGGGCTCCTCTTCTTCAGTCAAGCATTGAGAGATACAGGCTGAGGGTGGTGGCACATATTCATAGTCCCAATTACTTGGGTGGCTAAGGCAGGATGACCACTTATGCCAGGGTTCTAGGCACTATATCAAGATTCCCATCCATAAAAAAGATACAGTTTAGCCGTAGCTTGACTTAAATAAACAATTCTTTAAAAACTTAAAAGGTGCTGTGTAAACGGTTCAGTTGGTAAAGTATCTAATATACAAGCATGAGAATCTGATTTTAAATACCCAGAGCACTTATGTGTGTGTGTGGAACTGGGGTTATAGGCAGTTCTGATCTGCCACATGGGTGCTAGGAATGGAGCCTCCAGTGCTAACCTCTAAGCTATCATCTCCCCAGGCCCTGGGACCCACTTTTACAAAGGCTGGGGCAGAAGCATGGGTCTGCAATCTTGTGCTCCTGCATGTGTGGTTGTTGCACATGCATGCATGCACCAGAAAACACTTAGACATACATCATACGTAAATGTTACATACATGCAAAAACAGAAGACAACTACTCTTAGTTCCTTCAGAGACACGAATACAAACACAATAGTCAGGAGCTGCAGGGATGGCTCAGTGGCTAAATGCACTAACTGCTCTTCCAGAGGACCTGCATTTGATTCCCAGCACTCCAGTTTCAGGGAATCCAACATCTTCTTTCAGGCATGCATGCAGGCAAAATACCCATACACACAAAATGACAAAGTAAAATTTATAAAAAATCAAAAAAAAAACCCAAAACACAAAAGTAAAGTCAAAATCTCTAGTTTGGAGGGCTGAATTTGTGAGCATCAAGGGAGGAGCAGGCTGTGGTGACGGCTAAGGAGGGCTCTGAGAAGACACTGACAGCTAAGGAGTGCCTTGGCTGGGGATGGGCAGTGGTTTGCGTTGGCTTCACAGCACAGCATACACAGATGACCAAGATAGACTAGCAGAAAGAAGACAGGCAAGGCCAGCTAACACTTGGGACACTGTCGGTCAGTTACTTCTTTGAGGGACTCCATTGAGGGACACTCTGGTTGCTGTCCATTAAATGCTAATAATACATCCAACTCTTCCCCTGTTGTGGGGTTGACAAAGATATCTGTAAATACTGTCAAATGCCCCAGAAGACAAACTCACCCTTGTTCGAGGAACAGCAAGTTAAAATGTGATATTTGCCAACTAGGAATTGGTGAGGCAAACTATGGAATAAATAAATACTAGAATATTCTGTAGCCATTAAAAACAATGAGGTAAAAAAATTTAAATCCAACAAGTAAAAAAGGGAGATTTATTTCTTTTGGTATGGAAGATACACAAGTAACAGAAAAAACCCAATGTAAATACTATACATCCAGCATGTGAGCATAAGTGTGTCCTCAGCATGAATTCTAGGCTGATCTGAGATGTGAGAATGTAGCTGAGTGGCCTTGAATTTGTGGTGATCCTTTACCTCAGCATCCCAAGTGCTGAGACATTTTTTTCTTTAGGGGTGAGCCACCATGGTCAGCTTACCATCTGTCTTGTATATACACACAGAAACTCTGTAGTGTTTTAAACATGGATATAGTGATGGTTGCTTTTAGATGGAAGTCCCAGGACACAAGGGAGAGACAGAGATTTGCTTTTCATTCTGGACCAGTGGTTCCAAGTTTTGGAAAATGTTTGGTTAGCACAGCCAGTGGTGCGCTACTGGTATTCAATAGACAGAGGTCAGAATGTTGTTTAACAAGCTACAATGGGCATGACATCACTTACAACAGATAATTATTTGGCCCCAAGTCAGTAATGCCAAGGCGAAGAAACACCAATCTAAACCCCGCATTTCTATGTTTAATGTTCTAAGGTCAAAGGTTATGTGAAAGCAACAGGAGCCTCTAAAGAGCACCCCCTTGCCTTAAAGTAAGGTGATGGTCTCACCATCTCAAAGAGTACTGTGGCAGTCACCGCCATCCAGTGTAGCTTGATCTCAAAGGCTGCATTGAGAGAGAAGTTTCCGTGGTAGTAACAGCTGCACCACTCCAGCCGGTCGGTTCGGTTGTTCACATCGACATCCAGGGTCACAGTCCTCTGCTCTGGGACAGTGGCAGCTGTGTGAGCACGCAGCAGGGGGTGGGGACACACAGAGAGAGGCACAGGAGTGGGACAATGTAGAAGAATGAATAAGCACCATAAATATGAAACTGCAGAAGTGTTCAATAGAGCTTCCTATCTCTGAAAATCACTAGTTAACAATCTAGGAGTCCACAAAAATCTTGTTCTGCTTGCTGTTAGATAATATGAGAATGGATTCAGATATGTTTCAATAAAACTTTATAAAAAAACACATGAAATTCTAGCTACTCTGTATATTATACCACCTTAAATTTATACACATCCACAGAATATACAATACCAAGAGTAAATAGTGGATTTTGGGTGATGATAGTGCATCCATGTAGGTTTGTGGATCAGAACAAATGTCATTCTGGTGGGGACTGACAGTGAAGGAGGCTGGGTGTGAGAGGAGCAGGGGACCTATGGGGAGTCTTTGTTCAGCTGTACTGGAGAGCTAAAAATCCTTTTAAGAAAATTAATTATAGCCACACATTGTAGTTTAAACCTATAATGCTAGCATTCAGAAGGCTGAGGCAGGAAAAATATGTTAGAGGACATCTTGCTACGTAGTCAAACCTCATCTCAAAAAAACACAATCTGGGGGTTGGAGAAACGGGTTATCACTTAAGAGTGTTTGCTGCGGGGGTGGAGAGATGGCTCAGTCATTGAGAGCACTGCCTGCTCTTCCAAAGATCCTGAGTTCAATTCCCAGCAACCACATGGTGGCTCACAACCATCTGTAATGGGATCTGGTGCCCTCTTCTGGCCTGCAGGCATACATGCAGACAGAATACTGAGAATACTGTATACAAAATAAATAAATAAAATCTTTTTTTTTTAAAAAAAAAAGAGTGCTGCATAATCAATGAAGTCTGGAGTTCAGATCCCAGTGCCCCCACATACTTGTAACCAGCTCCAAAGGAGACAGAGACACTGAGGTTTGCTGGCTTGCAGCCTAGCTGAGAAAACACAAGCCCCAGGGAGAGATCCTGCCTCAAAGGACTGGAGAGTCACACAGTGATACACAAGGATACCCAGTGTCCTCTTGTAGCCTCCATGTATGCACACACACACTAAAATCAAGAACAGTGTAGAAGGGTCAGTCATAAACAAACCATAAGCCAGATTTAGCCAATTATAAAGCAGTTTGACTCCTTAGTCAAGCCATCCCTTCTTGTACAAGGGAGAGAAATGTCATCTTAACTAGGATCATAAACTCAGACACCCAACCAGGCTGTACCTAAGATCTTCAGGATCAGTGACCCACAAACAGAACAAGGGAAAAACAGCCTAGACTACAATGAGGAGGAAGTATGACTTTTTTTTTTTTTTTTTTTTTTTTTTTTAGTTTTTCAAGACAGGGTTTCTTGTAGCTTTGGAGCCTGTCCTGGCACTAGCTCTTGTAGACCAGGCTGGACTAGAACTCACAGAGATCCGCCTGCCTCTGCCTCCCGAGTGCTGGGATTAAAGGCGTGCACCACCACCACCCGGCTAAGCATGACTTTTCTGCTTTTATCCTAGGAAGGCCTTAGTCCTACAGTATTTTCTCAGTAAATGGGAGCTCACAATGAAGCCTATCCCACTGCAGACATGTCAGTCAGGGCTCTGACCTCAGTGGACACTAACCACACTCAGCACACCAGGTTTTCTATAAATCAGGATCTGCTCTTATATCCCTACTCCTCACAATTTTTCTTTCTCTGAAAGAGTCAGTTAGGCTCTGGGTTTTGCTCCTAAGTCAACAAATTTAATGAGCTTCTGTTGGAAGGCAGGAGAGCATGAGCAAGGGCACTGAATGATACTCTCCTGATACTAGAACAGGCAGAATGGGCAACATTCTTGATTTGGAGCTGGAAGGGCCAAGCGCCTGTGATTCCAGCCACGCTCGCATGTCTCTGAAAACCTTGCTTCCTTGTCTGCAAACTGAAATGGCAGCCCAGGCAGGAAACACGTGGCCACGTGGCTGAGAAAGGGCTATAGACTCCCTTATGGCCTCTCCTCTGGTCACTTGTGTCTCCGCTTTTCTCTGTTCCCATTAAGCCTGCCTTCCAGCTTATGACATGAGGTTCACTAATGCTCAAAGTGAGGCCTATCCGTGGCTTGACGGACACTTGAGGCACATTTGGTCCCCTTACTGGTCACTCTGATACTAAAATGTTCACTAAAGCTAGGTTCTGTCTGGACTTCATGTTCCTGATTTATGACACTCTCAGGAACCCTTTACTCAACAGTCCACATCAAAGAAAGCTGTGTTCTCTGGACTTGCACACTATGTACCTATTCCTCCAGGTAAAAAGACCTCTGTCACAAAACCAAAGGCATGTGATAAACCTCAGCAGTGATTGGAACATCTTCTATTATCAGGTTTGTTAAGTGCAGAATAGGAGAGTCTAGGGGACACCCAAGTGGAAATCACTCTATCACTGGCTTTGTGTTTCCAGGGTAAGATTTGATAATGCAGACGCATCTAGCAGGCTTTTAGTATGGACAAAGGTAGAGCCAGCTCCGTGGGAAGTCTAATCAATATGCACAGGCCCAGAAGAGAAACAAGCTCAGCATTTTAGGGGGTTATTAATGACTTAGGAGAGCAGATCAGCATCACTAGAGGAGAAGGAACACTGAAGCTGAGCCCTCACAACTAGGGCTTCCTCACAATGAAGCAAGTCTCAACAGCGAGTGCCAAGTTGAAGGAATTTTTCAAAAAGAAGCTAGCTCCATGTTCATCAGGAACGCTTTGGAAAAAGTTCAGGGATCAGTCTGGATAGAGGAATGCAACAGTCTCTCGTGACTCCGAGATCTAACAGACTGCCACAACAGACCTGAGAAGAAGGCCCGAGCATGAGCCTGAGCAGGAGGCATGTGGTACTGCATCTGCAGGACTCTCAGGTGAGCCTGAGCGGGAGGCATGTGGTACTGCATCTGCAGGACTCTCAGGTGGCTTTGTAGCTTCCCAGCTCAGTGACACAGGATAAGGATGGGAAGTGGGAGCCACAACAGGCCAAGGCAAAGGTCTATGTATCAACATTAGACATTTCAAAACAGCTTTCTGCTGCTACCTCCAAAGGAGAATCACAAGTTTTAAAAAAAGAGAACAAGCAAACAAACAAAAAGAGAACAAGCAAACAAACAAAAAGCCCCAAACAACAGTAAAACACAAATAAAACCCAACCAAGTCACAGGCAATGGTGAAACTCAGGTGTTTCTCTTCCGTAAGTCATCTTAGTTTTTTCTGAGGAAGAATTCAAATGTTGAGGTTATGACCTGTTTATTTATTTAGCAAATAAATAAAATTGGTTAGTTATTTGAGATAGGGCCTTACTATGCAGCCTGGGATGGCCTCAAACTCACAATCCCTGCTTCTGCCTCTTAAATGCTAGAATTACTGATCTGTACCACCAACTACGCCTGGCCAGAAAGACTATCTCTGTGTGTGTGTGTGTGTGTGTGTGTGTGTGTGTGTGTGTGTGTATTTGTGTTGAGACAGATCTCTCTTTTCAGTCCTGGCTGTCCTTGAACTCACAGAGATCCTCCTGCCTCTGCTTCCCAAGTACTAGGATTAAAAGCAAGCCCACCACACCCAGTCATAAGATACCTTAATTTACTCTTGTTTTTTACTTAGAAACATATTTTTTCTTGCTAGGCATGGTGGTACATGCATGCCTTTAAACCATACAGTCCCTCATGCTGTGGTGACCCCAACCATAAACTAGTTTTGTCGCTACTTCATAACTGTAATTTTGCTACGGTTATAAATCTTAATGTAAGTATCTGTATTTTCTGGTGGCCTTAGGTGACCCCTATAAAAGGGGTCACAACCCACAGGTTAAGAGCCTCTGTTTTAAATCCAGCAGAGGCAAGTGGACAGGCCAGTCAGGACCGCACAGTAAGACCCTCTCTCAAATAAACAATTTTCCGGTGGTTTTAAGTAGGTCCTTGTACTACATGCTAGATGTCTAGTAACTACCCTTCCCCAACCACCTGCTATTCCCAGACTCCAACCTGGTCGAGAACTTACCCAGCAGTGCAGCTGCCTGGCTCCGTCCTCCAAAACTTCGGCTGAAGGAGCTGTGCCTGCTCGCGTAAGAGGCTGGCCGACTGGGTAGCCAGGGCAGGAGGAAGGCAGGAATCTCAGAGTGCACAAGCTCTTCGGCCACAAAGGCCACCTCAAACCACTTGCGCTGGAAGCTGGCAAAGTCGTCCACTCCTGTTGTGTGCCAGGGAGCAGTGGGCTGCTGCATAGCCACTGGGAAAAAGCAGGGGGAGTAAAGGATCTCCTGTCACAACGCTGCTTTTCTGACACATGGCGCAATACAGATAGACCATAAAACACGATGCTAAGGAAGGAAGCAGTATAAAGCCTGCCTATTATGTCACCACACATATGGAAGGAAGCGGTATAAAGCCTACCTATTATGTCACCACACAGACGACATTTGTATAAAAAAACAGAACCTGTAACTGCTTGTTCAGGGAGTGTTTGGAAAGGGAGGAGTTGGGCAGTAAAAGCTAACAAGAAAGAGGTGCTGGTTGCACAATACTGTGAATGGCTTTTGTTATGTAGGCTAATTTTATGTTATATAAGATTTAATTCAATTTAAAAAATCTTATCAGTTTTATAATATTTCAGGAAATAAAAAGTTGTGGGTTTTTAGTTTTCTTTTTTCTAATAGAAGGTAAAAATCGATACTAAATTAACAAAAGTACACAGTGAATGTCACTAACTATACCGTATCATGTATGGACCCAGAGATGAAGAAGTGATTTACCACAATATGGCAGTCTCTTCCGACCAGTTAAAGCACCTGAAATTCACACACTATGAAGGCTGCTTTGAATCCTTGGTGCCTCCAGAGCCATGGCAGCCAGAAATTATGTTAGAGATTGCTCCCCATGGGAGAATTCCCTTTTTTTCATTAAAAGGGGATGGAATTACAGTGTTGCTAAGTAGCAGAATGTTTGCCTAATGTGCAGAGGCCTTGAGTTCGATCCCAGAACCACAGTAAACAAACAAACAAAAAAAAAACACACATGCAGTTAGCTTCCTGAACTCATGAGCTATATATACAGTTACAGACTTGATCACACACACAAAACTATTGCAGGGGGGCAGGAGAGTATTTATACTGAATATGACCAAAAGTTTTCTTGCTTCTTGAACAATATCGTACAATACAGCAGTGTCTTACTATCAGTTATTATAAATAATTTGGGGATGATTTAAAGAATATAAGGGAAGAGGCTAGAGAGATGGCTTAGTGGTTAAGAGCACTGGCTGTTCTTGCAGAGGACCTGGGTTCAGTTCCTAGCATCTACATGGTGGCTCACAATTGCCTGTAACTCTAGTTCCAGGGTATCCAACACCTTCTTTTGGTCTCTGCTGGCACCTTCACACACATGGGGTACACATATAAACACACACACACAAAAAAAAGTAAATCATTAAAAGTAGTATGAGGGTATATGTGAAACCATGCCAAAGAATGACTATTTAAAACATGACTTGGAAAACAAGGTAGACTTGGTAGTTTTCTTGAAGGAGTATGTGGGAACTGGAAGCCCAGTAAGTATGAAGCACTATTGGAGGCATCGCACTGTCATCAAAGCCAACTCAGAAGAATGGAGGTAAGGTGCAAGTTACAGCATCAACATAGGATCCATAGAAAATTGTGCTGGGCGGTGGTGGTGCACGCCTTTCACCCCAACACTTGGAGGCAGAGGAAGGCGAATTTCTGTGAGTTCAGGCCACCTTGGCCTACAGAGAGAATTCCAGGACAGGCTCTAAAGCTGCACAAAGAAACTCAGTCTCAATTTTTTTTTTTTTTTTGCTGGGCAGTGGTGGTCATGCCTTTAATCCCAGCACTTGGGAGGCAAAGGTAGGCAGTTCTATGTGAGTTCAAGGTCAACCTGACCTACAAAGCGAGTTCCAGGACAGCCAGGGCTGTTATATAGAGAAACCCTGTTTTGGAAAAAAAAACAAACCACAAACCCACAATAAACAAAAAAAGAAAAAAAAAACCCAAGTAACTTGGCCTCTTTTTTTAAAAATGTTTTTAAAACATTTGTTTATTTATTTATTTATTATGTATACAGTGTTCTGTCTATATGCTTGCTGGCCAGAAGAAGGCACCAGATCTCATTACAGATGGCTGTGAGCCACCATGTGGCTGCTGGGAATTGAACTCAGGGACTCTGGAAAAGCAGTCAGTGCTCTTAACCTCTGCGCCATCTCTCCAGCCCCTACCTTGGCCTCTTTTAGGTTTATTTCCACCAACACTGTCCTCAGTAAAAACATTGTCTGGACTAGAGAGATGGTTGTGTGGTTAAAAGTGCATGCTGCTCTTAGAGAAAACTAGTTTGGTTCCCAGCACCCAAATCAGAGGTCTTACAACTGTCTATAACTCCAGCTCCAGGAAGATCCAACACCTCTAGCCTCTGAAGGTACCTGAATTCATATACTCACACGCACGCACACACACACACACACTCTCTCTCTAAAATAGCTAAATAAATCATCTTTTTAAATAAACAGCATTGTCTTCAGTCGTGTGTAAACATGTAGAGATGCTGAAAGAGGCTGTCGGTGTCAACTGAAAACACAAAGCCACACATGGAGCTCAAGATGCATGGAGATGTGAGAGATTAGGAAAAGTACTCGCCCCTGCATGTGCTTTGGCTCTGACCTCGATCGGGCTCTTTGTCCATTACTATCTTGTAGAAATAGAAGCCATAGATGAAGGTCCGCCAGGCTTCACCAGATGCATGTGTTATGAGCTGCTCTTCCAGCATTTTCTAGGAGAGACAAGGAAAACCTGAAATTCCTACAGGTAACATCTCAAAGAGGCAACCCTTGCTTGTGCACAGCAGTCAAGGCAGTAAGTGACCAGAGAACTGAGGTCACACCGCTGGTCCCCATTAGACATCGAGAATATGCTATATGAAAATGAGCCTGTTCCAAGTTATAAACTAATGTATTTCATCAAACATTTCAAACACACAGAAAGTAGAGAAAAACTCCAAGTAGATAACCATCTAACTTCAATAAATTTAACATTCTGCTAGGCAGTCTGTTCCTCTTCATCTGAGGGAATGTCTCCTGAGACACCTAAAGGAAAGTGAGTTGTGGTACACACCCCTATAATCCCACTGGGAAGGTAGAGGTGGGAGGATGAGGGCTCAAGGTCATCTTGACTCACTGATGACCTACCAGACCTTTGAAGAACTAATACCAGTGTGCCTGCTCCCCTCCCACCTCCCCGTCCCCTTTTCGAGACAGGGTTTCTCTGTAGCTTTGGAGCCTGTCCTAGAACTAGCTCTGTAGACCAGGCTGGCCTTGAACTCACAGAGATCCATCTGCCTCTGCCTCCTGAGTGCTGGGATTAAAGGCATGTGCCACCACTGCCCAGGACCAGTGAGTCTTAAACCATTCCTAAAAACAAAAAAGGAAATATGTCACCAAATTCTTCTTATAAATTTTAATCCTATGCTCATGGATTACAAGAATTAATATGAAAAGTGCCTACCTTACCAAAAGCAATTTATAGACTCAATGCAATCCCCATTAAATTCCAATGAGATTCTTCACAGAATTAGGAAATATGGAAGCACAGACAGTCAATGGAATCCTGAGCAAAAAGAAAAATGCTACAGGGATCTCCACACCTGGCTTCAAGTTATACTGTCATACCTCACTGGCACAAGAAAACACCGACTGATGGAATACAATAAAAGGTCCAAATAGAAACCCACGCAGTTACAGTCACCTGATTTTTGCAAAGATGGCAAAACAAACAAACAAAATCCACTGAAGACAGTCTTCAACAAATAGTGCGGGACAATTGTATCTCCACATGTAGATTCCTATCTCACTCTGTACAAAACTCTCAATGGGTCAGAGCTTTAAAGCAAGACTTGGAATTCTGGAACTCTTAGAGGAAAAGGCAGGGAAAATACCTAAAATCTAGCTAGGCATAGGTGAGGACTCCCTGAAACAGACTCAGTAAATAACGCCAACAACTGACACCAGAACCTCTTGAAACTACAAACAGCACTAGAAAGCCTCTGCACAGCACAGGGTGCACAGCACAGGGTGCACAGCACAGGGCAGGTAGTGAAGGGGCGGCCCACAGACAGAAGAAAGCTTTTGTTGTCACACATTCGACTGAGAACTAACGTCTAAAATTTGAAAGGAACTAAAGGTAAAAAATAGACAACAACAAATAAAACAACCCCATCAATAAATAATAATGAAATGAACATAGAATTCTCAAAAAATGAAATACAAATGGCCAATAAATGTCAAAAGATGTTTAGAGAAATATGAATTAAAACTACATGGGGAGTGGCTGGAGAGACCAATGGCTCTTGTTAAGAATGGTTAAGTGTAGCCGAGCGGTGGTAGTCAGCTTGGTCTACAAGAGCTAGTTCCAGGACAGGCTCCAAAGCCACAGAGAAACCCTGTCTCGAAAAACAAAAACAAAACAAAACAAACAAACAACAACAACAACAAAAAAAAACCCATCAAAACCAAACCAAACCAAAATGGCTGTTTTTTTGTTTTTTTCAGAAGACTGGGGTTCGGTTCCCAGCACCCACATGGCAGTTTACAACTGCCTGTAACTCCAGTTGCAGGGGATCTGACTTCCTCTTCTGGCCTCCACGGACACTAGGTGCATATGTGGTGCACAGACATACAATAAGGAAAACACCCAGACACATAAAATGTTTTACATTAAAAAACAAACAACAAAAACTACATATAGAGTCTACCTTGCCCTGGTGAGCAGGCAGTCTTTATGAGTGGGTCTGGTTCACGCCCCTGCCATCCAGTGTTTGGGGAGGCAGAGGCAGGAGGTAATGAGCTGAAGAGACCCACGCTCAGCCCTAGCACTCATGTCAGGTGACCTAACACCCTCTTCTGGCCTCTGTGAGTACCTGCATACATCTGCCTACAGACAGACACACAAAGAAGAAGAAATAAATCTTAAGAAAAAAATCACAAGTATAAGGAAAAACAGGCAAAGGTTCTCTAAAGATGGCTCAGTGGTTAAGGTGGCTTTTGCAGAAGACCTGGGTTTGAATCCCAGCACCCACATGGCAGTTCACAACTACCTGTAACCCCAATTCCAGATGTGACACCCTCTTCTGGCATCTGCACACATGTGGCACACATACATATATTAACTCACACACACACACACACACACACACACACACACACACAAAACACAGATTAAAAATTGATAAAACAAGTAACAAAAGATGAGGGCAAAGAGGACCCTATACACTGCTGGGAGAACGAAACCTACTCCAGCCGTGGAAATCCGTATGGAGGGTCCACCATATGACCCAGCTACACCACTTGTGGAGATTTACCCAAAGGACCCCAAGGCAGCACAGCATAGCACCTGAACAGCAATGATTACTGCAGCGCCATTCACAGAAGCTGAGTTAAAGACACATGAAGTGTCCACCAGTGGAGAACTACATAAAGAAATGTGGTATGTATACACAACGGAACTAATACAAGCAATATTCTCAAGCATGTTTTTAATATTTAAGTTTTTCTGTTTTATTTGTTTTAAAGATTTATTTATATGTATTGGATCCTCTCGAGCTGGAGTCATAGGTGGTTGCAAGCCCCCTGATGTGGATGCTGGGAACCAAATTTTGGTCCTCTGGAAGAGCAACAAGAACTCTGAACCAATGAGCCATCTCTCTTCAGTCCCAAGATTTGTTTATTTTATGTTACTGTTACTTTATGTTTATTTTATGTATCTAAATATTTTTAAAAAGGTTTTATATAGATATGTGTTGACATGAGAATGAGGTGTTTTACAGTATTTTAAATTTAAATAATCCTAGTATTTTACCAACTTGTTATTGATAGCGTGCTTCTGACATTTTTATCCATGTTGATCTATGTACTTCCAGCTTATTTCACTTTATCAATAAAAAGATTATATTCTCAAGGAGATGGGGTTTACCAGGGGAAAGCTATGTAAAATAGCGTGTCAAGGCCTATAAAGAGCGAAACAACAGCCACATTCTTATTCAGATAGTTATTAAGTTTCCAGTGCAATGATGACAAGACAGCTGGCCAACAAACTATCCGGCTTTCTACTATAAGCCTCAGTATGGACAGGACACCTAGAACCAGCTCAGTCAACCTGACCTAATTTATTCCTCTGCTTAGTTCACTCAACAGTGAATTGATCTTGGCAATAATATCCTAAGTGTCTACTATGTGTATATGGAAATGAGCACTTAGGGGAGACCCATCCAGGCACAAAACACACAAGATGAAGTGATTCCTAAGTCTGGTGCCTTGTACTACTTACTATGTGAAGAAGCCTCTGATGCAGAACCTGGAATTCAGCCTTGGGACTTGGACACACAGGCATAATCAGGACAAAACTGGGCTTGGGGTTGGGGAGCACACCTTTAATCCCAGCACTTGGGAGGAAGAGGCAGAGGCAGAGGCGGATCTCTGTGAGTTTGAGGTCAGCCTGGTCTACAGAGTGGGTTCCAGGACAGGCTCCAAAGCTACAGAAAAACCCTGTCCCGAAAAATCAATAAAGACAGAGAGAGAGAGGGGGAGGGAAGGGGAGAGGGAGGAGGGAAGGAAGGAAGGAAGAAAGGAAGGAAGGAAGGAAGTCCTTCATAGATATTTATCTGAGGGACAAGAACATAGAGACTCTGTCCAGAATTTGTCAGTGCAGACAATAAATCCTGACAGATTTTAAAGTCAAAGCACGCGTGCATGCACGTGACCTGTTTATACATTTCTAAGACAGAGTCTTACCATGTAGACTAGGATGGCTTCTAGCTTATGATCCTCCTGCCTCCACTTCCTCAGTGCTGTAGGGGGCTTGTGCTACCGCGGCTAACCCTAAGGTCTTCAAAGTATCTCTGCAAGGAGACTTGTCCTTTCATTAGCTCCAGACAGGCCTCAGCCCAACCTGAAAGCCTCTTTACTGTCATGGCTGAATACTTCCATGACAGACCCTCATTACAATGATCTGGGCAGAAGAGCCCTCCCCGCTGTCTCACCTGCATGATGTCGATGGCCATCGCCTGCGTCTGGACCCCCTCCACATTGTTCATCAGCCAGTGCACCACCTCAGCACTGATGAAGCAGCAGGGTGCAAGGCCTTTCTGCTCAGAGAGCAGCTGAACTCCTGTCCTGAATTCCATGAGCAAGCAGGAAATACGTGCCCAGCGGCAATAAGGAAAAAGAAAAGATGAGACGTAAGGGCTCTCCACAAGAGCATGTACTGTCTGAAAGGAGGATTCTCCATAGAACTCCTAGGCTGAGGGAAATCTCCATGATCTGTCAGGCATTACACTAGGTACTTCATGTAAGAATTTAATCATTTCATTAATCATGTGTGTAAAAACTCAGGGTAAGGACTGGCAAAATGCTCAGTACATAAAGGTGCCTGCCACCAAACCTGACAACTTAAGTTCAATTTCCGGTAGCCACATCTGGAAGGAAAGGATCAACTCCTGCAAGTTGTCCTCTGACTTCCACATATACTGTGGCATACAGCTCCTCACAAATCAGTACATAACATGTAACTTAAAAAAAAAAATCTCATTTTACACCTTTAATCCCAGCACTGGGGAGGCAGACACAGGCAGATCTCTGTGAGTTCAAGGGCAGTCTGGTCTACAGAGTGATCTCCAGGACAGCCAGGGCTGTTTCACAGAGTAAACCCTGTCTTGAAAAACAAAAACAAAAACCAAACAAACAAAATCTCATTGTATAACCAAGGTAGCAGAGGCTCAGGGAGGTCAGGTGACTTGTCCAAATCTCACAGATGGTAAGTGGCAGAGTAAGGTGTAATCTACCCACCCACACCATCATGGCAACCCTTCCCTCAGGTACCTTCTGCCCTTGCTTCATAAATGTGCTTAGTCACTTACGAGGGATGCTTCATGGCTTCCAGAATCTCCACCAGGGTAGAGGATGATGTCAGAGAGCTTGCTGCATGCTGCTGAGCGCTGTGACACAGAATGTAACAAAGCAAAAAGAGTGGGTTTTGGCTTCAGTGCTGTGGGCTGTGGTGAACAAGTGTTCTTCCTCTACATGAAACTAGCCCACATTACCTCTGCTTCTTCTGGAGTCAGATACCAGGACAGTATTGAAACTGAAGACAATCAGGGAAAATTCTGGATTGTTGTATCCAGAGGCTAGTTCACAATGCATTCCTATTTCCAAGTATGTATACACATTTTAAAAAGGCAAAAGTGATTTTGTATCTAAACACAGCACCCTTTTTAAAAAAAGCATCTCCCTCTCAATCACATTTCTCTTTCATTTTTATTCTTTTATTTATATTCTTGCCTGTGGAAGTCAGAGGAAGGCTCTGGATCCCCTGAAACTGAGTTACAGGCAGCCCTGGGCCACCTATCTGGGTACTGGGACTCAGCTTATGTCCTCTGAAGAGCATGACAGCTCCTAAGCAGAGACACATCTTTACCTCCATTAATATTGCTTTCTAGAAGACTTAGGCTGCTCTGATTTTGCCTGCAGCCTCTCACATGTTACTTAGCCTAGGCCAATCAAAGAGTTGCAGCATGATAATTTAGTTGAGAACTTATAGGAAGGAACCTAAGAATTATCACTAATCAGCTGTAGGACCCCTGGATTTTCTTGATTTTTATTTCTTTACCTGAAAACAGGGACAGTGTTGTTCATATCTTTCAGGATAGTGAGGGGCTACCATATGTAAAACAAGGCACAAGACTGATATACGTGGTGCCTAAAATGTAGTCAACGCTGAAGTGAGTCAGATTAGCTAACCGAACTAGTGAAGGTACAAGAGTTGGGAAGCACTGGAATCCAGGTTTCATTCAAGTGAGTCACATTCCCAAAGTCCTGCTCTTTGCATCACCTGCTGCCCAAGTTCTGCCTTGATGGTGACATGCTTAAGCCAGCTGTGGTGGCGCCTGCCTATAATCCCAGCACTCCAGAGGTTGGGCTGGGAGAATCATGAGTTTGAGATCAACTTAGGCTACATGGGAAGATCTATTATATCAATGGGGGTGAAGAGGTAAGAGATTAATATTCAGCAGCTGAATGGCCCCACCAACCTAACTAGTTAGTTATGGATCTCAATCAGAAACTCCTCAAACTCCTCCCTTTCTTCTCTTCCTCAGTCTTCTGGATGCTTATTTTGGGAGGCAGGGGGTTCAGCAGCATTTCAGATTCTCAGGCCCTGTGTTAATCCCCAGCATGACAATAAAAACCTAAAACCAAAATCTCAGGGTTAGAAAAAGCCTTCAAAAGCCTTTGAAGAGAGCCGGGCGGTGGTGGCGCACGCCTTTAATCTGGGAGGCAGAGGCAGGCGGATCTCTGTGAGTTCGAGACCAGCCTGGTCTACAGAGCTAGTTCCAGGACAGGCTCCAAAGCCACAGAGAAACCCTGTCTCGAAAAACCAAAAAAAAAAAAAAAAAAAAAAAAAAAAAAGCCTTTGAAGAGAATTTCCTTCAAATCCTGCATCTGAGTTCAAGTGTCTAGTCAAGAGAAGGCCTTCCATTTGTGAACACCTTCAAAGGCAGGGAACTCAGCTTCTCCCAATGCAGCTGAATCCACTGCTACTAAGTTCCTACCATGACAAGGAGTGTACACAGTATCACTTTCGGTCAGGGGTCCTGCTTTTGCAGGTCTTCTCACCTCTAGCCTACACTCTAGGCCTTCTTTTCTTCCAAAAGCAGACAAAAGCCTCCCTCTCTACCCTCCTGAGCAGCGAGGAAGCACACGGCTATACTCTCCTCATGCACACTGAGCAACCACTCCAATCTCCTTCATGGCCAGGACTAAAGGCAGCAGGGAGAGAGGTAGAGCAGGAAAGTCAGGACTGAGCAAGCATCACCTCTCCTAGCCAGAATGAACACTCAGTGGTGGATGCAGTGGAGGCAGAAGTAGTCCAGAGCTTACGGCATAAGGAAAATCAGGGACCAACTCGTGGGTATCCATCCAAGAGCACTGGCTGCTCTGAGGGAAAGCGGTGTAAAAGTCAAGTTTCTCAGATCATATAGCTAAATCTGCTCAGTCAGTACAGAGAGGCACGAAGAACAGAGTAAGTAGACCTGCTACCCACAGCCAAGAAAGAAAGAATGTTTCTCAAAACTGACAATGGCATCAAAACCTAGGGCCATAAACATGTACAATTACCCTGTGGGTGGGTGTCTTTTTTTGTTTTTTTTTCATTTTTTTCCCTTGAGACAAGTCTCATACACCCCATGTTGACCTCAAACGCACTATGTAGCCAGGAATGATCTTGAACTGTCCCTCCTGCTTTTGTTTGACAAGTGCAGGAATTATAGCTACGTGACACCATGCCTAATTTAAGAAAACACAGGGGCTAGGACTCAGAGCTTCATGCGTGTTAGGAAAGCACTCTACCAAATGAGGTGTATTCCCAAGACCCTGACTGAAAAAAAAAAAAACAAAACAAAACTGTGGGGTGGAGGAGGATCTCAAGACAGAATTTCTCTGTATAGCCCAGGCTATCCTGAAACTCACTCTGTAGATTAGGCTGGCCTTTGAACTCAGAGATCTACAAACCTCTGCCTTCTAAATCCTGAAACTAAAGGTGTGCACTACATGCCTAGATCCTGATTAAATTTTTTTTTTTTTTTTTTTTTTTTTTGGTTTTCTGAGACAGAGTTTCTCTGTAGCTTTGGTGCCAATCCCAGAACTAGCTCTTGTAGACCAGGCTGGCCTCGAACTCCCAGCGATCCGCCTGCCTCTGCCTCCCGAGTGCTGGGATTAAAGGCGTGCGCCACCACCGCCCGGCCTGATTAAAAATTTAAAAAATACTCTTACCTTTAAAAAAAAAATCACAAAATCACTCTGTGTGTGTGTGTGTGTAGAGTTTGAGGTCAGCCTGGTCTATGTAGTGAGTGACTTCTAGGACAGCCAGAGCTACATAATAAACAGACCCTGACTTAAAAAAAAAAAAAGCCAGGATATTTGCTAAGCAGATGAGGGACAGGAAGAGAAAGGCCTCGTTCACCCAGTGTGACTCACCCGGTGTTAGTGCATTTCCTTGCTGATTGCGAGCCATTCTGTGCAAAGCGCCATGCTTTGGGCACCATCGTGACTAGAACTGACATGGTGTCTGACACTTTCTGTGTCGCTGAGAGAACACAGATCTCCCACCTTGCCACTTGGCTGTAAAGACTGACCCCTTCGGAGTCCCACATATTAACTGTGGCAGCTAGAACATGACCCAGAGCTCTGGACTCGCAACCTCTGTGTTCTTGGTTGAACTTGCCCCAATCAGTTTGTCGTTCTGAAGCTCACCTGCAGTCAGAGTTTGCAGAGGGAAAGGCCTGTTCTCCTATGTTCTGGGAGTTTCCAAGGGTCTGGTTGCTACCTCTATCCAGGGACTGGCATGTGCTGACCCCCAAACTGGCACTGTCTGATACCAGAGCAGCTGTTTGGTCCACAGATGCCTGCGAAAGGGTAAAAAATTAGCAGATAGATCTAAAATTAATCAAAAGTAACAGTAAATAAATTATCCCGGTTTATTAAGTCAACAGACATTAGATAGATATTCATTCACATACATTAAAGCTATTTACACATATGGTTTGTTCCACTCCTCCCATTCTCAGTCCCCACTGGTCCCTGTTAGGAAAGTCAAAGGAGTCTAGGGACCAAACCCAGTCCTGGTACATTGTCTTGTCAGAGAAATTAAGGATTTACACCCTCTAAACCAAGGCAGATAGAGGCCAGGCAATCACAATAATCCTAAAACCAGAGCAACCACTTCAGTACCAGATTCAAACCAAAAAACTGGCAGACACCAAAGGAAATTCCCCATAAAAAGAACACAGAAGGCTAGGCAAAGCAGTACACCCCTTTAATCCCAGCATTTGTTGGCAGGCGGATCTCTGAGTTTGAGGCCAGCCTGATCTACACAGAGTTCTAGGTCAGCTAGCGCTACACAATGAGACCCTGTCTCAAAACAAAGAAAAGTCAAAGCACAGAAGTCAAAATCACCCCCAAGAAGACTGAGAGGAGGGTTGGTGTCCTAGGAGGGACCTCCCATCCACGATGACTCAGCCTTCCCACCCCTTTCCTGGATCTGTCAGTGGTGCATTCAGCTTTCTGACAGCCCAGGTTCAAACCTCAGAGGCATTTGTAAGTTCTTTCCTCTAGCTTCATCCTGAGAGAGGCCTAGTCCTCTGTCCTCCTCTTGGGAAATTCCATGCACTAGGCCAGGTTCCCCCTCCATCTGAGAAGGCTGGACAGGATCCTAACTGGCACTACAAAAGCATCCCTTTTCCTGAAAACCACCTATGAGCCACGCCCATTTGCATCTTCCTAAAAAACAGTTCCAACCTTGCTAACCTGCTACTCTGAAATCTTGAACATCTCTGCACTATCACGCTGTGAACTCTACAGAACATATAGCTGACTTGTGATCTCAACACAACACCAACTTTTCACCAAGTCTACCCTTCCAATCAAATAACCTTATCTGTATAGCACTGTGAGTTCTGTTGTCCTGTGGCTCCTTATCTCACTGGCTAAAACCCCATCTCAGTGGGTGTTCCACCTTAAAATGCTGATCCCTCACAGTTTCCCCATTAGTCCCACCCCAGCCCCCAAGTAGCAGATTTCACTGAGCCTGCTGAGGAGGCTGCTCAGGAAAGTAGTCTACCTGCCTCATTTCCTTTAAGGGTCCTAACATGCAGGCCACACTCACCTAAAATCCCTGCTGCAGACAAAGACAAATGTTTACAAAGAATGGCTACTCTTTTCAGAGTACTTCTAAAAAAGAATAAAAGCCTTAACTGACAGTTCTTAATACATCCTTCAGACAGAGCCTTGTATTATCAGATATCTTGTTAGATGATGTAAATATTACTGTTTCTAAAACAGCTTGTCATCTCAGTACTATTGCCACTTGGGATCAAACGAGTCTTTGTCATAGGGTGGCCTGTGTGCTGTAGGATGCTGAGCAGCAGCCCCACTCCCACATTAGATGCCAGTAATACTAGCCATAGATGGGTCAAAAATACTTCTAGATATTACCAGCTGTCCCAGGAGATTAAAAAAATGCTCTGGCTCCAAAAGAACCACTGTGCTTTCTTGCAAGCAAGGCTCAATGACTTAAAAAGCAAAGCAAAACAAAACAAGAAAAAGTCAACTATGTAGGCTTCCATGGGTGACATAAATGCCCAGAGGAAGTACCACAGGAGGCAGCCTGCAATAACCACTCACCACTTGTGCACAACCATGAAAGCTTAGGACAGGTACTACGCTCTAACACTAAAGCCGAACAAGCTAAATAAGTAAGGGAGACGGGGCCCAGCACTGAACACCCAAGAGAGGCTCACAGGGCCTGCTTCCTAGGTCCTTTTCATGGGGCTGTTTGGGGAGCAGAGGTGTGGCTAAGCAGTCATCACTAAATCTTCCAGATAATAAGCACATAGGGTTTTGTGAGCTGGTGCGGGACAATTGTCTATATTCTGTCAATTAAGTTTTAAATAAATGCTGATTGGCCAGTAGTCAGGCAGGAAGTATAAGTGGGATAACCAGACAGGAAGTAGAGGCGGGTCAATGAAAACAGGAGATTTCTGGGAAGGAGGAAGCCCATTCCTCCTGAGTCCTGTCTCAACCACAGAAGGAAGATGTGACTACCCTGCTAAAAAAGGTACTGAGCCATGTGGCTAACATAGACAAGAATAATGGGTTAATATAAGTTATAAGAGTTAATAAGAAGCCTGAGCTAATGGGCCAATCAGTTTATGATTAAGGTAGACCTCTGAGTGATTTCTTTGGGGCAAAACAGCTGTGGGACCTGGTGGGAGGACAGAAACCTCAGACAACAGTGAGCGACATTTCTGTTGTCACTACTACTCAGCCCTTCACAAGAATACTGAAGCAGCCATATGTGAACAAAAAACCAACCAACCTTAGAAAACAAAAAGTGCTGGGCACGGTGAGGAACACATGCAATTCCATCACTCAGGAAGCAGAGACAGGAGATCAATTGATCAGTACCATCCTCTGCTACATGGTAAGCAAGCTCTAGGCCAGACTGGGTGTGTTATGTCAGACCATGTCTTAAGAAAAAATGCCGGGCGGTGGTGGCACACGCCTTTAATCCCAGCACTCGGGAGGCAGAGGCAGGCGGATCTCTGTGAGTTCGAGACCAGCCTGGTCTACAGAGCTAGTTCCAGGACAGGCTCCAAAGCCACAGAGAAACCCTGTTTCGAAAAACCAAAAAAAAAAAAAAAAGAGGGCAGGGTAGGAGGAGGCTCTTTCCCAATAAAACTTTACTTAAAAAGCAAATGGTGGGCCAGATTCCTGCTCTGTATTACACAGTCTATCTTTCGTGGATGCACATTTTGCTCAGAGTGTAATACCAAAAAAAGTTGTTTTCCTGAAAACTTTGTCATTTTTGTCTGACTACTCCGAGTCTTAGAAAGATAGTTCCCATATTCTTCGGCTACTGGAGGCTTAGAGTTGAATTTAGTACAACGTTCTAGCTGCTTTACAAGGTCTTACCCTATAATGCTTTTTCTTTTCTTGAATTTCCCTCATCTGGGCACATTTTTATGTGGGGAGGGAGGAAGCACTAATTGGATTTGATAGGTTATTTTAAAAAAGGACTTTGACATGAAAGTTACAAGAGGGATGAGGGGGAAGGGGAGAATGAACGGCTATGACCTAAATATACTATATTCCTATATGAAATAACCAACGAGTAATAAACAAATACACATTAACTTGACATAATTCAGCTTCAATACTAATAGTTACTCTTTGGTGCCAAGTCACCAATACCCCCGGAAATAAAATCCCATGGATGGCCGGAAGGTGGTGGCACACACCTTTAATTCCAGCACTTGGGAGGCATAGGCAGGTGGATCTCTTGAGTTTGAAGCCAGCCTGGTCTACAGAGTGTGTTTCAGCCCAGCCTGGGCGACAAAGAGAAACCATGTCTCAAAAAACCAAAACCAAAACCAAACCAAACAAATCCCGTGATGATCATAGTATTTGCATACCTTTGCAAATCATCCTGCATGAGTCACATGTCAACCTTCTGATATTTCAATATAGCACTGTCGTCCTCAAAGCCACACTCTAGACTCACACAGCACAGTTTAAACAAAACACAGAATTTAAAAAAATTAAAAATCTTCTAATGCTTCAGGTTTCTGACTTTGTGTCGGATGGAACTCATCCACAGCTGTCCTGCAGCATAGGCAGCCACGGGCTGCAGGCTGGACACACGTGCATGAGTTTAAATCATCTCTAATGACGGAGAGTACCTAATACAGAGAACAGCTATGACAGCGGCTGCTGCACTACACCACTTAGAGGTCTGTACGTGTTCAGAATAGACATAATTTTTTCTCCCAGTATTTTTTTAAATATTTTATTATTTATTATGTATACAATATTCTGTCTGTGTGTATTCCTGCAGGCCAGAAGACTCCATTACAGATGGTTGTGAGCCACCATGTGGTGCTGGGAATTGAACTCGGGACCTTTGGAAGAGCAGGCAACACTCTTAATCTCTGAGCCATCTCTCCAGCCCTCTCCCAGTATTTTTGATCTATAGTTGATTGATTGTGGGTGGATGTAGAGGGTCAATTATACAAATTCTAATAATGGCTGATGCTGACCGTATACTGAACCCCTGCCCAGCACCATGCTGTTTATTTACATATGCCAATTACACATGTAAGATTAGAAGTATACTCATTTCTAAGCATATAGGTATTTCCTTCTATAATTTCTTTAACTTTATTTCATGTGCATTGGTGTGCAGGTGTCAGATTCCCTGGAACTAGAGTTACAGACAGTTGTGAGCTGCCATGTGCTCTGGAAGAGCAGCCACTGCTCTTAACCACTGAGTCATCTAGCCAGCCCACATATAGGTATTTTCTATTGTTTTTAATGACTGGCGAAAAACTTGCTTGCACTATTATCAAAAATGTGTTCATTATGATTTCTTTCTCTTGTAATTTGTTGAAAACATTTGTTATTTCTAACATTCAAATAACTAATAAAACAACATTTTAAATTACTATTAAAATAAATTACTATTTCCTCTTACAATGAAGAAGTAGGTTCTAAAGCATAATTAGTTCTAAGCACAGTCAGTTCCAAATACCTCCTCGGCATTGAAGCCAAGATTTGAAAGCAGGTCTCTCTCCACTGTATGTTGGAAAATTAACATAAAATGTGTTTTTATATTTTATAATAATAAAAATAACAAAGGCGCTGGGCGGTGGTGGCACACACCTTTAATCCCAACACTCGGGAGGCAGAGGCAGGCGGATCTTTGTGAGTTCGAGACCAGCCTGGTCTACAAGAGCTAGTACCAGGACAGGCTCCAAGCTACAGAGAAACTCTGTCTCGAAAAACAAAACAAACCAACCAAACAAACAAACAAAAAAGGCATGCAATTTAATTGTGTGTATATACAGGAAGATCCCTTAGTGCCTCTGGTAAGATATGAATTTTTAAAAAATATGTAATTTATTTTATTTTATATTCACTGGTGTATGTGTGAGGGTGTTGGATCCCCTGAAACTGGAGTTACAGGCAGGTGTGAGCTGTCATGTGGGTGCTGGGAATGGAAACTGGGTCCCCTGGAAGAACAGCCAGTGCTCTTAACCTCTGAATCTTTCCAGACCAAGAGTTGAATTTTTAACTTACATATCTTTTTTGTTGTTGCTTGTTTTTTGAGACAGGGTCTCTCTCTATAGCTCTGGCTGCTCTAGAACTCACTCTATAGACCAGGCTATCTCGAACTCAGAGGAGATCCACCTGCTTCTGCCTCAAATGTAAGCCGCCACGCACGGCTTACTTTATATATATCTTTACAACACCAGGAGAGACATTCATTCCTATGTACTCTCTATGGAATTGTCCTCTATTTACTATTTCTAGGTGTAGAACTTGTCCACCTTTGTTTTATAGGTAAATTTCACCACACAAAATAGACCTATTCGACTCTGTTGACTTTTCTTATATTAAATTCTAAGTCTAATTCTAAGACTCATCAATGAAGAGTCTCCTTAGTCCAAAGTAAAAGACTTTGGGACTGGAGAGATGGCGGCTCAGTGGTTAGGAGCACTTGCTGTCCTTCCTAAGGATATGGGTTGTATTCCTATCATCCTCATGTAGTCCACAACTGTCTGTAACTCCAGTTCTGCAAGATCCAGAGCATTCTTCTGGCCTCCAAGGCCACTGGGCACACATGCGGTACACAGCATACACACAGGCAAAACAACACCCACAGACATAAAATAAAATTAAAAGTTAAAAAATATATATATTATGGGCTGGAGATTTGGCTCAGTGGTTAAGAGCACTTGTTGCTCTTACAGAGCCCAAGTTCAAATACCAGCATTCACACAGTGGTTCACAACCATCTGCAATTCCAGTTCCAGGGGACCCAATGCCCTCTTACAGGCATGCATGTGGTGCACTGATACACACTCAGTCAAAACACTCAATACACGCCGGGCGATGGTGGCGCACGCCTTTAATCCCAGCACTCGGGAGGCAGAGGCAGGCGGATCTCTGTGAGTTCGAGACCAGCCTGGTCTACAGAGCGAGTTCCAGGACAGGCTCCAAAGCCACAGAGAAACCCTGTCTCAAAAAAAAAAAAAAACACTCAATACACATAACTCAATACACATAAAACAGTCAATACATATAAAATAATAAAATTTTAAAAATTAAAGAAAAAAGAAAGTAATCTGACTAAAGAAATCAGCCGAGTCTGTTTTAATTCAGAATACAGTATACCTACTACAATCGGATGAGAAATGCTTGGTTGATGATGAGATGAGAGAGCTCAGGTCCCGACAGGAACTGCGCATGGCTATTTGAGTCACAGATAAGGGCTGTAGACAGGTATGGCAATGTCCATTCACCGCGCATGGCTATTTGAGTCACAGGTAAGGGCTGTAGACAGGTATGGCAATGTCCATTCTTGGAAAACCAAGATTCCAAAGAGGCAAAGTGGGAGCTCGGGGAGCTGCTTTTCTGACTTCTACTAAATAAGGACTCTTTAACTCCTCCCACCTCACAAGTCCCCTCCTCTTAGCCAGACCCACTCTATATAACCCTGGTTCATCAGATCTCCGTAGCTAGTTCTCTACAGTTAGTCAATTTCATACAGTCCTTAGAAGCCTCCATAAACACCAGGGAGCCCTATCTGCCTCCAAAGACCAGTCAAAACAGTAATTACTAATGCTAATTACAGAGCAGGTTTTGAGTCAAGCCTTGAGGGTCATGAATGTAAATCCCAGTTCTACTCTGTACTCTAGAAAGCAACTTCTCTGTTCTTTATTTCTACACGTACAGAACTGAATAAAGCTTTTACTTAACTGACAGGCTATGCTACAAGGTGCAATGAGGTAATGTGGTAAGTAAAGAATTGTAAGGCCTGGAAGGCCCTCAGTGACCTTACCCAAACCTTTCATCTGACAAATAACTGGAGCCCAGAAGGTAAGGGAGCTGCCCAGGGCCACACACCATTAGCCTCGACATAGGCTCAGGCCTATTTATAGATGCTGGTTGGTTTTTTTCCCCTACCACTTCCAGTCATGCTTTTTTAAAAAAAGATTTATTTATTTATTATATATAGTGTTCTGTCTTCATGCATGCCTGCATGCCAGAAGAGGGCGCCAGATCACTTTACAGATGGTTATGAGCCACCATGTGGTTGCAGGGAATTGAACTCAGGACCTCTGGAAGAGCTCTTAACCTCTGAGCCATCTCTCCCGGCCCCCTGCCATACTGTTATAAACTTATCTTGGCTTTACAAGGAAGAGAAAAATAAGAGTTCAATCCTTAAATATACACATTTCAAGATGCTTGTAAAATTTAAAAGGACAGACGCTGCAATGTAGTAGTGATAATGAGATTTGTGGCAATCAGGTGAACCACACAAGCTGCAATGAAAACTGGTTCAGCAATGAAAACTGGTTCAGCATTGGTGTGTTAGGCTGCCCTCTTACACAAATCTCTCCCATTCCCCTTTGCTGATCTGAACACCAAGGCACCTAAAGCCAAATTCAATTTCAGCTATCCCTCAGATCCAGATTCAGTCCAATTTCATCTTCCTAGAGGTGAACAGAAGGCCAGTTTGTGCCAACGGGATGGGCATGCACAGGCTGGAGTTTGGACTAACCTGAGGGTAGAAGGCAGATGATGCCGTGCGTGGGCTGCGAACAAACTCCATAAAGAAGGCCCCGTCCTGAAGTCAGAGGAGGAGGAAGCAGCAGCAGCAGCAGGTGTAAGGTAGCCAAGAAATGGATTGTGTATGAGAATAGGAGAAGGGGATCAAAAATAAGCAAATAATAAATGAAAACAAGGAGGCAAGGAGAAAACCAGGACATGAGGGAATGGGGTGGGGGTGGAATAGGGAGCCCAGAAAGACAATCTCCAAATGCAAAGCACGAGCAAGAAATCACACTTCAATTCGCAGAACACCATCTATGTGGGCAAAAAGTACAGCCAAGCTCCTTGTGTGTACCTATGGCTTAGGTGCTTTTAACTTCCTTCAGATCTACGGCAAGGAAGAGGGAATGGCCCCAGAGCAGTGTTGGGAACAGAACGGTAAAGGCAGCAGTGAAATCTTGTCCTTCAGTCTGTCTGGGAACAAACAGCCCTCTGAGAGAGAAAGACACTGAAGCCTAAGATTTCTTCTGCCTGATAGTTATTAAATGTGGCAGCAAAGAATCAAGGAGAAGTCTTGCTTAATCTTCTGTGAACATGGGGTGCAGAGGCAGCAGTATCTGCTCCTCTACTGTTTGTGTAACAAAATCAAGAAACAAAGACATTTATAAAGTCAGGCACATTAGCACCAATGCAGTGGGCTTCCTGAAGAACACCCTGCTCACATTTATAAAGTCAGGCACTAGCACTAATGCAGGGGGCTTCCTGAAGAACACCCTGCTCACATTTATAAAGTCAGGCACTAGCACTAATGCAGGGGGCTTCCTGAAGAACACCCTGCTCTACTTGTGGCTATATTTGTGGCTGCCCATGTACTTGAAGCAAAGATGACAAAGAGGACATTTCGAAGAGCTTGTGATCCTTCAGAGCCTTTTCATTCTGCATGCATGATTATCGCTGCAATGCAGGAGTGGCAACAGCTCAACCAAGGTATCTGCTCTCCTTCAGTTCTAAAAGTAAAACAGTGAGATATCTGGATGTTCACTGTATCACCATTGCCAGCATCTTCCAGGAGCCACCGCAAACTCATGCAGCACACCCTGGAAGGGCATGACTGAAGATGCAGACGCATCACATCCTCCGTAAGAGGCACTGCCTCCAGACATGCCAGCTGACATCTCATAGCAGTTTTGCTTCCCACTCCCTAAACCTGGAGTTCACAGCCAGCACCATAGCTTTCAGAAGTCGGAGGAGTACAGGGTGCATCCCCAACAGCAACTAATGTGTGGTCTCTAGGGTATTTCAACTTCCTATAATTTTTCTGCTTGTCCATTTTGCCTTTGGCACCATCCCTAATGCTGAAAAATGACAATGTAGAAAGGTCAGGAAAGGGCTGGGTGGCGTTAGCCCATCCCAGACCGTTACTGCTGAGGCACTGATGATACTGAGAGAGCTATGCCACAGAACCGAGACCAAGTTGTTGTTGTTGTTTGGTCAACAGAACTTCCATTTTGTACACAGACTCCCTTTGGAACCCACAGCTCTCCCCTTGGGCAGGAGTCAGCAAACTACAGCTTGTAAAGTAAGTAATCTGGCCACTCCCCTGATCTGCACAGGCTATGAGCAAATAATAACTTTTTATTTTAAATGAATATAGAAGAACTTAGGAAGGAACCTTATTTTTCCCATGAAGCCTGAACTCCACACACAGGGTTGTTGATCTCTGGTTCACAGTCTCCAAGATGCCTACAGCTTTGGTTGATACTTTTCTCATATTTTAATCCCTAGAGTATAATCCTAGTGATTTATACCAAGGTAATTAATCATACCTGTAGTCAAATAACTGCCACAAGGAAATCCATGAGCATCATTTACAACTTCATGATATAGATTAAATTCTATAGTACTGGTAAGAAATTTTCCTTCCAAGACAGTTGTTTTTATGTCACCCTGGCTGTCCTGGAACTCGCTCTGTAGAGCATCTAACACACAGAGATCTGCCTGTCTCTCTCCTCAGTGCTGGGATTAAAGGTGTGTCCTATAACATTCAGCTAAAATTTATCTTGAAAATGAGAAATCATTTACATTTTAAATAAACTTTCTGTGCGAATGTAGTATTGGAATCAAACCCAAGGCCTTAAGTATGTAAACTAAACTCTCTACTTCTGAGCTAGACTTCCAGCCCATAGCTACTTTAAAATACATTTTAGGGATTGAGAGTTTAGTGCAGTTGTTCTAGAGTACCTACCTGCCTACCATGTTAAAGGCCTTGGTTGAATTCCTAAAACTTAAAACAGAAAAAAAACCCCCACAAAATCCCATGTAGTAATATTTCATTTGCATTTTAATAAATAAAGCTTGGCTGGAGATCAGAGAAAATAGCCACAGTGGTGACACAAACCTTTAATCCCAGCACTAGAGAGGACTATAAAACGAGAGGAGACAGCTCTCAGACAGTCTCATTCTGAGACTCCTGGAGGCAGGATCACCATTTTGGACTGAGGCAGAGGTTTAAGAGTCAGTGGCTGGCTTTTTTGCTTTTCTAATCTTCAGGCTGAACCTCAATTTCTGTCTCTGGGTTTTTATTAATCCTGCTACAAACCTAAACATAACTTTTAAAACATGACATGGGAAACCTTTATAATATGAGTAAAATTAATAAATACAAAGTTAGATTTGCTTGCATTTTCTTCTTTCCCAATATTTCTCAGGAGTCTTAAAGAAAAAAAAAGTAGGAATTCCATTATCAAAAAAGAACAGGCTTGTGTGGGCGCTGCTTCAGGAATTTCCAATTCCCCTCTGGTAGAGTGACGGTGGCCCTGAAGGGAAACTAGATGGCAAATTCCACAACTCGAGTGACATCTCAGGCCTGGAGCAATAGCACTCTGTGTGGCTGTTCCCAGGCTGCACCTGAGCAGAAATCCACGTATCACTACTATCAACAGGGAGATTCCTCGACGAGGGATAAGAGAACCTTAAGATAGTTTGTGGTAGAATTTCTCTACAGTTTCAGCACAATTGATTCTGCATTCGTGGCGATAGATCATGCTTTCATTTGGGCTCCTGGGACTACACAGCAACAGTCCCCGACTGGTGAGCCACTTTTACCTTTCGTGGGCTGTCCACATAGGTGGGAGTCATAGCAACACTGCTGCTCTCAGCTGCCTGAGTGGAACTTTTTCCATGCACAGTTGCCTGCTGCTCTCCTAGGCACCTGAAGGAAAGAAAACACATGACTGCAGCTTGCTGGAAGATCTCTAGGGAAGGACCAAGTTAGTCTACATGAAGACAGCACAGCTATTTCCACCTGTGAAATACACTTCTGCCTTGCTTTTCCTTCAGGCCCTACATGGCACCCTTAATACCATTAAATTGTCCTAAACAGCCATTTGTCCCCCACAGTATTTCAGAAAACACCCTAGGGCTGGTGAGATGGCTCATTGGGTAAGGATGCTTGCCACCAAACCTACCAGCCTGAGTTTGACCACTGAATGCACACGATGGAAGAAAAGAACTCACTTGTGTAAGTTGTCCTCTGACCTCCCCACACACTGTGCCATCCCACACAAACAAACATGGTAAAAATAAAAAGCATTCCCAGAAGCAGGGTGCAGTGTCACACATCTTTAATTCCAGGTGGCGCTCCGTGAGTCTGAGGACAGCCAGAGCTGCATATTAGAGAACTTGTCTCAAAAACAACAAAAAATAAAAAACAAGCAGTCCAAGAAAGACAAAATATTATGTTTCCACTCATACACAGACCCTAGATTTTAAAACACATGCACACACACATCTATATATACACGGCACAGAAGCAGAAAGAGCACAACGAAGGAAAAAAGAGGACCAGAGGAAGGGAAGGAGGAGGAGGGAGGGCAGGGAGTGGAGAGATAGGCAAGGGATAATGACACATATATTACTATTTCATAATAAAACCCATGTTTCTCTCTCTCTCTCTTAATTCATTTTACAAACCAACCATAGCTCCCCCTCTTTCTCCTCCTCACCTCTCCCTACCTGGCCCCCCATCCACTCCTCAGAGAGGGTAAGGCCTCTCACATGCAGTCAACTAAGCCTGGCATGTCGAGTTGAGGCAGGACTAAGTCTTTCCCCACTACATCAAGGCTGAGCAAGATATCCCACCACAGGGAATGGGCTCCAAAAACCCAGTTCATGCACCAGGGATAAATTCTGGTCCCACTGCCAGGGGTCCCACAAACAGACCAAGCCATACAACCGTCACCCACATTCAGAGGGCTTAGTTCAGTCCGATGCAGGCTTCTCAGCTGTCAAAAACTCATGATTTTTTTTTAAACCATTATTTTGAATACTAAAAGTTTAGTTTAAAAAGAAAATCACTGGTTGGGAATGTTGCTAGCCGGTGGTGACTGTACAACTTTAATCCCAGAATTCAGGAGGCAGAGGCAGGCCGGTCTCTGTGAGTTCGAGGCCATGCTACAGAGTGAGTGAGTTCCAAGACAGGCTCCAAAGCTACATAGGGAAACCCTATCTTGAAAAACCAAAAAAATAAAAAATAAAGAGAAAAAAAAAAGACAATCAGCTGGAAGAATGACTCATTGATTAAGAGCACCGAATGCTCTTCCAGAAGACGTGTGTGGATTTGATACCTAGCACTCACGTGGTGACTTAACTTCAGTTCCACGGTATACAAAGCCCTCTTCTTACCTCCTTGAACACCAGGCATGCATGAGGTACAGACATGTAGGCAAAATACCCATATACATTAAAAAAATATATCATTGTGGGCTGGCATGTGCTTACAGTCCCAGCTCTTTGAAAGGCTAACCAAGATGATCATTTGAGCCTAGGAATTTCAGGACAGTCTAAGGAACAGAATAAAACCTCATTCGTTCAACAAAAACACATTCTGAAGATCAGTATTGTAGTAGCATGCAGTATCAACTAACTAGGGGGATATATATTAGTTCTATATACTTTAAAGGGATTGATGTCAGTTTTTGTGACATAATTATATTCCTTCCTTCCCAAGCCATTGGGTAAGACAAGAAAGATTTCCTTAGAATATATCATCTTATCTCAGTTCTGATGTATATTTAATGCACAGCTTTGTGTTCATTTTCCAATTTTTCCCCAACTACGACGAATGGAATGCAGTGTATCCTAGGTAATATAAAGGTGGTTTAAAGTATATGAAAGATAAAAAAAAACCCAGCTTTAACCCTCTTTATACTATATATGATATCCAATATAAATATTTATCGCACAGCACAGTTTAGGGGATAAGAAAAAAGTCTATACATTTAGTACAGACTTAATTTAAAAGAAAAAAATTTATATTTATTTATTGGGGTGGGGTGTGATTCATGCCACAACACCCATGGAAATCAAAGTTAGAAGACAACTCACAAGAGTTGGTTCTCTTCTTCTATCATGCTGGTTCTGGGGAACATAGTATGTCAGGCTTGGCGGCAAAAGCCTTTACCCACAGAGCCATCTTGCCAGCCACAGGCTCAATTTTAGATCAGTGGGAGATGAATCCACAAATACATCACCCACAGACAAGGAGGACCAATTCCACTGCTGCTACTCGATACTTCAAAGCCAAATCCTTAGTTCTGGCCTATTTTCTTCAGCAGCTGGGAGCATTATTTAGGGGGTGGGGCAGCTCCAACAGCAGAGCAGTTTGGTCTAAGTCAGTGAACGGTCTGAGTGCTGTCAAAACCCAGATTACCTCTGAAAACTGCTCCACCTAGCTCTAGTGCTCCTGCAGGGCCCCGGAGGCTGTCACTGGGCATGTGATAGTACTCCCTCCCACAGGTGTTGAGCCCAAGAACACTCCTTAATAAACAGTTTACATACGAAATTCTATCTTGGTCTGTTTCCCTGGCAACCTAATCTGTTATGTTTCTCTTATTCTGACTCTGTGTGTGTACGCATGTGCTGCAGAGATCAAACCCATGCTCTCACCACTTTTGTTACCTGACTGTGAGATAACCAAATATAAGTAAGTAAAAGATAAACTAAAACAAAGAGAACAAAGAGGTTAATTTATATTAAATGCAGAGACCCTGCATATTTAGCCAGGAAATATCCACACTCAGAGACAGTTCTGTTTTCTCTAGCTCCCTGTCTACTCACACCACTTACCTTGGAACAATGCTCACGCATCATTTTATCTGTAACAGCAGTATCTCTAAAAGAAAATAACTTTTTTTTTTTTTTTTTTTTGGATTTTTGAGACAAGGTTTCTTCACGTAGCCCTGGCTATCCTGGAACTCACTCTGTAGACCAGGCTGGCCTAGAACTCAAGAGATCCGCCTGCCTCTGCCTCCCAAGTGCTGGGATTAAAGGCGTGTGCCATCACTGTCTGGCTGAAAATAACTTTAAAAAAAAAAACATAACCACAATCTAAGATTACTCCAACTGTTTAAGAAACATTAGTGTGTCCAAAATAAGATTCTACGAAGGCCTCTGTTTTGCTGTAAATAATCTCTTAAGTCTCTTTTAAGGTCTAAACTCCTCATCTTTCTCCTTATCCTTGTAGCTCATCTATCCCATAAATGTATATAATCTAGATGTGCTGAGTTCATTCCTTTATTATTCCATGTTTTCTTCTCTGTACCCTGTACTTCCTGAGAACTATAAGCTTTACCTAAAAGTTTAGTCGGATTTAGGTTGAACTGGGAACACAGATTCCTCTGTGGTGCTGTGTACTGCTATCTGGGGTCCATGACAGGCTGCAGATGTTGACCATTCCTAGATTCTTCTTCTGCGGTGCTGTGTACTGCTATCTGGGGTCCGTGGCAGGCTGCCGATGCTGACCATTCCTAGTTCCTTTAATGCTTTAGTGACCACACAGAGTAATAGTCTATCATCCCTTGTTATTTATTAGCGAGAATATTTTAGAAAGAAAAAATCTCGAACTGCTTGGTTATTCTGGGGTATAATTTATAGAGGAAAAGCAAAAAGCACACTTGCTTTTCTTCTTTGTCCACCAATATCAAACTGTCTTTCTCTTATTACACTGTAACACAGTCTGCTTTCAGTGTTCTTCTGAGTTACAACCATAAACAACACTATGACTTTCTCTGGCATGTCTTTATGGCTGTAGCAATTGTACATGCACACACAGTATGTGTTCCCTCATATGCACATAGCCATCCACTTTCACTGAACTGCCTTCCAGCTGCTAGCCCCCACATTAGGAACAGGCATTCGTATCTGGGTGAGACTACTCCTGTCTAATAGCTCAGAACCTTCTACAGCAAACACATCTGGATGTGAGAACATAAACAGGGCACATTGTATTCTAAGTAAGGAGGGAGCAGCCAATCCCACACAAAAGCTGATTGGTAGGCCTTAAAGTGATGGCAGGAGCAAGTCAGCTTACACTAACAGCAAGACACAAGTAGGCAAACATCTTTCGACATATCTGTAGGATAGGGCACTATCACACTGTTAGCCTGCTTTTTAGCATGGAGCCATCCTGCATGGGACATGAGAACATCTGTCTCATGTCTGCTTTTACTCCAATTTGGATACACTGGATTATCCTCATCTAATAAAAGCAGAAAAGCCTGCAGGTCAACATCTGTGCCCAGGCTAACACACTGTTGTTAGTCAACACAGAGCTAACTCCACAAGAGCCTGATAAAGGGTATGTGCCTACAGATAAAGACCAGCAGGGAACTGGAGGAAATGGTTACAGTAAGATAACAAGACTATAAAAACTTACAGCCCTTTCTCAAGTTGCTGTAACCTTGGTTTCCACAACAAATACAACTGAATCTATTTAGTATAATAGAAAAAAAATAAAGCAAACAAGCTGAGCAGTGGTGGTGTATGCCTTTAATTCCAGCACTTGGGAGAGAGAGGTGGGCAGATCTCTTTGGGTTCGAGGCCAGGCTAGTCTACAGAGCGAATTCCAGGATAGCTAAGACTACACAAAGTAACCCTGTCTTGAAAAACCGAACAAACAAAACAAAACAAACAAACAAAAAGCACTGTGTAAATAAACACTATATTAACGTCTAGCTTCTATAACCTCTTATAATCTACCTTGGGCCTCTTCAAAACTAGCACATCAGCCAGGAGCAGTCACCTGGGGCATGGAAAGGCCTCAGGACCCTGACTTGGCTCTTGTCCCAGGGCTAACGGAAAGCCTCATCATTCATACTGAGGAATGCTACAAGCACAAGATGGCTTTCTTTTCCCAGTCTGAACAGAAAGAAGCTCACTGGTGCATACTAAACAGTGACTCACTGACAAATTAAAATAAGATCTTTTTACCTCGATCTTCACACCACTCCCAGAAACATATGTTCCTTGTTCTTTTCTGCAGTCAAGGAGAACCTGCTGGCAGAATCCTGAGGCCTTCCCTACAAGAACCCAGCCCTCTCAGAAGAGTTCTGTCTAGAGTCCTTCCTTTCCACCCAAACTCTAGCTCCTGGTACTCACCAACCAAGCCATTCTAGGCATGGGACTCATCTCTGAAAATACACTGTGCTAGATAGTTTGATGTTGATAACACAGGCTAGAGATCTCTGAGAAGAAGAAACTGCGATAGAGAAAATGCCTCCATAAAATGGGGCTGTAGGCATGTCTGTAGGGCATTTTCTTAATTAGTGATCGATGTGGGAGGGCCCAACACATTGTGAGTGGTACCATCACTGGGCTGGTGGTCCCGGGTTCTATAAGAAAGCAGGCTGAGCAAGCCATGATGAGCAAGCCAGTAAGCAATACCCTTCCATGGCCTGTGCATCAGCTCTTGACCTGCTTGAGTTTCCATCCGGACTCCCTTTAATAATAAACAGTGATGTGGAAGCATAAGCCAAATAAATCTCCCCATGTTGCTTTCGATTATGGTATTTCATCACAGCAACAGTAGCCATAACTAAGACACACATTTTCACCAAAGACACTAAAAATATATTTCATGATATTAAGGAACTGTAACAACATTATGATTAAATTGTTTTAAAGTTACCCTAAATGGGGAGCACACATGCCACAGTCCAAGTGTAGAAGTCAGAGGACAACCTCCATGGTCAATTCTCTTCTTCACAAAGTGGGTCCTGGGGCTCACACTCAGACTGCCAGTCTTGGTAGCAAATACTTTCATACACTGAGCCATCCTGCCAGTCTTGTTTGGTATTTTTTTTTTTTAAAAAAAGAAGACTAATTTTTCAGAGACACATGATGAAATATTACAGATAACACCTATGGACTATGAATCAAACACAAGTAGCTAAGAACCAACTATCACTGAAAACCAGATGACTGTAGAGAGGGTCTTACTACCTTACTACACTGGTCAGTCCACATCTTGTCATCTGTTTGAAACTTTCCATTATAACAGAACCAAATCAAATGACTACCAAGCGATTCCTCCCACTAGGAGACCATGTGAGGGTGGCCTGGCTTCCCGCTCTCCACACTGTCCCCAAAGGCATTTGCCCCACACCTCATGCTTTCTTGCCCACTCAACTTTACTTTCTTCCCCCCCCCCCCCCATTTTTTGAGATAGGGTTTCTCTGTGTAGCCCTGGTTGTCCTGGAACTACCTCTTCATGCGATGCTGGCCTCTAACTCTGGGGTGCTGGGATTAAAGGTGTGCGTCACCAGGGCCAAGCCAGACTATTTTTTAATTGCAGGCCTATTTTGTTATGTGACAGTCACCAGGTGTGAGCTTCACCTTTTTGTCATGTAAATGTCTTCTTTAAAAATTTAGTTTTATTAAATGTATATGCCTGTTTGCCTGCATGTGAGTCTGTACTCTGTGTGTGTAGTATCCACAGAGGCCACAAGAGGGAGCTGGAACCCTTGGAAACTGCAATTACAGACAGATGGGTGCCACCATGGGCGCTGCTCTTAATGGTGAGATGTCTCTCCAGCCCTGTAATATCTTCTTAATTGCATACAGAAACCCCTTCCAGCTTACAGGGTGGGGAGGAGTCTCTTAACCAGGCACTTACTTCTGACTAGCTTCCATCTCCAACAGGGCAGACAGAGCTGAGGTTCCTTTCTTCCCAACAGGGGGGCCAGTTGACTCGAGGGAGTGTGCAGAGATGGGCCCGGTCATCTGCAAGCCTTTCATGGCAGTCCCTTTCTAAAGCACAGGAGAGGAGACAGCTCATTAGCCCAGGTAGACCCTGAGATGGCGCTCACTCTGGCATCTTTGGGCCTGGGAACCCAATTAACCCAGCAGAGGAACACAGGTTCTCTGTGTTTACCAAATGATGGAAGAAGCTAAGACGCAGAGAGGTTGGTTAACTAAGTAACTCCAAATCCCTGGAGCTGGAATTCAAACTGAAGTTGGCTCTTTTCACATAAGCATTCTAAATGCTCTAATCACAAGTGATCTTGTACACAGGAGGTAGCTGGTGTGAGAAAAAGAGCCTAAGGTTAAAAACAGGGCCAAAGAAGAAACACTATCAGGAAATTAAAAATAATGAACTACTAATACAATATCTTGAATGAATCCTAAGGCATAATGCTATGTGGAATAAGCAAGCCTCAAGTGGATTTGTATCATATGATAGCATTTTAAAACACCTGGAAAAGACGAGCGGTTGCTAGAAGATAAAGATGGAAGAATGGGACTGCCAAGGGTAGCATGATGCTTTTGTGTTTTTCCTTTTAGTTCTGGGGATCAAACTCAGAGTTTCTCAAATGTTAGCCAGAAGGTCTACCTCTGAGGAACCTTTTGATTGTGGTGGTTGGTAACGTAAGTCCCTGTATTTTATATATACCTGTATATAAGCGCACACACGAGCGCGCACACACACACACACAGATTTATAGAGAGAGAGTGAGAGAGAGAAAGTCAATTATATTATATGTTAATTTAAGCAAAACAATGCTGAATCACATGTGTGCCTGGGTAGCCTCAGATAGATCCTATAACCTTCATAAGCCTCAGTTTCTCCACTGAGTGGCAGTGTATGACCAAAATGAAAGAGCTGGAAACTCTAAAAGGAAGGCCTGCTGCTGTCAACCTCTTAAGAGCTTTTACTTAGCAATTCAGTGACATAAAACACAACAGCTGTGCCCAACTGGTCCCACTTGGAGAGTGCACAATAGGTGCTATGTCCTCAGCTAGAAGGGGCAGCTCAAGCCATAAGGCAAAGTTCAGCCATTGCTGAACTCCCTCTCCTTCATCCTACAATAGACAAGAGCACACTGATTGGAATTTCAGACATGTTGGGTAGTCATGGGATAAATCATCTGGCTGAAGACAGGCCTCTGAGAGAGCAGGAGGTACAGCCTGCATTCCAGGCTAGGTACAGTCCCTGGGAGCTCTAAGAGCCCTCATCCCAGTGGTTCTCAACCTTCCTAATGCTGCAACCCTTTAATACAGTTCCTCGGGTTGTGGTGACCCCCCAACCATAAAATTATTTTCATTGCTACTTCATAACTATAATTTTATAGGGAAGCAATGTCTCGGTTTCAAAGACCACTAGAAACGTGTATTTTCCGAAGGTCCTGACCCACAGGTTGAGAACTGATGCCTTACCCGAATCATGCGGTCTGAGCGATGGCGCCTGCGGATGCGGTTTAAGCCTTCCACAAAGCGGATGAAGCCATCTAAGAGCTGCCACTCATCTTCATCTGCACGGGGTCTGTCCCCATAGATGTCACAGTGCACCTCCCCTTCTGTGATGCGCTTAGTGGCAGTGACACAGGCTGGGAGAAGTAGGAATCGGGTTCTCCAGAACTTCAGAGACTCAATTAAACTACAGAGGACCAAGGAAATCAGAGTGGTGGTGAGAAAAAGTGGGTTATAAAAGCCTTCCTGGAGAGCTCTCTCTGAAGCTCATGCAAGACAAGACATCCTGTTCTGCTGCCCCAGATGGCTTTGCTTAAGACACAACACAAAACTGAAGACAACAAGGTGGCTTCTGCTTTAATCCCAGCATCAAGACAATACTTCTGTGAACCCAGTGAAGCAGTTGTCCACCATCAATTACAAAGCAGACAGGAAAGCTAAAACATTATAAATGAGACACCACAGCCACGAGGCTACTAAGCAGCAAGGGAATCCTAAGATGCTGAAAGCACATGTTAACAGGAAGCCTTGCATTTGCTAAAACCCATATAGACCTGTATATAATCACACATGTGAACACATACAAAGAAAGGCAATTCTACTACTTATGAACTTAAATAAAACAATACTGAATCATAGATATATTCCATATTAGCTGGTGGCCTCAGGTGCACCTCTGTGATCCTGAGGTTCCTCCACTGAGTTCGTGCTCAGGGCTGACCCTTGCACCAAAAGGAGCACTGTGTCTGAGTTCTGCTTTGTTTTTCCATAAAATACACATGATAAAATATATCACTTTAGCCCATTTTAAGTGTATGTCACATGGCACTGAATGCATTCACACTGCTACATAACCTCCAGCCAGAGTTTTAACCAGTGCAGGTGTGCTCTGTTCTTCCAATTTTAGAGAAAACAGAACAGACACCAGACAAAAGCACAGATGTGGTCAAAGATGAGGCATCTACCCAAGGCAGACGGGTGGGGAGTTAAGGCCTCTCTCTAACCTGAAATCTTCAGAGCCAGCAGAACAAATATACTGATCTAAGTAATTCCACTTGTACTCCTCCAGCCGTTCGTGGCAGAATTCCACCCAGCAGGAGACAAACTCTGAGTCAGAGTGGGAGGGGCAGAGGCTGTAGGTGTAATGAATCTGGGCAGACTCGTAAGGGTACCTGAAAAACAAGGAAGACGCCTGGTATTTAAAAGCAGTCTGTACCCACCACCACCATCTCTCTCTGTCTCCGCGGATTTGGCACTATCCTGGTTCAGTTCCCAACTACAGTAATTAGCTCATCCTAGAAAACTATAATGGAAATTTCTCAAATCTTCTTAAGCTTTTCATTCTTTTCTACATTTATCCTCTGATTTTTAATATGCTTGATGTGAATCATGCTAAGCTTTATAAGCTGAATCAACTCCTTTTTGGAAGTAGTGAGCTGTAAACCTAAAGCTATTTTAAAGCAAGCCAAAAGTCTAAAGGAATCATTCAACTTCTTATACATGTATTATATTATACACAAAATTTAGTGTATGACAAAATTCAAGATGGCCACCAAAGTCTGTAAACACCCAAGGACTTACTTGGGTAGGTATCGGGTTACTGTGATCATCTTGTCCTTGAGTGTCACCTTATGGAAAGTTCTGCCCATACTCAGCCAATACTGGCCTTCCTCCTCAGGGCGGTTTCTGGACACAAGGCCTAGTAGAAAAAATAATGATTGCATTTATCTGGTAAAGGCTCATTTTTACCACAGTCTTGCTTTTTATAAACGGAGATACAGATAAAGAGAAAAAAAAGAAACAATGTTTTGAGAGGCTGTTCACAGAAGCATTATTCTTGGTTAAAAAACAAAATTCCAGAAACGGTCAGATTTTTAAACCAACTAGCAGCAAATGAGAGAGTAGGGACTGGCAGCATCTGGATGCTGCACTCCAACCCTGATGCCCAGTCCTCTGGAGTAAACATTAACAGGTCAGGGAATACGTGTGGGATCACAATGAAGCTCTGGCCTACCCGAGTCCGTCTAAGTCCTCGTGCCGACTGGCAGCCAACACAGCCTCCGTCTGAAGGGAGCACTGACTTGTTTTATGCAGTTTCTGCCCCTACATATCTGCTTGTGATACTGCTTCTGCCTTCTCTTCCCGAGCCACTAACTGAAATCTTACAGATTAAAAAAATAAGTGTTTCCATTTATTTACTTTGTGTGTATGTATACGCACACAAGCACAAGTACACATGCATATTATAGCACATATGTGTGGGAGTCGGACGACAGTTTGCAGGATTAGGCCTCTCCATGTGGATTCTAGGGGATCAACCTTAGGTCATCAGGCATGGCAGTAAGTGCCCTTATCAGCTGAGTCACCTCTCCAGCCCATTTATAGATCACTTAATACCACCACCAAAGGTTACTTCCTCGGGAAAGCTGTCAGACACCATTAGTCATACGAACATCTTATATGTACCCCTTAGGTATGCATCTCTCCAAATATAAACTCTTATAAAAAGTTCCAAGGACTCAGGTACAGCAGTGATTGATTAACTATGGCTCCAGCCACACAAAGACACTAAGACAGGCAGATTCATTGAGTCTTTAAGTTTGATGCCAGACTAGGAAACATAGTGAATCCTTGCCTCAAGACCAAATTAAATTAAAATTTAAAGTAAAATTCCAAGAGGGCAGAGCTAAATACTGTTTATGTTTTCAATTAGCTCCTGATAAAAGGGCCATGCCCAGAATAGTGTTCAAAAACTTAATTTAGCTGAATTAAATACAGCAAAGGGGGAATAATGAAAATCGGGAAGATTCTCTAAAGAGAAAAATTGTGCCATAAAAAAACAACAAAGCCTAAGCAAGATCCTCATGACCTAGAAACAAAGTGTGCTGCTCCTTTGTTCAGCTCAGGGAGATGGTCACATGGTGGCAGGTGGCCTGGAGGCTCTCAGGAGAAGAAAGGACAGTAGTCTGAGAGGCTCTTCACTGTGAATGGGATAATCTCCCAGGGCAGGCCTGCAGCATATACAAAGAGGCTTCAATCTGGGACCCTGCATTCAACCCCAACCTCTTTACCTGCCAGGGCATGATCTCTAGCAGCAAGTTTCTCCAGGTCTTGCTTTCTGCAAAAAGTGAGGAGCATGCCCAGTGAGGTGCTCCTTCATTTCACTATAAGCACCCTGCTGGTTGTCAGGAAGAGTGTCAGGGGACAAGGTTCATGAGCATCCAGCTCCGTTGCCCAAGTTATTCTAAACTAGGTGTACCCCAGTACTCAAACTTGTATCTGTGGTTAAGTTAATGTGTGCCTCTCCTAGTGTACAGTAAACTCCAAGAGTCTGCTGGAACAAGTCCTACCTTACCTTTATAATCAATAAATCTGAAACAAGGGAGCAGCATGAGCTTGGCCATGAAAGCAATTTTGCCAATAACAATAGTAAGAGGATACCAGGGAATTCAGCATGTCCCTCTGACAACTAGTCAGAAAGAATAAGGCTCACGAATTCGTCAGGACCAGCACGTGACACTAGAATTACAGATTCACAACGGACATTCACCATCCATTCAAGAGCAGACTATGCAGGCTAGATGTGGCCAGTGCCATCTAAAGGTAAATTCATCACTGTTCCCTGGGTTAAAGAAGTAAATAAACTTCCTGCAGCCTCATGAGACCTAACGTCTCTGGCCACACCCCCAGCTCATTCTGTGCTCTGTAACACTAGCTTTCTTTTTGGTCTGCAAAAATTATCAGTGTCTCCTGCTAAAGGCTTCTGCACACACCAGTTCCTCTGCCTGCATGGTCTTCCCTTCAACTTGGCCTCCTTTTTTGTTCCTAATGACTGCTACTTATTTTAGATCTAAGGTCAAACATCACCGCCCCAAGGAAGCCATACCTGACCCTCCAAACCAGATCAAACTCCAAATTAAAGAGGTGTCGTGGGCCTTTAATTAGCTTTTCCTTCCCACTCTGTATCACAGCAGATCCATTTTTCATAGTTTGACAAAAAGTGTTTTCTCTCAATTGAGCTATAAATTCCTTCTTTAGACTAGGAGTGTCAAGAATAAGCACATGTATTTATTTAATGTTTGCTATATGCCCAGGCACTGCAGCTCTACTATGGAGACACTAAGCAGGTGTGACAGGACATACCTTTAACCCTAACCCTTAGGGTTAGGAGGTGAAGCAGGAAGAACGCTTGAGTTCAAGAACCTCTCCCAAAAAACAAAAATAAAAAGTAGGATGTACAATAAGAACAGAAGGCAACAAGCAATCCTGAGTGAGGTAAGCCAGACCCAAAAAGAGGAACATGGGATGTACTCACTCATATTTGGTTTCTAGCCATAAATAAAGGACATTGAGCTTATAATTCATGTTCCTAGAGAAGCTAAATAAGAAGGTGAATCCAAAGACAAACACATAGGCATCCTCATGAATATTAACCTTCATCAGGCGATGAAAGGAGACAAAGACAGAGACCCACATTGGAGCACCGGACTGAAATCTCAAGGTCCAGATCAGGAGCAGAAGAAGAGGGAGCACGAGGAAGGAAATCAGGACCGCGAGGGGTGCACCCACACACTGAGACAATGGGGATGTTCTATCGGGAACTCACCAAGGCCAGCTGGCCTGGGTCTGAAAAAGCATGGGATAAATCCGGACTAGCTGAACATAGCGGACAATGAGGAATACTGAGAACTCAAGAACAATCGCAGTGGGTTTTTGATCCTACTGCACGTACTGGCTTTGGGGGAGCCTAGGCAGTTTGGATGCTCACCTTACTAGACCTGGATAGAGGTGGCCGGTCCTTGGGCTTCCCACAGGTCAGGGAACCCTGATTGCTCTTCGAGCAGATGAGGGAGGAGGACTTGAGCGGGGGAGGGGGAGGGAAATGGGAGGTGGTGGCAGGGAGGAGGCAGAAATCCTTAATAAATAAATAAATTTAAAAAAAAAAAAAGAAAGAAGGCAACAAGCAACAACCCTCACACGGAGCTTTCTAAGGAAACACGGAAGAGACCCACCGCTTCATCTATTCGGCCTGGACTGGCTGACAACTAAGCCCACCCAATAGATCCACACTTCTTTAAATTCTCTGCCCAGAGGAGCTTTACTAGAACCAACAGTGATCTCAAGTTTTGCAGTAGACAAATAGGGAAGTAGAGTAGCAAGAAGCTCACTGGCTGCTTCAGGAAATGATTACTGCTTTCCAATTCCAGGCACCCACACTTAACTCCCTCCGCCACACTCATTCTAGAAGAGTTCTCTACAGCTTGGCTCTTCCCCAATTAGTGTCACTTATTAGTCTCTGCCACCAATGGGTGACTCATTCTTGAATTAGGTCACTAAACTTCAGGGACTAGGGAGAAAGAGGAACACAGACTAAGGGAACAAGAACAAATGTACAAATGAGATGTAGTTCCGTGGTAAAGGTCCTGGCTTTGATCCCCAGTGACAAAAAGGAAAAAAGACAAATAGACACATATAAAAAAATGTAAACTTGGCTAGGCAGTGGTGGCACAGGCCTTTAATCCCAGTGCCTGGGAGGCAGAGGCAAGCGGCTATCTGAGTTTGAAGTCAGCCTGGTCTAAACAATGAGTTCCAGGATGGTCAGGGATACACAGAGAAGCCCTGTCTTGAAAAACCATGTAGCCCAAAAAACAAAACAAAACAAAAAACAATAACAAAAAAAAAGGTTTAAAAAAATATTTTATGTTTATTTGTATGAGTGTTTGCTTGAATGTATTGATGGACCAGACTGATTCCATCTTAATGATGGAGACTATTTTGTTATAAGGTCAGAATAAGTTCATTCCTGTTTGCTGCAAAATTCAAGTTGACCTAAACACTTTAACCTGTTTCTGGAATTTGACATGCTCCTACACAATGGAGTTTGACTCACACTTTGTATATACCCTGATTAAGATGTTCTATCAAATACTTTTGAAATATTCAGCCCATTTGGTTCCTTTGTAACCAAAATTCCTTCAGAAATCCTCCAACCCTTGAAACCCCACTAGTCTTGCCGTTTTTTGGACTATATAAACCCTACCTCCTCCTGTGATGCTATTTTTTTTTAAAACTCTGCTTTAGGGAGATAGCCCCGTCTGACAGAAAATAAAGTTGGCTTAATTTGACCAAAAAATTTGGGAACTAATCTTTATTCTGGCTCTGTGGGATTAACAGTATGTGTACCATTGGGAGGGAGCCACCAGCTGAGTGCTAGGAACCAGACCAGTGTTCTCTGCAAGAACAACTGGTGCCCTTAACCACTGAGTCATCTCTCCAGGTCCTAGAGTAGGGTTGTTTTGTTTTTTATTTTTAAAGAGGGAATTACTTTGTAGCAGAGGCTGACCTAGAACTCACCATGTAGCCCAGGCTGGCCTCAAACTCATTATAATCCTCCTACCTCAAGCTACTAAGTACTGGATCATAGGTTTGGGCCACCGAGCCTGGCTTACATGGTTTTCCTTACCATCGCTGTTTCTCTGTGTTTGGGTGCTAGTGATGGACCAGAGGGCTAGGTAAGCACTCTGCCACTAGGCTGCACCACTCTCAAAAGGGTTGAAGATAAATTTGTACCTGTGCCAGGTGAGTTTTATGTCACCCTAACAAAAACTACAGTTGTCAGAGAGGAAGCACCTCCAGTAAGGAAATGCCTCCATAAGACCTGGCTGTAAGCAAGTCTACTAAAATCTTCTTAATTAGTGACCAATGTGGGAGGCCCAGCCCATTGTGGGTGTGCTGCCTTTGGGTTGGTGGTCCTGGATTCTAAAGTAAGCAGCACTCTTCCATGGCCTCTGCATCAGCTCCTGCCTTCAGGTTCCTACCCTCTGTGAGTTCCTGCCCTGATTTCCCTCAGTGATGAGCAGTGACGTGGAAGTGTTAGGCAAACAAACCCTTTCCTCCCCAGTTACTTTGGTCATGGTGTGTCATCACAGCAACAGGAACTCTAAGACAATAACATAACAAAAGAAAACCTACTCTCACAGACTTATTAGAAAAGAAGACACATCATTTTAAGAAGAATCACTTACCTCTGCTATAGAGTGGGCTACTGCTCAGCGGGGGTGGGACCGTGGTGCTAGGTTTCTGAGCCTTTGGCTGTACTATGATTTGGTAGCCCTGCATGAGACGCTGGCAAATGAACTCTTCAAACACTTGCTGGGCTGTCATTTGAACACCCTCCTCATCTCTCCTGAAAAGAAATGACTGAGCATGTGGATATGCTTGGCCTTGGGCAGTGACACCTAACGGTCAATGCGTCTCTTCTCTTTTGTTTCATCCCAGATTATCATTCTACAACAGCTTATAAAATCCATAATTTGTATGCCAGCTTTAGAAGACGATCAATTCAACAAGGCAGGAAAAAAGAATAGAAATTAGAAATCAGGTTCAGTGTGCCAAAATCATTGCACTAGCAAATATGTTATCAATGGAGACAACTGTTAATGTCAACAAAACCTGAAAGTAACAGCTCTTGCATCATCAGATTTCCCAAATACTTAAGGAGGGCATGAAAGGTTTAAAAGTTCAATGCTCTTCTATACATGTGATCCAAAATACCCATAACCCTCACATACAAAACTAACTGCTTTTCTCTTGGGCACTGACCTGTCCATGTCTGCTTCTGGGAGGAGATCATAGCAGCCCTCTGTGTAGTCATTCTGCAGGCCCTGACGGTCCGGGAAGTAGTCAGTGGTGAGGGGAAGGCATGCAGGAGTAGTAAGAGACTTCCAGTCCACTCCAACTGTGCAACAGAAGCCTGGCACTACAGGGGGAGCAGACAGTGTCAGAACTGCCTCGCATAATGGGGAAAAGGTGTATGTGGTCACCATGGCAGGTTTGGGATATGGAGGGGGAGGAATTTATGGTAAAAGGTCATAGAAATTGCCAGGATAGAGAAGGAGCAAAAGGAAGGGGATGGGGGAGGGAGAAAGAGAGAGAAACAGAGTTTGTTAGATAATGCAACACATGCTTATCCAATCCCATCATGCAAATGGGATTCACAGCCGCTATTCTTCATTTTCTGCTGATCATGAGCTACAGCTGAAATGCCAGTGAGGTTACTGCAGGGCAGGCAAGGTTACATATCAAAGCAAATTAATATTCTGAGAGCAGAAGAGAGGCTCAGGCCAGAGCTTCTCCTTTTGAGGACTGTAGAGTGTCTGGGTAGGAAAGGAAGAAAGCTCAGTCTAATTGGGAGCAAAATAGCATATAGCAGCAGAAACAGGAACACTTTCAGAATCACAACAAGTAACAGATTCAAGAAGAGGAGGGAAAACCAAAGGAGGATGTCTGGGACAGTTACAAGGCTGGGATTTTGGAGACATGAGTTTGATACCTGCTTCTTGTGTAAAGCAGACTTTCAATACCAGTAACTAAGTCCTGACATTTTGGACTAGACAAGATGTTACAGAGGGCTGTGCTGGGCTCTGAGAGATGCTGAGGAGTGACACCAGACTCTTATCACAAGATGCCAATGGTTCATTCTACTGTGCAAACCAGAAATGACTACAGACATTGCTGTGTCTGCTTGGGTGTTTGCCCCTTCCCGCTAACTTAAAATGCTAAGGCAGCACTATGGTCTGGCTGCTGTTTGTTTCACTAGACTCAGGCACATGGGGCTTGGTCCCCAGTGTGGAAATATGAGAAATATGGAGCCTAAAGAAAGGTCGTTGGAAGTGTGTCCTCAGGAAGGTCGGGCTGTTCTGGAACTTGAGGCATTCTTGCCCAGCCTGCTCTCTGCCTCCACTTCTGCACATGATCTCTTGCTTCACTCTTTCTAGTCACGGTGCCGTCCACCACGTGATGCAGGTGGTCAGCTCTTGCCAGAGCCAGCACCACAGTAACCTCTCTCTCTCTCTCTCTATCTCTCTAACCTCTTCTTCTCTCATAGCCTTGCTATGAATCCCAGGTTAGCCTTGAATTTGTAGTCTTTCTCCTTTAGCTTCCAGAAGACTGAGATTACAATGTGCACTGTACACTGGCCTTTAAACTACCTTTTCTTATAGTCTTATCCCCCCTCAGGTATTCCATTTAAATAGCTATCTCCCAAAGTAAAACTTAATCTGTAAGACCTTTAAGGTAAAGACTATCTTTTTAAAATCTCTGTAAGAGGAAACAACAACAAAAGACTCCATACTTTGCCTTGAGTATTGATGGGATACTTATACACTATACACGGTAAATGCACGTGTATGAGCAGTAACGAATTTACAACACAATGTGTCCTCTGTGGCTTTTTCAGCCTCACATCACCCTCACATGGGTGAAAAAGTCTTATGTGCTAAATATGGGGACCCACCATGAGAAAGTCAGAAATGGAAGCCAACTACCTCTTTATGTTGTTTTAGATCATCACACTAGACCTCACTACCTTTCTGACTCTTATATCAGTGATTTCTGCTGGGCATGATAGCATATGTCTGTAGTCCCAGCACTGGGCAAGCAGAGACAGGACAATTGCTACAAGTTCACAACTAGCTGGGCTACAGAGAGAAACCCTGTTTAAAAAAAAAAAATCAAAATACTCTTCCCCGAGAAAAATATGGAAACTATCCAAATGGTCACTAATAAAAAATGATTGCTAAAACCTCAGATATAATCATATGTTTGATGATACGATTAAAAATAACTTCAGACACTTTTGGTTGGTTTGTTTGTTTGGAGACTGTGTCTCACTATGTAGCTCTGGCTGGCCTGGAACTTCTACTTATACCAGGCTTCCCAAGTGTTGGGATTAAAGCCATGTGTTACCATACTCAGCTTAATAAAACTTAAAACAACAACAACAACAATTTTTTGGGGGTTGGCATGATGGCTTAATAGGTAAAAGCACTTGCCACCAAACCTGATAACTTGAGTTTGATCCCTGGATCCGCCCAGCAGGACAGAGCCAACTCCTCTGGTTGTCCTCTGGCGCCCATGCACATGTGCTATGGCATATGTATGTCATCACACAAACACATATATTTTTTTAATTTTTAAGAGTAATAGAGGGACTGGGCAGTGGTGGTACATGCCTTTAAACCCAGCACTTGGGAGGCAGAGGCAGGTGAATCTCATTTTGAGTTCAAGGCCAGCCTGGTCTACAAAGAGTTTTAGGACAGTCAGGACTATTACACAGAGTAACCCTGTCTCGAAAAACAAACAAGCAAACAAACAAAACAAAACAAAAGAGTAATAGAGGGGCTGGAGAGATGACCAGCAGTCCTCTTCCGGGACACAGGTCAATTCCTGGGACCCACGTAGCAGCTTACAATTGTCTGTAACTCCAGTTCCAGGGCATCTGACACCCTCACACCAATGCATGTAACATTAACATAAATAAATAATTTTTAAAAAGAACAGGGACATGAAAACTAGTAAGAGGACTAAGCTGGCCATCAGCTACACACCGCAGCCACATAATGAAGCAAGTGCAGTGGCAGGACTGCACCCCTGCCACCGTGTTGGTACAGATGCTAAGGTTAGCTGTTTAAATAGACAAACGAAATGTGACCAGAACAAATGCTAACTAGCCAAATGGTCTCACTATGGGTGTCTGGAGGGCTCTAGTAATAGCCCCTTATTTCTGGTTCCCCCACAGAGGCTTCTGCCTGGCACGAGGGTCTTTTGCACGTGTCCTGAATGACACATTCTGGAGCAGGTCATTCAGCCATACTTCTCTCCCTGGCATTGGAGAGACTCAGGAGACCCTCCCATCACCTGTCTATACCACAACACAAGTGTATTTCTAGACTGTTCCCTTCCCACAGGGTGTCCTCACGCCCTCACCATCCCATACAGCCTATTGCCTGCCCCCTACTAGTCAGCTGTCTCCTCTTACTTGGGTCTGGAGAAGTAGAAACACCATCCTCTGGAGAATCCTTATTCTGGGTCCTAGGATTCAGACCTAGAGAAAGAAAAAGTGGCTTGTCTGAATCAAAAGTTACTAAACAAAAAGTGCTGACAGTTGTGGTTGAAAAAGCTCTAAAGCAAAGCTAAAAATATAACACAAACCAGGACGGGCAATGGTGGCACACTCCTTTAATCCCAGCACTTGGGAGGCAGAGGCAGATGGATCTCTGTGAGTTTAAGGCCAGCCTGGTCTACAAGAGCTAGCTCCAGGACAGGCTCCAAAACTACGGAGAAGCCCTGTCTCGAAAAACAAAACAAAACAAAACAAACAAAAACAAAACAAAACAAAAACAAAAAAACGCAAACCAAGTGCCAGTTCTGAACTGAGTATTTCAAACAGCACAAAATAATCAACTAAAGAAAAATATGAAAACCCTAAAATTTGGGAATGAACCAGAACTTCAAAGTTTTCAATACCACTCTCTTTGTCTGATAAAATATTTTTTGGAAAGAAAACTGCTACTTATTTTTTTAAAAACTAACACATCTTAAAGTCATTTCAACTAATGAATTTTTAGCAAACATAAAATAACCTAATTACATTTTGTACAGTTATTATTTAACCTTACCTTCTAGAACACTTTCCAAATCATAGCTTTTAAGAATATAACATAAGGGTTAGAGAGATGGCTCAGTGGTTAAGAGCACTGACTGTTCTTCCAGAGGATTTGGGTTCAATTCCCAGCATCTACATGGCAGTTCACAACTGTCTGTAATTCCATGATCTGACATCTTCACTCAGACATACATGTAGGCAAAACACCAATGCACATAAAATTAAAAATAAAAAAATTTAAAAAGAAAAAGCATATAACATAAAGTCAGGAATTGGTGGAGTATGCCTTTGATCCCAGCACTCGGGATCAAAGAGCCAGTCTTGTCTACAAAGCGAGTTTCAAGACAGCCAGAGCTGTTACACAGACAAACCCTGTCTTGGAAAGAAAGAAAAAGAATACAGCATAAGACATCAAAGTTTACTATGTTTAACAAAATAACAAAGAATCTACCTAGATATTATTATTCTGAAAAAGATTCAAAATGAAACTTGAATATGAAATGACAGAGCTAATTGGAAAACACGCATAACTAATTAAACATCACTTGGAAAACATACATATTTATTAGAAAATCATACTATAGGAAGGATTGAAAAGAGCCTCCAAAGATTAACTGTCTCCGAATACAAAGCTAAGGGAGGAGGTAGGTGAGAAACAGAACTTTGTTGTCATTTTTTTTTTTTTTTGAGACAGGGTTTCTCTGTGGCTTTGGAGCCTGTCCTGGAACTCGCTCTGTAGACCAGGCTGGTCTCGAACTCACAGAGATCCGCCTGCCTCTGCCTCCCGAGTGCTGGGATTAAAGGCGTGCGCCACCATCGCCCGGCTGTTGTCATTTTTAGAGACGTATTTATTTTATGTGTATGAGTGTCTACTCATATCTATGTGCATCTGTGTGTGCCTGGTGCACGTGGAGCCCAGCAGAGGACACCAGATCGTGAGCTGCCATGTGGGTCCAGACAATGGAGCCCAGGTCCTCTGCAGGAGCATCATATGCTCCTAACTGCTGAGACATCTCTCTAGCCCCAGAACTTGTACCTTCTACTCCATATGTATCTGCACCACTTGAATCTAATTTAAGGATAACAAATATTTATAAATTCCTTGTGAAATCTTTGAAAAAACAAAATGAAAACAAAAGCAATGACCTGGGGGAAAAATGCTGAAAATCACATAATCTGGAATAAGGAGAGTCCTCTCAAAACTCAAAAGGAAGAAAATCAACAACCCAATAAATAAGTGAACAAAATATTTGAACTGGCACTTTGAACACCACCTACAGAAGGCAAGTGAGGGCATGACGAGATCCCATGCCGGTATCATTAAGGAACAGTGAATGGAGGAGCGAAAGGACCCAAAGCTGGTTTTTGTTCATCTGTTATTTCAGGGCACGGTCTCACATATTCTACGCTGGCCTCAGACTTGGTACATAGCAGAGGATGATCTCCAATTTATGACCCTTCTTCCTCTATCCCAGTGCCAAAATTATAGGTCTGTACCACCAAGCCCAGTTTTTGCTTGCGTGTTTACTGATTCAAGTTTATAAATGTTCTGCCTACATGTATGTCTGTGCTGTGCACATTTGTGCCTGGTACTCACATAAGTCAGAAGAGGGCATGAGATGCCCTGGAACTAGAGTTACAAATGGTTTTGAGCTACCATATGGGTGCCCTAGTCCTCTGTAAAAGCAACAAGTGCTCCTAACTGCTGAGCCAACTCTATCCCCCAAACCCAGTTTTTCCTTCTTCTGTCTTTTGTTTTTGCTTCTGCTTGGATTTTTTTTTCTTTTTTATTGAAAATAAAACCCGGGGGCAGGCAATGGTGCTGCATGCCTTTAATCCCAGCATCGGGAGGCAGAGGCAGGTGGATCTCTTTGAGTTCAAGTCCAGGCTGTCTACAGAGTGAGTTACAAGACAGGCTCCAAACTACAGATAAACCCTATCTCAAACTCCCACCCCCCCAATAAAAAAGAAAGAAAGAAAAGAAAAATGAAAGAGAAAAGAAAAGTCAGACCAGGCGGTGGTGGCACACACCTTTAGTCCCAGCACTCAGAGAGGCAGAAGCAGACATATCTTTGTGAGTTCGAGGTCAGCCTGGTCTACAAAATGAGTTCCAGGACAGTCAGAGATACACAGAGAACCCTGTCTTGAAAAACCAACCCCCCCCAAAAAGAAAGAAAGAAAGAATAGAAAAGAAAGGAAAGAAAAGAAAAGAAAAGAAAAATCAAGTCAGGCATGGTAGAGCATGTCTTCAATCTTAGCACTTGGGGAAAAGGCAGGTAGATCTCAGAGATCAGAGCCAGCCTGGTCACAGAGACAAAAAGAGAAACCCTGCCCCTCACCCCAAAACAGACCCCCATATAATATACCTTGATTATGGTTTCCCCTCCTTCCCATCTGGATCTGTATCTTTTTTGTCTCTCATTAGAAAACACACATGCTCCAGGCGGTGGTGGTGCACGCCTTTAATCCCAACACTCAGGAGGCAGAAGCAGGCGGATCTCTGTGAGCCTGAGGCCAGCCTGGTCTACAGAGAGAGTTCCAGGATGGTCACGGTACACAGAAAAACCCTGTCCTGAAAAACCAAAAACCAAAAAAGAAAAAGAACAAAAACAAAAAACAAACAAAATGCTTCTAAGGAATAATATAACAAGATAAAATAAAAACTAACACATCAAAATAGGACAAAACAAACAAAGGGAAAGAGCCTAAGAAAAGGCGTAAGAAACAGAGATGCAGAGACCGCTCATTCACATACTCAAAAATCTCATGAAAACACTAAACTGGAGTAATAATATATACAAAGGACCTATAGGGTAAAAAGAGAGAAAATATTTATATTTATTTAGATATTTATATAGAAATATTTATATAGAAACATCATATGTAATAAATTAATATAACATTAATATAAAACTTTTTAAAGTCCTGACATGACATTGTAAGATAAGGAACCTCCAAAGATGTGATTGGGTTCCTTTTCTATATAACTGCTGGTCATCTACTACTGCCAAGCCCAGTTTCTCATGTAGTGCTAGGGATGGGACCCAGGACCCAGCACTCTAACAACTGAGCTACACTGCGATCCTGCTTATTGTCTAAATAGATTACCAATAAGTAATTCAGGGAGATATGTACTTGGTACACACAAAGTTCTAGCTTCAGTCTCCTGTACCAAAAAGTAAAAAGGCAGAAGGATAAAAAGGTGATCTGCCAAGACCCCTAACTGCCGTGACGCTACCGGACAACAGAGAGAAGTGAACAATACAGCTACAAGGTCTTACAACTGTGCTTAAAACAAAATCCTGCAGAGCCAAAGGGAAACCCACAGAGACATTATTCCTGAGAAGCATGACTCATGTATGAATCAGGTCCAAAGGCAGGAAGTCTGAGTCACACTTGGGTACCTGCAGATGGCAGAAGCTTTAAGCCAAGGGAGGTAGAGGTAAGGCCACAGAAGTGTTTTTCTTGCCTTTTCTGTTATTTTTTAATAAGTGAAATGTTGATTAGCTATGTATTTCAACTCTATCTTGTACCAAAACAAGGATAATTTGTTTTTTTGTGTTTTTTGAGAAAGGGTTTCTCTGTGTTAACAGTCCTGGCTGTCCTGGAACTTGATTTGTAGATCTGCCTGCCTCTGCCCAATTGCTGGGACTAAAGGATGCAAAATGATGCCCAGCTCCAAAACAAGGATTCTAAGTTTTATTCTTAACAAGCCCAACCTACTTTTGACCATCATGCTGTGGGGACACCAAACCAGGTTGGTGGGTTTTGTTTATTTTGGTTCACGTTATACTTTAACAGGAAAGAAAATGTATTACATTAAATTGATAAAATACCTTTGATCATATAATTTCTTTAGAAGCTTCATATATTCTTGATTTGTTTCCAAAAGTCAATTTTAGTAGAATCTAAGGCAGATTTCTGTAAGACTCATATACAAACTCAGATACAGCACTCTAATTCTCTGGTAATACTTTTTGAGAGTCCTGAGGCTAAACTTTTGCCTAGCAGGAAGGAGTGTTATAAAATGTTACGTGATTATGGCGATGCGGAGCGAGCTGTGGGTACATGGCACTGGCTACATGGCATCCTCTTTCTCCCCACGAGAGTGCTGTTCTTGACTGCCTTGACCTTTTGACAGTAACTGCTGCAGTGGTGGCTGTGGGGCCCCCCAGGAGGTGGCGAGATGCATTCGGCCCTAGCCTGAGGTATATCTTCATGTTGTGGCCCACACCTAATACTCTTCCTCAGTTATATTCTTTGCATATGCTTCCATCGGTACTGGAAAAAGGCTCTCTGATGACAATCAGAGCAGTCAGCAATCTGATTACAGGGTGAAGGCCAGCTCAGGCACCCTCTCCACTATTGCTAGGAGTCTTATCTGGGGTCATCCTTGTGGATTACTGAGAGTTTCCCTGGCACCTGGTTCTCCCTAACTTCAAAATGCCACCCCCCCCCCCATCAAGACATCTCTTTTGTTACTCTCCCTTCAGTCCTGCCCCTAACCTGCCTCCCGGAACCCCACCTGCCCAACCAGCTTCCTCAAGTTCCCATCCCCCCAACCCCACCCTCTCACTAGGGAGAAACAAATGGGTAAACAGATGAGATCTGAAGCTAACCTGGGAAACCTGACCCTAGGGCTCTGTTGCAACTGCAATGCCTTAGCTACTAAATGTTAGTTGAGACGCCCTTAGAGGGCTCTATATAAGTAAGTTTCCTGATCTGATGTCCACGTTAGAATATTTAACCTGAATCAACCTGTTATTGTCACATAAATAATATAAAGGGCTGAAGAGATGGCTCAGCACTTAAGAACACTGTTCTGCAATCATGAGAGCTGGAGTTCAGATTCCAGCACCGCATCAAGCCAGACATTCCTTCCTGCAAATAAATGCCTATAACCCCAGCTCCAAGAGGGGCTTCTAACCTAGCTGAAAAGGCCCAGGTTCAAGGACAGATCCAGCTACAAAGATACAGACGGACGAAGAGTAACAGAGGAGGACACCTGATGCCCTTTCCTTCCTCTGATTGCACACAATCGTGTACATCTCCCCCAACATATGCTCATACGCTCACACAGACACAGATACACACAAACACAAATAACAAACACATCTTTAAAAAAGAAAATAAGCACTGGGTGGTAGAGGCAGGCGGATCTCTGTGAGTTTGAGGCCAGCCTGGTCTACAAAGTGAGTTCTAGGACAGTCAGGGCTATTACACAGAGAAACCCTGTCAAGAAAGAGAGAGAGAGAGAGAGAGAGAGAGAGAGAGAGAGAAAGAAAGAAAAGAAAAGAACAGGGGAAAGAGCTAAGACTAGTTAACAGACTACTATGCCCAAGTAAAACATAACACCTTAGACTACTAGGACAACAAAGATAAGATTCTAACTGGAAAGTGGTGGCGCATGCCTTTAATCCCAGCACTTGGAAGGAAGAGAAGGAAGGAAGAAGGAAGAGGAACTCTGTGAGTTTGAGGCCAGCCTGGTCTACAAGAGCTAGTTCTAGGACAGGCTCTAAAGCAACATAGAAACCCTGCTTCAAAATACAAAAAAAAAAAAAAAAAAAAAACCAAAAAACAAAAAACAAAAAAAACAAAACTAGACATACCCTAAGAGAAACTAGACACTAACTGGTTATTGTATATGAGAATAAAAATTCAAAATATTTAATCTAATTTCCTTCTGTGCTCATTAATATGATTTATCAGGTAGCCTAGGTAAAAAATGAAACTTAATTCCCATGTGGTTATAGACTAATTCCTTATGACCTCTAGCCCTTTTCAAAACTTCTGTTACAGGTCATAAGGGAATAGGCAAGAAAAGAGTAACCCCATATAACAATATCACCCCAACTAGAAAAATAACTCAAGGAACCCATAGTTTCTAAGAAGCTAAATACTGTAGAATACACATGAATACACACACACACACACACACACACACACACACACAAACATTTAAATATGAATTAAACAATTTTGTAAGTTATTCTAAAGCTTCTCACGTGACAGTATATTCTTTGAAATAAAACTTCATTTGTCAATGAGCATGCCAAACACTGGAGAGACAAGTAACAATAAGTACTTTAAGTCTGTGGAGAGAGGGAGATGGAAACAGTAGGTCATGATGTACCACGCTGTGCAAATGGGATTGGGTAGGAGCTGTGTGTGAGCATGACGAGCATCTCTTAGGAAAGCGCGACATAGAAAGGAAAAGCTTCAAACAAGGAGGCACTCTTGGAGCTGAACCATCATGGAGAGTGGATGTTTTCAGGCAGAATGGGGCTTGCAGACAGCATGTTCTAAATGGCGAGGACAAGATGACACAGAGAAATATGAAGACCATAGCTGGGATATAAGAAAAACCCATGTGCTGGGTAGAGGCAGGTGGATCTCTGTGAGTTTGAAGTCAGCCTGGTCTACAGAGTGAGTTCCAGGAAAACCTTGTCTCAAAAAAACAACACAAAACAACAACAACAAAAAAAAGAAAAGAAAAACCCATATATTATTAACACCACCCCCATCTGTTGACCACCCATGTCTGACTGGCATTATTCTAAGAATTCATATGGGTTATCACATTTATTTTTAGTTTTTGTTTACATTTTCATAATATTCCCTTCACAATGAAGAAAGTGAGGTATAAGAAGTTAGTGGTGGCGCACGCCTTTAATCCCAGCACTCGTAAGACAGAGGTAGGCAAATCTCTGTGAGTTCAGGCCAGCCTGGTCTACAGAGTGAGTTCCAGGACAGGCTCCAAAGCTACACAGAGAAATCCTGCCTCAAAAATACAAATGGAAAAAAAAAAGTAGCAACTGGCCCAAAGGACTCACTACTCATTAGAGGTGGAGTGAGTCTCATGTCCTAAGATTCTTTCCATACATCTTGTTAAAGTGGAGTCACGTGAAGACACAAAGGGACACAGAAGACAGGTGACTGGAGTCACTGAAGGCTGTGCACATGGACAGGAGCTGGCCAGACCTGCATTTTGAAACACCTTATTGGTGACAGCATGGGTAGTTCCCTAAAGGAGAAAGGGACAGAGCAGCAGAGCTACTGTGATGATCCTAAACAGAGGCAGCAAAGGCCTGAACAAAAGGGCAGCAGGGGAGGAAAGGCAGGCTAACAGTCAGCCAAGCAGAGCAGTCGTCAGTTAGGCAGACAGACAACTTAGTCCAAGAGGAAAAGCTGGGCTAGAGAGCCGGGCTCCAAGCAAGTGTCTTTCCAATGCCTGCCTGTCTGCATGCACACGTGCACAGGAAACTCGCCATAAGATATGACAATGTCCACCTAAAGATGCACACGCATCCTCAAATCAACCCCCTTTGAAAGCTCACTCCTTTCTCAACTGGAAACTAAAATTCCAAAATCTACATGTAGGGAGTCATGTGGTATCATCTCTGGGATACTCCAGGTCACTAGGCTCTTCTGGGTAGATCCTGGGGCTGGCTGCTACCATCTGGGTTCAATTAAATCTTTCTGCTTCAGGTCACTGGTCAAGCTAGCTCTGGGAACAACAGTCCAGGGAGCCCTGGAGTAGTCCTCCTTAGTAACCTTCTACCCCCGCCAAAGCCTGGAAACTCAAATTTTGGTGCCTAAAAACAAACATCCTAGTTTAGCAAAGTGATAAAAATGTTGCCTTTGTAACACTCTGTAGGCAACTTTAGGAAATCTTGCAGAACGTAAAATTTAAGCACCCTGAATAAATGACATAAAAATACCTCCTCCACAGCCCTAAACTTTTATTTATTTCTCATTTAAAATGAATGACGAATAAGAATGAAAATCATTTGGGGATTCTTTCACTGCCAACTCACTCTCCAGGTCTCATTACTTATCCATGCACTACAGGAATTTGCTCAGCCATCTACCAGTGACCAAAGAACAGTATCATTAACCACCCCTGCCTTTCTTCTTCTTCTTCTTTTTCTTTTATGTGCACTGGCATTTTGCCATGGATGTTGAGTCCCCCTGAAACTGGAGTTACGACAGTTATGAGCTGCCACGTGGGTGCTAGGATTTGAACCCAGGTCCTATGGAAGAGCAGCCAAGTGTTCTTAATCACTGAGTCATCTCTCCAGTCCCCATTAGCCCTCTTTACATAGCTTTACTTTCACAAATCTTAAACCAAGTTCTAGAAATGCAAGTCACTTTATAGGACACAGACATGATAAAGAAACCCTATTTGTTGTTTAGGTCTTTCCACACTCATCTTGTAAAATACTTGCTTTGCAGAAAGCATGCCTTCCCCTAACATCCTTAAAAGGCACTCTGAGGAGAGCTGAAAGGAGAACGCCTACACTGTCTCTGACCTCTCGCCATTCAACTGACCATGTGATCTGGATCTAGCAATATATGCCTTATTGAGATTATTAGATAATTAAAGTGTTTTCAGAGAGAGTGAAAACCAAGCTTGGCTCCATCCATCACCTGCACTTGGAATCTGTACCTTCTAACTTTCTGTCCAACCAGTTTCTATCCCTGTAAGCCTGAAATACTACTCAACGAAACTACATCACCTTCCTCCATCCTCTCTTTTTTGATAGTATCTTATTATATAGCTTTGGTTGGCCTAGTACTCACTATGTACACCAGGCTGGCCTCAGACTCACAGGGCTCTACCTGGTTTTGCCTCTGGAGTGCTGGGATGCCACCATGCACAGGCATCTCTCTCTTTGTGATGTTATGATGGTTTCTACAGGAGGGTGCATTATTTCCAGGCCTGGCAGTCCAAAGCCTGTAAAACAGACTCCTCCTAGGTGGTCTCTGGTGCTGCCCTCAACACCTCACAGCTCAGTCAGGACTCCCTGACGAAACAATGATAAATATGTTCTCAGCTAAAAACGTAATGGGCAGTCCATTTATAATTCCATGCATTATACAGTATTGCTTCTAAATAGGTCACTCCAAATTGTGGCTGAAATGATCCCAAAATGGACATGGTCTGCTTTTCTGGCCTTTGTGTCATTTCTAGATGTGTGCCTGCTCTGAGCTTCCCAACTCTATTACTTCTTGGATGAGTTACCTGCACCACTGTTGCTAAGCAGGCTGGCAGAAAGCTCTTCGGTTGCACCGAAGTTCAAGGACATGCTGTCACCAGGGTGGCGGGAAGTGCTGTGCCTGCAGAGAACAAAGCCGGGTCACCTGCTTAATTAATGTAGATCATCATGATTTTTCCTGCTCACCCTGTACCCTAGTGTGTAGGGGAGAGGGTAAGAAGAGAAGGGAGGACCCATGAAAAACAGGCCTGGATATTCAGTCACACAGGCTGGCAACCCTTAGGATCCATACCTCAAACCACCCTGTGGTAGTTTTATTTGTGTGCCAAGCCCCAGACACCCTGACTGCTCACCTACCACCATTAGACCACTTCCCCTTTCTGCACTATGCCTCTCCCTTAAAAACAAAGGAAGGACATAAAATACTTGAATGGATGTACCAGAGCTAAACTAGTGAAGAGGCCCACACCCTGTCCAGACTTTCACATGAACACCCCGCAGGAAAGAGGACGTCCAGTGCCCAAAGAATGGGGCCAAGGCTGCTTTTTGTAAACTGCTTCCTGAAGCAATTTCGGACCAGTGAGTCCAGGTTTAAAGCAGGGTCACACTCATCAAGGCTTAAATGGCTTTCTGCCTATACTGACTCTTCAGATACTCTGTAAGACATTCAGAGCTTCTGTTAAAAAATGAGTATGCCAAGTCACAGAGAAGCTGTCTAAGAGAACAGCATGTACCACCTGTCCCGGCATCCCATAGGCAAACCCTAAGACAAAAAGAGACATCTCATTTTCATCCTTGACCAGTTCGGAAGAAAATTAAGAAGTTTACAAAATGTGAGCTCAAAACAAACCTAAAGCAGGGTCTTGGTAATGTTACAGGCGCACTATCAGGCTGCCTGAGTTCACCCTTTGCCCAGGGATGGCAGGACCTGATGGGAGTGTTCTAAGTCACAAATGTGTCATTTCATCAGCTGTTCAGCGCTGTCCTGGGCTACCTTCCAGAGCCCTGTGCAAACCCTCACCTTCCAGCAGCTTCATGATACGCCAACTCCAACAGCTCTGCAGAGGAGTGGGTGGGGTCCCTCTGCCTGCTGCCCTGAAGCTCTGCCATGTTCTGCCGCGTTTGATGATGGATCTGAATGGCCTCTCCAGACGGTCCTACCCAGACAAAGAACCAATGAATGTTATTCCAACCTGAACAAAAACATACTCTTCCTTCTCTCCAACTGCTGGGACAATGGAGAGGTCCAACAAAGAGCACAGCAGGAGGAATATTATACAAGGGCCCTGCGGGCTCCCACAGAGGACTTTTCTGCCCACACTGTATCTGGGACTATATGCTGGAACTCTCGGTTTCAGAAATACTATGGAGATGCCATACAGAAATAGACAAGTATAAGAGGATAAAAAGATGAAAAGAAAAGGAAAATAAAAAATGAAATAACAAGCCAGGTGGTGGTGGTGTACACCTTTAATTCCAGCACTCAGGAGGCAGAGGCAGGCAGATCTCTGTGGGTTCAAGGGAAAAGAAAGGAAGGAAGGAAGGAAGGAAGGAAGACAACAATCTTGGTATGGTGGTGTACACTCTAGCTCCAGTACTTGGGAGGCAGAGGCTGGCAGATCTCTGTGCTACAGGGTACAGAGTAAGTTCCAGGATAGTCAGAGCTACACAGAAAAAACTTGTCTTAAAAAAAAAAGAAAAAAATCAGAAAGTAACAGTGTCACTCTAAAAATCTAGGGTGCTCATGCATAAAAAAGACAGAGCACGAGAGGCTGGAATTAGTCTTGTCTATTAAAATGCGCTTTCCGAAAACATACGCATTAGAGGGTTAAATAAGGTTACCAAGAGTTAAAGGAAAATTTATCTGGGTAGAAGAAATATCCATGAAACCCAAATGTGAAAGAGGTAGAAGTGTGTGTGGAGATCAAGAGACTGGGTAAGAAGGGAAAGAGACTCTGAAGGGAGTGAGGAGTCTGAGGGCGGGCTGCCTGGTAAAGAAGGGTCTTAGTGACCAGAGGGCCAGTGCTCAAGAGGACAAACAGAGGGAGCAGTGCCTGCAGACCAGCTGCAGCTGCTGCTGTTCTTCAGTAATGTGGGCATGAAGGGTGCGTTAGGAAAACAGAAGAGCTGAAGGTCGTAATAGAAAGTTCTCTTAGGAGGTTTTAGCCTAGGAGCTAGTGAGATGGCTCAATCAGTAAAACGCCTACAAAGCAAGCACAAGGCCCTGAGTTCAGATCCCCAGCACCCATGAGCTAGGCATGACATTATGTACCTATAATCCCAGTGCTGGGAAGATAGAACAAGAGAATTCTTGGGGCTTGTTGGGAAGCTAGTGAGCTCTAGTGAGCATCAGTGAGATCTAAGTTCAATAAGAGGGCCTGTCCCCAAAACTACAGTAGTAGAAGACACTCTGGCCTCTATATATATGCATGTACATGCATGAGCATACAAAATCACACACACACACACACACACACACACACACACACACAGAGAGAGAGAGAGAGAGAGAGAGAGAGAGAGAGAGAGAGATGATTGATTGATTTCAGCCTGGTCTGGAGCTGGAGATGAACAAGCAGTGGTTGTAGTGATCCTAAATTCAAGGTCATCCTCCTTACAGGGCAAGTTCAACGCTACTCTGGGCTATATGAGACCCTGTCTCAAAAATAAATAAAAAGCAAGAGCAAGTACAAAAGTGAGAAACAGAGATACCTCAAAATAAAACTGGTAGGAATAACAAAAAAAGAGAATAAAACCAAAAAGAAATAATTTGTGTGATTCTAACAGAAATAAGGGACAAAAGAGGTTTGGAATGGCCTCCAGTTACAGCCAAATAAACCAGATTTATTTCACATTTTTAAATTTAACTTTAAACAGTAAAATCAAATGTAAAAGAAAACAACTAGGCATTTCTAATCATTCAGTAAGATCATTCCTAGTAAAAAACCAAAATAAAACAAAAAAAAACACATCTGTTCCTTCCTGGCCCTGCAAGAACCCATTAAGCTGAAGGTTCATTTTATCTAAGCTTTATAAACCCTTACTGCCATCTTCTTGAGGCCAGAACAGAGTAAAAAGATTGGCTAGGAAAAATAGTGAAGTAAAAGTAATTGTTTTTTTTTCTTCACCCCTCAGAGACTCCTGAGAAATGACAAAGTAGCATAGATGCAGCTTGGAGGAGCAATGGTGAAAATGAGGGACAGGAAAGCTGATGAACAGCACAGTCCCTTTCAAAGGGACAAACAAAAAAGGAAAGCCCATTAGTTAACACAGCTGGTCACTTACAAAGTTTGTTCTCAAGTGTGTCTGCAAAGATCCTCCTGAGGACCCTGTGAAAAGCCCAGCAGGCATGTCCCCCTCACTGATGGGGCCAAGAGGTTCACAGACATTGAGGCACTTGACCCACGGCTGATCAGTGCTAAGGACCAGAGCTCGGAACTCAGGGTCCAAGGCTCTTTCCTGAGCAGCCAACTTACCTACAGGAAAAGTGTGCATCCAGCGCCTTCTGTTGGATGTGAGCTTCATGGGCATTCTTGAAGGGGCAAAGGGGTTAATCAGTGCTCTCTGAGGTGTGTATCCACCAGGCCGAACATGTAGCATAGACTCTGCACTGCCCACATGGAACCTTCCTGGTGCACTCGAGTCCCGCTGTGGGGGTTCTATCATGTTCTCCAGGACATCTGCTGCAAATCATGGGGTTGAAAGCAAAGACAAAGCACAAATCCACAATGAAATCAGAGTTAAGAAGACCGATGAGTCAAGACTAGCAAAAATCTAGGACGTCATAATTATCAGGAAGTAAGAGTAATGAATAAAACATGCTTAGATTTGTTGTTGTTTTTTTTTTCTCAAATATTTTGGAGACAAGACCCAATGAAGAAACACACAAACCTAATACAGTCCCATATTTTGCAGGGGGACCGTGAACACTGAGCTGAATGCAATGAGTAAGGATAGGACTATAATAGGAATGGGGTGAATATATTCTCTCTGAGGGCAAGACAGCAAAAATAAATGTTTGAGCCAGCTGTGACAGCCACACGCTTTAGTCAGAGCACTTGAGAGGCACAGACAGGCAGATCTGAGCTCAAGGCCAGGCTGATCTACAGAGAGTTACAGGTCAGCCAAGGCTGCATAGCAAGACACTGCATGACAAATAAGTAAGTGAAAGGTATGTCTGGTGAACAGACTAGCTCACTAAACCCATTAGGTTTTAAGTACACAAGGCTAGAATCACTCTCTATTTGCACTGAAACCAAATGACACGAGTTCCAGCAAAAAGAATAGTTAGCTTATTTAAGGACTATACAACAGCTGTCGATAAGCATCATCTTCATTATCTTTTCCTCTTTTGTGGCAATTCTGGAAATCAATGTTGAAGATGATGGCATCATAGAATAAGAGGAATCAAGTTCCTCAATGATTAAGAAGATCCCCCCATTGAGTCTGGGTACTGAGAGAAGTGTAAGCAATCATGTCATTGTGTTCAACTGAAGAAATGTTCTTAAGAAAAAAGAATAAAGAATGTGTTCATGCTTGGCTAGGCCAGGAAAAGCAATATTTAGATCCAACTTGTCCTGTGCAATGGCCTAGAAGAGAGATGAAGGCAGCAAGTTATGTAACCCAATCTAAGGACCTAAAAACTGAAATCCATGGGAACAAAGTCTGTTTCTGTGCATGTTCAGGAAACAACTATGTTGATTAGAAAGTGGCATCAAGGGAGGCTGGAGAGAAGGCTTAGCAATTAAGAGCACTGTCTACTGTTCCATGGGACCAGGATTCAATTCCCAGCACCCAAATGGCAGCTCACAACTGTCTATGATTCAGTTCCATGGAACCCACCCTCACATAGACATACATGCAGGAAAAACACCAATGTGCATAGGATAAATAAACAACTTTAAAAATGTGGCATCGAGTAATACCTGGCATGGTGGCTTCCATCTGTAATCTCAACACTTGGTAGGCTGAGGCAGAAGGACCATCATGAGTTTGAGGCTACAGTGTGACCCTGTCTTAAAACGGATGAGAACAACAACAAAGGATTCCTAAGAACATGGCTCAGTGCTTGCCCCACAAGTATTCAGATCTGAATTTGGATCTCTGTGCCAACAGGTTCAGTGGTACATGCTTGCAATCCTAGCAATGGCGAGATGGGAAATGGAGACAGATACCTGGAGCTACTGGCCAACTAGCCTAGCTTGTTTGGCAAAGTCCAAGCTAATCAAAAGCCATACTGTTTTTTTAAGTTTATTTATTATTATAGTGTGTGAGGGCATGAGTGTCAGAGTACACACGCAGAGACTCAAAGGTAAATTCTTTGGAGTTGGTTCTCTCCTTTAATCTTTATCTGAGCTCTAGGAATAGAATTCAGGGCATCAGAAAAATCCCTTTTCTACCTGGCCATCTTGCCAGCCCCCAAAAACACAAGTTTAGGGCCTGGAGAGATGGCTCAGTGGTTAAGAACTCTAACTGTTCTTCCAGAGGACCTGGGTTCAATTCCCAGCAACCACATGGCAGCTTACAACTGTCTGAAAATCCAGTTCCAGGGGATCTGACACCTTCACACTGATTCACATAAAAGAAAGTTAAATAAATCATAAAATTTATTTAAAAAAAAAAACCCAAGTTTAAACAAAAAGTGAAAGGTACATTAAAAACAAAATTCAAGGTTGTCTTCTGACCTCCACATGTGAACACGCACATACCCACAAAGGTGTCCTCTAAACATACATACTCATTCACACATAATTTTTGAATAAATGGTTCGATCACCATTATCTAATATCTAGCATGAAACCTTCTATATCATTGTAATATTCACCTTTGAACCTGATTTGTAATTTGCATACAATTATGGAATAATCAAATCACCATGAAATAACCACAAAAATCCTGTCACTAGACATAGTGGTGTATTTCCAATATCAGGAGTGTAGCAGGCAGAAAAATAGCCAATTAAAAGACCAGTCTGAGCTGGGCAGTGGTGGTGCGCACCTTTAATCCCAGCACTCTGGAGGAAGAGGCAGGTGGATCTTAGTGAGTTCGAGGCCAGCCTGGTCTACAAAGTGAGTTCCAGGGCAGTCAGGGCTACACTGAGAAACCCTGCCTCAAATAAACAAACAAACAAACAAAAATCTGTGGCAGGAACAGAAAACCAAAAGCTCATCTATAGACTGAACTGGGAATTCCAACGGATTGCCTCAACTTCCCCAGCTGATTTCTGCTGGATGTGTGCAAACCTTTGATGATGGTACCCTTGTTTGTTCTCTTAATCAGGTTACTCCCATGGTTTGCTGAATGTTGCAAACTGATTTGAAAATATTTTGCTGTCTGTCTGGTGCTTCTATCTACTTGTTATTTACTCTTTTACTTTTCCAGCTTACTTAATAAACTCACTCACAACTGAAAGTACAGCTGCCACAGATCACTCTCTGAACCACATAGAATGAATACACTGTAAATTAACAAACTGGTGCTGGGATTTATCAAATAAGAAAGAATATGGTCTAACTAATTACTATAGAAATGAAAGAAGAAACTCAGCTGGGTAGGATGGTACACATCTATAATCCCAACACTGAAAAGGTTAAGGCAGGAGGAGATTGCAGTAAGCTCAAGGCTAACCTGGGGGATAGTAAAATGAGACTGTCTCAAAAAGGGGCCAGCAAGATGGCTCAGCAAAGGTATTTGCCACTAAGTTTGAGTTTGAGGCACAAAATACAAAGCGTGGCACATACTGAAATGAAAAAATAACAAACCCCTTTGACCCTAGGCCTAAAAAGACTGTAGATAACATACAAAAGGTTAGAGACAACAGAATAGTATAGTACACATCCAACACCTAATATGATTTGCACTCGTTCACTGGCATGAAAGTAACAAAAATATGAGACTTACACCCCACTCCAATCTGGCCCTGTCACTCCCACGCCCCTATACTATCCCCAGGCCTCCCCAGGCCTCCCCGGCCGTCTGTGCTCTAGGACTCTGACCTCGGGTGCTGGTGTAGCCCAACGAGCTGCTGACTTCATACTGGTGCAGGTGGGGGTTTGGGATCATCAGGATGTTGGTGCTCTTGCCCAGGGAGCTGTCATCAGAAGCCTGGCTCCTCACTTCCTCAGTGGGCAGTGCACGGCTTGGTAGGGAAGGGCTGGATGAGACATCACAGGAGCTGGCACTTTTGCGATTATGATTCTCCTGCTCCCTCACAGACCTGAAATGCAGGAGACAAATTACTACCATGAAAATGACACTTCAACTTTGAGTTAAAATATCAGTGATGATCATCAGCTACATATACTCAAGAAACCAATATTAAAACTCTCAATATGGGAAATAACGCTGGCCTGAACAACAAAGATTTCATCTCAAGAGCAGGGGGGAAGAAAGGGGCATGGTGATTTACATTTAGTCCTGCAATTGAGAGGCTGAAGCTGGAGGATCACTAGGAGTTCAAGGCCATTCTAGGCTACAGTGAATCCCTGAGCTATATATAGAATGAGACCCTGTATCAAAACTAGAAAAAAAATTTTTTTTTTTTTTTCCTGAGACAGGGTTTCTCTGTGTAACAGCTCTGGCTGTCCTGGAACTCTCTTTGTAGACGAGGCTGGCCTCAAACTCACAGAGATCTGCCTGCCTCTGCTCCTGAATGCTGGGATTATAGGAGTGCGCCACCACCAGGACAGCCAGAGCTGTTACACAGAGAAACCCATAAAGGTCCCTCAGGTTTTCTTTTGCTTTCTAATAGTCTGTTTTAATATAAACAAATGCTGGGCTGGAGAGATGGCTCAGTGGTTAAGAGCTTTGCCTGTTCTTCCAAAGGTCCTGAGTTCAATTCCCAGCAACCACATGGTGGCTCACAACCATCTGTAAAGAGGTCTGGTGCCCTCTTCTGGCCTGCGGCATGCACACACAGAGAATATTGTATGCATAATAAATAAATAAATATTAAAAAAAAAAACAAATGCTGTAATTAAAAAAATATATATGGAAGCCTTCACGAATTTGTGTGTTACCCCTGCACAGAGGCTATGCTAATCTCTGTGCTGTTCCAATGCAGTGAATGTGCTGAAGCATGCACCTCTCAGGTTTTCTGAACTGCTCTTTCTTCCTAAAATATAGCCTCACTATATAGTTGAGGCTGGCTTTGAATTTGGAATCCCTCCATCTTTGCCTCATGAGTGTCAGGTTATTGACTTGTGGCACAGGCCTTGGGTCCCTAAATCATTTTATATGCACCCCCAGAGGAATATGACAGAAAACCTGCAGGTGGCAAGGCGCTGAGCCCGGGATGGACCGGGCAGCCTGAATACTTGAGCATCGTAGGCATCATAATCTACTTGGATGGGCAGGGTGTTCTCAGATTCTTTTGGAGTCCCAAGAGCTGTAAAACACAAATAATACAATTAAAACACAGTTCTAACAGAGACACCTATAGAGGATCATCAAAATCTGCAAGGCATTGGGGCTATCTACCAAGGATAAGATGGAATAACCCAACTATCAGGTTAAGATTGAATGACATAAATGTCAAAGTGACAATAAAATAGTACAGCAGTAGCCGGGCAGCGTTCAGCACCAGTCTTACTGGTCCTGCTAGAGAGACCACCTGAGCATCCCCAGTGCTTTCCACCTGACCCATGCACTGCAGCTGACAAGGCACAGCTGCAAGGTGGCTAAGCACCCTTCCTAGGGTGACACAGGAATGTGGGTTACTGACTTTAATATGAACCTTCTTACGATACTTCCCATTATTTTGTGACCACGAATTACCTATTCCTAAAAGTGATGAGAAAGCATCTCAAAAATACTCACATGTGGCCAGACGGTGGTGGCACATGCCTTTCATCCCATCACTCAGGAGGCAGAGGCAGGGGGATCTCTGTGAGTTCAAGGGCAGCCTGATCTACAGAGCAAGTTCCAGGACAGCCAGGGCTACACTGAGAAACCCTTAAAAACAAATGAAAAAAACAAAAAACTCACATGTATCTCGGCCATTTTTGGTTTTCTCAGAAGTGGGCTGAAAAATTAAATAGATACTTTGTCACTCCTCTGACAGAAGCAAACGGAACACAGTATGTTATGTACTACTCCCCAGGGCAAAGACTACGTCATGGCTATCTAGTAACTGGGTGTTAACACTTGACACCGGCCTACCGCAGCGTCAAGCCCTGCCAAGTCTTTTAGTTTCCACTTTACATCTTAATCTCAGAAGCTTATCCAGTGGGGCATGGACCCCAGTTCCTGCCGGGGACTGAATCCCAGGCGTGCGTGTGCTCTACACTGGGCTACAGCCCCAGCTTCTCCATGAAGTTTCAACACAAAAATGTTTAAACCCTATTATGACCCTAGAGATGGGAGAAGGGAGCTGACAGTACACACAGCCGTGTGCAGCCCCTGAACGCTGTTCAGACTGGGGAAACATACCTTCTTTCCTGCCAGTTTGATCCGTGGGGTGAAACTGTTACAAAACAGCTGGCTTTTGGATGTGTAGAAACTATCAAAAAAAAAAGTTATTAATCTATAATTTATTTTTTTTATTTTGATGTACATTTGGTGTTTGGCCGACATATATGTCTGTGTGAGGGTATCAGATCCCCTGGAATTGGAGTTACAGAAAGTTGGACAGTTATAAACTGCCATGTGGGTGCTAAGAATTGAACCCAGGTCCTCTGGAAGAACAACCAATATTTGGTTTTTTGAGAGAAGGTTTCTCTGTAGCTTTGGACTGTCCTGGAACTAGCTCTTGTAGACCAGGCTGGCTTCGAACTCACAGAGATCCACCTGCCTCTGCCTCCGAGTACTGGGATTAAAGGTGTGCACCACCACTGCCTGGCTACAATCAATATTCTTAACTGCTGAGGCATCTCTCCAGTAACAATTTTTTTGTTTTTGTTTTTTGTTTTTCAAGACAGGGTTTCTCTGTATAATCCTAGTTGTTCTTAAACTCAGATTCGCCCACCTCTTCCTCCAAAGTGCTGGAATAAAAGGTGTGCTCGACTAAGCCCAGATTCTTTAATCTAAACCTTAAGACAAACAACAGGGGCTGGAGAGATGGCTCAGAGGTTAAGAGCACAGTCTGTTCTTCCAGAGGTCCTGAGTTCATTCCCAGCAACCACATGGTGGTTCACAACTGCCTATAATGAGATTGGTGCCCTCTTCTGGCCTGCAGGCACACATGCAGGCAGAACACAACACAACACACACACACACACACACACACACACACTTTTTAAAGACAAACTGTAAACCCAAGTATGACCAGTTTGCCTGTGTCTGGTTTTGTTTAGGTTCACAAATCTTCCCAATTCTAACCAGTGAGATTGCCCAGTGGGTAAGGCACTGTGCAAACCTGACAGTGTGATCTCCAGCAACCTATGATGGAAGGAGAGAATTAATTCCAAAAGTTATTCTGAACTCCACACAAACCAGAACTCACACTCACACCTCATTTACACATATGCATATGAATAATAATAAACCAAGCACAGTCATAAACGCCTTTAATCACAGCACTGGGAAGGCAGAGGCAGGTGGATCTCTATGAATTAAAAGGCCAGTCAAGGCTACATAGCCAGACATTTTCTCAAATAATAATAATAGTAAAAATGTTAAACTCCAACTTCAACATCAGCAATAATTTCAACTGTTGCTCTGGCCTTCTCTCCTCATACACCACAGGCTCACAGTATAGTGTGTAGTGGTCCTAACTGCTAACTAGATCAGAGTCCCCTATTTCAGGAACAAACCTCTTTACATCAGAATACTTTCATCCTGATGTTTGGTATGTTAGGTCCACAGGAAGTCTTCTTTTTTACTAATTTATTTATTTTTATTTTATGAACATTGGTGTTTTGCCTGCATGTATGTCTGGGTGGGGGTGTCAGATCCCCTGGAACAGGCAGTACAGACACTTGTGAGCTGCCATGTGGGTGCTGGGAATTGAACCTGGGTCCTCTATAAGAGCAGCCAGCTCTCTTAACCACTGAGCCATCTCTTCAGCCCCTATAGGAAGTTCTGAATATTCACTCGTTGGTTGGCACTTAGTTAAACAAGACAAAATAAAATAAAAACACAGTCCTCAAGAAGAGATAGCAGAAATTATTAAACATCAATCCATCTGAAAATAATTTTAATATAACCATGTTATAAATGTATGTTAACTGGAGACCAGCCCTTACACCCAAGTGCTGAATGAACACACAGAAATTGTACTGCCTTTCCATTCTTCAGGGACCCTGAACCTTGTATTATCTTTTCTCAGTCATAAACTTGCAAATAACGTTTGAGACATTGCCCTAATTCTACCTTCTAGAAAATCTCTGAGTATAAACAATTAAAAATTTAAAACAAAGCCAGGTGTGGTGACACACACTTTTTCAACACTTGGGAAACTGAGGAAGAAAGGTGGATCTCTGTGAGTTCAAGGCCAGTCTGATTTTGCTGGCCAGTCGCAGCTACAAGTGAAACCCTGCCTTAAAAAGCCAAGCCAACAGAATCTGCAGATTAGGGACAGGCTATAAGAACAACCTTATGGCACACTAAGTACATAAGAACACAAGAGTGTTACCTGTACCTGCCACTGGACTTGGAGTCCAGTCAACCCCTGGGATTGGGCTTCTCCCAGTAGTATACAAGAGAAAATTAAGTAGAAGTTGCTATTTTCTTCCCAGACATCAAGAGTAGGCCTGGAGAGATGGCTCAGTGGTTAAGGGCACTGACTACTCTTCCAGAGGACATGGGTTCAATTCCCAGCATCCATATGGCAGCTCACAATTATCTGTAACTCCAGTTCTAGGGGACCTGATACCCTAACATGGATATATACATGTGAGGAAAAAAAAATGCACATAAAATAAACCAAAAAAAAAAAAGAAAGAAAGAAAGAAAAAAAGAAAGAAAGAAAGAAAGAAAGAAAGAAAAGGAAAAAAAAAGCCAGGCTCAGGGCTGTGCACCTGAAATCCCAGCACAGGGAGGGACACCAGGTTGACATCTGCCCTCTGCAAGTATGTACATACACATGTACACACACCCTCATACGTAATGAAATATCTCTTACATTCTAAAAGACTGGAACTGCTTGATCTCCTTGTCACAGTTAGCAGTACACTCTGGAGACACTTAAGACGACTCTAAGAGAACAATGTATCACAGGGCATGGTGGCGCATGCCTTTAATTAATCTCAGCACCAGGAGAACAGAGGAAGTTCTAGGCCAGCCAGGGCTCTGTACAGAGACCCTGCCAAGAGAGAGAAAGACAGACAGAAAGAGAGAGACAGAGAGACAGAAAGACAGGGACATAGAAACAGAGAGAGTACACAATGTATCTAATTTCTATTAAGTTGAATCATGAAATTGCTATTTTTCAGGGTCACAAGCAATCCTTCATTGGGATTTCAGATTTTTTGTTTTGTTTTGTTTTGTGGTGAGGCTCACAATGAAATAAGAGAAACAGGTCTCAGTCTCTCTAAATTCTCAGATTTAAAAGTCCTTCACAAATGGTTCCATCCTGCATCAGAATGGCACCAGAAAACCAATGTAGGATTAAAAAATTAAGTGGTAATTTGAGAATCTTCTAAGTTACTATAAAGTAAAATTTGAGAAAAATACAGAGCTTTAATTGGAATTCATGTATTTTTATATATTCTATAGTTACTTTTTACACTTCCTGAACTAAACTCAAAATCATGAAATACAGTATAATTAATAGTGATTTTTAAGTTGTAAGTGTTTTTAAATGTATATTTAAAAAGTTACAAATACAGGGTCAGTGAGATGGTTCAGCAGCTAAAGATTATACTTGCAGTTGTTACTGGTCTGGCACAATGAAGATATTCTAAAGAGATACTTGTGTCTTTCAATCAAAAACTATAGAAACAACAGACCTCAAAGAAAAGATAATTCGCCAGGCTGTGGTGGCACACGCCTTTATATGCCTTTAATCCTAGCACTTGGGAGACAGAGGCAGGTGGATATCTGTGAGTTCAAGGCCAGCCGGGTCTAGTTCCAGAAGAGGCCCCAAAGAGAAATCCTGTCTTTAAAAAACGAAAGAAAGACAGACAGGCAGGCAGGCAGACAGAAAGGCAGGCAGACAGACAGAAAGGCAGGCAGACAGACAGAAAGGCAGGCAGACAGACAGAAAGGCAGGCAGACAGACAGAAAGGCAGGCAGACAGACAGAAAGGCAGGCAGGCAGACAGAAAGGCAGGCAGGCAGACAGAAAGGCAGGCAGGCAGACAGAAAGGCAGGCAGGCAGAAAGGTAGGCAGGCAGGCAGGCAGGCAGGCAAAGGGCAGGCAGACAGACAGAAAGGCAGGCAGGCAGACAGACAGAAAGGCAGGCAGGCAGACAGACAGGCAGACAGAAAGGCAGGCAGGCAGACAGAAAAGCAGGCAGACAGGCAGACAGAAAGGCAGGCAGGCAGGCAAAGGGCAGGCAGACAGACAGAAAGGCAGGCAGACAGACAGACAGGCAGGCAGACAGGCAGACAGAAAGGCAGGCAGGCAGGCAGGCAGGCAGGCAGGCAGACAGGAAGAAAGAAAGAAAGTAAGAAAGAAAGAAAGAAAGGAAAATTCCCCCCCAAATTTCATGATGGAAAAGGAAAAGCTGCCAGTGTGGGACTTGTCCCCTGGGAAGAAATTTCTAACAGTTCTAACAATCCATCACACCTGACAGGATGAGACTAAACCCCAGATGATGATGGGTCACTGGTGGGCAGGACCACACCTTGACTCGCATAGCTTAAGTGTGTACATCCTTGGTCCTCTATTTAAATTTTGATCTCACTTTAGGAACTGAAAAAGAGTAGAGGGGTTTGCTGGATCTCTTTATCCATCTTGCCAATGCTGCTACACGGAATCAATCTTTTTCTGCTTTCTACTGTTTTTCCCCTCAGAGTTACAGATCAAAACAGGGGCTGGACATATGGCTCCAGGATTAAGAGTACTGGCTACTTTTCCAGAGGACCAGGTTTGATTCCTAGTTCCCACACGATGGCTCACAATCTATAACTCCAGTTTCAGGGGACCCAATGCCCTCTTCTGACCTCTGGGGACACACGGCAAGCATGTAGTGCACATACAGGCAAAAGACCCAGGTAAATAAAGTTTGTTTTTTTTGTTTGTTTGTTTGTTTTGTTTTTTGTTTTTTTTGATTTTTCGAGATAAGGTTTCTATGTGGTTTTGGAGCCTGTCCTGGAACTAGCTCTTGTAGACCAGGCTGGTCTCACAGAGATCCGCCTGCCTCTGCCTCCCGAGTGCTGGGATTAAAGACGTGCGCCACCACCGCCCGGCTTGTTTTTTTTTTTTTAAGTATGATATCTGTGCTAAATGTGATAGTTTATAGTTTTAATATTAGCCTTACTGAGGCAGAACAACCAACAGTTCTTAGCATGGCTATATAAAAAGACCTCAAGAAAAAGTACAATTTTTCTTTTCTTTTCTTTTTCTTTTTCCTTTCTTTCTTGAGACAGGGTTTCTCTGTGTAGCCTTGGCTGTCCTGGAACTCACTCTGTAGACCAGGCTGGCCTTAAACCCAAAAAGATCTGCCTGTCTCTGCCTCCCAAGTATGGGTATTAAAGGCATGTGCTACCATTGCCCATCTCCCAGCTTACAATTTTTCATAAAAAACCATCCATACAAAATTTTATGGGTTCTGAGAGAAGTAAGAGACATTCATTGAACAGGATAATTGTAATGGGACCACATTATCCTTACAGATGGCTAAACAAGTAATCCTTGCTCACTTCTGGTTCTTCATCTATGAATATAGGTGAAAACAACAATCACTGCACCAATAGGAACACAGCTTGTGACAAAAATAAAAGACACATACACAAGGCTAACATTTGTATTTGTTGTGAGTTTCCAAGCTGGTCTCTAGTATATATTTGAAACTTAAATACTGTAGAAGCCAGACCAGCAAGACTGCTCTGTAAAGTTGCTTGCGATGACCTGAGTTGGCTCCCCAGGAAGTACATGGAGGAAGGAAAAAAAAAACCAAACTTTACAAATGGTCCTCTGACCTACACAAGTGTGCCATGGCATGAGCAGGCATATGAGCATGCACACAAATAAATAAGAATAATATTCCTTTTTTTAAAAAAAAATGCTATAGAAGGTTCTATTGAGCTAGAGGCATAAGCCAAGTAGTCGGCCACTCATGGAGCCCAGCCCATGACAAACAACACAAAGAACAGAAAGCACCAAAGGAAAAGCATCTACTGCCACTGGGGAGGAGTCATAGGGGAGAAGGGCTGGAGCTGGGTCTTGAAGAAAAGCACCTGCAAGAAAATAACTAGCAAAGGCCCTCTATGTCAACAACAACAACAAAAAAGCCCAGACCTGAGGTAAGTTGAAAGTGTTGAGAGTGTCTGCCAAGAAAAAGAAATGGTAGCAGGAGAGGAGGCTGCAGGAGTCAGCCACGTTAGCCCTTATTAAGCTCTCTTGAAGAGCTGAACCAAACACACACACATAAAGCAGTGGTTTAAAGACCACTGTCTCCAGATCCCAAGGATTCTGACATATCACACCATGCCCTGTGAGGGCAGAGAAGAACACTAATACTTTTTTACTTCTTGAGAGTCAAACTAAGACTAAAAAAACCATCTTGTTACTCAGGAATAAAATGAAAAATGAAAGAAAGAAGAAAATAATTGAGAGCTGTGCTGAGCAATTGCGTACTATGTATAAAGCCCTAGGTGTGGACTGGAGAGACTGTTCAATGTTTAAGAGAACTTGAGCTTGGTTCCCAGCACCCATATCAGGCAGCTCTGTAACTCCAGCTCCAGATGATCCAACACTTTCACCTGGTCTTTGTATGCATCCATATACAGATGGTGATGGAGGAAGGTAATTGGCTAATAAAGGCACTGCCCTGGCCCATTTTATTGGTTAGAGGATAGGTGGGAGGAGTAAACAGAACAAAATGCTGGGAGGAAGAGGAAGTGAGCTCAGAGACTACACAGCTCTCCTCTCGGGAGCAGACGCCTGAGAGAGACGCCATGCCCCGCTCCTGGGATGAAGCTCCAACCCAGTATGGACAACCCAGTATGGACATAGGCTAGAAGACGCCTGAGAGAGACGCCATGCCCCGCTCCCGGCATGAAGCTCCAACCCAGGATGGACTAGGCTAGAATCTTCCCAGTAAGACCGGTTCTCACAGATTGTTAGAGATGGGTTGATCGGGATGTGAGAATTAGCCTGTAAGTGCTGGAGCTAAAGGGCCAAGCAGTGCTTGAAAGAATACAGTGTCTGTGTAATTATTTCGGGGCATAAGCTAGCCGGGCAGGCGGCTGGGGTTCTGGGAATGCAGCCCCGCCGCCCTTATTACTACAGTTGGCGCCCAGACGTGTGGACAACTAAACCCATTTAAAAAACCTGAGAAGGCTTAAAAATAAGGGAGAGAGAGTTTAACACAGATTTTTGCTGTTTGTTGGTGGCATGCTGTAGAGAGATTTCCTGATTCGGCAACAGTAGCAGAAAAAATGCTGTGTCATTTTAAAGCGTGACTTCCTGGGGCTGTGCCGCCATTGCGATCTCTGTCTGGCTCCTGTGGGGGACAGAGCTTTTTTTTTTTTTCTTTTTTTTTTCTTTTTTTTTTTTTGGTTTTTTGAGACAGGGTTTCTCTGTGGCTTTGGAGCCTGTCCTGGAACTAGCTCTTGTAGACCAGGCTGGTCTCGAACTCACAGAGATCCGCCTGCCTCTGCCTCCCGAGGGACAGAGCTTTTGAATAGAGCATTTGGAGTAAAGTGCTACGATTTGTTTGATGGCAACTAGACTCGCTGTGTTCTCGGGCCTGCTCTGCTTGTTAGAGGCAAGCATGCGCTTTCATCTAAGAGAGGCTTCCTGACTCAGCTTTAGCTGCAAAGCCTGCAGCTCATTAAGAGGTCCTGCCACGAAACACTTAAACGGTGTTGACGAAAAGCTGAACACATGCTTTTTGGTTTTCAGCCATAGCAGGAAAAAAGCTGTGCCGTTTAAAAATGCCGGCTTTCTGGGCTGTCCTGCCAGGACAAACTCTGACTCTTTTACACAGGCGGTTTGTGCGGTTTGCAAGCACAGGCTGCTGAAGCTCGCTTGCTGGCTACAGCCAGTACCTCAGCCATGAGGCTGGAAAGCTAAGGAATGGGCTGGATCCAGCCGGCAAAGCCACGCCTTTAATCCTACTGATATTGCTTGGTAAATTAAAGACTTGTGTGGTCAGAAAAAGAGAGATTACAGTAAAGAGAGATTCAAAGACAAAGAAAATTTCTAAATGGTTTGAAGTGTGTTAAAAATATATGCAGACTAAAATTTAAAGTTCTTAAAGTAACAAAAAAAAAAAAGGAAGAGAGTTGTTGTGTGTGGTAGCACATGCCTTTAATCCCAGTGCCTAGAAGGCAGAGACAAACAGGTCTCTGTGAGTTCAAGGTGTCGTAGTGTACACCTTTAATCCCAATGCCTGGGAGGCAGAGACAGGCGGATCTCTGAGAGTTCAAAGACAGCCTGGTCTACAGAGTTACTTCAGGTCAAAGATACAGAGAACCTGTCTCAAAAAGCAAAAAGTTAAAAGTAAAAATAAACGAAATAGAGGTTAAAACAAAGCTGTACAAAGATGGAAAATACACAGAGAATCTTGATACTGTATGCTATTATGCTCTCTTTGAATTATTTGAATGCTGAGGAAGGAGCAACAGCTCCTAAAAGATATTTATTTATAAATACTGCTGAACTAATCCAACATAGATATCTTGAATTTGGATCTAAGGATATGATACTTTGGAAAAGAGTTCCTTATTTTGTTTTCACAGAGGATGAGATGCTGTTTATTTCTTCTATTCCGATTTGGTATGATGGACCACGTCCTCCTGAATGGTTCCTGTGCACGCCTTCAGAAAATTGCTTTGCTCAACTGCCAACTTAGATGAAACTAACACACAGGTTATAACATGAAAGACCTAATTAACGACGCCCCCATTCAGCAGGAAGCAGTTTGGAGAGAAATAACTGCGCCCATATTCCCAAAAAATGTTTATAAATGTTCTTTTACATTTAAAGGGGGATATGATATAGGTATGAATAATTTACATTAGTATAGATTTTGCTTTATTGATAGAGATTTAAGGTCAATTTTGTTATATGTATAAGTGTTTCTGATTTTGATTAAGGTATTGTGATTGTGTAGTTCATTTAAATATGTACTGTATAATTAAGAAATATAGGTTGTTAATGGATAATCATCGATAATAGTAAAGCTTGTAGTCATGTTAATTAGATTTTCTAGATATATAGAGATATATTTTAGATAGACATTCTTCATGTCTTTCAAAGATTACAGAATAGGACTTTTCATGACAATGAGACACTCTGCTCCTGACAGCACCAATCTACTTCAAAAGGAAGATGGGCATCGAAGAGGCTCGTTATGGAGTTTGATAGCCATTTGGGCAAGAAACTGCTCTTGCCTATTGCATAAACTGGACACAGAGAACCCGCAGAGAGAGGACTACTGAACTTGCCTAAGGTGAGATGATCTTTCGGGGTTCCTGATTCATGAAAGAGTCTGCGAGACATTCTGCAGGACACAACAGACTGAACTGACTTTGAATTTTCCTGCTTTATGGAAATGTCTGCTGGATACCATGGGTCTGAAGGCTGAAGATGGATGCCCCAACGGTACAGAGGAACTTTGGGTGACTGTCCAGGCAGCAAGATGTCTCTATCATTTCTAGAGTTTTAAAAGTTGCTTTTTGCCTGTTTGTTTATGTAGTATTGTATCTTTCTGGAGTCTTTGATGGAGTTAAAAAATAGTTGGTTATAGTTATAGTTTTCCTTAGTTATGATAAAGATTATTGTAACTTTTACTTGATAACTGTTTTGTTATATGTAATTTTGCTATGTGAAAGTTAAAGCTTTTTTTTGGTTTAAACCGAAAAAGGGGAAATGATGGAGGAAGGTAATTGGCTAATAAAGGCACTGCCCTGGCCCATTTTATTGGTTAGAGGATAGGTGGGAGGAGTAAACAGAACAAAATGCTGGGAGGAAGAGGAAGTGAGCTCAGAGACTACACAGCTCTCCTCTCGGGAGCAGACGCCTGAGAGAGACGCCATGCCCCGCTCCCGGGATGAAGCTCCGACCCAGTATGGACATAGGCTAGAAGACGCCTGAGAGAGACGCCATGCCCCGCTCCCGGCATGAAGCTCCAACCCAGGATGGACTAGGCTAGAATCTTCCCAGTAAGACCGGTTCTCACAGATTGTTAGAGATGGGTTGATCGGGATGTGAGAATTAGCCTGTAAGTGCTGGAGCTAAAGGGCCAAGCAGTGCTTGAAAGAATACAGTGTCTGTGCAATTATTTCGGGGCATAAGCTAGCCGGGCAGGCGGCTGGGGTTCTGGGAATGCAGCCCCGCCGCCCTTATTACTACAAGATGGCATGTGCATATATAAAAATAAAAGTAAATATTAAAACAATGACAACAACCAAATAGAACCAAGCCCTTGGTACAACTCCCAGTACAACCAACTAGCCAAGAAATAAATAAGCTAGTAAATAAGACAGGTTTGGATGGCTCACAATATGATCCCAGCATTCAGGAGGCTGAGGCAGGTCTGCCAGGAATCTGAGCCCAGGCCACACAGAGAAACCATCTCAAAAAAACAAAACAAATTTAAAGAGTCAATATCAAGGAAATTATTCAAAACATTTATCTTCCACTCGTGATGACACCCACCTGTGGTTTATCCAGTGAGGGATATTATAATCATCGCCCAGCCGAGAGTCCCTCGGAACACTCCGGTTATGCAGCTGCAAGGAAAAAGCCGGAACATGAATAAGCTAGAAACTTCCAATCTTTCTATTTTTAATTATTGTTCAACTGGTCTTTCAGAAGGAAGCCGAAATTCTATTACCTTGAATAATGGCACAGCATGTAAAGGCTGCTCTCCCATACATACTAGGTCCACCCCAATTCCTAAAAAGGAAAGGACAAAAAAGGCGGGTCAAGAGGACAACAGCAGAGGTGAGTATTCTAATCTGTTAGTATTACTGAACATTGTACGAGGTAAAACTGACTTGCTATGCTGCAGTTTATAAACTCATCATTGCTACCTATACTGGAAGGAAATACATGAATTTTCTTTTTTCTCTAATGTGCTTTAGGTTAGACACTGATTACCCAGATCTGTAAAAAGAGAAACAAGACCTCCACAACTCAATTCTAGTGACACCCCTGATCACCACATAAAGCCCTTTATCACCTAAGAGACAATGAGAGCACCACACTTACAGGACAAGGGAGGGTATTAACACAGGGAGACAGGAGAAACCAAGGACTGTTACCATTATCAATCATACGCTGCTTAGTCAGTATCATGAGTAGGCGGTCCACTTCAAAGACACCCACCCCGGGTGTGATCACCACAGACATCTGTCCAGTTCGGTCAAAGTTGCGGTTGATGTAGTGCTTGTCAAACACTTTAGAGAAAACAAAAATCCTCCCAGTGACGATGTCACAGCTTTTCAGGAACCAGACACAGGCAAACAACACAGCGTTTGGTGCACTTTGCACTCATTCCAGACATACCAAGTGACTCATTCTGACCTGAATTTTACCACGTCATGCACACATGTACCTTTCCCTTTTACTTTAGCAGTGTCTTAAAAACAAAACATTCACTTTACCCTTTATAAATCACGCTCACTGGTGCCCAATAGTGGCCCACAGCTTAATTTTTATGATATAAACTTACATCATCCATCAATGAGTCTATACTTAAAGTTCCAAGAACCAAATAAGATACATATGCCATACTTATTTATGTATTGTGTACACTCAAGTGCCACAGTGCACGCGTAGAAGTCAGAGGACAACTTGAAGTTTTCTCCTTCTAAGATCTCAGGGATCAAACCCAGGTCCTCAACTTGGTATCAGGTGCCTTTACCCACTAAGTTCATTTCATTGCCCTGTGTTTGTGTTTGTGCTTTGATGGACAGAGTCTCTAGTAGCTCACTTTCTCTATATCCCTCATGCTTCTTATTCTCCTACCTCAGGCTCTACACTCTAGAATATATGTATTTTCTTTTAAAAAGCAGAATGGAGCCAGGTGGTGGCACACACCTTTAATCCCAGCACTCAGGAGGCAGAGGCAGGTGGATCTCTGTGAGTTGTGGCCAGCCTGGTCTACAGAGTGAGTTTCAAGACAAGTTCCAAAGTTACACAGAGAAACCATGTCTCAATCCCCTGCTCCCCCCAAAAAAAAAGAAAGAAAGAAAAAAGTAGAATCTAAAATTTAAAAAATTAGCTAAAATCAGCTGAGGGATGAAATGAGAAATAAACAGTCTACCAGGCAGGAGCCCTGTCAGCTCTTTACCACAGGAGGCTGATTGCCAACAGAAGGCCCACGGGCCAAAGAGCAGTCATTGTGACCATTCAATTAGAATGTACTACTTTGAGTTAGTTTGAAGTGTAGATGGGAAGAAGGCCTCCAAGTCTGGGGCTTTGAGCATCAGCATTGAGCTGTGTATGGCCACATGGGAAGCAAGAGGTCAGATTACTGCGGTCTTACTCACCGTTGAAGGATAAATTGATGGCCTCTAGGTAGTTTCCTTGTGCTGAGGTAGAATTGTCTCCTTGAGGAAAGCCCCCTAAAGCAAAAATACAAAACAAGGAAAAACATTTCATGAAAAACGAACTCTTAAAAAAAAAAGAAGGTGCCAGGTGGTGGTGGTGGCACATGCCTTTAATCCCAGGACTCAGGAGGCAGAGATGGGAGGATAGCTGAGTTTCAGGCCTCTTGGTCTACAGAGCGAACTCCAGGACAGCCAGGCTTACACAGAGAAACTCTGTCTAGAGACATATCCCACCCCTCAAGAAAACTCCAAAAAACAAAAACAAACCAGGAAGGCACCTGGCTCACACTGTGTTAGTTGGGAACATTGTAGGAGCTGGTAGCATAGATAACGAACAACTGGCTCCAACTGACCAAACCTGACCAGAAGCAGAAACTATCTACAGCAACACAAGGGAATGGAGCATGAGCTGCTTCTCTGTCTCCAGCCTCCATTCCACATGCCACTTCCCCACTGCACCTCTGACACATGGATGCAGTACCTGCCTGTTCCAGTCGCACCAACACTGGATACTGAATGAAGAGTTTTTTAATGGTCACAAGGAGCGATGTCCACTCTTCCCTCCTCTCATTCTGAGCCACCACTCTGAAAGGAATATGATCATGAAAGAGAAATCGAGCACCTATTGTAGTAGGAGCTACGGGCTGCATTCCCACCCAGCTCCTGCACGGCTAGCTTAGCCCCGGAAATAACAGCACACAAAATGTATTCTTTTAAACACTGCCTGGTCCATTAGTTTCAGCCTCTTATTGGCTAATTCCCACATCTTGCTTTAACCCATACTTAATAATGTGTGTAGCACCACGAGATGGTGGCTTATCAGGAAGGATCTTAACCTGCGTCCATCTTGGAGAGGAGAGCTATATCGTCTCACTCACGTCCCTTCTTCCCAGCATTCTGTTCTGTCTACTCCGCCTATCTAAATTCTGCCCTATCAGGCCAAGCAATTTTCTTTATTAATTAACCAATGAAAGCAACAGATAGATAGAAAACACTCCCACATCAACCGAATATCCCATTCATTACAAAGTTTCAAGGAGGGAGGAAAACGTGTCTCGTAATAGTAATAAGCAGGGGATAAAGGATAAAGGGATAAACATGTCTACAATTCAAGGACTGAAGACTAAGGTAGGAAGACCCACAAGTTCAAGGATAGGCTGGGAACATGGTGAGGTTCAGAAAAGCCAGGGTCAAAACAACAAGCCGAGTTGTGGTGTCGCAAGACTTTGATTCCAGCACTCTTGAGGCAGAGATAGAAGGATCTCTCTGAGTTATGGGTCAACCTGGTCTATAGAGGGAATTCTAGGCCAGCCTAGGCTACAGAGAAAGACCCTGTCTCAAAACAAAAAACAAATGAACAAAGGTGGCTCATCAGATAAAGGCATCAGCCACAGACCCTGATACATTGTTCATATTAGGGATCCACAAGGTAAAAAGAGGGAACACACTCACAAGCTGTCCTCCGACCGCCACAAATAGTGTTCCCCCGAATACATCATATGCCATAAATAAATAAGTAAATCAGGGCTAGAGAGATGGCTCAGTGGTCAAGAGAACTGGCTAATTTCCAAGAGGACCCAGGTTCAATTCTAAACACCCACATGGCAGCTCACAGCTCTCTGTAACTCCAGTTCCAGGGGATTTGACACACTCACACAGACAAAACGGTTTACTGAAACACCTGCATGGTTATGCAGTGGCCTTTAATAACAGACAAACTGGAGGCTTTTAGAAGAGCTGGTACAGGAGCAACTAAATGCTCAGCATATTGAAGAATCACCCATCCCTTGGAATTCTCCTGTATTTGTTGTTAAAAGGAAATCTAGAAAATGGAGAATGGTAACAGATCTAAGAGTTATAATAATGTGATTCAGCCAATGGGCTCTCTACAGTCTCGCATTCCTTTGCCTTCCCTATTACCTAAAGGATGGCCTCCTATAGTTATTGGTTTAAAAGACTGTCTCTTCACTGTACCTTTACAAGAAAAAGACAGAGAAAAATTTGCTTTCATACATGGTTGTGAGCCACCACGTGGTTACTGGAAATTGAACTCAGGACCTCTGGAAGAGCAGCCAATGCTCTTAATTGCTGAGCCATCTCTCTAGTTCCCACCCACAAGAATTTTAATGTAGAAGGATTATCTTAGAATGGATCTTTTTACCACATAAGCTGAGTAAAAAATGAAAAACTTATGTGGAAAAGGTTTCTGAGTTAATTCTAAAAGGAATATTGAGACTTTGTCAATAAGCAGAAATAGACCCAGCAAAAATTGTAGTACCTTTAAGTAATGATGAAATTGAAAAATTGTGGGTGAACCGTGGCAAAGAGCTTGTGGCAAATTTTTGGGAGAGATTAATAACTACCTCATAAGCAAGATAATTCAACTGGATCCTTCCTCACATTGTACGGGGGAGCCCTTACATTCTTTTTTATTTTTTTAAGCCAATGGCTGGCTGCTTTGCTTTATGAATCTTCAGGCTGAACCCCAATTTCTCTCTCTGAATTTTGTTAATTGTTCTTCAGGCATCAGATCCCATTACAAATGGTTGTGAACCATCATATGGGCGCTGGGAATCGAACTCGGGACTTCTGGAAAAGCAGTCAGTGCTCTTAACCACTGAGCCATCACTCCAGCCCCAAACCCTTACATTCTACTCTGATGCAAAAAATTCAAGGAAGGCAGGTTACAAATCAGAAAATTTAAGTAAAGTGGAAATTAAAGCCCTTATGATTCTGTCCAAAAGTCAGAATTATATGCTTTCCTTGTGGGACTAAGGGATTCCAAAGAACCCCTAGTTACAAATTCACAATATGCAGAAAGAGTTGTTTTGCATAATGAAACAGATTACTTTATACCAGATGGTACAGAATTGACTTTATTATTTATTCAGTTACAAGATACAACCAGGAAGAGGCATCATCCCATATGCACAACACACATCTGACCCCATACGAGTCTGCCAGGCCCTCTGGCACAAGATAATGCAGAAATCAATCAATTATTGATTGGAGGCTGAAGGCCTCACAATTTCATTAAAAAGAATCTTGTCAATAGCAAAGGATTCAAAAGAGACTTTTCTAATACATGGCAACAAGCCAAGGAAATTATAAGGAAATGTCCTACTTGTTCTTTATACAACCAAACACCACTAACTACAGGAAGTAACCCAAAGGGTGCTCAAAGGGATGAAATCTGGCAGACAGACGTATTTCATTTTGTAGAATTTGGAAATTCTAAAATATATAAACCACACCACTGATAACTACTCAGGTTTTCAACGGGTAACTGCTTGGAGTTCAAAAAAGGCTCACTGGGTAACCACACATTTGCTAAAGGTTATGGCCATCATGGGTATACCTGTACACATGAAGACAGGCAATGCTACAATCCTACAGGCCAGGCAGTTATAGAAACAGCAATCAAACTCTAAAGGATATGTTAAATAAACAGAAAGGGATGAAGATAAAGGCTCCCAGAAATAGACTGCATAATGCCTTATTAACTTTGGATTTTCAAAATGTTAATGAGATAGGAACAACAGCAGTGTAGAGACATTGGATAGCAGGAAAAACTTCGAAACTGAATCAGTGAATATACTTTAAAGATGCACTGACCTCAGAATGGAAACCAGGACGTGTGTTACACTGGGGAAAGGGTTTTGCTTTTGTTTCCACAGGAGAAGGAAAGCTATGAATACCATCAAAACTGATAAAGACGAATTTGAACAAGAGACACCTCTTAATGGGAAGAGGTGATAATTCATTAAGCACCAACGCCATTTAATCTAAACTAACCTATAAAACTAACTAATGCTTTTCATTTGATCAGATACAACTTGCCAAAAAGAGAATCTCCCCAAAATTAGGTTTTGTTTCTATCTTTTCAGGAGAATAAAGATATCCAGCTTAAGAATCTGAAGGCCACTAGACAAATGAGACATCTGAAGAAAAAGACCAGTCTTTCAGGAAAAAAAAAAAATGCCTCAAGAAAAAGAGTAAGTTGGCCAATATTATATCACATTTCCAACAGGATAAAATTTCATAATTTTTCATATAATGCAAATGGTCTTTTTGTAATTCCAGTCCAATTAAAGATTAAAGCTGGTTTTGGAGTTGGAGTGTGGTTCTCTTCTTCTCTAAACCCAAGCATGCTAGTTAAAGTAAAATCCAAAATCTCTGTTTCATGTCAGAAGAGACACCTGATATGACACATAAGAAAAACAAATATTTAAAGATTACTTTATTGCTACTAATCTAATAACCCTTTGGTTTTATATTGACTCTTTAACAGCTTTCCTTAAGGTTTAAGATTTATAAGATTTATATATTTTTCTTAAGCTTTTTGTAAGATATTAATGGTCATATAGAGTATTAACTAATTTTTAAAAAAGTTTCATCTACCTTTCTGAACATAATTTCAGGTTTGAGTTTCTATCAGTTTTCTGCAGTGAATGATGAACACACCTAACAGCAATCTTTAAGGTCTCCAAAAGTAGGAGGGGCCCCACAACGACAATTCCTCCAGGACTATCATAACACCACCAAGCTGAAAAACACCACCTAAACATTGGCTCTGGACTACACACTGCTCACAACAATTTTGAGGTGGCTAGCTGAGAAGATCTAGCCTAACTGACTACTCTAGTTAGGACTTCTAAAGCCCTACACTTTCTCATTACACAGAGACTGGACAACAGCTACCTCTCCCAGGACTTGACAATTAACCCAAATTTTTCTTTCCAGGATACCCTAAAGGTGGGTGGGTTGTTGTAGGAGGCCGCTTGTTTGTTCCTGGGTGCTCAGCCCTGAAATAACTACACAGAAACTATAAATCACTGCTTGGCCTATTAGCTCTAGCTTCTTATTGGCTAGCTCTTACATCTTAATTTAACCCATTTTTATTAATCTGTGTATTGTCATGAGACTGGCTTACTGACAAGGTTCCATCCAGCATCTGTCTCTGGTGCGGCTCCATGGCTTCTCCTTGACTCCACCTTCTTCCTCCCAGCATTCAGTTTAGTTTTCCTCACCTAGCTCTGTTCTGCCCTGCTATGCACAAAGCAGTTTCTTTATTCATTAACTAATAAAAGCAAAACATAGACAGAAGGACTTCCCATACCAGTTCTTGGTTTTTCAATAGGTTTATGGATATTTGTCATTGTTTAACGTGGCTGGTTACAAGTTGTTATTGGTTATGGTCAAGAGAAAAGTTGAACAAAGGAATTTTGATTCAGGGTTCTTGTTTTGAAAAGAAAAAAGGGGATGTAGATATGATAGGATAAAAGGGTAGATTATTGAACCTACTCTGATCAGAAAAAAGGGAGGATATGGATATAAAATAAAAAGATAGATCAGCCGGGCGGTGGTGGCGCATGCCTTTAATCCCAGCACTCGGGAGGCAGAGGCAGGCGGATCTCTCGGAGTTCAAGGCCAGCCTGGTCTACAAGAGCTAGTTCCAGGACAGGAACCAAAAGCTACGGAGAAACCCTGTCTCGAAAAATCAAAAAAAAAAAAAAAAAAAAAAGATAGATCATTGACTTTGAAAAAGCAGCTACTAGCTTTAAATTGAATTGGATAAAACTTTTATATATTGTATACAAATTTTGTATATCGATACAAATTTGAGATTGATTTTGTTAGAACATACTGTACATATATTTGTACTCTTGTTCAAGTATCTATACAATTCACTCAAAAGTGTAATGCAAATTTCTAGTCCTTAAAAATTATTATTACCAACTGTTTAGGATAATAAGGAAATTCGGATTAGCAGTTAATCACCTATTATAATCGAACTTGTCACATTAAGTATGTTTTCAAGGTCAAAGATACGTTTTAGATAGACAGATCATCTTCAAACACTTCAGAGATCTACAGAATATAGTATTTAAGATGTTTTAATAACATAGGTTCTTTTTTTTTTTTTATGACAATGAGACATGTCTGCTCCTGGCAGCATCATTCTACTTCGGAGAAGATAATGGACATCAAAGAAACTCCACATGGAACTTACTTTCTTTGTGGCAAAAGTAAGAGTTGTGGGAACTCCTTTAGCCAAAAGCTTTCTAGATACTAGTCCATTTTGGGCATGGTCTAAGGTACTATAAGCTCAGACGAAAAGCATACACAGCCCTGTTTATGTTGAATTTATGTATATGTATATAGCTATTATAGTTATTGTTTATAGTTTTCTTATATTAGTTATGGCATTTTTTAATTTTAGACAAAAAAAGGGTATATAGTGGTATATTGTTTGTGTTTTAATAAATAAAGTTTGCCTGAAGATCAGTGCAAAGCAGTCACACTAGTCAGCCATAAAGGCCAGGCAGTGGGGGACACACCTTTAATCCCAGCAGCCACACTAATCAGTCATAGAGGCAAGGTAAGTTGGTAGTGCACACCTTTAATCCAAGCACTAGAGAGGAATATAAAATAGGAGGATACCGGGCGGTGGTGGCGCACGCCTTTAATCCCAGCACTCGGGAGGCAGAGGCAGGCGGATCTCTGTGAGGCGGATCTTTGGAGGACAAGCTCCAAAGCTACAGAGAAACCCTGTCTAGAAAAAAACTAAAAAAATAAAATAAAATGGGAAGAGACGGGTCTCACTCTCAGTCTCAATCTGAGGATTCTTGGAGGTAGAATCTCCCATTTTTGGACTGAGGTAGAGGTAAGAGCCAGTGGCCGGCTGCTTAGCTTTTCTGATCTTCAGGTTGAATCCCAATATCTGACTCTGGGTTTTTGTTTTGTTTTGATTTGGTGGTTTGGTTTTTTTGAGATAGGGTTTCTCTATAGTGGTGAAGACTGTCCTGGAACTAGCTCTTGTAGATCAGGCTGGCCTCGAACTCAGAGAAATCCACCTGCCTCTGCCTTCCAAGTGCTGAGATTAAAGGCATGTGCCACCATCACCCAGCTGTCTCGGGATTTTTATTATACATGTTACACACTGTTAATTTTATTAAATGACATTATGGTTTTATATAAAATGATCTTATTATGCATAGGAATAAAATATTGTAAGAGGTATAATGTAAGCTAAAATCTAGTCAAAGCAGAGAAAACAAATATGGCAAAATATTACCTGCAAGGGAACCCTGATCGTTCTTTGGGCTGACGAGGGAGGGGGACTTGATTGGGAGAGGGGGAGGAAAATGGGAGGCGGTGGCCGGGAAGAGACAGAAATCTTTAATAAATAAATAAACGGAAAAAAAAAAGATATTACCTGCAAATTCAGACAGTGGACATCCAGGGTTTTTAGTTACCTACTCACTTAGTATTACCTTTGAACACTAAAATACTTTACAATTAAAAAAATAATAATAATTTGGAAGCTGTGATGGTTCGCAACAACAACCCCAGCACCTTGTAGGCAGAAACAAGGAATGTTACAAGTTCAAAACTAGTATGGTCTATATAGTGAGTTTTAGATTAACCAAAGCTAAATAGCGAGACTGTTCAAAACAACAAAAACAAGTAAAAATTCTAAACACAATATGGTATCCTCTATCACAGAATTTGAAAAATACAAGAATAAAAATGATGAAATCTTAAAAAAGTTTTTTAAGTTAAGAAGAAACAACCAATAAAGACACAGCAAAGCACCAAAACATACTTGTAAAAGTCCTCATAGAATCTCCCTTTGTGATCCTGTTGAATTGAAGCTCGGTTTATTTCAGGAAATTCATCTGAAATACAGAAAATTCAAATCATATTGAAAATTGAATTGTACAGTGTTGCTGGATTCCTCTTTTGGGTTGAAGATCCACATCATCAAAATGTAAGCCAGGAGTGGTGGCACATGCCTTTAATCCCAGCACTTGGGAGGCAGAGGCAGGTGGATCTCTCTGGGTCTGAGGCCAGCCTGGTCTACACAAAGTGTTCTAGGAAGGCCAGAGCTACACAATAAGACCCTGTCTCAAAAAAAAACAAAAAACAAAACAAAAAAAAGGAAGTAAATAAACAAGTAAACGAAGATAATTGTATATCTGTTATGTGGGTTTTAGGTGGTCACAATCCACCTATCTTATATAAATTAAGATGTATTATTATTTTCCATTTTACTTGGGATCCCCCCTAGCAAAGATCGGAAAGACAAAAAGTACAAAAGCAAAGAAGATGAAAATTAATTGTTTGAGAAGAAGGTGAGGGACCTAACAGAAAATAACTGGAAGAAACTGGTTGTAGGGGCGTGTACTGGCAGTCTGGCTATTCAGGAGCCTCAGGTAGGAGGTTTGTTTTAAACCAGAAGTTCATGGCCAGCCTGAAAAATATAACAATACCCTGTCTATTAAGAAATGAAAAATTTAGCTGTCTTAATGGCATATACCTCCCAGCACTTGGGAGGCACAGGCAGAAGATCTCTGTGAGCTTGAGGCTAGCCTGATTATATAGTGAGTCCCAGAACAGACAGAATATAGTAAGTCCCTGCCTCAAGGGGGAAAAAACAAAACAGAAGAAATAACAAACAAATAAATAAATACAAATAAAATTTTAAAGTGTAATCAAAATATAGTGCGTTAAAAAGGTCTACCAAAATTGTTTAAATTTTCAAACAAATATATATAATATATGAGAAAAATTTACTCACCAATAGATTTTGCATCATAAAAAGTTCTAGAAAACAGGACCACAGTCACTTCGTGACTACAGTTCTTCTCCTAGGCATGAACACAGAAAAAGGAGGTACAAGTTTATTCTATTTCCTTCACTGTAAAGCAACCTATACACACTAATATCTGCAATCCTAAGAGGCTTAGTGGCTGAGCACTGGGAAGAGAACAGAACACTTGCTGCCAAAAGATTTGTTCTCGCCAGGTTGTGGTCCTTTAATCCCAGCACTCAGAGGCAGAGACGCGCTCTCTGAGTTCGAGGCCAGCCTGATCTACGGAGCGGGTTCCAGGATAGGTTCCAAGGCTACACAGAGAAACCCTATCTCAAAAAAACAAAAACAAATAAACAACAACAGTAAAAGACTTGTTCTCAATTCTGGCTCTTAAGCTTACCACCGTGTAATTTCAGGTAGGTTACTTTAAGTTCTAAGGATGTACAAAAATGCTTGGAAAGCTACAAAAAGAAAGGGTCCTGTCACCCAATTCTTGATTTGACATAAACCTGACCAACTGAATGTTAGAGCTTGATTATATCCCTATCCACTTTTAATTTATTAGAACTGCAAGTTTAAGGAAAAATAACAGTGCCTATAGTGGTCATTTAAAGAACCAAAGATGTCCCTACACATCACCGGATGAGGCCCAGAAGCTTTGGGAAGAGGAAGGAATGCAAGCCAAAATCACAAATTACCTTTTGGATGCAGATGGGAGCTAGTAAGAATAAATTTCCATGAAGTCTTGAGATCAAAATCCTGGGAACAGGGTAATTACTGGTGGACATGACATGTAGCTTGTTTACTGAGCCAACAAACTTGTTTCAGTTCTTGCAGGACTCAACCTCATCTCTCTCAACCACACTAACACAATTCAGCACTTGACATAAAAGAATACAACTTAATGTACCATATGCCACCTTTCATTTTTCCTTGGATATATTGCAAGTGGATAGAAATTCCTGAGTACAAGTCAAAGTACAGGAAGTACACTGCTGGGGAAAAGCAGATCTGAGGCACCAACTGGGGACTGTACTTCACATCCCCCAAATCAAGCATCCTTATCCAACTTTGATGGACATAAAAGTGTCACAGAGACACTTTTTACAGAGAGCAGAGAGTCTCTCAACTCCTGTGGAAAGGAGATAGAGACTACTATCATCTCCACTTTGCAGAAAACCAAGGCTATCTATGACCAAAAAGCTAATTGGAAGAGACCCCTAATTTTAAACTAATTTTGTTTTACTCCAAACTCTGTGACGTTAAATACTGTATATGTCAGGATGATGTTTTCATTGATAGAAAGGTCAAGTGAGCTATAGCCCTAGTTTCCTAAGACTTTAATTGTAAAAAGTTCAATTTATCTTCTTTGTTTTGCATTGTTTTTTGAGACACGATTTCTTGGTATAACAGCTCTGGCTGTCCTGAAACTAGCTCTGTAGACCAGGCTGGCCTCAAACTCAGAGTTCTGCCTGCCTCTGCCTCCCGAGTGCTGGGATTAAAAGCATGTGCCAAGCCAGGAGGCAGGCGGATCTCTGTGAGTTCGAGGCCAGCCTGGTCTACAGACAGAGCTAGTTCCAGGACAGGCTCCAAAGCTACAGAGAAACCCTATCTCGAAAAACCAAAAAAGAACAAAAAAAAAAAAACAAAAAAAAAGCATGCACCACCACCACCCGGCCCAAATACATTCTTTTTCATATAAATATTCAGTTGTCCCAAAATGCATAGAGTATTTTTCCCCTCAAATGGACTTCATTATCCTTGTCTAAAAGCACCAGACTGCAGATGTATGAGTAGTACATGGACTTTAATTCAATTATATTGATCTATGTCTATTCTAATGCCAGTATCACACTAGCACTATTTTGCTGTCTACAAGGAGAAATCAAATTCTTTATCCTTTTACAAGGCTGTTCATTCCAAATTTCTTACAATTACATAGAAACTTGAGGATCAGATTTTTATTTCTATAAAAAAATGTGTAAAGGAATTTGACACAGACACACTATGTTGCAAACTGCTCTGTACATATTTTATTTTGGTCTTGTCATTTTGAGACTTCTGCCTCCCAAATCCTGAGATTACAAGCATGTAATCTCATTGTCTGCATTGTCATTTTAACCCTATTAAGACCAGACATGGTGGGCCATGCCTGTAATTCCAACTATTTGAGAGTTATAGTTTTATAACTATAGTTCCAATATAGCTTTACCAAGATCCCAATCAAAAAACATCAGGAATTTTATCTGTCTGTCTGTCTGTCTGTCTGTCTAGTGTGTATGAGTGTTTTGCCTGGCTGAATGTTGAGTTTTCTAAATGCACATGTACCATACACGTGGGTCCTGAGAACCAAAGGCAGCTCCTATACAAACACAAGCAGTGCTCGTAAGCACTGAGATAGCTCTCTCTCCAGTCACTGATTTCTTTTTTTTTCCTTTATTTTTATTTTTATAGGTATAGGTATTTTGTCAGTATGTATGTCTGTGCACCACATGTGTGCTGAGTCTTTGCCAAAACAATGTATCAGATCCCCCAGGACTGGAATCACAGACAGTTGTAGGTTATCCCCATAGGTACTGAGACTCAAATACAGGGCTTCCGGAAGAGCAGTCAGTACTTTTAAACACTTAGCCATGTCTCTAGCCTCCTACCCTATTTTTTTTTTTTTTAAGATTTACTTCTATTTATATGTGGGTGCCTAGAGTAGCAAAGAAAGCATCCATAATACTGATCTTAGGAAAAAGTTTTCAGTCTTTCACCACTGAGTGCGATCTGTAAAGTCAGCTTTGTTGTTTTTCATAAATACTGTTTATTATGTTGAGGTGATTAGCATAACTTAAATCTCAAGTCCACATTTCAGCTAAAGTAGCTCAAGATAAGGCAAATAGAAAAAACTGCATTCAGAAAACTCAACATTAAGCCAGGTGGTAGCACACGCCTTTAATCCCAGCACTCGGGAGGCAGAGGCAGGCAGATCTCTCGGAGTTCGAGGCCAGCCTGGTCTACAAGAGCTAGTTCCAGGACAGGAACCAAGAGCTACGGAGAAACCCTGTCTCGAAAAATCAAAAAAAAAAAGAAAAAAAGAAAAAAATACAAAATAAAGAAAAACTGAAAAATTAAAAATCTAATGAGTGCTATCTACTTAGATTATAATGTAGAAAAATACATACCTTCCACTTAGTAAACAGGTCAGCAAGGAAACCATTCACAGCTTTCTCAAAGTACAAATCCCCTGAAACAAACAGGGAGAAAAGGGTGAGGATGTCATATTTTTCCTATTCATTTTTGGCTTGAACTATCTCTTCTAAATACAGTAAAGGAATCAGATCAAATAGAAAACAATGGGATCAGCTATATAAATATATACTTATTTATATCTATATTCTATGTGTATATTTTCATATGTATATATAAAGATAGTAAAGGTAGAGTATAAATGTGGTGACACACACCTTTAATCCCAGCACTGGAGGCAGGGGCAGGCGGATCTCTGTAAATTCAAGGCCAGCGTGGTCTACAAAGCAAGTTCTAGCCAGCCAGGGTTACATATTGAGACCCAGTCTCAAAAAAAGGGGGGGGAGCAAAAGGACAAAGTGAAAAATAAATGAAGGAGGGGGCTGCTTGCATACACTAGACAAACTAGACAAAACCCTACCATTGGGTTACATCCTCAATTCTATCAAATTAAATTTAATTATGGAGGTTCAGTGCTTCATTCATTAGCACAGAAAGTACAGTCAAATCTCATAATTACAGAGTCTCAGCTTCAAGGTAAACTCCAAATGTTTAAAAAGGAAGATGACTGGTTAATATGTTGTGTATTTCTAAACTCCAAATATGATGACTTTTATAGCCATGCTTAAAGTGTCTTAGAAGATAATTGGGGGGGGGGGGTGCCAAACCTAATGACCTGTGTTTGATTCCCCAGACCCTCCACAAGAGAAAGAAAACTGATGGGCTGGAGAGATGGCTCAGCGGGTAAGAACATTGCCTGCTCTTCCAAAGGTCCTGAGTTCAATTCCCAGAAACCACATGGTGGCTCACAACCATCTGTAATGGGGTCTGGTGCCCTCTTCTGGCCTGCAGGCACACACACAGACAGAATGTTGTATACATAATAAATAAATATTAAAAAAAAAAAGAAAACTGATTCCTGAAAGATGTAGGTACACATGCTCTCGCTCTCTCGCTCTCTCTCTCTTTCTCTCCTTCTCTCTCTCTCTCTCCCTCTCTCTCTCCAAGTAATGGAAGTTCAACAACAAAATGATTTAGTAAACCCTAGGCATTCATTGTAGTTCCTCCTAGCCATAATTTCCTCACTGATGCACAGCAAGCACTAATTTGCAATAAAAATTTGAACTGTGCAAATCATGAAACTGGTGGGGCAGTCACAGCACCGGTACCTCATAGTAGTTTTAGCATTCTCTGCTCATTATGTCATAATTCAAAGACAATGAAGCTGAAGCAAACTTGTTTTTCTGTGTTTGATAGAGAACTAAGTGAAAGACACCAAGTTGAGGGTAGTTAGTAAATGCCTGCTCATAGGGTAGAAAGATTGTGAATTTGAAGACAGTCTGGGTTATAGAGCAAGATCCTATGAAAGCATAGAAAGTAGAAAAAGAAATTGGTGGTACCTAATCATACTAGAAGTGAAGCTCTGAGAATTCAGGATTTTCATTAATACTTTACGGCACTTCCTGGAATTCATATTCTGCTTCTGCATCTGTCTTTCCAGATATCTACGCAGTTTATATAAATAAAATAGAAGAACTAGTAAGATGGCTCCGTGGATAAAAGCATTTGTTCCCTAGAATCTATGCATGAAATCAAAAAAGAACAGACCCTCTACAAAGCTGTCCTCTGACCTTCATCTGGGAATGTGGGCATACATGAACACACAACATATTAAAAAAGAAAAATGTCTAAAAAAAATAAAATAGCGAAGAACTGTGCAAGGCAGTACATTCTTGAAATCACAGCACTTTGGAGGTAGAAGGAGAATCAGTTCAAGGTTATTCTTGGCTATAGGGTCTCACTATCTAGCTCTGACAGGAATTTGCTGTGTAGACCAGGCTGGTCTTTTTTTTTTTTTTTTTTTTTGGTTTTTCGAGACAGGGTTTCTCTGTGGTTTTGGAGCCTCTCCTGGAACTAGCTCTTGTAGACCAGGCTGGTCTCGAACTCACAGAGATCCGCCTGCCTCTGCCTCCCAAGTGCTGGGATTAAAGGTGTGCGCCCACCACCGCCTGGCCAGACTGGTCTTTAACTCACAGAAATCAACATGCCTCTGTCTCCTGAGTGCTGGGATTAAGCATGCACCTCCACCCCTAAGCTGTATCTCTGTTAGGTAAAGGGCTTGTTTAGCATACACTGACTCCAGGTTTGGTCTCCACCGCACAGCATAAACTGGGCAGAGACATGAACACCTTTAATCATAGCACTTGGGGGACTGAAGCAGGAGAATGGGAAGTTCAAGGCCATCCTCACCTATATGAGACCTTTTCTCAAAAAACAAACAGTAATAGAAAGAACAATGAAAAATGATAATAAAAGAGAACTAAAGAGGTTTGTCAAGAAAGCAGGACACATCTTTAGAGAACTTCAAATGCTTACTATAAAATGATACAGACTTGGGGGAAACCAAAAAATTTTCTCCAGTGGCAGTTACAATCAGTACTTAGGGAACAGTACCATAAATATCAAAATCCCACATTTCACAGCTCATCTGAATAAATATGTAAACCATAGCCGACGTAGAACGGAACACCACCTGTAACAAAAACATAATTGCATTAAAAAGCAAATGATTCATATCCAATTTCAGTTCTACAGAATGAATAGGGTGTCAGAGTCTGCCACATAGTAATACACTCAACATATCTGCCTATATTTAGTCGTTACTATTTAGAGAGAGAGAATGTGTGGTATGTATGTATGTATCCATGTAGTGAACACACGTGGAGGTCAGAGAACAACTTGCAGAGTCAGTCCTCCCCTTCCACTATGTAGGTCTCAGGAACTCAGACTCGGGTTATCAGGGTTGGTGGTAAGCACCTTTACTCACTAAGCCATCTCACTAAGTTATGTAATAACTTACTTAGTGAGTTAATTATGCAATTAAAAATAGTGTACATGCCAGGACATGGCGCACACCTTTAATCCCAGCACTTGGGAGGCAGAGGCAATCAGATCTCCAAGTTCGAAGCCAGCCTGGTCTACAAAACAAGTTCCAGGACAACCAGAGCTGTTATTCAAAGAAACCCTGTCTTGAAAAACAACAACAACAAAACGGCAAAAAAGTGCACACATATTGAAAGCTTAAAAGCTAACATCTACAAGTTCTATAACCTATAACAGCAACCTGCATACAAAATATTCTAGTCAATAGTGGCACAATGTTATAGGAACAACCAACTACCACGGGAGGGGGGCTTTTTGTTTTGTTTAAGGACCACTACATGAGATAGAACCCATACCTGACATCACTAAAGTGGCCAGGATCCTGCAACTAGATATGTCATTGGCCTATGGAAAAAACTATTATTATTCTACTAAAGGAACACAGGAATAAAATGACTCTTGATGATACACTGCTATATCCACAGTTAACAAGCTCACCAATCCTCATCAGAGATGTTTCTTGCAGTAGATAGGCATTAACAGAGACCTACAACTAGACAATGTGCAAAGAGTGAGAGACTCTGGAGCAGTCTTAAATGGGATGCCTTCATCAGCCCCTTCCCTTAGAGCTCAGGACCTATTCGGAAGAAGTGGAAAGATTACAAGAGCCAGATGTGGTGGATGATTCCAAGGAAATCGTGTCTTTCAGATACAACAGCACCAATACACACATGAGCTCACAGAGATTGTAGCAGCACACAGAAGACCTGTAAAAGTCTGTACAGGCTCAAGCAAGCCAGGATCCCAGCAATGCAAGGTGAAAGTGGACATGGTCCCACCCCTAACCAACAAGTTATTTGCAATTGATATCTACTCGCAATGGGAAAATCAGTTTCCTCCAATGAAGTTTAACAGGTATATCAACCATATTCCAGGGAAGGATCCATGCCCAGTAGTAGTGGACCATGGACCAGCACAAAACAAATTCTATGTTTTGTGTGAGTGCTTTTTGTTTAGTTTTGTTTGGGCTTTTTTTTTGTCTTATTGATTTTTTTCATCATTTTGATTTTCATTTTTGTTTTTGAGAGAGAGAAAGAATATAAAGTTGGCAGACAGGGAGGTGAGATGGTTTGGAAAGACTTGAGGGAGGCAGAGAAACCTGATCAAAATATAGTATATAATCTGTCTTGAAGCAAAACAAAATACATTACACAAAAATTTTTTTAAATAAATTATTTATTTTTACTTGCATTGCTGTTTTGTCTGCATGTTTGTCTGTGTGAAGATGTCAGATCTTGGAGTTACATACAGTTGCTCGCTGCCATGTGGGTACTGGGAATGAACCCAGGTCCCCTAGAAGAACAGTCAGGGTGCTCTTAATCACTGGGCCATCTTTCCAGCCCCATTATACAAAGTTTTAACAAAAATAACAATAAACAGAGCAAACTCTGATATGGTGGCTAATGCCTGTAATCCTGTAACTCAGGAAAGTGAGGCAGGAATACAGTCAGTTCAAAGACAACATGGGCTAAATAGCAAAATCCTGTGTAAAAAATCAAACAAAACATTACTACTTGAAGTAAATCTTGGGGTTGGGGTTTTTATTAAAAGAATTCTCTTAACTATGAAGTGGTACTTGGTCCTTTTTTTCCTTTTGGTTTTTTGAGACAGGGTTTCTCTGTGTAGCAGTCCTAGCTGTCCTAGAACTCGCTGTGTAAACCAGAGATCTGCCTGCATCTGCCTCCCTAGTGCTGGGATTAAAAGCATGCGCCCGGCAAAGTGGTACTTCTAAGGGCGAGCTTTACCCATGCGTTCTTTCACTTAGCTGACAGAATGCCCAGTGGTGAACTACCTGTCCAGCATTCAAGAAGCTCTGATACCCAATACTATACAAGACTGAGTGTGTGTGTTGGGGGGGCATGTGTTTACAATCCCAGCACATGGAATGTGGGGACAGGACTGTTGGGAATTAAAGGTGATCCTTGGGTACATAGCCAGCATGGACTACATGAAACCCTACTTCAAAAAACCAGAAGCAAAGGCTGGAGAAATGACGCAGTAGTTAAAGCACCTGATGCTCTTGCAGATGACCCAGGTCAAGTTCTCAGCACCCACATCAAGGCTCACAACTGTCTTTAACTCCAGTACTAGGAGATCCAATGACTTCTTCTGGTCTCCATGGGCATGTACATGGTACACACATATGTATGTGACAGGCAAAACACTCATACACACAGAAATATGGCATAAGGAAATGAAACCAAAAAGGTCACTCTGTAATCTTACCCTGGTCTCTTCACTGATGTAACCACACATGACCTTCTCATTCTTGACCCAGAGCTCACCAGCCTGCGCTCTGAAAGGAGATACACATACAAGTTATTGTTACCACTCTCTTCAGGTGGCTCGCTCGCTGTCTTCTAAGTGGTATGAGCTAGCCTCCTGTGTCTGTCATCTAGGTTCACATGCACTCAAACGTCTGATCAGTTATATCTCTCCAAATAGAGCTCCATGAGCAACTTATCTACGATAAGCAGCTTTCGGGGTCCTGAACACACACAACAGGAGTCCACAGAAAACAAACAGGTCTAGAAACTGGGCCTCTAGAGCACAGAGACCCTCAGAAATAATACACAAATTATCTGAGTACAGATTTTATAGTTTTGACCAATCCTCAAAAAACAAGTGTCGGGCTGGAGAGGTGGCTCAGTGGTTAAGAGCATTGCCTGCTCTTCCAAGGGTCCTGAGTTCAATTCCCGGCAACCACATGGTGGCTCACAACCATCTGTAATGAGGTCTGGTGCCCTCTCCTGGCCTGCAGGGATACACACAGACAGAACATTGTATACATAATAAATAAATAAATATTTAAAAAAAAAAAAAAAAAACAAGTGTCAAGGCAGGGCGGTGGTGGCGCACGCCTTTAATCCCAGCACTCGGGAGGCAGAGGCAGGCGGATCTCTGTGAGTTCGAGACCAGCCTGGTCTACAAGAGCTAGTTCCAGGACAGGCTCCAAAACCACAGAGAAACCCTGTCTCGAAAAACCAAAAAAAAAAAACCAAAAAAAAAAAACAAAACAAGTGTCAATAACAACTGGCTTTTTTTTTTCTTCTGTTTTTTGGGGTTTTTCAAGACAAGATTTCTTAATGTAGCCCTGGCTGACCTGTAACTCACTCTGTAGACCAGGGTGTCCTGGAACTCACAGACATCCACCTGCCTCTGATTCTCAAGTGCTGTGATTAAAGGCGTGCGCCACCCTGCCCAGCAGTTCCTTTCTTCTACTTTCATGGTTCCCCTTCCTAGTTTCATGATTTACAAATACACACTCAAACAGTTTCTGTGACTGAGACACTGTACTTGTCCTTCTAAGTCTAGCTTGTTTTGCTTTACATAAAGTTATCTGAGTTCATGTATTTCCTGCAAAATGTCATGATTTTATCTCATTATTTTGTTTGTTTGGTTTGGTTTTTAGAAACAGGGTTTCTTTGTGTAGCCTTGGTTATCCTAGAAGTCACACTGTAGACCAGGCTGGCCTTGATCTCACAGAAATCCACATGCTTCTGCCTACCAAGTGATGAGATTACGGCATGTGCCACCATCACTTGGCAATTTTATTTTTAGTGGTTCCATCAAAATCCCATTAGGTATGTATGCTATTTTCTTTAGTCATTCATCTGTTGATAGACATATAAGATGACTCCATTTCTTAGCTACTGACTACAGCAACAATACAATTGGATATGCAAGTATGTATGAGTAGGGATTAAGAGTCCTTCAGATAGGAGGGTGACTGGTGGCACATGCCTTTAATCCCAGCGCTTGGGAGGCAGAGGCAAGCAGATCTCTCTGAGTTCAAAGAGAGTCTGGTCTACAGAGCAAGTTCCAGAACAGCTCTGTTACACAGAGAAACCCTGTCTTGCAAAACAGAAAAAAAAAAAAAAAAGGAAACTGAGGTTGGAAAGAAAACTCAGCAGTTAAGAGCACTTGTTGCTCTTACAGAGGACCTGGGCTCAGGTCCCAGTACCCATGTGGTGGCTCACAACTATCCATATCTCCAGTTCCCAGAAATCTTTTGACTTCTGGGAGCACCAGTGTGCATATGGTACACATACACAAATGCAGGGAAAACACACAGACAAACTAAACTTAAAAAATAATTTAAAAAAATAGCCAACTAATTAAAATAAACTGGTATATCCGTACAGCAGAATATCATGGAATCATTACAATATTGCTTACACTGAGCTGTAAATGCACAAGCACTATATATAGCAAACATAGACTACATCGTGAGTTCCAAGCTAATCTAGGCTAATGTAATACTCTGTATCCAAAAAATAAAAATAAATTAAAAAATGGGAATGAAGATTTGTGGCAGAGTACTTTCCCAGCATGTGTGCGGCCATTCCCACCACAAAACAAATAAGACAGTAAAGAAACGGCAACAGTAGGCAGGGAGTGTTTCAGGGCTGGAGCTGTTGGGGGGTACGTGATTGACTAGTATACATGAGGCCCTGGGTTCCAACTCTAGTACTGAAAAAAAACATGGGGGAGAGATTTGAAAAGTCTCTTTTACTAAGATACAGAAACCATTTTAAATACAGTGATAGTGAAGCAGCCCAGGTAGAAGAGCAACGCGTGACAATACTGTGCTGGTTGTTCTATACCTGTAAACAAGTATCCTAATCTGTAAGACCGAAGGTGTGATAACATGTTAACAGTTCCACTTCTAAATTATGTAATTCGCACCTCGTGTTACAGCAGTAATTCTGAAAGCAGCCAGGTGTGGGGCCAGCGCCTGTCTCCTAGCACTAGAGAAGTGAGAGCAGAAGGCTCAGGGGCCAAAAGCCGACGACACTGAAACTGACGCCAGCCTGGCTACGCGAAACCAGGTCCCAACATTACAAAAACAATCCTAAAACTGCCATCACGCACTTTGGTTCTTCTTCACTTGTATCGTGCAGGTTAGCATGTGCAACACTTGTGCCCTTTACTGCAGATTCCCACGGGCCTCAGGTGTCTTATTCAGCTGACTTCCTGCACTAAAGCCCACTTCTGTTTACCATCCAGTAAGCCGAGAATGCCACGATACTTACCTGATGCCAGCAAATTCCACTTTCTGAGTGATATAGGCACAGGTGCTCACCTAAGGGAAGGAGAAAACAAAAGGACTCAACCCATCGGGCCACAGAAAGTCACACACAGTCCTGTGCTCCAATGTGGGTCTCTGTTTCTGTCTCCTTTCATCGCTTGCTGAAGGTTAATATTCAGGAGGATGCCTAGATGTTTTTCTTTGGGTTCTCCTTATTTAGCTTCTCTAGGATCACTAATTATAGGCTCAATGTCCTTGGTTTATGGCTATAAACCAAATATGAGTGAGCAGGAGCAGAAGGAGATAGAGCACGAGCAAGGAACTCAGGACCGCGAGGGGTGCACCCACACACTGAGACAATGGGGATGTTCTACTGGGAACTCACCAAGACCAGCTGGCCTGGGTCTGGAAAAGCCTGGGATAAAACCGGACTCTCTGAACATAGAGGACAATGAGGACTACTGAGAACTCAAGAACAATGGCAATGGGTTTCTGATCCTACTGCACGCACTGGCTTTGTGGGAGCCTAGGCAGTTTGGATGCTCAACTTACTAGACCTGGATGGAGGTGGAGGTTCCTTGGACTTCCCACAGGACAGGGAACCCTGATTGCTTTTCGGGCTGAGGGGGGAGGACTTAATTGGGGGAGGGGGAGGGAAATGGGAGGCGGTGGCGGGGAAGAGACAGAAATCTTTAATAAATAAATAAATTTAAAAAAAAAAAAAAGAAAGTCACACACAAGAGCTCCTCTTGGCTTTAAAATCTCCTCCAACAACAAAATGCTGGGCATGGTGGTGCACGCCCTAATCCCAGCATTCGGGAGGTAGAGACAGGTGGATCTCAGTGAGTTTGAGGCCAGCTTGGTTCCAGGACAGACTCCAAAGCTACACAGAGAAACTTTGTCTTGCAAAAAAAAAAAAAAAAAATACTAAAGAGTTTTCAGTACAGGGTTACAATTCTGATGAAGTAGGCATTTTAAATAGAAAAGGTTCGGGCTGGAGAGATGGCTCAGAGGTTAAGAGCATTGCCTGCTCTTCCAAAGGTCCTGAGTTCAATTCCCAGCAACCACATGGTGGCTCACAACCATCTATAATGGGGTCTGGTGCCTTCTTCTGGCCTGCAGGCTTACACACAGAATATTGTATACATAATAAATAAATATTTTTTAAAAAATAAATAAATAAATAAATAAATAGAAAAGGTTCAATAAAAATAAGTAAGTGGGTCTGATGGTACATGTCTTTGGTTCCAACACTCAGAAGGCAGAGGCAGAATTGTCAGTTCCAGGGTAGCATTGATTACACAGCATGTTCTAGGCCAGCCAAGTCCACATACTGAGACCCTTCTCAAAAGCGGGATGAGGAGTGGGGATGGGGTTGAAAGAGTGCTCTTACAGAGGAACAGGTTTGGTTCCCAGCACTCACAGGGAAGCTCAGTCTGTAACTCCCGTTCTAGAGGATTCACTATGCTCTTCTGACTGGTAAAAGCACTAGGTATGCATATAGCCATACACACAAAAATAAAAAAGAAAATAGAAAAGGATATAGCCAAATATGTACAGTAACTACTTGTGGATGCTAGAATAAGAAGGTATTTGAATGGCTCTAAATTTATATGATAAACAAGGACAATCCATGTCACAGAAAAGACAATATGCTGGTTTTTAAAAGACCATATCTTACCAAACTCTTCTTCAGTCGCCACATATCCCCACGGCCAATGTACTGATCCTTAAAAGTCAATTCCACTAGGTCAAGAGTCACATCCTAAAAGAGGATAATCACACTTTTGTATTCCTTTGTCACACTTTATAGTCAAAATATGATATCCACACACTGAAAAAAAAGTGCAAAAAAACAAAACCTTTGGACAATTACTGAACAGCAGAACTCACAGAATTCTCCGCAGCAAAGGCAACTCAACCACGCCCTTGGCATTTGTACAGCACATACTATGGCAGCAGCCATGAAAAGGAGCCCCCGAGGACCACTTGTGTGCCTCAGTCCTGCTGCTGCTGTTTGACAAAGGGTGTTACTGCCTCACATTGATGAGCTCCAGCAGGCCTCTCTGCCTTGAAAGATACCATTGGTCTGTCCGCTTTATTTCACTATAGAATGCATATCATACCCTATGGATAATTATTTTGCCTATCAAGTATCAATTAATAAAGAAAAATGCAAACCTGGATGTGGTGCTGCACGCCTTTAATCCCAGCACTGTGGAGGCAGAGGCAGGCAGATCTATCGCTGTGAGTTCGTGGAGTAGGAGGGTCTTTTGTCTATGTGTTACTTTAATTGGTTAAATAAAGAGACTGCCTTGGCCTTTTGATAGGACAGCAGCTTAGATAGGCGGAGTAAACAGAACAGAATTCTGGGAGGAAGAAGGCAGTGTGGCAGACGCCATGGCTCTCTTCTCTGAGATGGACGTTGGTTAGACTCATGTCAGTAAGCCACAGTCAAGTGGTGATACACATTAATGGAGATGGGTTAAACAAATATGTAAGAGTTAGCCAATAAGTGCTGGAGAGGTGGCTCAGCGGTTAAGAGCATTGCCTGCTCTTTCAAAGGTCCTGAGTTCAATTCCCAGCAACCACATGGTGGCTCACAACCATCTGTAATGAGGTCTGGTGCCCTCTTCTGGCTTTCAGCTGTACACACAGAAAGAATATTGTATACATAATAAATAAATTTAAAAAAAAAAAAGAGTTAGCCAATAAGAGGTTAAAACTAATGGGCCAGGCAGTAATTTAATTAATACAGTTTGGTGTGGTTATTTTGGGTATAAACTAGCCGCGTGGCGGGGAAGCAGCCCGCCGCTCCTATTACTAAAGAGTGCCACTCTGCAGACCAGTCTGGTCTACATTGTTAGTTCCAGGACAGCCAGGGTTACATAGTGAGACCCTGACTCAAACAAACAAACAAACAAAAGAAAAAAACTCAAAGCCAGGTACAGTGATGTATCTTACACTCCCAGGAAGCTGAGGGAGGAGTGCTAGCAGGTCTAGGCATGCCTGGGCTATATATCAAGTTCTATGTCAGCTGAGCTAAACAACAGACTCTGCCTAAAAAAAGAAAATAAACATGAAGGGCTGAAAAGATGGCTCAGAGGTAAGAGCACTGACTGCTCTTCCAGAAGACCCAGGTTCAACTCCCAGTACCCATATGGTGACTCACAACTATCTAACTCCAGCTTCAGGGGAATCCAACATCCTTTTTTGGCCTCTCTGGCCATCAGGCATACATGCAAGCAAACACTCAAATAGATAATAAAGATAAATAAATGTTTTTAGAAATAATAAAACAATTTAAAAAGAAAAAATGGACAGAATATATAAATTAGCAATTAAATTGAAAATTATAAATACATTCTTTTATATAAACTAAGACAAGCTTTTTGGGAGGGGGGTTGGTTTTTTTGTTTGTTTTTTCGAGACGTGTTTTTTCTGTAGCTTCGGCGCCTGTCCTGGAACTATCTCTTGTAGACCAGGCTGGCCTTGAACTCACAGAGATCCACCTGTCTCTGTCACCCAAGTGTTGGGATTAAAGGCAGGCACCACCACCGCCCAGCAAGACAAGCTTTAAAAAGTGAGGACTTAAATGCAGCCTACATACCAATAATGTTTAAATGACCTATATCTGACCACTTAACAATATAGCACTACACTTAACAACCTCATTTCCATCATCACCTAACCTTTGAGGATAGGTGTTAATCACTATAAAAAGAAATTTCCAAAACAAAAAAACAAAAAAAAGTCCAAAACAAAAACTTACTTTGGGGTCTACAACATTCACATAGACATCTTGGTAAGGTCTTAGCCGGAATACTTGAGTCACAGTCTGGTCCACACTGATAGTTTCTAAAACAGAAAAAAAAAAATTGGTTCAGTTAACACATTTTGATCATTTGCTTTGGCCTCTGCCTTCCAGGACATGAAATTTTAAACAGTTCTCTACAGGTGATACAAGCCCAAGCAGTAACACTTGATTTAAAGTAATGAAAAGCACCCGGTGTCAGGTCCCTTTGTAATTCCAGCATTTGGAGGCCGAGGCAGGAGGACTGAAAAGCCTGACTGGGCTACTTCAGCAGTTCTTGCATCAAAAAAGAGCTGGAGCTGGAGAGGTGGCTCAGTGGTTAAGAGAAGATGTTGCTCTTGCAGTGGACCTGAGCTGGGTCCACTCCCAGCACCTACATGGTGGCTCACAACCATCTGTAACCCCAGTTTCAGGGGATCCAGCAGCAATGAGCATGATACACATATATGCATACAGGTAGAACATCCATACACAAAGTAAGATAAATCAATCAAAAAATTAGAAGAGAAAGGTGTAACTTGGTGGTTGCAAACATGCTCAGCACACGAGTCCCTGAGTTTGCTGGTGGAGGGAAGAAGGAAGAAAATGAGAGAAAAAGGAGTGGAGAAATGAGAAGAGACAGGAGAGAAAGAGACGAACATTTAAGATCTTGCATGTGGGGGACTAGAGAGGTGGCTGTCAATAAACTGCTTGCTCCATGAGCAGGAGAACCTGGATCCTGATCTTAAGCATGCATGTAAGATCCGAGCATGGCGGCACACACCTGAACTTTAGCAATGGGTTCAGAAACAAGTGGATCCCTGGACTTGTGGCCAGTTAGCCTAGCCAAAACAGAGCACTTTGGGCTCATCAAAAGACTGTCTTGCCAACATGGTGGTGTATGGCTGCAATCCCAGCACTTAGGAGGCAAAGGCAGATAGATCTCTGTGAATTCAAAGCCAGTCTCTTCTACATAGTGTGTTCCATGTTAGCAAATGTCACAAGGTGAGACCCTGTCTCAAAAATAAACCAAACAAAAAGACCATTGCAAAAAAATTGAGATGGTGATAGAAGACACCTGACATCCACCTCTAGCCTTTATATATTCAGGCATGAGTAGTACATGTGCATGTACACACACACATGAGAAAAATTTTAGTACTTAGGACACTGAGACATGAGAATTGTCCTGAACTGGAAACCAGCCTGGATTACACAGTGAGTTTAAGGTCAGGCAGGGCACAGGAAAAAATGAGAAGTAGTAAGTGCCTTTGATTCCAGCACTCTGGAGGTAGAGGGCAGAGGATCAGAAATTCAAAGTCATCCTCACTACACAGCAAGTTCAGCCTGGACCATGAGACCTTTATCACCAAAAAACAAAAACATTTAAAAATGAAAAGTATTTTTTTAAAAAAAAATCTGAGCCAGGCCGCCTGACGCCGCCGAGGTCGCACGCGTGAGGCCGGTCCGCAGCAGCCGACATGCGCTACGTCGCCTCTTACTTGCTTGCCCTCCTTGGGGGCAACTCCTCTCCTAGCGCCAAAGACATTAAGAAGATACTAGACAGCGTGGGCATCGAGGCGGACGATGACCGGCTCAACAAGGTCATCAGTGAGCTGAATGGAAAAAACATTGAGGATGTCATTGCCCAGGGTGTTGGGAAACTTGCCAGTGTGCCTGCTGGTGGAGCTGTGGCTGTTTCTGCTGCCCCTGGCTCTGCAGCTCCTGCTGCTGGTTCTGCCCCAGCTGCAGCAGAGGAGAAGAAAGAAGAGAAGAAGGAGGAGTCCGAAGAGTCGGATGATGACATGGGATTTGGCTTGTTTGATTAAATCTGTGCTCCCCTGCAAATAAAACCTTTTTATGTATCTTGAGTGGCCTTTAAAAAAAAAAAAAATCTGAGCCAGGTATGATGGTACATGTCTTTAATCCCAGCACTTGGGAGGCAGACAAGTAGACCTCAGCCTGGTCTACATAATGAAATCAAATCAACCAGGGCTTCTGTCTCAAAAAAAAAAAACAACAACAAACAAACAAAAAGGATCTGGCGGCTGGGCTGGGAATGTAACTCAGCAGCACGGAAATTGTTTAGTACACACCAGGCCCTGGGTGGAGGTGGGAGGAGCAACCTAAGAAAAGTTCAAATCCCAGTGGCAGAAGTAAGCTACTCCATAGATTCTCAAAACAATACAAGCAATTGCCACTGCTGTTGGTTGTTCCCCAAAACGAGACAATAATAAATTGACCTTATTTCTGAAGGCACTGCCGGCCTGGGGCAATGAACAGAAACAAACCCAGCTGGAACGGAGCTGAAAGCTTTCTCCTGGCTGACTAGCCATCATGGTGGTGGAAGGATCACCAACTGTCTTACTCAGCTACGGAATCTATATGCAACAACACAAACCAGCCAGGCAGGATGAGTCCAATGGAGCAATAGTAAAAGTCTGTTATAGAGTCAATCTGACACAATACAGTAGGAGGGAATTCATTTCTGATACTGTAAACCTTGGCAAAAATCTGTGGTTGCAGTTTTACTAAATGAATACAATGTGCCTTTCAAAACTGGCTTCTTCCAAGTAATAACTGGGCCTAATACTGCTTAGCTTCTAAGATCTGAAGAAACTGAGAACATCTGCAGATGTTCAGCCATAGACTGTACCATCAGCCACAGACACAGATTGCTTTCTAAATTACTATATTTTTATTTTATTCTATTTATTATTATTTTGATTTTGGAGACAGAGTCTCACTATGTAGTCCTAAACTACCTTAGAACCTTACTCTGCAGCACAGGCTGGTCTTAACTCACAGGATCTACATGCCTCCATTGGAATTAAAAGCATACAGTACTGAAACTGGCTGAATAACTATGTGTACGCCCATAGATTCGCGTTTCTACTAGCTTTGACCAGAGAAGCTTCTTTCTGCATTGGCCAGCAATGACTGCAGAGATTCATAACTGGCCAGTACTGAGAATAAATGATTGCTGCATGCCCAGCCACAGGCTCAGGGAAGATGCAACACAGAAGAAGGAGCCAGAGAAGTGGGAAAAACAGTGTGGGATGCTAACTTCTGGATATGACATGACAATTTCACTGTATAACTCACAGTTGCTATGATTACCTACACAAGATCGGACCTGTCAACACCCTGTCATGAAAGGAGGAGAGGTTCATGAGGCCTCAGCCATCTCTGCAGATTTAAACAGTCAATGGTTGAAGAGGGAAGAAAACACATTTTTCCCAGTGGAGTAGCCATGGATAAGGTGCCTATGCTCCTGTACAGAAATCCTCCCCATGCTCATGTAAACAACCCTAATAAAATTCACTGGGTCACACACAAAGTCCTGAAAGCAGGGGAGATACACTGGAAGAGGACAAGATTATCAGATGTGAGAGACAAGAGAGGATACTAAGGAATATATAATAGAAATACGCACATGTGTGTGTATGCATACGCGCACACACATATAAAATGTCATATGACCCGTTATTTGGGCTGGCAAAGTGATTTGGTGTCACTTGCCACCAAGCCTGACAACCTGAGTTCAATCCTTGGGACCCACATGGTGAAATGAGAGAAGTGACTCCCTGAAGTTGTCCACACATTCATCCTGCCCAATGTGTGTGTTCACACGCATACTTACATAAGTAAATGTAGGAAGAACTTTTTCTTTAAGACAGGGTCTCACATACAGAAACCCACAACTGGTCAAAATGCAGAGAACAAGAGGCTGGGTGGTGCCCAGTCACAACTGATACATCTACATCACAATTCCTGCACCTAAGGCTCTGGGATCACTGTGGAAGAGTGATCAGAAAGATTTAAGAGCCAGGAGAACAGGAAGTTAGCTGTTAGACTGTGTGTCCTAGAAACGTCAGAAAGGCTCCCCATATGAAGCTTCATCAACATGGATGCAAACAAGACCTGAACAATGATACACCAAGGAATATGCTAATATGGAAGGGGGAAGTTTGAGGGACCTCAACCATAGGCCATAAACAGCAGGCCATTGTGGAATGCTAAGAGCAAGAGAACTGGTCTTCCACAGGGAAGAGCCCTCCATTTGCTTATCCAATACCAAATGCTCATTCCTGAGATCATGTTCATACAGGTAACATTCTATGGACTAAGCAGGTTGAATTGAAGAATTTAGGAATGTGTATGTATGTATATAACAACAATAAAGACTCAGGAAGAAGAAAACTGCATGCTCTTTCTCAAGCAGAATCTAGCCAATAAGATATGTATATATGTAAACAAATGTACACGTCGCTACAGTAAACCAGGAAGAGAATAAGAAAGGTTGAATATCAGGGGTGAGAAAGGACTGGATGCAGGTGACAAACAATTACAAAACAGAATAGGAAGTTACTTGGTTTTCTAAGTTTAATTTGGCCACAGACCTTTTTGTTTTGTTTTAGTGATGGCGAAGTACATAAAATATATTTAGTAATAAACGTGAAAAATTTAATGTGACATTTTCCAGTTTCTGTCCCAAATTCCTATTTTAACAGTAAAGTTCATTGAGTACAGATTTTGGATCTGGTTAATTCTGGTGTATGATCATTTTTATTTATTTGCAAGTGGTTTTTGTTTGTTTGTTTGGTTGGTTGGTTGGTTTGGTTTTATTGAGACAGGGTTTCTCTGTGTAACAGTCTCGTTGTCCTGGAAAAAACTTTGTACACCATGATGGTCTTGAACTAACAGAGATCCATCTGCCTCTCTGCCTCCGGAGTACTGGGAGTAAAGGCCTTTGAAACCACACATGGCTTTTCTTTCTTTCTTTTTGAAACAGAGATTCAAGGCCAGCACCATCACATCTGTTTTATACAGTTCCAGAGATGGATGGAAGCCAGGGCTCAGTGTATACTGGGCAGGCTGACTAACTGAGCTACATCTCTTGGCCCCTCCCCTTTCTTGAGGTCCCTAGAGTGCAGGCACAGTAAGCAAACTGTTTTAGGAGGAAACATTTAGAGAAAAGAGCCTATTTATCACCTCATGCCTATGTACAAGTAGGACAAGTAGGTACACATATGATTAAAGTCAGATGCATCATACAAGAAGACAGGAGCAGTTACACAACCTAAGCCTAACACTCAAGACAGAAAGCTACCCTTTCTTGACAGACTCTTCCCTTGGACCCACAAAAGCAAACCCTGGTTAGTAACCAGGTACTTGCAGTCCCATGCTTGCTCAGGCTTTTGCAACTGACTTATCTACTCTCTACCTTCACTTTCTCTTTGAATAAAATCCCTTGCTACTTTTTGATTTGCATGCAACTCTCTTATTCTTTGAAAAACGACAGGAAGAATCTAGAAACACAAAGACCAGAGAACACTGGCAATACACTCATCCCAGAAAATAATTAAATATTACTTAGAAAATTCACCATCAATTTTTTTAAGAGCTAAATATAAAACTTCCCATGTTCAAATTACCTTTTCCTCTGGCTCTAAATGTAGTTTCTTCAATGCCTGCAACATGCTAACAAATGAGATTCTTTGGCAATTTTCATCTGACTCGGTGTCTGGATGAGATTAAAGCTTAGTCAGCTGTAAAGGTAAAGGAAGACAGCAAACGTACCAACTCTTGCTCCTGGGGTAGTGTCTGAATATGCAGTCACTGACCCCCACAAGCTTCATTTGTCTTCTTTTTTGCTAGAGGAAACTCAATCTGCTAGGCACTTATTCCCTGAGATTTCCAAGAGAAGTTTCAAAGGTTTTGCAGGCAGTAACTATGAAAGTCTCAGAGAGAGGTAATATTTACCTTTCTGTAAATCTTCCTTAAGAGACTTGACTTGCAAAAGCAGAGGACTGGAAAAGAAAGCAACAAAGATGAGCGAGACTACAGGAGGTAAGCTTGCCCTACCTGCAACCAAAATGTGAACTAATAATGTAGTATATATTGTAACTTGGCCGGGCGGTAGTGGCCCACACCTTTAATCCCAGCACTTGGGAAGCAAAGGCAGGTGGATCTCTGTGAGTTCGAGGCCAGGCTGGTCTACAAGAGCTACTTCCAAGACAGGCACCAAAGCTACAGAGAAACCTTGTCCCAAAAAAACAAAAAACAAACAACCAAAATACATTGTAACTTGTGCCACAACCAGAGAAAACTTCCTTAGAAACAAAGATACTAGTACACTTGACCTGAAAGGAAATGAAGGAAGGCAACAAAAGACTTTCCAGAGTTGTTATAGCAACGCTATAAACAAAAATGGGCCACTTTAAAAAAAAAAAAAACTGTTGTTGAGACTGAACACGTGGCTTAAAAGCACCAGTTGCTCTTCCAGAAGATTCAAGTTTGGTTTCCAGCTACCACTTCAAGTGGCTCCCAACTGTCTCTAACTACAGAGCCAGGGGCTCTTCATCTGGGGGCACTTGTACTCATATGCACAGACTACAATTAATTCTTTTTAAAAATTGCTTTTCTTCTTTCTTTCTTACTTGTTTTTGTTTTTTGAGACTGGGTTTCTCTGTGTAGCTTTGGAGCTTGTGCTGGAACTCACTCTGTAGACCAGGCTCATAGAGATCTGCCTACCTCTGCCTCCCAAGTGCTGGGATTAAAGGTATGTACCGCCACCACTACTCAGCTAGAATTTTATTTTTTCGAGACAGTTTCTCTCTGTAGCCGTGGCTATCCTGGAACTCACTCTGTAGACCAGGCTAGCCATGATCTCAAGAGATTCACCTGGTTCTATCTCCCAGCTGCTGGAATTAAAGCGGGTACCACCACACATAACCATAATTTAAAAAAAAAAAATCTTTAAATATATATGGCCGGGCAGTGGTGGCGCACGCCTTTAATCCCAGCACTCGGGAGGCAGAGGCAGGCGGATTTCTGTGAGTTCGAGACCAGCCTGGTCTACAAGAGCTAGTTCCAGGACAGGCTCCAAAACCACAGAGAAACCCTGTCTCGAAAAACCAAAAAAATAAATAAATAAATAAATATATATGTATTTTAAATTTTCTATGTATATGAGTGTTTTACCCTGCACATAGGTCTGTGCACCACATGCATGCCTGGTGCCCTAGAAGGCCAGAAGAAGGTATCAGATGCCCTGGGACTACAATTACAGATGGTTGTGGCATGCCACATGCTAGAAATCAAACTCAGGTCCTCTAGAAGAGCAGTCAGTGCTCTTAACCACTGAGCCACTTCTTCAGCCTAGACATGAGCTTTTTTTTTGTTCATTTGTTTTCAAGGCAGGGTTTCTCTGTGTGACAGCCCTTCCTCTCTCCGACTCTCTTTGAACTCACAGAGATCCACCTGCCTCCGCTTCTGAGTTCTGGAATTAAAAGTGTACGCCACCACACCAGGCACATGAGCATTTTTTGTTTTGTTCTGAGATAGGATCTTACAATGTAGCCCTGACCAGACTGAAATAGTATTTGAAAACAACAGGGTACCTAGTTCCCTTAATCCTTGAATTGCTCACCTGTATTCATCATTGGGGTGAGCAATCTCCACAATGTCTCCAAGCTTGATGTGAGGAAACACTTTAGGGTTCACGACTAACTCATCATCTGAAAGACAATTCAGTGACTTTAAAAGCAAATGGGCTTAGTAGTTGACCACAGGCTTAGCACGTATGAGGTGTAGGGGTGAATCTCTACCACATACCTCTAAAAAAACAAAAGCATCAGAGAAAAAACACAGAGCATCCCCATCATGTTGTGTTACTACTAGATCTCACGTTTGAACTCTGGCACGATTTTTACTTTTTGGACTGACATAAGTGTCTTAGGATAGCATCAAACTCATCCTATAAGGTAGTTTTGAATCCTTTCACCTTCCTGTCTCTGTGGTCCCACACTGCCAGGACCACAGGGCAGGCTATACTACGCTCAATGTTTATTTTTATTTTTGTTGTTATATTGAGGTTCCATTTGGATTTTTGTTTTCTGGGTTGTTGGACCTTTTTTTTTTTGGGGGGGGGGGGTTAAGTGTGTGTGTGTAGGCCAGAGGACAACTTACAAATGTTGGTTCATTCCCTTCACCATTTGGGGCCCAGGGATTGAACTCAGGTCAGGTTTGGCAGCAAGTGCCCTTACCCACTGAGCCGTCTCACCAGCCCCCATTTGTCCTGTTTGTTTTCCTATTTTATAAGGTCCTAACTTAACCTAGGGGCTTATGCATAGGTAACCAAGTGTTCTGCCTTTTCTCTGAGCGTCCATTTTAAATCTAGTTTTAGAACAAATAAAGGATTTGCATAGGGCTGAGGACGTCACTCAAGAGATAAAGTGCTTATCTATCATGCTTGAGAGCCTGGTTTCCATCCTCAGTTCAGAAGAAAAAAATAAGTGAAAAAGTTTTTTGCAAAGGTATCTAGGGCCATGACAGTAAAGGGCTGCAGTGGACAGAGCTCAGAGGCCTGTCTCCAAGCACATGCTCCTTCTACTATCTTACTGGACAGAGCTCAGAGGCCTGTCTCCAAGCACATGCTCCTTCTACTATCTTACTGGACAGAGCTCAGAGGCCTGTCTCCAAGCACATGCTCCTTCTACTATCTTACTGGACAGAGCTCAGAGGCCTGTCTCCAAGCACATGTTTCTTACTGTTTCTATGGAAAAAGCAGCCCACGGTTCGGAGAATTACACCTCTGGCATATCACTTTACTCTCTAAAATACTTGTGAATCTGTCATACACATGATGGAAACAGCCTAGGTCCCACTTATATTTATGTAATATGCAATGAATTCCCTTAAAAACACTGTCTTAAACCCTCACAATAAATCTTTTGGAGCTCTTGTTAGAGCAAGGAAAAACCTGGGAGACAAACTGGCTTATCTAAAGGTAGACAGCCAGTAAAAGCTCATTACTGGTAATGAGTTCCTTCTGTCTAAATTAGGCTCACCACCTCTTATATGTTATAAAACTCGAGCCATATAGTCTAGACTTCAAGTGTTAGTTCACATGGGGGTTCAAAACAACCTTTAAACTATAGGGGTTGGGGTAAGGGCATAGATTAAATGCTTAGCATGAGACCTTGGCTACAATCCCAATCCTCAGTACAAATAAATAAATAAACCCACCCGCCCCAAAATAAGGGTAGACTACAAGTGTACTTGATAAAATACTTGATAAAATTCAGCCTAGTAAAGGACTGATTTATGTAGAATGTTCCATTGTTAATTTTAAGTCCAATCTCTGTGAAGTCCCCATGACAAACTCCCATTGTCTAAGCTCCCTGAGTACACGGTTTGTTTGGCGTTTTTGTTTTTGTTTGGTTTTTCGAGACAGGGTTTCTCTGTAGCTTTGGAGCCTGTCCTAGAACTAGCTCTTGTAAACCAGGCTGGCCTCGAACTCACAGAGATCCACCTGCCTCTGCCTCTTGAGTGCTGGGATTAAAGGTTTGTGCCACCACTGCCCGGAAAGTACACGTTTTTTATTTCTTTCATTTCTTTTCTCCTTCTTCTTTCTCTCCATCTTTACTTACTGCTTTTTCTTCTTCTTTTTTTTTCTTTGTTTGCATTTTTGTTTGTTTTCAGACAGAGTCTAGAGCTGTTTTCGGACATGGTGAACTGGCCTAGAGCTCACATGTAAACCAGGGTGGCCGCAAACTCACACACAGATCTGCCTGCCTTTGCCTCCTGTGTGCTGGGATTTAAAGCACACACCACCACATCTAGATCCTTTCTGTTTCCGCTGGAACAGTTTCATTCTGCAGCAGCTTGGCCTCAAACTTTAAGCAATCCTCCTGTCTCAACCTTGGAAAGTTCGGTGTCGAAGTCATAAGTCACTACAGCTAGCTAATCATTTCATAAAGTTAAGAACTCCTTTGGGACAAGAGATTTTGCCATATTCACAATCTTTATATTTGATAGGTATACTGGTTAGAATTTTATTTGTATCCCTAGGTATATCACCAAGCTACATCTGTCTTGTATACACACACCCAAAATAAAAATAAACCACAGACCTATATACCTACACAGTACAGTATATATATATATAATGTATACATATATTATATATATACCATATACACTGTATTCTTGTTATTTCCTCTGCTGAAGGAATCTCTGTTGTTTATTCAATAGCCATCTATTCTTCACAAATGTTTAGGCCAGTTTCAGAAATAGTGTGTGGGGGCTGGAGAGATGGCTCAGAGGTTAAGAGCATTGCCTGCGCTTCCAAAGGTCCTGAGTTCAATTCCCAGCAACCACATGGTGGCTCACAACCATCTGTGATGGGGTCTGGTACTCTCTTCTGGCCTGCAGACACACAGACAGAACATTGTATACATAATAAATAAATAAATAAATAAATAAATAAAAGAAATAGTGTGTGGTAACCCCATATGAGATTGATATGACTAAATATGAAGATAATTTGACAACTAAAGGTTTTTAAACATGTAAGTACTGAATTAACTCCAAATTAACACATAATGAACCAAGGTATGTAGCAGAACTTCCACATGTCATCACCGGCCAGCTAGTCCAGCCTAACCAGCAAGCTCCGGGACCCACCACGAAACTGTCTCAAAAATGAAGGTAAAGAAAAAGAAATAAGCCGGGCGATGGTGGCGCACGCCTTTAATCCCAGCACTCGGGAGGCAGAGGCAGGTGGATCTCTGTGAGTTCGAGACCAGCCTGGTCTACAGAGCTAGTTCCAGGACAGGCTCCAAAGCCACAGAGAAACCCTGAGTCGAAAAAACCAAAAAAAAAAAAAAAAAAAAAAGAAAAGAAAAGAAAAAGAAATAAATAAAAATACAAGGTGCTAGGCATGATAGACATGCCTTTAATTCCAGTAGTTAGTAGGCAAAGATATCTCTCTGTAAGAGAGGATAGGATCTCTGTCACTTCAAGGCCAGCCCGATGGGCATTGTAAACCAGTCAAGGCTAAAGAGTGAGACCCTGTATCTGAAAGAAAAAATAGGGAGTGGCTCCTGAGAAACAATACTAAAGGTCGGCACCTATCTCTCATAAATGCACACACACATGTACATAAATAAACAAATATTAAATGAAATTTAAAGTAAAAAAGACTCACGAGGACTGGGGAGCTGCTCCTTGGTAGAGTGCTTGCTAGCATGCACAACGTATGGGTTCTTTGCCCAGAATCACATAAAACCAGGTAGGAACACAAGAGATCCCAGCACTTGGTTATAGAGGAAGAGAGTTCAGAAATTCAAGATCATCTTCCAGTATATACTGATTTCAAAGCCAATGTGGGCTATAAGACTCTATCAAAAACAAAGCTACCTCATTGTGTCAGCAATACTGATTTCTGAAGTAAATAGCATTTAAAAAAAAAATTAGAAAGAGCCAGGCGGTGGTTGTGCATGCCTTTAATTCCAGCACTCAGAGGCAGAGGCAGGCAGATCTCTGAACTGGAGGCCAGCCTTGTCTAAGGAGTGAGTTTTAGGACAGCCAGGACTGTCACGTAGAATAACCCTGTCCCTGGGGCTGGAGAGATGAGAGGTTAAGAGCACTGGCTGCTCTTTGGCTCACAACCATCTGTAATAAGACCTGGTGCCTTCTTCTGGCATGCAGGCAGACATGCAAGCAGAACACTGTATACATAAAAAATAAATAAATAAAATCTTAAAAAAAAAAAAAAGCCCTGTTCCAAAAGTACCTATGAGGCCTTGGGTTAATTTCTGGCATTGCACAGGAGAGAGGAGAGGAAAAAAAAAGGGAAAACTAAGTCAAGTGTGGTAGAACATTTCCACCCAGACACACAGACAGGAGGATAATGGGTTCAAGGCCAGCCTGGGCTACAAGACGAGTTCCAGATGAGCCTGGGACTCCCAGTAAGATCAAGATTCAAAGTAAAACCAAACAAAACCTGAATGTGAATGCTTTTCAGAGTTCTTGTCGACTCCAGTGCAACCAATTCTCCTGATGGCTGTTATGGCTTCACTCATTTACCTGCCCACCTCAATTTGTGATATTCGTAATTGTTACGGCATTGTATTGTACTGGGCACATCATAACTTTGGCCAATTTACACAATCCCCAAAGACCAATCAATACTGACCACTGCCCCCAAAGCCCTTCTTGTGGATGACAAGTTTGTAGACCTTTGTAGTTCTCATTTTGTCTTGTGGTTTCTTCAGCTGTTCCAATCTTGGAGCAGGGAAGTCATCTTGCCTTCCTGCCATTGAAACACAAACAAAACAGCCAGATGTCAGGTTTCCTAAAATTGCTCTTTAATTTTAGTCCTTGAAGATACTGGTTATTGTTCAGCCGAGAGGCCTGCCAACCCTTAAACTAAATCAGTCCTCCAATTACCAAGGGAGAAAAACAAATAGAAGTGTGCTTTGGGAATTAAAGTGAATTGAGGCTGAGATCCAGTCAATCCTCTGAAAAAATACTCTCTCTGCCGCATACCTAGCAGACACTTGTAGTGACAGGGACATTGCCTAGTTTCTGTCTGCATTAGTAACACCAGAATAGTACAGGGATATTAGGTTAGTCCATCACATCTGTAGAGAAACGTCAAAACAGGGGACTGGCCCAAGGTCACTCAAACTCTTAAGCACTCCCGTGATTCACGTTTCACTAACAATGTCCTGGGGAAGAGAGCAGAGAGAAGGCTGGGATTTCTTTGCCGAACCTCTCTATGTGTACCAACTCTCAGCGGACCCATTTCGTCGTCGTGGTAGCAGAAGCTCGGGGAGGGAAAGACTTATCCAAGGTCACGCGGGGGCTGAGGGAAGAGTCGGGCCTCGAACCTGGATCAGAGCCCCCTCCTTCAAACCCCTCAAGTCTCAGCCCGGGGCGGGCACTCGACTCGCCCCCAGTTCCACAGCCCCTCCCCTCCTCGGGCCCAGCCCGAGGCCAGATCCTCGCCAGAGATTCCGGACCTCCTCAGGATAGCCCACCTGAGCCCCCACAGCTCGCGCAGCTTCCGCACCAGAGCTCTAGGTGCCCGCCAGCCAGCACCGCCGAGGAGCGCTCACCTGAGCCCGCGCCGCTCCGGAGGCTCCGCCCCGAGTCCCCGCCCCTTGCCGCTCCCCGCTCCGCCGGGCCTGGCCGCTCTAGCCCAGCCGCCGCCTCGTCTCGGTGTCCTCGCCACTTCCTCCTCCGGGGCTTGGGACGGGGGGCGTGGCGTCGAGTCTGACTTCATTCTCTGAGTCCTGCTGGAGTTTCCCGCCTCGAGCTACCGTATTGTCTGCTTTGCAAAGGAAATTTGAAAACAGAGTCTGGACCTTCGTTTCAGACAGTGATCTCATAATACGGGAAACTCATGAGAGTCGACTCCTATCTCGCTGAGCTGTTTTTCCTTGGGTTTGACAGTGTAAATAACTCATCCTGGGTTCAGAGGGCTATTGAAAGGCACAACAGTCTCAGGGAGAAGCTGAATGTGGTGATGCATCCTGGTAATTCAGGTACTCTGGAGACAGAGATAGTTCCCTGTAGTTCAAGGCTAGATTGGGCTATGCAGCAAGAAAACGGGGCTGTGTATAACTTATGAGAGAGTTAACTGATTTATTGTACTCTGTTAAGTATGATTGAGAAATACAAGTTAATAGTCAATCATGCAAAGTACAAATTTACAGAAACAAGCTTGGAGGAAGAGACCAATCTGTATTTCTTATTATATAGTCTTCTGTTGTCAAAATTAAGCCTAATGCAAGTAACTCAAATTTAAAGTAAATTTAGTTTGACTAATATAAAATAATATTCAAAATCAGATTTATAAAAAAGCTGGTTATAAAATATTGAATGCTTGAGTAAAATGGATTAAGTTTACAATAAGCTTGATCGGCAGGAAGTCCTCAGGCCCAAGTAGTTCCCTTGTTTGGGGCACAGATATCCAACCAGAGTAAGTGGCGCCGGGCAGCGGTGGTGCACGCCTTTAATCCCAGTACTCGGGAGGCAGAGGCAGGCGGATATCTGGGAGTTCGAGGCCAGCCTGGTCTACAAGAGCTAGTTCTGGGACTGGCACCAAAGCTACAGAGAAACCCTGTCTCGAAAAACAAAACAAAAAACAACAACAGAGTAAGTGGCATCTTAGCCTCATGGAACAAGGATGCATGGGAAATAAGACCTGTCAGAAGCTGGCTGCTTCTGCCTCCAGCTTTCTTATCCAAAGATTAATTACTCCTTATTTACTCCTTATGTCTCACGTGACAGGGGGATGGTTTCTTTTGCCCACTGGAGGACCTCAGAGCCTTCACCCACATCCTAAATGTCCCAGACTTCAGAGAGGCAAGTAGCAATTACACTCTGCCCTTAATGTCTCCCAAATGGACATGTGAGGACGCTGTGAAGAGGGGAACCTTGTGACACTGGTTTGAGACCTGAATATTGGTTTAATTGGCCATGCCCTCTACCCTGGCCTTGTTCTTCCTCTTAGTAAAAGCTGATTCCAGGGTCCTCACCCTAACCATCCATGTTCTCTCACTAAAGGAAGATGTCAGATACTCTGTCATCAAACTCACAGCTTTGCAAAGTTAGTAGACGGAACAAGCCATGTCTTTGACAGTTGGTTTTCTATCTGTAGAGTCAACAAATGATTCTATTCGGTAACGTCCCACACCTGAAGGAGATTATCTCTGACCTGGGCTGACCTGTGTTGCTTCAGGACTATGGGACTGAACGCTCCAGGGCCGGTGCCTGTAAGGAGAATACAGGCTTTCGAAGTGGTACTTGTGGATGTTTTCCCAGAAATCCCAAAACTCGTTTAATATGATTATCTTGCTTTACAAATTATGCTTCTAAACCAATTTATTTTTAAATGAAAAGTTAAGAAATTTCTTCTAGGGGCTGGAGAGATGGCTCAGTGGTTAAGAGCATTGCCTGCTCTTCCAAAGGTCCTGAGTTCAATTCCCAGCAACCACATGGTGGCTCACAACCATCTGTAATGAGGTCTGGCGCCCTCTTCTGGCCTGCAGGCATACACGCAGACAGAACATTGAATAATTAATAAATAAATAAATAAATATTTTTAAAAAAAAGAAAAAGAGGCCGGGCGGTGGTGGCGCACGCCTTTAATCCCAGCACTCGGGAGGCAGAGGCAGGCGGATCTCTGTGAGTTCGAGACCAGCCTGGTCTACAAGAGCTAGTTCCAGGACAGGCTCCAAAGCCACAGAGAAACCCTGTCTCGAAAAACCAAAAAAAAAAAAAAAAAAAAAAAAAAAAGAAAAAGAAATTTCTTCTACCAGACAGTGGTGGCACACATCTTTAATCCCAGCACTTGGGAGGCAGAGGCAGATAGACTTCTGTGAGTTCAAGACCAGCCTGGTCTACAGAGTGAGATCCAGTACAGCCAGGACTAAACAACACAATAAAACCCTGTCCCAAAAAACAAACAACCAGGTGGTGGTGGTGCACAGCTTTAATCCCAGCACTTAGGAGGCAGAGGAAGGCAGATCTCTGTGATTTTTGAGGCCCAGCTGGTCTACAAAGCGAGTTCCAGGACAGCCAGAACTGTTACACAAAGAAACCCTATCTCAAAAAAAAGAAAGATACTTCTCCTTAGCACAAGACACAGGGACAAGATGCAAGATGAAAATTCCTTTTGGTTCCTTCCCACTCTGGTTCCTTCCCTTGATCATATCAGCCCTCCTTATTATACTCACGTGTAATGTATTACCCTGCCTTGCCTTTTACATGTTTTACTGAATTTCACCCTATACCCAAGCGAAATGTTCCATGTAAGCTCTCCCGGTGACTTTCACCCTACAACAGCTCCATTTGTTCCAGACATAGCTACAAAAAGACCTTTCACACGGCATGGAAAAACTGGCTGAGAAGGAACTTCATCCCTTTCATCCCGCTCCAAATATTATTCTTGACATTAGTCCTCTTCCCTTCCTTTGACGCTCTCTAGTTCCCTGCTACGTCTGCTAGCTCATTTGGCGCAGGAGTCCTGGCATGGGACCAATCCCTGTCACCCTGAATCAAGTCTGTGCCCACTTAGTCTCACTGGCCCACTCTGTCTCCCTTGCCATGGCTCCTTCTCCTCCCTCAACCTTCCTTCCAGGGAAATCTCTCTGTTTTATTCGGTAACCAAATCAACTGTTTACAGCCCTTTAACAATTCTGTTTCAAAAGTCTCATTAGGAATACAGGACGACAATCGTCGCATAATCCATCACAGCTGATCAAGTTAAACTCTCCTGCTAAGTGACAGGACTGACCCTTCAATGCACCTATAAGTAACCCCCCTACAACAACAGGCTCCATCACAGACGATCAAGTAGAACTCTTCTCCTGCTAAGTGACCAGGGGACCCGTCCCCCACTTCAGTGTGCCCATAACTACCACCTCTGACAAAGACCCTCTTCAGCAAACAGCTCCTCTTTTCTCTCTATCATAGAGCTTTGAACGATAGTTTCCTGCTGAAAGACTACACCTCCCAAGTGCCATTGCGGCAAGGGAACTACGGAACTGAAAAAGTACAGGAGGGAACTTTTAGTAGGCGAGGCAGTCATTTATGGCCCTATAAAAGTCGTAGCCTTCTTCTTCCTGGGGTATCCTCTCATCTGTCTGCATGAACTGGGCCATTTTATTATTTTATTCTCTTATGGTATGAGGCATTCTCTCATCCCCCCCCCCCAGAGCGTGGGATTTATGGCTCATCCCTTCACGTGGGTGAGATTGTATTCCCCTAGAAATGTGTCCTCCAAAAAACACTGTCCTGCCTAGACAGACTTTCCTCTCTCTGCCTTTCCGTCTCCTTTAAGCCACCATCAGATGTCTACGTGTGTGTGTGTGTGTGTGTGTGTGTGTGTGTTATTATAAACTTAAGATGATGGAATAGCTCTTGCTTGGAAGTGTCCACTGCGCAAGTCTCTACAAACTCAAACCCTAAAACATTCCTAGGCTTCTACGATCCTTTGGATGTTGATAGTCAATTCTGAGGATTGAACCCAGGGACTTTGTCATGCAAGGCCAGCTTTTGTCCCATAGAAGTAGGGACTGAAAACTAAATCAGTGAATGCTAATCAAATACCATTGAAACTATTCCAATAATTAGTGATAATAGCTATGATTTTTATGCTAATTTAAATTTTTTATTTTTATTGTTTTTATTGTGCTATACATTTTTCTCTGCTTCCCTTCGTTCCTGCCCCTCTCTATTTCTACCCTCTCCCATGACCTCCCCCCAAAAATTAGGTGAGTTATGATCCCACTCTGTAGCAAACTGGTGTTGAACTCATGACAATCCTCCTGCCTCAGCTTCCCTCCAGCTTCTGTCTGGGATTGTAGAAATGAGTCACCATGCCCAGTGCACTTGCCTCTTGCTTCCTCGCGTTCTTTTTTCTTTCTTTCTTTCTCTTATGTCTAGGGCCAGGGGTGGGAGCCAGGGCCTCACACATCTGGCCAAAGCTGTCTATCTGCAGGCATCCTCAGCCTGGTTTCTGCCCTGTGCCACTCTCCCACCTCCTGCTTCATTATGGTAACATTTTATAACCAGAGCAAGTGTCTTAGGTCACCACACTGCGTGCACCTTCTGACCATGGTGACTACTAATCGAAACAGCATCTTGGCCTCCAGTTCATTACAGCACTTTTTTAAAGGTCTTTTTTTCCAGTTTTAACACAGCTATTGCTTTCCAATGTTTTTCAGAAAATGTATAATTTTTCTTTTAAGCAAAAGCACTGTAAAGCAGTAGAGGCCTTGGTAGTGGGCGTCTCATAGCGCAATAAGTAAAGGTTCCCATGGTGGTATATACCTAATATCCCATCTCTGGAAGAATTTGAGGCCAGTCTGACCTACATGGTCAGAGATTGGAAAAAAGGAAAAAGGAAAGATGTTAGGAGAAGAAAAAGCCAGATGATGGTAGTGGTGACGTCAGTGGCATACATCTTTAATTCCAGCACTCAGGAGGCAGGGACAGGCAAATGCCTGAGTTTGAGCCCAGCCTGGTCTACAGTGAGAGTTCCAGGACTGCTAAGGCTACACAGCGAAACCCTCAAAAAACCCCAAAACATCCAGGCAGTGATGGCCCTCGCCTTTAATCCCAACACTAGGAAGGAAGAGACAGGAGAATCTCTGTGAGTTCGAGGCCAGCCTGGTCTACAAGAGCTAGTTCCAGGACAGGCTCCAAAGCTACAGAGAAACCCTGTCTCAAAACAAACAAACAAACAACAAAACCCCAAAACAACAGAAATTTAATAGAGTTTAAGAGACCACGTTAAAAGTAGAAGTTTGTAAGATGAATAATATTTCCATATGATTTAGGAGAGTGCAGAAGGCAGGCATGGTCGAGCCTATTATCCTACTATCCAAAAGGCTGAGACAGGAAGAGTTTGAAGCCAGCCTGGTCCATAGAGCAAGTTTCAGACTAGAAAGTAAGATCCTGTCTCAAAAGAATAAAAAGTAAAACTAAGCAAATAAGTACAATAAAAACAGAGCCTGAACTAGAAGGGAGACCTTGACTCAAAACCATATGACATTAATGAGGGTTGCTTACGGTTTCAGAGGGTAAGTCCTGGATTGTCATGGCAGGAAGAAGAGCAGCAGGCAGACAAGCATGCTGCTGGAGAAGTAGCTGAGAGATCCACAAGCCTGAGGGAGAGTGGGAGGGATGGGGGGATGGAGAGGAAAGAGAGAGAGAGCGTGCTGTGGAGCTAATACTAGTTAACTGCAATGGTTTGGGCTTTTGAAACTTCAAAGCCAAGCCAACCCTCAAGGACACACCTCTTCAATAAGATTGCATTCTTTTTTATATAATTTATTTAATTTTATTCTATGTGCATTGGTGTGAAGCTTTCAGATCCGCTGGAACTGGAGTTACAGACAGTTGTGAACTGCCGTGTGGGTGCTAGGAATTGAACCTGGGTCCTCTGGAGGAGCAGCCAGTGCTCTTAACCACTGAGTCATCAATCCAGCCCAAGATCACATCTTCTTAAAGCAGATGCAGAGATGCAGATGCAGAGTGGTTAGTTGTGGAATTAACCACTGAACAGAGCTCCCGGTGTCCTGCTGAAGAGATGGAAGAGTGATAACATGAGCAACGGGATCAAGACCATGACATGGAAACCCACATAAAAGGCTGACCTGAACTAGTGGGAGCTCACTGAGTCTGGATTGACAACCTGCATAAGACCGATCTAGACCCTCTGAAAGCAGGTGACAATGAGTGGCTTGGGCAGTTTGTGGCCCACTGGCAGTGGGACTAGGAGCAATTCCTAATGAATGATCTGGCTTTTTGGAACCCATCAGCCTAGACAAGACAGGGAGGGCTTGGTCCTGCCTCAAAATAGTAGTGATGTGACAGAATTCGTTGACTCTCCTCACCCTCTCTGAGGAGAAGATGGGTGGTGGAGTGAAGGGAAGTGGGGGGAGCAGGGGAGGAGGGCGGGGGAACTGGGATTAGTCTGTAAAAATTAATTAACTAGTTAATAAAATAAAATAAAAATATCACATCTTCTCAAGGTCCAAATCAGGAGCAGAAGGAGAGAGAGCACGAGCAAGGAACTCAGGACCGCAAGGGGTGCACCCACACGCTGAGACAATGGGGATGTTCTATGGGGAACTCACCAAGGCCAGCTGGCCTGGGTCTGGAAAAGCCTGGGATAAAACCGGACTCGCTGAACATAACGGACAATGAGGACTACTGAGAACTCAAGAACAATGGCAATGGATTTTTGATCCTACTGCACGTACTGGCTTTGTGGGAGCCTAGGCAGTTTGGATGCTCAACTTACTAGACCTGGATGGAGGTGGGTGGTCCTTGGACTTCCCACAGGGCAGGGAACCCTGATTGCTCTTCTAGCTGATGAGGGAGAGGGACTTGATTGGGGGAGAGGGAGGGAAATGGGAGGCGGTGGTGGGGAAGAGACAGAAATCTTAAATAAATAAATAAATAAATAAATAAAATATCACATCTTCTAATCCTTCCTTAACAGTTTAACTAACTTCAGAACAAACATTCAAATGTATGAACCTATGGGGTCATTCTCATTTTAACCACCACAGCCAGCTTCTACTTCCTAGAGTCTTTGTCAAAAACAAAATAAATAAACAAACAATAATTACAAAAAAGATTTCATGGTGAGAAAATATCATATTTAAAAACAAAGGTAGAATGAATAATGGGATTGATTATGCAAAACCATACTGGATCTTGAGACAAAAGGAAAGACCAGTAATGTTGAGTTTTACAGACTCTATTGTAAAGTTGTGCAATTGTCTTTGAATATACTTAATAAGGATATTGTGAAATTTTAAAATTTTTATTCAGAATAGTAGTAGAGCACACCTTCAATCCAACACTGGGGAGGAGGCGGGTGGATTTGAAGCCAACCTGGTCTACAGTAGAGTTCCAGGACAGCCAAGGCTACACAGAGAAATCCTGTCTTGAAACAGGCCCTCGCAATTTAATTTACTTTAAGAAAACTTTTATTTTGTTATTTTTTATTTACATGTATGTGTGTTTTTATCTCTGTTTATATATGGGGTGGGGTTCCCACAGAGTCTAGAAAAGGGCATCAGATCCTCTGCATCTGGAGTTATAAGGGGTTGAAAGCTGCCTCATTTAGGTTCTGCTAACCAAACTGTCCTGTAGACAGAAGTTTCTGTCCTCCCCAGTCCCACAGCTGTTTCACAAAGAAACACACAGAGGCTTATATTAATTATAAAGTGTTTAGTCTATTGGCTCAGGCTTATTGTTAACTAGCTCTTACAACTTAAATTAATCCATAATTCTTATCTATGTTTAGCCATATGATTTGGTACATTTTCTCGGTGAATCATTCCTATCTTACTTCTTCTGTGTCTGGCTTATGATTGCATCTCTACCTTCCTCTTCCCATACTTCTCCTAATCTGGTCACCCTGCCTGGACTTCCTGCCTGGCTACTGGCCAATCAGCGTTTTATTAAACTAATATGAGTGACAAATCTTTCCAGTGTGTAAGAGCATTATCCCTCAGCATTTCCCCTTCTTTCTTTTCAAAAAAAAAAAAAACTCTGAATCTAATCTCCTTTGTTTAGCTTTTTTCCTGACCATTATCCATAACAACTGTAACCAACATTCTAAACAAAGACAAACTCCATATTCCATATTTTGGGAATGTGGACATAGTTTTCTAAGCTACTTCCTGCTGATTGGGGGTGCTTATAATCTTATGGGGACACAAAGAAAATTTAGGATCATAGTTTAATCATGACTGGAATGTTCCATGAAACTTGATCATCTCAACCAGCAGCCTTAAAGCTACTCTGGGTACAGAACTCAGAAGAAACTGCAACAGAGGTGCTCTGAAAGATTGGATCATCTGGGCATCCATTCCCATTGGAGATTTTTCAGGGGGTCATCCTTGATCAAACTTTATTTTTCTTGACCAAAAATAAATCCAAAGGCTCTCATTTCTTGTGGAAACAAAAGCAAAACTTCTTCTCCAAAGTAACATATCTTTTGACTTAAATTTTTGAAGTCAAGGCATTTTCAAAATATATAGGTTGGATTAATCCAGCAGCATTTATAATCAAATATCTTTTAGCAGCTATTGCTCCTTCCTCTGCAGTCAAACAATTGAAAGACAATACAGTAACATACAGTATCTAGACTGTCTGTATATTTTCCATCTTTACGGGGCTTTTTTTTTTGTTTTTGTTTTTGTTTTTTCGAGACAGGGTTTCTCTGTGGTTTTGGAGCCTATCCTGGAACTAGCTCTTGTAGACCAGGCTGGTCTTGAACTCACAGAGATCTGCCTGCTTCTGCCTCCCGAGTGCTGGGATTAAAGGCGTGCGCCACCACCTCCCAGCTTACGGGGCTTTTTTTAAACTCTTATTTCTATTTTATTTTTTTTTATTTTTTATTTTTTTTCCGAGACAGGGTTTCTCTGTGGTTTTGGAGCCTGTCCTGGAACTAGCTCTTGTAGACCAGGCTGGTCTCGAACTCACAGAGATCCACCTGCCTCTGCCTCCGAGTGCTGGGATTAAAGGCGTGCGCCACCACCGCCCGGCCCTCTATTTTATTTTTAATTTTTTTTGGAGACAAGGTTTCTCTGTGTATCTTAGACTATCCTGGAACTCACTCTGTAGAACAGGATGGCTTCAAACACACTGATGTCTGCCTTCCTCTGCCTCCCAAGTGCTGGGGTTAAAGGCCTATGCCACCACACCCGACTACTCTATTTCTTTTTTCTAAGGACTTTCTCTATCCTTTTCCTTTTCTTTCCTAAGTGTATCTATATTTTTAAACACACTGTAAAGCATTTAAAGGGTTTTTTTTTGCCTGAATTTGTCTTTACTGTATGTCTCTGTCTTTTTCTGACTGCACGAGTCTTTAATCTGGTAAGCAATATGGCTAGGATTAGAGCTGCATCTTTGGCGGCTGGTTCTGCTCCATTCCTTGACCTCCCTAGAGTCTAGCTTGACGGCAGAGGTACTGCCAGGAGTAATATCTATTGCCACAACTCTGTAGAATTTCTAGGTCCATGCTGCCACCAAGAAGCATGCCATTGGTTGCTCATAAACACCATTTACGTCTTTGGTGGCAGGGTTTCTTAAAAGAGTGACACGGTTTTGCTGCTAATGCTGAGTCAGAAAGCCTTTCTTACAGCAAACAGAGCCTACCCAAGAAATTGCTGCTACCAAGAAGCTGCACTTGACTGTGCTCTTTTATGTTTAGAATCCCTTCTCAAGATCTCTCAGGTTTTATGTGTATGTAATTGCTGAACATTGGGTGCCATTTCTAGTTGGAAGTTACTGTCCTGCCAAGTCCCGCAGCCATTCAGTCCCAAAGAAACACACTGAGGCTTATATTAATTAGAAACTGTTTGGCCTATTATCTTATGCTTATTATTAACTAACTCTTACAACTTCAATTAACCCATAATTCTTATCTTTGTTTAGCCACATGAAAAAATGTATCTTTTCTTTTTTTTTTATTTTTTTTATTTTTTTTTAATATTTATTTATTTATTATGTATATGATATTCTGTCTGTGTGTATGCCTGCAGGCCAGAAGAGGGCACCAGACCTCATTATAGATGGTTGTGAGCCACCACGTGGTTGCTGGGAATTGAACTCAGGACCTTTGGAAGAGCAGGCAATGCTCTTACCCTCTGAGCCAACTCTCCAGCCCTCTTTTTTTTTAAAAAATATTTATTTATTTATTTATTTATTATGTACACAATATTCTGTCTGTGTGTATGTCTGCAGGCCAGAAGAGGGCGCCAGACCTCATTACAGATGGTTGTGAGCCACCATGTGGTTGCCGGGAATTGAACTCAGGACCTTTGGAAGAGCAGGCAATGCTCTTAACCACTGAGCCATCTCTCCAGCCCCCCAAAAATGTATCTTTTCTTAATGAGGCATTCTCATCTTGTTTCTTTTGTGTCTGGATGGTAACTGACTGCCTTTCCTTTTCCCAGAATTCTCCTAGTCTGGTCATCCCACCTCTATTTCCTGCCTATCTACTGGCCAATCAGTGTTTCATTAAACTAATAAGAGTGAAAAATCTTTCCAGGCTACAAGAACATTATCCCATAGCACTGTCCTCTGCAAAGAGCACCAATCTTAACTGCTTAGTCATCTCTCCAGCCCCTTAAAAATGTTCCGAAGTGGATTTTTAGTTAATTAATCCTTTTTTGTTTGTTTGTTTTTGGAGCTTTTCCCTCCCCAGGCAGAGTTTCTCTGTGTAACATTCCTGTCTATTCTGGAATTCCATTTGTAGACCAGGCTGGCCTGGAACTCACAAAGATCTGCCTGCCTCCTGGAGTGTTGGGATTAATTAAAGGCACAGGCAAGCACTGTCTGACTAATCAATTAATCTTTACCTCAGTATATATTAGAAAATCAGTAGCTTACATGCAAACTTTATACATATATGAACTCCATATGATTTCATTCAGCCCAAAGATAGTAGGGTTGACATACGAATTTGTGTATTTTCAACCCTAATGCTGAGAAAAACCACTATCTCTGGCAAGATGCGGGCTCTCTGACTCAAAGCTATTTTTTTTCAATTATGTGCTTGTGTGTATGGGATGTTTGAGTTGTGTATGGAGGCCAGAAGCAGTGCCTCCTGCTCGAACTGAACTTGACTTACAGGCTGTTGGGAGCCTCCCGGCGAGGTTACTAGACACTGACCTGAAATCTACTAGGAAAGCAGAAATTGTGCTTTTTGAACACTGAACTTTTATCCAGCCTCTCACAGATCTCTTTTGTTTGTTCTTTGAGTCAGCGTCTCACTCTGTAGCTCTGTTCTGGAACTCACTTTGTGTACCAGGCAGGCTTGGAACTCAGAGATAGATGCTCCTTCCTCTCCTGCAGTTAAAGGAGTGCCCTGCCAAGCCTAGGCTCCCTCCATATATCCTATTCAGAGAAAAGCTAATTACAGTTTCCCCCAAAGCCCTCATCACCTGCCAGGATGATGAACTTTAGGAACTATAGGTGTCTAATTCTAAATCATGTCTTTGGTTTGGGGCAAACTTGATTATTCTATGGACATATTTAATCCTCACAAACTTTTTTCCCCATTCTAATCTCTGCTGGAAACTTCTTTAGGTGCTGTGATACAGCGGTGAAGAAGACAGGTGAAGATGAGAAGGGATAGGCAACAAGGAAGGGATGAAATGTGGTACTTTCAGCAGGGCGGTGGTGGTGCAGGCCTTTAATCCCAGCACTTGGGAGGCAGAGGCAGGCGGATCTCTGTGAGTTCGAGACCAGCCTGGTCTACAAGAGCTAGTTCCAGGACAGGCTCCAAAACCACAGAGAAACCCTGTCTCGAAAAAAACAGAAAAAAAACAACAACAAACAAACAAACAAAAAACCCTTATAGAAATGTGGTACTTTCAATGCTTAAGTGGCAAAGAAATAAAAAGGACGTGTAACCAACGACTTTCCTGGTATATCATTTAGATTTAGTAGTCAGTGTGATTAGAAGAGAATGGCGTGACCTAAACCACTGACTGAAGTAGTTATTAAAAGGTCTCGTGATCTGCCAGGATGGTGGCAGTTGTCCATGTCACAGAAATGGATCTGGCCATAGCATTGGTAACAGTTGGAGACAGGAACAGGGCCAAAGGATATCTTTTTCTTTCTTTCTTTCTTTCTTTCTTTCTTTTTTTTTCTTTTTTGGTTTTGGTTTCTCTTTAGCTTCGAAGCCTGTCCTGGAAACGCGCTCCGTACACCAGGCTGGCCTTGAACTCACAGACATCCTCCTGCCTCTGCCTTTCAAGGGCTGGGATTAAATGCGTGTGCAACACCCGCTAGGCTGTGTGTGTTTCTCTTTAAGAGCCAGTGCGGTGCGGGCGGGGCTGAGTGTGTCGGGGGCTAGCAGAGGGCGGAGGTACGGGCTGGGAAGAGCGGCCCTCCCGAGTGCGCGCGCGCCGTGCGGGGGCGGGATCAAGACCCGTCCGCATGGCTGGCTGTGGCCCCGGATGAGGAAGTGCGGTAGGGAGGGGGGGGGTCTGTAGAAGCGGTGGAGGCCGGAGCGCCCTCGGGCTTCGGCTCTAGAAGATCTGGCAGAGTTGGTGTCGGCGGGGACAGCGGGGACAGAGGCAGCCGAGGCCAAGGTGGCAGCATGAGCACGGGCCGCGGAGCAGGCCACAGGGTAAGAGGCCCAGGCGGCCCCACAATGCCATGGGGGTCCTCCCCCGGCCGGTGCTGACTAAGGGGGTCCTGGCCCCCAGCCTCTCGGGGCTCCGAGGGCACCAAAGCTGCGTTGTTCGTGACAGAAACACCCACAGACATCGAGTAGATCAGGCACCACGTCACTGGGAGACAACAGCTTCTCGGAGTTTTGGCTCCAGGGGAAAGAGGCTCCTTTTCAACTTCCATCTGCAGGGACCCCCCCCCCCCCAACTTCTCTCCTTGGAGAGGCTAGCGCCCCTCTTCTGCACACGCCTTTCCTCGCGTCAGGTCTGTTTGTCCGCGAAGGGAGACCGTTTGTGGTGGTAAAGGGAAATTCTTTATTCTAAGAATTTAAGGGATTATCCCCCAAACGACCCCCACTTTTGGCAGCGTCTTCCAAGTGAAGTAGATTCTCAACTTCCCTAAAAGGTGACAGAGGTATCCTTCTTTTTTGCAAAAAAAGGAAAAAACAAAGCAAAACAAAAGATTTGTATTCTCTCCATTTTTCCCCCTCTCAAGATAAAGAGAGGAAGGCCCAAGGCCCAGAATTTGTGTTACTGCAAGTCCTCCTCTCTCGCCGTCCCTCAGTCACGTCCAGCAAGGAAGCTTTGCTTTTTGTGTTTTTATTAGGTCTTCTACTGCTTCTCTTCCTCTTTTGGAGTGTGATATTTGCAAGTTTGTGTCTCCCACTTAACCATCTTGACCTTGACTCTTCGCCTGGCAATGGCAGCCCACCTCTAACCTGGTACTTTTTTTCTCTCTCTGAATTGGCATGAGGTGCCCAGTGAACTTTTGGTCAGTTGTAATATTGGTTGGTGAAGAAAGTAAAGTCACGCTTAAAGAAGCAGGTGTTTGCATGACTCTACCCTCCATCACTAATGTTTCACCCACTCTTTCCACCGGAAAGGCTTTTCCCACAATCCTATGATAAAGGATCTCTCTTTTCCTTTTGGATCCTACTGTACTCTAGTCCCCAAGTTAAGAAAGAGAGCCTTAATGAAAATCAGAAGGAAAGAAAAAAGATTAAATTTTGTTGTTTTTCAAAACAGGGTTTCTCTGAGTAACAGCCCTGACTGTCTTCGAACTCTCTTTCTAGACTAGGCTGGCCTCAAACTCAGAAGATCCCCCTGTCTCTGCCTCCTGAGTTCTGGGATTTAAATGTGTGACTAATATTTGGAAACAGATTGTTATTATTATTTGAGATCAGGTCTCAATGCAGCCCAGTGTGTACCCTAGACTGACCTTCAACCCCTGACCCTTGACAGTTCTTCTGTCTCAGTCTCGAATGCTGCTGTTTTAGGCATGTTCCATCATGTGCCTCGTTTTCTTTTGAGACAGGGTCTCATGTAGCTCACACTGGTCCCATTTGCTATATAGCCAACTTCTGATTCTCCTATCTCCGTCTCCCCAGTAAAATTCTTAAGAGGGAGGGAAGCTTGATGTCACAAGGCAGACTTTTTTTGTCCACCAAATCTTTCTAGGTCTGCTTTTGTGATAGGAAAAAAAAAGCTTCCTTTTCTCTACATATCCTTTGCAGCCTCTGGTGATCCTAAGAGAAATAAGACTGGCCTTTCCCAGTATGGGAAGTGGTGCAGATGGTTTCTTTCCCCATTCCCTTGGATAAGTCTATGAAAACTTTTCCTACATGGTCTCGTCAGTAGACATAAGGGCATTTTCAGTTTTATGCCCTCTGTTGAAAGATGGACAACCCCCCCCCCCCATGTTAGTTAAAAGGGAAAGGGCAGAAGTGCCTGGGGCCTCAGAGGCTCCCTGCACTGTTCATGTTTCAGTTTGTATTGAGATCTTGTTTAGAGACAGGGTCTAGCCGTGGAGCTCTAGCTGGCCTCACTCACCATTTATCCAAGTCTGTCCTTGAACTCTCAGCCCTCCTCTTGCCTCTGCCTCTCTCTAGGTTTGGGGCCTCAGGTGTGAGCCATTAAAGTTTCTTCTTTTTCTGTTCCTCAAGAAGAGGCCTCTTCTCCAAATTCTCTCATGGACAAACTGACTATGGGTGTCTGAATGTCCCTTACAGAGGGACTGGCTACAGGATCTGAATCTTTGGAAAAGGTGAAAGGGGTGGTGGGAACTTCTGAGGGCCTGCTCATTCTTTTTTTTTTTTTTTGGTTTTTCGAGACAGGGTTTCACTCTGGCTTTGGAGCCTGTCCTGGAACTAGCTCTGTAGACCAGGCTGGTCTCGAACTCGGGCCTGCTCATACTTGTAGTGTTCCTTGCCACAAGCATGACAGTGCCCAGTGTTCCTTACTTCCATCCTTCTTTCCTCTATTTACTTATTTATTTATTTATTTATTATTTATTTATTTATTTTCTGAGACGGTTTTCTCTGTATAGCCCTGGAATTCCCTCTGTAGACCAGGCTTGCCCCAAACTCAAAGAGATCTGTCTGCTTCTGCTTCCCAAGTGCTGGGATTAAAGGTGTGCTCCATCATGCCCAGCTATGTGCCCACTGTTCTTAATAGCTTCTTTTACATTTGAACTAAAGAGAAGGGATTATTAGGGCACATAGTTTTCTGTTCTGCTTTCTTTGAATAATTTGTTTGAATTGTTTTTTTTTTCCTCCTGTGTTTTTGCTTTATTGCTGTCAAGTTTTACATCCAAAACTATTATTTGGGAAAAGTTGAATTAATTGATTAGAAATGTTGCCACTGTAGGATTTTTGGCATTGCAAAATATCCTAATGAGACAGTTCTGATTTTGCCATCTTTTTTGGGGGGTGGGGGGGTAGGGCACACACTTCCAGATTACCTGAAGGCACATTGAAGAAAAGCTTTCTGTCTTTTTTTGGTATGGAAAATGTTCTTAAATTGCCTTAAATGCTCATGAGTACCTACTGAAGGCATTAGTTTGAGCCCTGTACTCCTGTTGATATCTGTTGTAGTGTGTGTGCTGAAACAAAAGAGAAGTTATCATTTTCATAGTGGGCTTTTCTTGTGATTATTTTGGCTTGTTCATTTTGCATGGAAAAAACAAGCCCAGGAAAGCTCATTCACACTGAAGATGTTCCAGGCCGTGCAGCTAATGAGTGGAGTCTCTTGCCGGAGAGATTGAACTATTCCCTCCAGAGCTTTGCGTTGGAAACAGATAAGAGCTCAATTATTATATCTTTTTTTCATCTTCTTTTTGTTTTGTTTTTCGAGACAGTGTTTTTCTTTGTAACCCTGGCTGTCCTGGAACTCTGTAGACCAGGCTGGCCTCAAACTCAGAGATTCACCTGCCTCTCTGCCTCCTGAGTGCTGGAATTAAAGGCATGTGCCTGACCTCTTCCTCCCTTACTTCCTTTCTTTTTTTTCCTTTAACAAACATATGTTTTTTGTTTGAGACAGGGTCTCCTTGTATAGTCTACTGTGTAGCCCTGGCCGACCTGGAATTTGTGTTTCCCTGGTATTGGGGTAGTAGGCTTGTGTTAGGAACTTCATCTTTTATTGGAAATATTTTACTTTATACTTTGTACAAACATTAGTCACCTTACAAATACTGAGATAAATCTGTTCCCTAAAAAATCTAATACTTATTTGTACAGATGGTGAGGGTCATTTTTTTTTTTTAGAATTTTATTTTTATTTATTTATTTATTTATTTTTGGTTTTTTCGAGACAGGGTTTCTCTGTAGCTTTGGTGCCTATCCCGGAACTAGCTCTTGTAGACCAGGCTGGCCTCGAACTCCCAGAGATCCGCCTGCCTCTGTCTCCCAAGTGCTGGGACTAAAGGCGTGCGCCGCCACCACCCGGCTAAGATTTATTTATTTTTTTTTTTATGGTTTATTTAACTTTATTTTATGTCCATTGGTGTGAAGTGTCAGATCCCCTGGAACTGATCTTCAGACAGTTGTGAGCTGCCATGTGGGTGCTGGGAATTGAACCCAGGTCCTCTGGAAGAGCAGTCTGTGCTCTTAACCACTGAGCCATCTCTCCAGCCCCAAGATTTATTTTTAAATTTTATTTTTATCTATCTATCTATCTATCTATCTATCTATCTATCTATCTAATTATTCAAGACAACATTTTTTTTGTATAGCTTTGACTGTCTTGGAACTCACTCTGTTGACCAGTTTGGCCTCTAACTCACAGAGACCCACCTGCCTATGCCTCCCAAATACTGGGATTAATGGTGTGTGTTACATCTCCCAGCTTTAAATTTTATGTATGTGAATGTTTTGCTTGAATAAGTATATATCTGTGTACCATGTGTTCTTGGTACCTGCAGAGACCAGAAGGGGGCATCACATTCCCAGAGCCAGAATTATAGACAGTTGTGAGCTGACATGTGGGTGATGGGAATCAAACCACGTCCTCTGGAAGAGCAACAAGTACCCTTAACCATTAAGCCATCTGTCCAGCCCAGTAACAGTCATTCTTAAGTTAATAGGTTAATTTTCACTTAAACCTTAAACTAGATAATGACCTGGTATCCTTCCCTGGTAGCTTGGTTAAAAAGATGTTGTGTGCTTGAGTGTTTTACCTGCAATGTCCACAGGCACCAGAAGAGAGCGTTAGATACCCGGAACTAGAGTTAGCAGAAGGTAGCTGCTATGTAGGTACTGAGAACCAAACCTGGGTCCTTTGCAAGAGCAGACAGTGCTCTGAATCACTGAGCCATCTTTCCAGCCTTAAGTTTAGAACTTTTTCTTTTATTTGCTTATTTATCTGTCTGTCTGTCTGTTTATAATGGAGACCGTGTCTCACTGTGTACCCCTGGGTAGCTTGGAACTCTCTGTGTAGACCACATTAGCCTCAAACTCATCCATTTGTCTCTGCCTCTCTATATTGTGCTGGTTCCCTTGGAAGGTGGTTGTGATTTACCATATGGGTGCTGTGAACTAAACTCAGGTTCTTTGTGAGAATAGCAAGTGCCCTTAACCACTGGGCCATCATCTCTCCAGTCCCAAAACAATTGTATTATTCCAGAAAGAAGCTGCACATTCCCTGTCACTTTGTGATGGCAGCACTCTTATCCCTAAGCAACTGCTAATACTTTACAAATTTTCCTATGCTTGATTTTCATATAAATAGAGTCTTACAATTCCTGGTTTTTCTGACAGGTTTCTTAACATTTTTAGCATAGCTTTTTCAAAGTCTGTCTTTTTTTTTTTTTTTTTTTTTTTGAGACAGGGTTTCTCTGTAGCTTTTGCCCCGGTCCTAGAACTAGCACTTGTAGACCAGGCTGGCCTCAAACAAAGATCCCCCTGCCTCTGCTTCCCAATTGCTGGGATTAAAGGCATGCGCCACCACCGCCTGGCAAGTCTGTCCATTATGTAATCTCCTGGTACTTTGTTCCTTTTTCTGACTTAATAGTCTCTTGTATAGCTAGGCAACATTTTGTTTATCTACTTATTAATGGTCATTTGTATTTTTTTCTGTTTTTTGTCCACTGTGAATGTTTGTATCCAGGTTTTGGTTGACATGTTTGCTATGTATATACCTAAGAGTGGGCTTTTTTTTTTTTTTTTGGTTTTTAGACCAGGCTGGCCTCGAACTCACAAAAATCCACCTGCCTCTGCCTCCCAAGTGCTGGGATTAAAGGTGTGCGCCACCACTGCCCGGCCGAGAGAGTGGGCTTTTTGAATCAAGTAGTAAGTAACTATGATCAAAGGAAGAGTTTGTTGGGGTTTTTTGTTTGTTTTTGTGTTATTGTTGTATTATTTTTCTCAGTGCTAGGGATTGGACACCCCCCCCCATTTTTTAAAATTATTTATTTGTGTTTGTGTGTATCTGTGTATATGCATGTGGTACCCTTAGAGGCCAGAAAAGTTGGATCCCCTAGAGCTGAGTTAGAGCAGGTTGTGATGTGCTCAGTGTGGTAGCTAGGAACCTAACTGTGGCCCTGTGGAGGAGCAGTGCTCAGTCTGAGCTGTGGAGCCATGTTTTCATCCTATGACCCAGGATCTTCCATGTTAGGCAAGCACTTCACTGAGCTACGGAGACAGAACTGGGTTTTCCTCAGCAGAGAGGCTTCAAGGAAAAGTGAAGTCATCGAGGAAATGAAACACTAGGAAGAGAGTTATGGATTAGTGTTTGAGAACACCCATATCTCCCTGGTAGGCAGGGGAGAACGAGGTCTTGCACACGAGGTGGCAGAGACCAAGAAGTCTGAGTGCATCCGTAAACTTGGTTTTCTTTAGGTGGAGAGTGCCTGTGGATCCCAGGTTGACCACACTCACTGTCCTTCTTGGTCAGGTGCTGCACTTGCAGGTGTGTTCCTTCCCACAGAGAGATGAGATACACTTGCTTTTTTTATATATGTGTATGTGTGTGTATGAATGTGGGCCTGTGTTCACCACAATGGGTGTGTAGAGGCCAGAGGACAACTTTTTGGGGGATTGGGTCTCCTTCAGTTTGTGAGTTTCAGGGATTGCATTCAGGTCAGCAGATTGAAAGGCAAGCAGTTTAACTGCTGAGCCATCTTGGTGACCCATCTTTACAGTATTTTTTCCTGTACTTATCTAGTTTGTCTGCAGTGTGATAACTAGGAAGAGGAATCCAAACAAAGTTCAAATTGAAGTATTTCCTACTTCTTTTTGGCACCAGATAGCAATTCCAGTTTATTTCCGCTAACTCCCTCATGTACAAATGACCTAAAATATGAAGTACCTTCAGAAATATCCAGTGGCTAGAGAAGAAAGAAAGATTCTAACTCTAAAAGTGATAAATTAGTGTCAACACTGCTTTTTTTTAAAAAAAAAGATTCTTTTTATTTTTAGTTGTTTATTTTTTATTTATTTGGTTTTTCGAGACAGGGTTTCTCTGTAGCTTTAGAGCCTGTCCTGGAACTAGCTCTTGTAGACCAGGCTGGCCTCGAACTCACAGAGATCCGCCTGCCTCTGCCTCCCGAGTGCTGGGATTAAAGGCGTGCACCACCAGTGCCTGGCTTAGTTGTTTATATTTTTATTTTATATGTGTGTGTTGAGTGCATTTACATGTACCATCTATATGCAAGTGGCTATAGAGGCTGAAAGATAGTGTCAGATCCCTTGGAACTAGGTTTATTTGTGGTTGTGAGGCACCACATGGGTCCTGGGAACTGAACACATGTCCTCTGCAAGAGCAGCAAGTGCTCCTAACTGCTGAGCCGTTGTTCTAGCCCCATAGCACTGTTTCTAAATGGAGAATCTATGGTTTTTGTAAATGACAGTGGATCTTTCCTGAGTATTTTAGGGCTTTTTTTTTTCCTTGTATGTTTTTTGAAACCAGTTTTCCCTGAGTGTTGCAGGCTGGTCTTGAATCCTAGGTTCCCCTAGCTTCAATCTCCTAACTGCTAGGATTACTACAGTGCTTAATGATTTAGGCAATTTTTATTCATTTTTTAAAAAGTTAATGTCTATGTGTGTGTGGCCCTGAATTAGTTCATGAGCACCATAGGCATTCAGGTGCCCTCAGTGGCCAGAAGGTGTCAGATCCCCTGCAGCTGGAGTTACAGATGTTCAGATGGTAGTGCTTATCATCCATCTCTCCAGCCCCCTCAGTTTAGGCAATTCTGTTTTTTTGGTTTTTTTATTGTTGTTGTTGTTGTTGTTTGTTTGTTGTTTTTCGAGGCAGGGTTTCTCTGCGGTTTTGGAGCCTGTCCTGGAACTAGCTCTTGTAGACCAGGCTGGCCTCGAACTCAGAGAGATTGCCTGCCTCTGCCTCCCGAGTGCTGGGATTAAAGGCCTGCGCCACCTCCACCTGGCGGCAATTTTGGTTTTATTTTTTTATTTACTTTTGAGACAGGGTTTCACTATACGGCTCTGACTGACCTAGAACTTGCTGTACAAACCTGGCTGTTCTCAAACTCACATACAGAGTTCTGTCTTCCTCTGACTCCCAAGTGTTAGTATTAAAGGTACAGCCGGGCGGTGGTGGCACACGCCTTTAATCCCAGCACTTGGGAGGCAGAGGCAGGTGGATCTCTGTGAGTTCGAGACCAACCTGGTCTACAAGAGCTAGTTCAGGACAAGCTCCAAAACCGCAGAGAAACCCTGTCTCGAAAACCCAAAAAAAATAAAATAAAATAAAGGTGTGTGCTACCGCTCCCATCCAAAAGTAGATATTCTCTACATTTTGTTTACTTAAGTGTTTAATTTTTATATGTTTTGCCTGTTCTATCTTATACTACGTCCGTGCAGTGTCCTTGGAATCCATAAGAGGGTGTTGGGTCTCCTGGGACTGGTGTTCCAGATGATAGTAAGCCACCTTGTGAGTGATGGGAACTGAACCCAGGACCTCTTGAATTGGCAGTTCGTGCTCTGAACCATTGAGCCATAGCTCTAGTCCCTGGCCCAAGAATTTTAGAAAACCTTTTTTGTTGTTGTTCTGTTTATTTTTTTTTTACAGAGGGTTTCTCTGTGTAGCTCTGACTGTCCTGGAACTCCCTTTGTAGACCAGGGTGGCTTTGAACTCACAAAAATCCTCCTGCCTCTGCCTATGGAGTGCTGGGATTAAAGTTGTATGACACCATCTCCCACTCAGAAAACCTTTTTAACTCTTTGTTTAAAAATTTTTAGGTGGTGGCGCACTCCTTTAATCCCAGTACTCGGGAGGCAGAGGCAGGCGGATCTCTGTGAGTTTGAGACCAGCCTGGTCTACAAGAGCTAGTTCCAGGACAGGCTCTAAAGCTACAGAGAAACCCTGTCTCGAAAAACCAAAAAAAAAAAAAAAAATTTTTTTAGTTTAAACGAGGTCCATGCCTTTAAACCCAGCATTCAAGATCAAGAGTCTTACGTGGGATCTCTAACTTTGGGTCAGCCTATTTAGCTGGGTAACTGTTTGCTTTCTATAGTTTCTACTCTTTAAATTGGGGACAGTTTCTTAAACTATTTCTTTTTCGTTTAGGTTAGGAGAAACATTAAGAATTAACATAGAGGAAGTAGGAGAAATGGCTCAGTCATTAAGAGCACTAGCTGCTCTTCCAGAGGACCCAGGTTCAATTCTCAGCCCCTACATGGTAGCTAACAACTGTCTGTAACATCGGCTCCAGGGGATCTGATGCTGTCATGCAGATATACATGCAGGCAAAACACCAATGCATATGAAATAAAAAGAAATAAATTGGCTGAGCAGTGGTAGCAGACGCCTTTAATCCCAGCACTTGGGAGGCAGAGGCAGGTGGATCTCAATGAGTGTGAGGTCAGCCTGGTCTACAAAGGGAGTTCCAGGACAGCCAAGCATACACAGAGAAACCCTATCTAAAAAACAAAACAAAACAAAAAACCCAAAAACAAATAAAAAAAGAATCAGCTAATCCCAGCACTTGAGAGGTAGAGGCAGGCAGACTTCTGTGAATTCGAGGCCAGCGTGCTCTATAGAGTGAGTTCCAGGACATCCCAAGGCAACACAGACAAACCCTGTCTCAATAAACCAAAGAAGAAGAAGAGGAAGAAGAAAAAAAAGAATTAGCATGTGACACAGTGTGTGTTCTCTGTGCTCTCCCTATTTTCCTCCATCTCCCTCCCGTTATCTTCCTTCCCATGTTCTCCCTATCTTCCTCTGTCCCACCCGCTCTGTACTCTCCCCATCTTCTAGTCCCACCCCCTCTCTGTGCTCTCCCTTTCTTCCTCCATCCCAGCCCCCACATTGAATTTAAGGCTTCAAGCATGCCAGGCAAGTGCTCTACCATTGAGCTATATTTTCATCCTTGTACTGCAAAATACTTAGGTGAAATATTTCAGCAAATAGCCTGTTTCTAGCATTCAGTACAAGAAATTTAACCATCAACACAGTGAGAGTCCTCCTCTTCTTCTGTAGTATATCATATTAGGCTTGTCATTTTCCACCTCCTCGGGTGTGGTGTTAAGATCTATAACAAGAAGGTGATACTGGCTCAGTTTAGTTCACGGGATTGTTCTGTGAATTAAATGGGTGGTTGCTATAAAAACTCTTTGAAGATCTCAAGCAGCTGAATAAAAATCAAAAAGGATTCTGCTAAAGGAGTTGTGTTAGTTAGGAACTTGTACTTTTCTGGGTAGATTTCAAGTATGTAAAGGAGTGGAATTGCATTTTTCAGTATCTGTCTTCAAAGAAGAAAGGTAAACATATTAAAATTTTCAATATCCTTCAGCATATTCACTCACCAAAAATTTATTGATAGTAGGATCGATCTGAGTTTGATCCCTGGAACCTATATAAAAATGCCAGATGTCACCTTTAATTGCAACACTGTAGAGGCAGAGTTGTATCGAGCCTTTCTCTGTCCTACCAGCCAGCTCCCAAATAACAACATGGAGACTTATTAATTGTGAAAGCTTGTCCTTAGTTTAGGTTTGTTTTTAACTAGCTCTCATAACTTAAGTTAGCCCATTTCTAATTATCTATGTTCTTTCTCAATATTTTGTTACTTACTGCCCATCCTACCCATCCTACTTTCTCCGTGTCTCCTTATGTCTCTCACATGCCTAGATTCCTCCTTTCTCTCTGCCCAGAAGACCCATTTATACCTCCTGCCTATATATTGGCTGTTCATCTTTTTATTACATCAATCACAGCAATATACTTTTACACAGTGTACAAATATCCCACAACACAGAAGTAGGTGGATCTCTGTGAGTTTGAAGCAAGCCTGGTTTATAGAATGAGTTCTAGGACAGCCAGGACTACACAGTGAAACCCTATCTCAAAATAAGTAAGGCGGAAAAAAAAAGCCAGGCATCATTCCTGAACAGGACAGGGAGAGATGAAGATTGATAGCTTGCTGGCTATCAGTCTAGCCTAATTGGCGAACTCTAGGCCAGTGAGAGACTGTCTCAGAGGAGGTGGAGAGTATTCCTGAGAACGACACTGAAAATTGTCCTGTACCCTCCGTGTGCATCTATACACACACAGCACATACGTGTAAACAAACAAATCCCTACAACCTTCCTAAGGAGTGGCTAGATGTCAAGTGCCACTCTGGGATATACCAGTGAACAAGGTGTGTAAAGGTCATGCCTTGAAATCAGCTAGAGAAGCACCTTTATTTTCTAGTTGGTGTCAGGACTGGTTTTAGAAGCACATTCATATCTTACTGTGTTTGCTCAATTTTTTTTCCTGAATTAAAAAAAATTCTTTGAGCCAGGCAGTGGTGGTGTATGCCTTTAATCCCAGCAATCAAAAGGCAGGGGGAAGTAGATCTATGTGAAATTGAGGCCAGAAGAGAGCGAGTTTCAGGACAGGCTCCAAAGCTGAGAAACCCAGTCTTGAAAAACCAAAGGGGGGGGGGGGACCTTCTTTGAAAGAATTATCTTTTTATTTATTTATTTGAGAAAGGGTCTCTCTGTGGAGCCTGGCATGCAACTCACTCTGTAGACCAGTCTGTCCTCAAACTCACAGAGCGAGCCTGTCTCTGCCTCCTGAGTAGTGGGATTGAAGGCATGTGCCTTAGTATGTGTATTTGTGTATTTATATATCTGTGCAGATGAGTGTAGTTTCCTAAAGATGCTGGAGGGGTCCAGCTGCCCTGGAGCTTGAGGTACTGATAGTTTTGAACTGTTCAGCATGGGTGCAGACTGACGTGGGAACCCAACTCATGTCATCTGCAGGAATAGTATACACTTTTAACCACTTAGCCATTTTGCTAGCCCACCTTCCCCCACCGATATTGAGGTTGCTCAATGTTAGCCCAGGATAGCCTCGAACTCACTCTGTAGTTGAGGCTGTGCTTGCACTCTGTCAATCCTATCTCAGCCTCCTGGATAATAGGATCACAAGTGTGAGCCCCAACACCCAGTGGTAATGGTTAGTTTTGGTGACGTTGGGGCTGAACTCAGGCTTTATATACCTGAGTATGTGCTCTACCACTAAGCTATATTATGTGCTTCTCATTTAAACAGTATTCACAAGGCAGTATTTCAGTTAAGGTCAATGACATGCCTGCTGAAGATTAAGAGGTGTGTTTTTCTACAAATTCATTAGACATTTTGGTATCCAAGAATGCTGGCATTTGAAGTTGAATTTTTCTTTTTTTTTTTTTTTTGATTTTTCGAGACAGGGTTTCTCCGTAGCTTTTGGTTCCTGTCCTGGAACTAGCTCTTGTAGACCAGGCTGGCCTTGAACTCACAGAGATCCGCCTGCCTCTGCCTCCTGAGTGCTGGGATTAAAGGCGTGCGCCACCACCGCCCGGCTTCTTTTTTTTTTTTTTTTTTTTTTTTAAGACAGGATTTCTCTGTGTAACAGTTCTGGCTGTCCCAGAACTCACTTTGTAGACCAAGTCTATCCTCCTGCCTCTGCCTCCTGAGTGCTGGGATTTGCCTGGCTATTTTCCATGTTTTAACCTTTCTGAACTGACACAGTTCTTTTACCTGTCAAGGTTTTAAACTTGTATCCCTTCCTTTGGTTTGTGTCAGGGTAAGCCATTGATGTAAAAGACTTCGTAATCTCCGACTGCCCTAATGCTGTCATCTGGAGTAGAGACTCAGCCAATTCTACTTGATTCCTCCATGCCTGCTGTGGTACAGGAATTATACTCTGAACTCTCAGTAAGTGTCTCCAAAGAGCTTCATGCTGAGAAGCAGCCAAGTATGATCCCCGATGTAAAACCTGGAGCCTCATGCGCTCATGTAAGTCAGAGTAGGGCATCACCCCTGGAGCTACAGAGGACTCATGCAGAAGGCTGTTGTGAAGAAACCTTTGAGACCTTGGATTATGGGGGCAAGACTGGGTGGTGCGGACTAGTGGACCCTACAGCAAGAGGGCCTATGGCTTTTGAGATCTTGGATAGGGAAGAGAGAACCAAGAGCATGGAGCCAAAGGTCTTCAGAGAGCAAGGAGACCAGGCCGAAGTTTTCAGAGACCCCTGTGAGGGAGCAAAGGAAGAGCCATGCCAACATTCCACAGCTTCTAAAGGAAAGGTCTGCCCCAGTCAGGTAAGAATGAGTCTTGATGCAGAGAGGTTGAGTGTGGGTGACAACACTGCAGAGCGGTGCTGCTCATGATAAGTTACAGGTGCTGACAGGAAGCCTTCGACCTAGCCTCGAAGCAGTTTAAAAAAATAGGGATTTTTTTTGTTGTTGTTTTTTGTTGTTGTTGTTTGTTTGTTTTTTGAGACAGGGTTTTTCTGCCCAGTCACTACCGCCCAGCGATTTTTGGTATTTTTTTTGATGTAAGTCACTGCTGTGCTCTCACTACTCTCACTATTGTAGGAATTATTGAATCTCTAAAAAAGTGCATTTCTTTTTTTAAAATTTATTAATTTTGTTTTATGTGCATTGGTGTTTTTCGTGCATGTATGTCTATGTGAGGGTGTCAGATCTTGGAGTTACAGACAGTTGTTAGCTGCCTTGTGGGTGCTAAAAGACCAAATAAACGTTGCCCAGCTGTGGTGGCACATGCCTATTATCCCAGGAGGCTCTGTGAGTTCAAAGCTAGTCCATTTTACATAGTGAGTTCCATGATACCGAATGTCACAAAGTGAGATCCTGTCTCAAAAATAAACCAAACAGAAAGACCATTGCAAAAAAAATAAGGTGGAGATAGAAGATACCTGACATAAACCTCTAGCTTCTATATATGCAGGCATGGGTAAGCACACATACATGTACACACACTACACTAACACAACACACGCACAGACACAGAAAGATTTTAATATTTGGGACATTGTGATACGAGGATTGTCCCGAGTTGGAAACTAGTCTGGATTACACAGTGAGTTTAAGGTCAGGCTGGGCACAGGAAAAAGAGAGGAGTAAGTTGTATAGTAAGTAAGTTGTAGGTGGAAAAAGAAAGAGGAGTAAGTTATATAGTAAGTAAGTTGTAGGTGGGAAAAGAAAGAGGAGTAAGTTGTATAGTAAGTAAGTTGTAGGTGGGAAAAGAAAGAGGAGTAAGTTGTATAGTAAATAAGCTGTAGGTGGGAAAAGAAAGAGGAGTAAGTTGTATAGTAAGTAAGCTGTAGGTGGAAAAAGAAAGAGGAGTAAGTTGTATAGTAAGTAAGCTGTAGGTGGAAAAAGAAAGAGGAGTAAGTTGTATAGTAAGTAAGCTGTAGGTGGAAAAAGAAAGAGGAGTAAGTTGTATAGTAAGTAAGTTGTAGGTGGGAAAAGAAAGAGGAGTAAGTTGTATAGTAAGTAAGCTGTAGGTGGGAGTTTCTGTCCTGCCTAGTCGCAGAGCTGTTGAACCTTACGTTAATTATAAACTGTTTAGCCTGTTAGCTCAGGATTATTATTAACTAGCTCTTATAACTTAAATTATTCTTGTCTATGTTTAGCCATGTGGTTTGGTACCTTTTCTCAGTGAGGCATTCTCATTTTGCTTCCTCTGTGTCTGAGTGGTGATCGCCCCTCTGCCTTTTCTCTTTCCAGAATACTAGTCTGGTCGCCCTGCCTACACTTCCGGTCTGGCTATTGGCCAATCAGTGTGATATTAAACTAATAAGAGTGACAAATCTTTCCAGTGTACGAGGGCATTATCCCACAGCAGTGCCTTTGAGTCCAGCACTCTCGAGGTGGAGGATGGAGGATCAGAAATTCAAACTCATTGAGATTCGCCTGCCTCTGTCTCAGCCTCTCAAGTGCCGAGATTAAAGGTGTTCACCACGCCATCACTGCCTAGCTGTTTTTGTTTTTGTTTTTGTTTTTGAGACAAGGTTTCTCTGTATCCCTGACTGTCCTGGAACTCAACTCTGGAGTCCAGACTGTCCTCAAATTCAGAGATCTGTCTGCCTCTGCCTCCTCAGTGCCGAACCAGTTCTTTTTTTAATTTTAGCTTGTTTGGTTTTGTTTTTGTGACAAGGTCTTAATTCTGTAGCTCAGCCTGCCCTTTAAATACAAGATAATCCTCCTGCCTCAACTTCCTGAGTATCAGGACTAGAAGAGTACAGTACCATGCCTGTACTTTTCTTCTTATGTAATTGTAGTTCTAGGGGGCTCATGTGCTATCTTCTGGACTCTTTGGGTACCAGACATGGCATACATATACTGACACATACACTTAAACTTTTGAGCTAGAGTCTTACTATGTAGTCTTGCCTAAATGGCTTTGAAATAATACTTAGCTGAAGTTGTAGATACTTGCAGATTAATTCATTTGGGGGAAGTAGAATTCTCATGTCATTCAGTACATTGGAATGGTCCGTGTTATTGATTTAAATATCCCTTGTCTTAGTTTACTACTGCAATGAAGAGACACCATGATTAAGGCAATTTTATTTTTTTAAAATTTTTTTTTTTGTTTGTTTGTTTGTTTTTGAGACAGAGTTTCTCTGTAGCTTTGGAGCCTGTCCTGGAACTAGCTCTTGTAGACCAGGCTGCCTTGAACTCACAGAGATCCGCCTGCCTCTGCCTCCTGAGTGCTGAGATTAAAGGCGTGCTCCACTACCACTCAGCAATCCAGGCAACTTTAAAAGAAAGTGTTTAGTTGGGGTCTTGGTTACAGTTTCATAGGGTTGAGTCTGTGGGCATTTTGGCAGGTAGCATGGCAGCAGCCAGGCAGGCAGGCCTAGTGCTGGAGCAGTAGCTGAGAGCTTATATCTGATCCACAAGCAAGGGGCAGAGGGATAACTGGGAATTATGTGGGCTTTTGAAACCTCAAAACCTATCCCTTAGTGGCACACCTCCTCCACAAGGCCACACCTACCTCGTAATCCTTCCCAAATTTCTGCCAATTAAGGAACAAGCTTTTGCTGGGGGCCAGTCTCATTCAAATCACCACACTGTTCATATATTTAATCAATTTCTGTACTTCTGTATGTCCCAGCTTCTTGGTTTGTCTCTTTGTTTAGGCAAATTCCTTTTTGTAGCCCAGGCTGGTCCTTTAACTCCTCATGTAGCCAAGGTTGACTGTGTCCATCATTCCAAAAGAGATACTTCAAGAAAACAGACTTAACAGTTTCAGGCTGGAGGTTCAGTTCAATGGCTGAGCCCTTGACTGGCTAGCATGCAGGAGGTGCCGTTGCATCCCCTAGTGTTGCAAAATCAAACGCAAAACACCTGCAGTTTGAGCAGGTCACTTAGTATTATTAGCTTAATGGTCTCAGTGAAAGAGCATGTAGCCCTCCTGGGTTTGGTCTTCAGCACAACAATAAACAAAACATAGAATTGGGATGTATAGAACTGCTGCTAAGAGCTGGGCAGTGATGGCTCACACCTTTGATCCCAGCACGTGGGAAGCAGAGGCAGGCAGATCTCAGTGAGTTTGAGGCCAGCCTGGTCTACAGAGTGAGTTCCATGGCAGCCAAGGCTGATACACAGAGAAACCCTGTCTTGAAAAAAAGAAGTATTGCTGCCAAGAAAAGACACTTCATCGAATCCTCTGATTGACAGAACTGTCTTATCTGGATCAAGAAGAATTATGCTCTGTTTTGCTGGTCAGGCTACACTAGGGTTGCACACTTCCCTCCATGTCATGTGCACTAATGCTCTCATGGACAAGAATTCACGTGGGTGGCAGAACCTGAAAGCATACTGTTGGAAGCTAGGTTGTTGTGTGTATGACTCAAGAAACTTATATAAGAAAAGTCAGGATTATTTTGGTTTTATTCTTGTTTTTTTTTTCCCCTAAATCTCTTAGGAGATTTGAGAAGAGCCTTCAAGCATTTGGATGGCTATCCAACAGAAGCGAACCTGCTGGGCACAGTCAGACTCATTGGGCAGCATGGGGTAGCTAGTAGTTGCTAAGCATTCTCAGGTCATGGCAGTCTGAACACTGCAGCCCTTTGAGACAAAGAAACATGCTGTTTACACAGCATTCAGGCTTATGGAACCAGACATCCTCAAAGTAATAACCCTTTTTAAAGATAATTTGGTCAATCTTATTTTATGTGCATTGGTGTGAAGGTATCATATCAGATCCCCTGAAACTGGAGTTGCTGACAGGTACGAGCTGCCATGTGGGTGCTGGGAATTGAACCCCTGTCTTCTCAAAGAGCAGCTTTAACGCTTAACCACTAAGCCATCTCTCTAGCCCCTGTAATAACCCTTAATAAACTGGCAGACTAGCACATAGTTGAGAGCTGTAGCCAGGCTTGGTGGTAGTCTCATTATTTGAGAGGATGAGGGAGGAAAATTGCTATCTGTTAAAGAACAGCCTGGACTACATAGTGAATAGCATGTCAGAGAGAGCTAGATAGTAAGACCCTAACTTGAAAAAAGCAAAAACAAACAAACCAGATAAATTAAGAGAACATACTTTCAATATATAATTTATAAATACCTTGCCTTGTACAAAGAGGATTCTTTGTTTTGTTTTTTGAGACAGGGTCTCTATGTAGTACTGGGTATTCTGGAGCTTGCTCTGTAGACCAGGCATGGCCTTGAACTCACAGAGATCATTCTGCCCCTGCCTCCCAAGTGCTGGGATTAAAGGTGAGAGCCACCATACATAGAGAATTTTTGGACTAAATTAAAAACAAAACACAGCCTGTCAGTGGTGGTTCACATCTTTAATCCCAGCACTCTGGAGGCAGAAGCATGTGGATCTCTGTGTGTTTGAGACCAGCCTGGTCTACGAGACCTAGTTCAGGACAGCTATGATGGTTACACAGAAAAACCCTGTCTCAAAAAAGAAACAACCCAACTGGGACTTGTAGTGCATATCTTTAATTCTAGCATTCCTCTCAAAAGTTAACAATTTATTTTTATTTATTTATTTATTTATTTATTTATTTTCTTGGTTTTTCGAGACAGGGTTTTTCTGTGGCTTTGGAGCCTTTCCTAGAACTAGCTCTTGTAGACCAGGCTGGCCTCGAACTCACAGAGATCCGCCTGCCTCTGCCTCCCGAGTGCTGGGATTAAAGGCATGCGCCACCACCGCCCAGCAAAAGTTAACAATTTAAATACTTCAGTAGCCAGATAAATCTTTGAATCCTTTAGATGGTACATACATCACCCTGAGTTCAGTTTCCCAGGCATGATGATCCATGTCTGTAATCCCAACATTATAGAGGGAGAGGAATAATGATCCAGGAGCTCAAGAGGAGCTTCAGGTACACAGCAAAACCAGGCCAGCCTGGGCTAGATGACACCTGGTGTCAGAAGAAACATGAGAACGTAAATTAGAAACACTTGAGTGTAAACTAACAAAAAATAATTCTTTGTTGCTTTAGAGTTGTGTCAGAAGGTATAAAATTTTGGACTAGTAATTTTGTTTCTTTGTTGAGGAATACTTCATTATTGGAAAAGAATTTTTTTAAAAATTATTGTTTTGAGGCTGGGCGGTGGTGGCGCACACCTTTAATCCCAGCACTCGGGAGGCAGAGGCAGGCGGATCTCTGTGAGTTCGAGACCAGCCTGGTCTACAGAGCTAGTTCCAGGACAGGCTCCAAAGCCACAGAGAAACCCTGTCTCGAAAAACCAAAAAAAAAAAAAAAATATTGTTTTGAGATTATAATCTAACTACATGTTTTCCTTCCCTTTCCTACCTCTTCATTCTCTATATACCCTCTCTTCTCTCCTGAACGCATCAGAACGTATCAGATGGGGAGATGTGACTCAGATAATCTGGCCCAGCCTCTCAAAGGCCGTTGGCTGAAGGAGGTTCCCCATCACTCTCCTTCAAATTTATGATGCTTACTTTTTACATTAAGTGTTTGCATGCATATATGTAAATACATTTATGTTCCTAAATATAGCCTGCTAAGTCTGTATAATGTTACTTGTATGTGTGTTTTCAGGGCTGACACTGGACAACCGGTTGGTGTGCTCTTCCTTGAGGAAGACCATCTTTCCTGCTCCGAGCTTTTGTCAGTTGCCTTGTCTTTGTGCAGTAGATGAGGGAAAGTCCATGAGGCCTAAATAAGCCATTACACAGATTTTTTTTTTTAAATTTATGTGTATGAATATTTTGCCTGTGTGTATGTATGTACACGATGTGTCTGCCGGGTACCTGTGGAGGGCAGAAGAGGGGTTCACATCCTGAAACTGGAGTTACTGATAGTTGTGAGCCACCATTTGGGTGCTGGGAGCCGAACCCAGGTCCTCTGCAAGAGCAACAAATGCTCTTGACCACTGAACTATCTGTCCAGTACCATGATCTTTCTTTTTCTTTTCTTTCTTGTAATTTTTGCTTTATTTATTCATTTATTTGGAGTTTTTTGAGGTATGGTTTCTCTGTGTAACCTTGCCTGTCCTGGAACTCTCTACAGACCAGACTGACCTCAATGCAAAGGTTTGCCTGTCTCTACCTCACAAGTGCTGGTATTAGAGACATGTGCCCCACTGCCCAGCATATAAAAGGATTTCTTGTTGGAAATAAAATTTCAGTGACTTAAAAGTGGAAACTCTGGGCAGCGGAGAGATATCTCCATCCATAAATGCTTGCTTGTTATGTAAGCATGAGGACCTGAGTTTGATCCCTAACACTCATAAGAAGCCAAAGCTTATGGCACACTTGTAATCTGGAGGGTTTCTGGGGCTCTCACTGACCAGCCTAACCGATCCTTATCACTGAGAGACTGCCTCAAAAAAGGTGAGGGCTGGTTGAGATTACTCTGAAGGTAAAGTGTTTAATGTACAAGCCAGAAGACCTGAGTTTGATACCCAGAACCCATAGAAAGATGGGAGAGAACCAACTCTACAAAATTGTCCTCAGACCTTCAGGTGTGCACAGAGGCACATGCCCTCCCTCCCATCACACACACAGTAATAATAAAGGAAAGGAAGAAATTTGAGGTAGATGGCTTGTGAGGAACACCATCAGAGACCAACATCTGGCCTCCACCTGTACGCATGCAAACCCATGGGTGCGTGCATACACAATGGAGAAATGTTTTTATAAGGTAGAAGCAGAATTGATGTTGATAGGCTGTTCTTGGGTCTGCAGGGCTCTGTTGGCCCTAGTTTGCTGTAGCTCTGATCTCATGCAGCAGAGCAGTATGTAAAGCATGTTGCCGAGGTGTGAACGCTTTCTGTGACTTCACAATCGGTGCCTCACTTAAAGCTGCAGTTTTTCTGAATTGAGATACAGAGGAAAACTTCTGTAAAAGTTCCTCTCTCCCTATAAAGGTGTAAGAAACTAGAAGGTCCATCTGGTGATAAATCTTTTCTTTTATTAGAGTGTTGGCACTTGAAATCAGGGCCAGTTAGGCACTGTACCAACCAGTGCGTCTCCAGCACTATTTGTCTTTCCCAGAAAAAGTCTCAACTCTGTAGCCCAGAGACTGGACTCTTAACATCTGTGCTTCTTCTACCTCAGCCTCTACAGAGCTGAGATTACAAATACGGGCCACCAGAGTCACATCCAGGGGTATTCTTTTTTTTTTTTAATATTTATTTATTTATTTACTATGTATGCAATATTCTGTCAGTGTGTATGCCTGCAGGCCAGAAGAGGGCACCAGACCCCATTACAGATGGTTGTGAGCCACCATGTGGTTGCTGGGAATTGAACTCAGGACCTTTGGAAGAGCAGGCAATGCTCTTAACCTCTGAGCCATCTCTCCAGCCCCTCCAGGGGTATTCTTGCTTTCTTTATTTATTTCCTTCCTTCCTTCCTTCCTTCCTTCCTTCCTCTATCCTTTTTTCTTTTAGCTTCCCTTTTTCTTTTTTTTATTGAGCTATATATTATTCTCTTCTCCCTTCCTCTCTCCTCCCCTTCTGCCCTCTCCCATGATTCCCACGCTCCCAATTTACTCAGATCTTTATTTTTTCAAGACAGTGTTTCTTTGTGTAGACCAGGCCAGCCTCGAACTCACAGAGATTTGCCTGCCTCTGCATCCTGAGTGCTGGGATTAAAGGTGTGTGTCACAGTGCATATCATATGCTTTGTTATCTTTGAGTCTGGGTTTGATTTGCAGCACCCATATGGTTACAACCATCTGTAACTGCAGTTCGAGAGAATCTGACACCCTCTTCTGACCTCTGCAGGTACCAGGCACACATGTACATTTGTTCAAGCAAAACATTCATACACTTAAAATAAACATGAACAAAAACAGGACTGAAGTTTTCTCAGTGGTTCTAAGCACTCTTAGTACTGGCTGTTTTTTAGAGGTCCCTAGTTCAATTTCCAGCACCCCCAAGGCAGCTTGTAACTTGTTTTCAGTTCTGGGAGATCTGATGCCTTCTCTGGCCTCCAAGGGCACTGCATGCAGGCAAATAGGCAAAGCACTCATGTATAAAAAGAAAATACATTTTTAAATCAAAAAGTCTTTTTAAATTTTAAAGTAATTTGATTTACATAAAATGAAAAGGTAGAACAAAAGTTTGAAGCCTCAATTTATTCGATTGAGGGTTTTTTTGTTTTTTTTGACGAGGTTTGACAATATCGTCTTGCTGGCTTAGAACTTGCTATGTAGACCATACTGGCTTTGAACTTAGAGGTTTCTGTGCCTCTGCAGAGCTGGCATTCAAAGTCACAATTCAGCCATTAACCTCCCAGTTTGTTTGTTTGTTTGTTTTTCAAGACAGGGTTTCTCTGTAGCTTTGGTGCCTGTCCTGGAGCTAGCTCTTGTAGACCAGGCTGGCCTCGAACTCAAAGAGATCCACTTGCCTCTGCCTCCTGAGTGCTGGGATTAAAGGCCTCCGCCACCACTGCCCGACCTAACCTCCCAATTTTAACCAGTTTATTTGCCAGTGTCTTATAGCTGCAGTTCCTGAGATCTGGCTCGCTCCTCCTCTTCCTGTCATTGTTCTCTCCAACCCCCTCATTAAAGTTAACTTTTCAGAGCTGCTGTGTGAGCTGCATGCCTGAGCAAAGGAGCACAGAGAACCCTTGGAAGGAGGAAAGGGGCGCTGGCCTTCCCTCTGCCACCCATGCTTCTGTCCTGTACCTGCTTAAGCTGGCACTGCACCAGGTGCACCTGTACCCTCATCTTATTTCTTATTTTCAGAAGGCACTCAGGAGCTGACACATAGCTGCGGTCCCACCACTCAAGAGGCTGAGGCAGGAGGATTATAGCTATTTGAGTCTGATCTGGGTTAAATGGTGACCCCTACCTTCAAAATCTAAAACAAACAAACAAAAAAAGCAAGCATTAATAAGCTTTTGTTTTTCTCTGTTTCAAGTTCAAATTCTAGAGAAGTAATACATTTTACTTACTAACCTGAATTTGAGCTTTCCTTTCTATCTCAATGCCTGTGACTGTTGGCAGTTTTCCTGGAGTTACACTGAGCTCTGATGTAATAACTGAACGTCTGTGAACTCAGGTACCTCTGCATCAGCCATTGACTGTTGGGTTTTCTTGTTGCAGGATGTCCTCCTGATGCAGTCCAACAAAGAACCTGTATGTGCAGAGTTCCCTGGAGACCTGCTAAAGAAAAAAGGTATGATATTTCTTTTTGTTTGTTTGTGTTTTGAGACAAGGTCTTTTTTATGTAGTCCTGGTTGGCCTGGGACTCATAGATATCCACCTGCCTCTGCCTCCAGAATGCTTTGATTAAAGGCGTGTGCCACCACACCTGTGAAAATTTTTTTTTATACGATTCACTTACTATTTATGTGTGTGTTAGCTTAAGGAAGTGTATACCACTTATGTAGAACTGGATTCAGTTTGAGCAGCCACCTCCACTTTTCCTGCCACACTTTCCCTTCCCACTAAGGTGGAACTGGGCACCAAAATAAGCACTCATTCCTTCCTTCCTTCTTTAAGTTGTCTGTGCCAGGCATTTGTCACAGGAGCAAGACAAGGTTATTAATTCAGATCTTAAGATAATATACTATGTTTTTAGTAGTTAAAAGGCAGTATTGATAAATGATTATTAACCCTAGTCCATACTTTATTCAGATTACTGTACTGAATAACTTTTCTGTTTGAGGATCCCATTTGATCCTCATGTCATTTTTGGATTCTCCAGTTTGTGACAATGTTGGTGTTTGGGGGTGATTTTAAGAGTGCAGGTATATTGTAGACTGTGGGTGTAGAAGTGAAAGAGTCCATCAGTAATACCAACAGTCACCTTCCGGAGGTGCTGTGTTACTCGGTTATACTCTCAGTCCGGAGATTGAGGCAGGAGGATTATGAACTCAATTTTAACCTAAGTGAAAATATTTATATATATATATATATATGTGTGTGTGTGTGTGTATGTGTGTGTATATGTATATGTATATATATATGTATATATGTATATATATTGTTTTGTTTGTTTGTTTTGATTTTTTTGTTGTTGTTTTTCACTTTTCAAGACGGGTTTCTCAGTAGCTATGGAGCCTGTCCTGGAACTGTCTCTGTAAACCAGGCTGGCCTCAAACTCACAGAGATCCACCTGCTTCCCCCTTCCCAGTGCTGGGATTAAAGGCATGAGCCACTACTACGTGGAATTTTTTTGTTTTGTTTTGTTTGTTTTTTGAGAATACAAAGTGTGATTTTTATTACATCGTATCAAAGAGGACACATGCTGTCAACATGCATTAGTGTTTGTTGGTTTTGGATCACTGCACAGTTATTCTTCTTTTTCATGCTTTAAACTCTTTAAAAAAATAAAGATGGGGGGCTGGAGAGATGGCTCAGCAGTTAAGGCCCTATTCTGGCCTATAGGCAGGATACTGTATAAATAAATAAATCTTTAAAAAAAAATAAAGATGGTTCAGTGGTTAGGAGAACTGGCTAATCTGCAGAGGACCCAGGTGTAGTTCCCAGAACCTACACAGTGGCTGATAACCATCTATAACTCCAGTTCTACATGATTCCATGCTTTCTTCTGGCATTCTTGGGCACAAAGATGTACATATATACATTTAGGCAAAACACATACACAAAATAAACAAACAAATAGGGCTGGAGAGATGGCTCAGTGGTTAAGAGCACTGACTGCTCTTTCAGAGGTCCTGAGTTCAATTCCCAGCAACCACATGGTGGCTCACAGCCATCTATAATGAGACCTGGCGCCCCCTTCTGGCTTGCGGGCGCACAAGGAAGGAATGCTGTACACATAATAAATAAACAAATATTTTAAAAAATAAAATAAACAAATAAATGTTAAAAAAATTGTCTTAAATTCTGCTTCAAAGTCTTGTGAAATGTCAAAATGTATGTGCATAAAAACAAATCACCTTAATGGGTCAGAGTATTGTTTTCTCTCTAGCTGTGCACAAACTGCTTTCCCCATGCACCTTTTGCCATTACTACTTGGAAGTCGGTGCTCCCCCGCCCCTTCCTAAGATTCTTGATAAAGTGGAGAATGGATGTGTTTCAGCAAATCTGAACTTCATTGCCTCACACAGAGGAAAACCGCATCAGGTTGGGGGTGGATGAAGAATTTCTCATTGTTCCTGGATAGATGTAATGAGGGTACAGCTACCTTGATGCTAAACATATGATTTAATGAATTACATAGCATTCCATAGAAAGATGAAATAAAATCATGAGGAGTGCTCAGGCTGAGACATTCATGAATAGATTATTGTTTGGGATGATATGAAATTGGATTATTTCACAATACTTAGTACTGCTTGGGAAATTGGAGGTAGCCATTGTTAGTAATTGATATTTATGCTAAACATCTGGTGCATTTTTATCCATCCATCCATTCTAGAGGTCTTGGGGTGTCGTTTAATGGCAGAGCTAATTGTCCGTGCAATTCTGGGTTCGATTGTTAGTACCCAGTTAACAAACTCATCACGCCTGCCACCTCTCTGCTAGGCGAGCCTTGTAACACCAAGTTTTCCCTGTAGCCCATACTCCTAATGTTTTTAAATGGTGTTCTACACTTAGATACCATTTTAACTGTCTCATGTCCTGTTAGATAAAGAATCAAAGAGAAAAGACAGGCAGTTCTCCTAATACTGCAAGTACTATACCAGGCAGTGTTTATGTGTGATAATTAATTTCCATACAGCACTGAGGTAAGTGTATTTACCATGCTTTCTACAAAAGAAACTGAGGCTCAGAGAAGGACACACAAATGCTGGAGTTGAGGAGCTTCCTAGTTCTGGCTGGCCTTGAATTTGTGCTGGCCTCCGGCTCCCTCCTTCTGGCATCACAGGTGTGTCTGTCATTGTGTTCACATTCCGCACAAAAGGTGGGTTTTTGTTGTGTGTTCTCTTGCTTTCTTACTTTCATAATGGCAGTCTTCACACTAACTCAGAACTGAAAGGAATGAACTAAACTTCCATGTTCCTGTTACTCAGCTTCAGTAATGATCAGCCCAACCTTACAGAAAGGCAACTGGTTGTTTATTGTTTTGTTTTCTTCTTTTCTTTTTCGTTATTTGTTTTTCTAGACAGGGTTTCTCTGTAGCTGACTATCCTGGAACTCAAGAGATCCACCTGCCTCTGCCTCATGAGTGCTAGGATTAAAGGCGTGTGCCACTACCGCCTGGTTCAGCAAGGCAATTATTATAAATCACTGGATTTAGGACCATTCAGCTTGCAGATTAACCATAAATAAAGTTCTACACATAACTGTTCTTTTTCTTTTTTCTTACTTGTTTTTGGCCATTCAGGGGATTGAACCTGTGATTTCACTAATGCTAGGCATGAGCTCTACCACTGAGCTGCAACCCCAGCTCTCACTGTTCCTTTTCAAAGAGCAATTTTATCTATAATATATCTAATTTCAGGTAATAAAATGATCATTGAATGAAAAGACTGCTGTACTGACAGTTTACTAGCGCTATCTGGCTAGATAAGTGGTTTTATAATACCTAGCTCCTTGGCTGCTCTACCGTGGAGCTTTAGTCGTAGCCCTCTGTTCAGCCTTGTTTCAGACAGGGTTTCTCTCTGGATCCTGGCTGTCCTAGGGAACTCGCTCTGTAGACCAGGCTGGCCTCGAACTCACAGAGATCCACCTGCCTCTGCCTCCCAAGTGCTGGGATTAAAGGCGTGCGCTATAAAATTTTATTTTGTGTGCATGAATGTCTGTGTGAGGGCATTAGATCCCCTAGAACTGGAGTTACAGACAGTTGTGAGTTGTCATGTGAGTGCTGGGGATTGAACCTGGGTCCTCTGGAAGAGCAGACAATGTTCTTAACCACTGAGCCATCTCTCCAGCCCTCTTTTCAGTTTTTCGTTTGTTTTTGTGGTGCCTGGGCTGACGTGGAACACACTTTGTGGCTCTTGACATTCAGTGGTCTTGCTGTCCTGCCTCAGCCCCTGACTAGCTGGTGTTGCAAATTTGAAATACAAGGGCCTGCTAGTGGTGTTTTAAAATGGCAACTTTTTTTTTTAATAGTTTTTCAACACAGGGTCTGTTTAGCTCTTTATCAGAACTCACCCTGCAGACCAGGCTGGCCTTGAACTTGCAGATATCTGCCTGAAAATGGTGTCTGTAAGACTGAATGAATCAGGCTCACATTTTCTGTTACTCAGTTATATAGTATCATCTGTGATACCAAGTAACATGTTGAGAACAGTGTTTTTTATTTTCCCAAAATTGGCTGCTTTTGGGGGACTCATTTTCATAGTTTGCAAAGAAGCAAAACGCTGGTATGGCTTTCTGAGCTTTTTGATTATCTTTTCTGAGTTGAATTTTCTGTTGTTGCTGTTGATGCATGATGAAATTCACTTAGCTGGGACAGCTTTTTTATTTTTATTTTTCAAATTACATCTGATTTGAGTTTCTTTCTCTTCTGTAAAAGGAAATGTACACAGTACAACTGGACCTCTGCCAGAACCCATTGAAAACATACAAGGTATGAAAACCAGTGGGACTAAGGGATAATAATGAAGGACACAGTTGTGGCACTGTGAGTCAGCATCCGTCAGCTGGGTGCAGTGAGCACCAGGAGTGGATAAAATCATGACCCCCCATTATGCTTTCGGAAACCAGAGCTTTAGTTACCCTAGAACCTTCAGTCTCGTGGACCCTGAATTAATAAAGCGTTCTTAAAGAAAACCATGTGGAACATTACTAATTGTCTTTTTTTTGGGGGGGGGGGAGGTTCAAGACAGGGTTTCTCTGTGGCTTTGGAGCCTGTCCTGGAACTAGCTCTGTAGATCAGGCTGGTCTCGAACTCACAGAGATCCGCCTGCCTCTGCCTCTCGAGTGCTGGGATTAAAGGTGTGTGCCACCATCGCCCGGCCTAATTGTCTTTTTTGATTGTCATTACCAGGGATCTGTGCTGTTTCCACAATGAACAAAGGAAAGAAAGAGTTGTGTAACTTAAACCTTATTTGTGAAGCAGATGACAGTCACCAACGGATTCTTAACCACTGTCGGGAAAACCCTGGTTCTGCACAGGACAGTTCCACCACTGCAGGGAGTGAAGAGTCTATAAAACCCGCTGAAGAAAATTCTAAAATTTTATATCTTGCATCATATTCATCTGGCCCAAAATCCTTAGAAAAATGTGTTTTTGAAAGCAGTGCTTTAGTAAAGGAATCTGCTGAAAAACTAAAAGAGGTTGATCAAAGCAAGAACTTCTCTTGTGGAGAAGAAAGTAAAGAACAGAATCAGAGGCTCAGCAGTGAAAGAGGGGGTCTCCTTTTCAGTGTCACAGAACAGGAACAGAATGGTTCTGGTGAAAAACAGACCGTGGAATCCAGTAACCACAGCAACTATTGCACTCAGGCAAGTTCCTGCGCAGAGATCTGTAGTTCCATGCCTAACTCTTTTACCGAAGCCACAGAAATAATGTGTAAAAAGAGTGATCTGAAAATGACTTTAAACTTTCAAGGTAATTTGGTAAACTCTGAGGACCATAGAAAAACTGTCACTGATGTGAACCATCCTGAGAGACACTCTGAGGAAAGCGGGTTTCCCTTGTTGGTGCACGTTGAAGAACCAGAACAAAACCCAGTAAACGCCAGTGCACTACGTGAAAAGATTTACAGTAAAGACTCTAAGTCTGTAGTCAGCGCCCAGAGAAATCTGGGTGACTCTCTGCCAACTAAAGCAGCATGCAATGAATTTCTGTCTGGAAGAAAATCCCCTCAGAGTTTGATACCAGCAGATCCAGTAAGTTCTGAACATAAGGAGATATCAAAACCCAAGGAAAGTCCTGCAAAATTACCACCATGTCCAGAGTTTGTTTGCAGACCTGCTTCAGAAAAGCATGTACAGGACTTAGGTGACAACGTTGCCCATTTAGATGAACCAATCATTGCCTGTGAAATATGTGAACTTTCTTGTAACAGTGAACTGGTTGAATACAAACTAGAACATGAATGTGTTTTAAATCAACAAGTGCCCCTTAATTCTCAAGAGCATGTAATATTACCAACTGACTCTCTGATAAATCTAAACAAAGAGATGCCTTCAGCAACATGCAGAGATGCTCAACAGAGCTGTCATTCTCTCAAGAACGGAGCAAATCTTACCACCAATACTCAAACCATTCCTGCTGAGACAAAATTGGAAGTCACATCTGCACAAGGTGACAGAACCTGTGGGGCCTCTTCAGGCATCCACACCTTAAATCTCACAACAAGCCCAGACGGGCAAAAAGAAATGACTGATTCAGGTATCAAAGATCTACATTCCACTTTCCTCTCAAGTGTGAAAGAAACAGCTGGCTTTTCCTTTGTCACAGAATGTCAGAATGTTCAGTCTCAGGATATTTCCAGCTGTCAGTGCATAACAAGAAATGCATCTGAAGAGAACATGTGCTCTGCTTGTGCTGCTCTTGGACCCAGAAAAGATACCCTGAAAGCCAGCAACTGTAAAGTAAACTGTGGAAGTGCACGGCAGCCTAGCAGGCACTGCTTCCAAAGATCAGAAGACTTGGTGGAAAATAGCTCCTTCTTGGAGAGTGAACCTGCTGGGCGGAAGACTCAGAGCAGCCTTCTAGGAGGCAAGGTTACAAGTGAAATGGCAACAGGTGTGGCAGGTAGTAGAGTTTTGTTGAACACAACCACTCCCGCTACTGGCCATGTGGAACCCAGTGAGGAAGGCCTGGGTGGAAGGAAGCAGAGTAGACACAGATGCACTGCAGTTTACAGCCACAGCGCCTCTCCTTGTGATATACAGGAGCTGAGCCAATCTACAAACATTCCAAGTCCTGACACACTAGTGGACCAGTCTCTGAATGTTATTTCATCTCATTTGAAAGCCATGTACCAAGCAGCTCAAAGTCATGACCAGAAAGTAGGTGAAGTCTCTGACTGTCAGAGAAACCAAAATAGTCCAGACAAATGCAGAAGTGAAGGTAAGACAGCTCAGGAAGGACTAAGTGGTGACCCCCGAGGAACTGTCCCTGAGGTCAGCCACAAGGAAAAGGATTTGCTAGTCAGTTCAGGCAGTGAAAACCCTGTGCTTTGTGGTAGTTTAGAGAAAAGCAATTCCAAAGGAGCCTTTGAAAATATTCCTGGCTCGGAAGCACTGGTATACAGTGTGCTAGATGTGGTATGTCCCGACTGCACAGGTGAGCCTGCAGAGGCTGTGCTGGGCGCATCTAGTCCAGCTGGTCATTCTACAAGCCGAGATAGACTGGCATACCATGAGTCCTTAAGGAGTACCGCACCTCTTCGAGGAGAACTGAATGTTATGTTTATAGGAACAACTGACCAGGACTCGGGACTCTCCAGTGCTGCTGCTTCTACGGTAGACTGTCCTGAAATACTGAAATCACGTGAAGAAACAATATGCAGGTTTCTAAAAGACTATGGAATGGAAGAGTGTCCAGACTCTGCCACTAATCATGAAGTAGAATGTGTTACCAATCAAGAGCCAAATGTAAGAGCACTGGATAAAGGAGGTGTGTCTTTAAATTATATTCATTGTGAGAATCAAGGGGAAGGAAAATCTGTGACGGAAGGACTGAGAATAGAAGCAAATTCTGAGTTTGGTGAGAAGAAAACCTTTGGATTATCCTCAAAAGACTCCAGATCTTCTAGGTGCCGAGGTTCTGTTGAGATGGCACAGTCCCATCTTTCTTCTCAGGAACAGTCACCAGCTGGTGTTCTTGGTGAAAAGCCTAAATTGAAGCATCTCTTTAAGCCCAAAGATGGTGAACTCCTTCATGAAAATATCAAGAATTGCGCAGTCCAGTCTGACGTGAAGGAAGGAATACCAACGAATATAGGTAACGCTGGTGAAGGAGGTGGTACATATGTCAGTGTAGACACCAGTGTTTGCAAAGCTTGTCATTCGCATGAGAATTCCATATATAAGTGTTTGCCTTTGATAATGATAACAGCAATTAAACAGAATAAAGAAGAAACTGAAGAACATCAGAAGGGGCCACTGGGTCACTTACCTTTTGGGGAGGGGTCCGAGGAGACCATTACCGGAGACAGTCATGTTAATTTTCCTAAGAGTTATCAGACCCATTTGAAATGCCAGAGTGTGCAAGATGTTGTTAAAAGCCCACAAAGCCAGAGAGGTGAGCGTGCCGTGCCAAAGGACGAAAATCCATATCGAAAGGGTACTCGTGCACTGCTGGAGCAGCACGCGTCAGTGAACATGCTGTCAGATGAGATGCAAAGTAAGAAACCTGTGATTGGCCAGTGTGAGTCCCTCATAATGGAAGAAGTCGCCCTAAGAAAGCCAACCAAGAAAAAATCGGCTAGACAGCTTCAGAGGTTGGAAGACCCAGAAGAAGAAAGCTTATATCACCTGTTAAAGAAAGACACCTTATGCACAGGTCCTCGGCTTCCTAGTACCTCTTGGAAAAAACAGGATCCTAGTGCTGCTGGAGGTGGTCAGATACATGGTGCCTTTGTGACTCTGTCACAGCAGCAGAGATTGCTTCCCGTAAAGAAGCAACCTCATCGAACATGTAAGCGAACTTCCTGCCCAGAGCTAGTCACTGTGCAGAGAAAAATAACTAAAGTAAGAAATTCTGATTGTGGAAAGAGTTCCTCTGATCCCATCCCCACAAAAACACACAGACTTCTCAGCCCGTGTGCCGTGCCTGCCGCGCCATTGGAACCTGAAGCAGTACCTAGCACGAGCTTGTGTAGCCGCATACCAAAGCCAAAGGCTACTCTGTGCCATTCCTTGAGTCCGAGTTGTAGGAAGCCTACCAAAGAATCAGCCTTACTAAACAAGCTGTCTGTCCTTGCCTCCAAACTGGTTCTGGCTACAAAGCCCCAGAAACTCAGATATCAGCGGTATTCCTCTTCCCTTGTTCCTTTGGCTAAAAGCTGCAAGCGTCTCAGATATAAAAAGCTCCTAGATGGATTTTCCTATAATGCAATGCAGCTGGACCCATGTTTGGCAGCTACTGGATGGGATAGGAGGTCTAACAGTAAGCCCTTGGCACTTTATTCTCTTGAAGCTGTCAAAATGAGCTTCATAGATCTGAGCAACAAGATGCCATCACTGCTGTTTGGTACCAAAATCTTCCCATTTTCCTTCCATGTGAAATCAGCATCCAATTGCATGGTTGAGCCCTCCAGGACTTTTCCTGAGCACTGTGCTCCATCGAGGCTTGCCTTAGCAGAGACCTCCCAGTGCTCATCTCCACCTCCCAAGTGGACCTTTTCTTTCTTCATGTCCCACGGTTGCCCTGGGATGGCTACATTCAGGGAAGATACTGGCCTCTGTAGTCAGACACACACTCAGGCTCCTCCACAGACTGCAGCTCCTCTCCAAGACTATGGAGGCACTGCCGTAGTCCGGACTGGAGCAGACTGCTCTGTCCTTGGCCTTCACACACTTCTAGCACTTTGTTCACCAGGATGTTACCGAATCTGGACAAAAAGACGGAGCTTCACCAATCACATGCCTACCATGCAGAGGCTCTTCTTGACCCAGTTTACACAGGGCTTAAAAGGGTTAAGGTCTCCAGCCTCTCTAGCAGACAAGGTCTTCTGCTCTCTACCCTACTCATTGGGCCGAGTGTTGTCCATTTGGAGCCAGCATGGACCTTCCTTTACCTTCCAATTGCCTGCTCTTCATTCCACTCAGAGCAAGCAGCAGGGGAGCCTGAGCATCTTGAGCAGGTAAGAGCTCGTCATCTCTTCTTTCAGTGTATTTCGTGTTTGTCTCCTGCCGATGGGAAAAGGAGAGGCGGCAGGTGCTGAAAATGCAGGGCTGTCTGCCGGGGGCTTCCTATATTTACACTTGTTTACCCTGAGAGAGTGGAACAGTAATTCTTGGCTACAGAGGCCCCTGATTTGCCCATCGCATCGTCTCGTGTCTTGCACTATTCTTCCAGTTTTACTCCTTATGCCATAATCTTTTTATCCCCCTTGCGACAGTGTCTCTGTGTAACTCTGCTGTTGTGGAACTCACTATATAGACCAGTCTGGTCTGCCCCTGCCTCTCAAGTGCTGGGATTAAATTTATGTACCACAGTGCCCAGTGTATGCTACCATCTTCCATTGTTGTTTATTTGTGGCACTATCTCAGGCTGGCCTGGAACTCAAGAACATCTTGGATTGCAAGTATGAGCTGTCATGCTTCAGGGGTTCACATAACATGCCCTGGGATGCTTTGGGGACTTAGTAGAATTCATAGTGAAGTGGACAGAAGTTCTTATGCTTTCACTGTTGGAGATAAGGAGAATAATTTGATGATTATTATTGTATCTTCTAAATGAAAATAGGAGAGGACTAGACTTGGGTGTAGCTTAGTGGTAGAATTTTTTTTTTTTTTTTTGGTTAGTATAAGACCCTAGGTTCAGTCCAGCTTAGAGGGAAAAGGGGGTAGGAACTTAAGGTTTAAAATTTCCTGTTTTACTAGAGTTTCTAGAAGGTGAAAGTATAGCTTATGTGAAGAACATGCTTAGCATGAGTTAAGTTGCTGGTTCAATCCCCTACATGAAAACAGCCTTCAAAGAATTGCCTTAGATAAATTTTTCTACTGAAATTCTTTAGATGAATAGAAACTAATTATCTCTTGCTGTTGCTACAGTTGAATTTTTTTATTTGTTTATCCATTTACTTTTGGTTTTTCTAGACAGGGTTTCTCTGTATAGCCCAGGCTGTCCTGGAATTCACTCTGTAGGACAGGCTGACCTCGAACTCACAGAGATCCGCCTGTGTCTGCCTCCCAAATGCTGGGATTAAAGGTATGTGCTACCACTGCCCAGCTACATTAGAAATTTTTAGCAGTAATGTTTCAGATCAAATCAAACCCATCCAAAACCTGGTATTTCAAAGCCAAGCTGCTGAGGCAAGAAGATTATAAGACCAGTTCAAGACCAGTTTGGCCTAAGGAGTGAGCTGTTGTCTCAAAAACACATTAAAGGGACAGTTACAAGGATTCCAATTTGGTTTCTCTCAACTCCAGTCCTGTAACTCCAGTTATCAAGGATATAACTAACATCTTTGTCTGGCTTCTGTGGGCACTGCATACATTTGATTCACATACATAGATGTAGGCAAACACCCATATATGTAAATCAATCTTTTTCTTTTCTTCTCCCTCCCCCTCCCTCTCTCTCTTCCACTCTCACTCTCTGTCTCTCCTTCCTTCCTTCCTTCCTTCCTTCCTTTTTGTTTTTCAAGGCAGGTTTTCTATAGCACTGGCTGTCTTGAAACTCATTCTTTATAGACCAGGCTGGCCTTAAACTCACAGAGATCCGCCTGCCTCTGCCTCTCAAGTTTTGGGACTAAAGGTGTGCACCACTAAAACTAGTTTGTAAAATTATTAAATTCATAAATAGATAGATAGACAGACAGATGAACGGACAGACGGATGGGATGCCTCCTGGCAAGATGGTCCAGTGAGTAAACCACCAAGTCTGACAACCTGAGTTTCATTCCTGGAACCCCATAGTAAAGGAGAAAAATGAGATGTTGTCTTTTGGCCTTCACACACATGCCCTGATATACACACAATGAGCTCACAAATACATAGAAAATAAACATTCTAAAAAATTTAAATAATATTGGGCTGTGGTGCATACCTTTAATCCCAGCACTTGGGAGGCAGAGATACGCAGATCTTTATGAATTTGAGGCCAGCCAGGTCTACAAATGAGTTTCAGGACAGCCAGGGCTACACAATGGGAACCAAAAACCAAAGTAAATAAATTAAAGTATCAGATTGTTTCAATTGGTGGCATACTGCTTGTATTGTTTAATATTTTGGTCTGCCGCTAGTATGTAAGTTGTCATTAATTGCTCTGTGGAACACAGCTTTTTTTTTTTTTTTTTTTTTGAGACAGGGTTTCTCTGTAGCTTTGGTGCCCGTCTGGGAACTAGCTCTTGTAGACCAGGCTGGCCTTAAACTCTCAGAGATCCGCCTGCCTCTGCCTCCCGAGTGCTGGGATTAAAGGTGTGTACCACCACCGCCTGGCTGTGGAACACAGCTTTAATCTGTGTTGTATCCCCTCCATCCCCACTCTTTCTCTTTCTTTCTGGTAGCTAATGATGACCTCCACCTCACTACAGTAGCCCCAACTCCGGATCCTCCACCTCCCTAGTGCTAGGACACAGCCCTGACCCCTTCACTGTTAGTTCCTTACATACTGTGTTGGTTTTCAGGATATGAGCCTTGGCTCCTTTTCCCTTCAAGAACTCTTTCTACTTCCTAAAATAGTTTTCCTTCTCGCTTTCTTTTTTTTTTTTTTTTTGGTTTTTCGAGACAGGGTTTCTCTGTGGTTTTGGAGCCTGTCCTGGAACTAGCTCTTGTAGACCAGGCTGGTCTCGAACTCACAGAGATCCGCCTGCCTCTGCCTCCCAAGTGCTAGGATTAAAGGCGTGCGCCACCACCACCCAGCTACCTTCTTGCTTTCTATATGTGGCCTTTTTATTTTGTGGAGTTTTATACATATGTAACCAAGAACTTGGGATGTTGTTTTATTTCAAGTGGAAGGTATATGGGTAGTGTTGCTATGGACTCTACTCATTGACTCCAAAAGTGACTTAAAATCATATGCCTAAGCTCACTTAATATTGTTTTGTTTTTTGAGAGAGGATTTCTCTGTGTAGCTTTGGAGCCTGTTCTGGAACTCACCCTGTAGACCAGGCTGTCCTCGAACTCACAGATATTCTCCTGTCTCTGTCTCTCAAGTGCTGGGATTAAAGGCAGCCACGACTACCCAGTTTTGTCTTGTTTTGTTTTTATTATTTTATTAAACTTATTTATGAGGCAGAGGCAGGTGGATCTCTGTGAGTTCGAGGCCAGCCTGGTCTACAAGAGCTGTGCCAGGACAGGCTCCAAAGCTACAGGGAAACCATGTCTCGGAAAAACTAAAAAAAACAAAAACAAAACAAAAAAAACTTATTTATGAGCTGCATGTGGTGGCACATGCTTTTAATCCCAGCACTGGGGAGGCAAAAGCAGTCAGATCAGTGAGTTCAAGGCCAGCAGCCTGGTCTACAGAGTGAGTTCCAGGACAGCCAAGGCTACACAAAGACACCTGTCTCAAAAAAACAAAACAGAACAAAACAAACAGAGGTGATAGATGGACCACTTTTCCTTCCTGAAAAAGCAAAGCAACAAAACATTTCATGTATTGCCGGCAAAATAAATTAATAGCCCTGAAAACAATACTTAAATCAGTTTAATTTCCATAAAGTATTTTCCCTACCACTGTATGTGTGTATGTATGTGTGTGTGTGTGAAAGAGAGAGAAAGAGGAAGAAAGAGAGGAGAGAGAGAGAGAGTCACTCAGAGGACAGTTTTGGTGTTGGTTTCGCTTTCTGCCTTTGTGTGTGTTCCAGAAATCAGCTTAGGCAGTCTCCTTGCATTGTCAGGCAGTAGGCACTTTTACCTGCTAAGCCATCTTGTCTGCCCCATTTTTCTATTTTGTTGTGACAGAGTCACCTGTTTAGACTGGCTTCAAACTCAGCATCTTATAAGGCATAACTTATAGTATTTTTCCTTGTATAGATACTTTGTTGTTGTATTTGGTTTCATGTCTAATTTTTAGAAACATTTGTTGTATGTGTGCGTGTATGTATGTACATGTGCCATAATGTAATGTGGAGGTTAGCAAAGTTTTAGGGAGTCCATTCTTTTCTTCCACTCTGTGAGTTCCAGACTTTGAACTCAGGTGGTCAGGCTTGGCAGCAAGCCCTTCTACATATGGAACCAACTTATGATTCCTTATGCTTGAAATTGTAAAGAATATTAACATGTGTACTTACCAACTTAATTAAAAGGTTTAAGTCCCAAAGTCATTCTTGCTCCTGTCCTTTCTTTTCCGGTCCTCTACTTTTCTTGATACTCTCTCCAGTTCAATTAGGAAGCACTTTCCTGTTAGCCTTGTCCTACCCAAGGCTGAGCACATAAGCATGGCTCTTGTGTTTCTTGGCTGCACCGTGTTCCAGAGCCTCAGGGAGCATCAGAGCCTTTGTTGTTGCCCCACTCGCATAACCTGCTGCTTTGTGCTTGTGCTTTTACTTCAGCCACAACACCATACCAAATGTGCCTCTCCCGGGCATGGGAGCTGTCCACAGCACCAACAGCAGTCACCTGAGGTAAGCCTTGGCACACCAGCTTCAAGTGTGGATGGGTATGTGAGAAAGGGCAGGGAGAATACATTTATTCTAGTGTTCTTAGATTGCATGAGTCAGGCATGTCATAACTCTTAACCTCTTGTCTCCTTAATCTTAGTATTTATAGGTCTCAGATTAAACATTTCTGAGATTCATTTGGTTTTATATCACATAACAAGGAATAGGGTTGTATCATTAGCACCACTTATTTAGCACAGGATTCAGTAGCCAGTTTACTAGGATCTCAAGCTGTTCCAAGTCCTGTTGCTTCACCAGCCTCAGTCCTGGTCCCTGAACGGGGCTGGTCTCATCTGAGCAGTGTTCATTTGTCTGTTCACTGACTCTCTCCTCTCCAGTCTCCACTCACTAAGGTACACATTTCTTTAAAACTGCTCTAATCCCTGGAAAGGACTGACCACGTTCTTAGAATTTTGCACATGTGTAGAGCTAGGTTGTGTCTAGAGGTAACTAGAAAGCAGGTGGCTCAGAAATAATGTAGGCTGGGTGATAGACTTCTTAGTCGGTTAGTTGCCTGCCTTGCTAGCGTGAGAACCTGAGTTTCATCCCCCAGAACCCACATCAGTAGCCTGCATGGTGGCACACACTTGTAATTCTAGTGTAGGCAGGAAGAGACAGGCAGATCCTGAGGCTCACTGGCCAGCCAGCTTTAGGCCATTGAGAGACTCCATCTCAAACACAAGATGGATGGGACGGCCAAGGAAAGACATTGTCTTAAAGTTTTTTCCTGGCCTCCACACACATAAGGACATGAACATGTACAGAAAAACTAAGTAGAAATGCTGGAGGTAGAAAGCACACCTTACACAGATTTTATCGTCATTCTGTCTCCATGGTGCTAGGCTGGAGCCTGTGTTCCCTGCCTTGGTGCCAAAGGCTTGCCTGGTGACAGAACCAGCTGTCAGCAAGCTCCTGCTCTCAGCCTCTGAGTTCCAGGTCCCTGGGTTTGATGAGCTGGGTGATGTGTCAGCGGCATGCCCCAGACCACAGAGCAGCCCTGCAGAAGAGAAAGAGGTAAGTGCAAGTGCCAGGGTCTTGGTGGCTTTGGGATTTCCATTGTTGACTCCCATCACAGGGTTCGTGTAGGCTTGACTCTGGCCTTGGCTCAGTAGCTGGGAGTTTTAAGGTAGGAATTTTCCTGCTTGGCCAGGAAAGGAGACGGTGGGTTTATGGGGTTGTTACCTTTATTTCAGTTTCTTTTCCGAGATGGGGGGGGGGGGGGTCTTACTGTTTTCTCCTCACTGCCTTTCAACTTCTGAATTCAAGTTGTCCTCCTGTTCCACCAGGCGGGAGCAGGTTAGCTTAGTCTGTATTTTTTTCCAGACCCATTTTTCTCAGCAACAGCATTAAAGAGTGTTTATAGAGAGCCCTGGCCCTAAGAGTCACCTTGTGCATTGAAGATGAGTAAATGATACTGTCCTGTAGTTCACAGCATCGCCTGTCTCCACTGATTGAGGACTTTGATTATCTCATTCGGAACCGTTCAACTCTCTGTTTAGTAACTGAAAACGCCGCCAGAGGAGGAAGGGGAAATTTGTCATTAGCTACTTTTCAGGCTTATCTGTAAAGTGAGGAAGCGATGTTTTGAGTATACAGGCTTTATTTTAAAATAACTTAACATTTTGCCTATTTTTATTTTAACCCTTAAAACAGGCTGAGCCAGAGAAGAGACCAAAGAAAGTCTCACAGATTCGCATCCGGAAAACCATTCCTAAACCAGATCCCAACCTTACCCCAATGGGCCTGCCTCGGCCCAAAAGGTGAGCTTCTCTAATGCAAAGTGGGTTCATTATCTTGGAAAATTGCCAAGCAAAGTATATTTGTCCTTAAAGTGATTATGTAATCCGAGCTATGTTTTTACTTCTAGGAATTTATGCCAAAGAATTCCATGATTAATATGGTTAAATGTTTAAATGCAAGATATTTTAATACAGTGATCATTTTTATTGTTCTTATGCTAGGTATTGTATGTACATAATCATAGCTTAACCATTGAGAGACCAAGGCAGGAGGAATAACTTTGAGCTACAGCCAACCTGAGCTACAGTGTAAGGCCCTCTCTCAAAATAAACAAAAGAAAGGTGCTGGAGTTCCATGATGAAACTCTGTCTAAAAAGAAGACAACAACAAACCCACATACAAACCAGAAAAAGCAATCTATTTTTAAAAATTTTTTTACGCTTATTGATTTTATTGGTATGTGTGTTACCTTGCATGTATGTATGTGAACCACGTGTGTGCCTGGAGCCCTTAAAGGTCAGAACTGGAATTATGTATAGTTTATGGGCTATCGTACTCGTATGGCTGTTGGGAACCAACCCAGGTCCTGTGTAAGACAAGTGTTTTTAACCTGAGCTATATCTCTAGTTCCCCAATATACTTTTTTGTTTTATTTTGTTCTCTGTGTAACAGCTTGGCTGTCCTGGAACTTGCTTTGTAGACCAGGCTGGTCTCAAACTCACAGGGATCAGCCTGCCTCTGCCTCCTGAGTACTAGAATTAAAGGTGTGCCCTACCACACCCAGTCCCTGAATATACTTTATATTGGGTATTTTAAGTTGGGCATTGTGGTGCCCTCCTGTGATCCCAACAGTTGGGAGATGGTAAAGGAGGAAAAAGAGTTCAAGATCATCTTCAAAGTTCTCCAAACCTCAGTTCTTATGCCCCAAGTTCCAGGGAAGTTTTCATTGGTTCCCTTAAGTAACTTAAATTAATTAGTCTTAGGAGCTTCTGCTAGTCTTATCTGTTGACCAAGGACATACCCCAGTGGGAATAGTGCTTGCTAAAGTCTCAGGACCTGCCTGACTGGTCTCCCTATGCAGCCCAGGTTGGCCTTGAACCCATAATTCTTCTGTCTTAGCCTCCAAATGCTGATATTACAGATATATGTAATATCTTATACTTCTTTTTTTGGGGGGGGGGTGTTGGGGCTTGAGGCTTGGTTTCTCTGTGTAATAGCCCTGGCTGTCCTGGAACTTGCTCCGTAGAGCAGGCTGACCTCAAACTCACAGCTTTCTGATTGCTGGGATTAAAGTCATGCGCCACCACCGCCCGGCACTATCACCTTCTTTATTGACTACCCTCTTGTGCCGCCTTGAGAAGCGCTCGGTGTCTCAGGTGCCCCACATTAAGTGGTGTTCACTATCAGAATGGTTTAACTTCTTTTACTGTTTGCCTGATCTGAAAGCCTTGGTGATAGAGATAAGTAATTGGGAACAAAAAGGCTTTAATGATACAATAGCCTGTCTTCGTTGTTGTTGTTGTTGTTGTTATTTTGTATTTGTATATAGAGTAATGTGTCTTATCATGGCATGGTTATTTGTTTCTTTATACTTCATTAGCTTTCATTCCCCTCCTGTACCCCCTCTTGTACCCAGCTGGCTCCCTGCTCCCCCAGGAAGCCCTTCTTCTGTCTTCATATTTCATTACCCACAGTTCCTCACATTCCTCACAGTCTCATCCTCTCTCAGCATCTCCTTTTTTAGTTTTATGGCCCTCATTTGTAATGTGAAGTGTGTGTTCTGCATTCAAGGGAAAGTCTGGTATTTGTCTTTGTCGTTCCGGCTTATTTTGCGTAATGAATTCCAGTTACGTATGTTTTTTCTTTAGTCAGCTTTTTTCCTTTAGATTGCCAGCTCATAAAAAAACAACATAAAACTTAATATTAATTATAAAAGCTTGGCCTGTAGCTTAGGTTTGTTTCTAACTAGTTTGTTGTTGTTGTTGTTTGGTTAGTTTTTTAGAGACATGGTTTCTCTGTAATTTTGAAGCTTGCTGCTGGCCTCGAACTCACAGAGATTAGCCTGCCTCTGCCTCTCTGGAGTACTGGGATTAAAGGCGTGTGCCACCACCGCCTGGCCCTAACTAGTTTTTAAAACTTAAATTAACCATATTTTTTAATCTACGTTCTTTTACATGGTTTGGTTACCTTTACTCTGTACTGCTCATCCTGCATCCTCTGCTTCTGGCTTGTGACCCTGCCTTTCTTCCTCTCCAAGTCTTCTCCGTCCCCAGAAGTCCCATCTAACCTCTTCCTGCCTAGTTAATGGCCGTTCAGCTTTTTATTAAACCAGTCACAGTAACACATCTTCACAGTGTAAAGGAATATTCTGCAACATTTTCTTAAATAAATGCATAATTTTTTCTTTGCAAACAAAATTCCTTTTTGTTTGTGTATACAGCACATTTTCTTCATTATGTTAATGGACGTATAAGCTGGTTATTGCTTAGCTGTTCTAAATAATGCACCAGTGAACATGAATGCACAGATGTTTCTGGTGTCGCTTAGACACATGCAGGTATATATCCTAACTGATGAGCCATCTCTCTAGCCCCTGTTGTGTTTATCTTAATTCCTCACATTCTCACTTTTTGCTTCCCCATGTCTCTGTCACCTGTGGGTAATTTTTTTTTCAGTTGTTTTTTTCTGTAGCAAGCAATGAAACCAGGTTCTGTCAACTGCGTGTATGACAGCATATTTTGTATTGGCATAAAGTGTTTTCTTATGTGGATGCCCCAGGAGATGTGATCTTAGTGTTCTCTCCCTGCTTGGCCGCCACTCACACTTTTTACCCAAATAAATAATGCCACTCACTCACCCCCTGTCTACCATCATCACACTTCTTATTTGGGTCTTTGAGAAAGCCTTTTTTTCTCCCATGCCATTTCTTTGGAAGATTGTGGACTCCAGGCGATTCTTCTGATATCTGAGTCCTTTTATAGTTTGAATTTTGTAGTTCCAGCTGTCTGACTCAGTGTCCCCTGCCAAATTGAGCAAGGACACCGGCAACCACTAACACTACTCAGGAGACATATAGGCAATTACCAGGGTACCCAAACCTATTAGGCATGTCCAGCCTAGCATCTTTGGACGTTCTGGGAGTAAGTGGGCCAGGTTGGTCCTGTGAACATTCAAGAAAGTTATTGATCTCTATATGGTGGGGATCCCTTTTCTACAAATCTCCTGTCCTTGCCAGTCTAGAAGGAGCAGCTATTTAGCTGATAGGAGCCAGGTAGAATCCAGTGGCTCTTGAGTGTTAGGCAGGAGTATCATGGTGGTGTCAGGAATGGCTTTGAGTTCTTTGCTTATCAGCAGACAATCCAAATGTCCTCATCTCCTTCTGTCCAGTGTGGAGTGGCTGTTGCCTTTTGGAGCCTATGAGAAGTGGATAACTGCCTAGACAGGTAGACTGTGACACCCTTTGTTATGTCTTCTTGAGGAATTGCTCCTTTTATAAATTTGTAGTATTCTTGATCTCTTCTGATTCATTTTGGTTTTCGACCCACGTTATCAGACATCAAATTAACTATATCAACTTGTTTGTTTTTACTTGTTTGATACATTGTATTTCCGCTTTTTTGTTGTGTTTTATTTTGTTTTGTTTTTCAAGACAGTATTTCTCTGTGAGGCCTAGCTATCCTTGAACTCACTCTGTAGACCAGGTTGACCTTGAACACACAGAGATTCGCCTGCCTCTGCCTCTCAAATTCTGGGATTAAAGGTGTGCCTTACCACAGCTGAGCCTATTTCTGCCCTTAAAATTTTATTTTATTGGGGCTGGAGAGATGACTCAGTGTTTAAGAGCACTGACTGCTCTTCCAGAGGACCCGGGTTCAATTCCTAGCACCCACATGGCAGCTCACAACTGTCTGAAGATCAGTTCCAGGGGATCTGACACTTCACACCAATGCACATAAAATAAAGTTAAATAAACCATAAAAATATTTTTTAAAAAAATTTATTTTATTTTGTTTTATTTGTATGGATGTTTTGTCTTAAGTGTGTTTGTGCACTGTACGTATGCTTGTTGCCCATGGCCATGGAGGCCAGAAGAGGATGTAGGATCTCCTAGGACTAGAGTTATGGACAGTTGTGAAACACCATGTTGATGCTAGGAATCAAACCTAGGTCCTCTGAGCCAGCAGCCATTGCTCTTATCCACTGAGCAATTTCTCTAGCCCCTTGGCTTTGTATTTTTTTGCTTTTTTTTTTTTTTTTTTTTTTTTTTTGGTTTTTCGAGACAGGGTTTCCCTGTGGCTTTGGAGCCTGTCCTGGAACTAGCTCTGTAGACCAGGCTGGTCTCGAACTCACAGAGATCCGCCTGCCTCTGCCTCCCAAGTGCTGGGATTAAAGGCGTGCGCCACCATCGCCCGGCGCGTGCGCCACCATCGCCCGGCGGCTTTGTATTTTTGACACCTTGACTGTGATGTATTAATATGATAATATGTTGCAGAGAGGTTCTCTGGTTGTGCTTATTTGGGGTTCTAAATGCCTCTTGCGAATCTCTCTTTAAATTAGGAAAAATGATGCTATATTTTAATGAGCCTCTGTGTACTTATGTTGTTAACAGTAGACTCACAAACTTTCAAAATCCTTTTGCTCCTCTTTCACAATGTTCCCAAGCCTTAGATGTAAGAGTTCTGTTTTAGATGTATCTATTGGGCTTTGGTACTCCATGGTTAGTTGTTTTATGCATTTAAATCAGATACGTTTTTCTGTAATGGTCTGTCTGTTGCAAAAAGAAGTTTCTTTGGTGACTAAGAGCTACACTTACCTATGGGTATAAGAGTATTTATGGTGCAGTTAAGAACTATGCTGCTTGGGGCTGGAGAGGTGGCTCAGCGGTTAAGAGCACTGACTGCTCTTCCCGAGGACCCGTGTTCAATTCCCAGCACCCACATGGCAGCTCACAACTGTCTGAAGATCCAGTTCCAGGGGATCTGACACCTTCACACCAATGCACATAAAATAAAGTTAAATAAACCATAAAAAAAAATTAAAAAAAAAAAAGAACTATGCTGCTTACTGAGCGGCGGCAATGCCGCACGCCTTTAATCCCAGCACTCAGGAGGCAGAGGCAGGCGGATCTCTGTGAGTTCAAGGCCAGCCTGATCAACAGAGTGAGTTCCAGGATAGGCTCCAAAGCTACAGAAAAACCCTGTCTCAAAAGAACAAACAAACAAAAAAAAAACAAACTGTGCTGCTCAATGGGGTACTAGTACTACACAACAGAAAAAATAACAGCATCTTGAATTTTGTAGGCAAATGGATGGAGCTAGAAAACATCATTTTTAGTGAGGTAACCCAGACCCAGAAAGACAATTATCACATGTACTCACTTTTTAAACATAAAGCAAAGAAAACCAGCGTACACAATCCCAGAGAACCTAGACAACAATGAGAGACATACATGAATCTAATCTACATGGGAAGTAGAAAAAGACAAATTCTCCTGAGTAAATTAGGTGCATGGGGACCTTGGGAGAGGATTGAAAGGGGAGGGAGGCAGGGAGAGGAGCAGAGAAAAATGTAGAGCTCAATAAAAATCAATTTTTTTTTTTATTTTTTATTTTTTGGTTTTTCGAGACACGGTTTCTCTGTGGCTTTGGAGTCTGTCCTGGAACTAGCTCTGTAGACCAGGCTGGTCTCGAACTCGCAGAGGTCCGCCTGCCTCTGCCTCCCGAGTGCTGGGATTAAAGGCGTGCGCCACCATCGCCCGGCTTCAATTTTAAAAAAAGGAAAAAAGGAGAAAAAGAACTGTGCTGCTTTAGTTAAAGTGGCAGAAATTGCTCCTCTGTGATCTCTGACCTGACTAGCCTGGGAAGTTAGGTTTCTAGTACCAAGCATGATCTCCGTCTTCTTAAGCAGGCTTTAGGCTGGAGAGATGGCTCAGTGGTTAAGAGCATTGCCTGCTCTTCCAAAGGTCATGAGTTCAATTCCCGGCAACCACATGGTGGCTCACAACCATCTGTAATGAGGTCTGCTGTCCTCTTCTGGTCTGCAAACACACACAGATTGAATATTGTATACATAATAAATAAATATTTAAAAAAAAAATAAATAAAAAAAAAGCAGGCTTTAAGTCCAATTAGACAGCTGTTGGTTACCACCAAGATGTGAGTGCCACTATCTCACCCTTAGGGCTATCTTGCCATGCTGCAAGTTATTATGGGTGACACGCAGTTGGCTGTGACTGATGGTTACTTCCTTCCCTTGGAAGCTTACAAAGCACCTTGTGGTACTATAAAAGCTAGTCCTCGGGCCTTTCAGGTCAGATCCAGCATGGATCCTCTGAGTTCTATGTCTGCAGTGCATGGTGTCTTCAGTAATAGAACCTTAAGTTCAAACTCTGGGAAGCAGACAAGAACAGTGGCAATACCCATATTGTTTTGGGACTTTCTTGATCTCTCCTGCTCAACAGCTCGTAAGAGAAGGTTTCTTTTTCTTTCTTTTTTTTTTAATATTTATATTTATTTATTATATATACAATATTTTGTCTGTGTGTATGCCTGCTGGCCAGAAGAGGGCACCAGACTCCATTACAGATGGTTGTGAGCCACCATGTGGTTGCTGGGAATTGAACTCAGGACCTTTGGAAGAGCAGGCAATGCTCTTAACCTCTGAGCCATCTCTCCAGCCCAAGAGAAGGTTTCTTAAACCTGTTTCTAGTCTTGGTTTTGAGTTTTCATTTTTTTAGGCAGGATCTTCATGCTTTTAACTCATTCTATAACACAAACAGGCCTTTAACTTATGACTCTCCTACCTCAGTCTTCTATAAGAACTGGGATTACAGACCTGTGGCATTGGGACCAACTGAAAGGTACAGGTTTTTGCTTTGGTTTGGTTTTGGTTTTGTCTTAAGATAGTGTTTCTCTGTATAGCCCTGTCTGTCTTAGAACTCAATCTGTAGACCAGGCTGGCCTCAAACTCACAGAGATCCTCCTGCCTCTGCTTCCCTAATGCTGGAATTAAAGTCAAACACCACCATTTCCCAGCTGAACAATACAGTTTTTAATAAATTTTTACCTTAAGATTCTTTTGGGTGTGGCTGGAGAAATGGCGTTGACCGAGAGCACTGGCTACTCTTGCAGACGGCCCAGGTTTCTTTCCCAGTCCCCACATGGTGATTCACAACCATCCATAGCTCCAGTTGCAGAGGTTCTGATGCCCTCTTCTAACCTCTGTAAGTACCAAGCAGACACATAGTGCACATACAAACATTTGGGTAAAACACTCACACAAAATGTAAAATGAATAAATCAAATAAATATGTTTGGGGGGAGATTCTTTTGGGTTTTCAGATGCAATCTTTTTTTTTAAGATTTATTTATTTATTTATGTGAGTGGTGTATCTGCATGTATGACTATGCCAGAAGAATGCATCAGATCCCACTATAGATGGCTGTGAGCCACAATGTGGTTGCTGAGAATTGAACTCAGGACCTCTGAGCTCCCCAGTAATCTTAACTGCTGAGCCATCTCTGCTCCCTGAGATGGGATCTCTTATAGAGCACCTTGTCCTCAAAGTAGCTATATACATTTAAAATTGTGGCCCATATTTCCAGAGTACCCTTCCTAAACTAGAAACTAGACACATTTTTTATTGGAGCAGTTTGATTATGACCAAATTAGTATACATGGGCTCACATGTATACCAAATCATGTAGTGTCTTACATTTATTTATTTAGTTTTTTGAGACCGTCTCACTGTGTAGCCCTGGCTGACCTACAGTTTGTTATGTAGACCTGGCTGGCCTCAAACTATCTCCCTCTGATGGAATTAAAGGTATGTGCTACTGCCACCTAGCTGATCTTAAATTTTTCAAAACAATTTTTCTAGATTTTTTTTAAATCTTCATCTCTGCATCACATGCTTACCTAGAGTCCATAGAGGTCATAAGAGAGCATCGTGTCCCTAGAATTGGGATAATTGATGGTTGTGAAAGACCATGAGGTTGCTGGAAAGATAACTGGCTCAGTAAAGAGCACTGGTTTTTCTTATAGAGAACCTTTGTAGGGCCCAATTCCTAGCACCCCTGTGGCATTCACAGCCATTTGTGCCTGTTGCCTGGGGAGGCCAGAAGAGGTGGGGGTCAGATCCCCTGGAGTTCCAGACAGTTGTGAGTTGCCAGTGGCGCTGGGAGTGGGAACCAGGTTCTCTGCTAGAGAAGCCAGTGCTTTTATTTTAACCATTGAGCCAACTCTTCAGCCCCCATTTTTAATTTTTTGTTTGTTTTGTTTTTAGAGACAGGATTACTCTGTGTAACAGGCCTGGCTGTCCTGAAACTCACTCTGTAGACCAGGCTGACCCCAAACTCAAAGAATTCCGCCTGTCTCTGCTTCCCGAGTGCTGGGATAAAAATGGCGTGCGCCAACACTTCCCGACTCCGTTTTTAATTTTTAGAGGAATCTCCATACTATTTTTGAGGAGACTGGAAAGAACAAATAAGAGCCCTTGATATGATACTCTTCTAGGGACCCTATATTTGTTCCAGCACCCATGTCAAGTGACCTCCATCTCCCTCCCCAAAATATCTGATGCCTTATATCATACACTCACACAGACACACACATGTACACATGAATAAAAATGTTTAAGATCTTAGCAGATAAACACGCATGATACTTAGAGCAGTGCCCATGCCCACCTGTCGTCAGACTCAAGGGAGGTGGGAAAGAGTTGCCTAATTTTCACTTTCTGGATTGGGTGGTACTGTGGTTTGTTTTTTGTTTTTTTTTTTTTTTTTTTTTGCAGGGTGAGGTTGAATGTTTATTTAGGGGGTTATGGAGGAGGAAGGGTGAAGGGGGGGACAGAGAGAGAGAGGGGGAGAGAGAGAGAGAGAGAAGAGGAGAAAGAGACAGAGAAGGGGGGAAGAGAGAAGTGGGGAGAGAGGCAGAAGCAAAGCTGCCTCTCCGAGAGGAAGATGGAAAAGAGGGTACTGTGGTTTTTGGTTTTTGTTTTTCCCAAACATGGTTATTTCTTTGACTTCAGCTTTCTAGGAAATTGATATTACACACACTCCTGTGTCAAGTTTTTGGAGTTTTTGATTTAATTTTCAAATGTTAGGGTTTTTTTTCTTTCTTTTTTCCTTTTTGCTCTTGGAGTTTGTGCGTCTTATGGAAGTTAACCCTCTCTCAGGTGTGTTATTTACAGGTACTCCTGTTCCGCTTGTCTTTGCTCCGCCGGCTCTTTGTCGCACAGAGCTGTTGATCACATTGTTCACATGTGCTCTTGTGACCTGTTTGTCTGCAGTCATACATTCAGAAACACGCTTAGCCACTTGAATGGCATGAGACGTTCCCCTGGGGCTTCTGATCGTTTCCTAGTTCCAGTCTAGTGCTGACCTATACTCCTGTCTAGAGGCTCAGCCCATGAGTCTTTCAGGTGAGGAGAGACCAGTTTTACCTTTTTACACCTGGAGTTTTCCCGGTACCACTTAAAGAGAGTTTGCTTTCTACACTGTTTGCCCTTGTCAACTGTGTTGAAATCATTTGACTGTAATAGGTGTGTGAATTATTTATTTCTGTATCCTCCTCTGCTTTATTGTCTTTATACCAATACCTTGTTGTTTTGGTTACTCCAGATTCATAGCATTTCTTAGGGTTTTTTGTTTGCTTGTTTTTGAGACAGGGTCTTGTCATGTAGTTCTAGTTGGCTTGAAACTCATATCCCAGCCTAGCCTCAAACTTGGTGCAGTCCTGCTTCAGCTGTGATTATAAGCATGCGATATCGTGCCTGGACTTATGCATTGTGTTTTAAAGTTGAGTATTGAAACCGGGCATGTTGGGGCGTGTACATTTAATCCCAGCAGAGGCAGGTGGTTCTCTGTATATTTGAGGCCCACCTGGCCTACATAGTGAGTTTCCAAGTCAGCCAGAACTACAGAGTGACAGCTTGTCTTGAGAAACCAAAAAAAGAAAGAAAGAAAGAAAAAGAATTATATAAATAAATAAAATTTAAAAATTAGATATTGTAATGCCTTCAGCTTTGTTTTTGTTTGTTTCTTTCTTTTGCCATGCTGGGGATGGAAGCCAGGGACTTACATATGCTAGGCAAGTATCATACCACAAAGCAATACCTCCCGCTTTGTTTTTGTTGTTTGTATTTTATGTTTATTTTATCTATTTGTATGTTTGTCTTATCTGTGTCTGTCTGTCTGTCATCTATCTGTGTTTGTCTTGTCTATCTGTGTTTGTCTCTGTGTGTGTCTCTTTGTAAGAGGTGAGGTTGTGGGCATGGGGTGTCCTGTCATTCTCTGCTTTTTTCATTTGGGACAGGATATTTTCTTGAACCTGGGACTCGTGGAACCAGTCCTAGCCCCCTTGTCTTCAGGGCCAGCGCTTAGTCCCTTCCATGACTGCTAGGATCCACAGTCTGCTCCTCATGACTGAGGGCAGGTGCTCTATAAACCGAAGAGCCGTCCCACCAGCTCCTTTTTTCCTCAAGATCGTTTTGTAAATCATCATTCTTCTCTCATGGATCTGTGTGGAGAATGAAGAAAGACAAATGAACAGCATTTTTTCATTAATATTTTGAAATAAGATTTGTCAAGAAGGGCTGTTTTGAAAGACTTTATGGACATTTCTCTTGTGTCAGTTGTATAAATAAATTAAAGATTAATACATTGATTGCCCCAAAACTGTCTTCTTCTATAAATGTGGAAAGTCCCTGAATGAGGGACACTCTGTAGGTGTTAAGTGGCAGTTTGATTTAGCTCTTCGGATTTTTACCTTAGTATCATGTATTGGTTTGCGTACAGTCAGGATATAGAAACTATATGACATTTTAACATAATATAAAATTTCAAACTATAATAGGACAGTAAATGTAATGAGGCTTCCAAAGGGTGTGCTCAAACTGAGGAACAAAGAAAGGACATACTTGGGAGGATCACTAACTCCCCATGGTTGACATTGAGACTGTGATGAGGAAGCTATGGCCGCAACCCATTGGGTGACTGGATCACAGAGGCCACAGCAGGCAAATAGGAAAGAACCACATTTTGGAACACATATAATTGGCTGACAGTCTGTAGCTGTGATACAAGAGCTGGAGTCTGTGATGTTTATTACAGAAGGGCTACAGAAAACCCTGGACAGGTGTCTTTGAGACTGGAGGACCTTCTCTGCAGGGTAGGGCTATTATGTTATCAAAGGACTCTTTGCTCTGGCCACATAGCTAAGGTATAGACAGACGTTCAGGGGGTGTTCAGGTGACTTCCAATTGCCCCCATATATGTGTGTCACTATGGGCTCATGGCAGAACTAAAGGAAAGCTCTCAGAACCGGATGAGACGCACCCTCATCCTGTGTTCTGCTAACACCTAGCTGAGCGGGGGCTGGAAAGATGGCTTAGTGGTTAAGAGCATTGCCTGTTCTTCCAAAGGTCCTGAGTTCAATTCCCAGCAACCACATGATAGCTCACAACCATCTGTAAAGAGGTCTGGTGCCCTCTTCTGGCCTGCAGACATGCACACGGACAGAATATTGTATGCATAATAAATAAATAAATATTAAAAAAAAAAACACCTAGCTGAGCGAGCTTTGTATCGGTATGCAGAGGAAATGCTTCAGCAGCCCAGGAGTCCAGTACCATAAAGCAGATCCTGATGCTCAGATTTTGAACTTAGGCAAAATATTTTGATAAGGAGCACATTTCAGGCAACAGTAAAACACTGACACATTTTCTTTCCAAGAGGATTTTTGTTTTTTGTTTTTTTTTTTTACTGGGGATGGGGTAAGCCTTGGAGGTTAATTGTGTTACTGATCTCACAGAGATCCCAAGTTTTCTTCTCAGATTCCATGTGAGGTGAGTTACAACCACCTGTGTTGCTCCAGCTCTAGGGGACCTGACGCCCTCTTCTGGCTTCTATGTACACCTGCACTCATAAACAGACACACACACACTTAAATAAATCTTCTTAAAAGTAAAATGAACCGGTTGTGGTAGTGCATGTCGGTAGGATTTGCTGAAGGAGGCAGAGGCAAGAGGATCATGAGTTCGAGGCCAGCCTGGGCTATGCATTAAAAAAAAAAGTATAATGAAATAAATAAATAAAAGATTTGAAGAAAGCTGGAGAGATGAGACAGCAGTTAAAAGCTCAGTATGTTCTTTCAAAGGACTGAGATTCAGGTCTTGACATCCATACAGCAGCTCTCAAACTTTAGCTCCCCTCCATGGGACCCGACACTTTGATCCTCCCTGGGCACTGGGCACCACATGGTGCACACATAGGCATACAGGCCAAATATCATACACATAAAGTAAGTTGTCTTTAAAACAAAATTATTAAAAAGATTTGAATAAATGAAAATTTATGTGTTCTGATGCATTGGTTGTATAAAAGATAAAGAAGTAATAACCATGAAAAAAGTTTGTTTTGTTTTTTTGAGACAGAATATCTCTATGTAGCCCTGGCTGTCCTGGAATTCCTTTGTAGACCATGCTGGCCTTGAACTCACAGAGACCCAACTGCCTCTGCCTCCTGAGTGCTGGGATTAAAAGCATTTGCCATCACATCCAGCTAAGAGGAAAAATTTTTAAAGGAATGAAATAAGAGTGCTAGTCTCAGAAATTTAAAATATTAAGTCTCTGGCTGGAAAGATGGCTCAGAGGTTAAGAGCACTGACTTCTCTTTCAGAGATCCTGAGTTCAATTTTCAGCAGCCTCATGGTAGTTTACAACCATCTATTATGGGGTCTGGTGCCCTCTTCTGTCATGCAGGCATATATGCAGGCATAACACAATGTATATAATAAATAAATAAATCTTCAAAAGAAAATTAAGTCTCAAAAATTAACTAGAACATAAATCATAAATTGCTAAAACAATAGAAAGTCTGAAAATGAATACCAATACATAGTGAGATTTAGTGTTTGGTGAAGATGCCTTCTCGGTTTGATGGTGGAAAGCTAAGCTCTTAAAGTAATTCTGTTGAGATGGTAGCCATTTTAAGGGTAATAAAGCTATTTCTGTATGTCTTTATCTCAAACATATTCTCTACTAATCAGATCTTAGTGTAAACAAAGCAATCTAAAAACATTTGAAGAAACTAGGAAATTTCAGGTTGGAACGGGCTAACTATAATAGAAATTTGTGAGTCATAAAAGACTGAAAAATATACTGCATAAAAATAAAGAAGCTTGGGGGCTGGATAGATGGCTCAGAGGTTAAGAGCATTGCCTGCTCTTCCAAAGGTCCTAAGTTCAATTCCCAGCAACCACATGGTGGCTCACAATCATCTATAATGGGGTCTGGGGCCCTCATTTGGCCTGCAGGCATACACACAGACAGAATATTGTATTACATAATAAACAAATAAATATTTAAAAAAATAATAAAGAAGCTCTAGAACCAAACCTAGTGGCACATACCTGTAACCTTAGCACTTAGGAGGTGGAGACGGCAGGATCAGGAAAGGCTAGTCTTTGCTACATAGGAAATTTGAATCAGCCTAGGCTACGTGAGCCCCTATCTCAACAAAATGAAAGAAAGTATTAAAGTAGGTTGTGGTGGCACAGGTTTGTAATCCCAGCACTTAGGAAGATGTGGCATGGTAGTGAATTGTAGCAAACTTGTACTGCAGAGTTGAGACATCCCAAAAAAGCAGTAGAAGCCAGCAGGGGGATTCGTTGAGTAAAGGGGCTCCCCTTGTTGACTTCTCTTGCTTTTTTGATCTGTATTCAATCCCTAGAGCCTGTCACCTTGATTTAGCATAGAAATAGTAAAGGAGACCCTGTATCACAAAGGAGGTTTAAGAGCTGGGTTTAGAGTTGCATGCCTTTAATCCCAGAACTCAGGAGGCAGGGCCATTTGGATCTCTTGTGAGTTTTAGGCTTGTCTGCTCTACATTGTGAGTTCCCTGTTTCACAAACAAAGCAAAAATAAAAATCACAGTATAAGAACCTGGCAGTGGTGATGCACACCTTTAATCCTAGCTCTCAGGAAGCAGAAGCAGGTGAATCTCTTGAGTTCAAGGCCAGCCTGGTCTACAGACAGGACAGCAAGGGCTACAGAGAGAAACCCCGTTTTGAAAAACCAAATAAATAAATAAAAGGTCTTTAAAAGAAAGAGAGAACCAACTCCCCAAATGGTCTCTATCCTTCCCACTAGCACCATGGCATATATGTGTGTACATACATTCTAAATAATACATTTTATACGTGCGTGTGTGTGTGTGTTTGCGTGTATGTGTGTTTGTGTGTAGCTGTGTCCCTCTTTGTTTGTTGGGGCTGGTGACATGGCTCAGCAATGTTCTTGCAGAGGACCCAAGTTCAGTCCCCAGCACCCATACGGTGGCTCACAGCCATCTGTTACTCCAGTTTCAGGGGTTTGATATTTTTTCTGACCTCCTCAGGCTCCTGCATGCATATTGTACATATACATCTAAACCGAAATGCACACAGAAAATGTAAACATTTGCATATTTTAAAGTTACTACTTTAGAGAAACCAAATGTCAGCCAAGTACAGTGACATGGTTATAGTTTGTACTACTAAGCTAAGACAGGTGGGTTGTATCAGTTCAGGAGTTGAAGGCCAGCTTGGGCAACATAGCGAGAGCCCAGCTCAAATATGGAAATAGTTCTCAGTGGTAGAACTGGTAGATTACTCAGACCAAATAGTTGATACTGGACACAGTACAAAAGGAATCCCACATTTTTCCTACGTATACTTAAAAACGGAGAGAACAGTACCAATGAGCATATCTATGGAGCAGAGCACTAGAGATAGATGCACCACTGGACTTAAGGAAGTCCTGTGCTACAAGGCTTACACGGGGAGAACTAATTATTGCTAAGCCATCACAGGAAAAACATGAAAGAAATGAAAAGCGAGTTGCATAATCAAATTCAACATAAAATAAATTGCACATAGTTGGGCATGGTAGCACATACCTTTAATCCCAGCAGCCTTTGTGGGATCACTGAGTTCAAGGCCAGCTTGCTGGGTTTACATAGTGAGTTCCAGGACTAAGAAGTGAGATCTCTCATAAAAGAGGAAAAAAACCCAGTAGATGTGAACCAAAAATAAACATATTTCTCCCTCCCCAGTGACCACAACAACATTAAAGAACATTACCCTCTCAACCCTGACAGTGAGCGAAAGGGGAGGAACTCTGAGGAGGTCAGCCATTTTTGTGGATCGGCAGCCTGGATCCATGCTACCAGGAAGGGCTGGCAACCCTAAGCTGAGGTTCTGGTTTACAGGGGTCCCAGGTTGGTTGTTTAGCGCCTTTACCTAGAGCACTGACAGAAGAGTGCACAACCCCTCCTCACTCAGCACCTGCCAAGTGATGAGGAGCTCCTCGGAGCCCCGAGCTGCAGCCTGGACCTGGGCAGCTGGGACCACACACTGGCAACCATGGAACCTGCATCTCAGTCACTAAGGGTGATGACAAGGTCTGTAAATCTGTCCTTTCCTGAAGGCCTATGTGGCGATAACTGCGTCTGCGCTCTTGTTCTACGCTTACATTTGGCAGAGCAGGATGGCATTGTATAACCATTCTTTAACATTTATTTATGTGTTTGAATGCTTTTCCTGCATATATCTGTGTATATATGCATGCCTGGTATCCAAAGAGGTCTTAAGGGAGTGTTGGGTGCCCTAGAACTGGATTTATGTATGGTTGTACATTATCATGTAGGTTCTGGGAATCAGACCTGAGTCTCTGCAAGAGCAGGGATTGCTCGGAAATGCTGGTGGTCATGAAAATGAGGTCAAGTGGCTTGGGCGGTACTGGCGATGCTTGCCCACCCACAGCTAAGAACATTTGGATCTGGAAATTAATGAAGAGATGTGTATTAAGTGTGACAGTGTCCTCAGCCCCATCCACAGGATATCCACGTGAGGAGGTTTTGCCTCTGCCAGCTTTGAGAACACAGTAAAGCTCTATCAGGAGGACTTCACTGGCTAGCACCTGGTATCCAACATTAATAACTGTGCGGTGTGTTTAGTGCCAGTATCTCCTAGGAAACAAACAAGGGTAGCATGCATTGCTTCTGGCTTCAGCTGGAAAAATATCAGGGTAGCATGTTGTGGGGGGTCTGCCCAGCACCATTTGGTGTCATCTAACCAGGGCCCTAGCAATAGCTTGTGGGGATCCATCATCTGAGTGTCGGAGGTGGATTCCAGTTCAGATCTGCACCATCTCTGATAGTCTACCTGTATCAACCCATTTCCCAAGATGTCAGCTGTGTAGCCTAGAACCCACGAGAGCTAGCGTTCTGTGTTGATGATGGGGATGTAGCCTCAGGAAATACCAGTGGCCAGAATTCTGCCCGGGACTTCCAAAAAAATCGGTAAGTTTTAGTTTGACAAAAAATGCCTCAAGACTTTGCCAACTCCTGAGAGGACCTGAAAAAGCACCCTTGACTTTCATTTAACATAATTCATTTCTGTTGAGACTTAAGAAAAGGTGTGGAACCACACAGCCATTTTCTGTTTTCTGCCCTTGACACAGGACCTGGGTAAAACCATAGAATACAGTACATAGTAATACCACAGGTTCTTCTGCAACAGGGGATGGTGTTGTGTTTTGGGGGTGAATGTAGTGTTCATTCATTCATTCATTTTTGAAACGGTTTCTCTGTGTGGTAGTTCAAACTGTCTTGGAACTCTTTGTAGACCAGGTTGGCCTCGAACTTTCAAAAATCCACCTGCCTCTGCCTCTTGATTACTAGGATTAAAGGCGTAAGCCACCATGCCCCGCTGAATGTAGTATTTATAATTGTGATCTATGTATGGGAGAAGGTCTGTATGTGTGCCACATCTTAGTTCATAAGCACATTCAGTTTTGTTTTGTTTTTATAGTTATATTGTAAATTGTCTATAAGTCTTGCTTCCCCAAATTGTAGCTAATTCTTGCATTTAAGATATTTCAAAGTTGAATAAATTTTCTCCCCATAATGTCCATTTATTTAGAATAAAGGGATGTCTCTTCCTTCTCTTAGGGATACAAAATATATGTAGGCTGGATGTTTTGGTGCATGCTTATAATCCTACCATTTCAGTCGTAGAGATCAGAAGGGATCAGGGATTTGAAACCAGTCTAGGCAATGTACCAAATTCAAGGCCAGGCTGGGCTGTATGAATCACTGTCTCAAAAAATTAATTGGGGGCTGAAAAAATGTCTTAGTGGTTAGAGCAGTGGCTGCTCTCCCAGAGAGCCCAGGTTGCATTCTCCGCACCCACATGGTTGCTTACAGCCCTCTGTGGTTCCAGTTCCAGAGTACCTGGTACCTTCTGGGCTCCATGGGCATACATATCAGGTACATCCACATACATTTGGACATACACATAAAATTAAAAATGCAGAAGTAAATATTAAAAACCAAATGAGAAAAGAAAGACTTCCTGAGTGCAGTGCCCCAGTGGGTGAAGTGCTTTCGTGCATGCCTGACAACTTGGTGTTGACTCCTGGAACCCTTGGTAAGACGGAAGGGGAAAACTGACACACAAAGTTGTTCTCTGACATCCAGGTGCATGAAATGAGCCACCCATGCTCTTACATACACGTTACACACACACACACACACACACACACACACACACACACAACTACAGCTTAATTAAAAGACACAAACCTTGCGCTGAAGAGATGGCTCAGTGGTTAAGAGGTCCTGAGTTCAAATCCCAGGCATGATCCTCTAAAGGGAGAATTGTCAATGGCCATGGGCCATACTTTTTTAGGAAGGATATAAGCCTATTCTTCAGCAAGGGGCAACAGACAATAGCTGTGTCTCTCAAGATGAGTACAGTTTAGCCATGTACTACATATCTATGGTATTACGTTGTCACAGTATAGAAATCATGACCTGAACGGTAGTGGCACGCACCTTTAATCCTAGCAATCAGGAGGCAGAGGCAGGTGGATCTCAGTGAGTTCAAGGTCAACCTGTTCTACAAAGTGGGTTTCAGGACAGTCCAGATGTACTAAGCGGAGAAACCCTGTCTTGAAAAACCAAACCAAAACAAAAATAAATCATGACCTTAAAGGTTGGGCAGACAGCTGAGGTGGTTCGCAACATTCCTAATGCTGCCACCCACAACCATAGAATCATCTCATTGCTACTTCATAGCTGTCATTTTGCAAATGTCATAACCTGTGAAGGAATGGTTCGATACACGCCCCCAAAGGGGTTGAGAGGCACTGATGTAATCACATCTCCCCAGATTGTTTGCAGATTTGCAAGTCTATGACCCTTGCAGGGGCATCGTGATGCCAAACCAACCACTTTATGCCAACAAGAAGAAATCTTGTCAATGTCACTTAGACAAGTCTGTTTTAGCAACAATTATAAACAAACAAACAAAAAAAACATTTTTAAGTTCAAAGCAGCTGGGCAGGCTGACATGTACCTGTAATTTATGCTCTTGAGAGGACTGAGGTAGGGGTTTGTGAATTTAAGGATAGCCTGGTATTACATTATCACAATATAGAAATTATGATCTCTACGGTGATGGTGTGTGCCTTTAATCCCAGAAATCCGGAGGCAGAGGGAGGTGGATCTCTGTTAGTTCAAGGCCAGCCTGGTCTACAGCGCAAGTGCCAGGACAGGCTTCAAAGCTACAGAGAAACCCTGTCTGGGGGTGAGGGGAGAAGGAGAGTTTAAAGGGTGTTAACTTTTGTTAACAACTTACAGTAAAGCAAACAAAAGAAAGGGAAACTCAGTTCCACCTCCAAAATCACAGAATCGCAGGCAGCAGTCACATCTGAAAAGACCTCAGATAGGAACCAACCGGAATTCAGTAATCAATTGAGGCAACAAAAGTGGACCAAAGCATGAACAGTGCAGTGGGAGGAACTAGGCAGATTTCAGATGGCACTAGCTACGTAAAATGGTTTCTTCATATGCTGGATGGAGTTGAGCCCAGACTGTCATGCATGCTAGGCATGTTCTATCTCAGCAACATGCTTTTCTGACTTCTATGTTCAGTGTTCTCTTCATGCTGCAGGAGGGTTTGTTTGTTGCAGTTTTGACAAAGTTAGGGCCGTGTGCGACTCCACCCTGCTCCTCTCGGTTTTGGGCTCTGTTTTATTCTGAAAGGCTTTGTTCAATGTTTTCTGCTGTTCACTCATTGTGTTTTATTCTGTTTAATCTATTATTCATATTTGGGGGTTTTTTTTGTTTTGTCTGAGACAGGATTTCTCTGTATAACCCTGGCTATCCTAGAACTTTCTTTGTAAATCAGGCTGGCCTTGAACTCACAGAGATCTATCCGCCTTTGCCTTCACAGAGCTGGGATTAAAGGCGTGCAACACTTGGACTGTCTGGGGTTTTGTTTCTTATTACTATCTATAGTTTTAGAAAATCCAAACTCAGGGACAGTCTGGCATGTACTAGACCCTGGGGTTGATTTCTAGTGTGTTATAGCTCATAGCAGAAAGGTATCCTTGCGGTCAGGAGCCAAGGAATACTACAGAGTCACACTGCACAACAAACCTCACATAAGAGATTTATTAGGAAAGACGCGAGGGTGGTCTTCTCAGGAAAGAAGCACCAAAGAACTGAGCGGGAGGCAAGCTTTATGTAGGGTTTGGAGCGGGGTGGCCTGGGATTGGTGGACTTTTGTGATCTGATCTTGGGGCAAGCTCAGGGAATAGTGGTATTTTCTGGCCTGATCTTGTGCTTTTATTATTTTTCTTTCCTGTAGGGCAGAACTGGACTGCCCGTGTCTCAAAGGGCCAGAAATAGCCTTTATGGCTCTTACAGCAGTATTGGAGTGGGCCTGTCCACTCACACATAGAGGGACTTATGTTCCCTCCCCTCACCCCCCTCTTTTTTTTTTTTTTTACTATTGATAAAAATAATCATGGGTTGGGGAAAGGGGGAGACACTATCATTAGATTACTTCCTTTTGTGTGGAAGCGTCAGAGTCCTTGAGGTAAGCTTGATTTTCACACACAGGGTATAATTGGGAGTTATAGGCCTCTGACTCCATAGCTGGGGGCCAGTAATCCTGTAATAGCAACTGATTAAAAGTCTGCTTAGAAAAATTTTGGGCCTGTTGAAGAAATCTAGAGAAGAAGTTTTCTTGGGTTTTGGTTTTTTTTTTTTTTTTTGGTTGTTGGTTTTTTTTTTAGATCCACTGGCCAGAGGCATCAAGCTGTTTCTTGCAGTTTTGTTTCATTTTGTTTTGTTTTTTGAGGCCATCTAGAGTTGTCCAATCTTGATGTTTCCTATACCTGACCAGCTGACACAGTAGCAGCATCCCCCTGAGGAAGAGATGAAGACCACCTCTCTCTGCTCTTAGTAAATCTCAGCCTTGACAGTTTTGTAGCACTGTGGAGGCCAGTGAATCTGTTTGGCCCTGGAGGGTAAGGATGGTCTGAGCCACCTGTTGGAGATGATGAACTGAGAGTCAGTAGCTAAGGCAGTAGTCAGTCCTGTTGCTCCAGCAGTTATACCCAGGACTGCAAGAAAGGGTGGGTCCTGAATCCTTCATTTGTCATGCCATACTCCCACAAACATGGTGATGGCAACCGATGAGCCTTCCTCACCAGGTACCACCCCTAGTTTTGGAAAAAGGAACTTCAGGGTACCAAATCCCAGCCTACTCAATGTGTAGGCGGTGGTAAACTTGAGTGTTGCAGAGAATCAAGGTGTGAATGTTTGGACGTAGTGGTTGGGTGTTAGGGTAGTATTGCAGTCTGGAATCCAGTGTGCCATAAAGTGTGTTCCTTGAGGAGCAGTACCAAAGAGAAGGATGCAGGAGAGGTAAGGAGTGATACTGATATTTAATAGGCCAATGGGCAAGGGCACAATTGGTGGTCATGAATTTGACCTGGGAGGGACTAACAACCTACATCCTTCAAAGTAGCCAGGCAGTGTTATTCAGTGAGTATTATGTAGAGGTCAGGATCTGAAACAAGAGATGGGTACAATAGGGAGGTGAGAACTGTGTCAAATGACACTCAGTGAACTGAGTTAAATGATCCTCGGTACAATAGTCTTAAAGGGGGCTGAAGAGGTGGCTAAGTGGCTGTTTTCCCAGAGGTTGTGAGTTTGATTCCCAGCAAGCGCATAGTGGCTCACAACCATCTTTAATGAGATCTGGTGCCCTCTTCTGACTTAGAGGCATACATGCAGACAGAACTCTATATCCCTAATAAATCTTTTTTTAAAAAAGATAGTCTTAAAAGATTTCTTGAGAATAGACACAGTGAAATTGTAAGGATCTGACACTTCACACCAATGTACATAAAATAAAAAAGTTAAATAAAACCATTTTAAAAAAGGTGGGAGAATTTGTGGTATAGGGCCTTAATCCTTTTCTATTTTGAGAGTGTTTGCTTAATGAGTAGGAGACATGTACCCTGACCAAGCCATTCACCCCCACAACCTCCTGGCTGATTTAGACTGGGTATAGGGAGGTAAAAGGGGTCCCATAGCGGAGTAAGAGCGATTAACAGTTAAGTAGGAGCTGCCAGTAGGCTGAAAGTAAGCACCAGGAAGGGTTGATTTGGGCAGCCTGTCACTGAGAAGGGAGAAAAGGAAACCAGGGGTGCTGAGGAGAAGACATCAGGAAGGGCATCAATAGCCTGATGGGGCCTAAAGAAGCCGCAGCATTGCAGCTCTAAGGATAGGGAAACAAGGTTAGATGAAGTGGGCTAACGATAACTTTAAAAACATGGCTAGGGGTACCTCTGCCTCCAAAAGGACCAGAGGGGCACCAAATGCTCCGCAGTCACTTCCATGGTCTCAGGGAAGCTTTTACACCTGTCAGATTGTACACCAGTTGTCACTAGTGGACGGGGCGCTGAGTGCTGAGTAAGCCGGGAAGTGAGTCTGCTAAGGGTGGACCTGAGATGACAGGTGGGTTCCCAGTGCAGCCCAGGCACCAGGAGCACCTATCCGAGTAAGTATTAGTTACAGCTCTGAGGGGAAAGTATCCTGGCAGTTAGGAGTCCAGAAGTGCCACAATCAGACCTCACACACGAGATCCACTGGGAAAGACACAGGATGGAAGCTGCCTCTTCTCAGGAGAGAACTGAGTGGGGGGGGGGAGGGGCAGGCTTTGTGTAGTGTTTGGGGGGTTGGGACAGAGCTTTCCAGGGTGGCTTGGGATTGGCAGTATTCTGTGGCCTGATTTTGGGCTTCTTTTCTCTGCAGAACAGAGCTTGGATGCCGACCCTTACGGTCCTTAGAGTAGTCTGGGGTTGGGGCCTGGCTAATTGCAGTCCTTGAGATTTACCGCTAGCACAGAATGTAAGAATAAATGGAAGAGGAAAAGAGACCTAGCTCACGTAATATTTGGAAAAGTAAAATCCTAACCAGCATCAACTATCTGGGGTCGGTTTTCAGATGCACTGCAATCTGTCAAAGAACTAACAGCTTTTCCCTAGAAATTAACAGCTAGGTTGTAAAATTCCTTATGGGAAAAAAATCACCAAGAATGATTAAAACATCTGGTCAGTGGTAACAAATGCCTTTAATCACAGTACTTGGGAGGCAGAGGTAGGCAGGTCTCTTGAGTTCCAGAACAGCCAGAGTTGTTACACAGAGAAACCCTGTCTTGAAATACCTAATAAAATAAAATAAAAAAATAGTTAGAACAGTCTTGTAGAAGAACTGATTTATTTTAAACTTATTACGTATGCAGTTTACTTGGGTTAGGAAAATGCCTTGGTGGAGAAGATTGCACGCTGTTCAAGCATGAGGCCTTGAGTTTAATAACAAACACTCACCTAAGTAAAACTTGAACGTGACTACACAGTTGGGGGTGGAGTCCCTGGATAACTGTACAGCCTACCCCAAATGGTAAGCTTCCTGTTCAGGGAAAGAGCTTGTCTTTAATTTTTTTTCTCTTAATTATGTGTGTACATGTGTAAGTGTTTAGCCTTCATGTTTGTATGTGCACCATATGCATGCAGAGTCTGCACAGAACAGAAGAGAGCATTAGATCCCTAGGAAGTGAAGTTAGAGACAATTGTGAGCCACCATGTGGGTGCTGGAATTGGAACTCGGGTCCTGGAAGAGCAACAAGTGCTCTTTTTTTTTTTTTAACATTTTATTTTTTATTTATTTATTTAACTTTATTATGTTCGTTGGTGTGAAGGTGTCAGATCTCGTGGAACTACATTTTCAGACAGTTGTGAGCTGCCATGTGGGTGCTGGGAATCGAACCCGGGTCCTCTGGAAGAGCAGTCAGTGCTCTTAACCACTGAGCCATCTCTCCAGCCCCGCAACAAGTGCTCTTAATGACTGGTTATTTCTTTCTCCCTGAGAGACCTTGTCTGAAAGGAATAAGGTGAACAGAAATAGAGGAAGAGACTCAATTGTCCTCCTCTAGTTTCTGCATGCACAACTATGAATATATAGCCATGCAGTCTATGTACAAATAACACACACACCAAAAATAAACAGTTAAATTTAAAATAGTTGAAATGGCCAAGCATGGTACTGGCACATGCCTATAGTCCCAGCAGAGTTTAAAGGCAGCTTGGACTATAAGGTGAGATTTTCTTTGAAAAAACAAATGCAATTTGATGGTAGATGCCATGCTCTTCAGATTTTACTATAAAAATGCACAAAATTGCCAGGCGGTGGTGGCGCACACCTTTAATCTCAGCACTCGGGAGGCAGAGGCAGGCGGATCTCTGTGGGATGGAGGCCAGCCTGGTCTACAAGAGCTAGTTCCAGGACAGGCTTCAAAGCATCACAGAAACTCTGTCTCAAAAAACTAAAACAAAACACAAAGTTAGATGAAGCTACAATAATCAAGAGAGTATGGTAGTATCCTAAGGGTAACTTTCTGAGGTGATGAGACAGAAGCCAGAAGTTTACTTCTAAAATGGATGGATTTCAACAAAAGTATCATGGCCATTCAGTGGGGAAGCGAATCTTTCTAACAAGTGGTGCTGGTTGCTATGTGTAAATTTTGATTTCCACATGTAAAAGTTAAATGAGAATAAACCAAAGATCTAATTGTAGGTACAACAACAATAAAAAGCAAGCAAATACAGTTACCAATCTGCATGAATCTGGAGTAGGCTACGGCCTTTGCATACATTGAATTTCAGGAAAGTTAGCCTTTCTTTCTCTCCCATCAAATGCTACAAACAAGAAAGTGAATATCAAGTGGCTGGCATTGGTGACACATGCCAGTAATCCAGTGTTTGCAAGGCTTTCAGGAGGGCTTTGTGTGAGGCTAGCCTTAGCTTTATAGCCAGAACTCGTTGATTGCTTGGTTGGTAGGAAAGTGGATGATAAGAATTGGGTGGCTAGAAGGAAAGCAGATGCTAAGAATTAGGTGGCTGAATGGATGTATGGATGGATGATTTGTGGGTGGGTAGGTAGGTAGATTGGTGGATGGTTGATAGAAAATTAGAAGACTAAAATTTTGGAGAAAAAAAAGATGCAAAATGTACATACATTTAGTTTAAGGAATCTAAGTAAGGACTATTATCCAAAATACGCAGCTCCTCCCTCTCCCTGCCCAGTGGTGCTGGAACCAAACCCAAGCCCTTACTGCATGAGCAGGCAATGTCCATTCCTCTTTGTTTTTATCCTCAGACCATAAAGAACTCAAAACTCAGTAAGAAAATGAACATCCCAATTAGAAAATGGGCAAAAGCCAGGCGGTGGTGGCATACGCCTTTAATCCCAGCACTCGGGAGGCAGAGGCAGGCCTCTGTGAGTTCGAGGCCAGCCTGGTATACAAGAGCTAGTTCCAGGACCGAAACCAAAAAAGCTACGGAGAAACCCTGTCTCGAAAATTTAAAAAAAAAAAGAAAAGAAAAGAAAAAGAAATAAAAAAATGGGCAAAATTCCTGAACTGACATGGTGTCAAAGAAGAAACCAATAGGAATACACTCTTGAAAGGCCCCTGGTGTGGTGTGTCACTGGGGAGTTGTACCTTACAGTAAGGACAAATGCAGAACCAATGCTAGCCGGGCACCAGAGCAGCAGGAATTTGACCGCGTTGCTGGGTAGCGTGCAGTGTCTTCAGAATTAAACAGACTAACCACACATTACAGCAGTCATAATCCAGAGATTTTTGTTCACAAGTTGGGAAGGTATATACCACAAAACTTCACAGACATTTACATTGGTTCTATTTGTAACCGTCTAAACCTAGATGTAAGAAGCATGTACTTTATTTAGTAGGGACTGGATAAGCTAGTACATCCAGACAATCATTGCTAAAAAGACATCACTGATCAGGGTGGTGGTGGTGGTGGTGGTGGCGGCACACACCTTTAATCCCAATAGTGGCAGAGACAGGTGGATCTCTGAGTTCCAGGACAGCCAGGACTGTTACACAGAGAAACCCTGTCTCAAAAATAAAACAAAAAGATATGACTCTGTAGTGCTTATACTTGTAATTCCAGCAATAGGTTGATGTAATCAAAAGCTTGAAGCTAGGCAGGTGATGGTAGTGCCTTTAATACCAACACTATCTCCACAAATAAATAAGTAAATAAGAGCACACTCACACTTGTGTGTACAGCCCTGGGAGGCACCCTCATCACCGTACAGATAGAAAGGAAATCCGCTGGTGGAGTGGCATGCTCCTGTAGTTCATCCCCTTCAGAGGTGAAGGTTCAAAGGAGCTTAAGGTCATCCTGGGCAACAGAACACACCCTTGTTTCCAAGGAAAATATAACTGAAAAACTATTCTACACGTATTTATTTTGTGTATGGGCACACATGTGCTATGGCATGCATCTGAAATTAGAAGACCATCTCTGAGCCATTTCACCTGTTAAAAATAAAATGTATTTAAAGGCTTAGGGCCAGATTTGGTGGCTCAGACCTTTAATCCCAGCACTCAAGAGGCAGGCAGATAGTTTGTGAGTTTGAGGCCAGGATGGTTTACAGAGTGAGTTCCAGGACAGTCAGCTAAACAGAGAAACCTCAAAAAAAAAAAAAAAAAAAAAGGAAGGAAGAAAGAAAGAAAGAAAAAAAAAGATCTCTTAAGGGCTGGAGAATTGACCAGTTGTTAAAAGCACTGGCAAATGACTTGGCTTCCATTCTCAGCACCCGCGTGGTGGCTCACAACGATAGCTCCACTTCCAGGGGATTCGTCTTGACTGCTCAGGTCCCAGACAGGCACATAGTGTGTAGATGTACATGCAGGCAAACCCCCACATACATAAAATTATTTTATTTTATTTTTTTGTTTTTTGAGACAGGGTTCCTCTGTAGCTTTGGAGCCTGTCCTGGAACTAGCTCTTGTAGACCAGGCTGGCCTCGAACTCACAGAGATCCGCCTGCCTCTGCCTCCTGAGTGCTGGGATTAAAGGCGTGCGCCACCACCTGGCCATAAAATAATTTTTTAAATAATAGAATAAAAATAAACCCAGCAAAAGTTTATTGTGTTCATTAAATTCTTGCCAGCCAGTAAAGCTTATAATTTCTAAGCCATAAATAAGAATATTAAAAAACTGGGTGGCCAAGTCAGTGTCAGAGGTCAGCACTGCTGCTGGAAGAGAAAGCAGCTGGATGCAGGCTCTTGTCTGTAACCCCAGCACTTCAGAGGAGGAAGTGCCTCAACCCAAAATGAGCCAGAAAAAGCTGTCAGTCAGTGTGCACAGCCGGCTGAAACTGTAGCCGCCCACTTGCCCTACGTGCTGTGGCCTGCCTTCCGGCTGCAGCTCTGGCCACAGGAATGGAGTGAACAGGGTTTGACTTTTCAGCTTAAAGCAGTGTGTAAGTGAAAGCAGGCGTGAAAAATTCTTTTTTCTCTTTGCAGGTTAAAGAAGAAAGAGTTCAGTTTAGAAGAAATATATACAAACAAGAATTACAAGTCTCCTCCTGCGAACAGGTAACTCCTGTGGCTGGGCTAAGGGGGAGGTGCTAGAATGATTGACACCTCATCTTTCGCATTCAGGCAGTCCTATTTAGCTATGCCCGGTATTGGTTGGGGTTTTGTTGTTGGGGTTTCTTTGTGAGGTTCTCTTGTTGTGCAGGCTTGGCTAGTGAAAAATTCACAGATCTACCTGCCTCTGCCTTGGGAGAATTCTGGGACCAAAGGTGCCCCCAATTCTGGCCCAGTATTGGACTTTAGAAATAGCTAGAATGGAGACCAGCCTGGTCTACAAGAGCTAGTTCCAGGACAGGCTCCAAAACCACAGAGAAACCCTGTCTCGAAAAACCAAAAAAAAAAAAAAAAAAAAAAAAAAAAGAAATAGCTAGAATGGGGGTTTGGGTTGACATGATAGACAAGACATGATAGACAAGAAGTCTTTGTGGGCTATGGGCTCATAGATATGTTCACCTTGCAGCTGTGTTTGCTGAATACACTGGCTAGCTTTGTCTGCGCTACTAATTTCTCTTTCAACCACGATTTCAAGCCCAAATACAGACAAATGTCACTTGGCCACCTTGGGATCAAAATTCAGTTTGAAGCAGTGACAGTTATTGACTGTTTTATCTGGGATAAAGGAAGAGATTCCTGGCATTTTATCCCAGTATTTGCACATGGGCTCTGCCTACAAGACATTCATTTTCAGGAGACTATTCATTGCAGGATTGCTGAGTGATGGGAAAGAACTGGAAACAACCAAAGTGTCCGTTACTAGGGTTTCCACTCAACTTTGGTCCATTTTTATTATGAAATATAATGCATGCTGTTGAAAATGAATCAGACAGTATTGTATTCAATGAAAACAAGCTTCGGGGTCTTTGATGGGTAGGAGGAGCCCCACGTGCGACAGTGTGCTGTTTGCTGCTGTGGAGATACATACCACCAGTTAGCAATTCTAGGCCCACTCAAAGCCTGTCCCCAAACCACGTGACCCTCCTTCAGCCTCCTCTCAGTTGGGATTAGAGACTTGCATCCCCACACCTGACTTTCCTTTTTGTTGATGTTGTTGTTGTTGGTTGGTTTTGAAACAGGGTTTCTCTGTGTAGCCCTGAATGCCCTAGAGCTGGCTCTGTAGACCAGGGTGGCTTCAAACTCAGATTTACCTGCCTCTGCTCCTCCTGAGTGCTGGGATCAAAGGAGTGCAACTCCATGGCCCAACCTAACTTTTAGTTTATTTTTTTTATTTTTTTATTTTTTTGTTTTTGTTTTTCGAGACAGGGTTTCTCTGTGGTTTTGGAGCCTGTCCTGGAACTAGCTCTTGTAGACCAGGCTGGTCTCGAACTCACAGAGATCCACCTGCCTCTGCCTCCCAAGTGCTGGGATTAAAGGCGCGCGCCACCACCGCCCGGCTGGTTTATTTATTTATTTATTTTTTAATGACCATGCTGAAAGCTGGGTGGTGCTAGCTGCACACCTTCAATCCCAGCACTAAGGAGGCAGAGGCAGGTGGATCTCTGAGTTTAAGGCTAACTTGGTCTATAGAGCCAGTTCTAGGACATCCAGGGCTACACAGAGAAACCTTGTCTTTAAAAAACTAAAACAAAAAACAAAAACCATGTTGGGGTTGTATCCCAGACCCTCGTGTGTCCTAGACAAAGACTCTATGTCCCCAACCACCAGTTTTTATTTGTTTTATTTTATTTATTTATTTTTGGGTTTTTTCTTTTTTTTTTTTTTTTTTTTGGTTTTTCGAGACAGGGTTTCTCTGTGGTTTTGGAGCCTGTCCTGGAACTAGCTCTTGTAGACCAGGCTGGTCTCGAACTCACAGAGATCCGCCTGCCTCTGCCTCCCGAGTGCTGGGATTAAAGGCGTGCGCCACCACCGCCCGGCTTTGGGTTTTTTTCGAGACAGAGTTTTTCTGTAGTTTTGGCACCTGTCCTGGACTAGCTCTTGTAGACCAGACTGGCCTCGAACTCACAGAGATCCGTCTGTCTCTGCCTCATGGGTGCTGGGATTAAAGGTGTGTACCACCACCGCCCAGCATTTTATTATTTTTATGGTTTGTGGGCTAATAGCTTTGTTCACAAAAGGAAAACTCAAAACAATTTTGTGATAGAGAACCACATGGCTCTCAGAGATTAAAAGGTTTACTGTCTAGAGCCTGGTATGGTAGATTAGCACACCTATAATCCAGATACTTGTGAGGCAGAGGTCAGGGAGGCAGGAAATTAGGTCATCCTTAGCTATACAGGAAGTTTGAGGCCAGCCTGGGCTGTGACAAAAGGTTTGCTGTTTGCCCAGTGTCTACTATGTTACTTCAGTGTGTCTACATATTAACTTTGGAGAACATACACAAAACCAGCAGTTAGTGGTGTTATACATACTGGAGTGAGGAGCTAGCCTTAATTGTGCTGTATATCCTTCTCTTTGAACTTTTTTCACTTTGTGCACATATTTCTCCTATGCATGGAAATAGCTGCTGGCCATAGGAAACAGTCGAGTTGGGAGTCAGCACAGGCAGCTTTTGGTCTGCATGGTGACCAGCTGGGCTCTGTGAGTTCCCGCTGGTGATTGTGAGTTGTACTCTATCCTCAGGTGTTTAGAGACCATCTTCGAGGAACCCAAAGAACGAAATGGCACACTGGTCTCCGTCAGCCAGCAGAAAAGGAAGCGTGTTCTGGAATTCCAGGATTTTACCCTGCCCCGAAAGAGACGCGCTCGAGGGAAAGTGAAGCTGATGGGCAGCTTCACGAGGGCCCAGAAGGCGGCTCTACAGACTCGAGAGCTGGATGCGCTTTTGATCCAGAAGCTGCTGGAACTGGAGACTTTCTTTGCCAAGGAGGAGGAGCTGGAGCAGTCAGCGAGCTGCTGAGAATGCTGCAGCCGGGTCTCCATGCTGGATCTTTTTAGATCTCCCTGGAATAGGTTCCCTGATTTTGCCCTATGCCTAAACCACTCAACAATGCCCAGTCCATGAAGTTTTACTTATTTCAAGGTGCAGCCTTTTTAGAAGCTGGTGAAGAAGGGTCCTCTAATTCTACTGCTGAGTATAGAGCCTCAGGAATGCTCCCTTTCTCCTGGGAATGGTCCTGAATGATATCAGGCCACCTCCTTCCTGTCTCTCCCATCACAGGTGGAAGAAACCACACATCCTAAGCAACACTAGGGATCTAAGGACTCGGTGTTTGTGCATCCACATGAAGTTCCTCTGTTTATGGTGCTGCTCGACCAAGACATAGAAACCCGGCCTGGGGGGCACCTGGCCAATTGGCCTGTGTGTTCCCACCAGCTCTTTTCAGTGATTGAGAAGAATGAACTGGTGTGTTTCCTGATCTCTGCCCAGGACCTTTAGACTGAGAGAATGTGTGTTTGTGTGTTTGTGGCTTTGCCCCATCTTTTCTCCCATCTGTGAGTGTGGGTCACTAGTGCCAGAGGAGCCCATCCAGGCCCCAACGTAAGTTGCACTTTTTTAATGTTAGTGTTGATAATTTTCATTTTTTTCTTTTTTGTTTTTGTATGCTGCATGTTTGGGGTCTCTAAATGTGATTTTAAAACACTTTGTAAGACATTAAGGAGAAAGGCGATACAAGTCTTAAGAGAGTATATGACAGGCATTTGATCAGCACATGGATGGGGAGTGTCCCCATTTATGTTTCAGGCAGCCCCTCCCCGTCTCCAGCTTCTCATGTAGCTCATTGAAGGAAGCTCTTTTCATCCTCCTCCTCCGTCCTGCCCACTTAGTACACGTAGCTGTTTAGTGGCATATGTAAAAGCAGAGCTCTCAAAAAGATTAAGGTTGAGTGTGGTTTTCTGTGAAATGTTGGTATATGGCAAAGTTGGGACAGTGGTGACAGAGGCTGGCCCGGCGCATTTGCAGCTGCTTGAGTGCCTGCTTCAGGAGTAGGAGAGAGCTGATGGATAGATGAGACCCAGCGAGCCATCCCTCCAGCAAGACCCCGACATCCCAGAGCCAGTTGCCTCTGCGAGAGCCTCACATAGTCTGGTCCTTTGCCAAACCTACTGGAAATGGTTCACATGCTGGAAGTAGCGCAGTTTCTCAGTTTGTATCCAAGGAGTCTGCAGGCAGTAGGCTGCCTTGTCTGGGCAGCAGCCCCAGAGTCATCTTCCCACTGTGCCCTCACCATGCTCTCCAAGGCTCACCTTGTGTTTTCTCATTCCAGGATCTCCTACTCTTTCTGTCTACCCCACAGTTCACGTACAGATAGTTAGCATTCTTGCCTGATGAGTAGGCTGCTCCTCCTAGCCATTGGGTGCCGGTCACCTCTTGCCATGCTCCTAGCTCTGTCCAGGGACGTTTTTCTGTCTGTAGAGGAGAGTGTGTGGTGCTGTGCTGAATGTTAGTCACCGCTCCTAGAATTCCTTCATTCCCTGGCTGGGGAGAAGGGGTGCAGGCTTGTGGTCTTCACGTGCCTATCCTTTGTAGGTTGATGGGCTAGGCCACACTGGAACAGAAAAATAGACATGAGCAGAGGGAAAATGTACCATGACCTTCACCACCTCAGTCGTTAAATAAGTTAGCACACAGCTGCTTCTCTGTGGAGTCTTTGAAGGTCATGACCCCTTGGTTGAGAAGAGTGTGGGCTAGTGTACACGCTGGCCCTCAGTGTTGTGTGCAGATCCCTGTCTTAGCCATGTTTCCCAGACCGTACAGATGTGGTCTGTGTTGACCCTAACGCCTCCCTTCTTGGGGCAGGATTCTAAGGTACTCTGTGCTTCTGAGCTCTGTCATGTGACTGCAGGAAGTGGAGTGGGCTACACATTGTGCCACAAATACATCTGTACATTAGACAGCTTGCAAGCTAGCAGGCAGTAAACGACCGTTGACCAGTTTCACCACCAGGGTCACTAGGGCATCCAGATCACCCAGAAGACAAAAGGTGAGGTGTGCACAACTGTGGCACCAGCAGCATGACAGAGCTTCCAAATTTGCCTATGACAAGGGTTGCACTGGCCTGGACTGTTAGCAGGACTGGAGAGACACAGCTCCACCATAGTCCTGGGCAGTCCTAGGAGGGAAACTGCAGTTCTCGGCCTTCCCTTGGCAAAGGCTCTTCTACTTCAGAGCTAAGAGAAGTTTACTCGTTGAGTAGGTCCCACTCGGCCACACCTGTCTTACCGTCCAGATTCACAGTAAGCCAAACTTGGAACCTGAGCATGATGGGAGATAACGGGTGGTTGGGATGTCACCAGCCGGAACTACAGATCTGTTTTGGGCTGGGAGTTGGAATTTCTGAGGGTGGGGAGCTCTCACCCCAAGTGATAGAAACTGCCATTAAGCACAACTTAGTAGCGCTCAGCTCCAGAAGTTAAGGTTATGGAGAAAGGAGAGAGACCTCAGCTCCAACCAGGTTTCAGCCCATTTCCTTTGCTGTGTTTCGGTTTCTAGCTGTAGCAGCCTCCTTCCCTCCCGTTAGTGCCTCTCATCTTCTCTCCCTACTCTCTGTTCAGTCTTTCCCTCCATTTGTCTAGATGTCCCTCATCACCTGTGAACGCAGATTGTGTCTGTCTTCCCTGCTGCCCCTGCTGGAAGAGCCGACTGCGAGGGAGGCGCAGTAGAAAGATGTGTAGCTTTGCCTTACTCGAGCTTTGACGAGCTCGGAAACTCATGCTGTGAATCCTAAACTTTGTGCTCCTCCAAGAGCTGTGAAAATCATGACTTTTTTTTTTTCACATTTTGCCTGAAAGGGTCTTTTGTGAGGGCTCCAGAGCCAACCTGAGGTCAATTCTAGATCCCACTCCGTGGGCATCCTTCCCCTGGGGCATATCCTCTGCCCACCAGGCTAAGAACAGCAGCAAGTCTGCAGGACTGTGGCAGCAGGTCCAGGGCTGCAGTGCAGCCAAGTGGACACAGTCCTTGGTCTCCCAGGATGGCCAGGGCTCCACCTCCTCTGTCCCATGAGCATTAAGATCTGCACAAGACAACTTAGGTCATGGTGCTTTCCTCCTGCCCATGGGGGAAGGGAGTATGCAGCTGGTGCTTTCTTTAGTCCCCTTGTTTTGTTTCTACAGCTTTCCCCTGGTATCATGAAAAGGGCCTTTTTAATGACCACATTATGGGTGGCTGTATCCAAAGTGTAAAGAATTGGCCAGAGGTGTGGAATGACCTCCCCTGGGTTCCTGTCAGGAGAGGGCTGCTTTCCTGAACTGAACTTCTGCATAGAACTGGCTAGGAAGGGAGACTTTTGTTCAAATCATAATTAATATTCCCTTTTAGCACAAGTTGAGCAGCAAAAGCTATCTTGATTGTGAAGCTGGGGTCCTCATAGCCACCATCCAGCACAGCGAGCTGAGTTCGAGGCTTGTTCTGTCCCTACAAGACTCTGGTGTTGAATTGGATTTGAATTCTCAACAAGAGGCCCCCTTGAGCTGTTGGTTGCTGTCTCATGTGTTCCTCTGTTATCATGGCTAATAGTTCAGTGAAATGTGTCCATCTTTGGTAATGCTGGTATACATGATGCCCCTACAGTTCCTTTTCTGTTCGATAGTTTGTGACTCTAAATGCCCACTGTTACATGAATTAATTTATGAAATAAATTTTTCTTGAAAACTTCTCAGATAATTGTCAAGGTTATTTTGTTCTTAGGACTTGGTAATAGATTCAGATTCTTGTCAGTAAATGATCTAAAGGTTAGGTTGTTGTTGTTTTAATTTGACATTCCAGAGCCTTGTATCAAACATCCATTCCAGAGTAGCCATCCTTTCCCCGAACCTGCCCTCTATTCAGCACATGTTTGGAACTTTGGGTAGCTTCCAGAGGCTCACAGAGCTTAGGGAAGTGGCCAGTCATCCCTTCCCCAGAGAGACTGGTACTAGAAACAGTCCTTTGGAGCAGTCATACCCAGTTAAAGTGAATCACTGATGAAGTGTTTGGGTTGTGAATTTTGTTTTTGGCAGTAGGAGTGTGTTATTTGAAACAGGATCTTACTATGTAGCCTCACATACCATAAGGCCAAAATAAATCTGAGTTCCATTTAGGGTTCTGCTCATCTCATAGCCTTGGCTGGCCCCGAACTCACGATCTTCCTGCGTTAGCCTGTTGGGATTATAGAAAACTGCAGTGGGCTAGGTGTGGTGATTTGTGCCTGTAATTCCAGTAAGACAAGTTCAAGGCTAGCCTGGGCAGTAGAGTGAGGTCCCATCTCAAAATAAAACTAGTTATTAATGCATCTCACTTTCTCCCAGGACAGAGGAGCCAGTGTGCTTGTAAATTCTCTGGTGAAAATATTTCCTTTGTCGGGACTGTCTGAAGCAAGAGTGGAAATGCAGTAGGCTCCATTCGTTTAGTTTTGAGACAGCCTCATCTTCTACCCTGGCCTCCTAGTTGAATGACCTGACCAGTTCATAACCGTGCAGTGAAAGCATTAGCTTCCTGGGGTGCTTTTCTCTCACCAAGCAAAAGCAGTGCCTCATTTGCCTCTTGAACTCTGAGCTTGAGCAGCAAGGAACTCCATCCATACTGTGCTTTCAGCTAGGGAAGTGTCCTATCTGATGGCTGTGCTGCTGCATGTCCAAGAGCTCTTACCTACACACAGCTAATCTTCAAGTAAGGCATTGTTCATTGTTACTAACCATACCTCATCATGGTTCCTGAGTTAGCGCGCCAATCCTGATGTAAGACTTCTCCAGATGAGTTTAGATGAAGGGGAGAAAACACACTTGTACAGTCCTTCTGGAACTTCTCTCAAGAAATGTTCTGGAAAAGTCCTAGTTTTCTGAGCTCCAGGACTGGAGGTGAATTTTTCATAGCGTCTTTCTTAAGTCTCTGTGCCCCTTTGTCCTCAGCAGCCGCTGCTGCTTTCCTCACCCCTCGCAAAGTGGTGGAAACCGTGTGAACGGGCTTCCGCCTGGGCCTGGTGTTTGGGAGCGGCTTGGACATGCTCCCAACTCAGCAGTGTGCTTGCTGCTCCTGTGCAAGGGCCGCACCTCCCTCACATCCTGCACGCTTGCCTCCATCCGTCATTCAGATCTTGAAACTCTCAGATCCTTGGTCTTGAACGTGGTTCCCTCCCATTTCATGGCCCCTACCCTATCACCCCCCGTATGTATTAACAACTGTAATACAAGCTCTCAGCATCCCCATCTGTATTAACAGCTGTAATACAAGCTCTCAGCACCCCCCCATCTGTATTAACAGCTGTAATACAAGCTCTCAGCACCCCCCGGTCTGTATTAACAGCTGTAATACAAGCTCTCAGCACCCCCCGTCTGTATTAACAGCTGTAATACAAGCTCTTCCGTGTCAGGACCTCTTATTTTGTTGGCTCTAGTCCCTCCTGGCCTCTTTGGTATCTAGAACAATGTTTGATATTTACAGCTGTTTGCTGCCTAAACATCATTTTGGTCAATAATAAACTGCATATTACCATAAGATAGTAATGGAGTTGAAGAATTCCTGTGGCCCATCAAGGTCACAGCTGTCATGATGTAATGCGGAGTATGACTCAGGTCTTGGTGCAAACAAGCCAGTGTGTGGCAGTCATGTAAAAATGTAGCACAACTGTGTATAGTGCATACTTAATAGTGCTAATAAATGGCTTACTGATCTATGTAAGTTTTTATTGTCGTAGAGTATATTCTTGTTTTGATTGATTGATTGATTGATTGAGAGACAGTCTCACTGTGTAGCCTTGGCTGGCCTGGAACTCACTATGTAGACCAGGCTGGCCTCGAGCTCACGGAGATGTGTGAGTAGAAAGCTTACTGGACAACAGCAACAACCCCAGCATCCCATGTGTGGTGCCTCAAGAGGCCACACGAGGTCAGGAACGTAGTTCAGTGAGAAAGCAGTTGCCTTGCGTGTGTAGTGTCTCAGGTTCCATCTCCAGTTCCACCTAGGCCTCCCTCCTGAAAGCAGCCACACTGAATGACAGGCCTCTACCATCTAGCTTTGTGTAAATGCACTGTTTGTGTTCATAATGTAGCATTTACACATTTACACAAAGAAATCACCTAAACATTTCTTAGAATATGTCCCTGTGCAGAACCAGGGGCTGGCCCTCAGAAAAGGTTTCCCATATATAACGGCTGCACAGACTGGCCCGAGTTCATTTGAAGACCGTTAACTCTCTCATTCCTTGTCATTCCCTGAAGAGCCTGTATAGTGGTTGTTCCTGTTTGCATAACACAGTGTCTGGCTCTGTGCAGTTCTGGAAGCAGACCTGCACTTGCAGGCTTCACCATCTGATTGGCTTGCTGGACGTGGCATCAAATTGGAGTCACCTACTTAGGTATACATGTCATGATGGTAAAATTGGATACTTGTATAAGATTCCCCCCACCTTTCTTTCCCTTCCTTCCTTCCTTTCTTCCTTCCTTCCTTCCTTCCTTCCTTTCTGAAATACAGAATAACAAACACCCACATTTTCACCCATCCATAATTAATAGTGAAGTTGTAGAGTGTGTGCCTGGAATGTACCAGGCCCTTGGTTCAGTTCCCAGTAATACAAAAAGCCAAAAACTAAACAAACAAAAGCAAAGTCATTAATAAGGATTGGCATTGTTCATTTGATTCCAGTCAGGTTCAGAAGAACTCAAGAATTACACCCATGACCAAACCCCTACTAGGCTGTCAGGCCCTGTCTCGTCTTACTGCATACATTAGCTGCCCTTCAGTACCTTATCTGCCCTCTCCCTTTTCCTCTCTCTCCCTTTTTATCACTCCACAAATAATCTACAATCCAAACACTATGCTTAATATTTAGCCTCTAGATTATGATTACTGCTGTATCTTCATTGTCCCCCAAGGCCAGAAAAGCTTGGTCTTAGCCTATGGCCCAGGGGAAGATGGCCGAACAAGCGGTAGAGCATAGAGGAAGAAGTCAGTCCCTCAAGGTGCTGTGCCCTTGAAAGGGATGTCTCTGACTTCTGTCACCATGAGTTCAGCAGGTCTTTTCTGTCATATGCTGTCACTGTGGTGTATTGTGCATACCACCACAGGTTCAAAGCAATGGCCAAGCTGAAACAACCTCAAGCCAAAGTCAACGTTCCTCTTTCTGTCTTAGACATTTGGCCATAATGATAGTAAGTTTACACATATTTGGCTTTTGAGGTGTTCTTGGGTTGGTAGACAGCTCTAGAGTAAGCCATCATAGAAATGTGATTGGAGGATTGAGATGGCTCCGTGGGTAAACTGCTTACAGGCAAGCATGAGTTCCTGAGGTCAGTTCCCAGAACCCACGAAACAGCTGAGGGCAGCAGGATGAATCTGTCTTTACCACTGGAAAAGTTGAGAAAGGCAGATCTTGGAGGTTAGCTAGCCAAAATTGTGATCCCTGGGTTCAACGAGAGACCCCGATTAAAAAAATATGTAGTGGAGAGTGATAGATGAAAGATACCGAACATTGACCTGTGACCTCCATACACACACACAGGAGATTGCCCACTCACATGCACACATACACCCCCCCACACACACACTTGAAATTTGACTGGAGAATTTCTTCTCTGATAGTAATTGAGTTGATTCTTGTATACAGAAAAATCCAGAGTTTTCTGAAGTTAAAATTCAAATTGGGTTCCTGTGGAAAATGATTTATCAAGGATTAAGCACATTGTTTAATGATTGATGTGGGTGGGCCCAAACCCCTGTGGATGGTGTCACCCTGTTACCAGCTGGTTCCCTGGGTATGTAAGAAAGCCAGCTGAGCGAGCCATGGGAAGAAAGTCAGTAAGCAGTGTTCCCTTGTGGCTTCTGCTTCAGTCCTTGCCTCTAGGTTTCTGCTGTAGCTTTCTCTGATGACGGATTGTGACCTGTAAGCCAAATAAACACTTTATACCCCAGGTTGCTTTTGGTCATGTTCTTTACCACAACAATGTAAGACAAACTGAGATACCCTCAGGTCATCTTTAAGTCACATACACATGTGCTTATCTCCAGAGCAGCAGTCCTCAGCCTATGGGACACGACTCCTTTAGAGGTCACATGGCAGACATCCTGCATCTCATATATTTATATTATGATTAATAACAGTAGCAAAATTATAGTTATGAAGTAGCAATGAAATAATTTTATGGTTGGGGCTCACCATAACATGAGGAACTGTATTAAAGGGTCTCAGCATTAGGAAGGTTGGGAACCACTGCTCTAGAGTAACCATTAGAGAATGAACACAAATAATAGCTGGTGTGTTGGTTTGAAAGCAAATGGCCCCCAAAGGGAGCTATGTGAGTTTTATCTCAATAGGCAAACTATGCACGGTGGGTCACACCTGTAGCTCTGGTACTTAGGTAACTGAGTATGAGGATCATGACTTCAAGACCAGTCTAGGTTACACACTCACAGGCCAGCCTGGGCTACATATCATCACCCTGACTCAGAAAATAAAATCTGAGAGTTGGAGACATGGCTGGCTCAGCAGCTAAGAGCATGTACTGTTCTTCCAGAAGACCTGGGTTTGATTCCTAGCACCCATGTGAGGCGCCTCACATAGAAACTCCAGTCCTGGGGGTATGCAACTTCTCTGGCCTCTGTGGGCACCTGCATGCATGTGACAGACCTATACACAGACATATAATTTAAAATAATAAAAATAAATCTTTAAAAAAAATAGAGGCTGGAGAGATGGTTCAGTGGCTGAGAATACTTGGTGCTCCTACAAAGAGCCCAGGTAGTTTCCGGCACCCACAGGATGGTTCACAACTATCCATCCGTAACTCTGTCTCCAAGGGATCTGGCATCTTCTCTGTGGACACCATACATGCATGTGGTGCATATACAAACATGTACTAATAATATATAGGCACATAAAATAAAATGTAAATTTGCCATACTAATACAACTGAGAAAAATAACATGCTTAATAGATGCAAAAAATAGCTTTTTAATTTTGAAGTTCTGTTACCTTTTTTGTTATTGTTGTTCCCTGTGCTTTTGGTGTTATAGCCAGAAAGTCACTGTCAAATCCAGTATATAAATTTTCTTAAAGGTTAATTAGGCAGTGAGTGGTAGTGCATACATTTAAATCCCAGCATTCAGGAGGCAGCAGTATGGGGATCCCTGTGAGTTCAAGGCCAGGCTAGTCTACAAAGTGAGTTCCAGAACAGCCAGGACTTCACAGGGAAACCCTGTCTCAAAAAACTAAAACTAAATAAATAAATAGATAAAATAAAATAAAATCTTAGGGGTTAGAGAGATAGCTGAGTGGTTAAGAGCATGGTGCTCTTCAAGAGAGCTTGAGTTTGATTCCCAGCACCTACACTGAGCAGCTCAAACTCCCCAGAACTCCAATGACAAGGAATCCAATGCCCTCTTCTGGGCTCCACCACAGAGGTACAGATGATTGTGTGTGTGTGTGTGTGTGTGTGTGTGTGTGTGTGTACTCATGCACACACATTGTTCTAGTTTGCTTTCTGTTGCTGTGATTAAAACATGACTATATCCTGGTCTACAAAGCAAGTGTCAAGACAGCCAGAGCTGCTACACAGAGAAAGCTTGTCTCAAAAAATCAAAATCAAAACAAAACAAACCAACCAAACAAACAACACATGACCTTAAACAACTTGGGGAGAAGGGTTTATTACATTTTACAGGTTAGAGCCTATGATCATGAGACGTCAAGAGGAGACACCTGTAGCAGAAACCAGAGGAATGATTTACTGGATTGCTTCCTCTGGCTTGCTCAGCTACCACCTGCCCAATGATCCAACACCACAGTGGGCTGGACCCTCCTTCACCAATCAACGATCTAGAAACTGTCCCAGGAACATGCCCACAGGCCATCTGATGGAGGCCGATTCTTCAACTGAGGTTCCCTCTTCTGGAGTTCCTCTAGTCTGCCTTCAGCTGACAATAAAAACTAACCAGTACCCTTCCTGTTGCGGCCTCGGAGAACAGCAGCCATGGCCCTGCGCTACCTCATGGCTGTGGGTCTCAACAAGAGTCACAAGGTGACTAAGAACATCAGCAAGTCAAGGCACAGCTGACAGGCGGGCACCTCACAAAGCACACCAAGTTCTTGTGGTACATGATCCAGGAGGTGTGTGGCTTCGCGCCCTACGAACAGCGTGCCATGGAGATGCAAGGTCATCAAGAAGAGGACGGTGGGCACTTACATAGGCGCCAAGAACAACCGGAGGAGCTGAGCATTGTGCTGGCTGCCATGAGGAAGACAGAGGCCAAGAAGGACTGATCCTCACCCCCACCCCTGCTCCCAATAAATGTTGCCGTGGCACAGAAAACCAACCAACCAACCAACCAGCACATACGGTCACATAAAATAAAAAAGTTTAGTTTTCCATTGTGCGTTTTTAAGTTTTGCTTTCGAAAAGCATGCGTGTGTGTGTGTGTGTGTGTGTGTGTATGTGCACATAAATTCACACGGAACAACTTTCCAGTCAATGTTAGTGTTTCACTACGTGGGTCCAGGTGGTCAGGCCTGCTAACAAGGCCTTTACCCACTAAGCCATCTCACCAGCACTCTATACAGTTTGAAGTGCAGGTCTTGGATCCCATTTTAGTATAAAGTTTAAGTCGAATTCATTTTTTTACATATATACGTTTTTAATGTTTAAATTTAATTTTTTTATATGTATGGATGTTTTACCTACATGTATGTCTGCTCTCAACTTGCATGCCTGGTGCCCTTGGAGGCCAGAGGAGGATGGGATATTCTGGAATTGAAGTTATAGACAGTTGTGAGCCACCATGTGAGTGTTGGGAATCGAACTGGGTTCGCTGAAAGAGCAACTAGTGCTCTTAAGCACTGAGTCAGCTCTCCGGTCTTCATTTGTTTTTATTATAATAGTGTTTTTAGTTTTGCTCCTTTTTTTTTTAAAAAAAAGGTGTATACAGTATATTTACTCCATGTTTTCAAAAGAATTGAAAAAATTCAAATGATGTATAATCATTGTGTGGTATAGCCACTGTGTTACATAAGGCTTTTAAAAAAAAGTCTATGTAGCCTTGGTTGACCTGGGATTCAGGACACTCCAGAGAGCTGGGATTCCAGCATCATTTTGAAATAATTTACCTCATCCCTTTGAATTACAACACTCAATTCCATACTAACAGCAAAACCACAACGTAGGAAGATGTCTCTCTTCTAATACCAAACCTGTGTCTTGCAGGTTCTTTTTAGTGGTTGGTTTTACTACAACTGAATTTAAGTAACTACACAGAAATAATCTCAACACTAATTAGCATATCTTCCTGTGTCAAATATCTAGCGAAGACAAGGTTAGCAAAAGAAAAAATCGGGGCTTCCATCCTACAGTTTTTGCACCCAAGTTCAACCATTTTTCTAGGGCTTTAAAAAGAGGGGGAAAAGTTCAGAAAAAAATGGTTTTCGATGTCATTGACGTAGAAATACTGGGTTTTCTATTATACAATTTGTGAGCCCTTTGCCTAATAATGCGCCCTTGAACAACATCTTAACTTCGCCGACCTCTTTAAAATGAGAGTAATATCCAAGGGCTGGTTGCAGGTCTCCAAGTAAGTGCTTAGAAAAGTGTCAGGTACCACTGAAAGATCATTTCCCCCTCACAACTGAAAAGGACGGGAGCAAACACCATGACACCAGGAGCCTAGCTTGACAGCTTTCTGCATTCATACAAGCCCCTCGCCCTCCAGAGCCCCGGGCAGCCAGCACAGCAGTGACGTGAGAATGGAAGACTCCCGGCTCCAGGGGACTCAACGCCTTTTTCTGGACTCCGTGGGCGCCCGGAGACAGGTGGCACGCACACACAGAGCACAGGATGGCTCAGACTTTTTGGGTGCAGGAGCGGCTCAACCACCAGCGTCAAGCGCAGGTCAGCACACACGCCAAGGGCGCAGCACTCAGACTTCCGGGCCCAGGCCTTCGCGTTCCTGATTGGTCCGGTGACGACGCAGGCGTGCGTCCGAGGGCGGAAGGGGGCGTGTCCGCCTAGGAGTAGGCGAGATGGCGGCGTCAGGGGGTCGCCGGTGCGTTCGCTCGCTACCTGGAGTCATGCTGTGGCGGAGCAGGTACGGCCTGGCGGGAAGCTGCTGGGGCGGGGGCAGCCCGGACCAAGCCAGGCTGTGGGGAGAGGAGGAGCCATGTGTCGTCGCGGGCTCGCGGCGAGTAGGTCTGACAGGGACAGGAATGACACGGAGCCACCTTTACCTTTGCTCAAGAGCAGGCGCCACAGCCACCGCGTGGACTGTGAAATGAGTTCGGGTATGGCCTAAAGGCTCTCCTGGTCCTTTCCAGCTAGGTGGAACAAACTGATTATGCTGTCTGCTAGTCGCTAGAATGGAAGCGGAGCTGAACCCCCTTTTTTCAGGTATTCGCGTTCGCAGCAGGATGGTGTGGTTTGGAAGAGCACAGCACTACCAAGCGATTTCCACTCCAAGTCTTAAAGTTTTAAAGCTTTGAGGTGAAAGGTTTAGACTGGTTATCTGAAAAATCTGTGGTGGAATTGTGGGCTTTATCCTGCTGACCTCAAATGTCTATGTTCCTTAAGTTCCTAGGCTGCTCCAAGACCTGAGGGATCTTGTAAATGCCATTTATTTTGTCTGTTTGAGACAGAGTTTCGTTCTGTAACCCAGGCTGGCCTTGAAATCACAGCAATCCTCCTGTCTCATCCGCCCTCCAAGTGCTTCCCAAATGCTGGCATTACAGGCATGAGCCCCTGTTTATTCTTTCTGGGGGGACTGGGAGAGATGAGGAGTAAGTTCTTAACCCAGGGAGGAGTGAAGAAAGATAGTTCTCTATTTTGCTAAGTAACTCACTTCATAGCCAGCCCAGATTTGCATACAAGTGATTGATTGCCTGTGTCCATAGGGCTCTCAAAATGGCCTAGAACTACCTGGGTGTATAGTTTGTGAGCCCCCTGACATGGATGCTGGAAACCAAACTTTGGCCCTCTTAATTGCTGAGCCCTCTCTCCAACCCCAATATTGCTCATTTTTAAAAAACTATGTATGTGTATGGATGTACACATGTATGCCTGTGTACCCGTGTGTTCCTGGTGTTCATGGAAGCCAGAAGAAGACATTTAATCCACTGGAACTGTAGATACAGGTCGTTGTGAGCTGCCATTGGGTGCTGAGAATTGAACCCAGGTCCTCTGGAAGAGCTGCTCATGCTCTTAATCGCTGAGCCCTCTTTGCAGCCCCTGATGAATTTTAAGTGATGGTAAAAAAAGGATGTGCCTCATTCACCATTAAAAAATGGAAGGCGGGGCTGGAGAGATGATGGCTCAGTGGTTAAGAGCATTGCCTGCTCTTCCAAAGGTCCTGAGTTCAATTCCCAGCAACCACATGGTGGCTCACAACCATCTGTAAAGAGGTTTGGTGCCCTCTTCTGGCCTGCAGACATACACACAGACAGAATATTGTATACATAATAAATAAATATAAAATAAAATAAAATAAAAAATGGAAGGCAAGGGCTGGAGAGATGGCTCAGAGGTTAAGAGCACTGGCTGCTCTTCCAGAGGTCCTGAGTTCAATTCCCAGCAACCACATGGTGGCTCACAACCATCTGTACTGACATCTGGCGCCCTCCTCTGGCATGCCGGCATACATCGAGGCAGAATGTTGTATACATAATAAATAAATAAATCTTAAAAAAAAAAAAGGAAGGCAAAACAAGTCATCCTTTAGTGCCAGTGATAGATAGGCAAGACTGGAATTTGGTTCAAGGGTGGAAAGGGATGAGGATATGTCTAGAATGCAGTTATCAAATGTGTTATATATTAAGGTATAAATAGATATACATAAGAGATAACATTTTTCTAAGTTTTAAGTAATATATTATCTAATTGTAAGAGGTAAATGAAGGCTCCATGTTGCAGGGAAGTTTTTCTTTTTTAAAAAAAAATTAATTTATTTTTGTTGTTTAGGTGTTTTGCCTGCAAGTATTTCTGTGCACCATGTGCATCCATGGTGAGCACAGAAGCTATTGGCATTACCCAGGATGGTGAGCCCAGGTGGGTGCTGGGAAATAAACTCAGGTACTCTGGAAGAGCAGCCAGTGCTCTGTAGCTTTGGAGCCTGTCCTGGAACTAGCTCTTGTAGACCAGGCTGGTCTCGAACTCACAGAGATCCACCTGCCTCTGTGTCCCAAGTGCTAGGATTAAAGGCGTGCGCCACCACCGCCCGGCTTCAGCCCCAAAGTTTTTCAGTAATTGAGTGATGTGTGATAACAGGAGAGAAGCATCTTGGGTTATAATTTAGAGTCATACATGTTTTCTAAACGTATTTGATGAGAGTGGGTAGGGAGATGATTCATCCGGAAAAAGTGGTAGCTGACCCACATTTGGTCCTTAGAAGTCTCGTGGACAGCTGAATTTAGTGATGCTCATCTGTAATTGCAGCTCGCCTATATTGAGGGGGCAGGTGAGGACAGGGTAGCTCGAGGAGCTCAGGGACTAGTGTAACAAGACTATGCTGCAGCAAGGTGCAATCAAGAACCAACTCCTGAAAGCTGTCCTCTGAGCGCCACATGCGTTCACGGTGTGAACTTGCGCTCTCTCGCTCTCGTACACACAAGACTGGTGCTGGCTTGGTGACTAATGCTCATAATCCAAATACTTGGGAAGTGGAGACAGGAGGTTCAGAAATTCAAGGCTGTCCTTGGCTACGTTGGTAGTTACAGGCTATCCTGGGTTTTATGAGACCATGTCTCAAACATTACTACCCCAGCCTGCTAAAAACTTGGTTTGGCTGAAATGTTTAGCAAAGGTAGAGATTAGCAGTTATGCACCAATCTTCTGCCAGTTCCAGAAGGAGGTGGAGGTATAGATTGGGGCTCTGACAGCTGTAGTTTTTACAAGCACTCTAGGTTGTAAGTTCAGGCAAGTCTAGACAGTCTAATGGAAAAGGGGAATACTTTACTACTACCTTGTAGAATGTGGGGTAAAGCTTTCAAGAGACCTGCAACTTAGAGCTCTCTGGCTTTTGAAAATAGAGAGAAGTAAGGACTATAGTTAGAATGCTAGCACCCATGGTGATACTAAAAACATCTTGTGAGGCTGGAGAGGGTACTCAGTGGTTAAGAGCACTTGCTGTTCTTCCAGAGGACTGTGGTGATTCACAGCCTTCTGAAACTCCAATTCCAGGGCATTAGAAACCCTCTCTGGCCTCCATGGGCACTGCATACACATGGTGCACAGATATACACATAGGCAAAACACACACACACACACACACACACGAGATCTTGGCAGTTTTCTGTAAAAATTAAAGATGTACAAACACTGTCTCTAAGCAGAGTGTGTTGCTTGCTCACCTGGCTGTCTTTAAACTTTGGTGGAAATAAAACTAAAGAAAAAAAAACTTTGAGGCAGGCAGATCTCTGTGAGTTCGAGGCCAGCCTGGTCTACAAGAGCTAGTTCCAGTAAAGCTTCAAAGCTACAGAAAAACCCTGTCTTGAAAAAACAAAACAAACAAACAAAAAACAAAAAAAATTTTTTAAAGTCCCCCCCACACATGGGACTGGAGAGGTGACTCAGCCCTTAAAAGCACTTATTACTCTCACAGAGGACCTGGATTGGGTTCCCAACAGCAACTTGGTAACTAGTTTCAAGAGATCTGATGCCCTTTTCTCTCCTTGTGGGCACTGTACGCATATATGAATACATACAGGCAAAAAACAATATAAAAACATTTGCAACTGGGAACAGACCAGCCTGGGTGGATTGGTAATTGGAACTTGGTATAGTCAGTAATAATGGTACATGCACGTACCTGCAGGCAAAACACTCATATATAAAAATCTTAAATGATATTTTTAATGTCATTACTTTTAGTATTAGTATTTGTATATGTAAGTAAGTGGTAGGCCCTAGACTAAAGGTTTTACGTGGTGGACTTAGCGCTAATGAGGTGGGCTCTGATTTTAAAGGTGAGGGAATTGATTGCACAGGATTTGAACCAAAATTTGAGCCAAAGCCAAGTGCTTACACTCATTTTATTTTGGTTTCGTGAAAGGCTCTCATTCTGGTCCTCCAGCCTCAGCCTTCCAAGTGTTGGGATTACATGTGTGTGTCACCACACCTGGCTTTAAAATAGCCTACTTGAAGATTTGTACCCTTGGTTTTCTTTGTAAGAGACACCTGACTGAACTTATCTGTTCTTCTCTCTGGGCCTTATTTTTTTTTTCTTTTTCCTTTTCAAAACATTTAATGTTTATCATGTTTTGTGAGCTTGTATGTCTGCACCACATGCCTGGTACCCATAGAGGCCAGAAGAAGGCATTGGGTCCCTTGGAACTGTAGTGAGACAGGTGGTTTGTAACTACCGTGTGGACACCGGGAATCAAACCCAGGTCCTTTCTTACAAACTGTATATTCAGACCTTTGGCAAGGCACAAGAACTTTACCTTCACTTCTTAGTCTGCCCACTTTTCACTGTCATTATCCAAGTCACCCCTTCTCCCATAAGAATGCCTTCAATACCAGTGTCATTGTTTGACTCTTGGCCCTCTGTTTCCTGTTTGCCACAGACAGACACAATGGTCTTTTCAAAACAGAACCAAGACTAGCCTCTCTGTCTTGCTCCCATCTCAGGCCTCTGTTTCCCCTTTCCTCCTCACTCAAGTTTCTTGCTACTCTGTGTACCATCGCTGGTCTTCGGCATTTGCTGTCTTTTCTACCCGCTATGTGGATTGCACCCTGTCTTAGTTAGGGTTTCTGTTGCTGTGATGGAACACCTTGACCAAAGCCTGCTTTCTTATAGAACCCAGGACTACCAGCCCAGGGATGGCCCCACCCACAATGAACTGGACCCACCCCAATCAGTCACTAATTAAGAAATATGCCCTACAATCTTGACTGCCTTCTGCAGCACACAGTGTCTTCTAATCTCAGGCTGGCTCTACCCCACTGCTGCTGCCATTCTTGGTGTCATCTCATGGCATTGGCATCTCACCAGTAGCCTTTCCTGGGCTCCCTTCCGGGACCCCAGCCCCGCCACACAGTGCTAAGCCTCAGCTGCTATCCGTGACCCCTTCAGGTCTTCAAAATCAGTACTACCTGCTTGACTTCTAGACTCCCAACTTCGACTGCCAGCATGAGATACAACCTTGGATGTTTCTAGAACACAGCTTCTGTGTGCTGAACCTGAAGGAACCCTTTACAGAAGACTTCACCTCAACGATGCTGGTTTCTTCTTAATCACCCCTAATTTCTTAGCTCTAGATAACCAGCATCAACTGTCCCAATCACACAAAGGTTCCACCTCAGTGTTGCCTCTTGTGAATCATGGCTGACTAGAATGGCACCTCTTCAGCCCCAGCTGACTGGAATGACAGGATCTTAATTCAGAATAGCAAACAGCCCTAATAGAATCTTTAAACTCCCTTTTAAAACCCACAAGCCAGGCCTCATATTGTCTGTACTGCTTTAACAGTCTTATCTCCCAAGCTCCTACAGAACAGCTCATTGAGCTCTCAATACTCAATTTTTTTTGTTGTTTATTTGTTTGTTTTTTATTCTTTTTTAAAGCCCAAAGTTCCCAAAAGGTGGTCGGGTCTGTCATAGCAATACCCCACTGTACCAGCTTGTCTTAGTTAGGGTTTCTAACACCACAACCAAAGTATCTTTTTTTTTTTTTTTTTTGGTTTTTCGAGACAGGGTTTATCTGTGGCTTTGGAGCCTGTCCTGGAACTAGCTCTGTAGACCAGGCTGGTCTCGAACTCACAGAGATCCGCCTGCCTCTGCCTCCCAAGTGCTGGGATTAAAGGCGTGCGCCACCATTTGAGAGGAAAAGGGTTTCTTTTTATTTATTTATTTATTTATTTATTTATTTAACTTTATTATGTTCGTTGGTGTGAAGGTGTCAGATCTCGTGGAACTACATTTTCAGACAGTTGTGAGCTGCCATGTGGGTGCTGGGAATCGAACCCGGGTCCTCTGGAAGAGCAGTCAGTGCTCTTAACCACTGAGCCATCTCTCCAGCCCCGGAAAAGGGTTTCTTCAGCTTATGTTTCCATATAACAATTCATCATCAAAGGCAGGAACTCACACGGAACAGGAACCTGGAGGCAGGAACTGATACAGAGGCCATGGAGGAGTGCTGCTTGCTCCTCATGGCTTGCTCAGCCTACTTTTTTTTTTTTTTTTCTCAAGATAGGGTTGTTTCTCTTTGGCCCCTGTCCTGGAACTAGCTCTTGTAAACCAGGCTGGCCTCAAACTCACAGAGATCCACCTGCCTCTGCCTCCTGAGTGCTGGGGTTAAAGGTGTGCACCACTATTGCCTGGCTCAGCCTGCTTTAATATAGAGTCCAGGACCACCAGCCCAGAGGTGGCCCCACCCACAAAGGACTGCATCCTCCCCCATCAATCATTAATTAAGAAGTTGCCCTAGGTGCTGGCGAGATGGCTTTGCAGTGAAGAGCACTGGCTGCTGCTCTTCAATTCCCAGCACCCACACAACAGCTCACAACCATTTGAAACTAGTTCCAGGGAATCCAGTATCCTCTTCTAGACTCTGAGAGTATCAGATACAGACAAACATGCGGGCAAAATATCCATACATGTAACATAGAAATCTTTAAAAGTAAAAAAAAAAAGAAGAAGAAAAAAAGAAAAGCTGGGCATGGTGATGCAGACCTTTAATCCCAGCACTTGGGAGGTGGAGGCAGGCGGATCTCAGTGAGTTTGAAGACAGCCTTATCTGCAAAGCAAGTTCTAGGACAGCCAGCACTACATAAGAGATCCTGGTAGTTGTTGGTGGTGTTATTGTTGTTATTAAGGAATTGTGGGGGAAGAGGTGATGGCTCAGTGAGTTAGACAAGTGCTTACTGCCTGTCTTAGTCACTGTTTCATTGTTGTGAAGAGACACCATGACCAATTCAACATTTAGAAAAGGAATCATTTTCCTAGAGGTTTGTTTACAGTTTCAGTTAGTCATTATGGCTACGAAGAGACAGTAATGGTGCTGGAGCAGTAGCTGAGGGCTTTATATCCTAATCCTCAGGCAGCAGGCTTTGCAGGGGGGGAGGGAGAGGAGAGAGAGACAGAGAGGGAGAGAGAGACTGGACCTATCATGGGCTTTTGAAATCTCCAAGCCCATCCCCAGTGAATACACGAGTCTATGGGGGCCATTCTCCCTCAGAACCACCACACTGCTCAAGCATGAGGTCTGGACTTAGATTCCTCACACTTAAAAGATGAGCATGGCTGTGCCCAGGCTTGGAGCTGTAGTGTTGAAGGGAGAGCAGAGACAGAAAGGAGTACTGGGGCTTGCTGGCCGCCAGCCTCACTTTGAGAGATCCTGTGTCAAAGGGATAAGACAGGTGACAGAGTAGGGCACCAACATCCCTGTCTATGCACATCCAAGTCCCGCCCTCACCCACCGTGTCTTTGGTTTTTACCTATGCAAGTGAGGTGAAGGAGAACGTCCTTTCCTTCATGATGAGTAAATCCAGGAGCATTTTCTGATTCTTTAAAAAACCTTTTAAGTACTTCTCATTGCTGGGGAAGGAATGTTCAGAAAGCCTGGCGGTGCAACCAACACAGTTGTATGTGGTAATAGTTTAAGCTACTTGAAAAGTGGAGGCAAGTGGATCACTTGTACCTGGTACCCTTCACTCGTTGCTACAAAGAAGACTAGAAAATGAAGGCAATAGGTATCTAGAAAAGGAAGCAGATTTGTAAACATCTGGCCTGCTGTGACACAATAGAAAGGTCTGGGGGAGAAGCCAGTTGAAAGCGTGCTACCCCAGGCCAGGAAATCTGTTGAGAATAAATTCAGTTTTAGATGATTCAGAGTAGATGGTGGGGAAGCTGATTGCGAATCTAGACATCAGGGGCTCTGGAGGCACAGTTGAAGTAGTGAGTAGCCCTTTAAAGCTATGTGCCTGGGAGCCGTTCCAGGGAGAGAGTCTGGGTTGGGGGGGAAAAGTCTGTACCTGGGCATGGCTGCATATCAAAGTTAGAAAGCAAAAGAGAATCTGCAAAAAAGACTGACAAAGTCCCAGAAAGCTAGGAGGAGGATTCATGGTCCCAGAAGTCAGGAGATTCAGGGAGACAAAAAAGAAAAAGACAAACTTTTTTGCTGCTGCCAAGAAAGAGACCTGGTTCAGTGACATTGGGAGCGTGGAAGGTGCTGGTGACCTTGACTGAAGGTGATGTGATAGGAACAAAATGTGACGACGTGATTGACAGTGAAGGCAGGCAGCCCTTCAAAGGCTGTGATGGAAGAGAAGAAAGATGGGGTGGAAACTGGAGAGAGACGTGGTGCACATCTCAGGAATTACAGTATTTATGTCATGAGAGACAAGCTGCGGGGGAAGCTGGGTGCATACTCAGTGTGTGTATCCAGAGGTGGTGGACAAGTGGTTATGGGTTGTGTCATCCTCACCCTCCCAGACCTTTGAGTTAGGAACAGTAGAGCAGTGTCTAGAGCCCTCCCCCTCCCTTTTTGTTTTGGTTTGGTTTTGTGTTTTGAGATATTCTCTTGCTATGTTGCCCAGACTAGTCCTGAACTCTCAATCCTCCTGCATCAGTCTCCCAGCACAGTCCACTAATTCCACTTGAAAAGCAGGGCTGTAGGCTCCTGTTCTCAGATGGGGCAGTGCCCAGTCCTGTTAACAGCTGTCCACAGGCTGAGACGCCCCATTCTTCACATAGAGGAGGAGCCAGGTCCGGCACAGAAGCCACAGCGGCACCACGTGGGGAGGGTGTTTACAAGTTAAGTTGTTTGAGAAAAACAAATCAAAGTACTGAAACCTGATAATGTTTATAGGAATTAATTACTAAATACCATAAGGTAAACAATATGTACAAAAGTTATAAATGCATTTCTGTTTTTCACAAAAAAAATCAATTTGGATGTTTATAATAATGAAAGTTACTACTTTTATATTATAAAGTGCTTCAAAGAAGAAAGAAACATTTACTGGCAAGGATATAGTTTCTCTATTTAGATTTCAGATCAGTATTTTGGAAACTGAAGCATGGTATGATGGTGCATACCTTTAATCCTACAACCCAGGAGGCAGAGGCCAGAGTATCTCTGCAAGTTCAAAACTATGCTAGCCTAAATAGTGAGTTCTAGGCTAGTCAGGGCTACATACTGAGACCTTGCCTCCAAACAAAAAAAAAAAACACCTGTATATGTGAGTGCTTACACATGATGTATGTGCATCATATAAGTACCTGGTGCCCAAACAGGCATTTCAGAAACTAGGGTGTTACCTAAATTGAAACTCAAAGCATTGGAGGTTTGCTCTTTGATGAGCAAATTCTAGCGGCTAACCAGACACAGTGCTCTGCGTCCCAGTGCAGTCATTTACTACCACTGGCATGTATCTGATTTCCCCAGGGGAAGTGGGCTTCTCAGATCACGCCTCTTAGAGTAGGTAAGTGGTCCTTTACGTCTGCTCACTCTCTCACTGGGTAGAGTAGCCACAAAAGACAGTTAAAACATTGCACACCAGAGTCACCATGGTAGTGCACAAACATAATCCCAGTGCTAGTGAGCAGCACAGGAAAGGGGAACATTCAAGGCCAGTCTGAGCTACATGGTGAGACCGTGTCTCAAAACAACAATTCACTGGAGGAGAAGGGAAGGAGGGAGAAAAAGAAAGAAAACATTCAAACTGGTAGAGCCAGTGAGACTAGCTCAGTGTAGTATGTTGGTGGCCACTCCTCCCAATTCGTCCTTCAGTATAAATATTTGAAGCATTGAGTTTTTCAGCTTCTGGCATATAGGTAGGTTCAAGGGACACGGGTCCTTGTATACGGATCTGTGTGCAGCTCTTGGTTCGTGTGCAGAAACACCTGCAGAAAAGCTAGGCTTTGAGACCTTGTTTCCCTGCTTGTTAAGATCTCACATTAATGATGAAAAAATTTTATTGTATAGTAGTTTCAAACTTAGACAAGTTGTTAAAAATAGTGGCTAGAAATCCCAGATATGCTTACTCAGACTCTGTAAACTTCATGTTGTTTGTATTCTCTTTTCCTGTATGGATCCTTAGGGCATTTCTTTAAGTGTGGTGTGGTGGTTAAAGCCATGAAGCTCACATTAATACAATATTGTAGAATCTCCAGATTGTATTAATGTTGCCAAGCTAGGCTTAGTAACCACACCTATAATCCCAGCACTCAGGAAATGGAGGCAGGAGGACAAGGAGTTCAGGGTTATCCTCAGCTACATAGTAAGCTTAAGGTCACTACCTTGGCTGCAGGGGGAATTGCCGGTTAGTGGGGCAGGGAGAGATGGCTCAGTAGTGAAGAGTGTATAATGCTGCTCTGAGAGACGACCCACATTCAGTTCCCAGCACCTGTTGGGCCACTCCAGCCTCTCCAGTTGGATCTGACTTCTTCCCCTGGCCTCCACAGGCACCTGTCCTCACGTAGAGACACATGCACAGAGCTAAAAAATAATTTACATTTTTAAAGTTGCCAACTGATTCATCAGTTTTATTTTATTTTTGCAATGTTTCTTAGAGGCTTCCCATCTGTGAGCTTTTAGCAGGCAGTGCGCACTTTTATTGGCTCATCTACAGTGCATTCTCCATCAGCTGGACAGTGTGCCTTTTGTGGAGTCACTCTTAAGTATCAGGCACCAGAATAGCCCACATTCTCTTCAAGGAAAGTCAGTAGGTCAAATAAGTCAATTCTGTTTCTAAATAGAATCAAAAATTTGATGTTTAATAATTGGTTTTTCTTGGTTGTAGCCCCTGCCACTCTGAATACACCCCCATGTACCATTTCCTGGGGTCCTTACGGAAGCTGCCTCTTCACACCTTTAACACAGGTAAGGAGCAAGTGAAACTGTTGCTGCCTCACCATCTGTTCATGCAACTGGAAGCTGAGAAAGCATAGGGTTGTTAGAATTAAATACCTTTGACGCACGCCTATAAATCCTGTCACCGGGCGTGCCAGCACTGGAGCCTCCGCAACTATTTCATTGTCTGAGTGGCACTCTTGTGTGACTGCATCCTTGTTCGAGATTTGTGTCTAGCTTTTTCTGCCACAGAAAGCCCTGTAGTAATACCTTTGTCACTTCCAGGATAACTGTGAAGAGGTAGAGGGTCTCTGTAAGCTTGGCATGGTGGTGCATGCCTATAATGCCAGCTGTCAGTAGATGGAGACAGAAAGATAATAGGTTTGGAAACAGCTGGAGCTATGGTGAGACTCTGTAGAAAGTTTATGTATTTGCACTTTAGTATTGAGGCCAAATTACTCCTCAGAGAGTCTGTTCCAGTTGAGACCCACAAGTAGAAAGTGCTGTGGTGAAGACTTGGTGGTCTGGTAAGAGAAGATTGTGTTGTCTTTATTACCTACATATCCTTTTGTTTACTGTGTTGAATGCTGTTTTTAATGACCCGATACCTTTCCCGGGAATAAGATGAGGTGGCTGACGAGAACGACAGAAAGCCTGCTCAAACATGGTAGTTAATGAGAACACGTGTGGCTCTTACTGGTTAGTAGTTGCATGCTGGACCACGCAGGGACAGCCTCAGCAATGAACCTGTAGTCTTCATTTCATTCTGCAGAGGAGCAACCTCTCTGCTCATGGAGCCATAATTCAAAGGAGAGATGACCGTTTCTGTTTCCCAGCCTCCTTTGAAAGAGCAAGAGAGACACTGAAGACATCCTCAGTGCTTAGGAGCATGAGCTTGCCGAGGACCTGGGGTCAGTTCCCAGTGCCCATGTTTGGGCAGTTTACAGCTGATACAGTCTATAGGTCCTGATCAGGTTGATTCTCTCTGTCAGTTAAAGAATTAAAAGGAAGGAAGGATTTTGAGCAAAACAGGTAGCAGCAGAGAAATCTTAAGCACTGTTGACAGAATCAACAGCAGTTAAGGGAATGGGTTCACTCTGGGTGAGGAGACACAGGCATGTAGCAGAGAAAAAGATGCTCCTCAAAGAAAAGGGAAACTGGAGAGCCGAAAAGGCCAGTCTCTTCTCAAGGGCAGGGCCTTTTAAGTCTCTGAACTGCTTCACGCCTAAAAAGAATTGATGGTGAAGAAGCAGAGTGCCTCAGAGCAGGATTGATCCAAGGGGCTGTTATATAACCAATGGCCAAGATGTGGAACACAGGACAGCAGTTGTGATGTGTCTATCTGTGAAGCTTGTCATATGAGTGGGGTAGATCTGTAACATAAAAGCGACACTTTTGGTGGTATTATAGTTCCTGCTGAGAGCATAGTTAGGAAATAGCCGGGGCAGTTTTGCCCTTAGGACGAGAACAGGCAAGAAAGCCGCCCAAAGAGTCCCCAGCAGGCTCGATGATTTCTCTGCCACCATTGATTATCTACGGTAAGATAAACTGTGGAGGGGGCCGGCCATGGACTCCTTAAAGAGTTCAGGGAACCGTCCAGCCTATTTAAGTATGGAAGTCAGCCACCGAATTTCTGCTACTATAACCTCGTGGAAAACATTAAAAGACAAGCTAATGAGGGGAGTTCCTCAACATCGTAATTAACATAAGTTTCATTTGACAAAATGAGGCATAATTGTGTAGCTGGGGTCTATGCACCAGAACCTTTTTACCAGAATCGTGTAGAAACCCTCTTAGCAGTACCTTACCAGCAAGAGATGCCTCTGCCTGTGTGCCTTCTGTAGTGTCCTGTGGAGGGGACAATATGGGTCCAACCTGAGGAAAATCTAGGTTCCTCTGCTGAAGTCACAACTAATTTACATTTTAAAAGAGAAATATCTTTTTTTAAATAGCGTTATACAGCAATGTCCGTGGGGTCATGGTTTTGGTCCCCACCCCCCCTATAGGAATTCTCTTTGTAGCCCTGGCTGACCTGGAACTCACCCTGTAGATCAGGCTAGCCTTGAACTGAGGGGTACACTGGTCTCTGTCTCCTGAGTGCTGGTAAGAAAAGCTTGTACCACCACTGCTCAGCTCATTTTGCTGTCTTGACTAATTCCCCAAACCTGTGGGTTTGACTACAGGGTATCTGGCTGGGACTAAAGGTATTTACACCTTTAGTCTCAGTACTTGGAACTTGGAGGCAGGAAGAACAGGAAATTCACAGCCAGGTGTACCTACATGTTGCCTTCTAGGCCAGTCTAGATTACAGTGAAACCCTGTCTTTTGTTTTTTTTTTTTTATTTTCAAGATAATGTTTCTTTGTGCAACAGCTCTGATTGCCCTGGAACTCGATTTGTGGACCAGGCTGGCCTCGAACTCACTGAGATCTGCCTGCCTCTGCCTTCTGAGTGCTGGGATTAAAGACTTTCGCTGAGACCGCCTGGCTGAGAGTGAATATGAGAAGACATAGCATCTCATATCACAGCTGAAAAGTGCTCTTCTAGGAACAGATAGTGTTATCAGGAAGAGAAATAGAATATCCAAATAATATCTAATGAGAAATAGATACCCAAATAATATCTCATAAGGTTAGCATAGTGCCTGTTCCTTTTAAACCTGGCTATACTTTTCTGCTGGGTGTTGAAGACTATGTAGGTGGCCAAATTTAGTTTTTATTTGTTTATTTTCATTTTTTGGTCAAGGCCAGTTGAAGATCTGCTCCTCCAGGGTTACTTGGGCTTAGGAGAGGCCTCAGTCTCCTTGAGTCTTTCTTTTGTGAGTTAATCTCCCTGTGAGGATAAGTCAAAGGCCTGACTTGACCATTGCTTCATTTGGGAGTGTGGAAGCATTTTTTGTCATCTTTGTTGACCCTCTTCTTTGCAGGGTTGGCACTGGTCAGAGTCCACTCCTCCCTCAACAAGAGAACAAATGATTTTTTCACAGTTATAGTACAGGATATTTTGAGAGATGCCCCACGGTTTCCTGGGATTTAGCTGACCTTGGAGGTCAAGGAGGAATATAGTCTCCCTTTTAGTTCCTCTGACCACATCAGTATATACTTCCAAATATGGTTATTGAACATCCAGAGATTTGTTTTGTTTTGTTTTGTTTCTCAGGACGGGGTTTCTCTGTGTAGTCCTGACTGTCCTGGAACTCATTTTGTAGTCCAGGCTGGCCTTGAACTCAGAGATCCGCCTGCCTCTGCCTCCCAAGTGCTGGCTTAGTTTGGTATTTTTAACAATGTGTAATATTTAGGTGAAGCCTGAATGGAAATTAAGCCCTTTAAAAATAAACCTTGATTAGACATACCTAAGTTTACTACATCTAGAATCTGTGGGTCCATCCTGTAATATTTAGCAATATCTGGGTGATCTGCACGTAAAAGAAAATTTGGACATAGAAAGTTTTAGGGGAATTTTCCTCTTGTTTATGGAGTAGTTCTAATTGAAGGATGGCATTATAATTAAGAGTTGCCCCTAGAAGCCACTTTTAGTTTTTCTTAGAGGGTTGAGAGAAAGTCTAAAGCTTTCTTTTAAGCAACTGAGGGTCTAACCTGCTCCAGTTGTCCAGGAGACAGGTGGGAAAGAAACTTGAAGGAATCTTGGAGGATTTCGTTCCCATATGTAAAGTGAAAACGAAATTGTGAGAGGTGGGTGGAGGTTAGGTTCCCCTAATCCTCCTCAAGTCTCTCAGACCAGCATCCAGAGAAGGCAATTATCTTGCCAATTGCAGGGTGGTCAATGTGACCTGCACACCCAAGGCTGGTTCCCAGTGTGGGACTAAGTTGCACTTATCCATGCCTGCAGTTCCACATATACCCTAAGCACCATTATTGGTTTTAGTTTCCTTCAAACCTCCTCCATAGGACAGCTCAAAGAAAGTCCTGATTCTGAGACAAACACTGGCCTCACCCTAAAGACAAAGGGAGGTGGAGAGCAGGCTAGTTCCCCCCCTAACCTTATCTGTTGGACAGTCAAGGTTAAGACAACACGGCTTTCTGAGAGACAGAGCTTTTGGGTTTTTATTTGTTTTCCTGGGATCTAAATAATGACCTGTTTTGTGATGTAAGCTGACCTCTAGCTCCTGCAAAGGGGAGTAGGACCCTAGTGAATCTGAAGGGGATCACTTGTTCTGTCTTAGGGTCTGCCTAATCTCATGTCCATTTTTCTTTTGAGCTTTAAATTTTTCTTGTTATTTTTAAATCTAGATAGAAAGCATGATAAACACCTGTGATCTGTCTGTCTACCTATCATCAGTCTGTCTGTCTGTCTATCTATCCATCCATCCATCCATCTATCCAAATATAAGTGTTCACAACAGAACCACCAAACAGGGCTGGAGAGATGGCTCAGTGGTTAAGAGCATTGCCTGCTCTTCCAAAGGTTCTGAGTTCAGCCGGGTGGTGGTGGAGCAGGCCTTTAATCCCAGCACTCGGGAGGCAGAGACAGGCGGATCTCTGTGAGTTCGAGGCCAGCCTGGTCTACAAGAGCTAGTTCCGGGACAGGCACCAAAGCTACAGAGAAAGCCTGTCTCAAAAAACCAAAAAAAAAAAAAAAACAAAAAAAAAAAAACAAAGGTTCTGAGTTCAATGCTCGGCAACCACATGGTGGCTCATTACCATCTGTAATGAGGTCTGGTGCCCTCTTCTGGCCTGCAGACATACACACAGACAGAATATTGTATAAATAAATAAATAAATATTTTAAAAAAAAAACCACCAAACAAGACCACTCCATGGGTAGAAAAGAAGTTTATTGGGGAACAGATTGCCCAGCTGTCTCACTGGATAGAGAACAGCAGCCCAGCCTGGGAGTGCAAGGGCCTTCACAGGGTTACTGAAGGCTTGGGATTTTTTTTTTCTTGTCTTGGGTAAAACAGGATACCCCAGCTGAGCCCACCAGAAGGGGCCTGTGCCTGATGTAGTCAGGTCGTTTTATGAGGTGAATGGCCTGTTAGGGAGGAATGAGAAAGCTGCACTTGTCTGATGAGCAAAGGTCCCCGAGTCACTGGGTTTTCTGAGAAATGCTGAGGGTTAGGTTTCTGTTTTCTCATGACTATCTGCCCCAGGTAAGCTTGGGTAGCCATTGCAGGGCACCAGCAACTATGCCAATATCTTAGGGGGCCCAATTTGTGTCCTCACCCTAAATTAGGAGGATTCTTACAATTCATCTTATGAAAATTGGGTTGAAGTCCCTGTAATTTAAAGGATGGTAAACATAGGACAAAAAATGTAAAAGAACTCAGAAAGTGGCCATATTAGATGGTTTCTTTTCTAAATCTCTGCTATTGTAACTGAAAGGCTTGATATTAAAACAGAGCAGAACATTTAGAAAAAAAATACATCTTAGAGGCCTGGTGTTGCCTCTTACGTCTAATAAAAAAAAGAGATACAGAAATAACCTGAGATTTTACTAGGAAAGGATTTGGTTTATGCCACGTGATTGCGTTAACAAGATGACAGTGAAATCACATGGCATTGGTCTTTATAATATTACCAGAGATAGCAGCCAACCACACAGTTGCTTCTATCTTGATGAAGCCATTGCTTTTTATTCAAGTTTAGCCTGGCTCCCTGATAAGATGAACCCCTTTCCCATCAGAGACAGGTCCCTGTGAGATCCACACATCTCACAGATTAAATGTGCATCTTTAAAGAGACAATTTAGTTAGTTAGCATGGGTATAAGAGGAAGTAGTACCATGGCCTCCTCAGCTGGGAAGTCCCCATTGGCAAAATAAAGAGGAAGGAATCCCATAGTCTAAACTCAGGGGAGCAGCGTAGCTCGGATCAGTTGGAGGTCTCTCAGATAACTTCTTTTTTTCTAGAGAGAGAGAGAATTTTCCCACCATCCAGTTTAAGTTCAAAAGAGTAGCGGGTCTGTCTCAGTCTCTAGGGGGCAGAAAACACAGGTGCTTTGAAAAAAAAAATCCAAAGGTTTGTCTGTTTTCACATAGTAACTATTTCCCTAAAAATGTCCTCCATTCAGGCATTGGGATCAATGACCAGGCGAAGGCAGCATTGCTATGGAGCGAGACCCTAAGTTAGTAGTATAGTTGTAGTGCCTTTTCTCAGGTGCTAGTCACCAAACTGTTTGTTTCCTAGGGTACACACTCGCTCCCTTGTAAAAGAGAAGAAAATAAATTCCCAGTCCCATTTCAGGACAGGGGAAGGTACCAGGCTCAACTTCCATCTTTTCTTGGGTCAGCCTGATTTCTAACCTTGATGAGTCTGTTCCTCAGAAGACATCCTGGACAAGCCCCAAAATGATACAGTCTTGCTCAAGTTCTTTTCCTCTGCTGGTTAAAGAGTTACAAGGCAGGAAAAATCTCAGTCATAACCAGTAGCATCTGAGAAATCTCAGACACTGCAGACAGAGTTAGCAGTTGCAGAAAGGAGTTTCCTGGGGGTGAGGAGACGCATGCAGTGGACACACAGAAGGTGACGCTCTGTGAAGTGGGGAGGCTCAGGAAGCCAAAACATTCAGTCTCTTTCGAGGGATGGCTTTTTTAAGTCTCTGAAAAGTTTTTTTGCCCCTAATTTAGGGTTGATCCCTTTGAAGAAGGCTGGTTGGTGTTGTGTGATGTTTTACTCTTTGGACTCTTTGAGGGAGCCCACCACCCAGTTGCCAAAAAAAATCACATATGGAGGCTTATTCTTAGTTATGAATGCCTGGCCTTAGCTTGGCTTATTTCTGGCCAGCTTGTCTTATCTTAAATTATCTTGCCACATGGTTGCTTCTATCTTGATGAAGCCATTGCTTTCTCTATTTCTTTACAACTACATTCCTCCTTACTCCATGGCTGGCTGGGTGACTGACCCCTGATGTCCGTTCCTTGTTCGCTTTCCTCATTCCCTCCTTTTCAGTTTTCCTTCTATTTATACTCTCTGCCTGCCAGCCCTGCCTGTCCCTGTTCCTGTCTCGCCATTAGCCGGTCATCTCTTTATTAGGACCAGGTGTTTTAGATAAGCAAAGAATCACGTCTTCACAGTTAATCAAATGTAGCATAAACAAAAGTCACACATGTGAAAATTATATTCTCCAACAGATTGGCCCAGAACTGTTCTATGTCTTGAGCCGGCCTTGAACTTGTTGAGCTAGTCCATCAGTAGGGGGGGCTGCTGGAGGGAGACAAAATGCCTACAAGGCCTTTGTTTTAAGCTGCCAGCTTTATGTCTCAAGTCAAGAGAGTGAGGAAGAACCTGGCCATCTTGAAAATTTGCCACCTTTATTACCAAGTCATGGCCCCTCTCCCTGTCTGTCTGCCTACCTAGGAGTCTATCTGTCTAACTCCTAGTCATTCAAAACCACTTGTAACTCCAGCATCAGGGGATCTGATATCTTCTTCTGGCTATCACCTGTACTCACATGAACACAGATACACGTATAATACTGAATAAAAAAGGGGCTGGAGAGATGGCTCAGAGGTTAAGAGCACTAGCTGCTCTTCCAGAGGTACTGAGTTGAATTTCCAGCAACCACATGGTGGCTCACAGCCATCTGTACATCTAGTGCCCTCTTCTGTCATGCAGGTGTACATGTAACCAGAACACTGTGTACTTAATAAATAAATCTTTAAAAATAAAGAAAAAAGAAAAGAAAGAAAAGTCAAGAGAAAAACCTATAAATGACGCTGGGTATTCTAATCCCAATGAAGCAGGAAGCTTGAGGCCAGCCTGGGATATGCAGCAAGACCCCACTGCAGACTGGGTATCGTACTATGCAGTTCAGAAGGAGCAAAGCAAAGGGTGGATCTTTCTCTTGTTATGGGGAGTCCCTCAGAGATGAGCACTTAGACACAGTTCATAGCCAATTGAAAGTCTTCATTCCGGCTGAGGTATTTGGGACCCAAGTGTAGCCCCAAGTATTTAGAGTAAGGGGTTTTAAAGAGCAAAAACCACACCCTGGTATCTTGCTCAGCAGCTGCAAGGGGGTGGGGGTTGGGGACGACAAACAAACAGTTTAACAGAAGCTAAGTTAGTTAGGGCATCTTGACCTTGGGTTCTTAGAATAGAGTTGAGTAATTTTCCATGGGAGTCTCTATCAAGGAGATCAAATTCTTTTTTTTTTTTTTAAGGAACATTTTTTTATTTATTGGTAGTCATCAGAATTGATCCCAGGGTCCTCCAAACTGAGAGACTGTGATTTACCGGTGAGCGACATCTCCAGGCCAGAATAGTTTATATATGAAGGAAAACATAGAAGGACTCTGGAGCCATCAACTTCCAGCAGTACTTTGTCATCAAGAATCTGTGCAAGGAAAAGCAAAAGAAGGGGTAAAGAATAAGAAGGAAGTGGTTGTGCTGGTCAGGAATGGAAGATATCTAAATTCACTCACCTAACACCTTCCATCGTGATAAAATTTAAAGGGAGATCAAATTCTTGTTAAGCCTGAAATGGACTCAACAAGAATACCAGATGGTGCCGGGTAGTGGTGGCACATGCCTTTAATCCTAGCACTCAGGAGACAGAGGCAGGTGGATCTCTGTGAGTTTAAGGCCAACTTAGTCTACAAAATGAGTTACAGGACAGCTAGGACTGTTACATAGAGAAACCCTGTGTCAAAAAGTAAAAAAAATAAAAAAATAAAAAAAAAAAAACCAACAAGCTGGAGAGATGGCTCAGAGCACTGGCTGCTCTTCCAGAGGTCCTGAGTTCAATTCCCAGCAACCACATTGTGGCTCATAACCAGCTATAATGGGATCTTGTGCCCTTTTCTGGCCTGCAAGCATGTATGCAGGCAGAACACTGTATACATAATAAATAAATAAATCTTTAAAAAAAATACAAGATGGAGGAACTTTTGCACTGTCTTTCCCTGTCACATTCTGACAAGTCTTTCTTGATCAGAGCTTTATCTTTTCAGCTTCTAAGTTAGTGATGTTAGATTTCTGAGGCACTTAAAGAAACAGGAAGCAGGAAGAGACAGGAGACTGATCTTTCAGCAGATAGGACTATGTTTATTGGTGCACACATCAAGGGGCAGCCTCGCTCCTTAGTAGCTGCTTGAGGAGACTGCCAGAGAAAAGGTGGTTGTGACCCTTTATAGAGGTGGAAAAGTTTGCAGCACATAGCTCATGGTTCCTTCCTGCAGTCCCTACCTCCCAAAGTTGTTTGCCCAAGGCAAGACAGGCTGTCACAACAGAAACCTATCAACTACCAGGTTCATTAGGGATGATTAGATAGTGGACAAGATTTATGACATCTGTTTCCTTATTTAAAAAAGAACCAGTAAGGCAGTGAAATGGCTCAGTGGGTAAAGGCACTTACTACCAAATCTGATGGCCTGTTTGATTTTCAGGATCCACATGTACCTGTATAACACATTCGAGCGTGTACATACAAATACAGATTAAATAAATGTTTTAAAAAGAGCCAGTGTTAAGAATGTAGCTCAGTGCTGCAGCTCTAGCCAAGCATGTACAGGACCCTAGGTTCAGTCCCCAGTACCGCAGAAAAAGGAAAAGAATCAGCTTGTTGTGGTGACCATCACAGACATCCCCCACTCTTGAAAGTAGAGGCAGGAGCATCAGGCCAGTCTTTGGCACACAGTGGGTTTGAGGCTAGGCTAGGCTCCATGAGACCTGTCTTACAACAACCAAAACCAAATAACTAAAACCAACCACTAAAACAAGGTCTGTGGGGTACCTGCCTCCGTCCAGTCAGCCGCACAGATCTGTGCTTTGCTGTTAGGATTTTCAGTTGTGGCTTTCCCCCTTTTTTTCTTTTTCTTTATCGTGTATGTATTTAAGGCAGACAGCGTGATATTTTTGGTTTGTTTTTTGAGATAGAGTCTTGCTGTGGAGTCCATGCTGACCGTCAACACTACCCCTCTTTCTCCACCCTCCTGGGTGCTGCGCTTATAGGAGTGTCCCGTCAAGTTGGCCAGCAGTGTGGAGTGTTGATGCACTTATCTTGAGATGCATAGTAAAGTGACATAAACTACCTTATATCAGAAAATTACTGAAATTATTATCTCATGTAACTTCCTTATTGCTGTTATTGGTAAAGGCACTCAAACTCCACTCTCTTTGGGCAAGTTACTAATATGTGATATTTACAATAACCTTCATGTTATACATTAGGTCTTCTGACTTACTGTCCTTCAGAACCACAACTTTGTGTCATTTGGCCTCCACCTTCCCACTCTTACTTTAACCACCTGTAAAAACGGTTATTTTGCAGTGCTGGAGATCAAAACCCTTATCCATCTAGGCTCATGCTTTACCGTTGAGCTATTCTAGCCCCGTTACCTTCCTAGATTCCCTGTGTGAGTAAGATCATGGAGCATTTCTCTGTGTCTGGCTGGTGTTGCTTAGCGTCCTTCAGATCTAATTTTATTTTTTTCCAAGACAGGGTTTCTCTGTGTAGCTTTGGAGCCTGTCCTGGAACTTAGGCTGGGCTCAAACTCACAGAGATCCACCTGCTTCTGCCTCCTGAGTGCCAGGATTGAAGGCATGTGCCATCATGTCTGGCTCAGATTTAATATTCTTTTTGTTGTTGTTGTTAAAGATTTATTTATGTATATGAGTGCTCTGTTGACTTTGTGCCAGAAGAGGGCATCAGATCTCACTATAGATGGTTGTGAGCCACCATGTGGCTGCTGGGAATTGAACTCAGGTCCTCTGGAAGAGCAGTCAGTGCTCTTAACCTCTGAGCCATCTCTCCAGCCGCAGATATAATATCTATTTTTTTCTTCTTATCTGTCTGTCTGTCTATCTATCTATCTATCTATCTATCTATCTATCTTGGTTTTTTCCAAATAGGGTTTCTCTGTGTAAAAGCTCTGGCTGTCCTTGACTGTCCTGGAACTCATTTTGTAGGCCAGGCTGGCCTTGAACTCACAGAGATCTTCCTGCCTTTGCCTCCTGAGTGCTGGAATTAAAGGCATGAACTACCACTACCCAGCTAGTTTTAATATTCTTTTTTTTTAAAAAAAGATTTATTTATTTATTAATTATGTATACAGTGTTCTGTCTGTATGTATCCCTGCAGGCCCTGAAGAGGGCACCAGATCTTATTACAGATGGTTGTTAGCCACCATGTGGTTGCTAGGAAGTAAACTCAGGACCTCTAGAAGAACTGTCAGTTCTCTTAACCTCTGAGCCATCTCTCCAACCCAGATTTAATATACTTAACACAAGTGGATTTCCCTTTTTAAGAAAATCAGATGTATTTATTTTGTGTATGTAAATATTTTGTCTGCATGTGCATATGTGTACCATGTGAGTGTCTGGCGTGCACAGAAGAAGAGGGTGCCTTGACTCCTGGTCACTGGAGTAGCAGGTCATGAGCCATGATTTGGGTGCTGGGAACCAAACCTTAGTCCTGTGCAACAGCAACAAGTACTCTTAGCCACTGAACCACTTTCTAGCCCTTTCTTTTTCCTTTTTTTTAAAAAAAATATTTGTTTTAACTGGGCATGGTGGTGCATGTCTTTAATCCCAGCACTGGAAGGCAGAGGCAGGCAGATCTCTGTGAGCTTGAGGCCAGCCTGGTCTACAGAGTGAGTTCCAGGACAACTAAGGCTAGAAAGAGAAACCCTGGCCTGGCGGTGGTGGCACACGCCTTTAATCCCAGCACTCGGGAGGCAGAGGCAAGCGGATCTCTGTGAGTTCGAGACCAGCCTGGTCTACAGAGCTAGTTCCAGGACAGGCTCCAAAGCCACAGAGAAACCCTGTCTCGGAAAAAAACAAACAAACAAACAAAAAAAAAAAAAAAAGAGAGAAACCCTGTCTTGAAAAAATAAAAGGGTAAAAATAATTTGTTTTTATTATTTTTAGCCTTGTGTACTTGTGTGTTTTTTTTTAAGGCCATGGATTTTTTTATTAGTTAATTAATTATGTATACAATATTCTGTCTGTGTGTATGTCTGCAGGCCAGAAGAGGGCACCAGACCTCATTACAGATGGTTGTGAGCCACCATGTGGTTGCTGGGAATTGAACTCAGGACCTTTGGAAGAGCAGGCAATGCTCTTAACCACTGAGCCATCTCTCCAGCCCTACTTATGTGTTTTTGTGTGGGGGTATGTGCATATGAGTGTAGATGCCTTCAGAAGCCAAAGGTATTGGATCTCCTTGAAGCAGGCATTGCAGGTGGTTGTGTGCCACCTGACCTGGGTTCTGGGAACTGTGGCTGAGTGTTTTCTCTGTCCTACCAGCCAGCTCCCAAATAGTGACACAGAGACTTCTTATTAATTATAAAAGCTCGGCCTTTAGCTTATGTTTGTCTGACTAGCTCTTATAACTTAATTTAACCTGTTTCTAATCATCTACATTTTGCCTTGGGTTTTTTTTTTTACCTTTCTTTTATTCTGTATATCCTGCTATCTTGCTTCCATATCTGTCTTGCCCCTGGCATCCCCCATGCCTGAGATTCTTCCTCTTATTCTTCCTGCCTGCAAGTTTCACCTATACCTCCTCTCTTACTATTGGTTGTTTTCAGCTTTTTATTAGACCAATCAGGTGCCTTAGGCAGGCAGGGTAAAACAGCAACATATCTTTGCATAACTAAACAAATGCAGCCCATCTTCCCATAGTTAAATAAATATTCTGCTGTAACAGGGAACCAGATTGGGTCCTCTGGAAGACCTTAATTGCTGAGCCAACTCTCTAGGTTCTAGACTTTCCTCTTTGCAACTAAATGATATGCCATTCTAGATACATAAGATTTTAAACATGTCCATCTACTGAGATAACTCACTACCATACATAAACTTCACTTCTGTAAGTATACAATTCAGCAGAGTATTGTTTTGGAGAGAAAAGATCTCACTTTGTATTTTTGGCTGGCCTTGAACTCATAGAGATTCATGTGCCTCTGCCTCCAGAGTAGTAGCTGTTTGAGCAGTTTATAGTATTTTCACTGTTATATAAACATCATTTATCTCCTCAACAAAAAACACCTGTTACGCTGTTTTTGTTTTTTGAGCCAGGGTCTCTCTCTATATCCCTGGCTGTCCTGGACCTCACTATGTAGACCAGGCTGGCTTGGAATTCACAGAGATCCATCTGCTTCTGCCTCCCAAGTGTTGGGACCAAAGGCATCTTATGTGCCACCAAGCCCAGTAAACTTTTTTTAGTTTTTCAAGACAGGGTTTCTCTGTGTAACAGTCCTAGCTACCCTGGAACTAGCTCTGTAGACCAGACTAGCCTCTGCCTCTCATGCAGGCAGAACACTGTGCACATACATAAACTATCAAAACTACCTCTACCTCAACATCCCCTTCCCCCACCACCATACCATTTCCACCTTTGTGGGGGGGGGGGCGGGGGGGGGGCGGTTGAGACAGGTTTCTCTGTGTTACAGTCCTGACTGTCCTTGAGCTAACTTTTAGACCAGGCTGGCCTCAAATGCTCTAAGATTCACCTGTCTCTGCCTCCCACATGCAGCACCATTGCCTGGTCTTGTGTTCTTACTTTTTTTTTTTAATAAGTCTACATCTTTTTTTAAATTTTTTTTTAAAAATTTATTTATTAATTGTGTATACAGCATCTGCCTGCATCCCTGCAGGCCAAAAGAGGGCACCAGATCTCATTATAGATGGCTGTGAGCCACCATGTGGTTGCTGGGAATTGAACTCAGGACCTCTGGAAGAACAGTCAGTGCTCTTAACTATCTCTCAGCCCTTGTGTTCTTATTTTAAAACCACTTTGTGTTTCCAGTATGTGCATGGGCGAAGGGCTGTCTATGAGAGCTTCAGTAGTCACTCAGGAACTGCATCACCAAAGAACAAAAACTGACTCTCCCTCTCCCAGGAGCCATCAGTTACCTACCTCAGGTAGGGGTGGGATTTTGTCCCTTCTGAAGACAAAATTCGGTTGGGGTTTTGGCCGGCTTGCTCTCACAGGTTCGTGCACGCAGCCCCATCTGTTGTGAGACTGTGTGTTAGCCCTGCCGTGTCTAGAACACAGTTCTGCTGCAGTCGCCCACTCCTGCTGGCTCCTGCATTCTTTCTGCCTTCTCTTCCCCAGGGATCCCTGAGCCTCGCAAGGAAAGGGTGTGATACAGAGGTCTCATTTAGCATAAGCATCCCACAATCTCTTCATTTTCTTCATGTTCACTAGTTGTAGGTCTTTGTATTTATTGCTATCAACTGCAAAAATCAGCTTCTTTGATGAGGGTTGAGAGGTGCACTAATAATCTATGAGTATAAAAATAAGTACTTAAGGGCAGTTTAATACCTGTCCGTCCAGCAGAATCATAGATGTTCCCCTACAGTCTGTGAGCCATCCAGCTTGAGTTTACAGCGCAGTTAACAGTGCCAGTTTGTCTTGTGAGCAGCCTCACAGCCAACCAGAAAATAGTTAGTTACTCGTTTAACATTCATGTCACAACGTGTGCCACTATCATAGTTTACAGAGCTCAGAGGTGCTTCAGAATATTGATTACTTTTCTCCCCTGGTTGCATGCATAGGATCTTCCAACACTGTAAAAGCTACTCAGTAGGGTTGAAACTTCCAGGTCAATACTAGCTTTATTTCTTCATGTTCTGTGACTCTTGTGTGATGTCTTTTTTGGTTTTTTTTTTTTTGTCTTTTTTTTTTTTTGATAGGCTCTCATTGTGTACCCCTGGCCGGTCTGGAACTCACCATATAGACTAGGCTTTTTTCAAATTCACAGAGCTCTGCCTGCCCCAGGTGTGTGCCACTGTGCCCAGCCAGCAGACATTAACATCAAGTTCCAGAGGATAACCCAGAACAATGTAATGTTTGGGGGGTCACAAAAGTACCCCATACTTATCAGTGGGCTTTTATTTAATAACCCATGTTACCTGGGAAAGGTATCACGTTGTGTGTGTGTCCTATTGTGCCCCTACCCCCAATTATTTAACCTTTTGAGATAGGGTCTTAAAAGCTCAGGCTGGCCTTGAATTTATGATCTTTCTGCATCAGTTTCTGGAATGCTAGCATTGTAGGGTTCATTACCAACCTGACACTTGTTTATTAATTTATCAGTTGATGATCATTTGGATTGTTCTGTTTCCTGGTTGTAAACTGTGCTGCTGTTGACCGACCATTCAGGGGTTGTAGCCTGAGGGCCTGCTTGTTGGGGTTTCTGTCCTGCCCAGTTCCCACAGCTTGTAAATCCCAAAGAAATCACGCAGAGGTCTGCATAAGTTATAAACTGATTGGCCCATTAGCTCAGGCTTCTTATTAGCCATTATAACTTTTTTTTTTTTTTTGGTGTGTGGGTGTGTGTGTGAGAGAGAGATCCTCCGTGTGCCATCACACTTGGCCTGAGCTTTGCATTTTGTGTTAGTGTGATTGTTTTTTTTTTAATTATTTATTTATTATATATACAATATTCTGTCTGTGTGTATGTCTGCAGGCCAGAAGAGGGCACCAAACCTCAATACAGATGGTTGTGAGCCACCATGTGGTTGCCGGGAATTGAACTCAGGACCTTTGGAAGAGCAGGCAGTGCTCTTAACCACTGAGCCATCTCTCCAGCCCCCTAGCCATTATAACTTATATTAGCCCCTTATTCTTGTCTATGCTAGCCACATGGCTCGGTACCTTATTCAGCGGGGCAGGTCACGTCTTCCTTCTTTGGTGTCTGGACAGGACTGGGGAGGAATGGGCTTCCTCCTTCCCAGAATTCTCCTGTTCTCGTTGACCCGCCTCTACTCTACTTCCTGTCTGGTTGTCCCACCTATACTTTCTGCCTGTCTATTGGCCAATCAGCATTTATTTAAAACATAATTCACAGAATACAGAATTGTCCCACACCAAGGGGTAAGGTTTTTTCTTTTCTTCTTCCTTTTATTTTATTTTACTTTACTTACTTTTTAAAAAAAATTTATTTCCACTAGGGAGTGGTGGCTCACACCTTTAATCCCAGCATTCGGGGGGCAGAGACAGGTGGATCTCTGTGAGTTCGAGGCCAGGCTGGTTCTACAAAGTGAGTTTCAGGACAGGCTCCAAAGCTACAGAGAAACCCTGTCTCGGAAAAAAAAAAAAGATTTATTTCCATTTTATATGCATTGATGTCTCCCTGCATATGTGTCTGTGTGTCTGAATGAGGGTGTCTGATCCCTTGTAACTAGAGTTACAAGCAGTTGTGAGCTGCCATATAGGTGCTGGGTCTTGAACCCAGGTCCTCTGGAAGAGCAGCCAGTGCTCTCAACAGCTGAGCCATCTCTCCAGCCCTAAGGATAAGTTTAAGTCACCTAAGTTTTAGTGCCTTCAGACATATTACCTGTTGGGGCCTGTGGTGACTGGCTGGTTTTGGTTTTTGATTATTGTGAAGATCAAGTCTCAGAGTTTGTGTAACATTTTGAGGAATTGCCAAGCTTCAATGTAGGTACCCCATTTTTACATTCAGACTTCCAATTTCTTTGCCCTTTCTGACACTTAACCTTTATAATTTACCATATTGATAGGTGTGAGGTGTATCTCACTGTGGTTTTGATTTATATTTCCTTGACCAATAGTGATAGCACCTTGATCTGTTAAGGCTGTAACAAATGCCAAAAACTGTGACTGTAGAAGGTAGACACCTGCGTGCCGTGAGGGAGCATCCACTGCAGGCCTCTTGCCTAGCTTTCAGGGGCGGCTTCTGGCTTTTCTTGCTTAGAGATGGGTCCCTGATCTCCACACTATTCTCCCTGTGTGCATGTGTGTACCGTTGCCGCAGTTCATCAGGCTTCCAGTCCTGTTGAATTTAGAACCACCCTGACAACCCACTTTGCTTGCAAACTCTGTAAAGACCCTGTCTCCCCGTAAGGACTGAGGTTAGAGCTTTAGCACAGGATTTTTGGGGAGTCTCAGTTCAATCCATAACAAATGAACACATCTTTTCATGTGTTTATTGGTCCATTTGTTTGTGACCAAATTTTAATTCTTTGTTTATTTTTATTGTGACAGGGTCTTACTATGTAGCGTGCCATCCTGCCTCACCTTTCTAAGTACGAGGACCTGTAGTCAATATGCCTAGCTGGTTTAATTGTTGTTAGGTTTTCTCTCTCGACGAGGCTGGCCTTGCACTCATAGAGATCTGCTTGCTTCTGTCTACTGAGTGCTAGAATTAAAGTTGTACACCACCATGACCCTGCTGAGTTTAAATCTTTTATGTTTTTTTTTTTTTTGGTTTTTTTTTTTTTTTTGGTTTTTTCGAGACAGGGTTTCTCTGTGGTTTTGGAGCCTGTCCTGGAACTAGCTCTTGTAGACCAGGCTGGTCTCGAACTCACAGAGATCCGCCTGCCTCTGCCTCCCGAGTGCTGGGATTAAAGGCGTGCGCCACCACCGCCCGGCTTAAATCTTTTATGTTTTTAGTTTTTTTTTTTAATTTTATGTGTCTACATGTTTGCCTGCATATATGCATGTGCACTGTATGTGATCCTGGTCTCCATGGAGGCCACAAGAGGGCATCGGATCGGAACCGGAGTTAGAGATGGTTGTGAGCCACATGTGCGTGCTGGGAACTGAACCTCGGCCTTCTTCAAGAAGAGTTAGTGCATTAGCCACTGAGCCACCTCTCCAACCTCCCCCTCTTTAAATTTAGTTTAATTTTATTTTATTGGTGTTTTACTTTATGTATGTCTGTGTGAGGATGTTGCATCCTGGAGTTACAGACAGTTGTGAACTGCTGTGTGGGTGTTGGGAATTGGACCCGGGTGCTCTCGAAGAGCAGTCAGTGCTCTTAACCACTGAGCCATCTCTCCAGGCCTTCTCCAGGTCCTTTTAAAGTATTTTCAGGTGGATTGTTAGTCAGTGTGTCTGTGAGTGTGGTACTGGGAATTGACTCCAAGGCCTCGCACAACCTAGGAGAGCACTGTACTACTGACAGCTGTCACTCACCTTGGGCTGTCTGTCTTTGTTATTGAATTGTCTGGAGCGTACAATTTATACATTTTAGAATTGTACATCATCTCATCTAACTTCCAAGAGAAGAGCCCAGGGTGAGAACTGGTACCTGGAAATTGGTAGACAGCTGTGTCTACTTTGATTAGTTTCTGAATCGCTTTGAGATTGTCTTTCTCTCTGTTCCTCCTATCTTCATTTATTTGTGAGTTCGTTTTGTTTTGGTTTTGATTTTGTGTGACATGGTCTCACTGTGTAGCTCTGATTGGCCTAGAATTGAATATGTCTTCCAGGCTGACCTTGAATTCACCGAGATTTACCTGCCTCTGCCTAGGCAGTGCTGAGATTAAAGATGTGGGCCACCACACCTGACCTTCCTTTATTTTTTAAAATGGTGCCAAGGGTGGACCATAGGGTTTTGTACATGCTAGGCAGGTTCTCTCTCACTTGGCTAGATCACTAGGCCTGTTTTAACCTTTTGTTTTGAGATAGGGGAGTTACCCAGCCTGGCCTCAGGAGTAGCTGGGATCATAGTGAAGCCCAACTTGGCTTGGAGTTTTTGTTTTCTGTCCATGACCAGTTCCATAGCCAAGATGCCTATCCTCCACTGAGTGGCGGATTGGAGAAGGGCCTCAGGATCTGTGCCTTGGCACCTGTCCAGCCCACTCCCCTTCACTGAGGATTTCTTTCTGACTCTTGTGGAAGCGGGATTGCATTCTTTGTTTTTAATTCTGTCTCCCAGGCTCAGAATCTCCTTGGTTTTTGTTGTTACAGGTGCCAGAAAAATACATACTGCTCCTCTCCGATCCTTGTTCCTGTTGCGCCCTGTGCCCATCCTGTTGGCAACAGGTGGTGGGTATGTGGGGTACCGGCAGTATGAGAAGTACAGGGATCAGAAACTTGAGAAGCTGGGATTGGAGATTCCGCCCAAACTTGCTAGTCACTGGGAGGTAGGAATGAGTGGGCGTGACCTGCTCTCATCTCAGACAGCTGTCATTTTCTAAATTGCCCCACTGAAATTGTTTGAACAAATCACATCTGCTTTCCTGGGGCTCATGTCTCTGGTGGCTTTTGAACTATCATGGGAGTCACACCTTTGATGTCCTATCAAGCTTGTCTTCTCTTCAAAGACCTGCTACTGGTTTCCCCATGCACCTGAGTAGAAAGTGCTTGCTGTTGAGATTATTTCTTGCACTGGTATTGCCACCAGCCATCTTGGCTCTTGTTTTGGGCTGAGGAGGTGGCTTGTTAGCTTCTGTGATATGGATTCATTCTCACCAGGAACCAGACTGTTGTAATCAAATCTCTCTTTATTATTATTATTATTATTATTATTATTATTATTATTATTATTATTATCATTGCTCAGAATGCTCCACACCAGTTTTCACATGGTAGGGACAGGGCAGCTACACGATTCCTGAACCATGCATCTTGCGTATTGGAGTACCTTATCTACCTATGCTTCCTCTGGCCCAAGCCATTCAGTAACTGTTGAAATGTGATGTAAAGATGTAATTTTACAGCCTGGGAATTGGCTCATCAAGTAAGAGCAGCTGCTGTACAAGCTTGAGGATCTGAGTTCAGGTCCCCAGCCACAACTACAAGCTGGATGTGGTCATGTGACTTGCAACTTAACTTCACTGTTGTGGGAGGGGCAGAAACAGTAACATTGCTGGGGCTTGCTGCCTTTAACCTAGGTCGAGGTTCAGTGAGATGCCCTGCTGTAAGGGGAGCAGGGTAGAGGCTGATAGAGCAGGACACCTGACATCCACCTCTGGGCTCTGCTCCAGTAGCCGCACATACATGTCATGTGTTACACACTCATACGTTGTTGTAATAGGAGCGGCGGGGCTGCGTCCCCGGCACCCTGGCCGCCTGGCTAGCTTATACCCCGAAATAACAACACACAAACTGTATTCTTTTAAACGCTGCCTGGCCCATTAGTTTCAGCCTCTTAACCCATTTCTAATAATCTATGTAGCACCACGAGGTGCGCTTACCAGGAAAGATTCAGCATGTCTGACCTGGTGGCTGGCCGCATCGCCGTCTGCCTCAGAGAGCAGAGCTATCACGTCTGCCTGGGAGAGGGGAGCATGGCGTCTCTGAGCTCACTTCCTCTTCCTCCCAGCATTCTGTTCTGTTTACTCCACCAACCTATGTTCTAACCAATAAAATGGGCCAAGGCAGTTTCTTTATTTTCTTAACCAATGACCTTCCTCCATCAATACGTACTTGCAAAACCCCATAAAACTGTCTTCATCCTAATTTAACAAAAGAAAGATGTGATTCGTCAAGGGACCAGTGAAGCGTAAATCTAATTAAACTATCAATAAAAAACAGGAGTCAGATACCAGGGTAAGAACCTGAAATACCAGTGAAGCAGTGAGAGCACACACCAGTGACTTCCTACCTCTTCTGTTCTTCCATCCAAAAAGGCCTAGATCCTCTTTCTGTCCTGCCTTGTCACTTCCTGTCTCATTTCTTTACAGACCTCCGACCACTATGGTTAACTAACTAGTAGCAGCCTCTGTCCACTGACTACAAGCAGGCTTTATTTGTTAACATAAAATATCATACATTTCCCACCTAAACTATCATTGCAAATGAAAGAGATTTTCCCAGTTGTGACTATTAGTTATTGCAGAGCTTTAAAGATAATGAATTCAGGGAGCTGGCACGTGGCTTCATAGGTAATAGTGGTTGCTGTGCAAGGACGAAGACCTGAGTACAGATTGCACCCACATAAAAACTGGTGGCTGCTGTTATATTGAGCTCCTAAGTCACCAGCACAGCCTGAGGGATAGGATGATATTGTTTTACTAAAAATGGCACTTTTTTGGCATTTCAGAAGATGAGCATGGGGGAGTAGTCAGTAGCTTTCCCCATGTAAATCGTTCCTGTTAACTAATACCTATTAATGTGCCAGCCGCCAGGCTTTGTTCTTCTTACATTCTAAGATTCTCTCCAGAAAAACATTTTTTCATCTTTCATATCAGACAGCATCTCGCTGCCGCGGACTGATCTAGAGCCTCTCAAGTGCTGGCTTACAGGCCTGAGCCAGTATGCCTGGCTCTGGAGTCAGACATCTGAAGACTGTGGTTATAATACCAGTGGTGGTTTGGATAAGAATGGTCCCCATATATTTGAATGCTTGGTCATCAGGGAGTGGAAGTACTTGAGAAGATTAGGAGGTGTGGCCTTGTTGGAGGAAGTGTGTCACTGGGGTGAGGGGTGGCGCTTTGAGGTTTCAAAAGTCTAAGCCAGGCCATGCCTTTGTCTTCCTGCTCCCTGTGAATCTGGGTGTAGAACTCTGAGCTACTTCTTCAGCTCCATGTCTGCCTGCTTGCTGTCATGATGATAATGGACTAAACCTCTGAAACTGTACACAAGCCCCAATTAAATGATTTATAGGAGTTGCCATGGCTTTTATGTCTCTTCACAGCAGTAGAACACTAAGACATTTGCTGTCCTCTTTTTTAGTGATTGTTCTGTTCTAGTCAGCAATTGCAACTCTGCCGCTACCGACAGTGGCTAGGACACTAGAGCTGCCGCCTGAGGAAATTCTGTTCCCTCGGCACTGACTAACTCTTTCAATGCTACTAGGAGAATTTAACTAAATCTCTGTCCAGCTAAAGAACTCAAGATTCAAAGGTTGAGGTAGAATCCTGCTTCCCAGAGAGGCTCAATAGCAAGCATCTCGTCTGGCTCACCGCCTCGTGTCTCCCAAGAAATCCTTGAGCTTTTTCTCACCCCTCCTTATGACCCCTTCTCCACCTGCCTCCTCCCTACTTCCTGAGTAGCTGACTCAGCCTCCGAACTGCAGGTGACTTTTATTTAACCAAACACATCTTTGCATCATTAAACAAATGTTCCAGAGCATAAACAAAAATAACGCACCTTAGAATAATATTCTACAACAAACAGTACCTTAGGTTCCATCAGTACCTTGTGTAATTCTGTTAAGGCTTCACAATAGCTCACTGAAGGAGGAAGGGCAAACATGTTAACAATTTTATGAAGAATTACGCAGGTCAAATATGGTAGCATGCAATGCCTGTGTTTCCAGCATTCAGGAGACAGAGGCAGGAAGATTGCAGATTCAAGGCTAGTCTCGTCTGGCATAACTATTTTCCAGCCAATCCGGGTTACATAGCCAGACCCTGTTTGTTTAAAAAAACAAAAACCCAATGCATTTTGAGCAGAGAGAACTTATTTCCAGAACTGATCTAGAGCAGTAGGCTGTTCTTCCCTGAGGTGGAAGACCGGGAGGTGAAAAGATGAAGAAATAGAAAAGCTGCGGTCAAGAGATCTTGCACAAGTCATGTCTTATGCCAAGCAAGTTTATTAAGAAACTATTTTAGGGCCGGGTGGTGGTGGTGCACTCCTTTAATCCCGGCACTCAGGAGGCAGAGGCAGGCAGATTCCTGTGAGTTTAAGGCCAGCCTGGTCTACAAGAGCTAGTTCCAGGACAGCTAGGACTGTTACACAGGGAAACCCTATCTCAAACAAACAAACAAGCAAAAACGAAAGAGAGAGAGAGAGAGAGAGAGAGAGAGAGAAGAGGAAACTATCTTAGCCAGGAGGTGGTGACATACACCTTAATCCCAGCACTGGAGAGGAAGAGGCAGGCAGACTTTTGTGAGTTTGAGGACAGCCTGGTCTACAGAGTGATTTTCAGGACAGCCAGGGCTACATGGAGAAACTCTGTCTTGAAAAACTGAGAAAGAGAGCGAGTGCAAACACATACAGCTTGTCATTTAGGCTCTGGCTGTCCCAACCTCCTCTTGGCTTTTCTTTTCCTTTTTGGGGGAGGGGGGGTTGCTCAAGACAGGATTTCTCCATGTGACAGTCCTAGCTGTCCTGGAACTAGATTTGTAGACCAGGCTGGCCTTGAACTCACATAGACCTGTCTTTGCCTCCTGAGTACTGGGATTAAAGGTGTGTGCACCTGGCGGCTACTCTATTCTTGATGACTCTCCCTTGGTAGTGACCTCTCCAGAATGCTGAGGTCTTCACTGCAAATGGGCTGCTCTTTCATCAGTAGACTCTCTTGGGCTCTCTTCAGGGACTCCAGCCCTACCACACAGTCCCATGATGTGACTGCTCTTCATGACCCTTCATGCCTTAAAAACCCCTACCACCTGCCGGGCGGTGGTGGCGCACGCCTTTAATCCCAGCACTCGGGAGGCAGAGGCAGGCGGATCTCTGTGAGTTCGAGACCAGCCTGGTATACAAGAGCTAGTTCCAGGACAGGCTCCAAAACCACAGAGAAACCCTGACTCAAAAAACCAAAAAAAAAAAAAAAAACAAAAAAACAAAAAACAAACCTACCACCTGACTTACACTACCAAGTTCAGCTGTTTGCACAAGGTGCAGCCTTGGCCACTTCTGGAACACAGCTTCTGTGTGCTGACCTTGAGGAAACACTTCCCAGAAGACTCCAGTGGTGCTAGCCTCTTGTCACAGCTGTCTTCAGCCCCAGCTGACCAGCACCCGTTGTCCCTGGTCTCTTGTCTGCTGATTTGTCAGCACTAGCTGACCAGAACCAGTCTTAAATCAAAATATTAAATGGTCCTGATAGATCCTTTTCTTCTTTCTAATGTTACAGAGTTTGAGACCCCCAAGGGAAGACCACAGACTCAATACAGATTATAATTAGTCAAGTGTATTATAACAGCATGGCCACAGTCTCCAAAGCCAGATCAGACATGCCACACCGAAGCGTGTGGAGGAAAGGTGAACACTGCAATTACTCCACTTAAACAGAATTTACAACTATGTGAGGAACTGCTTCATTCCCCTGGCCACAGCAGTAAGAGAGTCTGCAGACACCAGGGCAAGTGGTTAATTTCACAGTAGTTACACAAGTCTGAGTTTTCAGGAATTTAGGTCAGAGGCCAGTGACTAAAGTGGATGGTGTTTGAAAATGGTGTTTCCTTAGCCATCATAGTCCACCCAGGCTTAGATCATAAGAATCGAAGCATTGATTCCTGCAGAGGTGCAGGTTGATACGAACCTGAAGGGCTAATATTTTCACAGAGTTGATTCTTTTAATGTATGTTGGCAATCAATTTAAAATGCAAGCGTTGGGGCTGAAGAGATGACTTAGCAATTAAGAACACCCTACTGCTTTTCCAGAAGACCAGGGTTCAGTTCCCAGCGCCCACCTGGCAGCTCACAACTCTCTGTGACTCCAGTCCAGGGGACCCAACACTCATGGCAAAACACCCACCAGTGCACATAAAATAATAAATGAGTAAGTAAGTAAATATATAAATAAATAAAATGCGAGGCTTGATTATAGTAAGGGGCAGTAAGTCCAGCCAAGGCAGTTAAAAGGATGTTGAGTCATGGGGACCAAGAGAAAAGGGACTGGTGCCCATTAGAGGCCGCAGAACACTCCTTTGCTTTTGCATCTAAGTTTTTCTGGGCATGGTTTAATGTTTCTTCAGGATAATTCCTGAGTTGGTATAAAAACAGCATTTTTTACCTAGGGCAACACAAAGGCCTTCTTTTAGGAATAACAAATTTCATTCTCGACAGTTTTGCAAAACCATTTCTGCTAGGGATCCACTTCTTTTTAAAGCCGTCCTGCCGGGTGGTGGTGGCGCACGCCTTTAATCCCAGCACTCGGGAGGCAGAGGCAGGCAGATCTCTGTGAGTTCGAGACCACCCTGGTCTACAGAGCTAGTTCCAGGACAGGCTCCAAAGCCACAGAGAAACCCTGTCTCGAAAAACCAATAAATAAATAAATAAATATAATATAAGAAAGAAAGAAAGAAAGAAAGAAAGAAAGCTGTCTAATGGAATCTTTGAGGCATTGTATGTCCTGGTCTACTCCTTAGAGGTTTGATGTTCTGATTTTGAATAATGAAAGCTGAGGTTCCCAAGGCAGCTGTTCCTGCAGTTCCTGTGTCTTGAGTGCAGCTCTGCTGACTTCCTCTTAGTGGTTAGATTGCCACCATATGGGGACTCAGGAAATTTCTAGTCTAAAAGGTGCGGAATGAGCTCACACACGTGCTGCTTGAATCACTCTTTATTCTTCTCCTCTGTTCTAATTCTCCTGTCCTAATTCTAATCCCTCTTAGCTTCTCTCCTATTCTCTAAACTCTCTCTCACAGGAGCCTTGAAGTGATAAAGAAATTAGAAGTTACCTATCATTGGTCAAAAACATATTCCTAGGGTAAGCGAAAGGGAGCTGAGCCATTGCCATGGCAACGCAAGGTTCTAAGGTTACAGGGGTAAGTCCATGAGCAAATGGTGGGAACACAGTACCTAGTGACAGACTTTGAGATGTAGGTCTGCTGTGAGCAGACTGGCAAGCAAAGAATTGGCATGCTTTTCTTAGGGTGCTTTGTGTTGCAACTTTGGTTGGACATCTGCAACTTTGGCCTTGTGAATAACTGTAAAGTTTTAAACTTACCTATTTATAAAAAAAAAATTTAATCTAATTTGAACTTGCTCTGAGGTGAAAGTGAGCTAATTGTGTGCAGTTAGTCCTCATGGGACCAGATAGATCTAGTTATGAAGCATATGTTCTATATATCAAAATTATATAGCTAAATGAAAACTCTTCTTCCTGACCACCCATAGATATATTTGCCTATAAGATTGAGATGCAATCATGAGATTACACACTACAATGCAGGTATTGGGGAGACACTAAGCTGCTTTAGCAAAAGTGAGCAACAGTTTCCAAAGTTGATGGTCCTGCAGGCCTTGCCTTGATGGGACCAGTCACTCTGTGGTGTGTGGATATCTAAGTTATCAACTGCCATATGATGTATATTTCCACGGCCTTCAACACTGAAGGAGGGGTATATCTGCAGCTGAGATTGCTAGTTTTCTTCTTCAACAAGGCTCTGGGCCTCATAGTTGTAGTGTCTACTATATATAGGCAAATGTCATCTACTCTCTCCAGTATACACGTCTGTTTGGGGAAGGATATAGAATACACAGATTTCCCCCCCTCCTAATTCCAGATATTCACCTGCTACATATCTAGCAAGGCCAAATGCACAGGCCCATTATGTCCCTAAAGGAGCCCTAAACTACACTGATATATTTAGTACCTCATCTGAGTTTACTTCTCGAGTGATGTTCCAAGCATAGGATTTGGTTCTGTGACCCCTTGAATGGTAATTCTTTTCTTAGTGAGGGGACTAAGGGGTTGGGTCAGCACTGAATGGACTGCATCCATATCCACTAGGAACCAGAGAATTTCCCCCTACTTTTCCTGTGACCGTGGACTCCTGGGGGCTCACTGGTATGGATCCCTAGCCCTGTCAATCTGTGCCTGTGCTGTGGGCACTCATTCTTCCAGTGTCCTTTTCCTTTATGGTATGCACATTGGTCCTTCTCTAACCTGCCTGAGGCTGACTTGGTCCCCTGGGTACTCTTGGTTTCTGTCAGGATCCCTATTGTAACTGGGACCTATTCGATCTCTTATACCCTTCTAATTTCTGTAACTTCCTGCAGATATTTGGGGCCGTGTGACAAAAGCCATATTAATAGCCTGCTGGGTTTCTGGGGTAAATTACCTGTAAACCTCCCAGAGGGCCTGGCATTGGTATCTAGTGCCCACTTACCTTGGTCAGTGTTGGAATACCATTTTGGTAGGATAGAGGGCAATATTTGGTCAGCTTTTCTGTCTGCATCCATCTTGGTTGCTCTTCTTGGCTTCAGTCATGATTCAGTTCCTCTCCTCAGCAGTGAAATGGGTACCTAAAAGCTGCTTACCGTACTAGGCTTTTTCTTTTGGGCCCGCCAGCCAGCTCCCAAATCATGCCACAGAGTTATTTTTAGTTTTGAATGCTCAGCCTTAGCTTAGTCATGTTTCTGGCTAGCTCTTTTAACCTGAAATAATTACATGGAAATTGTATTCTTTTAAACACTGCTTGGCCCATTAGTTCTAGCCTCTTAATGGCTAATTCTCACATCTTGCCTAAGCCATATTTAGTAATCTGTGTAGCACCAGTCTTACCGGGAAAGATTCAGCATGTCTGACCTGGTGGCTTGCTTCATCGCATCTGCCCTGGAGAGGAGCGGCATGGCATCTGAGCATTCTGTTCTGTTTACTCCACCCACCTATGTTCTAACCTATCAGGCCAAGCAGTTTCTTTATTAATTAACCAATGACCTTCCTCCATCATTAATCTGTTTCTCTTTCTCTACCTTTGCCTCAGGGTTTTTACTTTGCCTTCTTTCTGTGTATCTTGCTTTTACTGCTTCTCTATATCTCGCTGGCTGGTGTCTGCCTGGCTTCTAGCCCTGAGTGTCTCCTTGTTCTCTCCTCCTCCTTCTCTTGGTCTTTCTTCTCTCAAGCCTAGCTTTCCCCTCCCTGTTTATTTTCTCTCCCTGCCAGTCCCGCCTATCCTGCTCCTGCCTAGCTAGTGGCTCAGCTTTTTATTAAACCAATCAGGTGCCTTGGGCGGGCAAGGTGAGACAAATGAAACACATCTTTACATAGTTAAACAATTGCAACATAAACAAAAATAACACACTATTGCACAGTTAAAACAATATTCTGCAGCATAAATAAATGTAACACATCTTTACATCGTTAATATTTTACAATACTTACAATTAGCCTAGGTTGGTTTATGGGTAAAGAAATCAGTTTCCAGGGGCTGGAGAGATGGCTCAGAGGTTAAGAGCATTGCCTGCTCTTCCAAAGGTCCTGAGTTCAATTCCCAGCAACTACATGGTAGCTCACAACCATCTGTAATGGGGTCTGGTGCCCTCTTCTGGCCTGCAGGCATACACACAGACAGAATATTGTATATTTAAATATTTAAAAAAAAAAAAGAAATCAGTTTCCAACAGACTGATAGGCCTGAAGGTTCTCTGCAAAGGGAGTTTTGGGTTTTCCAGTTATAGACCACCAGTTGGCAGAGAGGCTAGGAGAAGAAAGGAAAAGGGAGGAGGGAGGGAAGGGAAGGGGAGGGGAGAGAGAAAGAATTTGTCTTAACATCACAAATGTCAATAGTTTATTTCTGTTTCCTACCAGGTAGGGCAGATGTTCCTCCACTTAGGATGGACGACTTTCCTGACAAACCCATCACAGACTAAAAATATTTTAAGAGTTGGGCGGTGGTGGCACACGCCTTTAAACCCTGCACTTGGGAGGCAGAGGCAGGTGGATCTCAGTGAGTTCGAGGCCAGCCTGGTCTACAGAGTGAGTTCCAGGACAGACTCTAAAACTACATAGAGAAACTCTGTCTCTAAAAAAAAAAATCAAATATATATTTATGTATGCATAAATTTTTTAAGTAAAAAATGTATTTAATGTCGCGAGCCTGCTGAGCGTCATAGCTCAGCAGCATAGCACACTGTAGAATGTGGCTGTGAGTTTTAAATTAACTCATCTCCCTTATTTATGGTCTACCATGTAGTGTTACCTCTATCAGCATGGCATGTTCATCTATCTCCTGTTCCCTCTGCATCTGGCTGGCGTCTGCTGATTTCTGCCCTTCTCCTTCCCATCATCCTTAGTTTGGTCACCCCTCCTATACCTCCTGCCTGGCTATGGGCCAATCAGCATTTTATTAAACCAATTCAAATGACAAATCTTTACAGTGTACAAGAGGATTATCCCACAGCAGGCTATAATGACTGCATGAACTTCTGCACCATGGTAAAGTTAAACCAGAATTGGAGAGTATATGTTGTGGTTTGTATTTTTATTTTTTCTAATTTGCTTATTTTATATATGTGAGCGTTTTGCCTGTAGGCATGTGTACATGTGTTCCTTGTCCCTTGAAAGTCAGAAGAGCATGTCAGGTTCTTTGGAACTGGAATTACAAATGACCATGAGTCACTGTATGGTTCTAGGAATTGCAGTCATTACTACAGCTCCTCTATTCTCTTATGGTACTTAAAAATAAAGTCACTTGGTCATTTACTAAGTATATGTTTAACCTTATAAGAAATTCTCATTTATAAGAAATTTGTTTTGTTTCTGTTTTTTGGCAGGGGGAGGTTTCGAGACAGAGTTTCTCTGTGTAGCTCTTGTCCTAGAACTCACTCTGTAGCCCCAGCTGGCCTTGAACTTACTAAGATTCGCCTGCCTCTGCCTTCACCTGAGTGCTGGGTGGCATGCACTACCATCGCCACCCAGCTAGGAAATTGTCCTCGGTTTGACCAGGACTGAGAGCCTTTTTGTAGGAGAATATGGATATTGAACAAAAACAAACAAGCAAACAAATTTGTAGGAGAATATGGATACTGAATGAAAATAAATGAAAGAATGAATAAACAAATGAAAGGACATGGCTGATCCTTGGTATGGTGGAAAAGAAAGTTTAGTGTGTGTGTGTGTGTCATAAGCATGCATATGGTATTCATACATGCATGCCTAACACATAAAAAATAACTTTTTGTTTTTTCAAGGCAGGGTTTCTATGCAAAGGGAGCTGCCCTGGCTCTTGCTCTATAGACCAGACTGGCTTCAAATTCAGAGATCTGTTTGCCTCTACTTCCTGAGTGCTGGGATTAAGGGGCCAGGAGTGCATGCCTTTAGTCCTAGGCAGAAGTAGGCGAATATCTGAATTCAAGGCTAGCATGATCTACATAGAGAAACCCGGTCTTGAAAAATAATAAAAATATGTGTACCACCAGTCGGTTCAATTTTTTTTTTAATTAAAATGGATGGCTTCTGGGACACAGCATTCATACAAAATAAAAAAGGTGGGGGTCTTAATTACTGCGCTGTTTGTAAGAGGTTGGAGGAAGTCCTCTGAATCTGTACAGGACATACCCAGACACCAAATTCTCATTACAAAGGAGATTTATTGCCCTAGGGGTGTGTGTGGTGGTGGTGGGGATCCGCCCCTGTATCCACCAAGAGCAGTCAGCAGGCTTCAGGTGTTTTCTGCAGGAGTGGGTTTTTAAGGAGAAAAGGGGGAAGTCTGTGCTAGGTAGAGTGGAATGAGTTGCTAAGACAGGTTAGCCAGGGTAGCCGATGAATTTTGATTGTTGAACTTTGGTGATTAGTCTCAGGAATGAGTCAGTGGCCAAATAAGGGAATGGACCTTAGGAACTAGCTGTAGGAATATCATCTGTTTAGCAAGGGGTGTGTGTGTGTGTGCAAAACCTGTTGGTGCCGTGTTTGCCGTGCTCGGGTCTGTATATGCCATGCTTGGGCTTGCTTGAAGAGCCCTTCACTATTGCTCTAAAGAGACATCATGACCAAGGCAACTCTTCTAGGGGGCTTTGTTTACAGTTTCCTAGGTAGTCCATGAGCATCATGGTGAGAAGCAGACAGGCCTGGCTCTGGAGCAGCAGGAGCTCCCAGCTTTATATCCAGATCCATGAGTTGTGGGTTGGGGAACACAGCACTGGGCACCTTCTCCAAGATAGCCACACCTACCAATCCTTCTAAGCAGTTTTCAGTTTGGGACAAAGCATGCCTATGAAGGGCATTCTCATTCGGAGCACCACAGGAGAGTAGACAGGAACGTTTTCAAAGTGCTACAGTTGTTTTTATTTTTGAGACATTATCACTGTGTAGCCAGGCTGGCTTCAAATTCATGATCCACCTGCCTCAACTTCCATCATAACACATGTGGACCTCCTGTGAGCTCTCCCCTCCCCCTCTTTCCCTGAGACAGGGTCTTCCTATGTAGCCCTGTCTTTCCTGGAACTTGTTCTCTTGCTTTCTGTACTCCAGGCTGGCCTCAAGTCAGAGATCCGCCTGCCTCTGCTTCCCGAGTGCTAGGATGAAAGGCAGAGCCACCACCGCCCGGCTAATAAACTCTTCTAATGTGTATATGTGTATTCGTGTGCATGTTTTGGGGTAGGGACAGGCACGTGTGTGGGTGTAGGTAATGACGTGGAGATCCAAAGACAGCCTCAAGTGTCAGTCCCTGGGCTCCTTCCACTGTGTGCTTGAGACAGCCCCCCTCTCATCGCGCTGTCATGGGGTGCAGGTATCTTCCAGCATGCTTGGTTCTTTTGTTTTCCCCACACCAGGTTTTGTTCATGAGGATTCTAGAGATCTAAACTCAGGACCTCATGCTTGTGAGGCATCAGCCCAACCCTGTGAACAGTTTTATATGGAGTACAAAAGTTAAGAAAATCAGTTTCCATTGGGAATGCTTCTGTCCAGTGGTTATTAATATTTGTCTTTGCTTTATCTCCATGAGTTGTATTTTATTTTTCTCTAAGTCCTTTTCAAGTACATTGCATTATGAATTCTTGTCTTAAAATACTTCTGTGTACACCTGAGAAAAATAAACAAGGATGTTACTTTGGGCTTTTATACAAGCATGGTCTGAGGAGATGCTGGGCAGCTGTGCAGAGGTCAAGCTTCAGCCAGGGGAAGCGGGGCAGCTGTGCAGAGGTCAGGCCTCAGCCAGGGGAAGCTGGGCTGGTCAACGACACCCACTTAGCACTGCTACCTAACTTTTAGCCCCATCTTAGAATTCGTTTAAAATGTATGCTCTAAGCTTACCATTGAGGGAAGGAATAAAGGAGGACTATAATCTGACCATTCTCCCACTGTCCAGCTCAAGCGGGCAGCAAGCCCCTGTGAAGTGCCCCACACCAGCGAGTGCTGCCAGCCAAGCACGTCACACCCCTGTGCCTCCGTGTGCACTGCTGCGACGTCAGTTCTGTAGCTCTGCCGTACTTGAAGCCTGGCTGCTGTTGACTCCTGCAGTTGTTAAATGAGGCTGTGTGTGCAGGCAAGGAGTGCCTAAGACGCGTTGAGAAAACATCTGCGTGTGTTTACGTGGGCAGATCGTCAGTGGGAACCTGGGCAAAGTCTGCCAACTTGCTCAGCTTCCGTGTCCTCAGAGAACTGTGGGCTCTAGAGGAAGAAGGACTCCAAGTCTCCAGGCACTACCTTTGCTGCTCCTGTGAGGGACGATGGCTCTGAGACGTGCAGCCTCTGCTCCAGGTGGTTCAGGCTATGCTGCCATGTGGCCAGCCCCCCAACTGGAGTAAAACCCTACTCCAGTTTTACTTCTGTCCCTGCCTCCCTCAGCCTAGGCACAGCCACTGGGAGATTGCCACCCTGGCATTGAGTTGCTAATCTATGGAAAAGCTGAGATTAAAGATGTGCAATTTAAAAACAAAGCCAGCTGCCAGCTGATGGTGACGCACGTCTTTAGTCCCAGAACTCAGGAGGCAGAGGCAGGTGGATCTCTGAGTTCAAGGCCAGCCTGGTTTACAGAGCAAGTTCCAGGACAGCCAGGACTACACAAAGAAACCTTGTTTCGGGCTGGAGAGATGGCTCAGAGCATTGCCTGCTCTTCCAAAGGTCCTGAGTTCAATTCCCAGCAACCACATGGTGGCTCACAACCACCTGTAATGGGGTCTGGTGCCCTCTTCTGGCCTGCAGGCATACACACAGACAGAATATTGTATACATAATAAATAAATAAATATTAAAAAAAAGAAACTTTGTTTCACAAAACAAAATAAAAAACAAGACCAGGAAGTTGAGGCAGGAGTGTTGCCACCATATCAATGCACTTGGGGCCTAATTGGTGAGTTGCAGGCCAACCTGGCTGTGAATGAGACTCTAGCTATCTTGAAGGAAGTAGAATAAGATGGGATAGCATAGAATAAAACTGAAAAAGAAAAACAAGGCCAGTCTCCTAGGCTGGTGGATGATGGAGGCCTGGGATGCTTTTTATTGGGCTTATTCTACCCTAAACAGGCCATCTCTCAGTGTTGGTGGTGTAGGGCCCTCAAGTTATGGCTGAATGGCTCTGCATGAGCCAGGGGCTTTCTAGAAATTGTGTAAGGGGTGAGGTTCCTTAGAAACATTTTTGGACAAAAAAGAGGAATTGGGCATGGCTGGGAGAATCTTCATGCTTGCCCCAGGCTTCCTAGCTGTCCATATGGAAAATGAACCTGCCTGTGACTTCTGTGCCACCCAGGGATACCAGCCGTATTCACGGTTTCTCTGGACCCCTGGAGAGTAAGAAGTGACTGTGACCACCTGCCCTCCTTGTTCCTCAATTACCTTTCATCCCTGACACAAGGCATTATCTAGTGTACAGGCAAGGAATGCATGAAATTCACATACCCACCCGGGGTCTAACCTGTGCTCTAAGGGGCTCCAGATCCCTTGCCTTTGGGTGCTGGCAACTAAGTAGTCTTCGAGCCTTCAGAATCTCCTAGGGGCACTAGGTGGCAGTCTGAACCAGAAGCCCAGAAGAGTAGAGAGAATGGAAATTAGGGACATGAGCGGCCCACAGGAAATTCTGTGTAGTGAACTAAGCTTATAGGTGGGGGTGGGGTACTCCAGAAAGAAATTCAGCTATTAACTATTGTTTGAAATCTAAAGGTGTTTCCTTATAGAAAAGGCGAGTGGTGTCCAGCCTCCCAGAGATCAAGCTCAGGTCTCTTGCTTGCAAAGCAAGTGTTTACTCACTGAGCCGCTTCACCAGGCTCCCGACAGTCTTCCATGAGAAAAGTCTGGAGTCTTCGGGAACTCAGCAAGATGGGAGACTAATTAGTAGTGTCTGCTGGGTGCACAGGCCCCGTGAACAGAGGCGGCCTGTGTGTCTCTGTCTCCCCGCTTTTCTTGTGGTGTCGTATGGGTGTGGAATAGCATGGGAGCCCCAGAGGGTAGCCCTCTAGGTGTCTGCTTGCCCCTGCTACAGCACAGCCTGATCCGGGTGAGGAGGGCAGGTGTTTGCGGCTGTGTCTGAACAATATCAGTGTTTTTTCAGTGTAAGGAACTGAAGGTGTACCCTTTACAGTAGCCTCACATGAAAAGGCAAGCTTTGCAAGGCCACGCAGCTGTTGCTGGGTTGACCCCAGACGTGAATGAGACTCATGAGTGTTGATCCCCTGTAATCTCCCACTTTCCCTGGAAAATGTTAGGCCCTTTCATTTTCTTTTATGTTAGTTGGGTGCCAACTGGATAAGCCTGGCATTCTGTAGGTATAGAGTGATCTGCTGACTGCAGCCTGGGACCTTCTCATCCGGTGGGGTAGAAAGACCTACCCCACAGGGCATCTCCAGCTGGAAAGCACTGCCTGTTCCCGTCTGTGAGTGAGTGGTCCGTGTTCACGCATCCACACTGTTCTTCGGTCTGGGCTTTGTCTGTCAGAGGTTTGCTTGTGTGGGGGGGTGTTATAATTGAAGTTGGGAGGGGTAACTTTGTGTCTTCATGGTCCGGTGTGGGAGAAAAAATGTAAGGTTTTCCATATCTTTAGAATTTCTGGAGTTAAAAGGGATGCCGGAAGTGACTTTCTGATCAGCCCAGTGAAGAAGACTGTCTTACTGTCTTCATGAGGCATGTCTTGCAGAATTGGTGGAGGGCAAAAGCTCAGAAGCCAGCCAGAGGCTAAGGATTCAGGGTCCCTGAAGTCCCCGGAGGCTTCCTCTGGGGAACGCTGGGCCCATGTGGCTCTAGTGTCTGAAGCAGTCAATCTTTTTTTGGTGTCGTTGGAGGGGTCATAATCTTTGGTCCGCCTTTAGAGACTATGACTGGGTGGGGCTAGGGCCCCTGCCGGCCTCTTCCTCTTTTCTCCAGGTTGTAGCCCCTCCTCTTAAAGGGGCCTCAGGTCTTCTCGTGCTTTACTGGTGCTCAGAGGGTGTGGTGACTTTAACAGTGTCTGGTGTTGCTCCTCCTGCCCCCGCTCTCAGCAGGAACCAGAATCCTGCCTGCTCTTGAGACTCTGAGGCTTCAGAACCTAGCCAAAGCTGGAGGAGTTGAAGACCAGGGTCCAGAAACTGGATTGGGGCTGTCCTCGTGAGTGAGTTGATAGAGGCCGTAAGTGGGACCTGCCGCTGCGGGCGAGCTTTTCAAGGAGCCCCCTCCGCTCGCCCTGAGGCTGGGAGGTCCGGGTGGGAGCGCCTCCCAGCACTTTGCTGCTGCCTTCTGGTAGCTCTTTTACAGCTCCGGGAGCCGAGGGATCTCTTTGGACCGGCTAGCTCTCCTGCCCCCAGGCAGTTGGGCTGTTTGAGCTCACTTCCTCCACGTCCTGTCGCTGCTCTTGTCCCCAAAAGGCTGAGCAGGAAGTGAGCAAGATGCTGGGAGGTGTGGGAAGTACAAGCTTGGGGGCGGCTCTGGGCTCCCAGTGTGCTTTTCTCTGTGCTGCTTGGGGAAAAGGGAAGCATCGTTGTAGATTGAAGAGAGCTGGAGTCATGTATACTACAGTCTCTGCCGTGGGACCCAGGAACCATACATAGATTGTCCGAGAGAAGATTCCTTTATTTATTTATTTGAGAAGTTGAGAAAGAATTCTTTTTCTCCCACTTCAGTGACTGACTTGATTACAGGCCCTTCAGCCCTTCTCTTTGTCCCCTCTTCCTTTGCTAGTGACTTCCCAGAAGAATTGTTGGGTTTGCCTAGGGAGGCTCCATTTTCCTGCCCTCTACTTGAGAAGTTTTTCACAGCCTAGAAATGTGGAGCAGGAGTTGGCTGCCTCCCTGGACACACCTGCCGGGTGGTCTTGCCTCAGGGAGCTGGGGAAGAAATGGCCTAAGCCCTCCAGGTGGGAAAGTGAGTGGTGGCTGCAATGGGGCGTTGGAGATCTCTGGTTTAGGAAGAAGAGTCTGCCTGCTTTTATCGCCCTGCCCAAGTGAGGGACTAGGAAGTGTGCACAAACCCCAAAGCATACCTATACCACCCACCCCGCAAGCACAGATGCTCACTTACCACAGCCACTGCTCACACCCACTCACACCTATAGCTGCTAACTGGCCTGGCCCATTTGTCTACTTCAGTTGGGATGTTCCATTCCATTGGGGACCAGGTCCTAAGCAGGAGTGGATGGAGAAGGACATGGTATGAACCCCAGAACAGCATGTCCTTGCAGAACTAACCCTGTCCGCGTGTTTACATCAGCTTAAACTTCCCACTTACGAGACAGAACTGACTCATATTTTGGGCTCCCCTTTCAGAGTTGCCCCCCGCTTGTGCCTTCTCATAGTGTGTTTCCCTTGCTGGAAAGGGAGGTAAAAGTTGGGGAGCCACTGGGTTGAGATAGGAGTTAGGTTTATAAGATTATTCTGACCTTGCTTGTAAGCCTGTTGTGGATCTCAAGGGAAGTGTGCAGATGGAGAAATGGGCAAGGAGAGCAGCAGTGGTTACCAAGGCCTTGACCAGCTCTCAGGATTGTAGTGATCAGATCAGTGCTCACCAAAGATCTCTCGGAGTTTTCAGGTAGCAGGTGACTGACCCTCAGGCTTTAAAGTCTGGCTGATCAGCCTGAACTAGCCTCCTCAGATTGTGCTTGACTCTCAGGAGGGACAGAAGGTGTCCGCACTGGCCTGTCTCAGGGCTCCTTCTTGGCCAGGACTTACCCAAAGCCTTGAGCACTCAGAGGCTAGGGAGAGTCAGAGGGCTTCAGGTTGAAGGGGTTTAGCAGGCAAAGGTGGTGGAGGTCTGTGAAGTGGGAAGGATGGGGGCACTGCTATTGAAGTAGCTCAGCTTTGGAGGTGAAAAGGCAGACTGGATGTCCTTATTGCTTTTAACTGGACAGATAGGACTCAGTCAATTTCTTGGGGAGGAGCTAAATTTGTTCTGTTTCCTGGGGACTCTGCGGGATCCCAGGCCCTAGTCCTTGGATGGGGTAGGGCTCCTACGTGTACTGATCTGGTGCTAGCCTCTTTTAAGAGAGGAGGTGTGAGGGTATTTGTGTGCTAGGGTAGGCCAGTCTTCCTTTTCCTCAGCCACAGGGAGACATCTGTATCTTGATGGCTTTGTTATTTATCCCTTCTCCTAGAGGCCACTAGCATACTTGGGATTCAGTGGCTTTTGCAGGCAGGTGCCAGGGCTGGAATTTTTACCTCTTTGGCTGAAATGAACTTACCAGTGCACAAACACTTGTGTAGAGAGAGTGATAGAAGTTGTCACCGTGTGGTGCCTAATTTGTTCTTGCCTGAGTTTGTTCTGCTCAGGCATTAGTTCTTTTGTTTTTTGTTTCTCAAGCCAGGGTTTCTCTGTGTAACAACCCTGGCTGTCCTGGAACTCGCTGTGTTGACCAGGCTGGCCTTGAACTCAGAGATCCATCTGCCCCTGCCTCTCTAGTGTTGGGATTAAAGGTGTATATTGCCACCAGAGGCTACAGGTATTAACTCTTTTTTTTTTTTTTTTTTTTTTTTTTTTTGGTTTTTCGAGACAGGGTTTCTCTGTGGCTTTGGAGCCTGTCCTGGAACTAGCTCTGTAGACCAGGCTGGTCTCGAACTCATAGAGGTAATAACTCTTGAGGCCAGCATTTCTTCATCGGAAAGCAGTGACAGGTGCTGACTCCTTCCGGGGCTGTGATTGAGGCTGGAGAGCAGCAGGTGTATGGGCTTCCCGTTTGCCCCTATGAGCTTTCATCCTCCCCCGGACCTTAAGGGCCCTGATTGCTTTGGGCTGGGATAGCCATGGTTGTGGAATGCTTGTTCTTTCTCCCTGTTATCTGTACTGTGGGGAGGCTATGAGCAGGGGGTGGGCCCTGAAGATTGCCAGGGAATGGCCTAGTCAGAGTGCCTTTTTGACAGAAGATTGGAAGACAGGATAGGAAGGTTTGGACTTCAGTGTTGGCTGCTGCCCAACCCCAGGTTGGTTTTCTCTGAGATGGCCCAGGTGTTACAGTTTATGAAGATGCTTGGACTACACAGAGCCAGGTACTGGAGGCTTCAAGGCCAAGAGGAGTTACAGCATGTTACAGTGCTCAGGTGCACATCGCGATGCCTTGCCTGGATGTCCTGGCTGGCTGCCCCTCTGTCATTCCTCAGATGCTACTTTGTAACCTGAATGGAAAATGGGTCAGGTCCTCTGAGGGAGGGACCATCAGCCTGGAGCACAGGGCTCAGATTCCCACCTTGTGCTTTTGGAACCCAGTGGCGCCTAGAAGTCGTGGCAGTGTCTGGCCACCTCTCTACCAGGGCTGGCTGGAGCAGCTAGCCCCAAGGCTTTACCCACCTTCAGCCTTCCAGCAGAGCAGGGAGAATTACGCTGGGCAGCTGGCAGGGACAAGACAAGTGACCAAACCTGGGTGATAGAGCTGGCCCAGTACAGGAGCTTCTGTCCTGGCAGTAAAGCCTGAGCAGATGACATGAGCGGGAGTCAGAACAGCTGTGTGACTGGTATCTGTCTGTCTGCAATAGTGGGGTCCTCTCACCTGTACTTGTGAGCCACCACGAGTAAGCAGAGACTAGAAGCATTGCCATCAACGCCTGGAGCAGTGACCACACTGGAGTTCCTCTGGCGAGGGGGAAGGGGATGAAGGAGAAAAACAAACGCCAGTGAGCGAGCACGCAAGCGCACTCTTGTGGAGGCTCACAACACCCTCCCTGTGCCTACCCACAATGTGTCAGTCAGAGAAGCCGCAAGGACCAGAGCTCCAAGCAGCAGCGAAATGGTGAGATGCTGCCCGCTGAAACCTAACCCAGTGTGCTCTGGCACAATCTCAGGAAGGTCAGAGGTCAAGTCCAGTGGCCCTGATGTGGAGGTGGCAATAGGAGCTCCGGGAGTGCTGGAGGGGCCTGGAGAAGGGATCCTGAGTGTCCTGAGTAGGAGAGCCTACTTCAGGTACCTGTAGTTGTGGCTGGGAGGAGGGCCCAGTCGGGGGAGACAGGAATGGGCTTCTGTCCTGTCTTAGTCCTTAGCAAGGGCATCCAGGCCCCCCTCCCATTCCAGACCCCGGCTTCCTACACTTGGAAGAGGATCAGTCCCCCTTCCCCCAGCATTTCAGCATTGGTCTCAGCTCTTCTGCAGTGACTTGGGCGGGAGAACAGTGGTTTGTCTTTGCTTGGTCCCTGCCACCTCCCCTTGTGTTTTAAAAACATAATGGAGTGGTTTGGAAGAGAGAAAAGGAATGCAGGACAGTTGGTGTGCTGTGGTTCAACCCTCCTCTCCCATCATGGTGGACTGCCAGCCGCTCGCCCGTTATCTGCAGAAATCTTTTGTTCCTTAGTTTGCTCAGTTTCTGGGAGACAGAGGACTCAGCTTCTCTTGAGAGTAAGCACAGTTGCAGATGGCAGCCTTGCTTGTTTAATCAAATCCCTGGGGACGTTCTCAGAGTGGGTGGCAGTATGGTCTCGTGATGGCTACATTGAGGCCTCAGGGCTATTAATTTTCTAGGACCTGACATGTGGCAGGGAACTTAGTTGCATTCAGGAAGCTGAGGTTACAGCACCTTTGCAAACTGGCTGTATAGAAGACAATGAACTTTTAAAAGTGGTGAATCCTATGGGTCATATGTCTCGCTCTAGCAGAGTAGAAAGGCGGCTTTGGAACTAGGAGGGGGCTGTCCTAACTCTGTGGATAAGGCTTGGAGAGCCTGACCCAGAGACATAGGTAGATGGAGCCACACTTAGGTCCTATCATTTAGCAGAAGAGGAAGCAAAAGAGCTGAATGACCAATGATGTGGTCCAGCTGGCTAGGCTCATGGCACTTCAGTCTTGTGCCCTGCTTCGAATAGACTCAGTCTTTCTGGCACCTGTGAGGACAGAACTATCCTTGGGTCCCAACTGTCCTTAGCATAGGAGGCTGCAGGTATAAGGCGGATTCTCTTGCCTTCCCATTCTGGGTCCCCAAGGCCTTTGCTGGGGCTGCTGCTGTACTTGGAGGGTGCTCTACCTTAGAGGTATCCAGGAGTTGGGCCTGACCTGCCTTTGTCCTGTTGGCACCCACTCAATCAGCTGGTAGGTGGGAGACACTGGAAAATGAGCCCACAAGTCAGGTAGCCAGGTAGCCAGGTCCCCAACTCAGAACTGGGGTTGGATGGAATGAAATGGTCACTGAATGCCTGCTGGAACTCTTTGGCTCTGTTGGAAAGGCAGCTTACTGGGGATGGGGAGGCAGAAATGACACTGGCTGAGGGGCTTACTCCTCAGATTCTCTCAGACTTAGGCATTGACCCAGGCCATGTGTGAACATGTGTCCTGCAGGTTGTACTTCCCCCGGCTGGCCCTTCGGCGGAGGCTAGGCCAGCTTAGCTGCATGTCCAGACCTGCTCTGAAACTGCGCTCCTGGCCCCTGACCATCCTCTACTACCTCCTGCCCTTCGGTGCCTTCGGGCCCCTCAGCCGGGTGGGATGGAGGCCCATGAGCAGGGTAAGTGTGAGTTGGCTTCTTGGCCATGGCCCTCCCTTACAGGCACAGGGAAGACAGAGAAAGTTCTCAGAAGTAGAAGCAGTGGCCGCACTCTTGGGTAGATGTGTAAGAAGGCTGTTTGATGGTGACCATGTGACAGTCTACAGCATCACTGGTGTCATTGGGAGCCCTGGTTTTGGAAGGAACTTACACATTGGTCAGTCAGAAAATGATGTCACTCTTATAAGCAGAAACAAACAGAGACGTGATTGTAAGAAAATCCATGTAAAATCTGGACACCAACAGGCAGTTTAGGAAGACTGTGGCTAGGCTGGGCCTGCTCATGTGAATACACGCTTGAGACGCTTGCTCAGGACTGCACAGGTGGCTTCCCCATGCAGGACCTGGCCAACCAATGCCTGGAGGGCTCTTGCTCTCAGCTTCCCGACAGGCTGACCCCAAGGAGGCAGCCCTGCTTCTTGGTCACTGGTAGTCTAGGTAGGTGTCACAGGAGTCCAGGAGAATATACTAGACACTAGAGCATAGCCTGGGCACATGGCAGTGTTGCTCTGTCCAAGTGGTTGAGCATCAGCCAGGAGACACTAGTGTGGAGGAGGACTGCCAGAAGTTGGTACTCTGCTGTGTTCGGATACACAGAGGTAGCAGCAGAAGCTCAAGAGTTCTACAGTACCCTCTGGCCCAGCAGTGGGACTGGTACTTATCTCCTGGGGCTCCATACTAGAGGGATAACAGAAAGTTTTCAAAAACAAGTCTCCTGCCTTTTTGAGAGCCCACAGGCTTGCTCAGGTGCAGACATGTCAAGGTGATGTTGCAGATCTGGGAGTGAGAACACCATCCTTGCTCCCTATGAAAAGGATGCCCCGGATTATAGGCCTACCCCTTGCTCTTGAGAGCCTCTTGCTGCCTTCTTGAGTAGTATGGAACATGGGCAGTCAGCTAGGACAAAGGTAGCATGCCTTATGATAGATTTTCAGGCTTGTACTGGGTTCATTTCTTCCCCCCATCTTTAAGAACCAATACTGTTTGGTCCAGTCTCCACCTCAGGGACTAAGGCATCTTGACCTTTTGAAAAGGTCAAGGCACTCTTGACCTTTTCATGAAATAGCAAAAAATGAGCTAGGCTGTAATGCATATCTAGCCCTTGTTTGAGTATTTGGTGAACAGAGTCTGGTTCCTTCTGAGAAACAATCACTTCACAAACAAGCTTGAACACTCGGGCCTTTGTGGTGGCTTCTCTAGGTGTTCTGTTTTTTTCTTTCTCTCTCATGTGGGGGTGTGGGGGTGTGGGATAGCACTCAGTTTGTGACCAACTCAGCCTCCTGCATTGTGGCCTGCAGGTAGCTCTGTACAAGTCGGTGCCAACACGTTTGCTGTCACGTGCCTGGGGTCGCCTGAACCAGGTGGAACTTCCATACTGGCTGCGGAGGCCGGTGTACAGCCTGTATATCTGGACCTTTGGGGTGAACATGACAGAGGCTGCTGTGGAGGACCTGCACCACTACCGAAACCTCAGCGAGTTCTTCCGGCGTAAGCTGAAGCCTCAGGCTCGACCTGTCTGTGGCTTGCACAGTGTGGTAAGGCCTGGCTGGCCCTGTCTCCATTCTTCATTAGGAAATGAGATCTTTGTTTAAGCCAGGCTTAGCAGCCCTTTATTAGCTCTGGCCCTCTAGGGTGCTCCCTCCTGTCTTGTAGTTCACCAGTGTCAGCACATCCTGGCCTGGGGCTCCCTGGGTGCTTGGCAGGTCCGGTGTCAAGGGAGCCACTGAAGGCGAGGACTAGGCTTCCCACTTAGTATCAAGCCTCTCTGTTCCCTCCAGATCAGCCCATCAGATGGCAAGATCCTCACCTTTGGGCAGGTGAAGAACTGTGAAGTGGAGCAGGTAAAGGGCGTAACCTACTCTCTGGAGTCATTCCTGGGCCCTCGGGCCTACGCAGAGGACCTGCCCTTCCCTCCAGGTGGGTCACTGCTCAGTTGGGGTTGGAGCCGGGGTAGACATCAGAGGCTAACAAAGGGCATCCAGGACCCAGGGAATACAAAGGCCGGGAAAGCTTTGGGGCAGTAGATTGGTATGCAGCCGGGAGTCCTCACTGGAGCCTTCGGGTATCAGGTGCTCACTGTGGGATGAATGGCACCTGGAACTCGTCAAAGAGCCAGGCTTTCTTTCTGCCCCACCCCACAGCCTCCTCCCGTGACTCCTTCAGGAACCAGTTGGTTACCCGGGAAGGGAATGAACTCTACCACTGTGTCATCTACCTGGCCCCTGGAGACTACCACTGCTTCCACTCCCCTACCGACTGGACTGTCTCACATCGGCGTCACTTCCCAGGTAGGCTCAGGGCTGGCTGAAAGTGAGAGCTGCCTCTGTGGGTATTAGAGGTCCTTGGCCTCGCGACTTGAAGGTCTAGGCTGTTGTCACGGCCAGGAGATGGCTACTTGAGGCTAGCTGGCTATGGGCAAGGATACCTGGGGTCATGCTTAGAATTTGGAATGACAATTAGCCTGTGGGTCCCTGTGGCTTTTAGTCACTCTGACATGAAGACACCAGGAAGTAGCTTTTTTTCCTATCTCCATAGGTTCCTTGATGTCAGTGAACCCTGGCATGGCCCGATGGATCAAAGAGCTCTTCTGTCACAATGAGCGTGTGGTCCTGACTGGCGACTGGAAACATGGGTTCTTCTCATTGACGGCAGTGGGAGCCACCAATGTGGGCTCTATCCGCATCTACTTTGACAGAGTGAGCAGAACCTACGGGCCAAACCTCTTGGGTGCAACCATTCTATTTGTTGTGCAGCCAGACCTTTGGGGAGGGATATTCCAGCTCTGGCCAGGCCTGGCTTTGCTGAGCAGCTGCTTTGTAGGCACCCTTTCTAGCTCAGTCTCTTAGCCTCCCTCTTCCTGTTGCCATTCACTTCCCTGGAGATGGCTGGAGAGGTGAGAGACCCAACCTCACTCTTGATATGCTACTTTTGCCAGGAGCCATGGTCAGAGGCAAAGATGGAACATGCAGAAGGTAGAATTGGTTTAGACATGACTGCTGCTGCTGCCAGCCTTGCACCATTTGTGCTTGGACAGAGTTGGGTCTGACCCTCCTCCCCAGCCCCTCCTAGTCTAGGTCTCAGCAGATGTTGGGACTATTGATTGGTGATAGGCCTTTGCCCTGGGATGCCATCTTTGCTCCCTTCTCTGAGCTGGGCGGGGTTGAGAACAGGCAACAAGGCTAATTAACCTTTTCCTTCTTGCCCCCAGGACCTGCACACTAACAGCCCCAGATACAGCAAGGGTTCCTACAATGACTTGAGCTTTGTAACACATGCCAACAAGGAGGGCGTTCCCATGCGCAAGGGCGAGCACCTAGGCGAGTTCAACTTGGGCTCTACTATTGTGCTCATCTTTGAGGCACCCAAGGACTTCAACTTCAAACTGAAGGCAGGGCAGAAGATCCGCTTTGGGGAAGCTCTGGGTTCCCTCTAGTCTTGGTTGTGACTGCCAAGGGATCTTTCGACACAGAAGCATGAGGGTCTTCAGAGGCATGTCCGGGTGAGGCACTGTGGGGCTGACCTGGTAGGACCTGAATGATTTGTTCCTGTTTGTCCAGAGGTACAGAGGACAGGTTTGGGATCTGTCAGGACCCCTTTTCAGAGAGCGGGTATGATTTGACCTCACAATCACTTTGAGATTTTTTGTTTGTTTGTTTAATTTTGTATAAGTTGGAGATTTTACATCTCTGGCTGAGTATTGTGAGAACAGTTATGTGCTACAACATCTTAACTGCTGCCCCACCTGTCTCAGGGCCTTCTTCTGTCAGCCCCTTTGTTCTTTCTGATTTAGATTCCTTGGCACAGGCTGGGGATTCACCCTCTTCCTAGAGTAGGCCACATGGCCTTCACAACTGCTTTCTGTTCCCAAACCCACCCTCTGCTGCTGAAGTAAAACCATTTCTATGTTGTTGAATGTGTTGACCTAGCCTCTGCCAGTCCTTCTGAGGACAGTGACTAATGATTCTGACCTTCCAGAGCTGGCTGAGTCCTTCTGCTGGTAGGCAAGACCGATTACTGACTTGCCTGGCCGTGTACAAAGTGAGGGGGCAGGTAGAGGCCCAGCCCTGCAGGAAGTAGGGACATGCTGCTATTGGTCTAGGGGCTGTGTTGGAGGCAAAGGGTATGATGGTCAGTGCCTAGAAAACCTGTTCCAAGTAGCTGCCAGGTATGCAACCCATGGGGAAGCCAGTGGTAGGGACAAGGCCAGTTTCATGTTGATCTTAGGGACACCATGAATTTCTCCTGCAGGAGAAATCATTGAACTTTTCAACTGTATCAGTAGTATAATATTTTGTATGAAAAGTAGGAGACTTCTGAACAGTAATTCATTTAATTGCAAGACATTTTGAAATAAAAAAAAAAAATCCCCAAACCATTGTAACTTTGTGTTCTGTTACTGAATGGGGGTGAGGGTGTCCTATGGCCTTGTGAAGGTCAGCACTTGTTCCCCAGGGGCAAGCCCACTAGCACAGAGCCTGTCTCAGGGCCCGAACACGAGCAATGCATGTACCAATGGGCTGGCGCTGGGCCTGGAGCTCCTCAGCCAACTGCTGGATCTGTAGTTCCACCTGGGGGCCAGGGAGGACAAGGCAGCTGGAAGGAAGCACAGCCGGGAGCTGGCCCTGGGGCTGACCTGGGTCTTACCTCTTCTAGTTCTTTTTTCACTTGCTGTTCTAGATGCCAGTCCTCCGGCCTGGGCTCTTCCTGGCTTAGCTCCAGCCACCTACGCAGGCTGTTGGCTTGTCGCTGGCACGACCTGGGGATGAGGACACCTGTCAGGCCAGGTTCTTGGCATAGCCTCAAGAGAGCCCCTTCTGGATTGAAGAGGCATACTGGCTAATACTAAGAGCTAGGGTGGACACAGTGTGGAAGGCCCTACTTAGGCTGCCCACAGTGGCTGAGGAGAGGAATACTTCTGTTTTCCCAGCAAACAGCAACTCGGGTAGGCCCATGTAAAAATGACCCTTCCCGTCCCTTTCTAGGGGACCAGGCTTTTTCACTCATTTCTCTGAAAATTACTGTGTGCTATCAGGCCCCAGAGCACTGGGTGTAGCTAGAGCCCAGGCTTGTGCTGTCTGTACTTTGTCAGTATTACAATCATGGTTGTTGGGCAGGTAACAGAATAAGCAAGTCTTGCTTTCTTTACATATCTTCCAAATGGAAAGCAGGGCTTCCAACCCTAGGTGAAGATAATGGGGCCACAAGACACTCACTTCAACCCCCTGGAGTGAGTTAGAACACAAGGGGTCCCAGGACCTGCTGGGAGAAGTGGAACCCCCCTGCCTTTCCAAGCCTTCCCATGTCTATTCACATAGACAGGTCCCAGGGCAGCTGGTGGGCCTCACCGAAGGTTCTGCTTGGTGGTCTGGTAGTGCTGTAACTGCTGCTGGATCCCCTCCAGCTCAGCCTCAAGCTCTGTGTGGCCTGCACCAACAGGAAGATGAGTTTGACCTTGCTCACCATCCTCTTTAGAACCACCAGGGAGACTGGTAAGACTTTGGTGGGAGGGTGGCCCCAGTGCCTTGACCTACTCACCTGCAACCTCAGAACCATAACCAGGTCCAGTCCCAGTGCTTGTGAAATCCCCAGGGAGGAAGAGATGGGGCTTGGGCCCTCTGGTTAGGGCGGGTTGAGGTCTAGGAATGGTGGGCTTTGCTGACACCTGTAGAGGAAGAAAGGGTGAATGTTGAGCAACAAAGCTAGTGGGCACCCTTCCCAAGGTGAGTCCCATCTCCAGTTCATTGCCCATAGTGCCTTGTAGCAATAGGGTGATTGGCCAGCACACACAAAGCCCGGCTCTACCTGTTTTGGAAGGTGATACACTGGGAAGTCCCACAGGCAATCTCTACTGTTGAGTGCCATTCTTGTGTAAGGGGACCTTTAGTGCTACCCCAGGAACAGAGACAGTTTCTGCCCTTGCCCAGCCTTTCACCCCACTAAGATAAGCTACCAAGCTAAGCTTGGCCTCAGTGCAGCAGCTTTCCCAATCCAACACTCCAGCGCCCCAAGTCTTCTCTTCTGTGGAGAGTGGGCATGCCAATATTTAAGTTTTTGTTTGTTTACTTATTTACTAACACAGATGAGTCTTGCTGTATAGCATAGGCTGATTTGAGCTCTCTGTCCTCCTGCCTCTACCTCCTAAGTGCTGGGATTAGGTGTATGTCACTTCTATTACCAGCCATTTATCACCAGAAACTGCCTCCTTCCTGTCTGCACCCCTCCCCAGTCAGCATCACCTTCTTAGGAGCTGACTGAGTACTGCCACCTGTCTCAGGAGCACACCTTTGTGTACTGCCTGTGCCCTCCTAGGTGGCACCTTTGCCCTGCACTGTGGACACTCATAGCCTTGAAGACAACCAAGTGCTGGTCTCTATCACATCTGATAAGTAAAAGGGACCAACTGTCTCACCAGATGCTGGACCCCACCCATTTCCTTTTACTGAAAGAGTTCTTCCCTAAGTGCTCCTGGACTCCTTTTCCTCTCTCCACTCCCTGTCCCCAGCAGACTGTCATCCCACAGTGAGGAGTCCACTAGCATGTCTTTGTGGTTGCCCCTACTTGGTGCTCTGAGTCCATGCTCCAGGCCAGACACAGTACCCTGGAACAGACCCTCAATTTCTTCCTCTTCTCACTCAAGCTTCCACAGTCCACCTGTCCCCCAAGACCAGAGGCCCTGCTAGGAGTCTGCCTGTAAGCTTCTTCTGGTTATCTGACCGCAAGACATTTCTTAAGGGCTGGGGTGTTAGCAGACTGGCCACTGTTTTAGGCCTAGAGTGTAGGGTCCCCAAGCTTGTCAAGTGACCAAGATACTCTAGAAAGAAGATAACAAGAAGAGCAAATGAAGGCCCAGTGGAGAACTCACCCTGGCAGTGTCTCCCACCCCATGGGGCATGAAGGAAGACGGAGGCAACAGCTCCGGGCCTGGACTTGAAGTAGGGAGCAGCTTTGAACCAGGGGCATTTGGCAGGACCATGGGTAAGAAGGGCCTCGTCAGCGAAAGGCCTCCTGGTGGAGCCATGCTTTGACCATTTTCCAGAGGCCTCTCTAACCTGAGTGGAAGGAAGGCAGGAGCTGGTTACACCATGAAACCTTTCTCCGTATTAAAGAGGCCACATAATCAACAAAATATAGTGCCTTTGGGGACTCACAACCATTTAACTTACTGCTGTTCCCCAAGGGTGCACCTGCCTGGGGACCTCTGGCTCCGCAAACGGTCGAGCAGGAAGGATGGACGTCGTGGCTGTTTCCTTGATAAGCGGGCCTCATTGCTGGGGAGAAATAATCTGTTCATGGACTTATAGGTCTGCAGGAGGACCTGAGATCTCGCTAAGCTTCAGACATTGTCATTTTACAGGGAGACCGGAGGCCAGGCAAAACAAGGCTCCGGCCAAGGGCCAGAATGTGCATGGAGGTAGACCTGAGCCTAGACAACACGGCGTAACCCTGGCAGTCAGACTGATCCCCACCTGGGTGCTGGAGTTGCACCTCTTTCTTTTGACCTGTGCAGCAAGCTACAATATGGTGTCTGCCCATCAGAAGGGCACAGAGCCCTTCTGGATGGGGGCTGCCCAGTACACTCAACCCAACTCAGTGCTAGTTACTCTGGGAATGGCAGCTGCCTCAGCAAGGGTGGTATGCATAGGGCTGAGAGAAGCCATCCAAGGAGGTGGGAAAAGAGCAGATCACTGCAGGCCTAAGGCAAGGCATGAAGGCTTGACAGTCTGGTGAGTACCATAAGACAGAGAGAAGCAGACGTCACAGGGGATGGACAACAGTCTCTTTTCTGCAAAGAAGCTGGGAAATCCCACTGCCCTGGAAAGGATGGCCTGACAAAGAGGCCTCTGAGCAGCTCTGCTGTGACAAGGCTGTGGCAGTCTCACCTGGCCCCTCCCAGGGTGCTTGTCCCTCATGTATGCTCCCAGTCTTTGCTCTAGGGCTAGAGGCAGAGGTGAGGCACAGGCCACTTACAGCGTTAGGAGGCAGGGCTCTCCAGCAGCTACTGCCAAGCTGCCCAGGGTTCCCTGAGACGGAGGAGCTTGCAACTTCTTAGTCTCCAGGGTGGTGTCCCTAGCCTCACCAGTAACTCCAGAGAGAAAGGAATCCTTAAATGTCACTCTTCTGCTGAATGTGATGGGTGCTGGTGTCTGAGACATCCTGCCTGGACCAAGTACTTTCTTTTTCCAGAGCTCAGCACAGCGGCGGACTGCACAGTGGAGGCTGTGGGCTGCCTGCAACACAGTTTCTCATCAGCTCCTGCCCTGCCCTGCCCTGCCAGCTCCTCAGCAGCAGCCCCAGCTCACCTGGACTTCCTGCCGGGCCTGTAGCTGCTGCCGGAAGGCCTTCACACCAGTTGCAAAGCGCAGAAGCCGTGTGGCACCCTCCTGCAGGAGCTGCTGGTGGTAGGCTTGCACAGCTCGTTCCTGCCGTGCCTTCTTCCTCCTCCTCTCAAGTATGAATCCCAACCATGCAGTCCATACCTTGTAGAAGAGACGGCAAGAGATGAGGCTCAGGCTTCCATTTGGGCTCCCTCGACCCAAGCCATAGAGCTGCCCCTGAAGGCAGGAGCAACCAGGAAGCTGTAGAACCATTACCTTTGCCTGCAGTGAGAAGGCCCAGAACCATAGGGCCCGGGCTGTACTCCACTGCTCTTGCTTCCTGGCTGCCAGCTGTCGGCCAGAAAGACAGGGTTATTCAGAGGAATGCATAAGCAATACAGCCATGGCCAGTCCTAGCTCACCAGTCTCTAGCTAAAGAATCGACCCTCCTGGGAAGGGATCAGGTCCTGGCCTCATCCTGAGATATTCAATATGTTCAGCGTCTATGGACTGAAAAAATGACAGTAGAAAAGGAATGCAAAGAGCAGTCAGAAGGGGTGAATGGAAGGAGCCAGCAGGGTTCACAGAGGGATGCTATAGAGCTAGGGGCAGAGCTGGGAGGCTCAGCCTAGAGCAAGAGTGGCCTATGAACTTGGTTTTACTGAGCAGAATGTGTATGTGTGTGACCTGAGATTTTTTTGTTGTTTTGGTTTGGTTTGGGATTTTTTTCGTTTTTTGAGACAGGGTTTCTCTGTGTAACAGCTCTGGCTGTCCTGGAACTCACCTCTGTAGACCAGGCTGGCCTTGAACTCAGAGATCCACCTGCCTCTGCCTCCCCAGTTATGGGATTAAAGGCATGTGCCACCACTGCCCCGCACATTTTTTTAAAATCAAGACCACAACAAAGACTGAAATTCATTTCACATTAATTTTTGGATATTATTCTAATGTGTTTAAGATGACACCACTAAGAGAAACCTGGATTGAAGAGACTGACTGTCTATAAATGGTGTGTGAATGAAGCTGATAGTGGGGGGTGGGGGGACACAAGGATGGAGCCCTGGGACAAAGACAGTATTAAAGACTCATCTGAGTGGGGCTGAGATGGCTGCAGGAAAGAAGCCTGCATCAGGTTCCTCCTACCTGCTTCCTCCACTGGCAGAAGCAGGCCTGACAGAGTCTCTGGACCAGGAGTTGGGCAGCTCGCCTCTGAAGGAGCTGGGGAGAGTAAACACACAGGGAGTCAGACTCCATTTTACTCTGGTCTAGCCCAGCCACTGGGGCAGCTGCATGATGAGGCTCCACCCAAGTGGACATCCTCCTGCCAAGAGCTGTTCCAGATCCAAAGGTTCCTAACGTAGGTGAGGAGGTCCTAATGTTTCCCCAGATCTGAAAAGCTACAGGTCAGAAGAAAGCAGATTTCTCTTCTAAGCCAGCTTCTCCTGACGCACACTTGATCTAAGGATGGCCACTCCTGCCTTCAGTAATTGCTCAGAATGGCTCTCGCAGACTTGTTCCCACAGAATCCCAGGGCACCAGCATGCATACTAGCTGCCTAGAGTTTTGTCTGGAGACCCCTCCGAAAGACACTCTGACTCAGACAGAGCTTGGAAAGTACTACCACCTGCCCCACCTTTTTCATGACACACTGCAGATGGTACGCCTTCCATCGAGCCATCCCTCCCTTCAGCAGCTGCTGGCGGTGATGCTGAGCTGCCCTTTCCAGCTGGAATCTCTGCTGGGCCTCCCTCTGGCTGCACAACTGCCAGCGCTGAAACCAGTCACGGAGCCGACCTGAAGCAGACTTAAAGTAGCTGACAACTGTAGAGAATTTTCATTGCTAAGTGACTTTGTAGCAGGGAAGGACTAGACAGTTGGAGAGGTTATGTGAGGTGACATCCAGCCTTCTGTGAGAAAAAAAACACCACAGGCTCCATGGCCACTGTGTAAGGCCAGGTCAGGTCATCTTTGCACTATGGGACGTTTTGCTGCCGCATCCCCAAGCACTGTCGCAGAGTTGCATACCTGTGCACAGTCACCAAAGGGGTGCCAGGCCACACAGAGCCACGCCAAGGGCTGACAGGCATGTGGAAGGAGCAGACCCACTGTCCCTAAAGAAAACTTCCTCACAGAGCCGAAGCCTGGAGACGGTACAGCTTCCTCTTATGAAGCAGGAAGTCAAGTGAGCCAGGACAGTGATAAAATGATCTGGCTGTGTTGACTCTCTGGGCCCACTGTGTAGACCTTGTTGATTCAGGAAGTGCTTCTGGACCCATTCACAGTCAGAGAAGACAGCAGCCATGAGCTGGAGACCAGTCATTTTACCATGTCCTGGATACAGCTTTAAATGTACCATCTCCCTAGCTACAACTATACCATCCCTAAGTAACAACTTCAACAAGGGGGTACTACAGCCCTATTTTATAGATGAAGAAACATACTGAAGCAGCGGGGACCCCTCTGTCCTCTGAAGTCAGACTAGGCAGTGTGGTGACTTTTGGTCTGTAATTTTTTTTTTACCTTAAAAAGTAAAGGATTTCACCCCCATCAAGGAAACTTCTCGCAACAGATGGAACACATTCCCGTACCTAAGGCCCCAGAACATTTTGGAAGAGGGGGAGAAAAGACTCTAAGAACAAACTGATGAGGGAGTTTGCTGTGTGCCTGTCTCCTAGTCCTATCAGAAGCTACCAACATGACTGCCCAAATGTGAGCTGAACAAAGGACACCAATAGATACGCCAACGTGAATGGGAAAAGCTATGAAGCTTCAACCCTATACAAAGAACAACAGAAAACTAAGAAACACTGACAGTGGGAGAAAGTCCTCCCCAGGGAAGAGCACACCAATTTGTTATCCAATACCAAGTGGTCAGCCCTGGAAACAAGCATTCTACAGACTGAGCAGGTTATATTTAGCGAGTGCTTATGTTTGTACACACGTGCATGTGTGCATGCATGCGCTAACAATGGAAAAAGAGGGCAGGATTTGAAAGAGAGCAGTGTTTTGGAGGGAGGAAAGAAAGGGAAGGGAGAAATTATATAATTACAATCTTAAAAAGAAAAGAAATGAGCCGGGCGGTGGTGGCGCACGCCTTTAATCCCAGCACTCAGGAGGCAGAGGCAGGCGGATCTCTCTGAGTTCGAGACCAGCCTGGTCTACAAGAGCTAGTTCCAGGACAGGCTCCAAAAGCTACGGAGAAACCCTGTCTCAAAAATCAAAAAAAAAAAAAAAAGAAAGAAAGAAATGGGGGGAGTAAGGGTTCTAATTATGTGATGTGATTCAGGCTGGCCTCAAACTCCTTGTCCAGCATTCCTCCTTCCTGCCTTCCACGTCCTGGGACTATGAGCCTGTATGCCGTAAAATCCTATACCTGGGTCTTAGGATGTCTTCCCTTGAGCTCTAACAAAGTGTGGCAGAGATTCTGAGGTCTTAAGATAAGACAAGACAATGAGCACATGTCTTTAGCCCCAGCGCTCCAGTGGCAGAGGCAAGTGGACCTCTTTGAGTTCAAGACCATCCTAGTCTACATAGTGAGTTCCAGGACAGCCAGGACTACAGAGAAACCCTTCTCCAAAACAAGACACTGAATCCCAAATGTTACTGCATCCCCTCCCACAGATGGTACTTTGTGCTCAGCCTCCTAAGTCCCTGTTCCCAGGACCCCCTTTTAGGGCAAGTCTTGCAGAGATGGCCCTGCTGCTGCTGCTGCTGCTTCTAGGTTCTTCACTCAGAGCAAAATCAGCATTTTCACCTTTTCATGGACTAGGGATAAGCAGTTCTCAAGGAACTTGCTGGGCTCCCAACACCAGATGTACCTACTGAGGCACACCACCTTGTAGGATGCATAACCACCTTGTTTTCTGCCCCACCCCAGTAAGACACAGCTATTCTGGGCTGACTCTGGCTATTCAGGCCTAGCCTCAAGGATGAGTACTGGATTCTCATCATTTCAGGAATGACTTAGATAATAGTATTATCTTTTTCTTTTTTTCTTCTAAGACAGGGTTTCTCTGCAGCTTTGGAGCCTGTCCTGGAACTCACTTTGTAGACCAAGCTAGCCTCGAACTCATGGAGATCCGCCTGTCTCTGCCTCCCAAGTCCTGGGATTAAAGTTGTGTTTCACCACCACCCAGTTGGATACTATTTATCATCTTAAAGCTCACTTAGTAAATGTATATGATATATAATATATATATCATATATGGAGGACCAAGAAGGGCAACAACCAGAAGGTAGAAGAACCCAGGAGGGATTCTCCCCTAGAGCCTCTGGCCTCCAACACTGGAATATCAGGTTTTCTTTTGAAGTCTCCTAGCCATGGGAGTGTCAGGGAACCAACATACACAGGCAGAGCACATGGAACCTTGGGAAGTCCTGTGTTCATACTCTTTCTGGCAGTGTTTGTTCCCACAGCTCTCTCTTACCCCTGGCCAGTGCTTTCCGGGCCTCCCTGAGGGCAGTTGCCTCCTTTTCTCGGTAATATATCTGCATTGATGTAACCTCCTGCCACTGCACCAGAACCTACGGACAGGCAGGGAAAGAGAGGTGATCAGTTCACGTTCTAAGGTCAAGGACACACTGTGACTGACTAGTGTGTGTGTGTGTGGGGGGGTCTTCATGAGGTACGACTGAGGAGTTAACATTGGGCTCTCACTGCCAGCCACCCACACAGGTCTGGGTTGGGACTTCAGGTCTCTCCCAGGAAGCCTGACATTTTCCTGTCAGGATTTAAACTTTGTACTGTGCCACAACAAGTGAAGTTGTTACATAGATTATAATCCTATTGTTATTTGCTATGCATTATATTAATTCTTTCTTACACAGGAAATCCAGTAACAAAACCCTTTGTGGGGTGGTGTGTGCTGGTGCATACCTTTAACCCCAGCATTTGGAAAGCAAAGACAAGTGGATCTCTGTGTTTTTGAGACCTGCCTGGTCTACACAGTGAATACTAGGCCAGCCAAGGCTACATAGTGAGACCCTATCTCAAAAGAAAACACAGAACTCTGTGTGTGGAAGGGTGTTGTATGCATATGAGCATCTGTGTGGGTGTAGAAGACCCACGAATCCAGTGTGTTCCTCACATTCTCCATCTTGTTCCCATCAGACGCTCTCTGGGGCTGTCTGTACAAGGAGCTCTCAGGACCTCTTATGTTTACTCCAGCTCTAGGACAGGGGCTACAGACACACACAGCCATACTCAACTTTATTTGGGAGCTTGGGATTTGAACTCAGGTTGTACTCTGAGATTTGAACAGCATGTATTTTTAACCACTGAGCCATCTCTCCAGCACCACTAAACACATTTTAAAAAGTCAGGAAGCCAGATGAAGCTTCATAGTCATAATACCCCACTCCCAGCTGAGTGGCCTCTCTCTTTGGACCATTAAACCCAACTAGATCTGATCATCTCTTCCCAAGGTAGGGGCCAAGCAGGCTGTCTTGAGCATTTCTGAGGCCAGCCTTCACCAAATGCAGCTGCTGCCTCCTCAGGGAACTACATGGCCACCAGCAGGTAGACCTAAGCCACTCAAGAGCTTCCAGCAATCTGCTTTCTTCTGAACAGTCATGACCCATGGCCTGCCTCTGCTACTGTTTCTGTCTGAACCACTTCTTTGTATTATGTCCCAACACCATGCTCATCCATAGCATGGAGCCAACAGGGTATTCCCATACATCAATCACCCCAGCCAAGGCAGCAAGGTGGTCTGAGTCATTTCAAACTATGGGTGACCAGGAACTTCTTGGGATGCTCCATGCTTTCTAGCAAGCCTCCAGGGCCAGTCAGTAAGATCTGGTACTCTTCCAACAAGGACACCGAATCTCAGTGGCCTCGAGGCTTTATCAACGTTTAATGTTGTTGTGCAGGCGTGGTAAGTGCTGGCTCTGGCAAGAACTAGTTTGGTTTCTATATGATGTTATTTTTATTTTAAAGAACAGTGATTCCGAATTCAGTAAAAACAAACATACAGTACCTACAGACATGCATATCACTCTGAGTTCCTTATTAAGTACCAACACCACATTGATGGAGGAAGGTCATTGGTTAAGTAATAAAGAAACTGCTTGGCCTCATAGGTTAAAACATAGGTGGGAGGAGTAAACAGAACAGAATGCTGGGAGGAAGAGGAAGTGAGCTCAGAGGCCATGCTCCCCTCTCCCCAGCAGACGCGATCGATGAAGCTCCAACCCAGGATGGACGTAGGCTAGAATCTTCCCGGTAAGACTGATGCTACACAGATTATTAGAGATGGGTTGATCGGGATATGAGAATTAGCCTGTAAGGGCTAGAGTTAATGGGCCAAGCAGTGTTTAAAAGAATACAATTTGTGTGTTGTTATTTCAGGGCATAAGCTAGCCAGGCAACCAGGAGCTGGGGCAGCAGGAATGCAACCCGCAGCTCCCACAACACCACATGCTGCTGGAATGAGACTCCCAAGCTTCCTGGTGACCAGTTAGTACCTCACCTTGGAGCACAGGGTCCTGTTGTACTGGGCTCTTGCTTGGAAGGTTTTTTTGGCCATATCCAAACGGGCCATGGTGTTTTCCCTCCAACGATGTAATGCCCACCTACAAAGACATGGGCCAGGTGAGAAGAGTGACCCCAGTTTGGAGGTCTGGGAGACTTCTGTGAATCACCCTTACTCCTCTCCTGGGTAAGGACTCTGCCTGAAAGCACCTGTTCCATTGTCCCTCAGGCTCATGCTCTTGTCTGCACCCAACAACAGATGCTCAGTGTCTGCTCTGTGCTAGGTACTAGGCGGGACTAGGCACCAGCAGTACACCAAGCCATCACTGAGTCTTCAGGAGTTCTCGAGATAAAGACAACACAGCTGTAACCAAATGGCAACAATTCAGGTGATTCACATCGAGATAAGAGGCATATGAACCCTAGTGCCTACTTGCCAGAGGCCTGCTTTCTCATTCTGGTCTCTCTGAGGGACTACATGGAGCTTTGTGGGACTGCACAGGAGTGGCAGTGTTAAAGTCCACAAGGTCCAAGCCTACACTCAGCTAGAACAGCATGTGCGGAGCAAATGTAGAGGGAAAGGGAACGGGTTGTCCACCTGGAAAAGAGTGAGTTCAGAGCTTGGGTTATAGGACCCTCCAGTGGTGAGAGGTAGAGATGGTCCTCACGGAGTAACTCTAGAGGGGCAGCTGGAAGGGACTGTCTGGGAGCTGACAGAGGACTGCAGACTCCACACAGGAGTGGGCACAAGATATTAGGTGTGAGGCAGGGACAAAAGAATGCTCAGAGCAACAGGACAAGTGGGGTCCATGTGGGTCTCGGGTGAGGTGTCTTAGTGTCTCAGCTGTCTTCCAAGGTTACCCTGCACATGGGAGACCAGGATATGCTGAGGTGAGCCAGAAAATGCAGAACTTGCAGCAAGAAAGCCAGAGCTCCCACTTGAGCAGACTAGGCAGTTGTCTGCATGGCCTGAGGCAGAACTGCCCCCATCCCTACCTGACTCAGCACTGGGGACTCACCTCAGCAGCTGCCTGTTGTGCCACCTCTCCCTGGCTGCCACCTCCTGTAGCACATTCCTCACCCTGTCCTGGTAAGTCTGTGGGAGATGAGGAGGTCACTGGAGGCCACCCTTCAGCCATACTTCTCCTCGTACAAGAAGTACGTTGCCCAGAGCTCTCAAACAGTAGGGAGAGGTTGAAAGCCCCCATCCCAAGGCCAGTACCCCCTCCCACTGTAATGTTCCACAAGGTCCAACTCTGAGCTAGACTCATATAGAAACCAGCTTTCCAGGAAGGCTGATAACCCAGGCAGCACTTTTTGGGTACTGTTCTGTTTGAGCCTTGCCAGATGACAGGAGGGACATGAACAAAGAACACTACCGAAAACTCCCACCCCCAAGCAGGGAGACCTGGAAAAAAGTGCTGGCTCCTACCAGCCACTTCTGCAGAGTCCTGTGAAGCAGGGTGTGCTGACTGTGAAGAGCCGCCCGCCTCAGCTTTCGCTGCTCTTCTGTCCTCAGAGCCAGGCACTGTGCACAGGAAAGAGTGGGTACTGTGGGCCCTGGGGCTGGGGGAGGTTCACTGCAGCACTGTTTCTATGTTACATTCTGAGAGCTCACGTAAGGGGGATATACTAACTGAGCCTCAGTCTCATCCATCCATCCATCTCCCTAGGGGTTGGTGGGTATCAAACGAGCAAGTGTCCAACAGGAAATGCTGGACAGGGGCTGGCTTCAATGTTACACCCTTAGCAGAGTTTATGTGAATGCCAGGCCAAGATCTTTACAGTAAGTTCAGATAAGAGCAGCCGGACACATTAAGGACAAGAAACCTTGAGTCAATCCCTCACAAAGTGAGCTTGCACTGCCCAATGTGCCTTTGACCAGAGGAACTGTGGAGGAGCCTATCTGCTTGCTCTGAGTCATGCAGACAAACAGCTCCACCTGTCCAAAAGCCACACTCAGGCTGTGCCCCTGCTGAAACCGTACCTTGCTCCACATGCTCCAGGACCAACGCAGGAGCCTTGCTGAGTGGAAGCGTGCAGCCAGTGTCCTGCCCATCCTCCTATGGGGAAACAGAAGAAGCTCAGCAGGGTCTAGAGCACAGGGGCCTCAGGACTCCCTCTGCAGACCTGGGAGTGAGAGCTGTCTAATGACCTGGGCCTTTCTAGGAAAGGGCACAGCAATTCAAAATTTTGCAAGCAACCTCATGGCTTCAAGGCCAGACAGCTCTGCCTTAGACACATAGGCTGTAAACATTCCCCACTGTAGTCTTGTGGTCTTGTAAAAATTGCCACAACCTGCCCGCCAGTCAGATGTCAGCCACCTGATGGGCTCATTGCTCTATGTGCCGTGACTGACCGCAGTCACTCTCCATGGACTCTGAGCATGAGAGCACACGGATGGAGCCCAAGGTGCTGTCCCTGTTTCAGGCTGAATTTCTGGGACACATGACTATGGGTGGACACTTGAAGTCGCTGCCAAAGCTGGCCCAAGGTGGGAGGGCTCTGTAGTAGAATGCTGCTCACTCTGTTCTCAATCCTTGGGCACTCTCTCTCCAGACGCAGAAAGCCTTCCTGAGCAGCCTGCTGTGGTGGTGAGCACAGGCCATGGTTTGCCGCTCCCGCTCTTGGTGACATGCTGCTGCCTGCTGGTGCCACATGAACCAGGACCTCCGCAAAACCTGCTGCTCTGCCTGCAGTATAGCCTGAGACAGGATAGGAGGAAACAGTCCAGTCCAGGAGGAGAGCAGATCAGAGGCTAAGGGAGAATCTGTGACCAGTAAAGAACGGCTTCCCTAGGCTGCCTGTGAATGTCCAGATAATCCCAGGCTCAGGAGCACCAGGCAGGAGCCTGGCAGGGTAGGCTGGAGTTTGTGCAGCTTCCTGAAGAGCAGCCCAGGACAAGTGCTTAAATGGATCCTGCCCTCAAGAACCCAAAGAGAGAGCTACACACCATTCTCTCGGCCAAGCGGTTTTCTCGATGTTGAGACATCTTCTGCTGCCAGATAGCAAATACTTGCTTCTCTAATGTTTCCCTAAACACACGAAAATGAGAAAAACGGACTAAAAGTAAAGCACTTACAAAAGAAAGACAAACAGATCTAATCGAGGCTGGTTTGGCTCCTTGACCTTTATAATTCTGTGCATGACTATGGGTCTAAGACAGTGGCTCTCAGCCTTTCCCAATGCTGCCACCCTTTAACACAGTTCCTCATGTTGTATGACCCCAACTATAGTTATTTTTGTTGCTACTTCATAACTGTAATTTTGCTACTGTTATGAATTGTAATGTATATCTCTGTGTTTTCTGATGGTCTTGGGTGACCTCTGTGAAAGGGTCATATTTGACCCCTCCAGTGGGTCACAACCCACAGGTTTGAGAACCACTGTTCTTAGACTCCAAAAGACCATATCTTACAGAATAGGAGCGCAATACTTTAGGGAAATTACACATTGTGAGGCTCCATCAAAGTTCTCATCACAGCACTAACAGCAAACTCAGTGCGCATGAGACAAGCGCAGAGGCAGACACATGCTGCTTCGTAATAAAGAGGGTAAGCCTGACTGATTTTCCTGCTACTTAAGTTCAAAAGGGTCTCATTACTGAAAGCCAGAGGAACCAGGGACTGGGGGTTGGGAAACCGGTGAAGCGAAGCCAAGGCATTATAGTTTGCAGAGTTGAATTGGAATTCTCTGTCCCAGACAGAAACTAACTACGTAGCATACCTGTGAAAACGCACTGCTCTTGTGTGCAGGACTCGACTGCGCTGGCGCCATCGCCAAAGTCTGTACCACATATGGAAGGCGGCAGGCAGTGCTCTTTGCTGGAAATGGCCATCTGCTCTGGCCCGCAGTAGCTAAAACAAAATGACAAATGGTTTTTGTGATTTACTTTTCTCAAATGAATGTTCAGAGTCACACTCTTCTGAGATAAGATTTGCTTCTCACACAAGTAAGAAATGTCATGTTTGATCTTTGCCAATTAGCTAGGTGAAAAATGTACCATGAGCTGGGTGTGGTGGCGCACCCCTTTAATTCCAGCACTCAGGACAAAGAGACAGGTAGATCTCTTTGAGTTTGAGGCCATCCTGATCTACATAGTGAGTTCCAGGACAGCCAAGACTACATAGAGAGATAGGCTTGAGTTGATCTGAACCTCACTAATCCAAAGGCCCTTAAACTTGGCAGCAATCCTCTACCCCTTGGGTGATAGCATTACAGGTGTGTGTCACCACACCCAGCTTCCAGATAAGCCCCAGAAGCATTCTGATGTGGTCAAAGACAGCTCATCCATGCAAAGGAATCAACACTCATCTGGTGAGCACTGTGCTGGGCTAAGACAGGCAGGCTATACCCTTAAGAAGTTAAGGCTAAAAATTCTACCAAGGAACTTCTACAACTCATAAACACTTTCAGCAATGTAGCAGGATACACGATTAACTCAAAAAAAAAAAATCAGTAGCCCTCCTGTACATAGACGATAAAAGGGCTGGGGAAGAAATCAGAGAATCAACACCCTTCACAATAGCCACAAATAGCATAAAATATCTCAGAGTAACTCTAACCAAACAAGTGGAAGACTTGTATGATAAGAACTTTAAATCTTTGAAGAAAGAAATTGAAAAAGACACCAGAAAGTGGAAAGATATCCCATGCTTGCGTAGGCAGAATTAACAAGTAAAAATGGCAATCTTACCAAAAACAATCTACAGATTCAACACAATGCCCAGCAAAATCCCAGAAAAATTCTTCAAAGACCTTGAAAGAACGGTACTCAACTTCATACGGAAAAGCAAAAAATTCAGGATAGCCAAAACAATCCTGTACAATAAAAGAACTTCTGGAGGCATTACAATCCCTGACTTCAAACTCTACAAAAGAGCTATAGTACTCCAGGACAGGCTCCAAACCACAGAGAAACCCTGTCTCAAAAAACAATAAATAAATAAATAAATAAATAAATAAATAAATAAATAAGAGCTATAGTACTGAAAACAGCCTGGTACTGGCATAAGAACAGACAGGAGGACCAATGGAACCGAATAGAAGACTTGAATATCAATCCACACATCTTCTAACACCTGATCTTTGGTAAAGAAGCAAAAAATATCAAATTTATTTATCAAAGCATATTTAACAAGTGGTGCTGGCATAACTGGATATCCACATGTAGAAGAATGAAAATAGATCCATATCTATCACCATACACAAAACTCAAGTCCAAATGGATCAAAGACCTCAACATAAAGTCAGCCACACTGAACCTTAAACAGGAGAAAGTGGGAAATACACATGAACGCATTGGCACAGGGAACCACTTCCTAAATATAACACTAGCAGCATAGACACTGAGAGAAACAATTAATAAATGGGACCTCCTGAAACTGAAAAGCTTCTGTAAAGCAAAGGACACGGTCAACAAGACAAAACGACAGCCTACAGAATGGGAAAAGATCTTCACTAACCACACATCAGAGGTCTGATCTCCAAAATATACAAAAGACTCAAGAAATTGGATACCAAAAGATTACATAATCCAATAAAAAAGAATGGAGTACAGACCTAAACAGGGAACTCTCAACAGAGGAATCTAAAATGGCTGAAAGACACTTAAGGAAATGTTCAACATCCTTAGTCATCAGAGAAATGAAAATCAAAACAATTCTGAGATTCCATGTAAGAATGGCCAAAATCAAAAACACTGATGACAACTTATGCTGGAGAGGTTGTGGGGAAAAGGGAACACTTCTGCACTGCTGGTGGGAATGCAAGCTCGTACAACCCCTTTGGATGTCAGTGTGGTGATTTCTCAGAAAATTAGGAAACAATCTTCCTCAAGACCCAGTAATAAATACCACTTTTGGGTATATATCCAAAGGATGCTCAGTTTTGCCACAAGGACACGTGCTCAACTATGTTCATAACAGCTTTCTTTGTCATAGCCAGAACCTGGAAACAACCTAAATACCCCTCGACTGAAGAATGAATAAGGAAAATGTGGTACATTTAAACAATGGAGTACTACACAGCAGAAAAAAATAACAACATCTTGAATTTTGCAGGAAAATGGATGGAGCTAGAAAATATCCTTTTGAGTGAGGTAACCCAGACCCAGAAAGACAATTATTACATGTACTCACTCATAGGTGGTTTTTAAACATAAAGCAAAGAAAGTCAGCCTACAAACCACAATCCCAGAGAATTTAGACAACAATGCGGACACTAAGAGAGACTTACATAGATCTAATCGACATGGAAAGTAGAAAGTAGAGAAAGACAAGATCTCCTGAGTAAATTGGGAGCATGGGGACTTTGGGGGAAGATTGAAGAAAGAAAGGGAGAGGCAGGGAGGGGAGCAGAAAAATGTAGAGCTCAATAAATATCAATTAAAAAAAAAAGAAGCTAAGGCTAGTCAGGTGTGATTGTGCACACCTTCAAGCCCAGCACTCAGGAAGCAGAGGCAGGTGGATCTCTGTGATTTCAAGGCCATCCTGGTCTACAGAGTGAGTTCCAGGACAGCCAGGGCTACACAAAGAGACCCTGTCTCAGAAAAAAACAACAACAAAAGAAGCAGTGGCTACAGGTTAACTGAAAAGAAAAGTTAGCATAGAGCTATGTTAATGCAGAGTGACAAGCAAGGGTTCGAGAGCGCACCTAAGCTGACAGAGTCGTGAGCTACAGAGAACTACAGGTACAGCAAGGAGCAGAAGCACACAGTCAGAAATGACAGAAGGCAGCAATGGAGACAAGACAGGAGCTAAGAAGCATCTGTGCCCTTAGCTCCCATTCCCATTCTATCCACAAATGTGCCAGTCTGATGGTAGCAGCAGATGATGTTGACAGGGGAAGGAGGACAGTGTCAAAACAACCAAGGGAGTGTAGCTTGTGTCATCCTCTTACCCACTGCCAAGGACAGATCATCATCAAATGCACCAACATCCCTACTAAGTGTCACTCTGATGTCAATATCTTCCATTTGGGGGCTAAAGAGATGACTCAGTTGTCAAGAGCAATTTCTGCTCTTTGGCACTCTCATCAAGCAACTCAAAACCAGCTTGTTGCTGGGCGGTGGTGGTGCACACCTTTAATCCCAACACTTGGGAGACAGAGGCAGGCGGATCTCTGTGAGTTCGAGGCCAGCCTGGTCTACAAGAGCTAGTTCCAGGACAGGCTCCAAAGCTTCAGAGAAACCCTGTCTCAAAAAACAAAACAGCACTAGTCCAGCTCTAAGGGATCTGACACCTTCACCTGCATATATCACACACACACACTTTTTAGTTACTATTTATTTATTTTTGGTTTTTCACGACAGGGTTTCTGTGTAACAGCCCTGGCTGTCCTGGAACTCACTTTGTAGACCAAGCTAGCCTCGAACTCACAGAGATCCGCCTGCCTCTGCCTCTGAAGAGCTGGGATTAAAGGTGTGCGCCATCACTGCCCAACTACACACACATGTTTTACAAAGTCTTCATTTAGCATTCCAGAAACCTGTGCCCAACTGTCCGAAATGACCTGCAAGTCACACTTCCCTGCTACCCTAGCTTATGGCTGAGGGAGCAAGAATTCTATTATACCCTTAATAAAGGCACAGTCTAAGGCAAAGCTGGTATGCAGTAGGCATCTCTTCCGTGGGGAGCAGGCAGGGTGGCACACTCCATAATACCAGCATTAGGGGAATGGGACAGGTGGGTACAGAAAACAAAGGGAAGTGAGTGAAGACCTAAAAGCCTGGGAGGAGCCACTCCTTACCCCCAACAGCGTCTATGTCTTCCAGCAATGAAGGAATGGGACTTGGGCTGGAGGAAACAACTCCATGGTTTTACAGTTCCCTCCAAATACAGTAACCCCAAAAACAGAACCAGGTCTCCTGGCATAGCCTTTCCCAACCATCTTCCCAAACTCAGAAAATCCCACTAGTAGGTGCTGAACTGCCTGCTTTGGTGTGCTTTGTACCTGCTGGCATCTTCTCTGGCGCACATATCGTAACCACACCCTGACACACTTGCGTAGGACTGTCATCCTGGAAGAAAACACAAGAAAACCAGAGAACTGTGTATTGGCACTGTCAGGTGTTGAGCTGTAAGAGTGTACTGTTTATAAGGCAGCTGCTTCTAGGTACAGTTACTTCCTGAGGGTTCAGGGCACCCCAGGGCTTACTGCTTACTGGTTACATCCTCGGAGAGAGGAAAATGAAGAACTTACTAACATGAAGTCATCATCTCCTGACCTTGGGCTTTGGCTGGTTTTAAACTTCCAGCATTTTCTTGAGGTCTGTTTCGTTGATTTTTTGCAGGGCTTCACCTATGCCAAGCAAGTACCCACTGCTGAACCACACTCTAACCCCTGGCAGCTCACTGGGAACCTAATTAAACCACCAAGCACAGTGCGTCTGGGACTTAAGAGAGGACACCTCCTGTTACAGCACCCTTGAGGGTTTATTAGGACTCTCAGCACACAGAGATACTGAGTGCGATGATACATGCTTGGCCTTGTATGCCAGGACTTAGAATAATGGCACCTTGACAACTCTGAGTCAGGCTTTTTTTTTTGTTTTTTTAAATTTTATGGGTGCTTTTAAAACCACAGGACACAGATGTATCTCAGTGGTGGAGACCTTGCTTAGCACGTGTGAGGAACTAGGTTCAATCCCAGCGCAGAAAAAAAAGAGAGAGAGATAAATCTTATGTGTGTAAGTGTTTCCCTGCATGTATGTATGTGCACCACATGTGTCTGGTGCCCATACAGAGCACTGGGTCCCCTGGAACTAGAGTTACAGATGGCTGTGGCCACCATGTGCATTCTGGGAACTGATCTGGGTCCTCTGGAAAGGCAGCCAGTGCTCTCCAGTACTGAGCAATCTCTCCAGTCCCAAATATTAGGATTCTTATTGACTCATTAAAGATATGCTCTGAAGCTGGGGATACAGTTTTGTGGTAAAACGCATGCTTAGCATGTGAAAAGTGCTGGGCTGGATCCCTAAAACAATAAGTAGATAAATAGTAAAAAAAAAACAAAACAAAATTGGACCAGTAGCTGCAAGTTACACTAATGACACTGGAGGTGAAGGTCGAGACATTATTTAACATGATGAACGTCTCTGCAGCAAGAGTCTGGGCTAAGGGGCTGGAGGAAGACAGCCTCGCAACTTTTATTTCCATTTCTATATATTTTTAATTTTTCTTCATAGATATTTACTTAAAAATAAATGTATTTGTTAGGCAGAGGCAGCACACTTCTTTAATCCTAGCACTCAGGAGGCACAGGCAGGTGGATCTCTGTGAGTTCAAGACTAGCCTGATCTACAGAGCGAGTTCCAGGATAGCCATGGCTACATAGGGAAACCCTGTCTTGAAAAACAAAAATAAAGCTGGGCGGTGGTGGCGCACGCCTTTAATCCCAGCACTAGGGAGGCAGAGGCAGGCGGACCTTTGTGAGTTCGAGGCCAGCCTGGTCTACAAGAGCTAGTTCCAGGACAGGAACCAAAAGCTACAGAGAAACCCTGTCTCAAAAAAAAAAAAAAAAAAAAACAAAAAAAAAACAAAACAAGAAAAACAAAAATAATAAAATAAAAAGATGTATTTAATAGAATGACTGGCTCTTAACAATCAAGGATATTCCTTATTTCCAGGAAGACCTAGCCCCAAATATCATCCTAACCTGACATTAAAATCTTTCGCTGCAGTGCAGGAGCTCAAACTCACCTTCCCTATGTTAAGCAAGCACTTTGCACTGAGCTACATCACTAGTCACAGTGGACAAGTACCAAAGGCCTGCAGAAGAATGGAGGCAGTGGTAGTGATCAAATAGGCACATTCAGAGGTGGACAAGATCCAATGCAAATTGCATCATCTCACCTCCCACGTGACCTGCCAAAAGCAACCACACCCAGGAGCCATTACTAATAGTGTGAACTTCACCAAGATAAACCCCTTATATTTTTTGTTTGCTTGCTTGTTTGTTTTCTGTTTTGTTCTAGGTGACAGTCCTATGCAAGTATGATACGTGCACAAGAGAAGATGCAAGCAAAGATACACACAGGTCTCGCTGTGCATCCCTGACTGCCCTAAATCCTGCTATGTAGACCAAACTGGTCTTGAACACACAGAGATCCACCTGCTGCTGTCTCCTGAGTACTAAGACGAGGGGCCTAGTCCACACCTGGCTAAAAGGCCTTTCTGAGTTGAGAAGCTAACTCATGCCAGAGTAGTCACTTCCTCCTGAAAAACCCTGTCAGAATTACCCGGGGTCCCTAGTGAGCCCACGGCTGAGCTGAGCTCCTACCTGTAGTGGGTCCAGGCTGCATGCAGTGAGGAAGGCTGCATTCTCTCTTCCCTCAGCTCAAGTTGACACTGCCAGAGGTTCCAGAACCTACGAAGCAGCTGCAGAATGGCAGGAAGAAAACAAGTGTATCATAGTGAGAAGTGAGAGGAGGCCTCTGAGTGTAAGTGCCACCCCCCAGCACACTGTGACCTCCCACAGGGAGCAGCCCAGTCACACTGCTGGCCTAGGGAGCCATGCTCTGGGCCAGTATAAATGGCTCTTCAAGTAGACAGCCACATAAAAACAAGTCTGGGTGTTATAGAAGAATTTTTTTTTTTTTTTTTGGAAACAGGATCTCACTATGTAGCCCAGGCTTAAACACATGATTCCCTTGTCTCCATCTCTCAAGCGCTATGATTATAGATACTGTACTATGCTGCTCAGCAGACAGTACCTTTTTTTTTTTATTTTAAATGGATCTCTATTTATTATGCATGCAGTGTTCTGCCTGCAAGTATGCTCAAACACCAGAAGAAGACACCAGATTCCATTATAGATGGTTATGAGCCACCATGTGGTTGCTGGGAATTGAACTCAGGACCTCTGGAGAAACAGCCAGTGCTTTTAAACTCTGAGGCATCTATCAAGCCCTGTAATACCATTTTTCAAAGTCATTTTAAAAATTAAAACTCTTGGGCTGGAGAGATGTAGTAATAAGAGCGGCGGGGCTGCGTTCCCAGCACCCCGGCCACCTGCTTGGCTAGCTTATGCCCGAAATAACAACACACAAACTGTATTCATTTAAACACTGCTTGGCCCATTTCTATCTAGCCTCTTGTAGGCTAACTCTCGCACCTGGACTAGCCCATTTCTTATCATCTGTGTAGCACCGCTCTTACCGGGAAGATTCTAGCCTACGTCCATCCTGGGTCAGAGCTTCATTGCGTGCATCTTCCCAGGAGCGGGGAGCATGGCGTCTCTCTGAGGCATCTGCTCCCAAGAGGAGAGCTGTGGAGTCTGAGCTCACTTCCTCTTCCTCCCAGCATTCTGTTCTGTTTACTCCACCTACCTATGTTCTAACTGTTATGGGAGGTCCTCCCACTCCTCCAGCCTATCGCCGCTGAGATACCAGCCCATTGGGGCGTGGTCTCTCTCCCTTTAAAAAAGCAGCCACTTCCCTCTCCTCTCTCTCTTCACTTCCTGCTCCGCCGGCGACTAGACTCCCTTCCTGGTTGTGCAGAGGGCTGACGGTGATCTGTAAGTTTTTTCCCCTTTAAATAAATACCACCCTATTAATCATAATTCCAAACTGGTGTGGCATTGTTTATGACTTACGCCTTCATCTAACCAATAAAATGGGCCAAGGCAGTTCCTTTATTAGCCAATGACCTTCCTCCATCAGAGAGATGGCTCAGAGGATAAGAGCACTGGCTGCTTTTCCAGAGGTCCTGAGTTCAATTCCCAGCAACCACATGGTGGCTCACAACCATCTGTAATGAGATCTGTCGCCCTCTTCTGGGATGCAGGCATACATGGAGGCAGAATGTTGTATACATAATAAATAAATAAATCCTTAAAAAAATAATAAAAAATAAAACTCCTTACATATTGGCACTTACGAAGTTGCTGTCAAAGTGTTTAACTTCCATGTCTAACCCTCTGGGTCTACTGTCTCATTTATAAGAACTACACAGATACAGGAAAATTAAGTGATATAAAAAAGGAACAAACAAGCCAGGCATGGTAGCACACACTTTTAATCCCAGCACTTGGCAGACAGAGGCAGGCAGGTCTCTGTGAGTCTAGCCTACGGAGCAAGTTCCAGGACAGCCAGGGCTGTTACACAGAGAAACCCTGTCTTGAAAATAAAAAAATCAAAACAACAACAACAAAAACAAAAAAGAACAGACATATTGAGAATGAGGATATAATAAAAACAACTAGCCTGATGTCTTCAAAGAGCCAAGGTCATTGTCAAGGAAAAGGTATACATTATGCTAAGTGAAATACGCCAGTCACAAAAGAACAAATAGTTAATGATTCTCTTTGAAGTCTTCAAAACATCAAACTGATAGGGAGAGAAAGTAAAAAAGTAGCTGCCAACAGAACAATGGAACTGGTGGTCCATGTGTACAATGCAAATTTGGTTGTGTTTTTAAGAGTCAGAAGTCCTGGCTGGTCTAGAACTTGCTATCAAAATAGTATATTTTTGGTCCAGCAAGATGTTGAAGTGGGTAAAGACACTTGTGATGCAAATCTGACCCAGCTGAGGAACATATGAACATAGGAACCCATACCATGGAAGCAGAGAGCCAGTTTCTGAGCACCTCCTTCCCTTACTTCCTCCTGCCCCCCTCCACACACACACATATACATACATACACATACAGACATAAATGTACAGTTTTTTAAAAATTACAACTTTTATGTGTGTTGCTACAACTCAAAAACATAAGAACCGGGGACTGGAGAGACAACTCAGCAGTTAAGGTACTTGCTGATATTTTAAAAGACCAGAGTTTGGTTCCTAGCACCGACATCAGTTGGCTCACAACAGCCTGAAGCTCTAGCTTTGGAGAATGAGGAGACATGACCATGGAAGCACAGTCATGTGTTCCCGTGGCAGAGGCGGGGGGAGGAGGGGCAGGAAGATGGAAGGGGAGACAGTTCCAGGTTATATGGAAAGGCTGTCTTCGGACAGACAAATGAGTAACAACAAATGTACCATGTGAGCCCTGACTGAATCCTAAAGTGAAAAGACAATCTGAGGGACAATTGTGGAAATCTGAAAAGGACCTGGATGGCAGTAGAAGACTGCTGTTAATTTTGTTAGAAATTATAAAGATCTGTGGTATGTAAAAAAAAATTGCTTGTTTGGGGTTGATTCATGCTGAAGTATTTAAGTGTTTTTATAACTTTCTTTGAAATTGTTTGGAAGAAAATTTGAAGCAAATATTTAATGAATATTGAATCTAAGCAGTACATAGACCATTATACTAGTTCTTTCTGTTTTACTATGTGCTTATTTAAAAAAAAAAAAAAGGAAGAAATCGACACTCAGAGACAAAACCAACAAAGAGAGTCATTGCCCTTGGTGAACACACACAGGGTTCAGCAGTTTATATTACCTGGGGTGCCCTGAACAGGGTGAAAAGCGTAATCATCTGGGCCGAGTACTGATTTTCTTTCTTTCTTTTCTTTCTTTCTTTCTTTTTTCTTTCTCTCTCTCTCTCCTTCCTTCCTTTCATTATTTTTGTTTGTTTTCTTTTTTGAGACAGTTTCTCTGTGCAGTGCTGTCTGTCCTGGAACTCACTTTGTAGACCAAGCTGGCCTTGAACTCTCAGAGGTCCACCTGCCTCTGCCTCCTGAGTATGGGGATCAAAGGCATGCGCCACCACCACCTGGCAAGTACTGATTTTCTTAGTAGACTGGAGTGAGGTGGGGTGAGTGGAGAGCCCTAAAAGGCTAAAACAAATTTCTCTATTAGCAGATGCAGATTAACAAAGAAAATAGGCATTGCTATTTTGGAGTCTAAAGTGTAAATGAAGTGCCATGCACAATGTGCACACATATAATTACAGGACTCCGGAGTACTGTGAACTCAAGACCAGCTATACAGTGAGTTCGAGGCTGGCCTGAGCTAACCACACAGCAAGGCCCTGTCTGGGGGGGCAAGTCTCACCGTAGTATCACGCAGCTGGTGAGCAAGGTTCCTTCTTATTCGCCAGAGACGTGCCTGGGTCACATTATCTTTTAAGGCTCTGAAGCAAGAATGCTGCACACAGAAATGACACGGATTGAAAAGAAGCATCAGTGTCTGCAGACGTGTGAACAAGGAAAGCAGCATCGGAAGCCTCTGCGGTTTCTCTGGAGTTTCTCTACTTTGTACCTAATAGAAGCGAACCTACCTAGCTCTCAGTAATACTGGCTTCACACAAAAACACGCCCTCTGTTCAGTCACCTCTGAACAGGAGACTGACTCCCCATGACCCACAGGAAAAAGAATTCTAAAAAGGTTGAACACTGGGTGGGTATAACACCCATGCTGTTAGTCCCAGACTTGGGAACCCCCTAGAGTTAATGTGTATATTCATTTGCATAACTATAAATGTGGCTTGTCAGAATAAACTGAGTCTGTGATGAAGGATACCCATTGTCAACTTGATGGCAGCTAGGACCGGGTGGGATCAGGCCTCTGGCCCCACCTACTGGGGGACTGGTTCACAGAAGTGTGCAGACCCACCTCACTCCTGGCTGGGATCCAGGGCTGCATGCATAGAGAAAGGCAGCTGAGCAACTTAACCAGCTGTTTCAAGTTCCTGCTGCCTTGACAGACTGTACCTTCAACTGTGTGCTTAAATGAATTCTTGTCATCTCTGACTTGCTTTTACTGGGATATTTTATCACAGAAACAAAAGACACTAGAACCCTTGGGTCCACATTCCCTATTCTGTCACTACCTAAGCAAAGCACCAGAGGGAAGAGGCTGGATTGGGTCAGGGATTTCCCAATTGTGTTCTGTGGAGCAGCAGAGGCTCCTAAAGTCTCTGAAGGCCAGTTCCTGAGGTGGGGACAGTCCACAGGACAGGACCCAACTCTCCAGACCTTGATTCAGACTTAGGATCAGGACTTCTGTCTGTGTTATACACTGGGTCTCTGCCACTCAAAAGAGGCTGACTGTAAAGCCCCAGGATCATATCCCCTCGGAGGTCCCTTAACAACTCCACATCCCTGACTCCCAGTTTCAAAATGTGAACACAGACTACAGCCACTCAGAACTGACTGCACACAGGGGCTAGTATAAGGGAGGAGTGCTAAGTGGATGCCACCACGGCTGCCCCAGACCCCGGTACTCTTATTACCAGGAGGTAGTGCCGGTGGTGTTCTTCTGCCGCTGCATGCTGGGCAGCCCCTTCTGCCTGCAGCAGCATGTCTGCAGAAATTCCGTTAAGGCCTCCAGTCTCACAAGGCTCCTGGCCCGACACAATAAGAATGCTTCCTGTGAGCCACCTAAAGGGCATGGCTTGGGGTGGGAGAGATGGCTCAGTGGTTAAGAGAGATGGCTTTTACTCTCAAAGCGTCGGGGTTCGATTCCCAGCACCTACAAAATGGCTCACAACCATCCATAACCCCAGTTCCAGGGGATCCAACAGGCACACATGGTGCTCATACATGCATGCGAACAAAATATTCATACACATAAAGGGCATGGCTCTAGCATAACAGGCCTGCTAGGTAGGCTGATAACCACCTGTCTCCTTCTGGCAATTCAGGGAAGCACAGAGGAATGCTAACAAAGAGCCAGGTCATGCCTCCACCCTCTTGACACCCATCCAATGAAAGGCAGAGTCTGAGGTAACCTGCCACCAAGTTCAACAAGCATTTGGAATCATCACCGAGCCAGCAGCCTTGATGGTTTGGCATCATGATCCGGTAAGATGATTGAGCTGGGAGCGTTAGATATTTTCATATCTTTTCTAATCTCGTAATCCTCACATACTCAGCTAAACAACCCATATGCTCTGTTCCTGAACGTCTCTCACGGCCTGCTTCTCTTCTGCCCAGCACCTGATTTGTCCCTCACATGAGTCCTCACAAAGCTGGGCTCTCTGGGCAGCCTCTCTCCTCTAATCTAGGCCCATATTCTTTTTAAAAACATCATGTATGGCAGGGGGCGTGCATGCCTTTAATCCTAGCACTTGGGAGACAGAGGCAGGTGGATCTCTATGAGTTCGAGGCCAGCCTGGTCTACAGAGTGAGTTCCAGGACAGACAAAACTACACAGAGAGAAAAAAACAAACAAACAAAAAAAAACCCTGTCTAAAAAACCAAACCAAACAAAACAAGACAAAAATAAATAAATAAAAATCCCAAAACTTCAGATTACATTTATCTGTGTTTGCGTGCATGCATGTGCCACAGTGAAGGCCAGAGGACAACTTGCAGCCATCTGTTCTTTCCTCCTGCCAAGTGGGCTCCAAGGTGCAAGCTCAGGTTATGAGGCTCGGTAGCAAGCTATCTCACTGGTTCTAGGAACATCTTGGCTAAAGCACAAATTCAAGGGCAATGATTCTTATGGAAAACTTCCCAGGATAAGGAGTAAATCCCTGAGTGTGGCACACAGGGCTCTATGGGAGGTCCCAGACCACAATGACTGTCCCATGAGCCATACTCACCACACATTTTTTTTTTTTTTCTGAGACAGGTTCTCACTATGTAGCCTTGGCTGGCCTGGAACTCATTATGTTGACCAGGTTGGCCTCAAACTCAGAGATCTGCCTGCCTCTGCCCCAAGTGCTGAGATTCAAAGTGTGTGCCATCATGCCTCACCAGTAAACCTGGGTAAACACCCAGCCTCTGCTAAAATTTATGGTCACCTAGGACTTACATTCAGTTCAGATGTGATTCCTTACTTGAACCTCCTGGGAGGCCAGAAATCTTTTACTTTATTATTATTTTTGTTGGTTTCTTTAGAGACAGGGTTTCTCCGTGCAGCTTTGGAGCCTGACCTGGAACTCACTCTGTAGAACAGGCTAGCCTCGAACTCAGAGATCCACCTGCCTCTGCCTCCCGAGTGCTGGGATTAAAGGTGTGAGACACTACCACTGGGTACTTTTTACTTTAAAATACAAAACAAAAAAGTCTGAGATAGAGTCTGGATGTGTAGTCAGGCTGGTCTAGATTTAAGATCCTTCTGCCTCACTGTTCCTGAGTGCTGGGTACACAGGCTTGGTTATGGGTCAAGCCCTTAGGAGCTCTATCACTGTCAAGACCATTTTCATATCTCTTTTCCCACTGGACAAGGAGTGCTATGAGTCTTTCGTTTCCCTCAGGTGCTTAGTTTGTCTGTAAATTTGGCCAGCCAAAATCACTGGGGAAAGGGACTCTATCTGGGAAGATACCTCTATCAGATTGGCCTGTACCAAGTCTATGGGACATTTTCTTGATTGATGACTGATGTGGTAGGGCCCAGCCCGTGAGTGGTGCCAATGCTGGGCAGGTGGTCCTGGGTTGTTTAAGAAGCAGGCTGAGGGTCAAGTAGGGGTGGCACACACCTTTAATCCCAGCACTTGGAAGGCAGAGGCAGGTAGATCTCTGTGAGTTTGAGGCCAGCCTGGTCTACAATATGAGCTCCAGGACAGGCTCCAAAGCTACACAGCGAAACCCTGTCTCAGGAAAAGAAGAAGTATGTTGAGCAAGTCTTACAGAGCAAACCAGTGAGCATCGTTCCTCTCCTTCAGTTCCTACCCCAACTTCTCTTCATGATGGACTGTGAGCTGTCAGATGAAACAAACCCTTTCCTCTCCACTTAGCTGTTGGTCATAAAGTCTATCACAGCAAGAGAAACCTACCCAAGACACCAAATACAAGAACTTAAGTTGGAGTTCAACATGAATCAAGACTTGGATGGACAAATGTAAGGATGTGTAGCTGAGGTATCCAGATCCACACACTGTGGACATTCTGGGGGAGGAGGGGAGCAGCATGATGAACAGGCCAGTGCAAAGGATACAGTGCTTCCAGTGTGCAAAGGCCCTCCGCAGGGCCATCTTCTGGGCCAGTTTCTCCACCAAGGCCTGGTGGGCAAACAAGCTCTGCCTCCACTCCCAGGCCCACTGCCAGTCACAGAAATGTAACTGGAGCACAGTGACACGATGGAATTGTGCAGCCATTTCTGCAATAGAGAAATAATTCTTAAGTACTGCTCCCCACAGCAGGGAAACGACACAAAGGCTGGACCCTACTATTGACAAAGAGCAGGGATTCAAGAGCACTCCCATGAAGAATCCTTATTACAGGTTGACGATGTAGCAGAGAGAAAGTGTGTGCTTTAAATGTAAGGCTCCTTGGGTCAACCCCAAACACCACACACAGAAGAGTTGTCTAGACACTAGAAGGTTATTTGACCTCTAGAATTCTCTTTCCAAGACAAAAGGGCTGCAGTTTTAGGGAAGTGTGATGGCTAATCCTGGTTGCCAACTTCACACATCTGGGAAGAGGGAACGGTTGACTATCTCCATCAAACTGGACTGTGGCATGTCTGTGACGCCAGTGGTTATTTTTTGTTGTTTTTTTCACTAGTATAGGGGGGCCCAATCCATTGTGGACGGTACCATCCCTGAGCAGGAGAAATATATTTTCTCCCCAAGGGCAGAGGCTGCTAGTTAGCTGCTGATATGTAAGAATGATAACCAACACTTTCAAACACTGTCTGATTTTTGTCTCTACTTGGAGGGTTCTGGATAGGCTCAGTCTCCAAGGAAACAACATACCACTCCAGTGATTATGTTGGCAAAAGACTCCTGAGCTTTCAGCCATACTGACCCTAGCTGCCAGATACACGTCCTTCCAACACTAATCAGCTGACAGCTGGTAAATTGAGCCCTCCAAAGTAGGCTGTTGTTTGAGGCATGTGATTGAAGACCATCATGCTAAAGAGCCTAACAGCCTTTGTGCTCCAGTCTTGGGCAGCTGTGGAGTTGAGCTAGCTCCACTATGCTCTATGAGCCAATGTTGGTAGTCTAGGAGGTAAATGATCACTTGGACAAGAGCCTGAGCACCTAACCTAGGGGTACAGTGTTTGATTCGCTTCTGTGTAAACTCAACAAGCTTGCTTATAAAAAGCATCACAGATCATGCTCCTAGGGTGACCTGGACTAGCAAGCTGTTCTCAGTGACAGGGTCCTAAGGGGAGGAGGCCAGGAGATGAGAAGATAAAGACGACAGGAAAGCTGTGGTCAGGAAGACTTACATAAGTTGTCTTATGCCAAGCAGATTCCTGGTTTTCGAGAAGGAAAGCCTTGGGTCGATCTAATCCTTAACACTAGGGATTATTAACCCTAAAACTGTTTGGGAAACCAAACCACAATGATGGCACCAATGAGAATCCCACATGCCAAACTTGTAATATGTTAATTTTTTTCTTTCCTTTTCATTTAAACTTAAAATGTTTTAAAAAACATTTCAATAGGGGGCTGGAGAGATGGCTCAGTGTTTAAGAGCATTGCCTACTCTTCCAAAGGTCCTGAGTTCAATTCCCGGCAACCACATGGTGGCTCACAACCATCTGGAATGAGGTCTGGTGCCCTCTTCTGGCCTGCAGACATACACACAGACAGAATATTGTATACATAATAAATAAATAAATATATTTAAAAAAAAAAAAAACATTTCAATATCATGCTGGATGGTGATGGTCTTAGTTCTCAGGTGGCAGAAGTAGGTGGATCTCTGTTCGAGGCCAGCCTGGTCTACAGAGCAAGTTGCAGGACAGTCAGAGCTACATAGAGAGATCCTGTCTCGAAAAACCAAGATAAAAAATTTCAATACACAAATTATATGTATTTGCATAAGGGAGGACACATTCAAATAATCCAAGTATGTGTTGAGGGCTGGGCTGATCCAAGGCTTTCCCTGAGGCCATAAGATGTGGAGAAGGAACATAGCCCCTTGTCTAAAATCAGAAACGAGGTGACAGAGCCAGTTAGCCTGGAGTTAGGGCCTTGTGGGAGCTGTGGCTTCAGATCCACCATATGGAGCTGTGGTCAGCAATACCAGGCCACTGTGTGTTGTAAAACAGTAGTTAAAGATGCATTACATTTGTTTGTGCTGTGCAACATTTGTTTCATGATGCAAAGATGTGTTGCATTCTTTTATGTTGCATTTGCTTAACTCTGTGAAGTTGTGTTACTCTGCCTGGCTAAAACACCTGACGGTCTAATAAAGAATGAATGGCCAATAGCAAGGCAGGAGAAAGGATAGTGAAGCTAGCAGGCAGAGAGAATAAAAAGGAGGAGAGATCTGGGAAGAAAAGATCGAGGAGCAAGAAAAAAGAAGAGAGGAAGACTCCAGGGGCCAGCTACCTAGCTACATAGCAAGCCACAGAGAAAGAAGTAAAACAAGGTACATAGTCTGTCACTCCTGAAAATGTACCCACTCCTGAACTCAGCAATGAAGTTAATCACTAGCTGAAGTGCTGCTCAAACAGAGACACTGAAGAACGAGAGCCTTGGTTTGGCAGTCTCAGATCTCACTCTTACTCATGCTAGCTACAGCTTCCAAACCAGTGTCATTTCAAGGGACATCAGCACAGCAGCCAGGTTCATTAGGGCTGGCCTGACAGTTGGGGTGGTTGTCTCTGAGCTGAACTGGGTCTATTTGGGGAGTCTCATCACTGGGTACACCAGAAACCCTTTTCTGAAGCAACAGCTCTTCTCCTTGATTCTTTGCTTTGTCCTCTCAGAGATCTGGGGGCTCTTTTGCCTAAAGGTGTCCTCCTCATCATTGTCAACACACGAAGCTGCTGTCCCGACCCCACCTGACATAGCCCCTTCTCCCATGTCTCCTCTATTGTATATGTTCCCTTTCCTGTACCGTCCCAGGAAGTCTGGGAAAGTAATTAGCACAAGGTTTGACAGAGAGAAAGGTGATAAACACTGTATTAATAAGACAAAGAAAGCAAGTCATTCTAAAAATACAAGTAATCATTAAAACTGGCATTCTTGATAAAGAAGAAATACAATGTAAAAACAAGCACAATAGCCAGGCGGTGGTGGCACACACCTTTAATCCCAGCACTCGGGAGGCAGAGCCAGGCGGATCTCTGTGAGTTCGAGACCAGCCTGGTCTACAAGAGCTAGTTCCAGGACAGGCTCCAAAACCACAGAGAAACCCTGTCTCGAAAAACAAAAACAAAAAAAAACAAGCACAATAAAAAACTGTAGATATGATCATACCCATCACAATACGAAAAGTTAGCATTTGAAATTAAATATAAAAGAATCAATACATTAAGACTATTTGAATATAAGTTAGGCATGCTAGGGAAAGCCAAATGGAAATAAATGAGAAGAACCAAGGGTGATGTACTTTTCTAAATTTCCTGCTGTCCAAATTGTGGTGTAAGGCATTCGGTTTCCTCTTCATGGAGGGCCACAGGCAGTGGAGAGATTGCTCTGACCAGGCCAAGCTTGGAGGCCCAGGCTTCTTACTCACCGTTCTGCCATCTCTTTACCCTGCAGATGTGGAGGTACTGAAGCCAAGCCTTCAAAGATCTCTGCTTCTGACAGCACTGATGGTGTCGCACAGCAGTGACCACCTTCCCTCTTTCCTGCTGGCTATTTAGGAGCTGCTCTTGCCATCGTGACCATGCCTGAAAAGACCAGATCAATGTCATTCTCAGCCACACAGTGGGTTTGAGGTCAGCCTGGGCTATGTGAGATCCTGCCTCAAACAAAACAAAACAAACTAGAGGGAACAAAGAAGTTACAAACAAAAAAGAGAAGCTGTAAAAAGTAACTTACAGCCAGGTAAGGGAGCACACACCTCCCAGCACCCACTCAGGAGGATCTCTGAGTTAGGGCAAGCCTAGTCTGCAGAGCAAGTTCCATGACAGCCAGAGCTACAAAGAGGTGGGGTTGGGGAGGAGGAGAAGAAAGTAGCAAGTACATGATGGGTTTAGGGTGAAGCTTCCGAGCCCAGCTGCCCTGGTGACTTGGCTGAAGGAAGACATGGAGATGGCCTACCTACACAAGGGATGAAGACATAGATGCTAGGGAGCTGTGAAGGAAATGGATCCGATAGAACAAATGCTGATGTCAGCAGCTAGTGTGAAATTTCTATGATAGTTCCATGCAACCACAGATAATAAAAGTTTTGTGCTAAAAAAGGCATAATGGGGTAGGGGTAGGGATAGAAAGATAGTTCAATGGTTTTTGCTCTTACAAAGGACTCAGGTCCAGTTCCCAGCACCCATAGGCGGCTCAAAACCATCTGTAACTTCAGCTCCAGAGAATCTGTCACCCTCTTCTGTCCTCTGAGGTGCCAGGCACATACATGATGTACAGACATACAAATTTACACACACACATACACACACACACACACACACACACACACAACACACACACACACACAGAATAATGAAACTAAATGACACCCTGGGTGTAATACATAGTAAATCCAAGTTTACGATGAATGCAGGCCTGTCTTTTCCTTGGAAGTGGTACTGGGGATGCCGTTCTCTTACATTTCAGGAAAGGGAGCCTGTAAAGGTGAGAGTGGACAACAGGATTCCCTTAAAATTATTCAAAATGTGGACCTATGAGAAGGTTACATATAGGCAAAGATAACTCATGCCCTAGTTTGAATATAGAGATTTCTTATCTTTTTCTAAATCTGTTATACCTCTTACTTCCCTCCTCTTAGGTGAATATCATTCTTCCAAGTCCCCCCAAAAATGAGGCAGGGGGCTAGAGATATGAGTCAGTGATTAAGAGGGAAAACTGTTCTTGCAGAGGACCGGATTTCAGCTGCCAGCACCCATATTGGGTGTCTTACAACCACTTGTAACTACCGCTCTAGGAGAACTGGTGCCCCTCTGGCTTCTGTGAGCACCCACGCACATATGTATGTGTACATGTAAACACACACACGCACATACATGCATAAAGAAATAAATCTTTTAAAAAGGCAATTGAGAATTTTCTGCAGGCTGCACCAGGTAACTAAATCTGCCTGCCCCAGCTCTAGTCAAACTGGCCAAGCTCCAGTCAAAGGTCACCCTCACTATGGCTACATGCCATCTTCTCTTGCCTTCTCAAGTGTATCACTGGAAATGTGAACCTCTCCTATACCTTTGGCCTTCATTTTCTACTAGATTTGAGAAACCAGTGGACATATGTACTATTCTCCCACTCTATTTTGTTTGTTTGTTTTAAAGGCAGGGTTTCTCTGTGTAGCTCTGGATCTCCGGGAACTTGCTTAGTAGATCAGGCTGGCCTTGAACTCACAGAGGTCCTCCTTCCTCTGCCTCCCCAGTCCTGGGATTAAATCTGCCATCACAAGACAACTTTTTTTTTTTCTAAAATAAATTAAAAAAAAATGCCCTTCATAACCTGGAGAGATGGTTCAGGGGTTAAGAGCACTGGCTGCTCTTCCAGAGGACCTGAGCTCAATTTCCAGCACCTACATGGTGGCTCACAACCATCTGTAATGGGATCTGATTTTCTCTTCTGTGTGCATGAACAGAGTGCACATATATATAAAATAAATACATCTTTTTAAAAATGCCCTTCAGGATGCGACAATCAGAAACAGGTGACTAACAATGGCAATGGGTTTCTGATCCTACTGCACGTACTGGCTTTGTAGGAGCCTAGGCAGTTTGGATGCTCAACTTACTAGACCTGGATGGAGGTGGGGGTTCCTTGGATTTCCCACAGGGCAGGGAACCCTGGTTGCTCTTCGGGCTGAGGAGGGAGGGGGACTTGATTGGGGGAGGGGAAGGGAAATGGGAGGCGGTGGCGGGGAAGAGACAGAAATCTTTAATAAATAAATAAATTTAAAAAAATAAAAAAACCAAACAAACAAAAAAAGAAACAGGTGACTAGCCAGGTGGTGATGGTGCACGCCTTTAATCCCAGCAAAGACAGGTGTACCTCTGTGAGTTCAAGGCCAGCCTGGTTTACAGAGTGAGTTTCTGGATAGCCAGGGCTGTTACACAGAAAAACCTTGTCTTAAAAAAACAACAAAAAGGGGAGAGGGGCTAGAGAGATGGCTAAGAGGTTAAGAGCAATGGCTGCTTTACCTGCTCTTACAGAGGTCCTGAGTTCAATTCTCAGCAACCACATGGTGACTCACAACCATCGGTAATGAGATCTAGTGCCCTTTCTAGCATGCAGGTAATGCAGGTAGAACACTATGTACATAGTAAATAAGTAAGCCTCTGAAAAACAGGGCTGGAGAGATGGCTCAGTGGTTGAGAGCACTGACTGTTCTTCCAGAGGATCCAGGTTCAATTCCCACCACCAACATGGTGGTTCAGAACTGTCTGTAACTCCAGTTCCAGGGAACCAACACCCTCACACAAACATACATATGGGCAAAACACCAATGCAGTAAAAATAAAAAAATAAAAAAAAACAACAACCAAAAAAATCAAACCAGTGACTTTGCATTGGGCTCTGTATCAGACATAAAATTGTATTGTATGGTTTTATTTTTTTCCATTTCCTTTTAAAAGCTTTATGTGTACGGGCACAGGTATACTCAGAGGCCAGAAGCACTGGATCCCCTGGAGTTGAAGTTACAGGTGGCTATGAATCACCTTAACATCGACACTGGGAATGGAACTTGGTTCTTTGCAAGAGCACACTTTTTTTTAGATTTATTAATTTATTATGTATAGTGTTCTCACTGCATATATGTCAGCAGGACAGAAGAGGGCACCATATCAAAATGTACTGAGGGTGAACATTACATCTACAACTTTCAAGTGGCTCAGAAAAACTAAGCACAAGCCAGGCCCTGGGCACATGCCATCGGCATGTGGTGGAAGCAAGGGGCCCACAAGCTCAAGGTCAAGAGGGGACATGAGACACTGTCCAAAAACAAACAAACAAAAAAAAAATAAACAAGGGGCTGGAGAGAAGGCTCAGAGGTTAAGAGCATTGCCTGCTCTTCCAAAGGTCCTAAGTTCAATTCCCAGCAACCACATGGTGGCTCACAACTATCTGTAATGGAGTCTGGTGCCCTCTTCTGGTCTTCAGGCATACACACAGAATACACACAGAAAGAATATTGTATACATAATAAATAAATATTTTTAAAAAATCATCAAGAGAGAACTATATTCAGGCCAAGCGGTGGTGGTGCAAGCCTTTAATCCCAGCACTCGGGAGGCAGAGGCAGGTGGATCTCTGTGAGTTTAAGGCCAACCTGGTCTACAAGAGTTAGTTCCAGGACAGGCTCTAAAACAACAGCGAAACCCTGTCTCAAAAACCCAAAATAAATAGATAGATAGATAGATAGATAGATAGACAAATAAATAGATAAATTAATAAATGAGAGAACTATATTTATTCTTAAACTGGGTATGGGAGCTGCTTGTAATCTCAGGATTATTTAAGAGGCTGAGGCAGGGGCTGGAGAGATGGCTCAGAGGTTAAGAGCATTGCCTGCTCTACCAAAGGTCCTGAGTTCAATTCCCAGCAACCACATGGTGGCTCACAACCATCTGTAATGGGGTCTGGTGCCCTCTTCTGGCCAGCAGGCATACACACAGACAGAATATTGTATACATAATAAATAAATAAATATTTAAAAAAAAAAGAGGCTGAGGCAGGAGGATCAGGAATTAGAGTTCAGCAGGTCTTTTTTTTTTTTAAAGATTTATTTACTATGTATAAAGTGTTCTGCCTGCGTGTATCCCTGCAGGCAGAAGAGAGCACCAGATCCCACGATAGACGGTTGTGAGCCACCATATGTGGGAATTGAACTCAGGACCTCTCAAAGGGCAGTCGCACCTCTGAGCCCCACAGCATGGTCTTAACACCCTGAACTGAAGTGGGAGATGCCTCACATCTCTAACTCCAGCACTCAGGAGTCAGGGGCAGGAGGATCTCTGAGTGTGAGGCCAGCCTGGTCTGCAGAGAGAGTTCTAAGACAGCCAGGTCTACAGAGAGAAACACTGTCTTGAAAAAAGAAAAATTAAACAAACAACCCTGAATTTTTATTATTTTTAATTTTATTGTTTTTAATTATATATGTAGTATGTGTGTATGTTGTGTGGGTATGTGCATGTGTGTGCAGCTGTCTGAAAACCAGAGAAATTGGATCCCCTGGAGATGGAGTTACAGATGGTTGTGAGCCATCTGTATGGTGGTGAAAATTGAACTTTGGTCCAGGCTCCCTCCCTGCATTTCCTGAATATTTAAAAAGGAGTAAAAAATACATTTGCATGGTTGTTAAAACATGAAGAATGGCTGAACATGGTGGTTCACACCTTTAATCCCAGCACTCAAGAGGCAGAGTCAAGTAGATTTCTGTGAATTAGAGGCCAGTCTGGTCTATGTAATGAGGTCCAAGACAGTCAAGGCTACATAGTAAGACCCTGTCTCTAAAAAACAAAAACAAATAGCCGGGCGATGGTGACACAACTTTAATCCCAGCACTCAGGGAGGCAGACAGAGGCAGGTGGATCTCTGTGAGTTCGAGGCCAGCATGGCCTACAAAGCAAGTTCCAGGACAGCCAGAGATACACAGAGAAACTCTGTCTCGAAAAACCATAACAAAGAAAACAAAACACAAAACCCCATGGAAAATAGGATTAACTGGGTGAAGTGTACATATTGCCCCCCTTTTTTCTGCAATTCGGTATTTGCAGACACAACCCTTTAGCACCCTGAGCCCTGCGGCTGACACGAGCTCGCCATTTTGTAACTTCTCCCTAGCAGGCTTTCCTGAAAGCACTCCCTTGTGCTCACAGAAACTGCTTATCAAGTCTATCAACCATTTCCACGTGGCTCAGCCCAAAGGTCAAGTCTGTCCTCACCCTGCCTAACCTGGCAGAATGGCATCTGGCATGGCAGACACCTTCTCTGCTGGATCCCTTCAGGTCCTCAGTGTTCCTGCTGCCGACTTCACAGTGCCTGTCCCACAGCCTCTCCTGTCACTCCCCTTCACTGCTTACTCCTCCCTCAGCTGCAAATGCCATCTTCATTCAAGGACTCCCAAGGGTAGGATCCTACCTGGACCCTTCCCCGGTATTTCAGTTGTTACAGAAGCATCTGTACCTCTCTGTGGAGACTCAGGGAGTACCAGGCTCAGCATTCCGAGTGAAGAGCACAGCTTCCCCCAATCCTTCCCCACAGGCTGCTTCTCCTTCAGAAGTTCCATGTCAGTAAAGGGCAACTCCACTGTTGCAGGTGCTCAACCAAAACCAGTAGTCACCACAGGATTCCTTCCCTGACTTAATCTCCCCATGAGCAAATCCTATTAGTCACTTTCAAAACAGCCAGAACCTGAGTCTGGAGAGATAGCTGCTCTTTCAGAGGACTCAGGTTTGATTCCCAGGACCCACATAACATCCATCTGTAACTCTAGTTCCAGGTGATACTCTCTTCTGCCCTCTGTTGGCACCAGACACACACATGGTGCACTGACATAAATACATGCAGGGAGAAATTTACACATGTAAAATAAAATAAATAAATCATAAACACATACAAACACACACTCCAACTACCATCTTGCCAAAAATCTCACTTGAAATTTTCTTTCTTTCTTCTTCATCTTTTTGTTGTTGTTGTTGTTGGGTTTTTATGTTTTGTTTTTTCGAGAAAGGGTTTCTCTGTGGCTTTGAACTTTGAAGCCTGTCCTGGAACTAACTCTTAGACCAGGCTGGCCTTGAACTTACAGAGATCCGCCTGCCTCTGCTTCCCAAGTGCTAGAATTAAAGGCATGTGTGTGCCACCACTGCCCAGCATTGTTGTTTTGTTATTGTTGTTGTTTTGTTTTGTGTTTTTGAGACAGGATTTCTCTGTGCAGTGCTGGCTGTCCTAGAACTCACTCTGTAGTTCAGGCTGGCCTCAAACTCACAGAGGTTCACCTGCCTCTGACTCCTGAGGGCTGGGATTTATGTGTATGTGTGTGTCTGTGTGCAGGTAGGTATATATACCTGAGTTCAGGTACCTGAAAAGGCCAGAAGGCATCATATCCCCTGGAGTTGGAGTTATAGGTGGTTGTGAGCTGCCTAATGTGGTTTCTGGAAGCCAAATTCAGGTCCTCTACAAGAGAGTATGTGCTCTTAGCCACTAAATCATTTTTTCAATTTGTAAGACAGTTGATTTCATTTTATGCTTATGGGCATATGTCTGTGCGGGTAACCTCAGAGGCCAGGTGGGTTTTATTAACATATATTCATGCACGGAGTGGTGGGTTTCAGTCAGTGAGCACAGTCCTGCCACTTGGAGGCAAGAGGATTCAAAGAGGGCTGGAGAAATGGCTCAGTGGTTAAGAGCACTGGCTGCTCTTCCAGAGGTCCTGAGTTCAATTCCCAGCAACCACATGGTGGCTCACAACCATCTGTAATGAGATCTGGCGCCCTCTTCATGCAGGCAGAATGTTGTATACATAATAAATAAATAAAATCTTTTAAAAAAAAAAAAAAAAAAAAGGATTCAAAGATCATCCACTACTACATAGCAAGTTCAAGGCCAGCCTAGACCACGTGAGACTCTGATTCAAAAACTAGAAACCAAACACCTTGTAAGGGCAAAGCAGAAAGGTTGTTTTCTTTTCAGTCTTTGTTTCTACCTGCATTATTTTCTCATTTGCTGTAGAAAAACAACAATGAGCAGATAAGAACATATTTTAAACAGTTTCTAATCAACTTTGTGACCTCGGCTCTGCATGGAAATTTTTTTTGTTGTTTTTCGAGACAGGGTTTCTCTGTGGCTTTGGAGCCTGTCCTGGAACTAGCTCTGTAGACCAGGGTGGTCTCGAACTCACAGAGATCCGCCTGCCTCTGCCTCCCGAGTGCTGGGATTAAAGGCGTGTGCCACCATCGCCTGACTCTGCATGGAAATTTTAGAGAGCAGGTACACATTCCTAGAGCAGCGCCTGTCTGGCACAGCCCTGCCTTCTGCACTGCTCTCCCACCCCATCTCCCCAGATACACTCCCAACAAGCAGCAGCAGTGAGAAGCCTTCCTGTTAATTACATAGTTAATTACCAACGCTTGAGTGTGCCAGACAGACCTGCAGCTGGAGACTCTGGGCTCTATGCTTCACAGCTGCTGTGTGGAGAGCACGGTCAGCTTGGGCTTGTGCTAGTTGCCACCTCCACTTGCTCCACCAGAAACTGAAAGAGCAAACCAAAGGAGTTAGTGGGGGGGAGGGGGGAGACACAGAAAAGACAAGGACCATTAGGGCTGTGCTTCTGTTCAGCCCAAGTCTCTCCCTCACAGTACCATCTTTAACTGATGCCTGCTAGACCCACTGCTGCAAAGAAAAACAAAAATCAAGAGTAGTCCAGGGAATGAAGAGGTGGTTTATGGAGAAAAGGTGCTTGCCACCAAGTCTGATAACCTGAGTTCAATCCCAGGGACCTGTAGTGATATTTCATTTGTATTTTAATAAATAAAGCTTGCCTGAAGTTCAGAGAGTAACACAGCCACACTGGTCAGCCTTACAGTGGTGACACACACCTTTAATCCCAGTAGCCACACTAGTTGCCATAGAAACCAGGCTGTAGTGTTGCACTCTTTAATCCCAGCACTAGAGAAGAATTTAAGGCAGGAGGAGACAGCTCTTGGCTCAGTCTCATCCTGAGATTCCTGGAGGCAGGATCGCCATTTCAGACTGAGGTAGAGCTAAGAGCCAGTGGCTGGCTGTTTTGCTTTTCTGACCTTCAAGCTGAACCCTAATTTCTGTCTCTGAGTTTTTATTAATTATGCTACAGGGACCCACCATGGTAGGAGGGAACTGACTTGTGTAAGTTTTCTCTGACCTTCACAGGCATCATCCTTTTCTCACATATTAAATAACATAATGTTAAAAAGTTGAAGGAACAGAAACTAACATCAGAGCCAGTCTTAAGTACTATAAATTATCACCCACTCACTTGTTTGTTTACAGTACTGAAGATGAACTCAGGGCTGTGTGTGCCAGGCAAGCTACCAACCAACTAAGCAACAGCTGCAACCATCTGGTGCTCTGTAGTGAGGAGTGGCAGGCTGCATCCCGCCACTGGCTAGCTTTACCCCCCGAAATAATTACACGGAAACTGTATTCTTTTAAACACTGCTCGGCCCATTAGCTCTAGCCTCTTACTGGCTAACTCTCACATCTTGATTAACCCATTTCTAATAATCTGTGTAGCATCACGAGGTGGTGGCTTACCGGAAAGGATCTTAACCTGCATCCATCTTGGAGAGGAGAGCTATATCGTCTGCCTGACTCGGCTTCTTTCTCCCAGCATTCTGTTCAGTCTACTCTGCCTACCTAATTTTCTGTCCTATTAAAGGCCAAGGCAGTTTCTTTATTAACCAATGAAATTAACACATAGACAGAAGACCCACCTCCATCAGCGCTCTCTAGATCTTACCTACACAACTAGACAACAGCCCTAACCATTTGGCACTCTCTAAATCTCATCTACACAACTGAGCAATAGCTGCAACCATTTGGCGCTCTCTAGATCTTACCTATACAACTAGACAACAGCCCTAACCCTTTGGCGCGCTCTAGACCTTACCTATACAATTTAGTCTTCAAAAATGGTAGTGCCTACTATTAAAACTCAGATTTCATTAGAAAACTTGAAGGAAAAACAAAAGTGGTTTTCAGGTTTCCAATCCTGCGTGATGTCTCCTTCCTCCCTTCCCACCTCTTGTAGCCACATCTTTATCTTAGCCCTAGTCGTCTCTCTCTTTCTTTCTTTCTTTCTTTCTTTCTTTCTTCTTTCCTCCTTCTTCGTCTTCTTTTTTTTCCCCCCCTTTTTGGATTTTGGAGACAAGGTTTTTCTGTGTAGCCCTGGCTGTCCTGTAACTTACTCTGTAGACCAGGCTGGCCTTGAGATCTGCCTGCCTCTGACTCTGAAGTGCTGGGATTAAAGGCATGTACCACCACTGCCCAGCCCTAAATCATATTTTAAGGCTGAGATGGCTCTGATAGCAAGGTGCTTGCTGTGCAATCATGAGAACCTGAGTTTGGATCTCTAGCACCTACATAAAAACCCAGGTACAGTGACAAGCATCTGTAATCTCCACGCTACAGGGAGAGTGTCAAGATGGCTCCCTTGAAGATTGGTGGTTGGCCAGCCAGTTTAGCTGACTTAGTGAGTTCACTGAGAGATCCTTTCTTAAAAAGTAAAGTAGAGCCTGGCATGGTGGTGGTGGTGGTGAACTTGGAAGGCAGAGGCAGGAGGATTTTTATGAGTTTGAGGCTAATCGGGCCTACATATTAAGACCCTGTCTCAAAAAAAAAAAAAAAACAACAACAACACAAAAAAGGGTAATGGTGGCACATGCCTTTAATTCCAGTTAAGGAGGCAAAGGAAGGTGGATCTCTGAGTTTGACACCAGCCTAGTCTACATACTGAGTTCCAGGACAGCCAGAGCTACACAAAGAAAACCTGTCTCAAAAATACAAAGGTAGGGGGCTGGAGAGATGGCTCAGTGGTTAAGAGCACCAGCTGCTCTTCCAGAGGTCCTGAGTTCAATTCCCAGCAACCATATGGTGGCTCACAACCATCTGTAATGAGATCTGGCACCCTCTTCCGGCGTGTGGGTATACACGGAGGCAGTATGTTGTATACATAATAAATAAATAAATAAATCTTTAAAAAAAATACAAAGGTAGAAAGTGAGGAAGAAACCAATCTTTGTATACATGTGGAATCATGTACATACATCATATACATGCATACACACATAAATAAAAGTTCTTTCTGTCCAAAGATGTCCTGGATACAGCTAACTACTTCAGAGGTATCAATTCCCAATAATCTAGAAAGATAATTGGTGATAAACCCATTTCACAGAAGAGAACAAGGAATCACGGAGAGGTGAAATGACCAGTGACATGTTGGGCCAGGACTCAGATCCATGTGAGTGCAGCGGGAAGGCTAGCAGGCTGTCTCTATGCCTGCCTCTCCTGAGTGTTCACAGCACTCCATTCAGGACCAGTCACGGAGCAGCTTTGTTACACGTGTCAAGAGACTCAAGATGGATTGTCCTGTGTGTGCAGTGCAGAGCAGTGGCAGCGGCAGAGCATGAGGCCTCTTCTTGGTTTTTTTTTCTTTTGTTTTGTTTTTTACAATTTACAAAACTTCAGACAAGTCCTTGACTTTCCGGAGCCTTACTGGACATGATGATGTACAGACTAATGTACTTACGTTTTATGCCAAGGAGTAAATGAAATACTTTACATTATAACACATACATAGCCCCATAAAGTGGTACAAACCTATAACCCCAACTCTCCGGCTGAGTCAGGAGGGTGGAAGGTCTAGAACTAGCTTGGGCTACAGAGAGAGTCCAAGGTCAGACTACTCAAAATAAAACGGGAATGGACATGGCTTAGTGGTAGAGTATTTGTCAACCATGAAATAGACCCTAAGCTCACTTCCCTGGACCACCCTGTCCTAGTCAGGGTTTCTATCTGTGATGAAACACCATGACCAAAATCAACTTGGAAAAGAAAGAGCTTATTTGGCTTATACTTCCATATCACATTGTTCATCACTGAAAGAAGTCAGGACAGAAACTCAAGCAGGGCTGGACTCTGGAGGCAGGAGCTGATGTAGAAGTCATAGAGGGTGCCTGCTTACTAGCATGCTCCCCATTGCTTAGCTGGCTTTGTGGTTTTTTTTTTTTTTTGTTTGTTTGTTAGTTTTGTTTGTTTGTTTATTTTTTAGTTTTTTGAGACAGGGTTTCTCTGTAGCTTTGGAGCCTATCCTGGCACTAGCTCTTGTAGACCAGGCTGGCCTAGAACTCACAGAGATCCGCCTGCGTCTGCCTCCTGAGTGCTGGGATTAAAGGCGTGCGCCACCACCGCCCGGCCTTAGCTGGCTTTCTTATAGAAGCTAGAACCATCTCACCAGGAATGGCACCACCCACAATGGACGAGGCCCACATCAATTACTAATTAAGGAAATGCTTGCCTGCAGCCCAGTCTTATACAGGCATTTTCTCTCTGAGGGTCCCTCCTTTCAGATAACTCTACACTAGGTTAAGCTGACAAAAATAGCCTGCTCATAGCCCTACCACCAAACATTCTGTACACAAAGTTAACACAGGCTCAGGACACTGTAAGTACTTAATTAGAATTAATCATGTTTATATGAACAATCAATATTACAGATGGATGTCATCAAGGGGTATTTATAGGCACCCACTGTGTTCTAAGCACTGTGCTGAGACGGGTGAATTAAAGCCTCATCCCAGTGCTGAGGTGAAACGACGGCAGCCAACCTGTGGTGCTGCACACACTCACCGTAAGACGCTCCACCGCCTGAACTCTAGAGCAGTGGTCTGCATGTGAAGTTTGGTCCTACGAGCAACCATGTATATCAGCCAGGACTTCCAGGCTTGGCGCATCTTCTGCTTTCTAGCTAAAGACATCAAAGAGAGACCTTTTTTAAAGGGCAGAAACTGAACTGGAGAGATGGCTCAGCAGTTAAGAGCATCCACTGCTCTTACACAGGTCCAGTTCAGTTCCTCACATCCACACTGGGCAGCTCACAACCCCCTGGGACTCCAGTTCCAGGACAATTGCAGGGATCTGATGCCTTTCCTCTGGCCTCTGCAGTCACCTGCACATGTCTACACACTGACATATGCACATAAACATCACTAAAAATAAAATCAGACACTAAGAAAGACTTACATAGATCTAATCTACATGGGAAGTAGAAAAAGACAAGATCTCCTGAGTAAATTGGGAGCATGGGAACCTTGGGGGAGGGTTAGAGGGGGAAGGGTAGAGGCAGGGAGATGAGCAGTGAAAATTGTAGAGCTCAATAAAAAATCAATAAAAATAAAAAATAAAATAAAACCAGATGCCGGGCAGTGACGGTACATGCCTTTAATCCCAGCACTCGGAGGCAGAGGCACGTGGATCTCTGTGGGTTTGAGGCTAGCCTGGGTTCGAGGCTAGCCTGATCTACAAAGCAAGTTACAGGACAACGAAGACTGTTAAACACAGTGAAATTCTGTCTGGAAAAAAAAAACAATATAAATAAATAAAAAGGACCCTGTCTCAGCCGAACAAAGCCAACAACAATAAGAAGGGTAGAGAGGGTCAGTGAGATGACTCCGTGATGGCCTGAATTTAATCCCTGGAGCTCAGTCACACAGAAGGAGGAGAGAACTGACTCCTGTGAGCTGTCTTCTGACCTCTCATGAGCACTATGGTATACAGGAGCCCTCACACATTTAAACCAACAAACGTAAAAAAACAAGTATTTCAGGTTGCCATACCAGCTCAAGGACTTCCTGTACTTCGCATATCTCGTCTCTAGCCTCCAAGCGCCCTCTGCTGGAAACACTGTGTAGTGTTACAAATTGAAAAAGAATGGAGACAGCACAGGTGACAAGTGGTGCTGGTCACAAGCATTTAAATGAAACTTAAATGTGCAAGGCAAGCCCTCTGCCAACTGTGCTGGACTGGAGCCCCTCCAGCTTTTGTTTTTCTGTTTTGTTTTGTATTTTGGCTTGGCCTTATTTTTTAAGACGGAGTTTTTCAGTAAACTTGGAGCTCATCTATTAAACTAGACTAGCTGGCCACAGGAATCCTCCTGCCTCCACTTCCCAGTGCTGGTTTGAAGGCAAGCCTGGCTTTTTATGTGAGCACTAAAGAATCACCCTCAGGTCCTCAAGCTTGCTGTGCAAAGCAATTTACTGAGACCCTTTTCCCTAGCCTGGAAACACAGTGGTGGCACATACCTTTATCTCAGCACTCAGGAGGCAGAGGCAGGCAGAGTAGAGCTCTGTGAGTTCGAGGCCAGCCTGGTCAACAAAGCAAGTTCCAGGACAGGCTCCCAAGCTACAGAGAAACCCTGTCTCAAACAAAAGAACCCAGAAGCAGCCTGGTAGTGGAGGTATACACCTTTAATTCCAGCACTCAGGAGGCAGAGGCAGGTAGATCTCTATGACTCACATGCAGGGCAAAACATTCAAAGATATAAAAAAAAAATTTTTTTTTTTTAAAAAGAACTTCCAGCCGGGCGGTGGTGGCGCACACCTTTAATCCCAGCACTCGGGAGGCAGAGGCAGGCGGATCTCTGTGAGTTCGAGACCAGCCTGGTCTACAAGAGCTAGTTCCAGGACAGGCTCCAAAACCACAGAGAAACCCTGACTCGAAAAACCAAAAAAAAATAAATAAATAAATAAAAAAGAAAAAAGAAAAAAAAAGAACTTCCATGGCCGGACGGTGGTGGCACACGCCTTTAATCCCAGCACTTGGGAGGCAGAGGCAGGCAGATCTCTGTGAGTTCGAGACCAACCTGGTCTACAAGAGCTAGTTCCAGGACAGGCTCCAAAGCCACAGAGAAACCCTGTCTCGAAAAACAAACAAAAAAAAAAAAAAAAAAAAAAGAACTTCCAACAAACACAAAAAATATAAAAAAATTCTGGCCAATCTAGGTTGTCAGCTTAACTACAACTGGAATTAACTAAACCCAAATAGCTGGGCACACCTGTAAAGAACTTTTCTTGACTAAGTCATAGTGGAAGAATCACATTAAATTTGGGCATGTCTTCTGGTGGTGGCCTGCATAAAAGGACATGGAAATAGGAAGCCTTGGCTGTTCGCCTGCTTGCCCTCACTCTCCTTGGCAACTTCATCTACCCTGTCCCTGAGATACTCCTTTGCTGGGGTTAGAACCTACATTTTCTGAATTCCAAACAAAGACTGAAGACCAGCAGCTCTCTAGGACTTCCCTGGGACTCTGGCACCAGATTCAACAGTTGAGACATCCAGTCTTGTGAACTGAACGACTACCAGATCCTTGGCCTTTCCATCAAGAGACCATTATGGTCCTACTTGTACCACAGCCTGTAAGCCACTCTCACAAATTCCTTTTAATGTATATAATATGTATCAGTAATTAACAGAATCAATTATGTATTAACATGATACATAATATACATATGTATATAGACACATATTAGTTAATTCTATCAGTTCTGTTCCTTTAGAGAACCTAACTAATACACTGATATAGGCAGACAGATGATAGATATGTGTGCATATGCATAATATACATATGTATATAGACACATATTAGTTAATTCTATCAGTTCTGTTCCTTTAGAGAACCTAACTAATACACTGATATAGGCAGGCAGATGATAGATATGTGTGCATATGTGGAAGTGCATATACATTAATAGTGAGAACGAGAAAAGATACCATTAATTATTAGAGAAAGGCAAACCAAAGTAAAACCAAAATAAAATATCTGAACTATCTATATAGATAACTCAGATAACTATTTGTAGGGATCAATTATTATTATTTCGTAGGAGGTTTTAGTTTCTTTTGTTTCTTTGAGGCATGGTTTCACTTTGTAGCCCTGGCTGGCCTGAACTATGTAGCTTAGGTTACTCTATGAACTCAGAGAGATTCACCTGCCTCTCGAGTGCTGGTAGTAAAAGCATGTATGCTCAACTGATTTTATTTTTTGAAACAGGAGCTGAGTGTGCAACCACAGCCAGCTATCTGCTTGCTCCCTCGCCTCTCCAGTGCTGTGACTGCAGGCATGCACCAGCATAGCTGTCCCATTTCTAAAATAGACATTTGTGTTTCTGTATACAAAAATGACTCTGGATTTGCCATAATCATAGAACTGTACACCAAAAAAAAACCTCTTACTTTATGAGAATTAGAAACAACAACAACAAAATAAACCATTAGCTACTTACAGATTAAATATAGAAACTGTCTCATATTAAACTAAGAACCCAACATCCTGGGGAGAGGGGAGAAAGCTAGACAAGGACGGTAACATTCATCACTTATTTATTTTGTGACCTAGCTGAGGCTAGCCTTGAACTTTCTACGTAGCCCCAACTAGTCTGAAATTTTCCATTTTCCTTCCTCCACCTCTTGAGTGTTGAGATTACAGGCATGTATCAACACACCTAGCTTAGGAAGGTAACACTTCAAATGCAACTGAATCAAGGCTGGAGAAATGACTCTCCAGTTAAGAGCACTCGCTGCTCTTCCAGAGGACCCAGGTCAATTCCCAGCTTACAACAAACTGAAAGTCCAGTTCCAGGGGATCAAATGCTCTCTTCTGGCCTCTGCATGCACATGGCACAAAGACACATTTTAAAAAAATTAATTAGCCGGGTGGTGGTGGCGCACACTTTAGCACGCCTTTAATCCCAGCACTCGGGAGGCAGAAGCAGGAGAATCTCTGTGAGTTTGAAGCCAGAATGGTCTACAAGGGCTAGTTCTAGGACAGCTAGGACTGTTACACAGGGAAACCCTGTCTCAAAAAACCAATAATAATAATAATAACAATTAATCAATAAATGAAAATGAGCCTGAAACTTTTGGATCTCGAGGAAAGGTAAGAAGTGCACATTCAGTGTGGTCAAGGCTAGGGGGAGAGAACAGGGGAAACCATGAATGTCACACCGAAGTGTTGAGTTCACTAAGAGAGGCCAAGTGACGTTGCAGGGTGGCATGGTTTAATCTTCGTCCAAGCAGTCTTACAGCTATGTGTACAAGGAAAAGAGAGGGAATAAGTGCAAAGAGGTGATGAAGAAGTACCAACATCATCAGAAGGTGAGGATCACTGTCAGGAAGTGGTCCCTTCAGAAGGCTCTCCTAACACCAGATAAATGCTTCTGAAGCATGAGGAACGGAACTAACCTAAGCAAGGCTTGTCATCTACAGGGAAAGGAGGAAGTGCAGGTCCACACTGTAGGGGTGCAGCTATGCTGTGTTCACTTTAAGCGCACCAGCAGGCCAGGTACAGTCTGCTCACATCTGCCTAAGGAGCTTCAAGTGAACAAGCTATGCCATACAGAGACACACAATCTGACCATGATGTCAGGGGATTCAACTAGATCACACTCCGTGAACAAGAAAGGAAGTCAAGCACGTCTTCTCTCTCACCATGACGCTCAGCTCTGTGGAGCCCCTTCCTCATCTGCCGTCTCTGCTGCACGAAGGTCTTCCAGTTCTGGAATATCAGGTTGTATAAGTAGTATCTGAGGAGCCAAGATGCAAAGGGTGCTTATGGTAAGACAAAGGAATTCTACCCAGCAAACCCAGTCACTTTTATACTTAGGGGCGTGGTAGAAAGGGAAAACCTGTAGTTGATAAAGAATTGAGCAGCAGGGGCTGGAGAGATGGCTCAGAGGTTAAGAGCACGGGCTGCTCTTCCAGAGTTCCTGAGATCAATTCTCAGTAACCACATGGTGGCTCACAACCATCTGTAATTTGATCAGGATCTCTCTTCTGGCATGCAGACAGAATACGGCATACATAATAAATAAAGAAATAAATATTAAAAAAAAGAATTGAGCAGCAGACATTGGGGTCATTTGGAGTGAGGATGCTACCTAGGATAAGCACATGGAAATCCTAAGTAATGGGCTGTTCTGACCCTTGACAGCAGAATCATCTTAAAATAATAACTGGAGCTAGAGAGATAGCTCCATGTTTAACAACACTGGCTGCTTTTCCAGAGGACCTGGGTTAGGCTCCCAGCACCAAGACAACAGGCAGCTCACACCACCTGTAAGTCCAATTCCAGGGCCAACACCCTCTTCTGGCTTCTGCAGGCACTTCATGTCCAGAGTGCACAGACATACATGCAGGCAAAGTCCCCAGACACACAAAATAACAAAACGCCACCATCCCTCCTCTCTACAGCACAATGAATTTTCCCCCTTTGTGTTCCAGAGTGTAAGTTTTGAGATCCTATCTCAAAAAAACAAAACAAAAAGCCCGGCGGTGGTGGCGCACGCCGTTAATCCCGGCACTTGGGAGGCAGAGGCGGGCGGATCTCTGTGAGTTCGAGACCAGCCTGGTCTACAAGAGCTAGTTCCAGGACAGGCTCCAAAACCACAGAGAAACCCTGTCTCAAAAAAACAAAAAAAAAAACCAAAAAAACAAAAAAATAAAAAACAAAGAATTTAGCTATTGTATTTATTGTGTGTGTAGGAGAGTGTGGGTCACAGCAAAAGTGTGGGGGTCAGAGGACAATGTTCAGGAAGGAGCTGGCTCTCTCCTAAGTGGGTTTTGGGAAGCCAACTTGGCTTACCAAGTAGCAGCAGTGCCTTTACCTGCTGAGTTAGAGTACCTACCCTAAAAATGGGCATTTGATGTACTTTTTAGCTTTCTCTCCATTTACTCCTTGCAGTGTGAATGGCAAGGATTAAAAGGTTCTTTTTCCATATTCTGGTTTTTAATTGTGTTTTGGTGCTAGGGATTAAACCTACTGCAGGCTAACCACTTGCTCTCCCACTCAGCTCCCTGACTCAGCCTCTCTATTTTCCCAATGTTCCATGTGGGACACACCCTTTCTTGACCATAATCAGTATGCCAGGACTAATTTTTTTGTTTTATTTTTTTTTTCTTTTTTTTCTTTTTTTTCTTTTTTTTTTTTTTTTTTTTTTTGGTTTTTCGAGACAGGGTTTCTCTGTAGCTTTGGAGCCTGTCCTGGAACTCCCTTTGTAGATCAGACTGGCCTCGAACTCACAGAGATTGCCTGCCTCTGCCTCCCAAGTGCTGGGATTACAGGCGTGAGCCACCACCGCCCGGCTTTATTTTTGTTTTTTCAAGACAGGGTTTCTCTGTGGTTTTGGAGCCTGTCCTGGAACTAGCTCTTATAGATCAGGCTGGCCTCGAACTCACAGAGATTGCCTGCCTCTGCTTCCCGAGTGCTGGAATTAAAGGCGTGCGCCACCACTGCCCAGCACCAGGACTAATTTCTTTTTTGTCTGTTTTTTGTTTTTCTTTTTTTTTATACACATTTTTTATTTATTTTATTGATTTTTATTGAGCTCTACGTTTTTCTCTGCTCCCCTCCCCTTCAACCCTCTCCCAATGTCACCATGCTCCCAATTTACTCAGATCTTGTCTTTTTCTACTTCCCATGTAGATTAGATCTATGTAAGTCTCTCTTAGTGTCCTCATTATTGTCTAAGTTCTCTAGGATTTTAATTTGTAGGCTGGTTTTCTTTGCTTTATGTTTACAAACCACTTATGACCAAGTACATGTGATAATTGTCTTTCTGTGTCTGTGTTACCTCACTCAAAATGATGTTTTCTAGCTCTATCCATTTTCTTGCAAAATTTAAGATGTCGTTATTTGTTTTTCGTTTTTCAAGACAGGGTTTCTTTGTGTAGCCTGTCCTAAAACTAGCTCTGTAGACCAAGCTGGCCCTAAACTCACAGAGATCCACCTGCCTCTGTCTCCAGAGTGATGGGATTAAAGGTGTGACCACCACCACCCAGTTTAGAACTAATTATTTTAAAAAACAAACCTCTCAGATTTAAAAATACCTGGAAGTGAGTAGATCACTTTCAGCATAGCTTTCTGACTCAGAGAACACACACATGTGTGCATGAACAAGGATGTAACTGCAAATAAGTATGGATTCACTCTTCCCAAAAGGATTTCTAAAGGCCAGGAAAAACCCAAAACTTAGCTCCCTTGGAAGAGAAGCACGACATTGGGTAGCCGGTGCAGTGTAAAATCTGTTTCAGCAAGCATAAGTGATGAGACACCTGTAATGGCAGTCAGCTCGAAGACAGAGTTTCCACTCCCTCTGGGAGACCCACCATTCTTCCCTCCACTCTCCAAAGACCTTCTGTAGAATTCTCCGCTCATGGAAAAACCTAGGGAGAAGGCAGAACATCAGAAAGCTGAGGGGAAGCGGCAGGGCTGAGGTCTCTGCCCAGGCAGCTTCACAGCGCCCTTACCTTCTCGGTTAAGACACCACAGTGTGGAAAGCGGCACATTGAGTCGCATCACAAGTTCAGTGCTACACACACTAGGAACAGAACAATCAACTGCTCCAAGGACTCCAACAGTTACAGACACTAAGGAAATCTTCACACACTGTGAGGGAATCAAAACTACAATTCTGGGGAGTAGGTGTGATGACCCAGTAGATAAAGCCACAGAAACCTGAGGACTTAAGCTTGATCTCAGCGCCAAGAAAGGTAGAGAGAAGTGACCCCACAAAGTGACCTCTATACATGGATTGTGGCATATGCACACCCCACACACCATATACAAACACAATAATAAACATTAAAATCTATTACAATTTTCAGCACTTTAAATAAGAAACTCTATTCCCTCTTAACTATGTAAGGAGAAGCACTGCAGGGTCGGTTGCAGAGACTGAGCTCAAGCCCGGGGGCTTGGCAGCAAGCACTGTTCTTGTTTTCTGTTTTCAAGACAGGCTCCCTACAAAGCCCTGGCTGTCATGAGTCTCACTCTGTAGACCAGGCTGGCCTCAAACTCAGAGATCCTCCTGCCTCTACCTCCTGAGTCCTGGGATTAAAGGTGTGTGCCACCACTCCAGGCACAGCAAGCACCTTTACCCTCCGAGCCATCTCCCAGGTCATGTTTTGTTTTCCATAAACAAACTCCTAATTCTCCTGGCTTAGCCTGCAAAATGCTGGGGTTATAGATATGTGCACCATGCCCAGTCCTAAAACATGTTTCTAGTTCAAAAAGTGGTAATTACATTTAATTTCTAGAAGGTTACAGTAACAAAGCAAACCAGTGAGTACTTAATGGGAACACAGATGCTAATTTAATTGGAATCTGGAGAGGACAATTATAACTACAAGTCATAAGAGAAAATAGAAACTAAAGAAAATGCCTACAGGGCAGTGGTGCCGTATGCCTTTAATCTCAGCACTTGGAAGGTAGAGGCAGGTGGATCTCTGTGAGTTTGAGGCCAGCCTGGTCTACAGAGTGATTTCCAGGAAAAACAGGGCTATACAGAGAAATCCTGTCTCCAAAAACAACAGCAACAACAACAACAACAAAAAGGCCAGCTATGGTGGTACTTTTCTTGGGGGGGGGGCGGTATTGAGACAGGGTTAACAATCCTAGCTGTCCTGGAACTAGCTCTTATAGACCAGGCTGGCCTCGAAATCACAGGAATTCACCTGCCTCTGCTCCCAAGTGCTGGGATTAAAGACTTGCGCCACCATGGCCCAGCAGTTTTAAGTACTTTTAATCCCAGCACTGGGAGGCAAAGGCAGGATCTCGGTAAAGTTGAGGCTAGCCTGGTCTACACAAGCCAGCCAGGGCTACACAGGGAGACCCTGTCAGAAAAAAGATAACAAAAGTGAGTCAATGTTATGCTAAAAATGCTGTCAAAGTAAGTCATAAAAGCTGGGCTTGTCAATTACATTTTAAGTTGTTGGGTTTTTTTTTTTCATAATTCTGCAGGTTATTGATATTTTTCCTCCTCCTAACACTCACTGTTCCTTTTAAAAACTGGTTTAAGGAGCACAACAGCACCTTTGGGGTTCCTTGTCTCTCAATGTTATTTCAGAGCTTTTTCTTTTTTTCTAAATTTATTATTAACTTTTGATTGTCTTTGTTTTTTCTTTTTTTTTTTTTCTTTTTTTTTTTTTTTTTTTTTTGGTTTTTCGAGACAGGGTTTCTCTGTGGTTTTGGAGCCTGTCCTGGAACTAGCTCTTGTAGACCAGGCTGGTTTCGAACTCACAGAGATCCGCCTGCCTCTGCCTCCCAAGTGCTGGGATTAAAGGCGTGCGCCACCACCGCCCGGCCGTCTTTGTTTTTTCTAAACAGGGTTTCTCTGTATAACGGTTCTGGCTGACTTGGAATTTGCTTTGAAGGCCAGGCTGGCCTTGAACACACAGAGATTGGCCTGCCTCTATCTCTGCCTCAGGAGTGTTGGGACTAAAGGTATATGCCATCATATGTGGGGCAGGGATGGGGAGGAGGTCCATACAGATTTTAAGAGCCACAGAGACAAGTATGAAACTCGGTTCAGACTTTGGGAGTCTGATGTCAGGTCTTTTGTTTTAGCCATATTTGAGCACAGTACAATTCTGGAAGGTTTTCGATAACAATTAATTCAGTCCTGGGAGTATAGCAAAGCTTAAGACATGTTTATATTGAAATTCTTTATAAAGAACACCTGGCTTCTTTCACAAAGATGGGTACTGCTGACTCTAAGATAGTGCCCAAGATTTAGGATCTACGGACAATGATGGAGGTAAACAGAATGTGGATGTTGGGATTCCCCTGGTCCTAAAACAATACAGAAGTCACTTAGGCTGTTGTTAAGCACAAGTGAAATCACTCATAAGGATGGGTTTATGGCCTAGAAACAATGCTCAAGATTTAGCGGAAAGGGTCAAGGATAACTGAAACAAATTCTGGAGGTATGGCCCCCAAAGACTCATGTGTGTGGGCCCATTGGGAGTGGCACTATTCGGAGGTGTGGCCTTGTTGAAGATGTGTGTCACTGTGGAGGCGAGCTTTGAGGTCTTTTAAGTTCAAGCCTGGCCAGGGGAAGACAGGCTCCTTCTGTTGTCTGTGGATCAAGATGTAGAACTCTCAGCTCCTTCTGCAGCACTATGTCTGTCTGCACTCCAGCATATCCCGCCATGATGATAATGGACGACCCTCTGAAAGCTAGCCACAGTTAAATGTTTTCTTTTATAAGAATTGCCGCCGGGCAGTGGTGGCGCACGCCTTTAATCCCAGCACTCGGGAGGCCGAGGCAGGCGGATCTCTGTGAGTTCGAAACCAGCCTGGTCTACAAGAGCTAGTTCCAGGACAGGAACCAAACCTACGGAGAAACCCTGTCTCGAAAAATCAAAAAAAAAAAAAAAAAAAAAAAGAATTGCCGTGGTCATGGTGTCTCTTCACAGCACTAGAATCCCTATCTAAAATGGGGATACAGGTAAAGCCTGGCCCTACAGATAGCAAAGGATCACCAGGTTTTAAACTACATTTTCCCCCAGAATTTTAGTAGAACAGGTAAAATTTTCTTCCATTATGTTTAACCTTTCCTGGCTTCTCCAGGGCTTATCTGTATGCACAAGGGCTGTTGGTCCTCTACAACCATATCCACCTTATTTTTTTGTTTTGTTTTTGTTTTTCAAGACAGGGTTTCTCTGTAGCTTTTTGGTTCCTGTCCTGGAACTAGCTCTTGTAGACCAGGCTGGTCTCGAACTCACAGAGATCCACCTGCCTCTGCCTCCCGAGTGCTGGGATTAAAGGCGTGCACCACCACCGCCCGGCAACCTTATTTTTTATTAATCCTATCTTATTTACATATTTTTCCCTTCTTTTTACCCTACAGGTCCTTTGGATATATATATTATGGCTTCCAATTTAGTGTTTTTATGGGATTCCTGAGTGTGTGAATGACTGAGTCTCTTTCTTGTGCCTTCTCTTGGGCTATTTCCTTCTGTTTATCTGTTTTATCCAATTCTGACATATTTGTTTTATCTTATATTTTATTTTATTATTCCCTTAGAAGCCTGCTTGCTAGCATTAGTGATCCAGGCCTTTAATCCTTTAATCCTGTTTTATTTTTTTTTAAATATTTATTTATATTAATTATGTCAGTGTATATGCCTGCAGGCCAGAAGAGGGCACCAGACCCCATTACAGATGGTTGTGAGCCACCATGTGGTTGCTGGGAATTGAACTCAGGACCTTTGGAAGAGCAGACAATGCTCTTAACCTCTGAGCCATCTCTCCAGCCCTTAATCCTGTTTTAAAAACAAAAACAAACAAAAATAATAATGAAGTGGTGGGTATAGTGGTACACACCTGTATTTGCTGAGCTGGGGGCCGGCCTAGCCTACACAGTGAGTTCTATGCCAGCTGGAAATACAAAGTGAAACCCTATATTTTATTTTTGGTTTTTCGAGACAGGGTTTCTCTGTAGCTTTGGAGCCTGTCCTGGAACTAGCTCTTGTAGACCAGGCTGGCCTCGAACTCACAGAGCTCTGCCTGCCTCTGCCTCCCAAGGATTAAAAGGCATCTGCCACCGCTACCCAGCTGACTCTATCGTTAAAAAAAAATATAGATTAGCCAGGTGGTGGTGGCGGCGGCGCACGCCTTTAATCCTAGTATTTGGGAGGCAGAGGCAAGGGAATCTCTTTGGGGCCAGGCTAGTCTACAAAGCGAATTCCAGGACACACAAAAACCCTGTCTCAAAAAAACAAAAATAAATAAATAAATAAAATTATACAGAGAGGCCGGGCGATGGTGGCGCACGCCTTTAATCCCAGCACTCGGGAGGCAGAGGTAGGCGGATCTCTGTGAGTTCGAGACCAGCCTGGTCTACAGAGCTAGTTCCAGGACAGGCTCCAAAGCCACAGAGAAACCCTGTCTCGAAAAACCAAAAAAAAAAAAAAAAAAAAAAAAAAAAAATTTAACAGAGAGAAAGAGAAAGAGGGGGGGAGGATGATGATAATGTTGATGAGGTAAGGGGAGAAGAGATATAATTATATTTTCATTGAAAATTTTTGTTTTTTGGGTTTTGTTTTTGTTTTTGTTTTTTGTGTGTGTGTGGGGGAGGGGGAGAGGTTCAAGACAGGGCTTGTCTGTAGCTTTGGAGCCTGTCCTGAAACTCACTCTGTAGACCAGGCTGGTCTCGAACTCACAGAGAGCCACCTGCCTCTGCCTCCTGAGTACTGGGATTAAAGCCATGTACCACCACCACCCGGCCAAAAATTTTTTAAATAAAATAACAGAAACAGAAGAAGCCCAACAGCAGTTCACTTTCCTGAGCTAACAATACCTGGCTCTGGAGGGAGTTACTCTTCCAAAAGTCATTCGAATCCACAAATACAAGAACTTTCTGGCCACACACCTGAAAGAAAAGAAAGACACACCCATCTGAACACTCAACCTAACTAACAGGAGTTTTCTGGAAAGGAGATGGAATCTTTAAGGTGTCAAGGAGAAGGACCACAGTCTGCATCAAAAGATGATATCATAGCTAATCTTACATCAAACAGAAATGTTTGTAAACTAAAATTAACCTGGGTGTTGGTGGTGCGTTCCTTTGATCCCAGCACTGGGGAGGTAGAGGCGGATCTGAGTTTGAGGCCAGCCTGGTCTACAAGGTTGTAGAACAGCCAAGGTTACACAGAGAAACCTTGTCTTGAAAAACAAAACAAAAACCTACTATCAAGAAGATTGTTTTTAAACACTTTCCTTTTGACTTCAGGGTTTTGCTCCGGCTCACCTGGAATTCACAGAAACCCACATTTCTCTGCCTCCTACGTGCTAAGATTAAAAGCATGCTGCACTTTACCACTCAAGTTCATGGTTTTTTTTTATTTTACAAGTCCAGTAAAGAAAATGTATGAATAAAGAAAGTTTGGCCTTTATCAATTTCTACAGTGCAGTCATCTTCCCAGACAACGCTGTGTGTGTGTTTGTGCATCAGTTTCTCCACCGGAGTCATCTCCTCCCCACCCTTTGTGTGTGTGAATGGTACCCAAGGCCTCTCGCAGTTTTAAGCAGGCACTCTACCACTAACTTGCAAACCCAAACACTTTAAAAACAGGCATTGCTGTAACAACACTCAGAGAGTGTAAGTCTCAAAGATTGCAGAGAGTTGAGTCCTACACAGTTTAACAGGCACCAAGATTAGCTGCAGGAATTTTTCTGTGCCCGACTATGGGAGCTTAGACCCAGCAATAGCAGAACTCAACACAAGGGCATATAAACATTATCTTTTTAGAATCCCACAGAATTGTTTCATTTTATCCTGCGGACAAAAAGAAGACTCACACTGGAGCACATGCCCTATTTTCCTTTGTCATTATTTTAGAAAAGTTAGAAGGACAGTTTTTGGGTTGTTTTTTTTTTTTTTTGACAGATGTCACTTGTCACCCAGAATAGCTTTGACCTGCCATATTCTTGCTTTATCTGCCACATGGCTAGGACCACAGGCCTGTGTCACCACTCCTGATTCACTTTAAACAAGACGACACAAAACACCTTTCAATACAAAGTATTTTGTCAATGAAGAGGCGGAGACATCAGATTTGTGGGGAATAACTCTTTTCTCATTTTTCTTCCTGTTTAAAACCCCTGGCAAAGATCCATGTACCTAGCCTTTCCCGAACACTGTGAGAGGAGCAGTGATCACTCAGAGCTCTCTACGCAAACCCCTGTGCAACGCTGTGCCACTGACAGTCATCAGCGGAGGATGTCTGCCATCCCCTTGTGACTGTGCTGAAGGCACGGCCTGCTGCTCGCACGCTCACTTGCACACTCGCATGCACTCATTCTTGTCAATCTCTGGGCTCAGCCTGAAACCCTCTTCTTCCTACCTTTTGTCTGGCTAAGTCTTACACGATTCTTCAGGACTCAGCCAATTGTATAAGTCACAACTGGAGACCATAGATAAAACTTGATGATGTAGACTGTATCTGCAGTTTCCTAAATATTCTTTTTTTTTTTTTTTTAAGACAAAGTGACCCTGGTTGGCCTAGAGCTCTCTGTGTAGAACAGAACAGGCTTCTCTCAGACTCACAGACGTCTGTCTGCCTCTGCTTCCTAACCACTTGGATTAAAGTCAAGCACCATCAAAGGTGGCCCTAAATATTCTTTTTATCAGACTATTCCACTCTGAAGAGTTCTCCAACCAACTGGGAAAGGAAAAATAAGAATTATACCTTCAATTTGGGGAAGAAGGGAAAAAAAAAGTCTCACCTGCTGCGCAGTTCTCTTAATCGGTGTTGAACCCAATTTTGTGAGGCATGAGAATATAGAGGATGACAGCTTCTAGGTAACTCCCTCTGGATCGCAGAGAGGGCAGCAGACTTTTTGAGGGGCAGTGCCTTCGGAGAACAAGGATTCTTAACCACACCACCCCTAAAAGACCTTAAATTTGAACAGAGAGAAAAAAAAATCTCTTCATACAATACATTAACACTGGGGCTGGAGAGATGGCTCAGTGGTTAAGAGCACTGACTGCTCTTCCAGAGGACCCGGGTTCAATTCCCAGCACCCACATGGCAGCTCACAACTGTCTGAAGATCCAGTTGCAGGGGATCTGACACCTTCACACCAATGCACATAAAATAAAGTTAAATAAACTGTAAAAAATATTAAAAAAAAAAAAAAAAAAAAAAAAAAAACAATACATTAACACTCACCAAAGCTTTGTTGTTAAGCTCATGGAGACGGATGCTGACTATGCCCACACACAAAGCACCACCCCCCTACTGAAACATCATACTTTATAACCAAACATTGTATTTCCAACATTACCCAGGTGTGTTGGCACATGCCCATGACCCAGCAATTGAATCATAACTTCGACTGTCATTTTTGCCCTATCATGTACCTGGAGTCAATCTTCTTCTCCATTCTCTGCTGAACCCTTTTGATGGAAATTCAACCAGCGGTTGATATGTTCTTTTGTGAATGGATTACTGATGAACCAAAGCCTTTGTCTTCCTCTTATAACTGCAGGAAAGGGAAAGAAGGGAGTGAATTGTTTGCACACTCCCGGGGGTCACACTTGTAAATAGCTGTCTGCCAACTCTGAGGTCTCTGCCCTCTACTTCTTTTTTTTGGGGGGGGGGGGGTTTCGAGACAGGGTTTCTCTGTGGTTTTGGAGCCTGTGCTGGAACTAGCTCTTGTAGACCAGGCTGGCCTCGAACTCACAGAGATCCACCTGCCTCTGCCTCCCGAGTGCTGGGATTAAAGGTGTGTGCCACCACCGCCCGGCTATGCCCTCTACTTCTTAATTCAATACCAGGCATGGAAAGTCTCTTACGGGCCTAGTTAGGGTTGCTAGTGCTGTGGTGAAGCACCATGACCAAAGCAGCTTGAGGAAGAAAGTCAGAACAGAAACTCAAACAGGGCAGGAACCTGGAAACAGGAGCTGATCTAGAGGTCATGGAAGGGTATGGGTTACTGGCTTATTCATCATGACTCTTTTTCTTTTTGGTTTTTTAAGACAGCTCTGGCTGTCCTGGAACTCACTCTGTAGACCAGGCTGGCCTTGAACTCACAGAGATCCGCTTGCCTCTGCCCCCTCCCCAGTGGTGGAATTAAAGGCATGTGCTGCCATCATTGCCCGACAACATCATGGGCTTTCTTATAGAATCTAGGACTACCAGTCTAGGGATGACCCCACTCACAATGGGCTAGGACTCCCTAATCACTACCTAATCATGAAATACCCCATAGTTGTGCAGTGGTGGTGCACATCTTAATCCCAGCACTCAGGAGACAGACCCAGGAGGATCTCTGTGAGTTCGAGGCCAGCCTGGTCTACAGTGCAAGTCCCAGGATAGCCAAGGCTATACATAGAAGCATTGCCTTAAAAAAAAGAAAGAAAAAGTTATGTCTCTGCCAAGAACAGTGGTGAACACCTTTAAATTCCAGCAACCAGCCGGGCGGTGGTGGCGCATGCCTTTAATCCCAGCACTCGGGAGGTAGAGGCAGGTGAATCTCTGGGAGTTCGAGGCCAGCCTGGTCTACAAGAGCTAGTTCTGGGACAGGCACCAAAGCTACAGAGAAACCCTGTCTTGAAAAACAAAAACAAAAAAGAAATTCCAGCAACCAGATCTCTGTGAGTTTAAGGTCAGTCCAAGACAGTCAAGGCTACACAGGAAAACCCTGTCTCAAAAAAAAAAAAAAAAAAAAAAACAGTTACTCTGGGCCAGTGAGATAAGATAGCTCAGCAAGGGAACTTGCTGCTAACCTGAACCCTGAGTTGATTCACAGAGGGTGGAAGAAGAAAAATGGCTCTTGAAAGTTGTCCTCACTGGGTGGTGGTGCACACCTTAAATACCAGCACTCACGAGGCAGAAGCAGGTGGATCTCTGAGTTCGAGGCCAGCCAGGTCTACAGAGGGAGTTCCAGAATAGACAAGGCTACACAGAGAAACCCTATCATGAAAAGAAAAATAAAAATAAAAAAAGGAAGTTGTCCTCTATACTTGGTATTTTTGCAGAGAACCTGGATCTGGTTCCCACACGGTAGGTAACAAACATCTGTAATTGCAGTTTTCAGGGGAGTTGATGTCCTCCTAGTCAGTCTCCGGAGAGCACCGGGAACAGAGTGCACAATCACACATGCAGGCAAAATGTTCCTACTCATAGAAAATAAAAAATAAATCTTTTAAAGGATAAAGAAAGATGTCCTCTAATCTTCAAGCTTATAGGATGCCCACACAAATACACACACAGAGAGAGACACAGACACTAACAATGAAAAAGGTCCACCACCTCAAGCGTTTGTAACTAGTTTTTGTGGTGGTGAGGTACATAAATGTATGTCTGACAATGAAAGCACAAAGCCAACTGAAGCTCCACAGCTTCCTTCCCAAGCAGCTACTCTAGATGGTTAGCAATGGACTGTCTTGGATCTGGTTGATTTTGGTGTAATGTTTTCTAAATTGCTTTTTTGACAGAAAAGTTTTTATTGTTGTTTTATTTTCTGAAACAGGGTCTCACTATGTAAGCCTAGCTACCCTCAAACCTCCCTCTGTCTCCTGAATGCTGGGATTAATGGCATGTGTCATCACACCTGGCTATAATATACTTTAAACTTAAAAAGTGTGTGGGGGGGGGGGGCTGGAGAGATGGCTCAGAGGTTAAGAGCATTGCTGGCTTTTCCTAAGGTCCTGAGTTCAATTCCCAGCAACCACATGGTGGCTCACAACCATCTGTAATGGGCTCTAGTGCCCTCTTCTGGCCCACAGGCATACACACAGACAGACTATTGTATACATAATAAATAAATAAATAAATAAATAAATATTTTTTTTAAAAAAAGCAAGCTATAACAGGCTCATTCTTCCAGTGTCTTCAATTTTCCTTCACAACTAGATCATTAGCAGTCAAGAGTCTTAGTCTTCCCAGATTAATTTTTTGGTTGTCAATGTTACTATAAGAATCTTTATGCAGTTTAAATTTTTTTATTTTTAAAAATTACATTTATTTATTTGCTTGTTTGTTTATTTGTGACTGGAGGCTAGGGAACACAAAGGATTTCTGGCAATTTCAAACTCTAAGAGAAAGTATAGAAGAGATCTTCCCTAAACCTTCTGACAGAGGATGCCTCCTTAACTTCATATTTCTGGTCTCCAGAGCTGTGAGGGAACAAGAGTGGCATTGTTTGAAATGACCAACTTGGTGGCAGCTAGTTACAAAACTGTAGGAAACAAATATAAGCAATAAGAGGTAAGACAATACACAGTGGAGGCAAGCAGAGTGAATGTGACATCTACTGAACAACTGTGATGTACTTATAATGATACTCTAAAAAGGTAAAATCATCATCATAATTAAGACCACAGTTCTGGGGGCTGGAGAGACGGCTCAATGGTTAAGAGCACTAGCTGCTCTTCCAGAGGTAGTGAGTTCAATTCTCAACAACCACATGGTGGCTCACAACCATCTGTAATGAGATCTGGCGCCCTCTTCTGGCGTGTGGGCATACATGGAGGCAGAATGTTGTATACACAATAAATAAATAAATTTTAAAAAAGAAAAAGACCACACAGTTCAAGGAAAATGAGTAATAAATGAACTGTAAAAGATCATATCTGTGTCAGGTAAACTTTTTAGTGATGTTAGGTCTGGAGATGGTTTTTTAGGGCTTTCCTGCCATGAAAAGAGCTCTAGGGGGGCTGGAGAGATGGCTCAGAGGTTAAGAGCACTGCCTGTCCTTCCAAAGGTCCTGAGTTCAATTCCCAGCAACCACATGGTGCTCACAACCATCTGTAATGGGGTCTGGTGCCCTCTTTTGGCCTGCAGGCATACACACAGACAGAATATTGTATACATAATAAATAAATAAATAAATATTTTAAAAAAAGCTCTAGGTTCAATCAGCAGCAGGGAATAAACTGAGCAGGGTGCCACACAGCTGTAATCCAGAGAAAGGAGGAGCTCTGCAAGCTTTCCTCTTTTTTAAACTTTTATTTATAACCAGGCAGTGGTGGCGCACGCCTTACCAGCACTTGGGAGGCAGAGGCAGAGGCAGGTGGATCTCTGTGAGTTTGAGGCCAACCTGGTCTACAGAGTGAGTTCCAGGACAGTTAGGGCTGCACAGAGATAAACCAGTCTATACCCCCAACCCAGAAATAATCACATTTATTTATTCTGTGAATATGAAGGCTGTGTGTGCATGTATGTCCATGTACCAAATGAATCCCTAGTTTCCTTGGGGGTCACAAGAGGGTGTCAGATTCCCTGGAACTGGAGATCTGTAATGAGATCTGGTGCCCTCTTCTGTCATGCAGGCAGAATACTGTACACATAATAAATAAATAAACAAGTAAATGAATAAAAAATAAGAACAAGTGTTCTTAAGTGCTGAGCCCCAAATCATTGCAAGTTTGAAGCCAACATGTAGCAAGACCCTGTCTCAAAACAAACAAATAAATAAATAAAATAAATCTCTGGGACTGGGCTGGGCGGTGGTGGCACACACCTTTATTCCCAGGACTCAGGAGTCAGGGACAGGTATAGTTCTGTGAGCTCCAGGCTAGGCTGGTCTATAAAACAAGTTCCAGGACAGTCAAGGCTACACTGAGAAAACCCTGATGGAGGAAGGTCATTGGCTAATAAAGGAACTGCCTTGGCCCATTTTATTGGTTAGAGGATAGGTGGGAGGAGTAAACAGAACAGGACGCTGGGAGGAAGAGAAAGTGAGCTCAGACTCGACAGCTCTCCTCTCGGGAGCAGACGCCTGAGAGAGATGCCATGCCCCGCTCCCAGGATGAAGCTCCAACCCAGGATGGACATAGGCTAGAATCTTCCTGGTAAGCGCACCTTGGGGTGCCATACACAGATGATTAGAAATGGACTAAATTAATATGTGAGAATTAGCCTAGAAGAGAATGGGCCAAGCAGTGTTTAAGTGAATACAGTTTGTGTGTTGTTATTTCGGGCATAAGCTAGCCAGGCAGGCGGCCGGGGTGCTGGGAACGCAGCCCCGCCGCCCCTTAATACTACACACCCCCATCTCAAAAAAACCAAAATAAGGCACTGAAGGGATGGCTCAGAGGTTAAGAGCACTGGATGCTCTTCTAGAGGTCCTGAGTTCAATTCTCAACAACCATATGGTGGCTCACAACTATCTATCATGAGATCTGGTGCCCTCTTCACAGGCATACCTACAGGCAGAACATTGTATGTAAAACAAATCTTTAAAAAAAAAAGCCTAAATACATAAATTTGTTTCTAAGTTGTAATATACATGATGTTAATTACAAAGACAGCCCAAGATAAAACATGATTGCTAGACATTAGCTCTCAGATGCACATGAAGACTGATCTCCTGAGATGATAATAAAGGACAAACTAATCCAGAAATTCCATTACTACCCATATACCAAAGAAAACTGAAACTATGTCTATATACAAGCTTATACAAGAATGCTTAGGGTCGAGCATGGTGGCACACATCCTCATAATTAGCACGTGGGAGGCAGAGGTAGGTAGGTCTCTGAACTTAAGACCACTCTGTGATTCTAGGACAGCCAGGGCTACATTATACAAAATAAAATAAGTCAGTCGCAGGAGTCCATATATTATGATTTCACTTTGGGGGTGTGTGTTTGTGTGTGTGTTTTGAAATAGGGTCTCTCTATGTCTCTCTGAATGTCCTGGAACTCACTATGTAGTCCAGGCTGTCCTCAAACTGACAGAGAAGTGCCTGCTTTTACGTCCAGAGTACCTCAACTAAAGGCATGTGCAACCATATCCCATTTAAATGGTTTCACTTCAATGAAATGTCCAGAAAGGCAAAACTTTATAGTAAGAAAGCAAACTGGTAGCTGCCTCAGGGCAAGGTTTCTTAACTATTTCCCACTGTTGACCAATTTCACATATAGTTTTTGTGGGGTGTTCGTTTGTTTGTTTGTTTTGAGACAGGGCTTTTCTGTGTATCTCTGGCTGTCCTGGAACTTGCTCTGTAGACCAGAGTGGCCTCGAACTCACAGAGATCCACCTGCCTCTGCTTCCCGAGTGCTGGGATTAAAGGCGTGCGCCACCATCGCCCGGCTAATATTTTAAAGTTTTAAAAACCATGATAGTGTGAGATACACATATACTTAGCTACAGTATTGTACAATTTAAAAAAATAATAAAAGATCCTATAAAAAAAAAAAAGAGGACATTTATATATCAAGCACCTGAGTGAGTTTCAAATACTGCTTCCAGGAAGCCTTCCCTAAAATCCTACTTGCTCAACACTTGGTAATTACCACACCATCTAAGGGACACGGACCACAATTAAGGTGACACGCTTTCTCCTAAGCACTTTCCACGCACGACCCACTTTAACACCGTCATCTCAGCAGGTGCTTATTGTCCTTAATCAGGTGGGTGCTCAAGGTCATTGGCTAACAGGTGGTAGAGCCGCCACTGGTGTTCCGGCCTCTACACTTTCAGAAACTACACCAAATGAGGACCTGCGGTACAAACGGCTCGGTCACTTGAGATCAGTGTACACAACGAGCCCCTCGCCCAGGCACACCCCTGAATCGAATCTGGATCTGTCCTTGCTAATAAGCTTCGTGAGGGCGGGAGAGTCACCCTGAGGCGCTCTCCAGCAGGGGGAGGAGGAGGATGCAGAGGCCCTGCAAAGGCAGCGCGAGCTGAGCGGACTCCGAACAACCTCACGCACGCTCCGTTCGCACTTCCACGCACGGACCGAAGCCTTGTGGGTAGGCAGCATTTGTACAGGAGAAAGAGCGGTCACAGGGCCCAGCTCCTAGGTACCCGCGCTCTACCGCCTTTAAAGCAGGGGGACGAGCCATTCGAGGACTCGGGGCGTAAGGCCTAGCCTCGTACCTGAGGGAGCCGACTCCTCAGCGGGCGCCGGGAAGATGTAGAGGCGAAGGCCAGAGGCCCAGGGTTTCGCGCCTTGCGCTGGCGCCCCGCCCCCGTCTCCACGGCAACGCGGCCCGCGCCGGAAGCTGCTCTGTCGTCTTTAGTGCGCGCAGCTTCCCCGGGAACTGAAGCTTCTGGCTTCTCTGTGAGCTCGACTTCCGATTGGTCTCTTGGCCGGAAGTACGGACGGTTCTTGGCTGCGGGTCTCCAGTAACGCTTCCTGCATGAATTGGCATGGGACGGACCGGTGTCAGACATGGGCATGGTGGCGCGCACGTCGGTAATCTCCGCATCAGATCGGCCAATTAGTGCTGTATCTTTAAAGACATAACTTTGAGAAAAGACTAGGAGATTTCATATTAAAAACAAGGAAAACATAACAATTGGTTGGGTGTGTGACGATTAGAGCCAAGGGGCGGGAGACACGACTCAGAAGTTAAGAGCACTTTTTGCTCATCCAGCGTCCACATGATGGGTTATTCCAAGTCGGTCTCTCTTTTGACCCATATGCAGGGGAAACACTCATACACAAAATAAATATTTTTTATTTGTTTTTTTAATATTTATTTATTATGTATACAATATTCTGTCTGTATGCCTGAAGGCCAAAAGAGGGCGCCAGACCTCTCTACAGATGGTTGTGAGCCGCCATGTGGTTGCTGGGAATTGAATTCAGGACCTTTGGAAGAGCAGGCAATGCTCTTAACCACTGAGCCATCTCTCCAGCCCCCCAATAAGTATTTTTTAAAAAGTTTAAACTCAGGTAATACTTCCTGCCCCCTTCTTACAAATGGTGACTTTGTAATTCAAAGTTTTTAAAACAATTTATTGGGGGCTGGAGAGATGGCTCAGAGGTTAAGAGCATTGCCTGCTCTTCCAAAGGGCCTGAGTTCAATTCCCAGCAACCACATGGTGGCTCACAACCATCTATAATGGGGTCTGGTGCCCTCTGCTGGCCTGCAGGCATGCACACAGACAGAATATTGTATACATAATAAATAAATAAATAAAATAAATAAAACAATTTATTGGTGGCAACCATTGTGAGAGGCTGAGGCAGGAGAATCACTGCAGTTTCAAAACAATCGTACCTACTTAGTGAGTTCCAGTATAGCTTGGGCTAGAGTGAGACTCTATATGAATAGCAAGCAAATAAATAATGTTTAGATACAATTGGTTGAATTTTCAAAATGGCTCAGCAGGTAAAGGCACCTGTCACTAAGCCACGGGAGCGGAGCTCAATCCCCTGGACTTCTGTGGTGGGAGAGAACTCACTCCTTTGACCTCTGGCCACAAGCCATGCCCATGCACACAAACAAGTACATAAATAAAAGGCAATAGGAAGTGCGTAAATCTGGCCTGCTAGTGCATGTACTCCCTAGCTACTCAGGAAGCTGAGGCAGGAAAAATTACCAATTTTAAGACTACTTTCAGAAATTTGGAAAGAGCTTGTCTCAAAAATGAAATAGCTGGCCAGGTGTGACAGCACATACCTTTAATCCCAAACTGGAGAGGCAACAGGTGAACATAAATTCCAGGCTAGTCTGGTCTACCTAGAGAATTCCAGGCGAGCCAAGGCTACAAAGGAAGACTTTGTTCTATAGAGTCAACAAAAGGGCTGTAGAAATGGCTCAGTGATTAAGAGCACTGACTGCTCTTCCAGAAGACCCAAGTTCAATTCCCAGCAACCACATGGCAGTTTACAACTGTCTGTTAACTCCAGTTCTAGGGGATCCTACAACCATGGCAAAACACTAATGCACATTAAAAAAAAAACAAAAGCCTGGTGAGCAGTGGTAGTGCACACCTTTAATCCCAGCACTCTGGAGGTTGAGGCAGGAGGATTTCTGTGAGTTTGAGGCCAGCTTGGTCTACAAAGCAAGTTCCAGGACAGCCAGAGCTGTTGCACAGAGAAACCCTGTCTTGGAAAACAAAAACAAACAAACAAAAAAAAGCCAACAAAATAAAGTTATATTTTATAGAATCCCAGCCTTTTGGTGATAACTCATCTGAATTTACATCTTCAAGTATTGTTAAGGTAATTAGACTAATTCAGTCAAAATAGTGGAACCATATTTTAATTTACTATAAACTAGCCTTACAAGTATCTTTACATAAATTTTGTAAATATATCCAGGATAAGAAATGAGTACATGTTTTCTTTTTTGTTGTTGTTGTTGTTTTGTTTGTTTGTTGGTTGGTTGGTTGGTTGATTTTTGGAGATGGTTTCTCTGTAACTTTGGGGCCTGTCCTGGAACTAACTCTTGTAGACCAGGCTGGCCTCGAACTCAGAGATCCACCTGCCTCTGCCTCCCAAGTGCTGGAATTGGGTGCACCACCACCGCCCGGCTAAGTACATTTTTTTAATGCCTGGTTTTAATTATGTATATGTGTGCATGTGTCCGGTAGGGAAATGGTCGAGTGTGTGCAGGAAGCCTGGAAATTCAAGGCACTGGATACCCTGGAGCTGGAGTCATAGGTGGTTATGTGCTGCTCAGCATGGGTGCTGGGAATCAAGCGTGAGTCATCTGCAAGCACAGTGAGTGCTGAGCAATCTCTCCAGCCCCTAAGCATGCTGTCTGGATTTGATCTGATTTGCTGATGCTTCGTTCCCGTTGTGTGCATTCATCACCCTCGGCTTTGACAGAGTGAGGAAAGGAAAAACAGTATTTGGATGTGAGTTACAGGGAGAAGCTCGAGTGCATGTTACTTTTCTATTGCTGCGTGAACACTATGGGGAGACCACTACCCAAGGCTTTCTTAGAGGCCCTGATGAAAGGATACAGAGGATTTAGTTCTGTATCCTTGTCCAGGAGCAGACTTGCAAGGCCTGTCTGATGCCTCTTAAGAGGCAAGGTTCTGACTGTTTCTGGAAACTCAACTCTTCTCCCTGGACTATAGTTATTGATCCCTAGACAGCTGTATCAGAGGTACCCAGTGTTTTTCTTGCCAACATGTGTAACTTAGCTCTCTGATGACCATGGTCATTTCTCCCCAACCCCCACAAATACTATTTATGATGCTATGTTTCTTTTTTTTTTCTAAAGATTTATTTATTTATTTTTATTATGTATACAACCTTCTGCCTCCATATATGCCTGTGTTCCAGAAGAGGGCGCCAGATCTCATTACAGACGGTTGTGAGCCACCATGTGGTGGCTGGGAACTGAACTCAGGACCTCCAGAAGAGCAGCCTGTGCTCTTAACCACTGAGCCATCTCTCCAGCCCTATGCTATGTTTCTTAATAAACTTGCTTCACATAAGTCATCATCTTATGCAAGAGCTCCTGGCTCCAGCTATTGCTTTTGTCTTCTTTATTTCACATCACTGGTCCTCCACTGAACACCTTGCTGCCTGGACCTTTATTCCCACCAGTTTAGGTTAAAACACCACAACCAAGGCAACTTATAGACAGAAGGGTTTATTTGGTTTACAATTTCGAGGGCTAGGAGGTCATCATGTGGTGAGCAAGGCAGCAAGCAGGAAGGCAGGCCGGCACTGGACTGGGTAGCACTGGACTGGATGGCACTGGACTGGATAGCAGCCGAGAGCTCACATCTTCATCTGCTAGCAGGAGGTAGAGAGGGCACACCAGGTGCCGGTCTTTTGAAACCTTACACGTGGCCCCAGTGACACACCCCCTCCGAGAAGGCAGTACCTCCTAATCCTTCCCATGTAGTTCCACCAAGGGGGCATGAGCCTGTGGGGCATTCTCATTCAAAGCAGCACATAGAGTAATAACTAGTACAGCCTTCATGCTATCCAGCACTTTGTGAAGTATTTCTCGTGTATACAAATAAAGTTGTAACTAGGCTTAGGGGTGAATATCTTTAATTCCAGGACTCAGGAGGCAGAGAAGGTAGACCTTTGTGAGTTCATGGCCAGCTTGGTTCCAGGCCAACTAGAACTACATAATAGAATAACCCTGTCCCAAATAGCAACAAAGAAACAAGGCTTAGCCAGTGTCTAGCTTCTTCATAGAGGTGAAGGCAATTTACAAGTGCCCTTCCTTAGGAAAGTTTTATCTTTAATTCTAAATTGCAATTGTCTTCTTTCCTGCACACTAAAACAGAACCTTTAAGAATGACGAGAGGCTGGCAGTGGTGGCAGTGTAGGCCTTTAGTCCCAGCACTTGGGAAGCAGAGGCAAGTGGAGCTTTGTGAGTAAGGCCAGCCTGGTCTCCAGAGCTAGTTCCAGGTCAGCCAGGACTACACAAAGAAACCCTGTCCCGAAAAACTTAAAACGAAAACCACAAAGAGAGGTGAGGCTACATTTCTACAGTCTATTAAAAAGCACCCCAGTGAAGAATAGGCCCACACTAGAGTATAGAGACCTTAGGAAATTAGTTCCAGGCACAACTATGATAACAATTTCTTAAGCACTGACATATATGGCTTTTGGCAATTTTTTAAAAATTTTTTTAGATTTTATTTATTTATTATGTATACAACATTTCTTCCATGTATGCCAGCAGGCCAGAAGAAGGCATCAGATTTCATTATAGATGGCTGTGAACCACCATGTGGTTGCTGGGAATTGAACTCAGGACCTCTGGAGGAACAATCAGTGCTCTTAACCTCTGAGCCATCTCTCCAGCCCCGGCTTTTGGCAATTTTTAACACAAACAAGTAGACATTTCTCTCATATAAAGAAATCAAGTCAGCCAGGCAGTGGTAGCACATGCTTTTAATCCCAGTACGTGGGAGGCAGAGGTAGTTGGATCTCTGTGAGTTTGAGGCCAGCCTAGTTCCAGGACAGGCTTAAAAGCCACAGAGAAACCCTGTCTCAAAAAGCTAAAAAAAAAAAAAAAAAAAAAAAAAAGGAATCAAGTGTCCTGTCCTTTTGAACTGGTAGTTTTTTTTTTGTTTTGTTTTGTTTTGTTTTTTGGGTCCTGTATAAGGAACAGAATTGCGATATAACAAAAGTAAAAATGCCCCTCCCTAGCATATTCAAGGTCAATTTCAGTGTGGTAAGAAACAAAACAAAAACCACACTGCAAATATCTAGATCTTCAGCCTTGAAAACTGAAGCTCAGGCCATTAAGAGCCGTGTGGCTCGAGAGATGGCCCAATGGTTAAGAGCACTGGCTGGTTTTCCAGAGGACCAGGGTTCAATCCCCGGCACCCACTGGCAGCTCACAACTGTAACTCTGTTCCAGGGGATCTGATGCCAATGCACATAAAATAAAGTTAAATAAATTTTAGCTGGGTGGTTGTGGCCCATGTCATTAATCCCAGCACTTGGAAGGCAGAGGCAGGTGGATCTCTGTGAGTTCGAGGCTAGCCAGGTCTACAAGAACTAGTTCCAGAACAGGCACCAAAGCTCCAGAGGACCCAAGTTCAGTTCCTAACACACACATGGTTGCTCAAAACCACTGTAGCTCCAGTTACAGGGGATCTGATACCCTGCTCTGACATCTGAGGGCACCACATGTACATGTGGTGCACATGCAAAATAAGAGGCCATGTAGGGATGGGAGAGACTGCTCAGCCGTTCTTGTAAAATAAGAGGCCATGTAGGGATGGGAGAGACTGCTCAGTCGTTCTTGTAAAATAAGAGGCCATGTAGGGATGGGAGAGACTGCTCAGTCGTTCTTGTAAAATAAGAGGCCATGTAGGGATGGGAGAGACTGCTCAGCAGTTCTTGCAGAGGACTGGGGTTTGCTCCCAGCACCCACGTTGACTCCATCTGCAATTCCAGTTCCAGGCATGTGCCATACATACACGAAAGACAATCAAAATATACAGAAAATAAAAACTTTTAAAAATTAAAAAGGAGCCGGGCGGTGGTGGCGCTAACCTTTAAGCCTAGCACTTGGGAGGCAGAAGCAGGCGGACCTCTGCGAGTTTGAGGCTAGCATGGTCTAAAAGAGCTAGTTCCAGGACTGGCTCCAAAGAAACACAGAGAAACCCTCTCTCGAAAAGCAAAAAAAACCAACCAAACAAAAAAATTAGAAAGGGCATTCATTCAAAGCCCCAGAAGCCCCAGCTGACAGCACCTTCAATTCCCATGCACGTGAATAAAGGATCCTTTAAGGGGTCTTAGTGCCTGCCTTTAAGCCACCATCAGGTGATGCTGAATGAATCAGAACAGCTGTTGGTACCCACCCAATTTATAAAGTTGGGAGCCAAATGCGGGCTCAATCCTGTTTTGGGGTAGAGCTTTTGTTGTCTTTGTTTTTTCGTGGTTGCTAGGGATTAAACTGAGGATCTTCTTGCACATGTTAAGTTTATACTCTACCTCTGAGCTATTTCCTCAGTCCTATTCTTATGTTTTGTTGTTGTTGTTTTTTAAAATTTATGTGTACTAGTGGTTTACCTGTATGTAGTGCACTAACAAGCATGCCTAGTGTCTTCAGAGGCCAGGTGTCGCTCCTGGAACTGGAGTTACTGGAGTTACCTGTAGTGCTAGGAATCCTCAGCAACAGCAGCCTTTATTTATTTATTTATTTTGAATTTTCGAGACAGGGTTTCTCCGTAGCTTTTGGTTCCTGTCCTGGAACTAGCTCTTGTAGACCAGGCTGGTCTCGAACTCACAGAGATCCGCCTGCCTCGGCCTCCCGAGTGCTGGGATTAAAGGCGTGCGCCACCACCACCCGGCAACAGCAGCCTTTAAAAAAGATTTATGTATGCCATGTTTTGCCTGCATGCCAGAAGATGGCACTGGATCTCATGGATGGTTGTGAGCCACCATGTAGGTAGCTGGGAATTGAACTCAGGACATTTAGAAGAGCAGCCAGTGCTCTTAACCTCTCCAGCCCTTATTTATTTATTTATTTATTTATTTTTAAATTAAACTGGCTTTATTTTTTATTTTTGGATTTTTCGAGACAGGGTTTCTCCGTAGCTTTTGGTTCCTGTCCTGGAACTAGTGCTTGTAGACCAGGCTGGCCTTGAACTCACAGAGATCCGCCTGCCTCTGCCTCCTGAGTGCTGGGATTAAAGGCGTGCGCCGCCACTGCCCGCTTATTTATTTTTTTAAAAAAGATTTATTTATTTATTATGTATGCCTGCAGACAGAAGTTGGCCCCAGATCTTATTACCGGTGGTCGTGAGCCACATACAGTTGCTGGAAATTGAACTCAGGACCTCTGGAAGAGCAGTCAATGCTCTTAACCACTGAGCCATCTCTCCAGCCCCAGCCTTGGCTCTGGCTCTTAACTACTGGACCATTTCTCCAAGTCCTGCATTTATTTTTAGTTTTTTGGGGCCAGGATTTCTCTGTGTAGCTTTGGTGCCTGTCCTGGAACTAGCTCTTGTAGACCAGGCTGACCTCAGACTCACAGAGATATGCCTTCCTCTGCCTCCTGAGTGCTGGGATTAAAGGCATGTGTCACCACTACCCAGCTCCCGCCTTTTAGAGACAGGGTCTCATTATGTAGCCCTAGCTGCCTAGAACTCACTATGAAGAACATGCTATCCTTGAGCTTATAGATTTCCTGTCACCTGAACATTGCAATTACAGGCTTGTGTCACCATGTTCTGCCCCAGCTCATTTTAATGTTACTTCTAATTACTTCTACAAGACAGAGAAGTACACACTTTGATTTGTATCCGACAGATGAGACTGATGTTTAGAGTAGTGAAATACACTAAGATTTCATTAGGTGACATTTGATAGCTTTTAGAAAATAATTTATTGGGCTAGGAATGTTGCTCAGTTTTAAAGAGTACTTTCCTAGCACTTATTAGAATGTAAGGTTGACTCCAAATACTGAACAACTCAGGTAGAGTCCTGGCACCTAGCATGCCTGAGCTCTGGGTCTCTAACTCAGCATCTGGGAGTGGGTGCCTTCTGTACTCCATAGCGAAAGGATTACTCCTATTTCTCTCAGCTTTAAGAATCTAGATCTCAGCCTGGCAGTGGTGGCACATGCCTTTAACCCAGCACAGGAGGCAGAAGCAGGTGGATCTCAGTTCCTGGTCTACAGAGCGAATTCCAGGACAGCCAGCATTACACAGAGAAACAAGGGGAAACAAGAAAGAAAAGGGACCACTATTGATTCTCCACAATGTGTCTTTGCATAGACTTTATTTTTTTTCTTTCAGTCAGGTTTGGAGTACGTCTTTAATCCCAGCACTTGAAAGAGGTAGCAGCTAAATTTGAGGCTTGCCTGATCTACAGAGTTACAGGACAGTCAGGGCTGTTACAAAAAGAAACCCTATCCTGAAAAAAAAAATCTTTTTCAAAGAATCTTTATGTAAATTAGCTAAGGCTTCCTGACACACACATACACAAACACACACCCGCCCCGCGATCTTTACTACTGCTATTCCCATCTGGCAAAACAAGCTAAAGACAATACACTCCTAACTATCCAGCCTATACTGCAGTGGAGATGCAGGCCTAAATGCAGACGTTCCTGTCTCTGGTCTGCAGTTCTTGAGGCACACACTGGTAATCCAGGCCTTCGGAGGCCAGCAAGGATTACATAGTGAAACCCTGCCACAAAAGATAGCTTGGGAGAGAGACTGTATAAATAACACCAAAGAGGAAAGATTACTTTTATTGCCATGGCTCACAGAAGGAAGCCAGGTAATTTCCCAAGTAAAATAAATGTTCAAATGCCATGTTGCCCACGTTGGCTTTGAACTGCTGGTCCCAAACTCCGCAAAACTAAGATTATATGCATAGGCCAACATCATCAACCTCAGTGTTCTTTACAGAAAAACAAAACAAAAACGAAAAAACTAAGTCTCCCTCTACGCCAAAGAAATATCAACTAAGGGCGTCCCACCGTGCAGAAACAGCTCAGCAGTCAATTGCAGACCAGGCTCACAAGCCGCCTTCCCAGAGCAGCAGTTCTTGGGTTATTTACTTATATGCATATCTGCATCCTCCGTCAACTTGAGTTTTGGCAAAGGCTAAGCGCCAGATACCGGCCATTTAATTTCTCCCAGATACTTAACTCTTCCCTTCCCGTGCAGGGTAAGGCAAGATCCAGATTATTCACTCGAAGATACTTCAATTAATTTGTCAATTTCCTTCATGTAGGGTCAAGAATAATTGCGACAAACTTGCTTATTAATGCACCAGCCCTTGTGGCTAATCCTCTTAGTAAGGGTCATGGGGGGGGGGGGAATCAGGGACCTCAGACCTTTACCCTAGCCACGCCAATAGTGAACACAGAACACCGCTAAGTCCTTCTAACGGGCTCCTGCTGCCTAAGCCCCAGGTGTGGCCCAGCCTGGTGACCGCCGGCGAACGGACGAAAAAGCAGACCCACCCAGGGAACCACGCTCGCGCCGGCGTGGCGCGAGTCCGGGACAGCACGCTACTGGCTCCGCCCTTCCCGATGCGTGGGAACGCGGCGCGCTTCCTTGAGTTGTCCACAGCGGCCGCCTGAGCGCTCGGGCGCCGACTCCCGCAGCTCCGGTCGTGACCACTTCCCCGCAGCCACCGTGCCTGTCCGGCTATTGTGCCCCCGCCGTCCGGCCCACGCAGAGCTCAGCGCGGCGGAGCGCGCGGCCCAATGCGGCTTTTCCGACAGGCACCGCCACAGACACCCCAGGTCCTGAGCGCTGCGAGGGCGGTGCCTGGGCCCGCGGTGCGCGACGGGGGTTATTAGGGGGAGGGGGCGGAGAGCTGCGCCGGAGGGCCGGGCCGCGGTTACGGCGGCTGAGGAGAGCCAGCCCTAGCGGGTGGGGGGGGGGGTGGGAGCGCAAGCGCAGGCCGCAGGCAGAGGTGCCGGGCCTGGAGCGGGCGCGGGGGGACGCGGGGGCCAACGCGCGGGGCCGCCCGGCGGCGGGCGCTCCGAACAAGGGTACGACGAGAGCGGGGCCCCGGCCTGCGGGCGTGGACAGCGCGCTGCCCCGGGAGCGCGGGCGGCAGGGCGCGCGCAGGGGGCGGCGGAGGCGCGAGGCGCGCGGGCGGCCGGCGGGCGGGCAGCAGGCGGGCCTGCGCCGGCTGTAGGCGGCCGGCCCGTGGACTTAGTCCCTGCTCCCTCCGGCCCGGCTCCCTCCGTGAGTATCGTCCCCGCCCTTCTTCCAGAGGAGGCCTCTGGCCCGGGGCTTGCGTGTGGGGCCGGGGGTTGATTCAAGGAGCGGAATTTTCCCCGAGGAGGCCCGCGGCGGCCCTTCCCTCGCCGCGGACGCCCCTCACATGGCCACAGGTGTGGCCGGCTGAGAGAGGTGCGCTCGGGCCGGTTCCCCAACCTCTTACACTGGAGTAATGAGGGGCAGCTGGTGCCATCCATTGAAAAGTGACAGGCACTTTCCAGCAGCCTGACTTCCCGGATTGGCAGCCCAACCAGTCCTGCCTCTACTCTCTACTCCGGGAAACTTCACCAGCACCGCCTGGTCGGTTCTCGTGGGTGGCAGCGACTATTTTGGTTTCTCTTTGTATTAACGATAATTAAAGGTTGTACTCTGAGTTGGGCCCCTTCCACTTCTGCTTTCCTTACGCTGTGGATACTTAATACTTAAGGTGGTCCATTTTCCAATTCAGTTCTGGTTCATACCATGATTTTTGGGTTGGATTTCTTTACACAACTATTTAGATTTTTTTCCCCCTCAAAGTTAAAAGTTTCATAAGCAACTAAGTCTTCCGAATATTTACTCTTCCTTTTGACAGTTTTGTGCTGAAATTTATCTTCCCAGGTGCAAAAAAAAATTGTACACCAAGAAGCCATGGAGAAGAGAAGTGTGGATGAAACAGAAAATGGAGATGTGTTCCTTGACCTAAAGAAATCCCCCCATCGCTATACAAAGGTAAGTCCTGTTACTAATGACGAAGTAATGTGTAACTTTATTGGTGGTGTTTAAACTGGTAGTCTTGTTCTGACTCACTGGGGACTAAATACATTTAGTAAAGTGTCAGTTTGGTCATTTGTCTGGACATGTGACTGCTGGGTTTAAACTGTAGGTTTCAGGTGAAAGCTGTTCCCTCAGACCCTATGTGACATTTGTAGATAAGTTCTTGTTTGCACCCAGATGTTCTGTAGCAGTTGTGCGATTGGGTGGCATAGGACCAGGTAAGGATTCCGGCTCTGGTGTGCTTCACAGAATCAGTGTCTCTTGTATCGTTTCCTTGAGAGTCCAGTCCCTGTAGGAGTGACTTGGTCAGGAATAATTGTGGATTTTTTTTTTAATCCTTTTTTTTTTCTTTTTGTTACAAATTGGGTATGGACTCACAAAAACAAGCCTTTAGTCATAATTTGTTACTTAAGAATACATAATGAGAGCCGGGCGGTGGTGGCGCACGCCTTTAATCCCAGCACTCGGGAGGCAGAGGCAGGCGGATCTCTGGGAGTTCGAGGCCAGCCTGGTCTACAAGAGCTAGTTCCGGGACGGGCACCAAAGCTACAGAGAAACCCTGTCTCGAAAAACAAAACAAAAAAAAAAAGAATACATAATGATTTTAAGCTTCCTCTTTTTGTTTTTGGAGACATGGTTTGCTTGTAGTATTCTCTGGCTTCAGCCTTCAGAATGTGAAGTTAGAGGTATGCACTACTGCAGGTGGTTTCAGATTGGTTGTATGCTATCTTCCCTAGCTCAGCAACCACGTCAAGGTTTTGTACTTAGTAAAGATAATTGCATCTGTGTCATTTTGGCTGCTGAGTGTTTCTGAACAGATTAACACGTTGCGGTGAACTTACTATAAGCTCATTTCTGGCTTTCTAAACTGCCTTGGGCTAGAGTACATAAAATGTTCCTAAAGTGGAAAGTCTTTTGTTTTTTTGACCCAGGGTTGTTTCTCTGTGTAAGAGCGCTAGATGTCCTCAACTAGCTCTAGATGAGGCAGGCCTCGGAGGTCTGCCTGCCCCTGCCTCCTGAGTGCTGGGATTAAAGGCGTGTCACCACCACCTGGCTAGTGGAAAGTTTTGAAACGGCCAGTGACAGGAATTATGCTCTACTTGAGCCCATGTCCATATTTCCTTAGTGTGAACAGTGTCCTGAACTCCAGCATGCCGTATTGTCCCTGGCCTTCTAGGACACTCACGAAAGCTGGGCCTTGGTTGTGTACTGCCTTTACTTTTCCCTGATTGGTAAGGTGTCAGACAGTAATTTTCAGCATTAAAGGACGAGAGAATGAATGGATGAAGAAATGAATGATTAAGTAAGTATGCCTGGAAGGGAGTGTTTAATGTGAGTTCTTGATTGAGTGCTTTCCTATCAGTCAGTTGTAGACCAGGCACCTCTGCCTCCCTGTGCTGGGATTAGCATTTGTCAGAAATCTTTTTGGACTGTGCTTCAGATTTTATCTTCCAAATATAAAGGCTCTCATGCTTGAGAAGTACGCCACAACTTAAACTCATTGCCTAAAATGTTGACAGGTGAATTCTGAGTGTATCAGATGAAGGGAAATGGCTTTGAACAAGCTTATGTGATTCTAAATTTCCTAGTTCTTTTTTTTTTTTTTTAATATTTATTTATTTATTATGTATACAATATTCTGTCTGTGTGAATGTCTGCAGGCCGGAAGAGGGCACCAGACCTCTTTACAGATGGTTGTGAGCCACCATGTGGTTGCTGGGAATTGAACTCAGGACCTTTGGAAGGGCAGGCAATGCTCTTAACCACTGAGCCATCTCTCCAGCCCCAATTTCCTAGTTCTTGTTTGGCTTTTTTGAAGTAGTCTCTTCTGTGGAAGACTGATAAATGGTGTTTTTCAGGTGACTGAGATAGATAGCTGCTCCCTAAGGTTCAGAGTGGCCTCTGCTTCCTTCCAAGTATAGGAATTCTGGTTAGAGTCACATGGTATCTTCCCACCAACGTTTGAGCCTTTGTGACAGTTAAGTAGGATATTATGAATGGGTTGATCGTGTGTTCCTGTCATTCTGAGGGTTTTAAGTCATTAATATTTAATTTCTGATCTGTTTTGCTAAACCTTATTCCCAAGAACTAGAAGTTTTGCTGTAAATACAGTGGCACACATATTTAACCACAGCTGTCAGAGGCGGAGGCTGGTGGGTGTCTATGAGTTTGAGGCCAGCCTGATCTTCATAGTGAGTTCCAGGACAGCCAGAGCATGGTGAGACCCTGCCTTGGGAAAAAAAAATGAAAAAGAAAAGAAAGAAAAAAAGAAGGAAAGTGAGCCTCAGAGAAAAGTAAGATTTTTTTTGTTTTGTTTTATTAGAGAAAAATAAGATTTAAATTCCAGGTAGAAGTCAAGCATCAGATGATCTGTTTCCTGTACAAAAATCATCTTTGCGGGGCTGGAGAGATGGCTCAGAGGTTAAGAGCATTGCCTGCTCTACCAAAGGTCCTGAGTTCAATTCCCAGCAACCACATGGTGGCTCAAAACCATTTGTAATTGGGTCTGGTGCCCTCTTCTGGCCAGCAGGCATACACACAGACAGAATATTGTATACATAATAAATAAATAAATATTTAAAAAAAAAGAAAAAAATCATCTTTGCTAATTTTATACATATTTTCCGCAAACTAACTTAAGTACTAACCTCTAACAGGTGGCATTTCAGTGTTGTGTTTAAGCTAGCATACAAATAAGGATGCCTGTTTTGCCAAAGGCAGAGTTAGGGTGTGAAAAATCATTAACAATCTTAATATGTCACCTGTCCAGAATATATAGCTAACTGGAAATTCTTGGTTGGTTGGGTTCTGACTATTATTTCCTGCCTTTTCCATTTTAACTTAAAAAGTTGGGACTCAGGTTCTTTGACCCCATGAGTGTGCTTCTTGCCCAGCAATGTAGGAACTTTAGCTAGAAAAGAAGCCAGTCATTGCATATAGAAATTTGTAGAAGGAACCTTTAATTCAAGAAAGTGTGCTATAATAGGATGCTGGGCTTGAGGACAACCTACCCAAGAAGTTTGGCTGAGAGTTCCCAGTAGTCCAACCAGACAGGAGCAAGTCTAATTAGTGACACAGCTTGAGAAAGGGGTGATGCATCTTCCTGTCCATGCAAGCTTTGGAGAAGAAAAGAGGCAGTAAAGATTGTTGAGCACCGCTCATGGAGTGGATGACTAGATTACTGCTTTACCTTTAACCTGTGTGACCTTCAGTCTTACACTTAGCTTTAGCTCCTCTCCTTTTTGTTATTATTTATTTGTTTTTGTTTTTTGAGGCAGACAGGGTTTCTCTGTGTAGCCCTGACTGTCCTAGAACTCCCTCCAGAGACCAGGATGGCCTCAAACACATATCCACTGCTTCCTGAGAGCGGGGATTAAAGGCATGCACCAACACACCCGGCCATTTAGGTTCTCTTAATATCATTCTTTTCCTCTAGAAAGTGAAGATAAAATACAGTTGATCTTGCAGGAGCTTTTATGGTGAATAAATGGGAAAGTGCAGGTCCAGTGCCTGCTACACAGCAAATGCTAAAAACTAGATGATAAACAGGCTTACTCAAAGATGACCATCCTATAAATACCAGCTTTAGAATCAAGGCAATGACTTTCTAAATGGCAGTGAGTAACCTTCTTTTGCTGTTATTTGGCTGAGCAGGGAGCCTGCATAGCCTAATTGCTTCTTTGGATACCCTCTGTACCTAAGCTGTGCTGCCCACCTTCATCTCCATTCTAACACTGAAGCAGATTGCTCTAAAAATAACTTTAATGTTTTAGGTTTCCTTCTAATATTTATCAACTTGTTTACCTTTTTGCAGTTTTATATTATTTTAATCAGTAATATTGATTACTTAAAAGGCAAGGATTGCTTTTATTACATTGATCAGGCGTAATCAGGGGAAGATCTTGAACAAGAAAACCAGGTTTTCTGATTTTTTTTTTCTGGTAGTGTTTTCATAGTTTAGTATGCATTCTTCACTAGAAAAGTGTCTATGTCAGGTCAACCTGTTAGGTTAGAGTGATTTCACTCAGTGTGGTGCTAACCTAACCATCTGCAAGAACTATTCTCGGGTCCCTTTTAGTACCTCACTTCATGAATGACATTGGCCTGATTGCCAGCTACAGGTGCTTTTATCCCAGTGCTATTTGTGTGTGTATGTAGGTAGTGACACCCATGTGTGCATATGCAGAGGTCAAGTCAGGATGTGAGTGTCTTCTCTATTGCTATCTGCATTATCCTGAGATACAGTCCCTCACTGAATCAGAAGCTCACTTTTTGGCAAGCCTGGATGACCAGCAACTTTTGGAGTTCACCTTTCTCCATTCTCCATACTGGGGTATAGCCATACTCTGCTTTTTAGATGGGCGCTGAGGATTTAAACTCAGGTTCTTCAGTTTGTTGGGCGACTCCCTTTATCAAGGCATTCCTCCAGCTCCCATTACTTTTTGTTTTGTTTTGTTTTTTGTTTTTATTTGTTTTTTTTTTTTTTTAATTTTCAAGACAGGGTTTCTTTGTAGTTTTTGGTGCCTGTCCTCTTTTAGACCAGGCTGGCTTTGAACTCACAGAGATCTGCTTGCCTCTGTCTCCCAAGTGCTGGGATTAAAGGTGTGTGCCACACTGCCCAGCTGATTTTTGGTTTTTTGAGATGGTTTCTCTGTGTTTAGCCCTGGTTGTTCTAGAACTTACTCTATAGAGCAGCCTGGCCTTGAACTCAGAGGCCACCTGCCTCTACCTCAGCCTCCAAAGTACAGGTATTAAAGGAGTATGCCACCATGGCTCAGCTGTCAAGTTTTTTTTTTTTTTTAAGGGAGACTGACTCAGCTTCCTTGGGTGTGTGGTTCTTGGGCAATTAGTAGTTTGTTTTTGCCTGGTCAGGTTTTAGTGACCTGTGCAAAAAGTGAAAAGAAAGTATTAAAAGCCTTTAGTATCTGTGGGATGGATGAGTCCAGAGGTTAGGCCCATAGTGTGTAAAGTCTACAAGAGTGCTTACATTCTATTGAAATGCTTGAGAGGACTTTCCAAGGATTTTATATTTGGCTAAAATAAAGTTTCCTTTGAAAATATCTTTAAAAGGGGTCCCTTTCAAGGAATAATTGACATTAAGGACTCTTGATGTTATGGTAACTTTAAGAACATCTATCTCAGCCGGGTGGTGGTGGTGCACGCCTTTAATCCCAGCACTCGGGAGGTAGATGCAGGCGGATCTCTGAGTTCGAGACCAGCCTGGTCTACAAGAGCTAGTTCCAGGACAGGCTCTAAAACCACAGAGAAACCCTGTCTCGAAAAACCAAAAAAAAAAAAAAAAAAAGAACATCTGTCTCTCTTGAGTAACTGACAGAAATACAAAGACAAGGAAAGTGCTCTGTATATAGTTAAAGAGCAAGCTGTTAGTGTAATACTTTCCAGGCTCATTCTTAATTCATCTTTTCTCCCATGTTACTTAATATTTCATTGTATTCTGTGTATTGTAACTTTGCCCTTTTTATTGCTAAGTATTTCACTGTGTGACTATATAACGTTTTGTGTTCTGCATGTAAGTAGTCTTTCTCTGTCCTGCCTGCCAGCTCCTAAATAAGCACCCGGAGACTTATTATTTATGAAAGCTCGGCTGACAGCTTAGACTTTTTCTTAACTAGCTCTTATAACTTAGATTAACCCGTATTTTTATTAATCTACGTTCTACCACATGACTTTTACCTCTATTTTATTTTGTGTGTCCAACTCATTCTGCATCTGTCTGGTTTCTCCTGCATCCCTGCCCTTTTCTTCCCAGCATCTTCTTTGCCTTAAAAATACTGCCTAGCTATTGGCCATTCAGCTTTTTATTAAACCAGTCTAAGTGTTAAATCCTCACAGTGTACAAAAAGATTATTCCACAGCAATGTACTCAATAGACACAAGTTGCTTTTATTCTTTGTTATTATGAGCTGCCACTATGAGCATCTGTACACACAGTACGTTTTGGGATGGACCGTTTTATTTGTCTTCTGTATCGATTGAGGAATGGAATTGCTTGCTGTTAATTGTTTTAACTTTTCTGAGGAACTGTGAATGTAATCCACAGCAGCCACAACACCTTACATTCCTGTCTAGTTTTTCCACATGCTGGCTAAGCAAAAACTTTGAGTTACAACCCCTACCCTTTGATGTATTTTTAGTTAATATTTGTATACATAGAGGCTTCCTATATGCCCCTCGCTTCATTTTCTGTAGTATCTTCTTAGTATATAAAACCTTTGTTGTACTTAATGAGCCGATATTTGCTGTTGTTAACTGAAGTCTGTATTACATGTGTTTTTTAAAACTAATACCCTACTTGAAGGTTACTTCTTGGTTACCGTATTACATCAGTTTTTTTTTTTTGATGGTTACTCTTTTTTTTAATTGGTGTTTATTGAGCTCTACATTTTTCTCTGCTCCCCTCCCTGTCTCTCTCCTCTACCCTTCAATCCTCTCAAAAGGTCCCCATGTTCCCAATTTACTCAGGAGATCTTGTCTTTTTATACTTTCTACTTCCCATGTCGATTAGATCTATGTAAGTCTCTCTTAGGGTCCACATTGTAGTCTAAGTTCTCTGGGATTGTGGTTTGTGGGCTGGCTTTCTTTGCTTTATGTTTAAAAACCACCTGTGAGTGAGTACATGTAATAATTATCTTTCTGGGTCTGGGTTACCTCACTCAAAATAATGTTTTCTAGCTCCATCCATTTGCCTGCCAAATTCAAGCTGTTGTTATTTTTTTCTGCTGTGTAGTACTCCATTGTGTAAATGTACCACATTTTCATTATCCATTCTTTGGTCGAGGGGCGTTTAGGTGGTTTCCAGGTTCTGGCTATGACAAACAAAGCTGCTATGAACATAGCTGAGAACATGTCCTTGTGGCACAACTGAGCATCCTTTGGATATATACCGAAAAGTGGTATTACTGAGTCTTGAGGAAGGTTGTTTCCTAATTTTCTGAGAAATCGCCACACTGACATCCAAAGGAGTTATACCAGCTTGCATTCCCACCAGCAATGCAGAAGTCTTCCCCCACAACCTCTCCAGCATAAGTTGTCATCAGTGTTTTTGATCTTGGCCATTCTTACAGGTGTAAGGTGGAATCTCAGAGTTGTTTTGATTTTCATTTCTCTGAAATGATGTTGAACATTTCCTTAAGTGTATTGCAGCCATTTTAGATTCCTCTGTGGAGAGTTCTCTGTTTAGGTCGGTACTCCATTTTTTTTATTGGATTATGTGATCTTTTGGTGTTCAATTTCTTGAGTTCTTTATATATTTTGGAAATCAGACCTCTGTCTGATGTGGGGTTAGTGAACATCTTTTCCCATTCTGTAGGCTGTTGTTTTGTTGACTGTGTCGTTTGCTTTACAGAAGCTTTTCAGTTTCAGGAGGTCCCATTTATTGTTTCTCTTAGTATCTGTGCTGCTGGGGTTATATTTAGGAAGTGGTTCCCTGTGCCAATGTGTTCAAGTGTACATCCCACTTTCTCTTCTATAAGGTTCATTGTGGCTGGCTTTATGTTGAGGTCTTTGATCCATTTGGACTTGAGTTTTGTGTATGGTGATAGATATGGGTCTATTTTCATTCTTTTACATGTTGATATCCAGTTATGCCAGCACCACTTGTTAAATATGCTTTCTTTTTTCCATTTGATATTTTTTGCCTCTTTATCAAAGATCTGGTGTTCGAAAATGTGTGGATTGATATCCGGGTATTCTATTCGGTTCTGTTGGTCCTCCTATCTGTTCTTATGCCAATACCAGGCTGTTTTCAGTACTGTAGCTCTGTAGTAGAGTTTAGTCAGGGATTATGATGCCTCCAGAAGTTCTTTTATTGCTTAGGATTGTTTTGGCTATCCTGGGTTTTTTGCTTTTCCAAATGAAGTTGAATACCGTTCTTTTGAGGTCTTTCAAGAATTTTGCTGGGATTTTGATGGGCATTATGTTGAATCTGTGTTGTACGTACCTTTAACCCCAGAACTCAGAGAAAGCAGGGACAAGCCGTTCCTCTGTGAATTTAAGGCCAGCCTTGTCTACAGAATAAGTTCCAGGACCGCCAGGGCTACACAAAGAAACCTTCTTTCAGGGGGGAACAAAAAGATAGAAAGAAAAAATATGTTTTATAAAATCAAATTCTTAGGAAATTAGGTAAAAGTTGTTTTTAAAAAATGCTCATTCATGGGGTGGAGAGATGGCTCAGCGGTTAAGAGCATTGCCTGCTATTCCAAAGGTCCTGAGTTCAATCCCAGCAACCACTTGATGGCTCACAATCACCTGTAATGAGGTCTGGTTTTCTCTTCTGGCCTGCAGGCATATACACAGACAGAATATTGTATATATAATAAATAAATAAACATTTTTTAAAAAAATGCTCATTCTTAGTGCTAGAAAGAGAGAGGGTTCAGGAATTAAGAGTTTATGTTGGTCTTACAGAAGAGTTCAGTTCTCAGCATCCACTTCACTCAACTGAGAGCTGCCTATAACTCCTGCTCCAGGAGATGTGATGCCTTCTTCTAGTCTCTTCAGGCCCCCATACACGCATGTATGTACACATAAATAAAAGTAAAATAAATCTTAAGAGAATATCCTCATTCTTTAGAAACGAACACTCCAATGTCAGAGTAAGGGAACATAATTTAAGCTGCTCACTCTTGAGAGTGGTTAAAAAAAACTAAAGAGAGGGGCTGGAGAGATGGCTCAGTTGTTAAGAGCACTGGCTGCTCTTCCAGAAGTCCTGAGAAGAACTGCCTCTGCCTCCCAAGTGCTGGGATTAAAGCTGTGCACCACCACTGCTCAGTTCCCACCACCCCTAGACAGGGTTTTTTTCTCTGTGTGGCTAGCAGTCCTGACTGTTCTGGAATTTGCTCTGTAGATCAGACTAGCCCACCTTTTGTTGTGTGTTTTTCTTTTAAGTGAAGCATATTGTGAAGATTGAGAAGGCACTCTAGTACTTGGCCTCCATATCTACCTGCAAACACATGTACACTCACATACAAGTGGCCACACATGAATGTACACCACACACACACACAAACACACACACACGTAATAAATGACTAGTTTAGCAGTTAAGAGCATTTGTTGTGCAGTCATGATGACCAGAGTTTCCCAGCACCCGCAACAATCTTGGGTACCTTATAAACATCCATAACTTTAGCTCTAAGGGATCTGAAGTTCTTTTCTGGTTTCTGAAGATGCATGCTGCATGTTCCTGTACAATACATACATGTACATTCTCATACATAAACATGTATGTGCATGCGTACACATGAATAAATGAAAGTTTTTTTTTCTTAAGTACGTGGGTGGTTTTTCTGCTTTTTTTTTCATTTTTGCAAATTATTATAATGTGGAGAGGAGAAACCTATCCTTAGACTGGAAAAAATGGATCAGTGGTTAAGGGCACTGACTGTTCTTCCAGAGGACCCAGGTTTAATTCTCAGCATCTATAAGGCAATTCACAACTGTCTGTACCTCTCTCTAGTTTTAATGATTCTGACACCCTCTTCTCGCCTCTGCAGGCACCAAGCTCATGTGGTGCACAAACATGCAGGCAAACACTCACATAAAATAATTTTTAAAAGTGACTTATCTGTGTTTCCTTTAAGGCTGCATTTCCATGCCTTTCTCAGCATTCAGTGTTTTTACTTTGTTGTTGGACAGGAAGTATGGGGAAACGTATTTCAGAAACCACTTGTAGCAGTCTTTACTGTTTGATAATCTTGTTTGAGCTTTCTGATTTGGTTCTAGTCTTTTTGGAATTTCAAGTCCAAAATTGTAAGAATCATGTGGAAACAACACCCGTGATCCCAGCACTCTTGGAGTAGAGGTTGGAGAATTAGTTCAAGGCTAGTCTTGAGCTTGTCTCATCTCCCTCCCAAAAAATTATGTGAAATTCTTAAAGAAGACACACAGAAGGGAAATAAATTGGAAGTATGTTGCCTGAGAAATGTGATTCAAAGTCCTCGTGTGATTTCTCTCTTTAGGAGGAGCTCTTGGATATAAAAGAACGTCCCTACTCCAAACAGAGGCCGTCATGCCTCTCTGAAAAATATGACAGGTATGTTAAGAATTGCATTGGGGCTAGAGTTAAGAATTATTAATTAAAGCCGGGCGGTGGTGGTGCACGCCTTTAATCCCAGCACTCGGGAGGCAGAGGCAGGCGGATCTCTGTGAGTTCGAGACCAGCCTGGTCTACAAGAGCTAGTTCCAGGACAGGCTCCAAAACCACAAAGAAACCCTGTCTCGAAAAACCAAAAATTAATTAAGAATTGTTGGGGTGGGGCTGGAGAGATGGCTCAGAGGTTAAGGACACTGACTGCTCTTCCAGAGGTCCTGAGTTCAATTCCCAGCAACCACATGGTGACTCACAACCATCTACAGTGAGATCTGGTGCCCTCTTCTGGCATGCAGTCATACATGGAGGAAGAACACTTTATTGTATACATAATAAATAAAATCTTAAAAAAAAGAATTTTTGGGGTGCTGGGCGGTGATGGCACACACATTTTATCCTAGCACTTGGGAGTCAGGCAGGCGGATCTCTGAGTTCGAGACCAGCCTATTCTTCAGAGTGAGTGCCAGAACAGGCTCCAAAGCTCCAAAGCTATACAGAGAAACCCTTTCCCCTTTCTCAGGGTAAAAAAAGTGAGAGAGAGAGAGAGAGAGAGGCAGACACACACACACACACACACACACACACACACACTTGTTGGGGCTAGAGTGGTGGCTCAGCAGCAATTAAAAGCATCTTTCCTGTTGTTTCCATGGACCTGGGTTGAATTCTTTACAGCCACATCAGGATCCTAACCACTTGTAAACTCCAGCTCCAGGGGCATCCAACACCCCGGCTGATGTAGACACTTGTATTCATGTGTACATACATACACAAATGCACACACGGAAATAATATAAATAAGTTAATATAATATAAATAAATTTTAAAATTAAATAAAATTTATTTAAACAAAAAGAATTATGTGGTTAGAATGCTGCTGTTACGGTAGGGTTATGACTGAGGGAAGTATTTCAAGAGTTAATAGCATGGCCACAACTGACTTGTACTAAAACTAAACTACAGAGTGACTCAGTTACAGTCACAGGGCATATTTAAGCCTAGGAGGAGTCTTAGTTCTAGAGTCCTTTCATGCTTCGGCCAGGGCAGTTCTTTGGGGATGCCAAAGTGGGGCTCTAAGATCTTTATCAAAGAGTCATTCAGATTAGCCTATTGTGCCCTTAAGAAAAGGTAAAGGGCTTTTTTTTTTGTTTGAAGAAGCTAGAGAAAAATGGTTTGAAAATGTACAGTAACCCTGTATTTTATTTATATGTATTTATATAACTATATTTGCTTGTATGAATTATATAAATATATTTGCTTATCTATATTCATATGAATATATACTTATATAAATGTATATTTGCATGCATATGTGTGTGCGTTTGTGTGTATGTGTGTATGGTTTTTCAAGACAGGATTTCTTTGTTTAGCCTTGTCTGTTCTGGAATATATTTCTTAAGGTTATCTTAGTTATTTGTTGTTGTTGTTGTTGTTGTTGTTGTGGGGTTTTTGTCTGAGACAAGATCTTTTTACATAGTCCTGGATGTCCTGGAACTCAGTGTCTACCAGGCCTTGAGCTCACAGAGATCCACCTCTACCTTCCAAGTGCGGGGATCAAAGGCATGCACCACCATGCCTGGCAGTCTTACTAATTTCTTAACTATCGTGTGGTTCTGTATTTCTTTTTCCAACATAAAATTTTTATTGATTAATTGGGAATTTCACATCATACACCCCAATTACACCCATTTCCCAATCCTCCCAGGTCAGCCCCCACCAACCCTTGTGAGTGACTTGCGCCCCCCCCCCCGAAAAAAAGAAGAAAAGTTCAATTTGTGATGCCCATATACTCAACTGGCATGGTTCAGCTCCCAGTGGACAGCCCCTTAAAGAAAACCAAGTCTCTCCCCGTCTCTGCCCTAGCCAGAATGCTACACTTAAGCATTCTTATCATAATTTTTTTTTTAAATATTTTTTACGGTTTATTTAACTTTATTTTATGTGCATTGGTATGAAGGTGTCAGATCCCCTGCTACTGAATCTTCAGACAGTTGTGAGCTGCCATGTGGGTGCTGGGAATTGAACCCGGGTCCTCTGGAAGAGCAGTCGGTGCTCTTAACCACTGAGCCATCTCTCCAGACCCTCTTATCATAATTTTTAAGAGTTCTCTTCAATGACTTCTTTCTAGGTTGTTACTTTTTGGGGGAGTAGGGAGGTGCCAGTTGTTAGAGACTCCTTTTATACCTCTGTGAGTCTCAACTGTGAGTCTGCAGTCATTAAGGGCCTGTGTTTTTACTTATAAAGTATCACGTTTAATTTTCTTGGTTCATTGTGCCACATACCCTCATCCCCAGTGCTAGGGATGGAACCCAAAGCCTTACTGATGTTAGTTGAATGTTTTTATCACTACACTTCATCCTTAGTCTAGACAGACTTTTAAAACCTATATATGGACTGTTGAATCTAGAGGAATCACCACATTCTCCTGATGGTAATGATACCAGAATAGTGGCCATTTTGATTGGGTAGGAATTTTCATGGGCTTGTTGTATTTAAAATGTAAAGTCTTTGCATACTTGAAATTTTATTATTAAAACTTTTTTCTTTGTATAAAACAAAATTATCCTGAACAAGTATATTAGCTTTTATGCTAAATTGAGTATTGTGCCTAGTGACAATACTAAAGGTAAGAGAGGGAAGAGCTTCTTCTGTCACCTCTCTTCTCATTTGAGAGTGAGCATTTGTTGGACTCTTCACAGAGACCCTAGAAGGTAGGTAATATCTCCCTGTTGTGAGGGGTGGGTGATGTTGACTCACTCTTTCAAGCAGCTTTCATGACTAAGGGTGTAAAGCAGGTAGAGCATAGTGGGGCTAAGAAAAAAAAACTAAGAGCTGTCCTACTTGAAAAAAAACAGAGACTACATATAGAGATTATAGCCCAGTGTGGTGGTGTGTGCTTTAATCCTAGCACTCAGGGTTGGGGGCAGGAGGATCTTTGTAAATCTGAAGCCAGCCTGCTCTACATAGCAAGTTCCAGTCCCACTAGGGCTATATAGTGAGACTCTTTCTCAAAATAACAACAAACCTAAACTAAGAAAATTCTAGAATACTTTCTAGCAGGTACTTTTGGTAAAGAGTTGGAGCTGTCTCTGCAGCATTGGAGAAAATCTTGGTGTGAAACAGTTATGTATTTGCAGATAGGGCCCATGGTTTATGGACTTAGTTTCATTTGTGTAGACTCCTGTTCAAGTACCAGTTGGTGCTAGGAATTATTGAAGTAATAACTGTTTGTTTTCATCTTGAATAGGGTAATCATTCTGAAGGAAATTTCCTTGTAACCTGGAGTTTAGAAATTGGGACCTATTAGAATTAACCTGCAAACACTAACTAATGCTATCCTTTAACCTGTAGTGATGGTGTCTGGGACCCAGAGAAGTGGCATGCCTCTCTCTACCCTGCTTCCGGGAGGAGCTCACCAGTGGAAAGTCTGAAGAAAGAGCCAGAATCAGACCGTCCTTCCCTGGTGCGCAGAATAGCAGGCAAGTGTGCAGATGTTTATAAATAGTAGTGTGATTTGGGGAACATGGTCCTGGCTGTTGGTTTCATTTTTCACCCCTCACCTGAGACAGGGTTTCTCTGTGTTACAGCTCTGGCTGTTCTGAAGCTCACTCTGTAGACCAGGCTGGCCTCAAACTCAGAGATATCCTCCAGCCTCTACCTCCTGAGTGCTGGGATTAAAGGTGTGTACCACCACCTCCCTGCATGCTGGTTTCATTCTTAGTCCCCAGAATTTTACTTATTGAAATGTCATGAGAAAATTGATTTAAGAGTTGTATTTTTCATAATAAGCAGAGTAAAATCATTATAATAGTCTTCTTATAACAGTGGCGTGTTAGGCTATGTGCTTCTGAATTATAAAGTACCACCGTCTTTGCTGGTGTGATTAACAACTTGATATATGTGGAGTTGCCTAGGAGGCTAGCCCCAAGACACTTCCAGGAATTAGTTAGCCTCTGTTCATGCCTGTGTTGAATTGTCTTCATTAGGTTAACTGATAGGGAGAACCCATTTTAACTGTGGGTGTGACCATTCTCTATTGAGATCCTGGACTATATAAAATGGAGAAAGTGAGCAGAATTTAGCATTCATTCATCCATGTCTACTTCTTGGTTATGTATTAAATGTGACCAGCTGTTTGAAGCTATTATTGCTTCCTTGACTTCCTTGCCATTATGAGCTATATCCTTGAACTACGAACCAGAATAAACCTTTCTCCCTTAAGTTTTTCAGTGCTTTTTAGCACAGCACCAGGAAAGGAAACTAAGACAGTTGAGGCTATAACTTACATGGTCACCTTGTATTCGTGACGGCCTTTGTTTAATTCCTAGCACTGAATGAATTAGACATCGTAGTGCAAGCCCTAATCCCAGCACTCAGGAAGTAGAAGCAAGAGATCAGAAGTTTGAAAGCATCTTCAACTAAGTAATAAATTAGAGACTGATCTCCATGAAATCCTCTCTCACTGTTGTTGAAGGCTGGTGGTTCACGAATTTGGGCTTTTTGAGATGGAGTTTATCTCTGTAGGTCTAGCTGTCCTGGAATTTGCTCTAAAGATCAGGCAGAAAGTCACAAAGATCCACCTGCCTCTGCTTCCTGGTGCTGGATTAAAGGCAAGTGCCACCACTGCCATTTTGGGTGCCATTTGTAGATGAAAGTTTCTGTTCTGCCTGGTCCCAAAGAAGCACACAGAGGCTTCTATTAATTATAAACTGTTTGGCTTGTTAGCTCAGGCTTATTGTTAACTGGCTCTTAAACTTAAATTAACCTATAATTCTAGTCTGTTTAGCCATGTGGCTTGGTACTTTTTCTCAGTAAGGCATTTTCATCTTCCTTCCTCTGCATCTGACTTGCGACTGCTTCTCTGCCTTGCTCTTTCCAGAATTCTTTTAGTCTGGTCGCACTATCCTTCCTCCTTGGCTACTGACCAATCAGAATTTTATTAAACCAATACGAGTAACAAATCTTTACCCTATGCTTCTATGATTCATGTCTTTAATCCCAGCACTCCAGAGGTAGAAGCAGGCAAATCTTTGTGACTTCAACATAGAGGCACTGTCTGAAAAATAATTCAGATAAGATGAAAAGCTGTTCCTGGTTAAAAATAAAGACTGAGACAGGTTTTTCATATTTGAACTCAACTTCAGTTTCTAGTTTTTCTGTTTGTGACATGTTTTTCTTTTTGAAATAGCATTTACATATAAGAACCCTTACATACAATATACCTTTGATGCTCTCACATGTATATCTGTATGAAACCATTACCACAATCAATAATAAGTGTCCTTGTCACCTATAAGTGCTCTCATGTCCTTCTCACTCCCCGCAAGAGAACTGCCCTTCCTTCACTAGGCCAGTTTACACTACTAAAATTGTACTAGAATTATCACAGTATGTTCTCACATGAAGTTGCATTCTAGAACAAAGGCTACTCTGTAGCCCAGGCTGGGCTCAAGCTTGAGTTATCCCTCTGCCTCAGTCTCTCATGAACCATACCTGGCTTTATCCATATTGTTGCATGTATAGTTGCTTTCTTTTTAATGCTTTTAGTATTTAATTATATGAATCTGTCATTGTGTCCATTTATCTGTTAATAGTAATTTGAGTTGTTTCTAACCAAAGGTGATGTGATCATTTATGTGTAAGTATCATGGGAATTTTTATCTCTTGGGTGGATACTTAGAAGTATAATGGCTGTTATGTATATTTAATATTTCCAGAAACTTCAAACTTTAATAAAAAGTTTAATAGATTTATTATTTTTGTGTGTTTTTTCTACCATATGTAATGTGTACCATGTACAATGCTTAGTGTCTAAGCAGGTCAGAAGAAAACTTTGTTTTTAAATTTCTTTCTAGATTTGTTTTGCTTTATATATATGAGTGTTTTGCTTGCATGTGTATAGTGCCCAAGAAAGCCAGAAGAAGGCATCATCAGATTCCTTGGAACTGGAGTTACAGATGGTCATGAACCAGTATGTGGGTACTGGGAACTGACCCTGGATCCTTCCTCTTCAAGAGCAACAAGTGCTCCTAACCACTGACACATCTCCTAGCCCCCCTCAGACTCCTTTTTTCCAAGTGGTTAGACATTTGATATTCCTATTTGCAGTGGTTTCAGGTTCTTCTTGCTCCACATCTTGGCAGCACTTGGAATGGTTAGCCTTCTTAATTGTAGCTGTCTAGTGGCTACAATAGTACTATATAGTACTATTGTATATACTATATAGTACTGTATAGTACTATTCCATAACATTTGTATTACTGGTAATTAATAAACACTGTATGCTTATTAAAGATTGTGCTGTCCATGTGCTGAAGTGTCTGTTCAGGTCTTTATCCTTTTTTGTTGATTTAGTTTTTTGAGACAGGTCTCACTGTGTAGCCAAGACTAACCTCAGTTAAACTCAGCAGTCCCCACTTTAACCTACCAAGTGTTAATATTATAGGTATTCTACACTATACCCGGCTCACTGGTCTAGTATTTATTTTTAAGATTTATTTAAGGACCTGGGTGGTGGTGGTGCACCCCATTAATCCCAGCACTTTTGAAGCAGAGACAGATGGATTTCTGTGAGGTTGAGGCCAGCTTGGTCTACAGATCAAGTTCCAGGATAGGCTCCAAAGCTACAGAGAGATCCTGTCTCAAAAAAAAAAAAAAAAAAAAGCCAGTTGGTGGTGGTACCTGCCTTTAATTCCAGCACTTGGGAGGCCCAGGCATATGGATCTCAGTGAGTTTGTGGCCAACCTTGTTTATAGAGCAAATTCCAAGACAGCCAGGACTGTTACACAGAGAAACCCTGTCTTAAAAGGGGGGAAAAAAAACTTGTTTGTGTTTTATCTGTATATTCATTTGGATACCAGAGAAAGGTATCTCAGATCCCATGGACTGCAGTTAGAGATGGTTGTGTGTTGCTATAGGGGTGCTAGGAATTGAACTCAGGACTTCTGGAGATCAGCCTTAATTGAACAGCCCTTCCAGCCCCTTGATTCATTTTTTAGTTTTTTATTTATTACTGCATTTTTATATGCTGTGGATTCAGGTCTTCCTTGAGAAATGTGCTTTGTTTGAATGTTTACTCCCAGTCTTGGATATCTAAACAGTGTCTTCAAAGAACAGTACTAATCTCAGAGCAAACCTTGCTTAACAGGCTGCCTTAATGGATGACACTTTGTTGCTGGGCCTCAAAAAACATTTTGCCTAATTGTAGGAGCAATTGCTCCTACACCTAAGCACAGCAAAGATGTTCTCTTTCACTTTAGGTTTCACTCTTGATGCATTTAAATTAAATATTGACTGTGAAATCCAGTTTAAAGTTATCTGTTTTGAAATAGTGTCTTCTGTCTTATTCTAACTCAGGCTGGGTTTGAACTCAGGAATTCTCCTGCTTCAGCCTCACAAGTGCTGGGGTTACAGGCTAACAAATTGAATGTAAAGTGTGGGGGTTTTTTGTTTGTTTGTTTGGTTTGGTTTTATAAGACAGAATTTTTTGTGTGGCCTTGGCTGTCTTGAAACTCACACTCAGTAGATGAGACTGACCTTGAACTCATAGTATGTGCCACCCACCACCACCATCTGGCTGTTTACTATTTTTTAGGCATTTTATTTTTTTCAAATACTGACATGTCATTTTATTGATGGACAATAGATTAGCTAAAAATTGTATACATAAAAATCTTCGTCTTAGTCATTATCAACAGGAAAAAAAAGCCAGTGGTGGTGGCACCTGCCTTTAATCCCAGCAAAGACAGACTGATCTCTGAGAGAGTTCAAGGCCAGCCTGGTCTACAAAGTGAGTTCCAGGGCTGGGTCTGCAGCTACTGTGAGACCCTGCCCCAAAATAAACAAACAAACAAACATCTTAGTCTTGGCTGGAGGGATTGCTCAGCAGTTAAGAGTACTAGCTGCTTTTCCAGAGGACCTGGGTTCAATTCCCAGCACCTACATGGCATCTTATAACAGTCTGTAATTCCAGTTTCAGGGGATCTCAGCTCTTCACACAGACATACGTGCACACAAAAAAACATGAATGCACATGAATTAAAAAATAAATTATTTAAAAAATCTTAGTCATATTAAGTCACAGAAAGTCATTATGAAGTAGATCTTTTTCTGAGGAGAAAAAAGGACTAAATATTTTTTAAAAATTTTAAGTTTAATGTAAAAAAATAATTATAAAGGGCTAGTGAGATGACTCAACAGACACTTGCTGCTAAGCCTAACAATCTGAGTTCAGTCCTTAATGACCAAGTTTTAAAAATCCAATGACTATGTACTTGTTACTCTGAATCTGTTGATAAGCCCAGTTTTAGAATTGTCTCCTTTCTGACATTTTCTGTCCTGCCAGCTGTGGACACGGTTTCTAGAGATGTTGGTTTGCTTACCTTTTTTTATGGCATCTTTTCAGATCCACGAGAGCGTGTGAAAGAAGATGACTTAGATGTTGTTCTCAGCCCACAGAGACGAAGCTTTGGAGGTGGCTGCCATGTGACAGCTGCTGTTAGCTCCCGTCGCTCTGGAAGTCCCTTGGAGAAAGACAGTGATGGACTTCGCTTGCTTGGTGGACGAAGAATTGGCAGTGGGAGGATAATCTCTGCCCGGGCTTTTGAGAAGGACCACCGTCTCAGTGAGAAGGACCTACGGGACTTGAGAGACAGAGACAGAGAGAGGGACTACAAGGACAAGCGTTTCAGGGTGTGTCCTCTGGCCCTGTTAGTTCTCAAGTGCTTGAAATTTGATGCTCACCTCTTTATACTGTATTACTCTTCTTTTCATGATGGTACAGAATCAAAACCAGGGCCACACATTTGTGACTGGTGCCCTAGCTCTGAGTTGCATCCTCCTAGCCCAGCCAGTTACTTGGAGAAACTAGGGTTCACAGCCCACTCCTGTGCTAGTCAAGGAGAAATCAGGGGCAGTACAAGAGTGGTAACGTCCTTCAATTTCCCATCACAGCATCTGCACTGCAGTTTCTAATATTAATTCTTTTAAGACTGACTACAATGCTTCTACTAGCATTTTACAGTTTTTCATTCTTGTTTTTTGGTTTTTTGTTTTGTTTTGTTTTATTTTTTTAATTTTTCAGAGGGAGTTTGGAGATAGTAAACGTGTCTTTGGTGAGCGTAGAAGAAATGATTCGTACACTGAGGAAGAACCAGAATGGTTTTCAGCTGGACCCACAAGTCAGTCTGAAACCATTGAACTGACTGGCTTCGATGATAAGATACTAGAGGAAGATCACAAAGGGAGAAAAAGAACAAGACGACGGACTGCCTCTGTGAAGGAAGGTCAGTAGGAACTGTGAACTGTTTTAAAATAATATGTGGTGATTACTGCTTTAATTGCACATCTATCTATGGGTGCTAGTTAATAGCAAGTTTTTAGTGTTTCAGTTCCATTTTATTTTGTTTTTGTGACAGGGTCTGTAAAGACAAGAAGTGTTTTGACAGTATGTGTGACTTTTGCATGTGTACTTATATCTAAAGGCACAGAATGAGACTGGAGTGTGTACTTCAATAGGTGCTTTCTGTCCTGGTTTTATTTTCAGGCATAGTGGAATGTAATGGAGGGGTGGCTGAAGAGGACGAGGTTGAAGTCATCCTGGCCCAGGAGCCCTCTGCTGATCAGGAAGTCCCAAGGGATGTTGTCCTACCTGAGCAGTCCCCAGGAGAATTTGACTTTAATGAGTTCTTTAACCTTGACAAGGTGCCATGCTTGGCTTCGGTGAGTGTAACAGCACATTCGCAAATAGACATGGAGGGGTACAGAGAAATCTTAGTAGATAAAACCCTTGCTGTGCAAGTGTGAGGACTAAATGAGATTGAAATTTCTAGAACCCAAGTAAATGTTGGTGCAATGTGGTGGCCCTCCTGTAAACCTAGCACACAGGAAGTTGAAACAAGCTGACTAACAGAGCTAGCTGTGTTTCTCAGCTGTGAGTTCAAATGAGATACCCTGGCTCAGTTTATAAAGTAGGAGTAATTAAGGAAGATGCTGGACATCAACCTCCACTTGCACATGTGCATATGCACCCAAACATGTGTGCACCTATACACAGGAACATCCTTATATACATACTACATACACATAAAATAAAAATAAACATGTATGAGCCAGGCAGTGGTAGCATCCGCCTTTAATCCAGCACTCAGGAGGCAGAGACAGGCAGATCTCTGAGCTTAAGGACAGCCTGGTCTACAAAGTGAGTTCTATGACAGCCAGGGCTACACAGAGAAACCCTGTCTTGAAAAATAAAAAAAAAAAAAATTTAATTAACATGTATGGAATTTGGGTGCACACATGTAATTTTAGTACTTGGGAGACTGAGACAAGAGGAGTTTAAGTCTGAGGTTAACTGGAGCTACATAGTCATTTCAAGGCCAGCCTGACTGCATGGTGAAACCTGCCTCAACTTTTTTTTTATTTTCTTAGTTCAGAAAAAGAAAAAAATGCTGGGCCTAGGTGCATGCCTTTAATTCTAGCACTCAGATGGCAGAGGCAGGCAGATCCCTGTCAGTTCGAGGTCAGCCTGGTCTACAGAGAAAGCTCCAATGTTACACAGAGAAACCCTGTCTTGAAAAACAACGACAACAACAAAAAGAATGAAAGAAAGAAAAACAACATAATATGAAACAGCTAATTATGGTTAAATTTGACTTAGTGTTTTTTCTCTCTCTTTTTTTCCAGGGAAGGGTATCTTTTGTTTTGTTTTGAGACAGTGACTCACTATGTAGCCTTAGCTGGCCTGAAACACAAGAGATTCACGTATCTTTGCTTCACGAGTGCCAACATTAAAGGCATGTACCACCACTCCCCAAATGTGTATATATATATATATATATATTGAGAAGATGCAGTTAGGGGGCTGGAGAGATGGCTCAGCGGTTAAGAGCACTGACTGCTCTTCCAGAGGTCCTGAGTTCAATTCCCAGCACCCGCATGGTGGCTCATAACCATCTATAATGAGATCTGGTGCCCTCTTCTGGCCAGCAAGCAGACAGACAGACAGAGAAGACGCAGTTAAAAAAAAAAAAAACCTCTACTAGGTACAGCTGAAATATCATAGCTCCCAGCTCCTTCCTCAGCTGGTAGTTGAAAGGATACAGTGAAGGATGTCCCAATTCAGAAGTCAGCTGTGTCCATTTCCTGTACAGGATGAGGTTCTGCTGTCCGAGTCCCTGCTTTGTCATGTCTTAAAATTGATCAAACTTTTAGTCCAAAAGGATTTGGACTCGAGCACCTTGTTTTTTTGAGATGAGTATCTCTACAAATGTGTCTAAGAGCAAGTTTGTTTCTACTCTTGATTATAAAATTTAACAAAACACAAATTTAGCGGCTGTAGAGAAGACTCAGTGATTGAGAGCACTGTCTGCTCTTGTAGAGGACCTGGATTTGATTCCCAGTATTCACATGGCAACCATAACTGTCTCTTAACCCCAGTTCCAGGATATCTAATGCACTCATACATGGTGCAAAGACATACACACAGGCAAAACATCCATAATGTATTAAATAATAAAATTTAAAAAAGGGCTGCACAATGGTGTCACATGTCTTTAATACCAGCACTCAGGAGGCAGAGGCAGGTAGATCTATGTGAGTTCGAGGACCGCCAGGGATACTATAGAGAAACCCTCTCTCAAAAAACCATAACAAAAGTGGGCAGTGGTGGACAGTGCCTTTAATCCTAGCCCTTGTGTGTGTGTGTGTGTAGGGGGTGGCAGCAGAGGCCTCCGAGTTTAAAGCCAGTCTGGTCTACAGAGTGAGTTCCGGTATAGCTAGGTCTACATAGAGAAACCCTGTCTCAAGAAAAGAAAAAAGAAAACAAGAAAAAGGAAGCAAAGTCTATAACTGAGCAAAACAGAAATTACTTTTCTCGCCTGGTGATGGTGGTACACATCTTTAATTCCAGCATTGGGGAGGCAGAGGCAGACAAATCTCTGATATCTAGGCCAACCTGGTCTACAAAGTGAATTCCAGGACAGCTGGGCTACACGGAAAAACCCTGTGTGGGGCAGGGGGGAGAAAGTGTTTTCTCAGTATTTACTTAATTTTTTTAGAAAATGCCCAGATACTTTATGTCCTTTATTTTTGTCTTTGACTTTTCCTATTTAGTAAGAGTATGTTAGAAACATTAAAATACAAAGTCATCATTTTTTGTAAATTAAAACTTTTTGAATAGATTAAGTAATTTACCTTTAAAATGTATCATTTTTAGTAAGGGTGAGTGCACACATGTGATACAGTGCGTATGTGGAGGTCAGAGGCCAGCTTATGTGGATTCAGGTCATCAGGCTTGTACCATAGGTGCGTTTACCTGCTGAGCCATGTCACCAGCCCTAAAGTTTCTCATTTTTAAACACTGAAATAGTAACTACCTTTCAGGCTGTTTGTTTGTTTGGGGTTTTAGTGGATTTTGAGTTTTTGTTTTAATAAAATTCCTGCTTACACTAAATTGTATTTTGCCTGCACTCACTTGTTCCACTGAGATATATCATTTATGATACTTTTATATCCATTTTCTACACTTCAACTGGAGTTGTTATTCTCCTGTGTGTTTTTCTTCTTGATGCTTACTTTTTGAGACAGACCATCAGTGTGTGACCCAAGCTGACCTCAACCCCTCCAAGTGCTTGGATTACCTGTGTTGCACCTCCCTTGGCTGGAATAATGATCTTTTTTCTTTTTTTCCCGATCTTTTCTTTTTTTGTTTGTTTGTTTTTTGAGACAGGGTTTCAATGTGTAGCCCTGGCCATACTAAAACTCACTCTGTAGACCAGGCTAGCCTTGAACTCAGAGATCTGACTACCTCTGCCTCCCAAATTCTTGGACTAGAGATGTGTGCCCACCTACTGGCTATAGTGATCATTTCTTAGCTCTACATTTTTATATCTTGGCTTCTTGAATTTGTCAGCGTTGAATATCATAATATTCCTTTCAATCCTGAGACCACCAGTTTGGAGCCAGGGATTTTCTTTAATCATGTCTTCATAAACAATCTCACGGAAGCCATCAACATGGTGTCAGAGTACTTCACTCTGGTACTTATTGTGGTTTTGAAACTGAATCTCCTAAGATACCTTTTTTAATGGGGCAAACGGTAAAGAACTCTTAAGTAACATAGAGACTATGCTGTATATGCTTAGGAGGTCTGTGTTTTTTGTTTTGTTTCTGATTATTGTTTATTTGTTTTAATGCCCAAATTTGAGTTGCTCAGGAAAGATCCGAAAGGGGAAGAAAAAGGCTCAACTCCCAAGCTCTGAAAGTGATTTTGGGTCAGCAGTGTCAAAGGAAGTTTCAGAGTCTTTGTCTTAACATTGAACCTCCATGTCCTTTTCACCTGGAGACTGTCACCTTAACCCCTCTGTCTCTCTTGTCAGATGATAGAAGATGTTCTGGGAGAAGGGTCAGTCTCTGCCAGCCGCTTCAGTAGGTGGTTCTCTAACCCAAGCCGGTCAGGGAGCAGATCTAGTAGCCTTGGATCTACACCACATGAAGAGCTTGAGAGACTCGCAGGTAAGAGCTTCACATTCTAGCCTTGTATGTGAATTGAGCCTCCCCTGGCCTGGATCATTTTGTCCTTTACTCAGGGTCCACTAGGGTTAAAGGAGTTTTGGATACTGAAAACTCTTCAGTTACTGCTCTTTTTATGTTGTTGAAGGGAAGTATGTATGTTCAATACCAACTGTGGGTATGTTTATTTACAAAATCAGGTCTGGAACAAGCCGTCCTCTCTCCTGGGCAGAACTCTGGGAATTATTTTGCTCCTATTCCATCGGAAGACCATGCTGAAAATAAAGTGGACATCTTAGAAATGCTACAGAAAGCCAAAGTGGATTTAAAACCTCTTCTCTCTAGCCTTTCTGCAAACAAAGAAAAGCTTAAGGAGAGCTGTAAGTGTTTGTTGTTTAGCTATGTAAAGTTCCCATTCTTTTTTTTTTTTTTTAAAGATTTATTTATTTCTTATGTATACAACATTCTGCCTCCATGTATGCCCACACGCCAGAAGAGGGCACCAGATCTCATTACAGATGGTTGTGAGCCACCATGTGGTTGTTGGGAATTGAACTCAGAACCTCTGGAAGAGCAGCCAGTGCTCTTAACCACTGAGCCATCTCTCCAGCCCTAAAGTTCCCATTCTTAAGCAGTGGTTCTAATATACTGCTTCTCATCAATTCAGAAGCATAGTGGGGATTAGTTGAGGTTTTTCGAAAAGACTCAGGCGTGTTGCCATACAACCTTGTATCTTTTAAGCCCTGGTTGGCCTTCGAACTTGCTGTGTAAGCCAGGTTGGCCTATAGCTCACAGAGAAGCTCTGGCCTCTGTCTTTACAGTGCTGGTATTAAAGGTATACACTATACCCAGCCTCCCTCTGATTTTTACTTAGGGTCCAGTGGTAACAACCCAGGACTGTTTCTATCCTCCCAAGCATAGTTTGCCTATTCCTCACTACTGTGCCTCCATTTACCATGTTCTCACTTAGGCAACAAGTCCTTAGCATCAGTTAGCGCTGTGAGACCACAGCACAGGTTAGTTGCTGTTGAGCTGTCTGGGTTCTTACCCTGGTAGCAAAGTCTGGAGAGAGTTATTATAAGGTATCTTTCTGCCTGACACAGGGTCTTGTCAAATTTTTTTGGTTTTGTTTGTTCTTTTTTGTTTGTTTGTTTGTTTGTTTGCGGGGGATGGGGGTTCTCTGTGTCATTTTGGCTGTCCTGGAACTCACTATGTAAGATCTTACCAAGTTTTGAAAACTCATACTCCATAGTTCTGCCCTCCCAGTTTCTAGCATTTGAATATTTTTGGTGTAGTTTATTCTGTTTCTTTTATTTTTATTATTATTATGTGAATGTGTGTCTGTGTATTTGCCCAAGGGGATGAGAGAGGTACAGGTTCTTTGGAACTGGAGTTCCAGTAAGTTCAGTTGTGAGCTGTCTGGTGTGAATGCTGGTAATTGAACTCAGGTCCTGTAAGAACAAATATGTGTTCTTAACCACTGAGCCATTTTTTTCCAGGTGTGTACCCCTATCCGTTCGTTTTTTGAGTCAGGGTCTTTTTAGTCCTTGCTGTCCTGGAACTCCGTATGTACAGTGTACCTCAAACTCCCTTTGATCTGTCTTCCTGTGCCTCCTTAGTGCTTGGATTAAAGGTGTGTGCCACCTTGCCCATCCGTGTCTTTCTGTGTACATGATTATAGCCTTATTCCTACTAAAATACTATGATTTTAAGTGTTCAGTTTGTCTGTTTTCATTGGCAGCCTTTTTGACAGCCTCACTTCAGTTATGAAATAATTGTCATGACAGCCAATGAGAATTCCTACCAAATACCCCTTTGCTTGGTGTAACCAGAGCTTTCTCAACTTCTCAGCACATTCAGGGGTTGTACTTTCAGTGGAAGAGGTAGAAGCAGGGCTCAAAGGCTTGAAGGTGGACCAGCAAATGAAGAATTCAACTCCCTTCATGGCGGAACATTTAGAAGAGACACTGAGTGCTGTAACTAGCAATCGACAGCTCAAGAAAGATGGAGATATGACTGCATTCAACAAACTAGTGAGCACCATGAAGGCAAGTGGGACTTTGCCTACTCAGCCCAAAGTCAGTGTAAGTATTCAGAAAACCTCACCCAGTCAGTCTCTTCTTTTCCTGTTTCGGTATGACCTCCCACTGCAATAATAAATGATATTTTGAGTAGATTGGAAATTTCTTTAGAAGTTGTTTGGTCTTTGGTGTTTATTTGTTCCTTGATTATGGATATGCTATTTGTTAGTAGAAAAAAAGCATATCTGTGGATAATGTATATGTCTGGTACAATAGGATGATTGAATAATTCAGTTTAACTCATTTCTGCATAACTTTATGAAGTCCTTTCCTAAGAAAGAAAAGTAACTGCGTTGTGGATGTAGCCCAGTGGGAGAAATACAGCCTAATATGTAGGATCACCATTGCAAAAGAGAAACTTGTCCCTCGAGCTGAACTGAACATAGTGATGTTCAGATACTGTAATCCTAGTATCTGAGAGGATCAGAAGCTCAGGGACAGCCAGGGCCAGTGATGATCAAGTCAGGTATGCTGACACGTGCTTTAACCCCAGCACTCAGAAAAAGGGAGGTATATCTCTTGAATTCAAAGCCAGTCTCAGCTACATAGTGACACCCTGTCTCAAAAGTAAATAAATATGTTGGGCGGTGGTGGCACATGCTTTTAATCTCACCACACGGGCAATATCAAAAAAAAAACTGTGTCAAAAAAACCAAAGGGAAAAAAAGTAAAGATATATATGTATATATACATATATATACATCTTTACTTTTATATATATTGATATATAGATATATATACACACACACACATATATATACATATATATGTATGTAAAGATGCTATGTTTTTAGAGGTGCTCGATGGAAAATTTTCTAGTTATTTTGGCTGTTAATACGAGATTTTTCTGTTTGTTCTGCTTTTCGAGATAAGGTTTCTCTGTGTAGCTCTGACTCTCCTGGAACTTGCTCTGTAGACCAGGCTGGCCTCAAACTTAGAGTTCTACCTGTTTCTGTCTCCCAAGTTCTGGAATTAAAGACATAAGCCACAAACGCCCTACAAGATTTTATAGTAAAATTTTTTTTTTTTTTTTTTTTTTTTTTTTTTGGTTTTTCGAGACAGGGTTTCTCTGGTTTTGGAGCCTGTCCTGGAACTAGCTCTTGTAGACCAGGCTGGTCTCGAACTCACAGAGATCTGCCTGCCTCTGCCTCCCGAGTGCTGGGATTAAAGGCGTGCGCCACCACCGCCCGGCCTTATAGTAAAAATTTTTAAAGATTTATTTAATTTTTTTATATATTAACATTTTGTCTATGTACTGCTTGCATGCCTGGTACACACAGAGTCCAGAAAAGGGTGTCAGACCCTCCTGGCACTGGAGTTTCAGATGATTGTGAGTCACTATGTGGGTTCTGGAAGGGCTGCCAAGTGTGCTTAACCACTGAGCAATCTCTCCAGCCCCCTAATATAAAATCTTTATTTTTCACACTTTGTATTCCCTGTATCTATCTGGATTACCTGTGTTCTTGATTAAACAGTCACACAGATTTATTGACATACCAAAAATGGAGGTGAGCATGATAGGGCAGGCTGGTGGTCCCATCACTACTTGGAAAGTGATTATAGGATAATCACAAGCTCAAAGGGTCTAGAAAGACCCTATCTCCTTTTTTAAAAGTACATATCAAATATCATAGCAGTGTTTAAAGCGTGAGTTTCAGCCATAGTCTTCATCTTACACTCTTCCTTTATGATACTAAGTAACAGGGAGACAGGGTAGATCTGAAGAACGAAGTCTAGTCTTAGTTACTATGTTATATCAGATCTGCCAAATTGAATTTACCTCTTTTTCTTCAATCCTTTTTGCCTAGCTACTACAAGTAGCTAAATGATTGATTAACTGTGATGATGGTAGCTGGTGGCGCACACCTTTAATCCCAGCGCTTAGGCAGAGGCAGGTGAATCACTGTGAGTTCAAGTTCCAGGAAAGCCAGAACTGTTACACAGAAAAACCTTGTCTCAAAGAACCCCCCCCCAAAAAAAATATGTATTAAAGATATTTTGTGTGCATTTATATGTTTTTGTGGGCATATTTGTCCCCCAGCATATGGAGGTTAGAAAACAACCTGAGAGAGTCGGTTTTCTCTTTGCACTTTGTGAGTCCTGGAATTGAATTCGGGTTGTCATGCAACAGGTACTTTTCCTGCTGATTCATCTCTCCAGCCCTGATTGTTTTTATACCCAGTGAAGGGGATGATTTTTCAGTTTTTCTTACCTGATCAACAGTTAAGGTCAAACAGAGGTGCCGTCCTCTTGCCCACTTGAAGGACATTTCCGGCTATAACATACAACTCAAAGGGAATGATCCTATAAACTGCTTCAGAGTTAACTTCCACACAATAGGTATAAATGCTATAAAATGAAGGACACACATGTTTCTAGCCATGGCATACATCCTGTATTGGGGGATTTAAGGTAGAATGATTATAAATTGAAGGCCAACATGAGTTTTTGCTATCATGAGCTACATACAGAACAAGACCTGGCTCATAAAACTAAGGGCTGTGCATGGAATTTCATGCCCCCACCTTGGTATTTCAGAACTAACTTGTTTTGTCATTTGAATCTTATCATAGGATTTCTTTTTCCTTTTAGTGTGAATATCCAAACAAGTGGAGACAAAGCAGCTGGGAGCTGTTGGGAGGAGGAAGCAGGGGGAGAATGGCAGGTTTGAGACCAGCCTGGGCTACATAAACAGACTGTGTCTTGAGAGGGAAAGAAGGGAACTCAGTATTTCATGTCTCAACCTTTTTTTTTTTTATTTCATTTCATTTTATTTTATTTTGCTTTTTTGAGACAGGGTTTCTCTTTGGCTTTGGAGCCTGTCCTGGAACTCGCACTGACAGACCAGGCTGGCCTTGAACTCACAGAGATCCACCTACCTCTGCCTCCTGAGTGCTGGGATTAAAGGCGTGCGCCACCACCGCCCGGCTTCAACCTTTTACTTTATTGCACAGTATTGACCCTGAGTCGTGAGTGCACTTGGTTTGATATTGGAGTTTCAAGTGCTCTTACGTACATCTAGTTTCAGTTATGGTGAGGAAATGAACCTCAGACACCTGCTAGCAAGATTGAGATATAAAGTGGATAGATTGATATTTACACCAACTTAGAATATATCATGTTGCTCGGTTTGCATGTGAGGTCCTGGTCTACTACTAAAGTCAGTGTCTTCAGTCATTACTGCTGAATAACAGTTCTCATCTGCCACTGTCTTTCTAAGTAATGAAGTTCACTCTTAAACTGTATTTCTTGGAATTGCAGATTATGCTGCAAATATGCTAAGCTATGTAGTAAGTTGCCTACTCTTAAAATCATTTGTATTTAGCCTCAGTTCCAAAGCCAACAATAAAAGTCTTTGAACCTGCTGTAGATTTGACAGCTCCCTCTAAAGGAAGGGGAATTGCAACAGAAAGTCCTGCTGACTAAGCTCAAGGGCCACACAGTACTCAGACATGCAGTAGGGTGCAGGTTAATTGTACAAAGCAAAAGAACATTGACAGATTAAAAGCAGAATGGAGATTGAACTTTGTTCTGCATATGAGAAACATTTTTAGGAACTTAATTTGAAATAGTAATGTAGTAGTAATAATAATAATAGTTCCAGGGTTTTGTGTTGTTTTGAGACAGGGTCTCTTTATGTCACCCTGGCTGTCCTGGAACTCACCATGTATACCAGGATAGCCTGGAACTCAGATCTACCTGCCTCTGTCTCAAGTGATTGGATCTAAAGGCATGTGCTACCACACCTGGCCGAAACTCTGAAACATTAACAATTCTGGCCAAATTTGGAATGTTATTATTTTTGTTTTAGTTTTGTGACTCAGCATCATGTTCAGGCCTCTCATGCTTTCTAGACAAAGGCTGTGCCTCTTGCCTATCTCCTGGCTATGTTTCATGCAGCTCAAGCTTCTCAAACTCCTGTTTGTTCTGCCTCAACTACCAGAGTGCTAGAAAGAATAGTGTGCATCACTGGCATGCCCAGCCTGTTGTGCTGCTGTTTTTAGTTGTTGTCTGGTTGGTTTTGGTTTTGGTGGGTTTTTTTTTTTCTGTTTTGTTTTTTTGAGACAAGGTTTCTCTGTATAACTTTGGAGCTTGTTGAGGAACTCTCTCAGACTTGGACTCAAAGATCTGCCTGCCTCTGCCTCCTGAATGCTGGCTGCTTTCTGGTCTGTTTTTAAAGTTTTATTTATTTTTGTTTTAAGTGTATGATTATTTATCTGTGTGTATATATGTGCATGTCTTATGTCTATGGATTTTAGAATATGTGTGGTCCCCTGGAACTAGAGTAATAGATGGTTGTGAGCCATCATATGGGTGCTGGCCATAAAGCCCAGGTTGTACCTTTGGAAGAGCAGCTTAACCACTGAACCATCTCTCCAGCTCCTTGTTTGTTTGTTTGTTTTTTTAATATGCCTGCAGGCCAGAAGAGGACACCAGACCTCATTACAGATGGTTGTGAGCCACCATGTGGTTGCCGGGAATTGAACTCAGGACCTTTGGAAGAGCAGGCAATGCTCTTAATCACTGAGCCATCTCTCCAGCTCCTTGTTTTTAATACTCTCTTTCATCAGTAAATCTTCTTATTGATAATGATCAGTAAAGGTTTATTCAAAGATGGACTAGTGCTGGCTTAGAAAATCTTTCCTAATACCTCTTCATGTACATGGGAGGGATTTGTTGACACACGCGATGAGAGTAGGAGTTGGTGAAATCAGTTCTCTGTGATTTGAGCATCATTTTGCTGTTAACTGTCAACTCCCTTGGGAATATTTGCTGTTTTTTATGTGGTCCCCAGTAAAATTTGTCTTAAAGTTATAACCAGTTTTCTTCCTTTCTTTTTTAGCGAAACCTTGAAAGTCACTTGTTGGCTCCGGCTGAAATTCCAGGCCAGCCTGTCCCTAAAAACATCCTACAGGTATGTTACAGTCTTAGACTAATCCCTCAGAGTGACCTTTGTGTGGCAGTCAGGGATGTACTATTGCCACCTAACGTCATTTGCTATGTTGCTAATCCAAGTGGGTGGGCTGTGATGCTTTAAATGGTTCTGGTTTGCCAGTTTACAGTTTTTGTGGAATTTGAGAATCTGTTTTTCTAGCACTAACTTAAGGCAAATGTTGGTAGCTGAAACATTTGGGGAAATGTCTTACATGTACAGATGCCAGCTCCTCAATGGTGCATGAGAGACATTGACTAGCTTCTAAAAATGGATTCCTGTTTCAAAACTTTGGACTAGAAAGAAGTAGGTTTGTTCACAGGGATCTGGCATTTCTGCTTATAGGAACTCCTTGGTCAACCGGTTCAGAGACCTGCTTCTTCCAATCTTCTCAGTGGCCTTATGGGGAGCCTGGAACCTACTGCATCTTTATTGAGCCAAAGAGCGCCCTCTCCTCCTATGTCACAGGTGTTTCAAACTCGAGCAGCGTCAGCAGACTATCTTCATCCAAGGATACCATCACCAATTGGTAACTAGTTCATTACTGCTGGGGATTGAACCCTGCGCCTCGTATCTACCAGTTAAGCACTCCACCATTGACTAGGTTCCCATCTTAGTACCTGCTCTTAATGCATGTGTGTCTTCCCCTCGTGTCCAAGAAGGTTAGATTTCTTCCCTGGACTTGGCAGTCTTTGAAGGGTATGCTTAAAGAATCTGAAAGGAAATAAGTCCTTCCTTTCAGTTTATGTAGAAAGTGTGCAGTCAAAGTGGAAGATAGTTTTTTGGGTTTTTTTTTTTTTTTGAGCTCCCCCTTTTAAATCAATATGTTCCTAGTAAACAAGTATAGTTCTTTAGTTTTTTTTTTTTTTTTTTTTTTTTCGAGACAGGGTTTCTCTGTAGCTTTGGTTCCTGTTCTGGAACTAGCTCTTGTAGACCAGGCTGGCCTCGAACTCACAGAGATCCGCCTGCCTCTGCCTCCCGAGTGCTGGGATTAAAGGCGTGTGCCACCACTGCCCGGCTTTAGTTTTCTTGTTAAGAGAATTCAGCTGAAAAGTTAATTTGGATTCTTAGGTCTGTCTTTGATAAAGAACTTGAAGAAAGCCAGGAAGTGATGATACACTCCTTTAATCTCAGCACTTGGGATGATGAAGCAGGAGGATTTCAAGTTTTAAGGCCACGCTGGCCTACATAGTGAGTTTGAAGCTACATGAAGGAGCCAGTCACAGAGTAATGACTTTCTGGACGAGCAGTTGAAGTTGGTTCACAGTGAACTGTGAAATCCTGTGTTGCTTCAGTATGTGCCTAAAAGAAGCACTTCCAGAAAGCTGTGTTAGTGTCTCTTCCATCAAACCACTGGAGACTGCCGGCACCTTGCCTTTGCCAATCAGATACCTTAATATTTGCTTGCAATAATATAGAGTCGTGTGGGAACTGACCCTCAGAGCTCTGGACTCTACTTTAGTGCCAGCTAGCTTGTCAAGCATGGCCAGATTGCTGAAGAGAAAATTTCAGCCGGAGAGCTCCCAGCTCTGAAAAGGACAAAGGTGACAGCTTAATGGGAAGAAGGTTACACCAGCAGTTGAGGCCAGAATAACTCTGTTTAAGGTCCACATATACACTGTGGGAGGAGAGATGAAAGGGAATGTTTTATTGGGCCAAAGAAGCAAGACTTCCCCGTTAAGCAAGCACAACAGGGTGGGGGTGCTTACGTTGTCCTTGGCCCTAATGCTTGACAGTTATTGATTCTGTAAATTTTCTGGCAGGTTTCCCATCAGGACCCCAGCAGCTACTTGGAGATCCATTCCAAGGCATGCGCAAGCCCATGAGCCCTGTCACAGCCCAGGTCAGGCTGAGCTCTTTCTCAGACCTAGTCTCCTTGCCTTTTCACACTTGCTGTTGCTTATAGGGTGGAGATTGATATGCAACAATGAAATACATAGTTTGTTCTGCAATGATACTTTACTTCAAGTTCATTCATAGGAGAAAATTGCTGAGTAGAATATAAATTAAAAAAAATTTTTTTAGATTTATGTATATGAATAGTTTATGTTTGTGTACCACATGGGTGCTCATTGCCCAGAGAGTTTTCAAGAAGTCATCAAATCCCCTGTTATGACATTTGTGTACTGCCATGTGGGTGCTGGGAATTGAACCTCTGGATACTCAGCAATAGCAATAAATGTTCTTTACCACTGAGCCATCTCTCACCCCACTATTTAAATTTTAAAAATATTTAGTGGACAGCAGCATAACTTAAATATTTGTCATATTGTTTTCTTAGCTACCCTTTAAACCATGAGACAGACCTTTGTGGAAATTTGAACTTCCTCATTTTTTCATTCATTGTCCCCTGCCATTCTGTTGAGCAGATGAGCCAGCTAGAATTGCAGCAGGCTGCCTTGGAGGGGCTGGCCCTCCCACATGACCTTGCAGTACAGGCAGCATCCTTCTATCAGCCTGGTTATAACAAACCACAAGTGGATAGAACCAGAGATGGACTGAGAAACAGGTAAACTTCTAATGCTACTTATGCAGATTTGGGTACTGATTTATAAGTAGCTTTCTGAGATTGGTAAATCATATATATGGTTGTATATGCTGATCCAATGTAAGATGGGCATTCCATCCCACTGCAGATTCTGTTTATAGAGAAAATTCAGTTGAATAGAATCCTGCTATGTGCCCTGTGTTGATATTATCAGTTTGCCCCCCTCTGAAGTGCCCACTGTCTAGCCTCTAAAAATAAGCACTACCTCAATTTTCTTATTCTATATATATATATTTTAAAGATTTATTTTTATTTATTATGGATACAGTGTTCTATCTGCATGGATGCCACCAGACCAGAAGAGGGCACCAGATCTCATTATAGATGGTTGTGAGCCACCATGTGGTTGCTGGGAATTGAACTCAGGACCTCGGGAAGAGCAGGCAGTGTTCTTAACCTCTGGGCCATTTCTCCAGCCCCCTTATTCTATATATTTTATATCTTATATTTTTTGAGTTTCGGTTAGCTAATTCATGATAGTCTCATAATTTGATATTATAATTTAATTTGCTACAAGTAAATATATTTTAAAATATACAATGCTTCTACTGGTTAATTTCTTTTATTTTTACTGTGCCAGGGATTGAACTCAGGGCCTTGGATATACTAGACTCTTTCATACCCCAACCACTAGCCCTTGTTTCTGTTTTATTTTGTTGCTTTTTAGGTGGAGACTGCCTTTGCATTTCCCCCCCAGTGTGTTCAGACCCAAATAATCACACAGAAACTATATTGATATTTTAATATATTAATAGTTTAATATTAATAAACACTCCTTGAATTATTAACTCAGGTTCTTATTAAATAACTCTTACATCTTAAATTAACCCATTTTTATTAATTTGTGTATCACCACAAGGCTGTGGCCTACCGGTAAAGATTCTGGCTGCCAGCTGATGTCTGTCTCCTTCGGCAGCTACATGGCGTCTCCTTGATTCTGCCTACTTTCTCTCTATATCCGTGTTCGGATTTCCCACCTGGCTTTACTAAGCCGTTGGCCCAAACAGCTTCTTTAATAACCCCTGGTAATAAAACATATTCATAGCATACAGAGTGGAATCCCACATCATTGCTTAGTTTTGTTTTTTGGGTTTTGTCGTTTTTGTTTTTCGAGACAGGGTTTCTCTGTATAACAACTCTGGCTGTCCTTGAATTCACTTCATAGACCAATCTGATCTTGAATTTAGAGAAATCCTCATGCCTCTGCCTCCTGAGTGCTGGGTTAATAAAGGCTCCAGGACAGCCAGGATGATTACACCGAGAAATCCTGTCTCAAAACGCCCTCTGGAAAAAGGAAAAAAAGAAAACAAAACATAAAAGGTGTAAATGATAAATTGTGTGAAACCCCCATGTACACTTAAGATACATTGCCTAGTTTATGAACACTGATTGGAAAGCTTATAGATTCAGGATCCCATCATTGCCTGGGATTCAGAGGGTTTCAGTCACTAACAATTGGTATAAGTGCAGGGAGTACACATAGTCTATTCCTCAACCTATTTCTATGCCAACCCTGTTTCCCATTTTCCTCCAGGCTAAGGGAGAATAAGTAAAATAGCTGGGGATAGTGCCTCCCAGCAGAGGCAGGAGAACGTCTGTATTCAAGGCCAGCATGGTATACATAGTGAATTTCAGAGTAGACAGGACTATGTAGAGAGGAAAAAAAAAAAAAGAACTTTTTCCACTGGCCGGTGATGGTGCATGCCTTTAATCCCAGTACTCAGGAGGTGGTGAAAAATGGATCTCTGTGAGTTCAAGGCCTGCCTGGTCTACTGAGTGAGTTTCAGGACAGGCTCCAAAGCTATATAGAAACCTCGTCTAGAAACCAAAAAAAGGAATTAAGTTGGATAAGTGAAAGGTGTGCTGAGTTCCTGGACTGTTACTGAATTACATGGTTTTAGACTTGGCATTAAGTAGTTGAGAACTGACACTGTTAATGGATCTGTTCCCAGGCAACAGCGAGTCTCAAAGTCACCAGCACCCATGCACCGAGGAAATTCCTCTTCCCCAGCTCCTGCTGCCTCCATCACAAGCATGGTCAGTGACTTTTGGTAACTGAATGGCTCTAAGATTTCTGCATCTGGTTATATGTTAGGCCAGTGTGCTCCCTGTGTCTCTGAATGCCTTCCACAGGATTACTGACTTTCTATGCCTATCTATTTATTATGTCTTCCCTCCCTTAATTTATTATTCTACTAAAGTCCCTACATTGAAAAGTATGCTCTAGGAGATAGACAAACTTGTGCCAGGATACAGTAAGACATCACTGCTTAAAATAAAGCTGGGCCAGGCCTGGTAACATACACTTAATGGCATCACTTGGGAGGCAGAGAGGCAAATGGATCTCTGAGTGGAAAGCCAACCTGTGCCTAGTGAGAGCCTTTCTAAAAGACAAACTAGTATAGCTGCTGTGGGAAAGTAAAGGACAGAGGTGAGGCAGGATATCAGAAGAGTAACTTTCAGTGAGCATGCTGGCAGGTCCACAGATTGTTCTGTTCTATCGTGGGTTTGTTGTTTGAGGTGCTAGTCTAGCTTTACCACTGCCTTTTTTTTTTTTTTAATAGTTTTTAATTTCATCTCTACAGACCTTTATCATCCTATCAAAGCTGATAGACAAGGGGGGAAAACAATTGTTTTGTGGTTCAGGACTCCATATGGGTCTCTGCTCTTGTTTTAGAGAGATTCTGGAAGCTTTGTTTGTCAGTTAGATCTTGTCTCCTGCCTTTCAAATTTTGGGCGCATGCATAATAAAAATCATTAAAAAAAAATAAACAACAGAAACAAGAACAAAGGACCCTCAATGGTAAGTGAGGAAAGCTTTAAGATAATTGGATTTTCTTACACACAATATTTTGAAAAGAAAAATACGAGGAACAAGGAGTATCATATGTTTTGAGGTTGTCTATGAAGCATCCCTTCTGTGTTTACTAAGGTACAGTTCCAGCTATGCCCTTCTCTTCTTCCCCATCCTATCCCAGGCTTGATAAGCATGAGAAGAGAGACATTTTTACAGGTGAACAAGGGTTGAAGCTCTTGGGATAGTGACTATTTGCCTCTTTGTGTTTTCTTCCAATGTCTGTAGACCAGAGCATTAGAGTTGCTAGAGTTCCCTCTGCCTACATAGACAAAATGGGGACTCTTCCCTCTATGGAATGGCTTCACCGGTGAAGCCAGGCCCAAGGTGGGTGCTGCAAACATAGTGGTCAAGTACTTCCAAGCATTTACAAGACCCTAGGTTTAAATCCCAGTATTCAAAACCAAAAAATCCTGGCTTAACATTACAGAAAGGCACTTGAGTATGCTAATTCTGCCTCTCTTCTCTGCAGCTTTCTCCTTCCTTCACCCCTACCTCAGTGATTCGGAAGATGTATGAAAGCAGAGAGAAAAGCAAGGAGGAAATAACACCTGGTACAGTGGTTCCTGGAGATGCTAAAGAGGATACTCAGAAGGCCAGTGAAGGTACTGCTCACCTGTGTCAGAACGTAGGCATGCATGACTGCAATGTCAGGGAGATGGGTTGGGTGAGCTCACAGTCAAACTTGCTCACTTGATATTCTGTCCAGCTGGGATATCAGGTGTACTCTAGCTTAGGATTCCTATTAGTCTACCAGGTTGAATGATAGATTCATAGCATATTAATACAGTTCAGTTCTTATTAACATTTTTGTTTTTATATGCTTTGCCTCGAGGTATGTCTCCACAAGAGGGCATCAGATCTTCTGGGCCCGGAGTTATATAGGTGGTTATGAGCATCCATGTAGGTGCTGGAAATGAATTTAGGTCTTCAAGAGCATCCAGAGCTTTTAACTGCTGATCTGTATCTCTAACCCCAGCTCTTCCATATGAACCAAAGATACTATTTGCTCCACCATTGGTGTAGAGCAAGACACTTAACTAAATTGGGCTGTTTTTGTGGTCTGGTTTTACTAATAGCTGTCCTTTGGCTGAAGGGAGTATAGAATAGACACAGGCTTCCTTTTTTTGTTACAGGTTTTTGGTTGATTGGTTGTTTCATTTGAGACAGAATCTCACTGTGTAGTCCTAACCTCACAAAGTCCTGGGATCTAAGGAACTACCTCCTAAGCCTGGCAACTTGTGCCATTTGTTTTTATATGTCACGAGTCTCTTTAAGTTCTTTTGTGTTGTATCAGAAATTCGTTATGCACTGGGAATGTAGCTCAGTGTTAGAACACTTGCTTAGTATGTATGTGCAAGACCATGGGTTCATGTCTAACACCCTTCAAGAAAGGAAAATGAAAAAGCAAAACAAAAATTCCAGCATGGAATTGGAAGGCCTTAAAACTTGGCATCTACAGGCCGGAGATACGGCTGAGAGCACTGGTTGGTTTTATATTACCTGGGTTTAATTCCCAATACCCATGTGGCTGCTCACTAAACTGCTGAAGAGGAATCAAATAAGAATTGCCAGCTTTTTAAAAAAGTTTGCTAGTCTGTTGGGGATTGAAATAAATTGGGAACTGGTGTCAGTACCAAAATGTTCTATGACTGAATCCTTACAGAGAACCTGCTGTCATCTAATCCCATGCCCAATAATGATCAAGACTCTTCTCCTACGACAAATCCTAAACTCTCGACATCACAGTGGTCTTCGTGCTCCACTCCACTGTCCCAGAACAACCGTTATACCAAAGAGCAAGATTACCGACCTAAAGCAGCCGGGAGAAAAACACCCACCTTAGCACCCCCAGGTCCAGGAACACCTTTTCTTCGCCCTCCCCACCAAGTTCCCCTGGTCCCTCATGTTCCTATTGTTCGGCCTGCTCACCAGCTTCACCCAGGGTTAGTCCAAAGGTTGATAGCCCAAGGAATACATCCACAGCATCTTCCAAGTTTGCTCCAAGCTGGTGAGTTTCTGACTGGGTGCGGGTGGTCAGTAATGTTGCATCATGGTAGGTGGGTATACATAGGGGTCTGCTCCCTTTAGATCATTAAGATTAGGGAGCCTGGTTTTGGCGTTCATTTAAAATTGTCTCTTGTGTGTACACTTGTGTGTCCTGACGCATGTATGGAGGCAGAGGCAGGCGGATCTCTGAGTTTAAGGCCAGCCTGGTATATAGAGCTAATTTTAGGACAGCCAAGGCTACACAGAAACCCTGTCTTGAAAAATAAAATGAAGTGGCCTTTTGTAATTTTTCAGTACCCTAAAAAAAACTAGTGTGCCACAATACCCAACACTCTTAAGTTTCCAAATCAGCAAAAATTTGTGGTAAAACTTGAAATTTTTAGGTACATTCGACACAACTTCTCAGAAGTTTCTTTTTCTATCAGGTGTGCTCCCCCCTGGGATAGACGTGGCTCCTTTACAGGGAATATCTGGCCCACTTCTGGGACAACCCTTGTACCCTTTCTCTGCTGCTAGTCACCCTCTCCTAAACCCTCGTCCTGGAACCCCTCTGCACCTGGCAATGATGCAGCAGCAGCTGCAGCGCTCAGGTAAGGTTCAGCAATGAGCCGGGCTAGCTAACCACACTGATGTATCTGATACTTCTAGTAGCAGTCACTTATCACCAACTCCTCGTTCCCTTAGCTGGTTCTAGTAGGTACGGGTGTCCCTAGAGAAATGGGTGAAGGGGACTGATCATGCCATCTATGGCTGCGAGGACCATGGAAGCTAGGAATGCTTCGTTTCACCCCTTTGAAGGCTGATAATTCTGACGTCATGTCAGCCTTGGTGGGTTTATAGCACTGGCTTCCGAGTGCATTAGCTTTCCTATATAAAGTCATCTAGCATTCTGCATTTTTTTTTTTTAGGAAACCCTGCAGTAAATCCTTTGGTAGACACCCCACCCCTGAAAGTAACAGGAAACTATTGCAGCAAAGTAGGCCATAAAGTACTATCAGTAGTATTTGGGAGTGAGTATCCAAGGGCCCTCTTATTAGATCTGTAAATATAGAAATGGGTGGAGTGTGAGCAGTTTCCTTGCTACAGCACCAGGTGACACTCTTCTCTCCATAGTTCTGCATCCTCCAGGCTCTGGTTCCCAGGCAGCAGCTATCAACGTTCAGACTCCTCCTAATGTGCCCAGCAGATCAGGCCTGCCCCACATGCACTCCCAGATGGAGCATCGTACCAGCCAAAGGAGCAGCTCCCCTGTGGGCCTTGCAAAATGGTTTGGCTCAGATGTGCTACAGCAGCCTCTGCCCTCTATGCCCACCAAAGTCATCAGTGTAGACGAACTGGAGTACAGACAGTGAGCAGGGCAGACAAGCTTACCCATCTGGACCTATGGTAGCATCCTGGCCATGATGCTCATTCCCTATCTTTATTTATGGGCTTTTACATTGGAGCACATTGTGAAGGGACCCACATACCTACCGTGATCTACATTATGAGGTTGTCAACCAATCAAATGGAGCTTACATGGTCCAAATACAAGGGACACAATATTATCAATCCTTGAAATCTTTCTTTTATAAAATATGTGAATGAAGTGTTGGTGTCTTCTAGAGGTGACACCTAAGGGTCTATACATTTTTTTTTCAGAACCCTTATGTACAGACCTGTGTATAAACTTTTGTACATACGTATAGGATAGCTTTTTTGAACTTATACAGCTGTACATAAAGTAGCTATTAGTTAGGCCTGTGTCAACTGTTTGGAATTTTTTTCACTTGTATATTTGGGACCTTTTTCTTTTGATTTATTAAAAGTTGCATATGCCACGTGTGTGAACAAAATGACTGGTTCTGTGTTTATTTCCTCCATGAGTCTCTTGTTTCTAACACTCCAGTGCCACATCCTTAGTAGGGTTCTCTTTCACATTTTGTCTTACAAGTTCTATATTTTCCTGCATGTAAAGTTCCCATCGCATTAGTTTAAGTTGGGCTAAACCTCAAGGATATCAGTATTTACCCTTTTCAAAATCAAATTGACCACATGAAAATCTGTTAGGGAAATCATGTATATGATAGTTTCTCTGAAACTTACTATTCCACCTTGTTAATTCAGTTTAACTCAATTTTGACCTGTTAATGTCTTGTCTTTCCCTTGCCTCTGCTGTGTTAGCTCCTCCTATACTGTATCTAGTCTTTCCACACAAAATTTTACTTAGAATCTAAAGTATTATATAAATTGTAGGAAAAGCATTCTGAAGGATAGTGTTATCCTGATGGTTTTTCAGTCCTAAACTTTATTTTTTTAAAGATTTATGTATTTATTATGTATACAATTATGCCTACAGGTCAGAAGAGGGTACCAGATCTCATTACAGATGGTTGCGAGCACCATGTGGTTGCTGGGAATTGAACTCAGGACCTCTGGAAGAGTAGTCAGTGCTCTTAACCTCTGAGCCATGTCGCCAGCTCCTAAACTTAGGATATAGACTGTGGCTCTCAACTCTGTTAGATTTTGTCTAATACAACCTGTGGCTCCCAAGTCTTGAGTCTCAGTGATACTGATTATAATCCTTCAATTGCCTACTCAGCCCTACTCTCGGAGAAGAAAGTGGTTGCCTTTCAACAAAACCTGGCTGTGAATTAAGCATGAGGGCAATCTGCTACTTCTAAATTAGGTACCCTCACCGACTGAGAAACTCGGTGTGTAGACAGACATGTGAGCCAGGAGTGGTGGGGTGAGGTAAGGAAGAACTGTCCACAGGGAATTACTTTGCAGGCTAAAGCTGCTGGAACAGATGAGACAGATGAAGGCACGGACTTAACTGGCACGGTAGAAGCCCACAGGGAACAGGCAAGATTCAAAGTGTAAAGAAGTGAGATAGATAGCCGTTAACACTATATTAACGCCAGGCGGTGGTTGGTGGTGCATGCCTTTAATCCCAGAACTCGGGAGGCAGAGGCAGGCGGATCTCTGTGAGTTCGAGGCCAGCCTGGTCTGCAAGAGCTAGTTCCAGGACAGGCTCCAAAACCAGAGAAACCCTGTCTAAAAAAAAAAAAAAAACCACTATATTAACTGGAGAAAAGTGGGAGAATCGTAAGAATTCAAAATCAGCTCTTAGGTAGTGAGGTTCAAGGCCAGTTTTGCCCACCTGAAATGTAGTCTCAAAAAATAGAGAAAAAAGTCTTCTAGCAGGTAAGAACCTTAGAGAAAAGTAGGCAGAAATGCATGGGGCAAAAGAGATCAGGTATCTTAGCCAGAAGTATGCCTCATACATGCAACCCAATTACTCCATAGAGTTGAATTGAGGGATTATCTGCAGCTCGGGGTAGACATCCAGAGATTCCAGTTGGGGAAGAGTCTTTGGAGCAGCAGTGTGGTCATCTGGCATGTATAACTGACTTTAGAAGTATTTGAAACTAGGAAGATGGGGAAAGGGTTAAGAGAAGCTGAAGTGTGAGAGAAGCACACTAACCTACCTTCAGGCCTGGAGGGATGGCTCACACAGCTGAGGACCATTATCTGCTCCTCCAGGGGATTCAGGTTCCATTTCAAACACCCACATGATGGCTCTCATCCGCAATTAACTCCAGTTCGGGGCATAGGACACCCTCTTCTGGCTTCTGCAGTCACCAGGCACACATGTGGTGCAGACATACACAAAGGCAAAATACCCATATACATATTAAAAGATGAAAACCAAGATTGAGAGGGCAAGTGAGGTGAGGAGAGTAACAGTTGTTTCCCAAAATAAGCTGAGGAACAAGGGGTCCTTGGGAAGGCAGCAGGGATCAGAAGTGGCCAGGCCTTGCCCCTCTATTAACGTGTCCATTTACAAAGAGTTAGGCTAGTCAGGCTACTCAAAGACACTAGCCTCTTTCTGAGTTATACATACAAATGAGACAAAGATCACTTACAGGAATAAATACAGTTCTTGGGCTGGAGAGATGGCTCAGTGGTTAAGAGCACTAGCTGTTCTTCCAGAGGTTGTGAGTTCAATTCCCAGCACCCACATGGTGGCTCACAACCATCTGTAATGAGATCTGGCGCCCTCTTCTGGCATGGAGGCAGAATGTTGTATACATAATAAATCTTTAAAAAAAAGTTCTTCAGTTCTAGTCCCTTTAACAATTTAATGAAACAAACTGATTGATAGTCTTAGAGCTACATAGTAAGAGCATGTCTCAAAATCACTGTATTCCCTGTATGATGTTCAACTCAAGGCTCTAGCATTTTTTGATTTTGGGTAGCCAGCTGCCCAAAAAAGCCACCAAGCTGTAGTGAGTAGAGTAGGTGAGAGACCTAATGAAGGCATGACTTCTATGAAAATGCCCTTTCAATGATTACCCTAGCACTTCAGTCTTAAATGGTGCTTTAGCAGCCTAACTAAAAAATGGTGCAGAATAGTGGGTCTGCTTAGCTATACTAAAGCCAGGAAAACAAAATGGGAAATTTAACCCGTCATGAGTTTAACTCACACCTCCAGTCTCTTTGAGACCTCAGGAGAAAGGTCTTTGGCTCTAAGAACGCACCTCACTGGGTGTGGTAGATTATAAACATTTAATCTCTGCATTTGGGATGCAGAGGCAGGAAGGAGGCTTTCTCTAAATTTGAGGTCAGCCAGTTATATAAACCTCTCTCCTCTATAGACATCTATAGACAAGGTTTCTCTGTGTAGCCCTGTGTATCCTTGAACTCAACTCTGTAGATCAGGTTGGCTTCAAACTCACAGAAACCTGCCTCTGCCTCCCAAAGTGCTGGGATTAAAGGCAAATAACACTACACCACTGCTGGCTGAGACCCTCTAAAATCTGAAGGGGAAAAAAAAAAAAAAAAAGAGTACACCTCTCCAGCAGACTGAGGCCGTAAAGCCTGAGTTTAACCTGAGACCCTATTTGGTTTAGGTCATGCCTATCTTGTGATAATGTACTTGGTAGCCTAGTTTCTGAACCACACATACTACACAAAAAAACCCTAGCTAAGCCGGGCGGTGGTGGAGCATGCCTTTAATCCCAGCACTCGGGAGGCAGAGGCAGGCGGATCTCCGTGAGTTCAAGGCCAGCCTGGTCTACAAGAGCTAGTTCCAGGACAGGCACCAAAAACTACAGAGAAACCCTGTCTCGAAAAAAATCCAAAAAAAAACAAACCCTAGCTACCCCAGAACCCCTTTCAAACCCTCACCTGAATCAGGATACACATGTTCCCATCTTTGAACAATGATATGGATTTGCCAATAGTTAGTAACTGACTCCTACTGTTTATGAATAGAAGGGCTGGTCTGGTCTAACCTGATTCTGGGTGCATATGCAGTAATGCAACTGTCTTCTAAATAACTATTAGAGAAAATCTAATATACTTATTCATGATTGGTCATACAGATGGCTAGAATCAGATATAATTTGGGAAGTGACATACACAATAGGAAAAATTGAATATACAACCTATAAATGAAATGGAGAACCCCAAAGCAAGATATGGTGGCACTTGCCTTGAATTTTGCACTTTGTCAGGTAGAAGCAGTAGGATAGTCTGTGAGTTCAAGACCAGCCTGGTCTTCAATGCTAGTTTAAGAACAGTCAAGGACTGCAGAGACCTTGTCTCAAAACAAAGTAGATAGAGAACCCCAAACCCTCCTTTTTTTAAATTTTTATTTATTAAAAATTTCTACCTCCTCCCATTTCCCTCCCACAGCCCTCCTTTTTTTTTTTTTTTAAAGACATCATGAGAGCTTAGGCTGTAGCCTTGGGTCCTTGAGTACTCCTGATAGTGTGTCCCTCGTTAACCTACACTACTGCTTTGCTCCAAACGGAGTTACCTTGAAGTGCAAATCCCTGGAAGGCCTTGGTTTCAATTCTTTGGATAAGAGGCCAAGAACCTGGCAACACCTGACCCGGATGCCAACCATGGGCAGCACTTTCCCAGCCAGTGTCCTGACACTAGCTACCTCTTCTCTTCAGACCATCAAGTCTAAGTCCCAAAGAGGGGAAAAGGTAAGCTCATGTTTGTTTTGGGGGATAGAGATAGCATTTCTCCATAAAGCCAGCTTTAACTATGCATGTCATTAAGCATGACCTCAAATTGCTAACCTTTCTGCTTCTATCTTGCTAACCCTTCTGCTTCTATCCAAACAGAACATTATAGGCATTTGCCACACCAGCCTAAAGGACAACTTCTCAAGGTGTGTGGGGCTGGCAACTGGGGGAGGGGTAACTGAGGCCTCGCAAAGGATTGGGACTGTCCTCTCGTCAGCATCCTGAACATGTTTAAGCAAATTGAATCTTGCTTTGCTTAAGGAATCTCTCACTGGAGAACAAACCTAGCTAGAAATCCCCTAGCCCCGAAAGTCAATTCTTTGTTGTTGTGTTTGGTAGGCTTTCCCGGTTATACCCATCAGTGACTGTCCAGTGACAGACACCAGTCTGTGTTCTGAAGAGTGACTGGCCTGGGACAGGTGAGCCAACCTGTACCAGAGGACAGTGCTGAACCCAAAGAAAGGGAATAGTCCACTCTAGGGCAGCAGGAGGGCAAGCCTGAGCAAAGGGGAGTTCGTGGGAGGCCACACCTTCACTCAGATTGATAAAGGTTCTAGCTCATCTCCCTTGAAGACAAGCCTGTTCTTGTTTTTCTCAAGGCCTCCTCTACTGTCCCTGCAGATCACATTAAAATAATCTTCCAGACAAGTGATTCAGCAAGAATTCTCTTGTACCTATTGCCCACCTTCTCACTAAGCCATGACGTGATTATTGCCAACCATCAAAAGATAATCAGGACAGTCAGCTGACATTCTTGTCTTCCCAGGGCCGCATGTGCTCTCACCAGTAGTTTTGTTATTGTTGCTTTTTGTTGTTTTTCGAGACAGGATTTCTCTGTGAAACAGTCCTGGCTGTCCAGGCAGTCACTGTAGACCAGGCTGGTCTCAAACTCACAGAGCTCTGCCTGCCTCTGCCTCCCAAGTGCTGGGATTAAAGGCTCGCACTGCCACCAATCAGCTCTCCAGTAGTCTTAATGAACCTCCCCCCTCCCATTCCAGGGATGTGTATCTACATGCCTATTCTGGTAAGAGCAGCCACCTCACTTCTCATGTCCCCTGCTTTCCTCCAAGTTACATAGTCAACAAGAGGTTGCCAAAGGATTAAAGTCAAAGTCTCTTAGCTTGGAGGTCCTGGTGACATGACTGTGATAATACACACCTGTGCTAAGTCTATGGCAGGCAATGAGCCCAGTTTAAAAAAAACAAAAACTGAGCAACAACAGGAACCAAAATATAGAGTATTTTTATAAGATTGACACTGTGCTAAGCAACTTCCAAAACCCACCCCTAATACCAGCACCACAACCTTAACAGTTAATGCCATTATCCCTGTATTACATGATGAAACGGAGGCTTACAAAGGCTGAGTAATCTCTTTAGGTTTCTATACAACTCAAACCCCACTCTGCTCCCCGACCACTCAACTGCTATCTTCCGTAACAGATCAGCACTGGAGGAAATAAGCAGATAACTTCAGGATATCCTTCCCCTCACTAATGTCCTAAGATCACCTGAAGGCAGAGGCCACACCAGGTGAAAGAGCCTCTCATTACTGTCCCTCACACAGGACAGCACAGTTATCTGGTTCCCGCTCTGCAGCCGCCTGCCTGTACATACAGCTGTTTCCTCATTCAGCTGGACCCACAGCAAATCTGACAATGACACACAGCCAATGGGCCCACCAGAGTTTTTATACAGTTCAAGACACTGACACCAAGGTAAGAAAGGCAATGTTGCTGAGATGCTGGTACACACTGGCAAGCCCAGCACTTGGGAGATGGAAACTGATGGATAAAGAATTCTAGGTGAGCCTCAGCTACAGAGTTCAAGGCCAGCCTGAAATAAATGGGACCCTACCCCCGCCCCCAACAAAGACAAATGATGTTCTACTTTGGAGTCTTCATCTCCATTCCTGTACCCCAATCCCATGGCTGCTAAATACAGAAGGTTGAGAAGGGTACTTGGTGCTAAAGGAACATTGCTGTGGCTGGCCAGCAGAAGGGGAGGCAGGTTCACTTCTTCACAATCTGAATGACGTCCTCATCTTCCAATGTATGGTCTTTACCCACTTTCTGAGGATTATGCTTCACAGAGAGACCCCAGACCAAAGCACTGTAGCAAAAGGAATAAAGGCAGTCAGTGGCAGTAACAACCAGCTTTAGCTCTAGTTGCCTAGGTTCCAGTCTTAGCAGACTGAGCATCCTAACTCTTAAGACACAGACCTACAACAGACAAAAGCCTTCTTCCAAACTGGGACACTCAAAGCTACTTCCACAGTAGTGTCGTGCACTAGGACTTCATACACCAAGACAATGCTTTCAGAACTGCTCTCATTCCATAGTCAACTGAAGAAAGGCAAAACAGTGAGGGGGCTGAACCAAGAGTGGTGGCGCACACCTTTAATCCTAGTACTTTGCAGGCAGATCTGAGTGCGTTCAAGCCCAGCCTGGTTTACAGAGTGAGTTCTAGGACAGCTAGGACTACACAGTGAAACCCTGTCTTGAAAAACAAAACAAAACAAAAATCAAAACAAAAGAGATGGCTGAGCAGTTAAGTGCACTCCAGAAGACCCAGGGAAGCTTCCAGCACCCCTTGTTTCTAACCAATAATGCTGGGCTTACAGGCAATTGGGGCCAAGCAGTTTTTATGTGAGAGCAGGGGATTTGAACCCAGGTCTTCTTGCTTTCAATGCACGCATTCTTATCCACTAAGCCACTGGCCATGCCCTAAAATCAATATCTGCCAAATAAAAGGTGAGTGAGGGAGGGCCAGGCAGGAAACTGAGTCCCAGCAAACACTCCTGAGCTAAACTAAAGAGGCTTCTGGAACTCTCTTGCTCCAGTTAGGTAGGCTTGCCTTTAAGGAGACACTGAGAGGGGGCTGGCTCAGAGGTTAGAAGTATATGCTGCTCTTTCAGAGAACCCAAGCTTGATTCCTTGTAATTCCAAGTGATCTGATAATGCCTTCTAGGCTCTGTACACATGTGGTACACATACATACTAAGGCATATACACATACACATGAAATAAAAATAAACATCAAGAGGGAAGGCGGTCATGTTGGCACAAGCCTATAATCCCAGTTGTCAGGAAGCAGAGGCCAGCCAGGGATACATAGTACAAATTATTTTTAAAAAAGGGGGGCGGGGAGGGATCCCTTCAAGAAATCCCTTCAGCGGCATCTTTGTTACCTGGTTTCTATAATCCTCCTCTAAGAATTACTACTACTATTAGTGAAACCAGTAACTCACAGGGAAGTACCACATGTCATGATACTTACTATTTAAATTCTTTGATAAGATTTTTGTGAATCTTCATGCAGAAATCTTCCACCGTGGTCCTGGAGTATGGCAGCACCACCGGGGAGGTGTAATCTGGTAGCTGGCCTTTGGGCTTGGTATAACTACAACAGAGGAAAGACAGGCTGCCATGTGTTGAATATACACGACCCTCTACCACCTCTGCCAGCAGGCCAAGTGACCTCCAATCTCCTCAACAGGAAACAGGCTACTTCTACCTCTGAAACAGACACATTCTGTTAAGGAGCCCCGATGCCACCATTAGGACTCACATTCTCACTAGTTTCAGATAGTCCCAGATCTTCTCCAACAGGTCATCAAAATTCCAGCGGTGATGGGCAGAAATGGGCACACAGTGAGGAACCTTATAGATAATATCCAATTCCTCAATGGAGATCTGATCAATCTTATTCAATACATAGATACAGGGGATATAAACTCTACAGAGGAGAAGAAGAAAAGTTATTAACTTGGAGCTGCTGATAAAACAGCCTGAATACTTAGCACTCCCCCAGAGGCCTCAAAAGCCATCAGCACCGTCCATTTACAGGAAGTAGCAGGCAAAGCACCTTCCAGCAAACCTGAACCCAGGATGATCCTAGAACTCACTAAGGTGCAAGGAGAGAACAAACTTCACAAAGTGTCCTCCGACCTCCAAGTAGGGACCATGACACGCACTCAAGAATACCGCCCCCACCCCCACCCCCGACACACACACACCACTACAAACACAAACCCACAGTATGCATGATGCTGAGCAGACAGGAGCCCTGGCTCTCTCTCCCAGAGGACTTAGTGGTTCCCAGCACCCACACTGCATAGCTCATTACTTCCTGTAGTCCAGTGGGGACACCTTCTTCTGGCCTGCTTGGGCACTTGCACACTGGTGCAGACACATACACATAAAAGTAAAAGTCCAAAATCTGAATTATAGATTGTAAAATAAAACTCAGGCCCCAGTTTCAAACATAATGCCAGTCCTTGGAATTAATTTTTTTCTTTGTTTCTAAAGAAGACAAAACATAGTGGCACATGCCTGCCATCCTAGCACTGGAAGGCAGAGGAAGGGGCATCACCAAAAGTTAAGGGGAAGCTTGATGATCGACTCAGAGTTCCAGGACAGATAGTGAGCTACTGTTAACCCCTCCACCCCCCCGCCCAAAAAAAGTTTAGTGTTTAAAAACTGTCGTAAGCTATAACTCATGATTCAGTCTCCCCTACCATGCACAAAGTCCAGCACCGGCTGAAAGGAACATAGAAATTACAGGTATATATGCTGAGCACTGGTGGTGGTAACACACCTTTAGTTTCAGCAGAGACAGGTGGATCTCTAAGGTACATAGAGAAACCCTGTGTCAAAGAAAAAAACAAAAAAAAACAAAAAAAAAGAAAGAAAGGGAAGGAGGAAGGAGGGAAGGAAGGAATTATGGGTTTATCTTTGGGTAGCTTTTTGGAACCTATCTTGGAACTCTGTAGACCAGGCTGGCCTCAAACTGAGATCCGCCTGCCTCTGCCTCCCAAGTGCTGGGATTAAAGGTGTGCGCCACCGCTGTCTGGCTTTAAGTAGAGCATTTAGTACTATTACAGTCCTAGTGTCCAATCAGTACGACAGTTAAGATCACTAGTAGTCACACAAGCTGCAGTTTCTCAGACTCAGTGATTCACTCCTAAACTGTCCAACTGCACTCATTTGTTTCCGTTTGACTTAAATTCCTCAAATAAAAAAATAAGAAGATTCTGTGTTAATGTTAGGAATAACTTCAACAAAGTGGTTTAAATTACTCAAGTGCTAACAGTAACAGTGTTTCATACAAGTGTTCAGCCACATAGTTAGGATGCATGGAAGAGACACATCTTGGTGCTCTGATTTGTGCAAGGTGGCCTATATGATGGCTCAAGTAGTAGTAACTGGAGAGAGCGGACTGACCTGACCAACTACTGCTGACAGAAGAGCTTAAGTAAGCAGCAAATAACCCGAGCAGGGAATAACACCATCTTTAATCAAACTGCAGAGCAAGGAAGAAGTCAGAAATGAACTTCAACCCGCATGTGGCACTCCATTCCTACCTAACCACTGTTAGTCTCCCTCTAACTTCAACCCAGTCACAACACACCAAGTACCTGTTTCCTTCTACCACATCAATGAGGTCATCCGCTGTGGCATCACTCCGCAACGTCACATCAGCATTGTGAATTTTGTATTCAGCCAGAATGCTCTTCACTGTTTCAGCATCTAGTTCACTCTGAGGGCACTGAATGGAGAGAAAAAAAAGACCAATCAGGGAGGATGGGGACCATGTACTCTTCTTTATTGGGAGACGGGGTCTTACTATGTAGCTCTGCCTGTCCTGGAACTCAAAGAGATCAACCTGTCTCTGCGTGGGTGCTGGAATTAAAGTCAGGTACCATCATATCCAGTCTCTCTGTACTTTTCTCTTTTTGACTGCTTTCAAACAAAGGATGATCTAGATCCTCCTAAGTATAACTAACTCCCAAGTGCTTGGATCACAGACATGCAATACCAGGCTCTGTCAATGTGGTACTGTGAACTAAACAAGGCTTTGTGCATGCTAGGCAGGCATCCTACCTACTGAGCTACATCTCAGCCCTGTGCCTGAAAACTTCTAGCCAAAATGTAAACTCACTACATTGCCCTGACAAGAGTAATTAACTTACAGTAGACCTACAAAGCTTTCTAAACTCAGGCAGGTGTAAAATGTGCTGTGTCCTGCACACAGCCCAGTCCCCAAAATTCATACACTCAAGTCTTATGTTACAATCATCGATGACACCATCTTTAAGAAGATAATAAGAACAGGATATTAAGGTAAAGTCCTAATTCAATATCAATCTAGCAATCACCTTTGTCCATCAAGAAACCAAATAGCAGCCGGGCGATGGTGGCGCACGCCTTTAATCCCAGCACTCGGGAGGCAGAGGCAGGTGTGAAGTAATAAGGGCGGCAGGGCTGCGTCCCCCACACCCGGCCGCCCACATGGCTAGCTTATGCTCCGAAATAACAACACACAAACTGTATTCTTTTAATCACTGCTTGGCCCATTCTCTTCTAGGCTAATTCTCACATATTAATTTAGCCCATTCCTAATCATCTGTGTGTAGCACCCCAAGGTGTGCTTACCGGGGAGATTCTAGCCTAGTCCATCCTGGGTCCTAGCTTCATCCCGGGAGCAGGGCATGGCATCTCTCTCTCAGGCGTCTGCTCCCGAGAGAGCTGTGGAGTCTCTGACCTCACTTCCTCTTCCTCCCAGTGTTCTGTCCTGTTTTCTCCTCCCACCTATCCTCTAACCAATAAAATGGGCCAGGGCAGTTCCTTTATTAGCCAATGACCTTCCTCCATCACAGGTGGATCTCTGTGAGTTCGAGACCAGCCTGGTCTACAGAGCTAGTTCCAGGACAAGCTCCAAAGCCACAGAGAAACCCTGTCTCGAAAAAGCAAAAAAAAAAAAAAAAAAAAAAGAAACCAAATAGCTATGAACAAGTTATAGCACACTAATTCAAAGAACTCTCAAGGTCAGGTATCAAGGCAAAATAAACAGGAAGATCTTTCAGAAAAGAGAGCTTAAACCTATTTTAATCTGAACTCTGAGGAAATTCTAAGACCTTAATTCACTGACCAAAACAGCAACTGATAAAGCTGCTTGCTCCCATTCTGTCAGAAAGACTGTCTTTATTGGATCTCCGACAGTCTAATTTTCTACAGTTTTCCTTCTCCCACTTTATCTTAAACAGTTTTCTTTTCTTTCTTACCAAGGTAGTCTCAAACTCACAAAGTGCCTGCCTCAGCCTTCCACGTGCTGAGATTAAAGGCGTGCGCTGTGCGCCACCACTGTCCACCATACACATAATTTTAAAAAAGAAAATGCAGTTTTCAGGGTCAGTAAGATGCTCAGTAGGTAAAGGGGCCTGCTGCCATTCTGAGGACCCACACGGCTGAGAGAACGGATTTCTGCAGCCTCTCCTCCGACCTCCAACCGCCACAAAACACATGGTGTGTGTTGCCCACCCCACCCCACCCCACCACTCCTACCTGACCCTCTCCTCCTTTTTATTTTTGTAAAGAAGTCATTGCTTAGCTTGTCCTTTAAGGACAGAATCAGCAGGCAGTGAAAGGCAGGACTCTCTGAGTTCGAGGTCAATGTGGTCTCCACAGAGACTTCCAGGGCAGCTACAGCTTCATAGTGTGATGCTGCCCAAAGAACCCTCCTCTGGCCTCTAAGCCCCAGGCACACAGCAGGGCACTAATGTATCATGCAGGCAAGGCAGCCATATGCATAAAATAATGGGGGAAAAAAAAACACCTCTTTGTTTTTGTTTTTCAAGACAGGTTTTCTCTGTGAAGCCTTGACTGTCCTAGAACTTAAGAGATCTGCCTTCCTCTGCCTCCTGGGTGCTGGCATTAAAGGTGAGCCACGAAGCTGGGAAAAGCCTTTTGTTTTTGAGACAGGGTTTTGGTATGTGGCCCACTCTGATCTGAAACTCACAACTGCTATGTCTCAACTTCCAAACTGCTAAGATGACAGGAAGATGACAACACACTCCAAGCCATCAGCTCTTCACAGGAGTACCAGAATAACCTCTTAAACCAATTCAACACAAAAGCTAAAGCATGTGCCTGTTATTCTAACATTTAAGAAGTGGAAGAAAGAGGATCAGAAGTTTTATATAAGGCTAGCCTGGTATATAAAAGAACTTATCTCAAAACACTAAAAATTATAAAAGTTAAACATGGGGCTAGAGAGATGGCCCAGTAGTTAAGAGCATTTGCTGCTCTTATAGAAGCCCCAGTTTCAGCCCCCAGCTCCCACATAGCAGCTCACAACTGTCTGTAATTTCAGGTATTTGATACCCTCTTTCAGTCTTTTCAGTGCTGTGGAATATTAGTGTAAGATGTATTACATCCATCTATGCTCTGGAACATTTATTTAATGATGCAAAAATGAGTTGCCTTTTTTTTAATGTTGCATTTGTTTAACACTGTGAAGCTGTATTACGCTGCTTATCTAAAACACCTGATTGCCCTAATAAAGAGCTGAACAGCCAATAGTAAGGCAAGAGAAAGGACAGGAGGGCTGGCAAGCAGAGAGAATAAATAGAAGGAGAAATCTGGTCTGAAAGAACAGATCAGAGAAGCAAGAGAAGGGAGAGGACTCGAGGGGCAGCCACCCAGCTACACAAATAGACAAGGAATAAGAAAGAAAGAAAAGATATACAGAACAGTAAAACAGAGAACAGTAAAAGCCCAGAGGCAAAAAGTAGACGAGATAATTTAAGAAAAGCTGGCTAGAAACAAGCTAAGCTAAGGGCGGACATTCACAAGTTATTCTTAAGTCTCCGTATGTGATTATTTGGGGCTGGGTGGTAGGCCCCCCAAAAGAGTAAAGAATAAAAACAACAAAAGCATCTTAGGCACCACACATACATGATATGCACATATGCAGGCAAAACACTTGAAACAAAAATGAAAAAAAAATCTTCAGAGAAACCAAAAACAAAAGGCAGTCAAGGTCATTCCACAGGTCAGAATAATATTATGCAAGGAGCTCATTTCTAGCTTGTTCATTCTGCTGCTTTCATGTTTCAATCTCAGGAACTTACACTTGGCTCTCCTCTCCAACACACATCCTTCCCCAAGATATTCACTGACTGCCATTCTCATGTCACCTCAGCCAGTGTTTTTGTGAACTTAGAAAGGTAACCCTGTGGGTCATAGTAGCCTAAGTCTTTAATCCAGCACTCAAGAGGCAGAGGCAGGCAGATCTTAAGTTCTAGACCAGCCTGGTCTACAGAGTGAGTTCCAGGACAGCCAGGGTTGTTACACAGAGAAACCCTGTTTTGGGGGGGAAAAAAAAAGAGAAAAGTAGCCCTAGAGTCGGGGGCTGAAATTAAGCGGGTAGAATGCTTACCCAGGATGCACAAAGCCCTGGATTCAATCCCAAGAAACCCCAGAAACCAAGCATGCTGGAAAACATCTGTCCTCCCAGCTCTCAGGAGGCAGAAGCAGGAGTATAAGAAGTTCAAGATTATTCCCAGCTACATTGTAAATTTGAGGCCACCCTGAGATACATGAAACACAGTCGGGGGAGATGGGGAACACACAGCTTCCTCACCTTTCCCTGCTTTATTAATCTAGCACACTGCATCTTTCTCATTAATTGTTCATTTACCCAAAAATGAGGGTTCTCGACTACTCCATGCCTTCCTGGCGCCACTTCCAGAGCCTAGGCCAATGCTTGGTCTCTGGTCAGGGCTGTATAAGTCAATGATAAACGAGAGCACAGGGTCCTGGGAGCTACTTCATGGGAATATTGTTCCAAATGCTTGAAAAAGTCAGTCTGAGGATGACTCCTGTCTAGACCTTGTTTTTCTTATCTTTTAATACAAGGTCACTGAATTATCTCAATGAGAACAGGAAAAGAGGAGAACAGTTTCAAGTTATCAATTTCTGCACATGTGAATCCCCTTTCACGCCAACCCTCCAGTCGGTACTCTACCCATGTCATCTTCCCCACTTACAGTGGCTGTGAGATTAATGCCTCCCTTGTCTTTCTTCTTAAAGCCAATGTTGGGGGGCTTGCTGTTCAAGCGAATCCCAAAGCCTTCCAACTCATTTTCAATTATCTTCTTATGTCCCAAGGGTTTTAGGACATCCAGAACAATCAAGATCAAATTACATGTTCGGGCCACTGGGGGTAAAAATGACACCCTAAGTTGAATGCATACAGCCTTTACCAACCCAAAAACTCAAATTGAGGTGTTTTCTATCTAACCCCAGACTGAGATTTTTTTCTTGCTCTTATATACAGATAAAATGTGAAAGTTACCAAAGATTTATATTAGCTATCAATCTGTAGTGCATGAGTTAAAGTTGTCAAACCATCCCCCGAAAAGTGGCCCGTCTTAAGCATAAGTAAGACAGTCACACTAAAGATATCAGCTGAGGGATAAACTACCAAGAAACTTAGAAATGTTTTTAAAATACAAACTCATTTAAAATAATAAACCTTAAAATCCACACTCTAAAATAAAATCCAGATTACATTATCTGTATTACATGAGCACAGTCATGTATTTGGTTTGGTTTTGATTTGGTGTTAAGTGTTTGCCTGAATATCCCACAAAGGCCAGAAGATCCCCTGAAATTGGAGACAGAGGGTTGTAAGTTACCATGTGGGTGTTCAGAATCCAAACTTGGATCCTCTGTTAGGCCAGTCAGTGCTCGTAACCACTGAATCATCTCTCCAGTTCTCAAGTAACATACATTTAATCTGCCTTATCAAACTACACTTTACAAAAACAAACTGTATCTGTTTAGCAGATGATTTAATAATATCAGCACACTCGTCAAAATACAGTGTCAAGATAGTAAAGACAGGTGTGGTGGTGGACACTTGCAATCCCAGCATGAAGATCAGGACAACTAGACTATGAGAGACCCTGTCAAAAATAAGTCAGTCAGGGGCTGGAGAGATGGCTCAGAGGTTAAGAGCACTGACTGCTCTTCCAGAGGTCCTGAGTTCAATTCCAGCAACCACATAGTGGCTCACAACCATCTATAAAGAGATCTGGTGCCCTCTTCTGGCGTACAAGCATACATGGAATGTTATATACATAATAAATCAATCTTAAAAAAAAAAAAAAGTCAGTCAAAACATACAGAACATTCAAATCACCCTGGAAAGTTACACCAGTTTTAGACCACTTCCTTGCCAAGCACTTACTAGCATCATAGGAAGTTTTACTTTTTAAAATTCCACATAGAGTAAAATAAAAATGTCCCCTTTTCTGCTTAAATCTTTTCTTCTAGCACTTCTTAATATTCAAGCACATTGTGTTTGTTATCAGTAAACTTGTGTCTTTTTTTTTTTTTTTTTTGGTTTTTCGAGACAGGGTTTCTCTGTGGTTTTGGAGCCTGTCCTGGACTAGCTCTTGTAGACCAGGCTGGTCTCGAACTCACAGAGATCCACCTGCCTCTGCCTCCCGAGTGCTGGAATTAAAGGCGTGCGCCACCACTGCCCAGCAACTTGTGTCTTATAACTGAGTAGTAAACTATTACCTGCTAGTCACCTATGGAGGAATATATAATATATATATATATATTATTTTCAATTTGAAAGCATAATTTGGGTCTGCTATAAACAGTCATATATTTGGAAGGCAGAGGCAATCAGATTTCTGTGAGTTCAAGGCCAACCTGGTTTACAAAGCAAATTCTGGAGCACTTAGAGCTGTTATGCTGAGAAACCCTGGGGTGGGGAGGGGGAGAATGCTCATCCCCAAGTCTTTCTGTTGTCATGTTTTCATTTTTCCTAGATAGACACCAGTGAAACTGTTGCACATCACAAATAAAAGTGACCAGAACCTGCTAAACAACTGAGAGTGTTTCTAAGTTTATATTCCCACTAGCGGAGTACATCACACCCTTCCCGCAGGCAGTGGTGTTACCAGTATTTAATGACTGCTCTCCGTGGCGGCAATGACCAACAGCCGGGCGATGGTGGCGCACGCCTTTAATCCCAGCACTTGGGAGGCAGAGGCAGGTGGATCTCTGCAAGTTCGAGACCAGCCTGGTCTAAAAGAGCTAGTTCCAGGACAGGCTCCAAAGCCACAGAGAAACCCTGTCTCGAAAAACCAAACTCCCCTCCCCCCAAAAAAAAGACCAACAAGGCTGAATCTTTCTGTGTACTCACTGGTCATTCACACCATCCCCTCTCTCATCCTCTTTACTTCCCTCCACCTCTCTTTTGACCATCTGACCTATGTAAGCTCTGTTTGGTCCTCCTTGACATACTGGACTGACAGCTCTGAAACAGCAAATCAAAATCAATATTCCCTTCTTCTAATGTGACATAATCTGTTACAGCACCAAACGCATCATGAATCTAAGTCTGGGGCTGGTGAGATGGCTCAGCGGTTAAGAGCATTGCCTGCTCTTCCAAAGGTCCTGAGTTCAATTCCCAGCAACCGCATGGTGGCTCACAACCATCTGTAATGAGGTCCGGTGCCCTCTTCTAGCCTGCAGACATACACACAGACAGAATATTGTATACATAATAAATAAATAAATATTTAAAAAAATATTTTTAATATTATATCTCTGGGTGAGAAAGATGACTCAATGGTTGAGAACACATGCTGCTCTTGCCAAGGACCTAGATTTGGTTCCTGGCATTCAGAACCATCCATAATCCCAGTTCCAAGGGATCCAATGTGCTCTCTTCAGACCTCCATGGTCAATGAGCTACACACACAGACAAAGCACACACAAAAATAAAAATGAACAAAACTAAGGAGGTATGGATTTATAAAACATCTTCAAGGCTGGGGGGATAGTTCAGTAGGTAAAGTGCTTGTATCAGGACCTGAGTTTGATCCCAGAATTCATGCACAAAAAAAAACAAAAACAAAACAAAACAGCAAGAAACAAAACCAGGCTAGGCATGGTGGCAGGCACTTATATACTCCAGTTCAAGAGGATACAACCACCTCCCCAGCCTCCCCAGGGACCAGGCAGACATGTGGGGCACATACATACAATGCAGGCTAAGTACTACTTATGAACAAAACATAAAAAATAAACCTAAAAAGGTTTTAAAGGCAAATTAGAATCTATCAAAATTAAAGAAGATTTCTACTGAACAAAAAAAAAACCCACATTGGAAAAAAAATCAATAAAGATGACATCTGAAACATCCAGAACTTACAGAGGTGAAGAACTAGACCATTGCTATCCAACAGAAGCTACCTGTAGTATCTGCAGACGGCAGCCCCAGACCACTCACCTGCAATGACTTGACGACCTCTGCCTTTCCCATCCTTGGCACCTTCAATAATACCTGGGAGATCCAATAGCTGCAAGATTAAGAACAGGGAAAAGGAACTGGTTATGAATGTGAATGGATCAATCATACTGACAAGTATCCTCTTTTGAAAACCACTATTTCTCTGGTCTCCAAAATTTATGAGACCCAAATCCAACCTTTCATTGTGCTGGGAGCAGAGATCCTTGTGCTCACAGGTATCACTAGGGAGACCAGGAATGTTAAACAAGCAGGGCTGTCTGTTTAAAGGAAAAGATGTTTTCTGCCCAGAAGGCTGGGGAAAGAGGTGGCTAAGAGCCTGGGGATCTTTGCACTATCTGTAAGGGCCAGGCCATGCCAAACTCCCACAAGTAGGACCAGAGGTGGCTGATAGCCCAGACGACCAGATCACACCAGATCTTCCCCTAGGCCCTTAAGATAATACAGGCATCCTACCTCCAGAATCCATCTTTGAGAGGACTTTTGATGTATATGCCTCCGTGTGCACAGGGAACTACGTTACATCAGAAAACGTTTTTCCAAATGGTACTGTTTAATTACGCTTAATATAAATCACTCAGTGGTTATAAGCACTGGCTGCTTTTTCAGAGGTTGTGAATTCAATTCCTATCATCCACATGGTGGCAGCTCACAACCGTCTATATCTGTAGTCTCAGAGGAACCAATGCCCCCTTCTGATGTGCAAAAGTACATGCGGACAAAACATCCACATACATAAAATATATAATAAATCTTTAAATAAAAAAAAAAGCTTGAACACCAGCTCTTAAGTGTTGAACTACAATTTCTTCTTCTTTTACCAAAACAGGGTTTCTCTGTGTAGCACTGGCTATACACGTTGTAGACCAGGCTGGCCTCTAACTCCGTCTCTGTGTCCCAAGTGCTGGGGTTAAAGGTGTGCACCACCACAGGCTAGATTTCCTTTTTGCTTCATTTGAATCCTTACTTTCCCAGGCTCGGTGGTCACAGAGACACCGCCCCCCCCCCCCCATATTTGAGATCACAGAGTATTATGGAATCCCAGTTGTTCCTGAAATCAATAAGTACCTGAGATGACCTTGTACTTCTGGACCTTCCATACCTCCACCCACTTTCTAAGTTCTAGAATGGCAAGTACTAAAACACCCATTTTATCAAATCCAATCTTCCTGACTAGTAAGTGATGCTGGAATGCTATTTCCCTTAGCATATACTAAAGGTCAGCTACAGGCTACTTCCCACTGCAAGCTGATTATCTAGACTAGCTGAATGGGAAGCTGAGTTCGAGTAAAAGACCCTGCCTTGATATATAAGGGGGAGAATGAATGGCAAAGATACCTGTCCTCCATACACACATGCCCACAAACAAGCGTATACACACACACATCACACCATGCATACACATGACTAGGTAAAATAAGAGTAAGCAAGCACACATTACATCATCTTGACCATGACATCCTTTTGCACTTTTTCTTGTGATTTTCAATCTGTTCAACAAATCACACTACAATCCCAGCACACAAGAGGCAAAGGCAAAGCAGGCCACTGAGCTTATGGCCAGCTTAGCCTACCTAGAAAACCACATCCCCAAAGAAAAAGGAAACAAGGTGAGGGCTTATATAAAAAACATAAGGAGACAACAAAAGGAATTTTCTAATGGTCAAAGCTGGTAAAACCTAGGTAATAATAGTACTGAATTTTGGGGGTGGGTTAAGACAGGGTTTCTCTGTGTAGCCCTGACTATCCTGGAAATCTCTCTGTAGACCAGGTTGGCCTCAAACTAAGAGATCTGCCTCCTCTGCCTCCCAAAGTGTTAGGATTTAAGGCATGCACCACCATTTACCAGCTAATAGTACTGAATTATAACACATAAAATAAAATATCCATAATCCCACATTGTTATAAATTATTGAATAAGTAAAAGAAGGGCAGCTCTTTCATACAGAAATCCAATTAACAAATGTAATGGAAAGAACTGAATGTCACCATTAGGCAAAGTGATATAACAGCAACAATTGTTGCAAAAACAGACGCCACAATGAGTAGACAAAAGTTTAAGGAATGTGCTTGATTGCACAGGATATACAAACATTGTAACAATACAGAGGTTAGGCAGTTAGAGAACTCGCTCTTGCAGAGGACATGGGTTCATTTTCCAGCACCCCCATGGTGACTCAAAACCATCTGTAACTCCACTTCCAGGGACTCCAACAACCTCTTATGACTCTTCAGGCAACAGACATGCAAGTGGTACACAGGCACACAAGCAGGAAAACACATGAAAAAAATAATTAAATAATTTTAATAAAATGAAAGCATGAGAATCAGAACTGGAATGTGGATTTTCTCAGAATATCTTCCCTGAACTAGTAACTAGATTTGTAAAGAAAACATCTCCGTTCAGAAGCTCTGCAAACACCATCTATCGCTTGCCCTCTTTTTTTTTTTCTTATGGTTGTTTCAGACAGGGTCCCTTGCTGTTCTTGTAAGGTAAAAGAGACAACTGGAGCAGGAAACCAACCAATCACTGAGCACCCTGACTCTGAACCCAGAGTCAGAAAAAAAACAAAAACAAAAACACATGCTGGATCTGAGACCTGGACCAGGGAAAGAAACATCTTTATCACTGAACCCAGGACTAAAGACACGTGCCCTGACCCTGAAACTAGTGTCAAACACACTTTGTCCCCAGAATCAGAGCCACTGAAAGAAATATGTATGCTCTGGTCCTAAGATTGGAGTCAAAAGCTAAAAAGAACTAGTGAAAGAAACACAATTTGACCATAAAGTCACAGCTATTTCTGCCCTGACCAACTAAGCTAAGCAATCCCTGAGCAGGTTAAATCTAACCAATCCCTCGTCTCTCTGGGAAAACTCCGCCCCCTAAGAAGCCCTATATAAGTCTCTCTGCCCCCTTCAGTTAGGGGCCACCACTCTCCTGGACTCCTTCCCAAATAAATCTCTTTCCCAAAACAGTCTTGGATGACCTTCATTCGCTAGGCAGACTAGAAGAACCATTCTTATGGGACTGAGCTGAAAAACCTTGTTGAGAAGCTTCCCTAAAGGGCCTGAGCAAGGCGGAACAGAAAAGAACTTTGCTAAGACGCTCCTTAAGGGGGCTGAGCAAGGCGGATCAGAAAATAGTAACAACTTTTCAACAGAGCAGGAGGAGATTGCTACAGTTCTACAGGGGCTTCCCCTTTAGCAGAGTGTTAGCAAAGAAGAAACATCTTTGGCTGGAGAAGAAGCAGATAGCTCTGCTAGGACACTTCCTTAAGTGAACAGAGCAGAGCTCAGCTGTACTGGCTCTGCAGGAGAGCAGGATCCCAATATCCTGCAGGGAGACCATCCCCCACTGCACCCTATCTTCAGGTAGCCTGGCTTCCCAATTGTCAGCTGTCGTCCTATTGGGGCTCTACCCCCCTCCAGAGCTGTCATATTGGGGCTCTAAGTATAGCCTGGCTTCCCTGTAAGTCAGGATATCTCTGCAACACTACAACTGTAACACATTCCCAGACAGTCCTGGAACTCATTCTGTAGACCAGACTGGCCTGGAACTCACAGAGATCTGCCTGCCTCTGCCTGAGTGCTAGGATTAAAAGTGTAAGCCACCCAGCTGCAAACACCATCTTAATGAACTCACATAAATTAACATCAAACCAGTTAGAACTCCCACTACAGATGCAAAGACAGAATCTTAAGCTCAAAATCAGGTTGAGGGGCTGGAGAGATGGCTCAGAGGTTAAGAGCATTGCCTGTTCTTCCAAAGGTCCTGAGTTCAATTCCCAGCAACCCCATGGTGGCTCACAACCATCTGTAATGAGGCCTGGTGCCCCCTTCTGGCCTGCAGGCATACACACAGACAGAATATTGTATACATAATAATAATAATAATAAAAAAAAAAAGGCCGGGCGGTTGTGGCACACGCCTTTAATCCCAGCACTCGGGAGGCAGAGGCAGGCAGATCTCTGTGAGTTCGAGGTCAACCTGGTCTACAAGAGCTAGTTCCAGGACAGGAACCAAAAAGCTACGGAAAATCCCTGTCTCAAAAATCAAAAAAACAAAAACAAAAACAAACCCACCAAAACCAGGTTGATCTGCATAGAAGGAATATGTCTGAAAACAAAAAATAGTGATGGGGCTTGACTGGCTACAGACCTTTTTGATTTAAAAAAAAAAAAAAAGGCAAGAGAACCTGCATTCAGATCCCTAGAATCCACATGAAAACAAGGTAAAGAAAGAGGTATGCACATATAACATCAGGTCAGTGGGGGTGGAAATTCCCAGGGCTCAATAGACAAGGGCTCGTCTAGCAAAAACAACCAGATCCAGGTTCAGTGAGAAACCATCTCAAAAAGTTAAAGCAGAAAGCAATAAAGGAAGACATTCTGCTATCAATCTCTGATCTCTACATGCACACACAAGTGCACACACATATAAACACAGAGCAGTATATACATCACATAATGTCAACATAACTAACATTATAAGCCCCATGATAAGGACAAAGACACAACATAATTTCTGCAGTATTCCTGCAAAACTAATAAGACCCTTTCTCAAAAAGACTCACTTCCAGCCTGGTAGTGGAGGTGCACACCTGGAATCCCAGCACTCAGGACACAGAGGCAGGCAGATCTCTGAGTTCCAGGCCAGCCTGTTCTACAGAGAAACCTGGCCAAGACAAAAAAAAAAAAAATTAAGGGAAGCAGTCAGAAATATAAGAGAATTGTGTGTAATACTTTTTAACTTTAAAATTACTTTTAAAATAAAAAAAATAATATAAAATAGGAAAGGGCTGGAGAGATGTCGCAGAAGTCAAGAGCACTGCACTGGCTGCTCTTCCAGGTCTTGAGTTCAATTCCCAGCAAATACATGATGTCTCACAACATCTGTAATGAGATCTGGTGCCCTCTTCTGGCCTGCAGGGATACATGCAGACAGAACACTATAATAAACAAACAAATCTTAAAAAAAGAGGGAGAAAAAAATGCTCTAAGGGTTAGAGGACAACTTGCCAGAGTCAATTCTCTCCTTCTACTATGTGGGTCCTAGGGACCAAATGCAAGACATCAGCCTTGGAGGCAAGTGCCTTAACCATCTCAGTAGCCCTTACACAGTTTCTCAGTTACATAAAATTCTTTTTTTTTTTTTTTTTTTGGTTTTTCGAGACAGGGTTTCTCTGTGGCTTTGGAGCCTGGAACTAGCTCTGTAGACCAGGCTGGTCTCGAACTCACAGAGATCCGCCTGCCTCTGCCTCCCGAGTGCTGGGATTAAAGGTGTGCGCCACCATCGCCCGGCTTACCATGTAAACTAATCTGCAGTGGCAAAAACTGACTAGTGATCACTCAGTAATGGAAGAGGCAAACAAAGAAGGGGCATAAGAAAACTTTGAAAAGTCACATGACAGATGTCCTTCAATATGTGTATAAGATTGGCGCCAAAATCAGCCTCCCAAAACACATATGCACCCATACATCTGTGGATACGAAGATCAAGAGGTGCTCTAATCCTTTATATAAAAATGACAGGCTGGAGAGATGGTTCAGTGGTAAAGAGCACTGGCTGCTCTTCCAGCATTCCTGAGTTCAATTCCCAGCACTTAGATGGCTTCTCACAACCAAGTATATAACTTTAGTCCCATGGACTCCAATGATATCTTCTGGTGTGCAGACAAAACACATAATGCCGGGAGGTGGTGGCGTGCGCCTTTAAGCCCAGCATTCGGGAGGCAAGGGCAGGTGGATCTCTATGAGTTCAGGCCAGCCTGGTCTACAGAGCTAGTTCCAGGACAGCCTCCAAAGCTACACAGAGAAACCCTGTCTCAAAAAAATAAAACACACACACACACACACACAAATAAATCTTTGGCAGAGTGGTGTTGCGGGAGCTCCTTCCGCTCCTTCAGCCAATAGCCACTGAGATGCCAGCCCACTGGGGCGTGGTCTCTCTCCCTTTAAAAAAGCGGCCACTTCCCTCTGCTCTTGCTCTGGCGCTCTGGCTTTTGGCTCCGCTTCCGGCGAGTAGGCTCCATTCCTGATTGCGCAGAGGGGTGTTGTCTGGGACGGTGATCTGTAAGTTTTTCTCCCTTAAAATAAAAAACCTCTCTAATAATCTAATTCCAAACTGGTGTGGGATTGTTTGTGATTTACACCTTCAGAGTGGGAGGCAGAGGCAGGCAAGATCTCTTGAGTTCAAGGCCAGTCTAGTCTATAAAGCATGTTCCAGGATAGCCAGAGTACACAATAAAAACCTGTCTTGAAAAACAACAACAAAAAGAGAAAAACAACAAAATATTATAGTTGTACATAACCTATATGCATCCATCCACATACCAGTAAACAATCAATAGGTTACATTTAATATCAATACAAAGTAAATACTATAGAAACAATATATACACCAATTTCTTTCCTAGATATACTCAATCCAATCCATGGTCGAATCCTTGAATATAGAACCTATAAATACAAAGGACTGACTACATACGGCCACTATGCTGATTGCAGTGGCAATTTCGTGTGTGTGTGTGTGTGTGTGTGTGAGAGAGAGAGAAACTCTCAAATTAGGGTGAGATATTCAGCATGAACGAAGTCCTCAGTTCAATTCCCAAGGACATAAAAATAAAAAAAAAATCTGGGCAGTGTGGGCACATGCCTTTAATCCCAGCATATGGGAGTCAGAGCGAGACAGATCTCCTGAGTCCACAGCCTGCTTGGTATAGAGTGTGTTTCAGGACAATCAGGGCTACACAGAGAAATACTGTCACAGGAAAAAAAAAAGCTTCAGATATACACACTATATACTTTATGGAAAATGAGAGTCAGGTACAGTGGCACAGGCCTATGACCACAGCACTTCAGAGGTAGAGGCAGGAGGATCAGGAGTTATACAAGGTCATCAGTAGCTACAAACTGAATGTGAGACCAATCTGGCTATATGAAAACTTGTAGTAAAAAAACACAAGTTAAAACAAAAAGTTTACGACCACTTAGTATAAATTAACAAGTAAAGCTAGGTGTGATGGCACATGCTTTAATCCCAGTAGAGCCAGGCAAATCTCTTAATTGTAGGCCAACCTGGTCTACAAAGTGAGTTTAACAGCCAGAGCTATACAGAGACTCCCTGTCTCAAAAATAAATAAATATATAAATAAATAAATAATAAAGTAGCTAGCAAGTGATAAGTCTTCAGCACTTCTAATATTTCTTTAAGCCATCCAATGAATCTATCAACTATTTCTATCGATTAGTAAATCCTTTATTACTAAAATATATAAATTTATGCTGTACTATTCATTCACAATTAACCAAAGCAGCAGTCTATGTGTCTGTTCATCAACAGATAAACATGTAAAAACGTGAAATATATTATGCAAAACAGAGTATTATACAGTCATGAAATCAGGACACTGGCAGGAAAATGGATGGAACTGGAAAATATTAAGAGATCAAAACAAATACCTCATGTTTCCTCTTGTATAGAGTTTAGATTTAAAATTGTGAGTGTGTATGTGTGTAGTTATATAGGAGGGGAGTCACAAAACTAGAAAGGAGACTGAGATGAGGGGAAAGGGTAGGAAACAGAAGGCTACAGAATCCACAAAGTAAATAAAAGCAGGAATCAGGATTAACTGAGGAGAGGAAAGGAGCAGGGGAGGGGACAGAGGAGAACAAAGCATAATGGCATGCACCTATGATCATTCAAGAAAACCATTATTTTTTTTACATTAAACTGAAAAAAGAAAATTAAAGCCAGGTGGTGGCAGTGTACACCTTTAATCTCAGCATTGGGGAGGGGAGCGCGCAGAGGCTAAAGGATCTCTAAGAGTCCAAGGTCAGCCTGCTTTACAGAGCAAGATTCAGGATAGCCAGGGTTACAGAAACTCAGGTGCCTTTAGAGTAATGTTCAAGTCTTATATAGATAAAGGTCAGCTTCCTTAGCATATACAAAGACCCTATATAAATTCAATCTCAACCTACCTTTAAGATACCCGATAGCTAATCACTATAAGATGTACCAGTACCATTGTTTTTTATTGGTTTGTCTGTTTCTAATTCTTTTTCTTTGGAGACAGAGTCTTTCTACCTAGCCCTGGCTGTCCTGGAACTCGATATGTAGATCAGGCTGGCCTTGAACTCACGAAGATTTGTAGCCTCTGTCTCCAGAGTGCTGGGATTAAAGACGTGTGATAGCTGCCTTAAATGTACTTTTATTTTTCTAGCTGGTCAAATTCTATGCTGTGCTGGCTAGTCTCTTGGCAACACAACACAAGTTAGAGTTATCTGAAAGGAGAGCATCTGAACTGAGAAAATCAGGCTATTAGTGAGCCTGTAGGACATTCTCTTCTTTATTAATTAATAGGGGAGAGCCCAGCCCATTGTAGGTGGTTCCATCCCTGGGCTGGTGGTCCTAGTTTCTGTAAGAAAACAGGCTGAGAAAGCCAAGCGGGGCAAAACAGTAGGCAGCACCCCTCCATGACCTCTGTATCAGCTCCTGCCTCCAAGATCCTGCCCTGTGTGAGTTCCTGTCCTGACTTCTTTCGAAGTGATATGGAAGTGCAAGCCAAATAAAGTCTTTCCTCCTCAACTTGCCTTTTGGTCATGGTGTTTTATCACAAAAATAGAAAAACATATGCTAACTTCAAGACACCCTGCCAACCAGGTGTGGCGTCAAACACTTATAATTCTAGCACCTCACAAGCTAAAGCAAGGACAAACCTGGAGTTCAAGCCAGCCTTGACTATATATGATCTTTTCTCAAAAGACTCCCTTCTGGGGCTGCAGAAACAGTTCGGTGGTTAAGAACACTGGGTGCTCCTCTATGGGACCTGAGTACAATTCCTAGCATCCACATGGCAGCTCAGGACGGTCTGTCCCAGGGATTTATGCACCAGTCATGCACATGGTGCACACATATACGTATAGGCACATAGGCAAAAGACCCATACACATAAATCTTAAAAAGTCACTTCCAAAAGTCACTTTGTACTTTGTCTCAGAAGTTCTTCCCCCATTATCAGATTTTAGAAATAGTCCCGCTTTCTTTTAAAAATATTTATTTATTTATTTATTTATTTATTTATTATGTATACAATGTTCTGTCTGTGTGTATGCCTGCAGGCCAGAAGAGGGCACCAGACCTCTTTACAGATGGTTGTGAGCCACCATGTGGTTGCTGGGAATTGAACTCAGGACCTTTGGAAGAGCAGGCAATGCTCTTAACTGCTGAGCCATCTCTCCAGCCCCAGTAGTCCCGTTTTTTAATGTATCTCCATAGGCCCTTCTTCATTGTATTACACTATTGTTAAACCATTTAATGTAGCAACTGTTAAGAGATGAGGGGCCAGTTGGGCAGCGATGGGAAACACCTTTAATCCCAGCACTCAAGAGGCAGGTGGATCTCTGAGTTCAAGGCCAGCCTGGTCTAAAAAGTGAGTTCCAGGACAGGTTCCAAAGCTACATAGAGAAACCCTGTCTTGAAAAACCAAGAGGCCTAGGAAATAAAAATATACACCCGACACACTGTGGATCACTAATAAAGAGCTCCTGAAATGCATGAAAAAAATGGATTTCTTTCCTTTCTTGGACCGCGAATCTTACTCACCTGGATCTTGGCACCTTTATATCTGATGACACCAGGCACAGTGGTCAAAGTAGTGAATTCATACGCTGCCACTTCAGAATATACTCCTGCTAGATTGCTTAGCAGAGTTGACTTCCCCACAGATGGGAAACCCACAAACCCAATTCGAGCATCACCTGTCTTAGCCACATCAAAACCTGAAACATTAACAAACATCAGAAGACAGCAGTTATCCTTGGATGCATTACCACCCACCTAAGTCCTTACACATTTTTGTTAGTATTTCTCTAACTTTCTGCGGCTTACTTGTGAAATAGAATTCAAGCATAAAATTTACAATTCAATTTAATGCAGTACTTAATTAAAACAAGGTAATCCATTATTACTTAAATTATAATTATTATATTATAATTAAATTATAATAATTATTAAATTATTTTTGATATAATATTTAAATAATGAAGGTTAGCCAGGTATGGTGATGTATACCTGTAATCCCGGTGGTTGGGATGTAAAAAGCAGAAGGATCCCAAGTTTGGAGGCCAGGCTGGAATATCTGAGGTCATCTCTCAAAACCACAATATGCTGTGGCTGGAGCACTAACTGCTCTTGCAGAGGCCCAGACTCAATCCTCAGCACTCACAAGGCAGCCCTCAATGATCTGTAACTCCAGTTCCAGAGGATCTAATGGATCTGATATGCTCTTCTGGCCTCCGGGGACACTTCACACACAGAGTACATAGATATATACATTCAGGCAAAACACCCAACCACTCACCCAACAAATAACACAGGAGTTAGAGATGGCTCTTTGCTGCTCTTGTAAAAACCCTGGCTTGGTTTTTAACACGCACATCAAGCAGCTTTAAGTGCAGTTCCAAGAGATTTGATTCTTTCTTATGGCCTCTGAAAGCACCAGTGCACATACATACAAGTAACCACACAGACACAGACAGACAGACACACAAACATACTTTTTGTTTTGTTTTTTTTTTTTGAGATAGGATCTTACTATACACATCTTGCTATTCTGGAAGTCACAGAGATCTATCTGCCTCTCCTTCCAAGTCCTGGGATCAAAGGTGTGTACCACTATGCCAAACACATACATAAATTTAAAGTATCATCTGGGTAGTGGTGGTGCATGCTTTTAATCCCTGAACTCAGGAGGCAGAGGTAGGCAGATCCCTGTGAATGAGGCCAGTATGGTCTATAGAGTGAGTTCCAGGACAATCAAGGCTAACAGAGAAACCCTGTTTAGAAAAAAAAACAAAAACAAACAAAAATTTAAAATATCAAAATAAATAAAGTCAGACATAGTGTTACATAGTGTTAATCCCAGCAATTCAGAGGCTGAAGCAAGGTGGCACTCTGAAAGGTCAATTCCAACTTGGCCTACATAGAGACCCTGTCTCAAACAAAACAAAAACACACACACATACACAAAAAAACAGGGTGTGGACTTGGAGCTCTAAGTTTAACTCTGGTTTGGATTTTATCTTATATCTGAGACTAGTGTAATCATGTTTTTTGATAAGGATATACTTAAGTAGTCTAGGTTGCACTGGAACTTGCAATCCTCCTGCCTCTAGTCCCAAGTACTGTGTTACCAGCTTTTGCGATTTTGTGTGTCTATGCTGGTGTTCTTAAGCCTGTGATGTGTAAGCCAGAGGTTGACATCAGATGTTATCCTGGATCAATTTTTACTTTACCTGTTAAGACCTGGAACTCACCTTCAGCTAGACTGTTGGCCAGAAAACCCCAGGAACCCTACCTCTACCTTTCTAGCACTGGGAGTAGAAGAGCTTTTTCCATGGGATTGGGATCTGAACTCAGGTTCTCGCACCTGCACAGCAAGCACTGAACCAACTAAGGCCTTCCTTGTATTTTAACAATGGCTGCAACTAAGTTTAGAGCTGTTGGTGGGTCTTTCTAGCAAGTATGCAAAATATACCGCATTCCTTTGAGTCCTAATCACAGCTCTCTCCAATTTACTATTTCTGCTTTCATAGTCCAGCCTCTTTGCACCAACTTCTTACTTCAACCTCACTAAAGCAACAGATACACACACCTGTGACCCCTAACAACAGCTACACATACCTGTGACACCTAGCAACAGCTATACACACCTGTAACCCATTGCTGGCTTACAGGCAGCTCTTCAGAGCTTGACAAATAGTCTAGCTGAACTGGTGAGTTCCAGAATCAGTAAGATCTACCTCAATTGGAAAAAAATAAATAAATAAAGGCAAATAAGTAAAAATAAAGTAGCCAGACATGGTGGTGGCCTTTAATTCCAGCACCTGGGAGGTAGAGCCCGGCAGATCTCTGTGAGTTCTAGGCCAACCTGGTCTACAGAGAGTAGTTCTAGGACAGTCAGAGCTGTTACAGAGAAACCCAAAGCATTGGGTTTACACAAAAACAAAAAGCATTCACAGAAGCCAGATGTACTGGTGCATTTTTTTTTTGTTTTGTTTTTTTCTTGGTTTTTCGAGACAGGGTTTCTCTGTGGTTTTGGAGCCTGTCCTGGAACTAGCTCTTGTAGACCAGGCTGGTCTCGAACTCACAGAGATCCGCCTGCCTCTGCCTCCCGAGTGCTGGGATTAAAGGCGTGCACCGCCTGGCCTGGTGCATGTTTTTAATTCCAGCACTTGGGAGGTAGAGGCATGTGGATCTCTGTGAGTTCGAGGACAGCCTTGTTTACATAGTGAGTTCCAGGACAGCCAAGAGCTAGACAGTCTCAAAAGAAACAAATAATTCACAGGCATATGAATACATACATATACACACACCTCTGACATATTAGTTTAATAGAAACCACACACACACACACACACACACACACACACACAATAGATGGAATCACAAACCTTCTCCTGGCCCACCACCACCGCCACCTTTCGGAGTGATGAGCTCTCTTCTAAGCTTGGCAAGGCGAGCCTTAAGCAGCCCAAGGTGATGTGCTGTAGCCTTGTTCTTTTGAGTCCGAGCCATCTAATAAGGGAAGAAACACAGCCATAAACCTGCAGCACTTCAGAAAAGAAAGTATCCCGAATCTTCCCAAAAGCTGAGAGCATGCATAATCTTTTATTTTTCGAGGTCCTACTAATGTCAGTGAGCCCATTTCATCTCATTTCATTTATTTGTGGATTTTTGGGATAGAGTCTCTCTATGTAGTCCTGAGGGTCCTGGAACTCCCTATGTAAACCAGGTTGGCATTGAATTTACAGTTTCACCTGCCTCTACCTCTGCTTCCTAAGCACTGCCTAAATATTTTTTTAAAAAGAAAAATCCAAGACTGGCTAATGCAGTAGTTCCAGAACGTCCAGGGCTTACGTAGAGAGATCTTGTCTCCAAAAAAAGAGTGAGGGGAGGCGAAAACCCAGGTTCAACTAGAAAAAAATGAGAGCCCATGTGATAGCACCACGTCACTCCAATTCCTATCCACAAATGGAACTAACACCCACCTACAGGATTCGTTTCTACTGGACCCGGTCAAAAACAGGATCACCATTTTACACACTTTAAAAAGCCCTGAACTTCGTCGGGTGGTGGTGGTGCATGCCTTTAATCCCAGAACTCTGGAGGCAGAAGGAGATTTTAATCCCAGAACTCAGGAGGCAGAAGCAGGAGAACTCTGTGAGTTCGAGGCCAGCCTGGTCTTCAAAGAGTGCTCCAGGTAAGGCTCCAAAGCTAAACAGAGAAACCCTATCTCAAAAACAAAACAAATCAAAAAGCTCTGAACTTCTCAGGCATCACACACTATCCGGGTAGAATCGATTTACTTTTAGATTTTTTTTTTTTACCGCCACCATCCATGACGTGCAAAAGGGGGGATCATCGGGATTAGAGTGGCGGGTAGGCAAGACTTTATGTGATCACGTCACGGAGTCTGGAAGAGATCGGTGTAAAAGCAAGAAAAACAGAAATAGCAAGACATACGCTGAATACCAGATAGGGTACCTGCCAAGGACTAGGTGTGGGGCCAGGAGGTGGAAGAGGGAGCCCCTAAAGTTACTGAGGGGCCCAGGCCCACAGGCGCTCAGGAAGGGGGCAAGGAGCCGAGGCGGTGCAAGCCTGGGCTGAGGAAGCGGGAGGGAGTTGGTGGCAGGCACTGGGCGACGCAGTCGACGGTACATAGGAGCAGCGGCACCGCCTGGGAAGGGAGGCGCCCAGCGCGCCCTTTACCTCGGCTTCGATCTCCGCGATCTTCGCTAAGGTCCCGCTCATGGTGACCACAGGTCGAGGCGGCGCTGGCCTTCACACCACCTAAACCCCTTCACTCGCCGACCGCGCCACAGGCCACCGCCGCACTGCGCAAGCGCGGGACTTGCTGCTTCTCGCGACGCGGTTCCGCGAGAGCTCCGCGCCGAGACTCATGGTGCCCGACATTCTCCGCCTTCCCCGCCGACTCCGCCCCGTTCCGCCAGCATGTGCGGAGTCATAGAGCCCGCGGCCGTGGTGACCAGAGCGGTCACTCGGGCTGGACTCCCAGAGCGCGCCGAGGGTCGCGCGCAGCTCGGCCCCACCCCGCCGGATCTACCGGTGCGGAGCGTGCGGGCCGCCAAAACCCAGACCCAGCGCCCGGTTAAGTGTCTTCAGATACTTTGGCTTCCTAGGTTGTCGAGAGCCCAATCTTCAACCTCTAGGGGGGAAAAAAATTAATATTAACAACAACAAAAAAAGAGTTTGAGGAATCCTTTGTTTGCCGGACATCCTGAGCAGAGAGGGTGGCACTCGATGAGCCACGGTTAATGCGTGGATTGAATGAGGAACTCCAGAGAGAATCGAAACTTATAACAGCTGTAACACTGAAAATATTGGAAATTATGTTAGCACTCATTAGAAGGGAATAGATAAATAAAAAAGGCACCTGTATCCTGTAAAATATAATTACAGCCGCTGAAATGTGCACATGTAGTCTGCCTGGAAGACTGTCCCGGGTTTGCTAGATGGACGGACAGACAACTGCGCCCTGTAGTGATGCCCTCCGTGCTGCTTGTTAGAAGTTCACTTAGGCGTAGTTAGACAAGTACGGGAACATTCTGTTTCAGGTGCCCAGGATGGAACCTAGAGTCCTGAGTGTTCAAGGCAAGCACTTGAGTACCACACACCAGGCTAAAAAGTACATTCTTAGAAAAGAAAATAAAACAATCAATCCTAAAGCAAGGTTCTTGTTTCCTGTAATGCCAGCCACTCAGGAAGCTTAAGCCTGGAGGGTTCCTTGGACCCAGAAGTTGAACACAAGCCTGTAAAGGAAAGTGCTTAGCCTCCTATCAGCAGGATAAGACAAAGGGAGCCTTTTGCCTTGTTATTATTTACTTGGGCTGGGTTTTGTTGGGGGGGAGGGGTGTCTTTCATTTTCTTTTTATGAGACAGTGTCTCATTGTGTAGTTTTGGATGACCTGGAACTCATGTTGACCAGGCTGGCCTGGAACTCACCCAGATCCTGTCTCTGGCCTGCTGGGACTGTAGGAGTATACCACCATTCCTGACCCACCTTTCACTTTTGATTTGATTTTTTTTTTCTTTTTAGCTAATTTTGCTTGGTTCTATTTGTCTCTAAATTTTTCCCCCAAGACAGGGTTTCTCCATAGCTTTGGAGCCTGTCCTAGAATTTACTCTGTAGACCAGGCTGGCCTTGAACTAACTCACAGAGATCTGCCTGTCTATGACTCCAGAGGGCTGGGATTAAAGGCATGTGCCACCACCGACCGGTTTCTAAAATTTTGAAAATTAGGTATTTTACTTAGAGCATGTCATGTCTCTGGAGATTCTTTTTATATACAATTTATTTTGTTTTAGGTGCATTGTTGTGAGGGTGTCAGATCCCCTGGAACTGAAATCACAGACAGGTATGAGCTGCCATGTGGGTGCTGGGAATTGCACCTGGGTCCTCTGGAAGAACACCCCGTGCTCTTAAACACTGAGCTATCTCTCCAACCCTGTGTCTAGAGCTTGGTGCTCATGTGGAGGTCATAAGACAGCGTGGGTGTCAGGGATCAGCTTGGATCCTCAGGCTTGGCAGGAGGCACTCAGCCAACTCACCGGCCCTCCACATAGTTCTGTGTTTCCATTTTATCCAGACTGATTCAAATTACTGTGCAATAATACAATTTAAATTTTAAAAACCTTCTCTCCCTCAAGTGTTTTGTGGCAAAGTAGCCAGCTTGCCCAGGATTGTTGTGCTTTTCTGAAAGCAGCGTGCTCCGTGTGAGTGAGTTCCTGTTGATAGATTAATCCACTGGGAATTGACAGACCAGACTTAGCCCATACAGATGACCTCCACCCAGCCAGAGCAAGGTTTATTTATATAAGTTTGTAAATAAAAACTATTCCAGCTTGCCAGGAATAACGATGAGAAATTGTATCTGGCTGAAGGGAGGGGACAGGGGAAAGAAAAGCTTTTACAGAAAGTTCCTGAAAGACTCAGGGGTTTGCTTCTTCTCTTTAACCTCAGCCTTTTCATAAATAAATTAAGGAATAATGAGGTAACTCCATCCAGCACCATTAGTAATGGAGAAGGGAAGACTAGACAAGGAAGTCCAGCTGGAGTGGGGCATGATCAAAAAATGCATCTTAAAAGACAGATAAAATCAAATCAGCGGCCCTTACCAACCTGGAGTGCTCGCTCGTGGAATTAATTGGATGACAATTTCAAGGCATCACTGCTCTGGGAGGAGGGTGCTCCTTAACAAATCTGTCACATAAGGTCTGCAGCTAAGTTAACCATTTTGTTATCCATAGTGTTCCAAAGGGTAATGTTCGTCTTCAGAGTGTTGGTGGCCACTGTATTCATCCAATAATCGTTTACTGAGCTCTGATGGTACCTGGTACTGTGACAGGTCTGGGACAACAGAGAGTGTGATACTGTCCTTAGTGTTATTAAGTATGCATATCAGGAGCAAGTCTAGGCCCTTAAATTCAGCTCTTTACAGCCATAGCCCAGGTCCCCTTGGTATTAGCTGCTGGTGACAGGGAGATCCTGTTTTCCAGAGAACAAGAATAAGCTGGTGGAGCCGACTGTGGTGGCTCTCACCTATAATTCCAGCACTTGGGAGGCTGATGCAGATTGCTGTGGGTTTGGGGCTAGTTAGGATACACGGTGAGTTCCAGAATAGATTAGCTCAAAAAAATAAGTAAAACACTAATGTCAGATGTGGTGCACATCTGTAATTTCAAAAATTGAGAGGTGGAGGCAGGAGAATGGGGAGTTCAAGGGCTGCCTATGCTACAAGGGTCCTCATCTCAAGAAGAAAAAAAAACCTAAAGCAGAAGCCTCCTTCCTCTCTTGCCAGATTTTACCCATTATTAACGAACTGCAGTATTTTATATGTCTCTGCTTTCTTGAGCACTTGTGGGTTTTGAATGATTTGTGAAACAGGGTCTTGTGTGTAGTCCAAGCGTAGCACATGCTTTCATGCTCAACACTGTTTTCTCTGACCGTGCCTTTTCATCAGGCCTATCTGATTAGCCTCATAGTTGTCTGATCCTTATGGTCTCTGAGAAACATTCCTTGGTAGTCAAGGCTGGGTAGGGGCTCTAATCTTTGGCTTCCCCCGTAGCATGTTTTTTGTTCCTTTTTTTTTCTTTAAAAAACAAAACAAAACGGGGGCTGTGTGGAGCAATGACTCAGCAGTTAGGAGCCCTTGCTACTCTTACAGAGGATCCTGGTTTGGTTCCCAGCCATGCATGAGGGCTCATAATACTGTAACTCCAATCCCAAGGGATGACCAATGCTCTCTTCTGGCCCTAAGGAGACCAGACATGCATGAGACACAAAGACAAGCACACAAACAGAACGCTCATGTACATGAAATTAAATAAATCGAACTTTAAACATCTATGTATGTCTGTGTGTGTACAAGCAAAGACAGGCTAGTGGAGGTCAGAGGACAGCTCCTTCTCCTCCCACCGTGAGACCCAGGCTGGAACTCCTGTCATCAGGTTTGAGCAGAAAGCGCTTTTGTCAAATGAACCATCTGCCAGTCTTTCAGTGGGGTTGGGGTGGAGGAGTGGCAAGGTCTCATGTAGCCCAGGCTGACCTTTGTTAGATTTTGAAGCACAGAGTACAGAGACAAAAGGCAGGAAAGAGCCCAGAGTCTGACCTCCTCAGATAAGACTGTGTTTATTAGCACACACAGTGAGGGACAAGAGCCTTCTCTGGGGATGGGAGTTCTACCAACGGGAGGAGCATATTTGGAGTTTATCTGGAGACCAAGGGAATGAGGAAGCACGCAGCTATAGGGGGCTACTGTGGATCTGAGCTGTCTTGTTCAATCTCAGCAAACATTCCCCTCCAGGCTGGGGCTGACTAATAACGGCTGAGCAAGGCCAGCTGTAATATCATAGGAATCCTGTTTTTACAAGCAAGGCACTCTGTCAAGTTTCAAATTGGTATGTGACTAAGAGTGCTGAGCAACAGGCATGTGCCATCATGCCTGGGTTTATGTACCAGTTCCACTGAGTACAGGGTTTTGTGTGTGCTAGGCAAGCACTGTATTTTTCCTTTTCCTTTTTTTCCAGACAGGGTCTTGCTACATGACCCAGGGTTTCAAACACTCCATATTCCTCCCTCCATGTTCCCCAGTGCTAGGACTGCAGGCATGGGCTACAATGCCCAGTTTAAAAAAACATTTAGCTGGGCGTGGTGATGCACACCTTTAATCCTAGCACTCAGGGCAGAGGCAGGTGGATCTCTGTGAGTTCAGGGCTAGGTTATATCAGGCTGATTTATATAGTGAGTTTCAGAACAGCCAGAACTATGAAGAGAGACCCTGTCCCTCCCACCAAAACTAAACTAAATAAACAAAATTAAAGAGCCTACAGAATGGCTCAACGAACAAAGCTTCTTGCTTCCTAACAATGTGAGTTTGGTCCCCCATAGTCACGTAAAGTAGAAGGCGAGAACTGACCCCATTAAGTTGTCTTCTAACCTTCACACTCAGGCTACAGGATGTTCAACACCCCAAACACAATATTTGTTTAATGCTGGCGAGAGCACAGAGAGACAACTCAGTGGTTAAGAGCACTGGCTGCTTTTCCAGAGGACATGAGTTCAATTTCCAGTGTCCACATGGCAGCTCACAACTGTCTAACTCCATTTCCAGGGGGATCCAATGCCCTCTTCTAACCTCTGCAGGCACTTCATGCACGTGGTGAACAGACATACATGCAAGCAAGTAACCATCCATCCAAATGAAGAGAATTTTATTTTAAGTTTTTAAGCACGGTCTGGAGAGATGGTTCAGCAGCTCATACTGCTCTTGCAGAGGACCCAACTCAGTTCCCAGCATAGCATCAGTCAGGTTACAACCCACTCTAACTCCAGCTCCAGAAGACCCAACACTTCTGGCCTCAAGTGTACATCCACCTGGCAATTTAAAAGACTTTTGAAAGAATGTGTGGCAAAGGCAGGCATTGGACTAATGAATGTAGGTCAATGAGGAATATTCAAGGTAATCCTTTGCCATTGGAGAAACTCCATGAGGGTCCTCTCACATGCCCCTATGCCAAATCCAGTTCAATTGTTTCCTGTCATCATAGAGGAACCTCCTTCGCAGAGCAATTAAAGAACCTAATACTATTGTAAGAAACCATACTGTGCTGGGCGGTGGTGGCACACGCCTTTAATCCCAGCACTTGGGAGGCAGAGGCAGGCAGATCTCTCGGAGTTCGAGGCCAGCCTGGTCTACAAGAGCTAGTTCCGGGACAGGCACCAAAGCTACAGAGAAACCCTGTCTAAGAAAAGAAAAGAAAAGAAAAGAAAAGAAAAGAAAAGAAACCATACTGCTCTGGATAAAAGACCGAGCAAAAAAATTAGGAGAAACCATAAAGCTAGTATTTTGGCAAACTTCTATAAATGAACAAAGACCAAACTTAAAAATATAAAAATGATGTCATTGAAGGTCTGGTACACACAGATGCAAATGTAACAATAATTTCATTAGAAACTTGGCATACAAATTAGCCTCTTCAGGAGGTAAATATTCAATTTTTAGGGATCAAAACTTTATCTCAGAAAAAGAAGAGTACGAGATGGATTGAATATATAGGACCATAAGGACAGGAATATTAGAACCATAGGATGATAACATAGTAATGAATTTGTGGGGGAATTGTGATTTGTTATAGCAATAGAATACTCAGATTAACATTCCCCCAATCTTAGAAACAAACCATAAATTGATGAATGTTTCTGGGAGCCGAGTGGTGGTACTTCACACCTTTAATCCCAGCACTCAGGAAGCAGAGGCAGGCAGATCTATGTGAGTTTGAGGCCAGCCTGGTCTACAAGAGCTAGTTCCAGGACAGGTTCCAAAACTGCAAAGAAACCCTATCTCAAAAAACAAAACAAAACAAACAAACAAACAAAAACCCCATATGTTTCTGGGGAAAATGTTACATGATATTATAAAGGACAGTTATGGACCATTCAGGTTGTACAAGAACAGGGCACAGCAGCTGCTGATATTTCAAAGGCACCAACAGCTCTACCATTAAAATGATTGACAGACAAACCTGTATGGGTTAAGCAATGGTCTTTTTTTGTTGTTGTTTTGTTTTGTTTTTCGAGACAGGGTTTTTCTGTGGCTTTGGAGCCTATCCTGGACCTAGCTTTGTGCAATGGTCTTTAAGAATAAAGAAACTGCAGGCTTTAGAACAGCTGGTACAGGAGCAGCTAGATGCTCAACATATTGAAGAATCAACAAACCCTTGAAATTCTCCTGTATTTACATTGAGGACTTAACAGCACACCTGAGAGCTCTAGATAAAAAAGAAGCAGACACGCCCAGGAGGAGTAGAAGACTGGAAATAATCAAACTGAAGGCAGAAATCAACAAAATAGAAACACAGAAAACAGTCTAAAGAATCAATGAAAAAAAAAGTTGGTTCTTGAAGAAAATCAACAAGATCGACAAACCCCTATCCAAACTAATTAAACGACAGAAGAACAGGCAAATAAATAAGATCAGAAATGAAAAGGGGGACATAACCACAGATACAGAGGAAATTCAGAGACTCATTAGATCTTACTACAAAAGCCTGTATGCCACAAAACTGGAAAATACAAAAGAAATGGACATTTTTTTAGATAAGTACCATGTACCAAAGCTAAACCAAGACTAGGTGAGCGATCTAAATAGACCTGTTAGTCGCGAAGAATTAGAAACTGTTATCAAAAATCTCCCTTCCAAAAAAATAGCCCAGGACCAGATGGTTTCAATGCATAATTCTACCAGAACTTCCAAGAAGAGCTAATACCTATACTCATTAATGAATTTCACAATATAGAAACAGAAGAGTCATTGCCAAATTCCTTTTATGAAGCTACAGTTACCCTGATACCAAAACCACACAAAGACCCAACCAAGAAAGAGAATTACAGGCCTATCTCACTCATGAACATCGATGCAAAAATTCTCAATAAAATACTGGCAAACCAAATCCAAGAACATATTAGAAAAATTACCCATTATGATCAAGTAGGCTTCATCCCAGAGATGCAGGGCTGGTTCAACATACGCAAATCTATCAATGTAATCCACCATATAAATAAACTGAAAGAAAAAACCATATGATTATTTCATTACATGCTGAAAAAGCATTCGACAAAATTCAACACCCTTTTATGATAAAGGTCTTGGAGAGATTAGGGATACAAGGGTCATACCTAAAAATAATAAAAGCTATTTACAGCAAGCCGACAGCTAACATTAAATTAAACGGAGAAAAACTCAAAGCCATCCCACTAAAATCAGGAACACGACAAGGATTCCACTCTCTCCATACCTTTTCAATATAGTGCTTGAAGTTCTAGCAATAGCAATAAGACAACATAAGGGGATCAAGAGGATTCGTACTGGAAAGGAAGAAGTTAAGCTTTTGTTATTTGCAGATGATATGATAGTATACATAAGCGACCCCAAAAACTCTACCAAAGAACTCCCACAGCTGATAAACACCTTTGGTAATGTGGCAAGATACAAGATCAACTCCAAAAAAATCAGTTGCCGTCCTATACACTAAGGATAAGGAAACAGAGAGGGAAATCAGAGAAGCATCACCTTTCACGATAGCCACAAATAGCATAAAATATCTTGGGGTAACTCTGACCAAGGAAGTGAAAGATCTATTTGACAAGAACTTTAAGTCTTTGAAGAAAGAAATTGAAGAGGACACCAGAAAATGGAAGGGTCTCCCTTGCTCTTGGATTGGGAGGATCAACATAGTAAAAATGGCAATTCTACCAAAAGCAATCTATAGATTCAATGCAATCCCCATCAAAATCCCATCAAAATTCTTCACAGATCTGGAGAAGACAATAATCAACTTTATATGGAAAAACAAAAAACCCAGGATAGCCAAAACAATCTTATACAATAAAGGATCGTCTGGAGGCATTACCATCCCTGACTTCAAACTCTATTACAGAGCTACAATATTGAAAACAGCTTGGTATTGGCATAAAAACAGAGAAGTCAACCAATGGAATCAAATAGAAGACCCTGACTTTAACCCACAAACCTATGAACACCTGATTTTCGATAAAGGAGCTAAAAGTATACAATGGAAAAAAGAGAGCATCTTCAACAAATTGTGCGGGCAAAACGGGATGTCGATCTGTAGAAGAATGAAAATAGATCCATATCTATCACCATGCACAAAACTTAAGTCCAAATGGATTAAAGACCTCAATATCAGTCCGAACACACTGAACCTGAAAGAAGAGAAAGTGGGAAGTACTCTACAACATATGGGCACAGGAAACCACTTCCTACGTATAACCCCAGCAGCACAGTCACTAAGGGTCTCATTGAATAAATGGGACCTCCTGAGACTGAGAAGCTTCTGTAAAGCAAAGGACACTGTCACTAAGACAAAAAGGCAACCCACTGACTGGGAGAAGATCTTCACCAACCCTGCAACTGACAAAGGTCTGATCTCCAAAATATATAAAGAACTCAAGAAACTAGACCGTAAAAGGCTAATCAACCCAATTATAAAATGGGGCACTGAGCTGAACAAAGAATTCTCAACAGAAGAAGATCAAATGGCCAAAAGACACTTAAGATCATGCTCAATTTCCTTAGCAATCAGGGAAATGCAAATCAAGACAACTTTAAGATACCATCTTACACCTGTCAGAATGGCTAAAATAAAAAACACCAATGATAGCCTTTGCTGGAGAGGTTTTGGAGAAAGGGGTACACTCATCCATTGCTGGTGGGAATGCAAACTTGTGCAACCACTTTGGAAAGCAGTGTGGTGGTTTCTCAGGAAATTCGGGATCAACCTACCCCTGGACCCAGCAATACCACTCTTGGGAATATACCCAAGAGATGCCCTATCATACAACAAAAGTATATGCTCAACTATGTTCATAGCAGCATTGTTTGTAATAGCCAGAACCTGGAAACAACCTAGATGCCCTTCAATGGAAGAATGGATGAAGAAAGTATGGAATTTATACATATTAGAGTACTACTCAGCAGTAAAAAACAAGGACTTCTTGAATTTTGCATGCAAATGGATGGAAATAGAAAACACTATCCTGAGTGAGGTAAGCCAGACCCAAAAAGAGGAACATGGGATGTACTCACTCATATTTGGTTTCTAGCCATAAATAAAGGACATTGAGCCTATAATTCGTGATCCTAGAGAAGCTAAATAAGAAGGTGAACCCAAAGAAAAACAGATAGGCATCCTCCTGAATATTAACCTTCATCAGGCAAGGAAAGGAGATAGAGACAGAGACCCACATTGGAGCATGGGACAGAAATTTCAAGGTCCAAATCAGGAGCAGAAGGAGACAGAGCACGAGCAAGGAACTCAGGACCGCGAGGGGGTGCACCCACACACTGAGACAATGGGGATGTTCTATCGGGAACTCACTAAGGCCAGCTGGCCTGGGTCTGAAAAATCATGGGAAAAAATTGGACTCGCTGAACATAGTGGACAATGAGGACTACTGAGAACTCAAGAATAATGGCAATGGGTTTTTGATCCTACTGCACGTACTGGCTTTGTGGGAGCCTAGGCAGTTTGGATGCTCACCTTACTAGACCTGGATGGAGGTGGGTGGTCCTTGGACCTCCCACAGGGCAGGGAACCCTGATTGCTCTTTGGGCTGACGAGGGAGGGGGACTTGGTTGGGGGAGAGGGAGGGAAATGGGAGGCGGTGGCAGGGAGGAGGCAGAAATCTTAAATAAATAAATAAATAAAAAACAAAAACAAAAAAAAGAAATTCTCCTGTATTTGTTATTAAAAAGAAATCTGGAAAATGGAGAATGGCAACAGATCTAAGAGTTGTTAATAAGGTGATTTAGCCAATGTACTCTCTACAGTCTGGCATTTCTCAGCCTTCTCTATTACCTAAAGGATGGACTCTTGTAGTTATTGATTTAAAGATTTTTTCTTGTTCTTCTTTTTATTTCTTTTTTTAAGAAAATATTTCTCTGTGTAACTTTGGAGCCTGTCCTGGCACTGGCCCTGTAGATTGGGCTGGCCTCAAACTCAGAGAGATCTGCCTATCTCTACCTCCTGAGTGTTGGGATTAAATGTGTGTGCCACCACTACCTGGTCAAAAGATTGTTTCTTCACTATACCTTTACAAGAAAAAGCTAGAGAAAAATTTGCCTTCATAGTGCCTATTTATAAGAATTCTCAACCTGCTAAAAGATATCAATAGAAGATTCTCCCACAGGGAATGTTAAATAGCCACACCTGTGCCAATAATTTGTAAGTCAGCCATTGGAAATGATACACAAGCAATTTCCTGAATCTATAGTTTTCCATTACATGGATGGCATCTTCCTATCTGATACTAATATAGATACTTCAGAATGAATGTTTTAAAATATAAAGGAAAATTTGCCTTGTTGGAATTACAAGTTGCTCCTGAAAAAAAAATACAAATAGGAGATTCTATTAATTGTTTATGCTATGAAATAGGTTTATTAAAAAAAATTAGACCCCAAAAGGTGCAAATTAGGAGAGATCGATTGCAGACACTTAATGACTTTCAAAGACTGCTAGGAGACATTTCTCATCTATAGCAAGCACTCCATTGGGATAGGTCATGATGACATGATTAATTTAAACAAAACCACTGATGGTGACAAGACTTAAATAGTGAATTGTTAGTTGAAGCTGAGAGAGAATTGGCTTTGATTGAAGAGAAATTACAGAAGGCTCGTGTGGACCATGTGGATCTGAAACTGCATTATTGTCACACTGCCTTCCAAACATTCCCCTACAGGGATTTTAATTCAGAGGGAAGATATTATCTTAGAATGGAACTTTTCCCCACATGAACTGAGTAAAAAATTTAAAACTTACGTGGAAAGGTCTCGGAGATAATTCTAAACAGTTTTTTGCATATTATAACATAAAACATATTACAGGTATACCACACAATCCTAAAATGCAGGAAGTTAGAGAAAGATCAAATCGAACTCTAAATGATATGTTAAATAAACAGAAAGGGATAATGAAAACCCCAGAAATAGATCACATAATTCTTTATTAACTTTGAATTTTCTAAATACAAATGAGAAAGGAACAACAGCTGTAGAGAGACACTGGATAGTACAAAAAAACTACAGAATTAAATTAGCTGACATACTCTAAAGATGTACAAATCATAGAATGAACTAGGACATGTGTTATGTTGGGGAAGGAGTTTTGAGTTTGTTTCCACAGGAGAAGAAAAGCTATGGATACCACCAAAATTGATAATATTTGATTTAAACAAGAGACACCTCTTAATTACAATAATGATAACTCACTAAGAATTATCATTAAGAACCGTGACCGTTTACTCTGAACTAACCTATAAAACTAACAAACGCTTTTCATTTGATCAGATATAACTTGCCAAAAGAGAATCTCCCCAAAATTAGGATTGGGAAAGGGTTTTGTTTCTGTCTTTTCAGGAGAATAAAAGTATCTAGCTAAGGGATCTGAAGCCCACTGGACAAATGAGACATCTGAAGAAAAGGACAAATCATCCAGAAAAAAAAATGTCTCAAGTAAAAGAGTAAACTGACCTATTGGTTGATCATAATTTCCAACAGGATAAAGTTTCATAAATTTTCCCAAATATTTGTTTCTTCTACAGACATATAATGTAAGTGTTGTTCTATAGTTCCAGTCCTAGTAAAGATTAAAGTTGCCTTTAGAGTTGGGAATGTGGCTCTCTCCTTCCTGAAATCCAATATCTCTGTCTCATATCAGAAGAGCCACCTGATGTAAGAAAGAAGAAAAACAAAAATTTAAGGACTATTTTATTGCCCCTAATCTCATAATCCTTTGGTTTTATATTGACTCTTAAATGCTTTTCTTAAGGAATAAATTGTAGGCAGGATCTGCTTGTTAATTTCCTGATTACCCAGACATGAAATAATCACACAGAAATTATATTCATTAAAACACTGCTTGGCCTATTAGCTTATGTATATTTCTAGCTAGTTCTTACTTCTTAAATTAACTCATCTCTATTAATCTGTGCTTCACCACAAGGTCATGGCCTATTGGCAAAGTTCCAGTGGGCTCCGGGGGACATCTTTGTCCTTCAGCAGCTACATGGCTGCTCTCTGACTCCACCCACTGTCTCTTCCTCTATCTGCTTGGAATTGGCACCTTGCCGTATTCTGTGCTACAATAGGGCAAAAGCAGATTATTGAACAATGGTATTCACAGCATACAGAGGAGAATCCCACTTCACCTCCCCTTTTCTGTCTAAATAAAAAGGAAGGTGTTGGGACCTAAAGGAGTCCTGGCCTTCCTACTCACCTCCCCTATTGGTGACCTTTCCTGCCCTTGTTGTTCTGGGTTTCTGAGAAAACTGCAAGTTCTGTGCTCTCAGAGTTGTTTACCAATCCTGCTTCCTGAGTACGCATTGCCTTGGCCCTAACCCCAGGATCCAGCAATGAGGTCTTCATTCTGTTGGCACACCTGTCTGGGTTAGGTATAAAACCCCCTTGGTGATGTACAATAAAAGCTTCTGATTCTGCAACATCCAGAGTGCATGTTTCATTGATCCTGACTTCCTTCGCTCAGACTCGGCATCCAGGCTGCGCTGGCACGGCAAAAGGTTTTAAATTTAACATAGTAAAATTACATAAAACAATACAGTTATCAGGCAAGAATTATAGTTACAGTATTTATATCTAATTTATCTTTTATCATAACTAAGGAAAACTATATCTATTTTTCAACTCCATCAAAGAACCCAGAAGGATATAATATTACTTGAAGTGTGCCAGGTGGTGGTGGTGGTGCACATCTTTAAAGGCAGCACTTAGGAGGCAGAGGCAGGTGGATCTCTGTGAGTTTGAGGCCAGCCTGGTCTACAAGAGCTAGTTCCAGAACAGACTCCAAAGCTACAGAGAAACACTGTCCCAAAAAACCAAAAAAAAAAAAAAAAAAAAAGAAAAGAAAAGAAAAGAGAAAAAAAAAGAGAGAAGGAAACAATGATGTAATGCAAGTTCTTAGAAGTTATTACCAGCTGTTTAGCATAATAAGGAAATGTAGGTTAGTAATTAGTCACCTTATTACAATTAAACTTTTACTCACATTACATATGTCTTCAAGGTCAAACAGTTATATTTTAAATAGACAGGTCATCTTCAAACACTTCAGACTTCTATATAATATGGCATTTAAGATGTTTTAATAATATAGGTTCTTGGGCTGGAGAGATGGCTCAATGGTTAAGAGCATTGCCTGCTCTTCCATAGGTCCTGAGTTCAATTCCCAGCAACCACATGGTGGCTCACAACCATCTGTAATGGGGCCTAGTGCCCTCTTCTGGCCTGCAGGCATACACAGAGACAGAATATTGTATACATAATACATAAATAAATATTTTTTAAAAAATAATATAGGTTCTTTTTTTATGACAATGAGACATGTCTACTCCTGGCAACACCAACTTCAGAGAAGATAATGGGCATCAAAGAAGCTCCACATGGAGTTTACTTTCTTTGTGGCAAAAGTAAGCCACTGGGTAAGAAAGTGCTCTTGTCTTCATTACTGATGACATGCTGTCCTAACTGGACAAGCAGGACACAAAAGAGAGTGACTACTAAACCTTGTCAAGACAAGGTGGGTCAGTCCTTAAAATCCTGCTTCATAGAAAAGTCTGTCGAATATTCTAGGCCTGTAGGCCAAAGAAGGATGAACCAATGTTGCAGAGGAACTCTGGGTGACTGTCCAGGCAGCCAGCTGTTTCTGCCATTTCTTTTTTTTTTAAATTTATTTATTTATTAAAGATTTCTGTCTCTTCCCCGCCACCGCCTCCCATTTCCCTCCCCCTCCCCCAGCCAAGTCCCCCTCCCTCGTCAGCCCAAAGAGCAATCAGGGTTCCCTGCCCTGTGGGAAGTCCAAGGACCGCCCACCTCCATCCAGGTCTAGTAAGGTGAGCATTCAAACTGCCTAGGCTCCCACAAAGCCAGTACGTGCAGTAGGATCAAAAACCAATTGCCACCCACTGACTGGGAGAAGATCTTCACCAACCCCGCAACTGACAAAGGTTTGATCTCCAAAATATATAAAGAACTCAAGAAACTAGACCGCAAAAGGCTAATCAACCCAATTATAAAATGGGGCACTGAGCTGAACAGAGAATTCTCAACAGAAGAACTTCAAATGGCCAAAAGACACTTAAGGTCATGCTCAACTTCCTTAGCAATCAGGGAAATGCAAATCAAGACAACTTTAAGATACCACCTTACACCTGTCAGAATGGCTAAAATAAAAAACACCAATGATAGCCTTTGCTGGAGAGGTTGTGGAGAAAGGGGTACACTCATCCATTGCTGGTGGGAATGCAAACTTGTGCAACCACTCTGGAAAGCAGTGTTTCGGTTTCTCAGGAAATTCGGGATCAACCTACCCCTGGATCCAGCAATACCACTCTTGGGAATATACCCAAGAGAGGCCCTATCATACAACAAAAGTATATGCTCAACTATGTTCATGGCAGCATTGTTTGTAATAGCCAGAACCTGGAAACAACCTAGATGCCCTTCAACGGAAGAATGGATGAAGAAAGTATGGAATATATACATATTAGAGTATTACTCAGCAGTAAAAAACAAGGACTTCTTGAATTTTGCATACAAATGGATGGATATAGAAAACACTATCCTGAGTGAGGTAAGCCAGACCCAAAAAGAGGAACATGGGATGTGCTCACTCATATTTGGTTTCTAGCCATAAATAAAGGACATTGAGCTTATAATTCATGTTCCTAGAGAAGCTAAATAAGAAGGTGAATCCAAAGACAAACACATAGGCATCCTCATGAATATTAACCTTCATCAGGCGATGAAAGGAGACAAAGACAGAGACCCACATGGGAGCACCGGACAGAAATCTCAAGGTCCAAATCAGGAGCAGAAGGAGATGGAGCACGAGCAAGGAACTCAGGACCACGAGGGGTGAACCCACACACTGAGACAATGGGGATGTTCTATTGGGATCTCACCAAGGCCAGCTGGCCTAGGTCTGAAAAAGCATGGGATAAATCCAGACTAGCTGAACATAGCGGACAATGAGGAATACTGAGAATTCAAGAACAATTGCAGTGGGTTTTTGATCCTACTGCACGTACTGGCTTTGTGGGAGCCTAGGCAGTTTGGATGCTCACCTTACGAGACCTGGATAGAGGTGGGCAGTCCTTGGGCTTCCCACAGGTCAGGGAACCCTGATTGCTCTTCGAGCAGATGAGGGAGGGGGACTTGATCGGGGGAGGGGGAGGGAAATGGGAAGCGGTTGCGGGGACGAGGCAGAAATCCTTAATAAATAAATAAATTTAAATAAAAACAAAAACAAAAACAAAAACCAATTGCCGTTGTTCTTGAGTTCTTGGTAGTCCTCATTGACAGCTATGTTCAGTGAGTCCGGTTTTATCCCAGGCTTTTTCAAATTGTTTCTGCCATTTCTCACATCTTTTGGAAGTCACTTGCTTGCACTTCCTGCTTACTCAGTTAATATTATTTCCTTCTCGCGTCTTTGACAGAGTTGAAGACTGAATAGTTATTGTTTTACTTGTTTATCAGATGAAGAAAAGAAATTCACTAAAGAGGTATAAAGTGTACAAGGTTGAGAGGTATCAAAAGATAGTTTTGGATGGTAATGCAAGTTATGATAGAAAGTAAATTAGGTACAAGACCTTGGACTCACAAAGATAGAATAGATAATGTAAAGGCGTAAGTCATAAACAATGCCACACCAGTTTGGGATTATGATTAATAGGGTGGTATTTATTTAAAGGGGAAAAAACTTACAGATCGCCGTCAGCCCTCTGCGCAACCAGGAAGGGAGCAGGAAGTGAAGAGAGCGATGAGAGGGAAGTGGCTGCTTTTTTAAAGGGAGAGATACCACGCCCCAATGGGCTGGTATCTCAGCGGCGATAGGCTGGAGGAGTGGGAGGACCTCCCGTAACACCTCCCCCTTTTGTTTAAATAAGAGTGTTCTAAACCTACTATGAAATTATATACAATAAGTACAAATATCCTATTCTAACTAGCTTAGGTCTTGTATAATAAATAACTTGACCAAGTCATGAGAGAAAGTAACTACATTTATATAGTCTTCAACCCCATCGAAGATCTGAGAAGGGAAATAATGTTACCTGGGTAATTAGGAAGTTCACTAAAACAACTTCCAAAACATGCAACAAATCACAGAGACAACTAGCTACCTAGGCAATCACCCAAAGTCACGTTAGCAGCGTTGAAGCAACCAACTTTGGCTAAGGCCTAACATAACTGACATACCATTTTCAAAGGCAAGCAACTTTTCAAAACTATCTTACCCTGTCTTGGCAGGATATGACAGTCCTGTTTTATCCATTGATGCATGCTCTGTATCTTTGTCAGTGGTTGAGGTACGGGCATTTCTTTGCCCAAAGGCCAGTTCTGCCAAAAAGAAAGGCTCCAGGTGGAGTGTCTTTGGTGCTCAACATTCTCTCGGGAATAGAGTGGTGTTGCCAGGAGCAATTGTGTCTCACTACCACAAAACTCTGAGTTAGATTAAAGGCCATTTTCTACAGCTCTTTGAAGAAGTTGAAGATTATCTATCTATACTGAGTATAATCTCTATATATCTAAAGAACCTGATTAGTCTAATTATAAATGACAAACTTAGATGACTATTAGTCTATATAATTCTCAATATCTATCTAACTTAAAGACTAAGACAATAAACGACTGTGAAACAAATGAGGACAATGACCTCCAAATATAAACAATGTACAAATATACATTGCAGTAGGTAAATATATATCAATACACAAACATTATATAAGTATCTTAATCAGAGGTAGAAATGTACACTGCAATATGGTAAATATATACAATATATGTATCAATACAATATATGTCAATACATAAAAATGTTTTAAACAGAGGTAGAAACATGCACGCATAAAATAGTCAATATAATTTAACTTTGTATCAATATACAAGAATCTATACCAATATATTTGTCTAAAAACAGTAACTCACAATTACAAATCTATTATCCCATCATCCCTCTTTTTTTTTTCAAAATGATCCCTGAGCTTATAAAATTCCTCCCCCAACCCTCAACCGTATACTAATTATAATCAACCCCTAAATGATGTCCCTAAACCCAAGGGCAAACTTTACTGGGAGAGGGGACATCGTCCTCTAGAATTACTTCCAGCTGTCATGGGGGCGACGTTCTTTCTGGGGGATCCTGTGACAGTAAAATGATGGTTAAATTTCAAGATCAATGTCTTTTAAAATTGCCAATAGTCTCTGAGTATTTTATGCAGGTCTGGCCAAAATGTTGTATAAGATGTGCACCATTTCAGCTAACCAAGTTGGAACTGTCTTGTGCAGCTGGTACCCAAAGCAGGTCTTGTAGTAGCGCTATCAGTATCATGACGTCATATCAACCAGGTGGAGTTGTTGTTATGGGGCCCCATCTTCTTCCTGGAAACTTCAAATGTCACTTCAGGAAAAACTCATTGTTCATTATGAAAAACTTAAACATTAATCATATAGACATATATATATATATTCAATGAAAGACATGATAGATATATTCAATGAAAAGTATGATAGATATGAAGAAAAGCAAAGATGTTTTCTAAACTCATATTTCGTTCTGTCCCACATCATGGCTCTTGACATGAGACAGAAACTCCAGAAACTCTGGGTTTTTCTCTTACTAACAGGCTTGGAATTGGAGAGGGATTGAGCCAGAGTCCAACTTCAAAACCAGCTATATAAATTTAGAAATATGGTTTAATATTACTTACACAACCCATTCAGTTTTCTTGATATTTCCTATTGGGCAGGTATTTTTCCATCTGTCAGTATCCAAACATCCAGGGTCCCTTGCATTTCTCAAAGATGAGTGTTTTCCTGTGGAGATAAGAACAGAACCCTGCCCCCATTCTATATGTTTTTCTTACCACCTGTATGAATATCATCATTGTGGATGAGTTGTCATTTCTCCTTTCCAAGAGGTTTCTCCTCAAAAAAAAAAAGAGGTTTCTCCTCTTCAAATCGAAACTTTATTAATTTTGATGGTATCCACAATTTTTCTTCTCCTGTGGAAACAAGAGCAAAACCCCTTCCCCAACATAGCACATCTCCTGGCTTCCACTGAGAGGTCAGCACATCTTTGAAATAAATCGGTTGATTTAGTTCAGCAGACTTTTCCATTATCCAATGTCTTTCTGGTGCTGTCGTTCCTTTCTCATTAGTGTTAAGAAAATTCAAGGTTAATAAAGCATTATGTAATCTATTTCTGGGGGTATTTTCGGTCCCTTTCTGTTTGTTCAGCATATCCTTTATAGTACGATTTGATCTTTCTATAACTGCCTGACCTGTAGGATTATTTGGTATACCTGTAATGTGTTTTATATTATAACAATCAAAAAAGCATCTCATTTTCTTAGATACATATGCTGGACCATTATCTGTCTTTATTTGCGCAGGTATACCCATGATGGCCATAACTTCCAATAAATGTGTGATTACTGAATCAGCCTTTTCTGAGCTCAGGGCAGTAGTCCATTGAAAACCTGAATACGTGTCTATGGTGTGGTGTACATATTTTAATTTACCAAATTCCATAAAGTGGAACACATCCATCTGCCAGATTTCATTTCTCTTAGTACCCTTTGGGTTACTCCCTGCAGGCAACGGTGTTTGATTATAGAAAGAACAAGTAGGACATCTCTTTATAATGTCCTTAGCTTGTTGCCAAGTAATGGAAAATTTTTTCTTTAGGCCTTTACTATTGACATGATGCTTCTTATGAAATTCTGAGGCCTGCAACACACTTCCAATCAATAAGTGATCAATCTCAGCGTTGCCTTGGGGTAGAGGACCAGGCAGACCTGTATGGGACCAGATGTATGTTATGTACATCGGACAAAGCCTGTTCCTGATTATGTCTTGTACCTGGATAAATAATAAAGTCAACTCTCTGTCATCTGGTATAAATTCAGCGGTTTCAATATGCAAGATAACTCTTTCTGCATATTGTGAATCTGTAACTATATTAAGAGGTTCTTTAAAATCCCTTAGCACCATAAGAATGGCATATAATTCTGCCTTCTGGACAGAATTATAAGGGCTTTGTTCCACCTTACTCAATTCATCTGACTTGTAACCTGCTTTCCCTGATTTATTTGCATCAGTATAGAACGTACGGGCTCCAGTCATTGGAGCATCACGTACAATTCTAGGAAGAATCCAAGAAGTTCTTTTTATGAGGTTAAGTCTACCACTTTTGGGATAGTTGCTATTAATTTCTCCAAAAAAATTAGCACAAGCTCTTTGCTACAGTTCATTGTCTTCCCATAACTTTTTTATTTCTTCAGTAGTAAAAGGCACTATAATTTCTGCTGGGTCTATACCTGCTAGTTGACGAAGTCTCAGCTTACCTTTTATAATTAATTCAGAGACTTTTTCCACATAAGTTTTTAATTTTTTTACTTGGTTTATTAGGTATAAATATCCACTCTAAAATAATATCTTCCCTCTGCATTAGAATCCCTGTAGGAGAAATTTTGGAAGGCAATATGACTAGGATGCAGCTAAGATTTGGGTTCACCCTATCCACATGTGCCTCTTGTAATTTTTCCTCAATCATTGTCAGTTCCTTTTCTGCTTCAGCTGTCAGTTTTCTTGGACTATTCAAATCTTTATCACCATCTAAGGTTTTGTTTAAATGAACTATTAGATCAGGTGTTATCCCAACGGCTGGTCGTAGACTGGAAATGTCTCCTAACAATCTTTGGAAGTCATTAAGAGTCTTAAACCGGTCTCTCCTAATTTGTGCCTTTTGCGTTTTAATTTTCTCTAACCCTATTCTGTAACCTAGGTAATTAATAGAATTTCCTCTTTGAATCTTCTCAGGGGCAATTTGTAATCCCCACCTAGGCAAGACTTTCTTTACTTCTTCAAACATCCTTTCTAAAGTATCTTTATTTGAATCAGATAACAAGATGTAATCCATGGAATGATAAATTATGGACTTGGGGAATTGTTTACAAATTATTTCCAATGGCTTACTTACAAAATATTGGCACAATGTAGGACTATTGAGCATACCATGTGGGAGGACAGTCCATTGATATCTCCTATTAGGCTGAGAATTATTATAAGTAGGCGCTGTGAAGGCAAATTTTTCTCTATCCTTTTCTTGTAACGGTATAGTGAAAAAACAATCTTTCAAATCAATAACTATAAGAGGCCATCCTTTTGGTAACAGAGAAGGCAAAGGAATTCCAGATTGTAGTGGGCCCATAGGTTGAATTACTTTGTTGACAGCTCTTAGATCTGTCACCATTCTCCATTTACCAGATTTCTTTTTTACAACAAACACAGGAGAATTCCAAGGGCTGGTTGATTCTTCAATGTGGTGAGCATCTAGTTGCTCCTGCACCAGCTGTTCCAATGCCTGTATTTTATCTTCAGCTAGAGGCCACTGTTTGATCCATATTGGCTTCTCAGTTAGCCATTTTAAAGGTAGGGCTGTTGGTACCTCTAAAGGTTTGGTATTTGCTGTATGTTCTTGTACAGCCTGAATGGCTGGTGACCTTTTTCCATAATACCTCATCATATCCTTCCCAGAATTATGAGTTCCTGGAACTACAGGAATGTTAATCTGGGTATTCCATTGCTGTAGCAGGTCACGGCCCAATAAATTTATGGCAATATTGGCTATATGTGGCCTTAGTCTTCCTATTTGCCCTTCGGGCCCTATGCATTTAACCCATCTTGTGCTTTGTTTTACACGAGATAGGGTTCCAATTCCCAGGAACTGAACATCTACCTCTTGAAGAGGCCAATTTGGATGCCAAGATTCTGGGGTAATGATACTTACATCCGCACCTGTGTCTAATAAGCCTTCAATAAAAGTGCCATTTATACAGACTCTTAGCTTTGGTCTTTGATCATTAATAGAAGCCTGCCAAAATAAACGTTTACTCTGTCCTACTGGGTTTTTTGACTCATCGTCCACATATATTTCATCATTTAGACCAGTATTACTTTTTACAGCAGAAATTGGAGCTTTTAATTTTCTTGGTGAGGCACGTTCTCCACTGTGACTGGGAATGACTGGGCCACTGTTGGCTTGGGGGCCTGCGAGAGGCCCCTCAAGGAGTTTCCCGATGGTATCGGTTTGCCTTGTTTGTCTGTTGTTGACCTGCATTCGTTGGACCAATGTCGGCCTTTACCGCATCTCCTACATATACCTGAAGGCCTAGGTCTCCTATTTTTGTCATTCCCAGAGGAGATATTATTCCTAGAAATTCTGTGCCTGCAATCCCTTTTCAGATGTCCTAATTTACCACAATTAAAACACCTGGCAGTTTGATGTCTCCTCATTGCTGTGGAAATCGCTTCTCCTACCCAAGATTCATCGTTATAGCTAAACGTCTCAACATTCATCATATGCTGAATCCATTCATCCATAGGTGCTGATCTAGACTTTAAAGGCCCAATTATCTTTTTGCATTCTATGTTTGCATTCTCAAAAGCTAGAGATTCAAGAAGTATTTGTCTAGCTTCTGGGTCTGTTACACCTATGTCCAGAGCCTTAATTAATCTTTGCAAAAAGTCAATAAAGGGTTCTCTCTGTCCCTGCCTAATTCTGGTATATGATTCAACCCTTTTTGCTGGATCTTGTATCCTATTCCAAGCATTTAAAGCTGCTTGGTGACATAGACACAGTACTTCATCATCATAAAGAGCTTGGACCTGTGGATCAGCATATTCCTGCACCAAGAATTTGATCTTGGGAAACCTCTACACCTTTTGCTCTTCCTTGCTGTTCCATATGTTTGGATTCTTCTCTGAAATAAATTCCAAACATCAAGGAAGGTCCATTATCTAAAACTGCAGACACTAACTGATGGAAATCATGGGGGGTAGCTCTAGCATTAGAAGCCCAAGTCCTTATCATTTCCTTTACATATGCAGAGTGCAAGCCAAAATTAACAATAGCTTGCTTAATTTCTTTTAGATCATTCACTGCTATTGGCGTCCATCTAGCTTCTCTGACTCCCTTTGAGCCTTTAGAAGTTGACGCTTTGTCAGAATTAAGTATAGGGTATGCCGCTAAAACCTTGGGTAAGCCAGTTCTAATAGCTGATTTTGGCATTGTATCCTGTCCTTGTGCCTTATTACTCTGTTCACCAGCTCCAATCATTTCTTCAATCATTTCAAGTCTTTTTATTATTGTCTTTATTATTTTCTCTTTTGAATCCTGAATCTCCTGACCTGCATGAGTTTCTAGTAAAGATTGTATGGTTCTTAGGAGTGCCATGATCTTCCTAAATGATAGAACATGCAAAAGAATACTGAAACCTAGTAACCAGTAAATTAAGTTATCCCTATAGTCATATAAACCTTGCATGATATAACCCATTGTATTGGCAACCAGAAGAGTAAAATTCGCGTTGGAAATGAAAACTGCCATATTACCTATTATCCAGCAGGTGGCGCTGTTGCCAAGTCGCGACGAAAACAGGGTCCTGTTTCAGAGTCCGCCTAGTATTTGTTAAAAACTGGAAAATGTAAGTTTCTCAACAAAGTAAATGTAATTAAATCAATTCCAGAGACGGAACCAGAAACCCAGAATCCAGTGGTAGAGAAGAGCAACCTGGAAGCTGCTTATGCCTCCACGTGACAGAGTCACCCTGAGGGGTTGCAGCTTTCAGCAACCGCGCGCTCTGGTTCATGCCACTTAAGAGCTGTGCTTGCAAGGGAGATTTAAAAACAACTCAGAAAAGAGCAAACCACGCGGCAGAGACTACGCGGGCCTGTGGAGTTTAAATCCACGTGGGGAGGCCAAGGCCGCCGCTGCAAGGCACAGGCGGCGGCTGAGGAAGGGAGGGCTCGCGCCAGGCCAAACTCGCGGCCGGCAGCCGAGCGGGGAAAGGAGAGGTTCTAAAACCAAACGTTGGGTGCCAACTGAAGGCGTAAGTCATAAACAATGCCACACCAGTTTGGAATTATGATTAATAGGGTGGTATTTATTTAAAGGGGAAAAAACTTACAGATCACTGTCAGCCCTCTGCGCAACCAGGAAGGGAGTCTAGTCGCCGGCGGAGCAGGAAGTGAAGAGAGAGAGGAGAGGGAAGTGGCTGCTTTTTTAAAGGGAGAGACACCACGCCCCAATGGGCTGGTATCTCAGCGGCGATAGGCTGGAGGAGTGGGAGGACCTCCCGTAACAATAATGCAGTATTTTCTCTGTATTTGTCAAATGTGATGGATTAGACATTGTTGATATTCTTATTGCCTGTATATATTGTATATAGTTAGTGTACTTATTGTGTAAAGTTTTTCTTATATTAGTTATAGTCTTTTTTGTTTTAGACAAAAAATGGGAAATGTAGTGATATTTTGTTTATGCTTTAACAAATCAAGCTTGCCTGAAGATCAGAATGCAGAGCTAAGCCACCAGAGGTCAGGCAGTGGTTATACACACCTTTAATCCCAGGATTTAGGATGCAGAGGCAGATAGATCTCTTAGTTCAAGGTCAAGTCTATAAGAGAAACAGAGTTCACACAAAGGTGATCCCAGCACTTGGGATCCCACGCCTTTAATCCCATCACCAGGGAGGTGGAGACAGGAGTGATATGGATGGCAGAAAGAGGAATATAAGGTAGGAGAAGACAGGAGCTAATTGCAGTCTGAGGATGCAGTCTGAGGTGCAGTTTGAAGCAGTCAATCAGAGGAAGCAGTCTGAGGAGGCAGATTGTCCTTTTGGTCTGAGGATTTGGTAGAGGTAAAATGATGGAGGAAGGTCATTGGTTAAGTAATAAAGCAACTGCTTGGCCCCATAGGTTAAAACATAGGTGGGAGGAGTAAACAGAACAGAATGCTGCGAGGAAGAGGAAGTGAGCTCAGAGGCCATGCTCCCCTCTCCCGGGCAGACGCCATGAAGCAAGATGCCAGGTCAGACATGCTGAATCTTTCCCGGTAAGACTGATGCTACACAGATTATAAGAGATGGATTGATCGGGATATGAGAATTAGCCTGTAAGGGCTAGAGTTAATGGGCCAAGCAGTGTTTAAAAGAATACAATTTGTGTGTTGTTATTTCTGGTGTAAAGCTAGCAGTGCGGGAGCCAGGCAGGACAAAAAGCAGGCCCGCAGCTCCCCACAACAGTAAAAGGTTTCTTTTTTTTAAGATTTATTTATTTATTAAGCATACAATGTACTGCTGGCAAGGAAGGCACCAGGTCTCATTACAGATGGTTGTGAACCACCGTGTGGTTGCTGGGAATTGAACTCGGGACCTCTGGAAGAGCAGCCAGTGCTCTTAACCTCTGAGCCATCTCTCCAGCCCCTGGTAAAAGGTTTCTTTAGTCATTGGCTATGCTGCTTCTCTGATCTCTCAGCTTTCACCCCCTAATATCTGACTCTGGGTTTTATTAAGAATAATTAGAATTCATTCTACAGTTACCATTTAAGGTTTTATTTTAAACATATTATTCAGTTCATCATTTTTTACCACAATAGTGGGCCATAGGTAGGAAAATGTCTCCTAGCAATTTTTGAAGTCATTAAGTTCTGTACTTGGTCTCTCCTGATTTTCACCTTTTGGAGTCTAATTTTTTGTATACCTATTTTATATCCTAAATAACTAACTAACAGAATCTCCTCTTTGTATTATTTCAGAAGTAATTTGTAATTCCCAACAGGGCAAAATTTTCTTTACTTCTTCAAACATTCTTTCTAAAGTATCTACATTTGAGTCAGCTAGTAACATACTGTCCATATAGTGGTTAACTATAGATTGAGGAAATTGGTTATCATTTCCAATGACTGACATATAAAATATTGGCACAGGGTGTGACTATTTCCTGTGGGAGAACCTTCCAATGATATCTCTTAACAGGCTGAGAATTATTATAAGTAGGCACCATGAAGGTGAATGTTTGTCTGTCTTTTTCTTGTAAAGGAATAGTGAAGAACCTGTCTTTTAAATCAATAACTATAAGAGGCCATCCTTTAGATATTACAGAAGGCAAAGGAATGCTAGACTATAAAGAGCCCAATGGTTGAGTCATGTTATTAATAGCTCTTAGATCTAATACTATTCTCCAGTTTCCAGATTTCTTTTTAATAACAAATATAGGAGAATTCCAAGAGTTTGTTGATTCTTCAATATGCTAAGCATTTAGTTGCTCCTGTAACAGCTGCCCTATGACCTGCAGTTTCTCCGTTGTTAAAGTTCATTGCTCAATCTATATAGGTTTGTCCACCAACCATTTTAAAGGTAGGGATGTTGGTGACTTTGAAAGATCAGCAGTTGGTTGGAGACATGCTTTGGTGGTTAAGAACACTGGCTGTTTTTCCAGAGTACCTGAGTTCAATCCCGGTATTCACATGGCAGTTTACAACTGTCTATCACTCCAGTTCTAGCGGATCTGCTGCCCTCACACAGGCATACATGTGACAAAACACCAAACAAATTTAAAAAGAGAGATCAGCAACTCTTGTGCCATGTTCTTATATAATCTGAATGGTCAGTGGCTGCTCTTATAATACCTTCTAATATTTTTCCCAGAAAAATACATTAATTTATGGTTAGTTTCTAATACTGGAGGGATGCTAATCTGAGTATTTCATTGCTGTAACAAATCACATTCCAACAAAGTCATTGTTATGGTAGTCACATATGACTTCAATTTTCCTCTCTGTCCTTCTGGCCCTATATACATTCAACCCATCTCACACTGTATTTTACCTGAGATAAAGTTCCAGTCCCTAAAAGCTGAACATTTACCTCCTGAAGAAATCAGTTTTGATTCCAAGATTCTGGTGCAATTATTGTTATTTCTCCACCTGTGTCTATCAGACCTTCAATGACATCATTTATTTGTATTTTTAATTATGGTCTTTGATTTTTTTTAAAGATTTATTTATTTATTTATTTATTATGTACACAGTGTTCAGCCTCCATGTATGCCCACACGCCAGAAGAGGGTACCAGATCTCATTACAGATGGTTGTGAGCCACCATGTGGTTGCTGGGAATTGAACTCAGGACCTCTGGAAGAGCAGTCGGTTCTCTTAACCTCTGGGCTATCTCTCCAGCCCCTGGTCTTTGTTTATTTATAGAAGTTTGCCAAAGTATTTGCTTTACAGTTCTCCTGAATTTTTGTTCTCTCTTCTATAGCTGTTCTATTATCCAGAACAGTATGATTTCTTACAATAGGTATTAGGTTCTTTAATTGCTCTGTGAAGGAGTGTCCTCCAGGATGACAGGAAATGACTGAACTTAATTTGGCCCCTCAATGTGTTTCCTAATTGCAAAGGGTTACCTTGACTGTCCATCATTGATCTCACTCATTAGTCCAATGCCTGTCCTTGCCACACCTGCTGCATAATTCAGAAGGGAGGGGTTTCTGTTTGGATTATGCGTAGAAAAAACATTGTTTCTAGAAATGCTCTGTTTACAATCCTTTTTTAGGTGACTTTGTTTACCACAATTGAAATACTTGACATTTTTTTCTTCTAACCTTTTCCTATCCAAGCATCATCATGGTCATGAGATTCAATATTGATTGTATCTCAGATCCATTCCTCCAAGGGTGCTTATCTTTAATGGCCTAATTACCCTTTGCATTGTGCATTAACCTTTTCAAATGCCAGAGATTTAATTATTATTTGTCTAGCTTTTGAATTTGGTATCATTCTATTTACTGCTGAAGTCAATCTGTAAGAAATCCATGAAGGTTTCCTTTGGGCCCTGTGTAACTTTTGTAAATGACTCAATTTTCTTTCCTGCTTCTCCAATTTTGGCAAGCATTCAAAGCTGCTGCATGACATAAATCCAATGTGTGGTCATTATATAGAGATTGCCTTTGTACATTAGTGTAATCTCTCTCTCCAAGAAGTTTGTTTTGGGAGATTTCCATACCTCTAAGCCCTACTTCATTGTCCAATGGTCTTAGCCTCATCTTTCCACCAGGCCCTCCATTGTAATTGAGGACCAGGCTCCAAGACTGCTGTAACCAAACCTCCCCATTCTTTATACATTAACCATGAGTTTAACATCTGCTTCACAAAGGGTGAATGCATACCATATGAGACTATCACTTCCTTGAATCGCCTTAACTGTAACATTTCCACAAGGGTTCATTCAGCTCTTTCACAACCTTGGGGATATCTATTGTTTGTCAGTTGTTTCTGTAAGGCTACCTGATAAATTAAAATTGGCTGTTTGAAAACTCTCAGCTGTTCCTTCTAACCGTAAAGTGCAATGCTGAGATTGGTTCCCTGTAGTGGCATTTCATTTGTATTTTAATAAATAAAACTTGCCTGAAGATCAGAGAGTAAAACAGACCCACTGGTCAGCTTTAGAGACCAGGCAGTGGTAACACACACCTTTAATTAATCCCAGTAGCCACACTAGTTGCCAGAGAAACTGGGTGGTGCTGGCATTTTATCCCAGCCCTAGAGAGGATTATAAAACAGGAGACAGCTCGTTTTCACAGTCTCATTCTGAGATTCCTGGAGGCAGGATCACTTTTTCTGATTGAGGTAGAGGTAAGAGCCATTGGCTGGCTGCTTTGCATCTTCAGGTTTAACCCCAATTTCTCTGAGTTCCTATTAATCATGCTTCAGTTAAAACATTTACATTCCTCTATCTGGATCTGAATATATTTAAGATCTGTTTTAATAAGTTAGAAAAAAAGCCTGTGTCTTGGCACTCATATCAACCAATACTTTTTTCTTTTTTTCTTGATTTTTATTGCACTCTACATTTTTCTCTGCTCCTCTCCCTGCCTCTCCCCTCCCTCTTCATCCTCCCCCAAGGTCCCCATTCTCCCAATTTACTCAGGAGATCTTGTCTTTTTATACTTTCCATGTAGATTATATCTATGTATGTCTCTCTTAGGGTCCTCATTGTTATCTTAGTTCTCTGGGATTGTGGTTTGTAGGCTGGCTTTCTTTGCTTTATGTTTAAAATCCACCTTTGAGTCAGTACATGTGATAATTGTCTTTCTGTGTCTGGGTTACCTCACTCAAAATAATGTTTTATAGCTCCATCCATTTTCCTGCAAAATTCAAGATGTCATTTTTTTCTGCTGTGTAGTACTCCATTGTGTAAATGTACCACATTTTCCTTATCTATTCTTTGGTCGAGAGGCATTTAGGTTGTTTCCAGGTTCTGGCTATGACAAAAAAGCTGCTATGAACATAGTTGAGCACATGTCCCTGTGGCACGATTGAGCATCCTTTGGATATATACCCAGAAGTGGTATTACTGGGTCTTGAGGAAGGTTATTTCCTAATTTTCTGAGAAGTCGCCACACTGACAACCAAAGGGGTTGTACCAGCTTGCATTCCCACCAGCAATGCATAAAGTGTTCCCTTTTCCCCACAACCTCTCCAGCATAAGTTGTCATGTACCTGTCACGTGGCAGGAATGCCCTAGCTGACCTCTTAGCGTTTCTTCCAGTTTGGCTGTGCAAGACGTACAAAGGGAGCTGGAGGCGCTGAAACATCACTCAGGAATCCCAGTTAAAGACTTGTCACCTTTGTCACCCTCTGTCATCAACAACTGGACCCTGTTGTTGACCATTTAGATGGTTTTCAGTTCTTATTATGAAAAATTAGGTCAGGTCGGGCAGGAGACACAGCTCAGCTAGGTTGTGGTTAAGGGCACTGGCTGCTCGTGCAGAGCACTTGAGTTCAATTCCCAGCTTGCACATGGTGGCCTGCAACCATCTGTAACTCCAGTTCTAGAGGACCCAATCTGCTCTGACTTCCATGGGCATGTGGTTCACATTTGCAGGCATCCATACACATGACGTAGTAAAGAAACAAAAACTAGGTCAGGTGTAGTGGTCACACATGTAACCTCAGCTATTTCCTGCTGAGGGAGGGAGGATCAAGGGAGATCAAGGTGGGTGGGCAAGATGGCTGAGCAGTTAAAAAAGCACTTGTTGCCTATCCTAAAGCCCTGAGTCCCACATGATGGAAGGGGAGACCTGACTTCTACATGTCGTCCTCGAAACCCCACGGGTGCTACTTGCATGTTCCCAAGTTCAATTACAGGAGTGCATCACCAAGCCCAGCTCCCAAAAAGACTTTTTTATTTTGTTTATCTGGTTCTGGAAACTGGACCCAGGGTCTTGGCCTTAGCTAAGCAAGTGATTCCTTATCCCACCCAAGCTACAGCTTCGGTACTCTGAAAACACACGAGCCTGTCCCTTAGAACACAGCTGCACTGACCATACCTGATACCAACAAATGAAATTACTGGAACCAAAGCTAAATGTGTTTCCAGGGCTTTAAAATAGAGTGCAAAACCTCTCTGGAGAGCGGCACCAACTCATGCTCAGAGCAGAGCTACCTGAACAGGCTTACCTCAGCTCTGATGGTGATAAGACAAACGTCTGCTGGTTTGAAAACTGAAAACGGTTTCAGTTTTTTGGTACCCCGCGTATGCCGGGCAAACACTCCACTGCTGGTCTCACCCTTACTCCCTCAAAATGATTTCATTTTCATTTATTCAACAAGTATTTATGAGTGTCTTTTATGTACAATGTATGGTGCTGGGAGGCGGAAGTAATGAGGGCTGTGTTAATAAAAAAGAAAATTAATATATTGGGTGGTGGTGGTGCACACCTTTAATCCCAGCACTTGGAAGGCAGAAGCAGGTGGATCTCTGAGACCAGTATGGTCTACAAAACCAGTTCCGGAATAGAATATAGAGAAACTCTGTCTCAAAAAACAAAACAAAACAAAAAAACAGAAAAAAAAGAAGAAAAATACAAACTGTATATAATGACAGACTTGTAGATCTCAGTATGAAGCAGACTAAGGCAGAAGGGTCATGAGTTTATGGCCTGTCTCAAAAAGGAAAACAAAGTCTGGAGGATCCTCAAAACCAGAGCTTGAATCCCCAAAGACCCAACTAAGTGGCTTAGGTGTAAATTCCAGCCTTAAAAAGTAGAGTCAGTGCACGCTCCCTAGTGACTCTGTTCATGTTGGTGAGTACTGTGTTTGAGGGACAGATTCTGACTCATGAATGTGCTGGCAGAACAATCAAACATAATTCCCAACATCAACCTAGGCCTCTGCATGCGCGTGGACTTTTATGTATTCAATCCCACACACCTAAGCACCCCACATAGGAAAAGCATGCAGCCACAGGTACTCCACACGCACAAACCAAACACAAGTCACCAAACAAAAAGTAAGGCCTGGTGAGACGCCACCACCATCAGGTTCAAGGGCATGTGTTGTTAATCCCAGCACTCAAGAGGCAGAAGCAGGCAGATCTCTGTGAGTTCGAGGTCAGCTGTGTCTAGAGAATGAGTTCCAGGCCAGTCTGGGGGTGGGGGAGGAAAACAACAAACAAACAAATAAAAAAACCAAAAGCAAAACAAATGCACAAACGAAAAGTAAAAACAAAACAAAAAGGTGGTGGTGAGGTGATCTGGAGATGCAGCACTCCTAATAGCAACTGTGTGCAGGCATGGGGACCTGAGTCTGGATCCCAGACACCAGGTAAAAAGTCACACAGGAACATATGTGCCCCTGTAACCTTGGTGCTCTGGGAGATGGGAATGGGGAACAGGAGGGTCACCAGGGTTTGCTGTCCAACCACATAGTTCTAGGCTCAGGAAGAAACAGAAGCCCTGTCTTAAAGGAAAGATGGCGGCAGGACACTGGACATTCTCCTCTGAACTCCATGTGTGCTCACACAAGTACAAGAAATACTTGATATTCAATTTTATTATTAAAGATATTATTTATCTATAATATATAGAAAATTTTCTTTGGTTGATCATTGGACTGGGAGTGGAGACAGAGAGAGAATTACATATATATATATATGTGTGTGTGTGTGTGTGTGTGTGCGCCCTATCCCCCTCCATGCCCTATCTCCCCCTAAAAAATAAACCCCAAACCTTGACCCTTCAGTCAGGAACAACAAACACCAAGTGTGGGGGTTCATGTCTGCAGCCCAAGCACTTGTGAGGTTGAAGCCAGAAGACTTGTAAGTTCAAGGCTAGCCTGGGTTACAGAGTGAGACCTAATTGTTTTTTTTTCTTTAGGTTTTTCGAGACAGGGTGTCTCTGTAGCTTTGGATCCTGTTCTGGAACTAGCTCTGTAGACCAGGCTGGCCTCAAACTCACAGAGATCCGCCTGCCTCTGCCTCCCGAGTGCTGGGATTAAAGGCAGTCATCTTGTCAGCTAGAGGTCCTGGGTGTCATCCCCAGATCACAAAATTCCCAGGGTTTCTGAGACCAGAGAGAGTGTCTGAAACAACCAACTCACACACATTATAATAACAAAGTGCCAACAATCCTGCTCCTCAGAGGAAGGCTGAGAGGACCAAAGGAGTGGGCATCTTTTACCCAAAGCTACACAGTTGGCAAGAGGAAAGCTGTGGCCTGAACTTTGAACTTGGGTTTGCTTGTCTTCAAACTGTGTTCTATTCCCACTTGAAGGGCCCGCTTGCTGCTGTGGCCAGAAAACCAGCTTTTCCGAGGGTGAAGAAAGTGGGCTGGCTCCTCGTGCCTGTCAGTCCAGCCTGACAAGAGTGAGCAGGCTGGTTTCTGGCTGTCTCGTACCTGTGTTTCTCTTCATATCCCAGAGGGTCCGCTGAGTCAAGCCTGGGTGTTGGAGGTAAAGCCTCAGGAGCTGCCACAGTGTTTGCCTTTCTCATTTGCCCATTCAGCAGTCTGTACAATGTGATCATCAGAGCAGGTACCTCCTGGGATTATGGTAAAGGGTAAACCAAAGAACAGACTTAGTATTCTGCACAGTCAACAATATTAGCTGCTATTATCCGTGCCCAGGCCTTGCCCTTGTGGGACTTTGGAAGGTGTTGGGAAAACACACATTTTTGTTTGTCATTTTTATTATGTTTTAGACAGGGTCCCACTATGTCGCCCTGGTTAGTCTGGTACTCACTACATAGAGCAGGCTGGCCTTGAACTTTTGGGTAATCCCCCTACTTCTGTTTCCTAAGTGCTAAGATTACAGACATGTGCCACCACACCATGCAGGGAAAAAAAACATTTAAAAGGTTTAAATTAATTTATCTATTTGTGTATGAGGAAGTCACAAAGGTCAGAGGACAACCTGAAGTGTTGGCTCTGTGTCTCCAAAATGCTGGCTCCGGGAATTCAACCCAGGTCATCAGGCTTAGCAGCAACACATTTTTATGCCAAGTCATCTTACTAGTTCTAAAAATACATTTTTGAAACAAGATTACAAAATAACACATATAGATAATTTAATAATTAAAAATGTTGGGAAAAACCCAACATCCTTCTTTTCCCAGCTATCTGGGAGGCAGAGACATGAGACTGAGTTTGAAGCCGGCCTAGGCAGCCCAGCAAGCTCTTTTTGGTTTGTTTTAAAGTGGAAAGGGTGTTGTGAACTGCTGTCCACTGGACGTGACAGCATCATGACACTCAAGAGTGCACAGCAGCTACCATCATCTGCACAGCGAGATCCAGCCACTCCACAGTCCAACATGGATGCGAGGACTTGGAGGGCTCCCAAACTAGCTGAGGAGCGATTGACTGTTAATGGCTGCTGGGGGAAACCGAGTCATTTTTCTTGGAGGGTGTGGCCACTGGCAGAGTATCCATGCTCAGGTGGATACCCCACACCAACGGGCACAAACAGCACCAACTGGACTCAGTGAGTTATTAGAAAAATAAAAAGATATGAGATGCGGGGGGAGAAGTACGGGGGTAGGTATAAAAGAGAGCATTTTGATTAGATGTGATCAAGGTTCACTATATATAGGAATAAAAAGTTTTCTAAAAACTAATAAGTAAAAAATAAAAGAGAATGCCTGGCAGTGGTGGTATACACCTTTAATCCCAGCACTCGGGAGGCAGAGGCAGGTGGGTCTCTGAGTTCGAGACCAGCCTGGTCTACAGAGAAACCCTGTCTCAAAAAACCAGAGATAGAGACAGAGAGAAATAAGCAGCAACCAAAGAAAACTAATATATATATATATATATATATATATATATACATACATATATATATATATATATATGCAGAAGACTCTTCTCTCTCTCTTTCTCTCTCTCTCTAAGACAGGGCTTCTCTATACTGGAACTTGCTTTGTAGACCAGACTGGCCTTGAACTCACAGAGATCCACCTGCCTCTGCCTCCTAAGTGCTGGGATTAAAGGTGTATACCACCACCGCCCGGTTTGTAGCTCTTAACTCTTTTTTTTAATATTTATTTTATTTATTATGTATACAATATTCTGTCTGTGTGTATGCCTGAAGGCCAGAAGAGGACACCAGACTTCTTTACAGATGGTTGTGAGCCACCATGTGGTTGCCGGGAATTGAACTCAGGACCTTTGGAAGAGCAGGCAATGCTCTTAGCCACTGAGCCATCTCTCCAGCCCTGAGCTCTTAACTCTTGGTAATATCATGGGTTCTTATGGAATTTTTCCTGTTGCTCCCATATATTTTCTGAAATTCCTATGGTTTCCACAGCCAGGAAAAACTGACAAGAAGAACAGAGCTGTAAAGACTGAATGGGGGCTTTCCTTGTCTGGGCTTCTGCAGAGGGTGGTCCAGGAAAAGGGGGTCCGAACAAAGAGAGAATTGGGACTGGGGAGAGAAGTCAAGAGAAGACTTTTCTGTGTCCTTATTTCTTGTCTGTCTGCTTCTCTGGGCTTTGGAATTCCTGGTGGCAAGATCTGAAGTCTAGTTTGTTTACTAATGTATTCTCTAGCATCTAAAAAACCCACGAAACAAAACAAGAAAGTCTTGCGCTTAGTAGGTGCTCAATCAATGCTAATCTAAGGAATGAGTGAATGACCTCCACAGCTCTTCTTTGCCTGAGAGACAATGATGCTCTTCAGTTTGCTATCCAGCTGGTGCAGAGCCAAAACTGAGGTACACAGTTTCCATGGCAACTGAAGAAGGGCCAACAGGCCAGCAGCAGGAGGCAGACTCAGGGATTGTGAGCTCTGCTTCTCTTCAAGGTGTAGCCTAGAAACTGGGAACAAGGCAATAGGCTCTGTCAACAGAGATGGAGGGGGAAAGATCTTCATAAACAGTTATCCCATTTGTCACCGGGCAGGCTGGTTCAGCCAGTCAATGAGTGCTCAGGTAGGTGAGCTATAAAGGATGGGAGGCTCTAGTCTGGACCCAGAGGTGTCACCTTGAACAAGCATTTTAACCCCTCTGAGTCTCCTTCATAAGAGGGGAGGTTTGATGGAAAGGTGTGTAGTGGAGGTGTGAACGTGCAGCCATTGTGGAAAGGTCTGCTGGTTCCACACGAAGTTAAATACAGAAGCTGGCCATGGCAGTGTATGCTGTAACTGTAGCACTCAGGAAGCCAAGGCAGGGGATTGCCAGCTCTAGGCCAGTCTGAGTTGTGTGTTGAGATTCTATAAAAACATCTGGACGTTTAAAGTTATAGATGCCTGTGGGCCCAAGAGATGGGTGAGATAGAGAACCGGGTTATGGAAAATCTCTGGCTTCGCAGAAGCACCTCCGTGGTCAACTTTGGTATCTTCCCTTGCCTCCAGCTACTTCTCCAAGGAATTCCTGAGTCACTAGGCTTTCTCCAGAATCTGCATTTGCAAAATGGGGCTGTATCCTTTGTTTTCCTTAGAGCACTATGGGTGAGGAGTCCTGAGAACTCTTTTGCAAGGTGAGCCCTCTGGGTACATATGGTACCCAGTTTTTTCTTTTCTTTCTTTTTTTCCTTTTTCTTTTGGACAAGGAATACACAGAGGAAACCTTGTCCTGGAACTCACATCTGTAGATCCACCTGCCTCTGCCTCCCAAATGCTTGGATACAGGGGTGGGCTGCCAACCCGGCAGCATCTGTTTTCGACACATAGCCTACTGAGATCCAGCGCCTAATCATAGGAGCCACTAATGGGGTTCAGACTCCTGGCCAGGAGGACCCATAGCTGAATTGACTCCTGACTCTACCACCAACAGTGTGGGTGTGGGCAAGTCACTCACTTTCCACTTTGTCTGATGTAAATGTAAACATGCACCTCTAACCTGGAGAGAAGTGGATAAGGTGGACGCTGACAAATAAGACCCTTCTCTTTCTGCTCCCCAGCCCTGCCTGAGAAAGAACAGGGCCCTAGAAAACACTAGATGTATGTATGCTCTTTCTTGGAACCCTCAACAGCAAGCACTTCTGGCTCCCAGAATCTGCCTCAAAAATGCTGGGACCGACAGATTAAGGCAAAAACAGGATTTGAGCCCAATGGAACAGATCTTTCTTTAGGGTCAGGGAGTTTTCCTCAAATCTTATCCATCATTTTCTCTAGTAAATCTGGACTGTACTGTCTGAAGAGGGTGAATTCTCCATTAAGAGAGATGCTGCTTTGTCCAGTGTACAGGTTAAGAAACTGGCACATAGAAGTCAAGTAATTGGAACCAAGACACAACCAGAGAGCTCAGGTCTAGGATTTGAACTAGGGTCCTCTTACAGTGCCAGGCCAAGAAGCTTCAGAGAGCGCATGGCTAGGCTCAAGTTAGGCGCGCGGTGGTGGCAACCTCGCGCCGAGTTTAAAGCCTGGCCCGTTCATTTGCATGTTAATACCCAGAATGCTTTTCCACAGACACCGCTTCTTTTAATGGAAGCGCTCAGTTTGGAGCCGTGTAAAGTTTGGAATGTGTATTTCGCTCCCTTGCAACTGTGGGAACTTTGCGCCGGTACACGTGCCTTGCCTAGTCTCAGGCTCTGAGCCCAATGGCTCAGCGGCGGCCCCAGCAAGGCAACCTCCGTGTCCAACCCTCATCTGGTAGCATCCTCAGGCGGGTTAGGGACAAAGCGCTCAGGCCTGGCCGCAGGGTCCGCGGTCAGAGTGCCCGGCATTTTGTTGGGCGGCGGGCGGCAGGCATGCTTCTGGCTTGGGGAAGATCGAGGACACTTCTCGATCCCTAGGTTCCCTACTTTCCCTCAAAACTGCTGGGACGTGCAGGAGCCGTTGATTTTGTCCGTCTTGCCCATCGCCATCACTAGGTTGCTTCCTTGAGCAGGCGACTTTACTGCTCCCTGGGGCACAAAGCCCAAGGAGCGGTGGGTGGGGAAAACGACCTATCTCCCTAGTTATCCAGACACACAGGCCATTTGCCTCGGTCAGTACGAGGCGGGCAGAAGGTTCCGCCTGCGTCGGGCCGGGACCCCGCGTCCTTCTTAGGGCTGCAGAACGGGAGAAGGTCGCAGCCGACTTCTGGGGATTTCGGCCATCAAAGGAGAGCTAGGCAGGGTGCTGATGCCCGCCCGACCTGAGGGTGCGCAAGGCAGACTGGAGGGGGGGCTCAGATCCACACGCTCTGGCCGCCCCTCCCGCACGCTCGCCTACACTCTGGGCGGGCAGCGGAGGGGCCGCTGTTGCTGGTTTGCTGGCTCGGCGCTCGGATTGTATTGGTCGGGGTCGGGAAAGGGGGGGCGCTGAGGCTGCAGCCCCCGGCCCCGCGGGCGGGGTGGGGAGGCGGGGGCTCAGGCTGCGCTAGCATTGGCGGAGCTGGGGAGTGGGGAGGGGGGGCAGGAAGCGGGGGGGGGGGGAGCGGAGCTGCAGGGGGGTGTATAAATAGGGAATGGGGGGACGTGCATCCTCCGCTGGGTGAGGGGGGGTGCTCGGCACAAAGAAAGTGGAAAGTTTGCGGCGCTAGGCGGCCCAGGCTAGGGAGCCCGGTGCGCACGTGCGGGGCAGGGACCACCGAGACCCCCCACGCCGAGCTCACTGCTTTTTTTTCTTTCTGCAAGCTGGGGGGGGTGTTGTTGGTATCGCCCCCTCCTTCTCCTCCCCCCAGGGGTGAAAGTGCAAGAGGAAGTGCAGCCGCTGCCATCTTTCCTCCGTTCCGAACGCACTGAGCCTGGGGCCGCATCGCCGCCGCTCCGCCGCCACCCGTGCCTGGCCTGCGGAAGGGCCCACTCTGCCACTGCCACCCACTCGCTTCGGCCGCCGCCTTCGCCGGCCTCCAAGACCCGGCCTACACCACCGCTCCCGTGCGCGCCGACCGCCGCCTTCGCCTTCGCCTTTTGTTTCCTTTGCTCCGGCGCCCCCGCCCCGGCTCGCGCTTTGCAGGGGACGCAGCGCGCGCCCCCAGCGGGCCCGGGAAAAGCCTCGGAGCGCGCGCTTGCGCTTGCGCGGCGGACCCCTCCTCCTCCCTGCGCGCGCGCGCCTTTTGGCTGCGCGCCGGCGCCGCCTGGCGGGCGGGAGGGGAGGTGGTGGCCGCGTTTGCAGGAGGGGCGCACCTCTTCGCTGGTTTACCCCCTGGAAGGTAGACCGAGAAAAGGAGCCGGGTAGGAGGAGAGCGAGTGCGGCGCCGGGTACGGCGGGGTGTGGGGTAGCTATGTGGGGGGCAGTGCACCGCTGGGTCTAGACGTTCTGATTCGGGCAGGGGGCGTGTGCGCTGGGCGCACCTGCGAGGACTACCCAGCACCGGGCCGCACGTGCCGGGAGTGTGATTTGTCCTCTGAGCAAGGCGTCTCGCTGCCTAGGGGAAGGGACTGGAGACCGGCGAGTGCCCGGCCCGACTAACGGGGAGCGGGCAGCGGCCATGGAGCGGGTCAACGACGCTTCCTGCGGCCCGTCGGGCTGCTACACCTACCAGGTGAGCAGACACAGTACGGAGATGCTGCACAACCTGAACCAGCAACGCAAAAACGGCGGGCGCTTTTGCGACGTGCTGCTACGGGTGGGTGACGAGAGCTTCCCGGCGCACCGCGCCGTACTGGCTGCCTGTAGCGAGTACTTCGAGTCTGTGTTCAGCGCCCAATTGGGCGACGGCGGAGCTGCAGACGGGGGTCCTGCTGATGTGGGAGGCGCGGCGGCGGCTCCGGGCGGCGGAACTGGAGGCAGCCGTGAGCTGGAGATGCACACCATCAGTTCCAAAGTGTTCGGAGACATCCTGGACTTCGCTTACACGTCCCGAATTGTAGTGCGCCTAGAGAGCTTCCCTGAGCTCATGACGGCCGCCAAGTTCCTACTGATGAGGTCGGTCATCGAGATCTGCCAGGAAGTCATCAAACAGTCCAACGTGCAGATCCTGGTGCCCCCTGCCCGGGCTGATATCATGCTCTTTCGCCCTCCTGGAACCTCTGACTTGGGCTTCCCTTTGGACATGACCAACGGGGCAGCCTTGGCAGCCAACAGTAACGGTATTGCTGGCAGCATGCAGCCCGAGGAAGAGGCTGCCAGGGCCACAGGTGCAGCTATTGCAGGCCAAGCTTCCCTGCCTGTATTACCTGGGGTAGACCGCTTGCCCATGGTGGCAGGACCCCTATCCCCCCAACTGCTGACTTCTCCATTCCCCAATGTGGCATCCAGTGCTCCTCCACTGACTGGCAAGCGAGGCCGGGGACGCCCCAGGAAGGCCAACCTGCTAGACTCCATGTTTGGGTCTCCAGGGGGCTTGAGGGAAGCAGGCATTCTTCCATGTGGTCTGTGCGGGAAAGTGTTCACTGATGCCAACCGGCTCCGGCAACATGAGGCCCAGCACGGCGTCACTAGCCTACAGTTGGGCTATATCGATCTTCCTCCTCCAAGGCTGGGTGAGAATGGGCTACCCATCTCCGAGGACCCCGACGGCCCCAGAAAGAGGAGCCGGACCAGGAAGCAGGTGGCTTGTGAGATCTGTGGCAAGATCTTCCGAGACGTGTACCATCTCAACCGGCATAAGCTGTCCCACTCTGGGGAGAAGCCGTACTCCTGCCCGGTTTGTGGTCTGCGGTTCAAGAGAAAAGACCGCATGTCCTACCATGTGAGGTCCCATGATGGGTCAGTGGGCAAGCCGTACATCTGCCAGAGCTGTGGGAAAGGCTTCTCCAGGTGAGAATGGCCCCTTCCCCCACACTCTACCGTGTACTATCTTAGTTATGCCTCTTGAGACAGTTCCTTGCCAGGACAAGGATCTGGGGATGTGGATCTTGTGGGGGTGGAGGGTCACTGGACCTTAACAGAGCATGTCATGTTTAGACAAAATGTTTTAAGAGATGGTGTGGCCAAGAGCTGCATCTGTCCCTTCAGGCAAGTTCTCCAACACTCGGGCACTACTATCCTCCTCCCGAGGCCTATGGGAAGGGGCCGGATTCCTCAGGCCAGGGCCATTGGGCCTCCCCATTCTTCTCCCCTGGTTCCCTTTGTGTTTCCGGCACCAGGCGTGGGGCCCCCTCTGGGGGCGGGAGGCTGGGCTCCTCCCTCGACTTTCCCCGCCTGAATGGCTGCGGAGGGAGGGCCTGAACAAGTGCGTCTAGGACTCCTTATACTCCCGAGGCCCAGATCCTTCACCGGTTTGAGTAGGTCAGCCAGGAGCTGTAGTTCCCAGCTTTGCCCCTCATGTGACCTAGGATCGAGAGGCGTAAAGCCGGCTATCAGGGCTGTTTTGCAATAGTAATACTAGAATCTGATGCGCGCTCTGGCCCACTGGCCCTAGAATCCAGTGAGCCCACAGGTCCTGTGTCTGTTCTCGACAGATGAAAGGCAGAGGCCCTCTTAAACTTTTAGTGAGCCTTCTTGGTAACTGAGGACTTCCTGGGAGCAGGGGGCTGGGTTGTTTTTTTTTTTTTTCTTTCCAGTTTGAGAATATTGAATAAAAGGCTGGTTTTAACTGGAATCCTGAGGACCTTGTGTGTGTCAGCTTAGGGACAGGGAATTCCCTCAGAGGGGCCCCAACTTCCAACCAGTCTTACCGGTCAGACAGCCCCTGCCCACCTGCTCTGGCGGGCATCTGGCCTGCCAGCCCAGCTGGGGACTTAAGGCTCCATCCCTGGCCTCTGGGGACTGAATTCCATCCGGGTGGCATTCATTGGCTGCTGTGGCGGGAGAGGCTGGGGGAGGGGAATGCAGAGCTTCTAAGGGGCTTTAGTCTGGACAATGAGTTCCACACCCCCCTCCCAGAAAGGCTGGGGCAAGGCATCCCTGTGTCATTCTAAAGCTGCTGCCTCAGGTCCTAGGAATCATTGAATTTCTACTGGGGGTGGGGTGGGTGGGGTGGGGTTAGCTAGATCAGAGTGAAACATTTGCTTCCCCCCCCCCCTTGGGGGGGGGTTGAGATGCTTGGAGCCAGAGCTGGGTGGTGACTTTGTCTTTGTCTTGCTGGGGTGGAGTCCTCCCTAGGAGAGGAGGTGGGGAGGAGGGAGGGAGACTGACCAAGTTTGGTCCATCTTTTTTGATGTCTTCTTAAAGTCTGTTGCTCTCTTCTCCAGGCCTGATCACTTGAATGGACACATCAAGCAGGTGCACACTTCTGAGCGACCTCACAAGTGTCAGGTAGGGATGGGACCAGGGTGAAGTTGGGTGGAAGAATGTGTTGCTGTGCTCCGAGCCTTTGGCCATGGGCAGGCTGCTGTGTCAGCCAGCTGACTGACCACTGCTTTGCACACACCTCCCACTTTGTCTCTCCAGTGTCTCCCTCGGCCCTCCTTTGTTCTAGACCCCAGCCCTCTTTGCTTCCCCCAGGGCTGAGATCCTCTTTCTTGGTTACTTGGTTCTGTTGCTTAGCTTTCCTGTCCTGGCCTTTGCAGGCTTCTGGCTGGTGGGCCACACTGCCACAAGTGTTGTCCTGGTGAGTCTGACACCTTGCTGGGCCTGGCTGCTGGTTTCCAGTAGTTTTTATGAACTGTAGGGATTGCAAAAGGGCTTCTGCTGGCCCAGCTAACAACCCTTCCCCTGGTTTGAGCTGAGTGGGAACTCAGGTTCCATCAGTGGAGAAAGCATGGCATTAGGAGAGGCTGGAGGTAGGGAGAGGGTGGTCCCATTCCAAGGCAAACAGCAGGAGCAAGGCAAGGCATTCTCTTCCAGTGTGCAATCTCATACGGAAGGCTGGACTGGATTTTCTCCTGTCTGCTTGAATTCTGTCTGGAGGCTCTATGGGCACCTAGAAGATGAGTTTTCCTTCCTGGCCTCTAAGCATTTCTGTGTGATGAAATATACACCGTCTTCTTGGTTGTTTTCCCCTCTGCTGATTTCAAGACAGTGTCGTGAGATACTCCTATAGTCTCTGACAGGGATAGCTACTTCTAACTTGTTGGCCAGCGCAGGTTCCAGGAGACGAGAGGAAGGAATGGATGTGCACAGGAGGGCAGAGTTCCAAGGACTAGGGGTAAGCCTTCTTCACAGAGGCATGGCTAGGCAGACTCTCCCAAGGATGCTGACTCAAGATAGGCCTGCTGGAATCTGTCTTTGCCTTGCTGCTTTCTGCCTCTCCATCTCTGACTCTGTTGTCACAGAGCACATTCTGATTCCCAGGTAGTGTGCTGAGCAGCCCCAGGCAGGATAGGAGGATCCCAGAGGGCAATGGGGGTGTGCCCGATGGCCTGGGGGGGTAACCTGCACTCTCTGCCCTTTTTCCAGGTGTGGGTTGGGAGCAGCAGCGGCCTGCCGCCCCTGGAACCTCTTCCTAGCGACCTGCCATCATGGGACTTTGCCCAGCCAGCTTTGTGGAGGTCGTCCCATTCAGTTCCTGATACCGCCTTTTCCCTCTCTCTAAAAAAGTCCTTCCCAGCCATTGAAAACCTGAGCCCAGCACACTCCAGCAATGCTCTCTTCTGCCCAGCCCCGCCAGGATATCTGAGGCAGGGTTGGACAACCCCAGAGGGTAGCCGGGCCTTTACTCAGTGGCCTGTAGGCTAGCCTGTAGGCTAGCCTGGGTCCTTCTGGAGTGGTGGAGGGGAGTGGTGGCTGGCTGGAAACCTTGCTTTTGGGAGAAGCCAGCAAGATGGTTCCTGCCCACCATTCCCAGATCTTTCCCCCAGCTGAAAGCTCTCAAATAGTGATTAGCAAGGAACACCTTTCTGAATGCCCCCTCCTCAGTCTCTTTCTGAACACTCTTGTCTCCCCTCCCCCTACCTTGACAGGGGATACCCTGGGCAAGCAACCTTGTCTGGGTGACTCTGGAAGTTGGAGATTGTCAGGAGCTAAGCCCCCCCTGTGTGCTTCCCTTTCCATGGCCTCACTTCTCATACTGATTGGGGTTTCTGGCCACCTTCCTCCCACTTGGGAGTAACTCCACCTCCCGAGAAGCCTCTGGCACAGCTTCAACAAGGGTCCATTGTGCTGTTGTGCTCTTCCTCCTCACAAGGTCCTGCTTCCATTTCTGCCTAGTGAGTTAGATGCTCATGGTTGAGTTTTTTTTTTTTTTTCCAGCTGCTCTGCTCAGAACTAAACTAACCAGTAGCTTTGTATTGTGATACATGGCTTTAGGGGCTGACAAAGCAGATAGACACTCCCTCCCCCAGGTCCCTTGGTGTGTCCCTTAAGCCCTGCATACTCTGCTGGGAGATCAGGAGTGAAGATAAAAGTTTTCATTCTAACATTTGAGGCTTTGTGTGTTTTGTCCTTGGTCTGTTATAACAACTGGCATTATTGTCCCTTGGTGTATGAGCCAGCTCCTGCCCTGCCTCTGCCCTTCCGCACACTCTCTCATAGACCTGACCCTGTAGCCAGAACCTTCTGAAGACCCAGCAAGGTATGTGCTGCTGGCTGTCACACTCTAGGCTTAGTTAAACCTCAGGGGCCTCCTCAGCCACAGAGAATGAAAAGGGTCGGTTACTCAGACTGATAGAAAAGCCTTTTGAAGGTAAGGGGCAGGGAGCCTCAGGCTTGAGTCTCCTTAACTGGTTCACATGCCCCAGCCATTGTCCTGGCCTGGAATTCAGCCAGAGCTAAGAGGCTGGAGTGTCTTAGCCCTCTTCCATTGCTTCTAGTGACCCCATGTCTGAGGCTGGTCAGACAAGGATGGGGGGAGGGGGTAACATTCAAGACAAAGGGGCTAAGCCAGTGGAGCTAGACTTTATGTGTTACCCTTAGATTTTTTTTCCTGGCTTTTCAAGGTACCCCTTATGTCTTCTGACTGCTAAGGCCTCTTAGGGTTGGGGGGTCCCATCCTCCAGCTGCCCCAATCAGGACTGAAAGCTTTAGAAAATGTGGTGGGGTGGACATTAAGCATGACAGGCTCAGTGGTGAGTAGTGATGATAGGCCTGTTAACAGTCGCAGACTGTGAGCCTTGGCTGAGCACACAGTAGGCACTTCAAGCCAGGAGGCAGTCACACTATGCTCTTGGTTGGCTGGCTTCCTTTCAGGGCCCTTCTGTTTACTCCCTGTCTGAAGAATGGGGAGTTCTTTCTTCTGGGTCTCCTCTTTAAGGTCTGTCTCCCTCAGCCCCTTCATGTGACTAGCCTCTTTTGTGTTCTGTGCGGTCAGAAGTTCTGGTTGGCCCAGACTTGGACTCACACACAGAAAAGCCCGGGGACTCCAGCCACAGAGGCCAACTGAACAGGAAAGCCAACAGTTACTTTAGTTTGGATGTGTATCAAGGTGGTAGTTTTTATTGTGCCTTCTTTATTCCAATAGGAGAGTGGAGGACAAGGTAGAGGATGCCAGCTGCATCTTCAGTTTTAATTTTGCTTAATTAATCCCCAAATATTTAATCCATTTGAGGATAATCTAGGGTTAGCTGTCCATTATTTTAGGTACCAAAGTACGACAGGGCAAAGCCTTTAAAGGAAAGATGGGAAATGGTTGTCAAGAGAAACAAGGTATCTTACTCTCCAGAAAGAGGAAGACAATCCTTCCACCTGGTCATGTTTGAGAGTAAAATGTTCTTGGTAGTTGAGGTGGCACACACCTTTGATCCCAGTATTTGGGAGTGAGGCAGTGGATCTCTGTGTTCACCGTCAACCTGGTCTACATGATGAGCCTATGTTTCAAAAATTGAAAACAAGCACCCACACTCTCACAGCGGAGCTAGCTCTTGTCCCTGGATGACCACATGTCTGTCCCTCTCCCCCAGAGGTGTGTTTATGAGAGCCCTTGCTGTGGTTTACAGGGCGCTAGCCTGGGTGGCAGAGTCTGAACAGCCCTCTCACTGTGGCCTATCACTGGGTCATGATGATAAATAACCTTGAGACTGAATAGCCAAGATGCTTTCTAGGTTGTCCAGGTGCTGGAGTTTGCCTGCACATCCTTGCCCCAAGTACACAGGGTCAGTGTCAACACCTTTCTTTCTAGAATGCACCTGTATTGCCTTCAGAAGCGGAAAGGGTATAGACTTGAGGTCAGTTCTCAACTCACAGGGCATCTGTCTGCCCAGCTATACACTGGTCAAGACAAAAAGACCTCTGTGTAGCTGGAAGATGGCTTGGAGACTGATCTGGTCAGGGTGTTTAGATTGTTCCTTTCTCTGCTATTTGAGCCTTGGGCAAGTACACTATCTCATGTTAGCTTCCACATTTGTCAAAGAAAAACATAAAAGCAGAATGATACTAGGGTGACCTGTTTAAGTTAGCACTGTTTACTTGTGATGACAGAGAACAGGAGCCGGCTTGTGCTGGTGCAGGTGTCTGGTGTTGAGGAGGGAAATGGTGGCGGCATCTACCTCCATGCATTGCTGTCAGCTTCATGCTTTGACTGTACAGTAAGGACATACATATGTGTATGTGAGGACAGTGGTCAGACACTTACCTTGAGATTTCAGGTTATCAAGACCCACTTCTAACAGGAAATAAAGGCAGCTCCCTTCTGGCAAGCTGATGGGGTAGCGGATTAATAGCAGCACCCTCCACTGTGAAGGTTGCTTTCTCTTACAGCCCTAAAGCGAAGCACACACAGGGAAAAGAAATTTAAGTTCAATTTGACTTTAGCCCCTGAGGCATCTCCATGGAACCAAAATAGCTTGAAAGCCACTGGGTCTGCCTCTTTTCAAGGCTTTGTGACATTCTGTGTTCCACAAGGCACCCCAGCCTTTGCATGCCCCAACAGAGGAAGGGATGTTGGGGAGAGATAATTGCTAGGGAGCAAGATCCTCATTCTCAGGGTGTGGGTTCTGACCGTTACTTCACAGTTACAGAGCCAAGCTGCGAGTTGTGCTGGGTTGTACCTTTCAGTGGCTGCACATTCCTAGAGTGTGCAGGGGTAACAGCCTGCCTTAGGGGCCTGCTAAATGCGTGAGCCACAAAACACCAACGTCTCTGTATCAGTCTGAGCTCAGAGCCTGCCCCGCCACGCTGGTGTCACTCTTCTTAGCAACCCTTCTCCACCATAACATTGCACAGATGTCCTCAATGCCTGCAGCCCACTTCCTCCATTCTCACATTAGCAGAACTGACACTATCATTTTATAAGCTGCTTTTTAAATTCACATTACAAGAATATTATGAAGTGTTATCTTTGTACTTTGTCCTGCCTTTTCCATTTCCCTGTGGCCAAGACAAATGTCATATTTGAATGAAGCAAATATACTGGAGTCTTTGAATAAAGCAATAAGGGGAAACCCTGGGATAGGGAGCAGGAAGACTGGTTTATGTACTGTAACTCACTTATTGCCATTGCTCCTAAAGTCAGTGCTTTGTGGTTAAGAACGAGCAGATGTAGAGGTGCACACCTGTGATCCCGGCACTCTGCAGAAGGATGAGCAGTTCAAGGTCAGGTTCAGCTACACGGACTTTGAGGTTAGCCTGCGATGTATGAGACCCTGTCTCGGAAAATCAAAGGTGGGGAGAAAGAAAATGAACAAATACTTAACTCTTCACTCAGTAGAGGAGCATAGGACTTAACTGGTCATGTCTTGAGCTTGTCTGTCTGTGGTAAAGAACCAACAATTCTATCTCATATCCCATGAAATAGCACTGTGGCAAGGAAGGGCAGCCCCTTGGCATTGTGAGTAGAGCCTTACCTACTCTACCTGAACCACCCAGCTTTCTAAAGGGACTGATTGCACAAGGTAACAGAAACGGCTTTGCTTCCTGGTGTACTCGGCCAAGTGTGAGATGTCTGTTGTTCCTCATCTTGTTTTCCTTTCTGAACTCAGACCTGCAATGCCTCTTTTGCTACTCGAGACCGTCTGCGCTCCCATCTGGCCTGTCATGAAGACAAGGTACCCTGCCAGGTGTGTGGGAAGTACCTGCGGGCAGCATACATGGCAGATCACCTGAAGAAGCACAGCGAGGGACCCAGCAATTTCTGCAGTATCTGTAACCGAGGTAATTTTCCCATTGTCTCCTCACTTTAGAGGATGGGCCTGATCTTGTGGAGAGCCCACTCTTCCCGGACTGAGAAATGCCTTCACCCAGGCTTTGAGCACATCTCTCAGCTAGTTGTCTGAAACCTCTCCCTTTCCAAGAGGCTTGGGTGCTTAAAAGAGCCCAAGAGACTTAATAATGGGAACAGAAGGAAAGAGGTGATTCCCCCAACTCGGGGTCAAATACACCTTCCACAGTGGCAGGATAGATGAATTCACAAATACACTAAACAGAGGTTGGCTAGCAAATGAGACTCAACAGCCAGGGAAGGAGGCTGGATCTGGAGATGAGCAAGAGACAAAAACTTTCTGGCATAAATGTTTAAAAGATTCCAAACATATTGTGGTCTTGATGAAAGAAAGGCAAAATGGAAGGTGCTCTGAGAGGACAGTGCGTTGAGGCGAAGGTTGGCCTGTGTGGTGTCTAGCTGTGGCAGCAGTGTTATTTTGGATGAAGTCCGCCATGTTCCTGAGGCTCTGCTGGGTAGAGTTGGCTGTCGGAAGTGCTGGGAGTTTGTTTGCAAGCAGTGTCTGTGCTGAAGGAGGTTGGGGCGAGGCTGCTGCTGGCTTTGGCCACTTGGGCATGTTGCTTGTTGTTTCCCGGGGCCTCTTGTGTCAGTGTTTTAGTAAGTCTAGTATCTGACTTAATGGGTTGAACACTGAACCAGGAATCAGGAGACAGGGTTCAGTTTCAGCCTTTGCTATGTAGCTTTGGGCTCTCCTTGCCTTGCTTCTTCTCTTAAAAGTGATAAAGAGCCTTCCCCTTTCCATCTCATGGGGTTGCTGTTGAGTACCCTAAGAGAAAGTAACTGAGAATTCTTGTACCTTTGGGACACCCCTCCTTATACTGTAAAAGGGTAAAATGGTTTGATGCTGCTTCCTGATAGTCTGGTTTGGACAAGGCACAGGACCCCCTGTAGGGTGCTGTCTCCGTGAGGCACACTGCTGGGTAGATGTTTTCTTGGAGTCCTGGAACCAGGTGCCTTCCAGAGACCTCTCTCTGATTTGCCTTGAATGCAGCCACTAGCGGCTTCAGCAGCTTCAGTGACTTCGTTTCCCTCGAGGTGCAAATGTTGGGGTGGTGAGGGCAGGCGTCTTAGAAAGCTGGTTTCTGCCTCGTTTCATCCTAACCTGGCTTCCAGAGAGTACCTCCAAATACCTCTAAACTTGCCGAAAAGCACCCTCAGAAGGACTTTGTCAAGTTTTCCCTATCCTGGACTGGTTCCGTTGGCAGAGCTGAGCGCTGTGAAAAGGATGTTAATAAAACCGGAAGTCCAGCCTGGATGACAGGCTCAGGCAAGAACTGCACAGCAGCCCAGGTGGGGCAGCAGCGAGGTTCACCCATCAGGACACAGTTTTCCTCAAGAGCTGCAAAGAGGACTTGAAAACCAGCCACAAGCCATGTGACTAGAGTGTGGCATTCACAGAGTAAAGCCAGAGCCTACCAAGACTGTGGACACAGGCTCGAGAGCAGTCTTCAGCAGCAAGTCCCACTCCTCCAGGACCAACCTGTGCTGAGTGCTCACAAGAGAAAACAGCTGCAGCCATTCTCAGGCGAGGAAAAGCTGGATGCTGCCTCTGGAAGACCAAACGGACAGCAACACACAGACGCCAACAAAACAAGAGGGTGGAAGAGGATGAGGGGGCTCTGTGTCATCCTTTGCCCTGTGCCACCAAGGAATCAGGCTTAAATAAATGAATGTTCTTGGAGCTGGGCTTGTGAATTGATGGTAGAGCACCTGCCTGGCATGTCATGGCTTTTTGTCCAGTCCCAGGCACTGCAGAATAGTCTCAGGTGAGACTGAATCAGGTGAACTCACAGGTATCTTCTTCTAGTCCAATAATATTTTGTTACATTTTTTGGATTATTTTTAAATTGTGTGTGTGCGTGTGTGTGTGCGCGTGTGTACCATGTATGTACAGGAGCCCATGGAAGACATCAGATCTCCTAGAACTAGAGTTACAGGAGGTAGTGAGCCAGGATGTGGGTGCTAGGAACCAAAATTGGGTGCTGTTACAGAGGATTGTTTTTAACCACTGAGCCGTCTTTCTATCCCTACTGTTGTTGTAATAGGAGCGGCGGGGCTGCGTCCCCAGCACCCCGGCCGCCTGCTAGCTTATTCCCCGAAAAAATTACACGGAAACTGTATTCTTTTGAACACTGCTTGGCCCATTAGCTCTAGCCCTTACTGGCTAATTCTGATATCCCGATCAACCCATTTCTAATAAACTGTGTAGCACCGGTCTTACTGGGAAAGATTTAGCATGTCTGACCTGGCGGCTTGCTTCATTGCGTGCGTCTGCCCAGGAGAGGGGAGGATGGCCTCTGCTCCAGAGAGCAGAGCTGTCGAGTCTGCCCGGGAGAGGGGAGCATGGCGTCTCTGCGCTCACTTCCTCTTCCTCCCAGCATTCTGTTCTGTTTACTCCACCCACCTATGTTCTAACCAGTAAAATGGGCCAAGGCAGTTTCTTTATTTTTTAACCAATGACCTTCCTCCATCATACTGTGAAGCCCAGGCTGGCCTCAGCTTGCAGAATTGCTTGTGATCTTTGCATTGGAGAGACTGAGGCAAGAAGACAGCTCAAATTCCAAGCCAGCTAATGCTACACAGCGAGCTCTTGTCACAAAGGAGGTCAGGCCTAGTGGCCTGTTCCTGTGGCACTTACAGGGCTGAGGCAGGAGTATTCTCATGAACTCAAGGATAGCCTGGGCTAAATGGCAATTACTAGGCCAGACAAGACCTTCTGCCATAAAACAGAACAAACAACAACAAAAATACACAAGAGGGGGTTAGAGAGATGACTCAGAGATTAAGAGCACTTAGCTGCCCTTCGAGAGGACCTGGCTTCGATTCCCAGCACCTACGTGGCAGTTCACAGCTGTCTGTAACTCCTGTTCAGGGGATCCAGCACTCTCATTCAGACATACCTGCAGGCAAAACACCAATGTACATAAAATAAAAATAAATAAACACACAAACACACAAGTGGAGGCCAGGTGTGGTGATGCACACCTTTGATCCCAGCACTTGGGTGGCAGAGGCAGGCAGATCTCTTGGGTTCAAGCCAGTCTGGTCTATAAAGTGAGTTCCAAGACAGCCACAGTTACACAGAGAAACCCTGTCTTGAAAAACAAACAAAACACACACAAAGGAAACTTTCTCCTGTCAGATGAGCACGAGGGCAGCAAGGTGGTGCTGTGCCACTCTCCTGCACTGGCAGTCTTAATACACTGTTAGATTTGGCCCCTCCAGGGTTTGGACACAGAAAACGCAGTCCCCAGTCTCTGCAGGGACACAGATGAGAAAATACAACTGAAGAATAGTGGCCTCGCGCCATAACAAACTCTGTTTCTGGAGAGGATCAGACTTACTGGCAGCAGTCACATGTGTGCTCAGTGCTTCCATCATGGAGGCCCAACATCAAGCTGAGTAGGTGGGTGAGCTTAGAATTTCAGCTAAATACACTTGGCCTCAAAGATATGTTCTGCCCAGAAACTCAGTTTCTGTTTCATCCCAACACTTGACTTGCTGAGTTGCTATGTTTAAGCTCTGGGCTTTAAGTGGCAGCTGTGGGTCTGTTCTTGCCACTTTCTAGTTAAGTTTGCTATAGGTAGTACCATCCGCAAGCAGGAGAAAGTCAAGGGAATCCAGCCACATATTCCACAGAATGGTTTCTGGGAATATACAGCATGTTTTTATTGAGTATCTGCTGTATTTTCTTGGTAGATCACTCTCCCTACACAGAGTGCTTTTCTTTCCATTCACTTTGACTGTAGTAGACTTGTTCTGGCATTCCATGAGGGGGCTTCACTCTACTTCAGAGGCCCCAAAGGAATGAAAAACCAAAGAAAAATTCTCTTGTGAATTGGTAGCATTGTATCATCAGAAAGTTCTGTTGTCTTATACTGGTTTCCAGGGCCACTGTGTCCTGTTGGGTGTGTTTGGGTTTTACGATGCTACCTGGAGGGGTAGGACTAAAAGCCCCCTTCTCTTCTCTTTAGCCTTGCTGACCCGTTCTTGGCTATAGCCTACTTCTTAGGAATGTCTGTCCTCCAGTGTCTGGCCTCAGGCCAAGCACTTAAGTATAGCCCAAACAGCTCCCCAGGCAGGCCAGACAACTAGCACCTGGTCCAGGTCAATCTTTGAAGTAACTGTATTAAGAAAGGAAATACTCTCCTAATCACACATTTCCCTCGAGGACCACCACCACCTGCTATCCTCAGGAGTTTTTGCTAAAGAAAGTTCCCATAAGCCAGCCCTCTGTTTCCTGGCAGCCCATTCTAACACATTCATTACCGCACAGTTGTGGTGATGATAATGAACCCTATTGCACAAGTCCAAAGGACTTTTTTGTTGTTTGTTTTAAAGCTCAAGGGCAATTTTTTACTAGACTTTGAAAGAAAATTATCAGGGTATATTAGGCAGAGTTCTCTAGAGGAACAGAACTGATAGAATGTAAGTGTGTGTGTGTGTGTGTGTGTGTGTGTGTAAGAAAAGGTGATTTATTAGAATGGCTTACAGGCTGTGGTCCAGCTAGTCCAACTGTGAGTGGCCTAGCTTGCTCATACTCTCAATACCTTTCATTGGTAGAGAGAACAAGCTTCCTTCTTCCAAGTTTTTTATATAAGCTGACAACAGAAGATGTGGCCCAGATTAATGGTGGATCTTCCCATCTCAGAAGAGCCAGACTAAAAGTGGGTTCACTTCAAATTATTTAATTAAAAAAATCCCTCACAAAGCCAGGCGGTGGTGGCGTAAGCCTTTAATCCCAGCACTTGGGAGGCAGAGACGGGGTCTCTGTGAGTTCAAGGACAGTCTGATCTACAAGAGCGAGTTCCAGGACAGCCAGGGCTGTTAGGCAGAGAATCCCTGTCTCAGGGGAGAAAAAAGAACCCTAACAGGTATACATGGCTGCTTGAGTTTTAGTTAATTCCAGATGTAGTCAAGCTGACAACCAAGAATAGCCATCACACAGGTAGACAAGTAGCTGCTGGGAAAACAGGAGGAAAAAGTCTGTCTTGCCTTTTAAATTAAGAATGTGACATGCCCACCGGGCAGTGGTGGCGCACGCCTTTAATCCCAGCACTCCGGGAGGCAGAGGCAGTCGGATCTCTGGGAGTTCGAGGCCAGCCTGGTCTACAAGAGCTAGTTCCGGGACAGGCACCAAAGCTGTCTCAAAAAACAAAAACAAACAAACAAACAAAAAAGAATGTGACACATATGAAAATTACTAAGTCTCTTATTTACTAATCGGTAAAATGAGTATAAAATAATAATTTACAACAGGTAGAGTGTTTGGGGAACTTTGTAGAGTACTTCTTGCAGCACGCTGGGCCCTCGCACACTAAGAGCATTTAAAAGTGAACCTTTCGCGGAGCAGTGATGACACACGCCTTTGATCCCAGCACTCAGATGGATCTCTGAGTTCAAGGCTATCCTGGTCTACAGAGCAAGTTCCAGGACAGCCAAGGCTACACAGAGAAACCCTGTCTCAAAAAACCAAAAATATAAATAAATGTAATGAAACAAACTTAAATGGAAGCTGAAATACCTAAATGTGCTGGCCAGATCTGGAGTGGATTAAAGGAATAAAATGAGGGCACTGACCTAAGTGAGCATTATAGTAAAAAGCTTTGGCTCCTGCTAATGGTCCTTTCTGATCCTTGACTATGGTGGGATTTAATGACACACTTCCTCCCTGTCAAACTCAAGTCAGTCATTTTATTGGCCTGCCTGATTCTGTGGCTGTCGTCCTTGCAAGGCCTTGTGACATTTGTGGAAACTGGCTCAAGACCTGTTCTTCTAGCCTGAGATACTCGTACCTTAAACTGACTGCCACACAAGGAGTAAAGTGGAGCAGCTCTGCGATGCCTGGAGATCATCCTACGAGAACCTGACAGATGTTCCTAGACCAAATCCAGAAGACCACCATGGACAAGGGATGACCACGCTGCCACTTTTGTGTAACTCCCTGTCTCTGTTCTTCAGAAGGTGGAATCGGTTCTTAAATTATTGTTCTGAAGGTGGAAAAATTAAAATAGAGCATGCTCCAACATGCTCTATCCCCTGGAAGCTTCCTTGGGGACTTCATTTGTCTCCATTGGGTTTCCCTGTAAGTGATAATAAGCAGGCTTCTGCTGGCTGGAACCCCATATGCTTATCTGACCACATTTCTAGCCATGGTCTCTGCAGCTGACATGGGCCTGTGCGACATCACTCAAATCACCTGGTACTGAGGCACCAAGTGAGCCAAGCTGGCTGGCCTGGGCCCTTCAATATAGCCTTTCCAGAGAAGCTGACTCATGGACAGTGGCACTCTCCATCCTGACCTCATGGCCTGACGTGATTGCAGATGTTTCTGAGCCAAGGAGAGGACCCCTTCCAGGTGCAGCTGACCAGGAAATGCTAGCCAGAGCTGCCAAAGAAAAGGCATGGGGAGCAGAGAGTTATCTCTTGCTGGCTGTGGGATCTCATCTCCTTTTGTCTTGTTTAGGTTTCTCCTCTGCCTCCTACTTAAAGGTCCATGTTAAAACCCACCACGGTGTTCCCCTTCCCCAGGTCTCCAGGCACCAGGAACCCATCCTGAATGGGGGAGCAGCGTTCCACTGCGCCAGGACCTATGGCAACAAAGGCAAGCGACCCCTTGCTCTGCACTTTGCTTCTCTGCGCAGACTGTGTTGTGGGGGCGCTGGGCCGGGTGGTGGGGAGGCAAGAATCGCAGTGCTCTCCAGGACAAAGTTATCATGGGTATCTCACTCCCAAGTGAGTGAGGCTTTAGGGTACTGCTGATCCAGCCTGCCTCCTCTTCCCCAGCCTTCCTTCCTCTTGGGTAGCCCCTATTGTCTGGAGCCCTGCAGGGTTGCCCTAGGGACAGAAGAGGAGCACTGCATGATGAATTACTCTGGGTCTACCCACTGCCTGTTGCCCTGTAGGATGGTATGGACCTGTGGCTGAACGCTTTCTCCTTGGTTGTTACTATGGGTGGGTGGGAGCCAGTGGCTGGCTTCTTCCATGGTATCGGTGGTTTGTTGCCACAAGTGGCCTTTTCCAAGGAGCCTCTGGCTGCATTTGTGAGATGCATGGCAGTAAATGAGCTACCTGATTGCCTCTGATTTGGAGTTGGTTTGTTTGACAAGAGTTCCAGGCTTACCGTTAACTTGGTTCATGTTGTTTGGTGTCTCGCTGTTATTGCCTTTTCGCCAGGGGCATGGCAGATGGTAGAGATGGCATGCTCCATGCTCCCATCACAGACCTCCCATCCTGGCATGGCTCTCTGGACCCAGGCAGGAAGCTGTTATTTGGCAGTAGACCCCAGTGTGGGCCAGGCAAGGTAGGACAGTAAGGGGCATTTCTTGGTGTGGATGGGGCTACCCAGCTGACAAAGTTGTTCAGAGTTGCTGTTCTGTGTACTTTGGCTGTATGGTCCTGGAAGGGTCTCTGCAGAAGTGGAAAGGTTGTAAAAGCCTCATGTAAGGGTTGGTGCTGTCTGAGCCATTAGGAAGATCTAGCTGAGTAGAGGATCTCATGGTTCCAGTTTTGCCTGCTTTGTGAAGATAGCCACTGGCCTAGTGCAGCGGACAGGCCACTGACACATCTGCTCATCATAATCAGAATAGTTTTACTCCAGAGGCACCTCTGGAAGCACCTAGGAATTGGACGTCTCTGGGTTGTTCTGGGCAGAGGTAGGAGGGATCCCCTCCTAGCCTTCCTTCCTTTAAGCAGGCTGAGATGATGGTGAACTCTACACACACATCTGCATGAAGAGTTTAAAGTGAAGGGAGGCTGGTGGCCCCGGGCACTGTCATCTTGCTCCTATAGGCATTCTAGACTCCTAGACAGACCAGCCAAACCTCCGTGGGTTCTGCCAGGTTAGTTAATGGCCAACTATCCCTCCAGAGCCTGTGAGCTGGCCTCTCATGGTCCCTCCAGGAGGGGACAGATCCAGTGCCTGACCTCATCTCTTCCCTGGTTTTTTTTTTTTTTTTCATAGAAGGCCAGAAATGCTCACATCAGGATCTGATTGAGAGCTCTGATTCCTATGGTGACCTCTCAGACGCCAGTGACCTGAAGACACCAGAGAAACAGAGTGCCAACGGCTCTTTCTCCTGTGACATGGCAGTCCCTAAAAACAAAATGGACTCTGACGGGGAGAAGAAGTACCCATGCCCTGAATGTGGGAGCTTCTTCCGTTCTAAGTCCTACTTGAACAAACACATCCAGAAGGTGCATGTCCGGGCCCTTGGGGGTCCCTTAGGGGACCTAGGCCCTGCCCTTGGCTCACCTTTCTCTCCCCAGCAGAACATGTCTCTTCTTGAGTCCTTTGGATTTCAGATTGTCCAGTCAGCGTTTGCGTCATCTCTGGTGGATCCTGAAGTGGACCAGCAGCCCATGGGGCCTGAAGGGAAGTAAGACGTACTGTGTCCCCACAGAACAGCCTCTGGGGACTGCCAAGAAATGCTGCAAATGTGGAGGGAAGTGATGTCTTTGGGTTCTGGAGCTGAGAGATTTTTATTCATTTTTAACCTCCATCCCTGCCCCTACCCTACTCCCCTTCCTGTCCATCACCCATTTCTCCTGATGGCCTTAGAAACAAACAGACTCTCATCCGATACTCTCTGCAGAAATATTTGAGAGACCAGGTATGGGACAAGGGCAGAAAACACTACATAGGCCTCTCCAGCAGCACCGGTCCTGGTTCTTCTAGTTCTGAGTGAGAGCTTCTGGTACTCAGCTCTTGGTGATCTTGGATCTCAGTGGTTTTGGTGCCCCCTACCCCCAACTTCTTTCATTCCTCATCCCCCTTCCTATGTCCTCAAAAGGAAATTACAGTTGGGTCCTCTCATGGCCAACTATTTTTAAGAAAGCCAGAAACCTACAGCATCCCATGGACTATAGTATGAGTGTCCTCTGAGAGCCCTTTGAGGTTGGCCCTGGTCTTCCTGAGATACTGGAAGCTAACATTTCACTGCCAGGACAAGCTTATCTACTGAGGACACATCTACCCCAAATTCCAGTTTCTTACTTGATTTTAGCCATTCAACTTGCTGTTGGGTTTTGATCTCTAATTCTTATTCTTGTTATTTTTAGGACCAGTTGTAGTGAGTTGCTACTGAAAGCTACCCCAGGTGACACAGAGCTCTTTGTAAACCGCAGTCACACTTTAGGGTTAGTATTAAACTTTGTTTAGATGTACCATAATAAACTTGGCTAGTTGTTTGAAGTCTATGGAAGAAATAGTTTTATGCAAAATTTTAAAAAAAAAATTCCAGTCTGATCAGGAAGCGATTTCAATGGTGTTGGGGGCCAGGAAAGTTGAAGAGCCTCAGGTAGAGACATTGTGTACCTTGGTTGTGTTACACTTGAGCAAGCCCAGGTTGACCTTGTGATGTGAATTGATCTGATCAGACTATATTAAAAACATTAGTATGATACTCTGCCTGCTCCCCTGAGTCCAGTTTTTCAGCTGTGTCTTTGGGACCTGGACATCAGCAGTCTATACCCCTTGTCAGGGAGGGGCAGTAAATGATTCTCCATTGCACCAGTTCCCTGTGCCTCATATGGGTAGATGTTCCCACCAAAAGACAGGTTTCCAGGACTCATTTACTCATTCAGTTCTTGTTTGCACTGCTGTGTACCAGGTATGTTTTTAAGCTCTGTAATAACAAAACAGCCCTTGGCCTGACTACAAGATTTAAGTATGGCTTTCAGGCAATGAGGAGTACAAGAGGAAAATGGCAAAAGGTGATGATGGGTTGGTGACAGCTAGTAGGTAGGGTAGCCCCCTCAAAGCAATGACCTGTTACAACTGGGAGAATATGTCAGGGAGAGAAACATGACCAGGAGGTTCGCCCTCACATGTTGTAGGTGGTTTTGTTGTTCATTAGTTGTGAATGTATGAAGAGAAGATAGTCTTAGTTCTGTGTATGTATGTGCACATGTGGAGGCCAGAGGACAGTCTCCAGTGCTGTTCTAGAGGAGCCATCCACCTTGTTTTTAAAGGTGCTCTCTCACTGACCTGGAATTCGCCAAGTGGGCTAGCCTGCAGGCCCCTGGAATCCACTTCCAGTTCTGGGATTACAAGTGCACAGCACTGACATGGGCTCAAGGGCTCAAACTCAGGTCCTCATGTTTGCAAGACAAGCATTTTACCAACTGAGCCCCTAAAAGGAGAATTAATGGAAACAAAAACCAATCACAAGCCAGGCGATGGTGGCGCACGCCTTTAATCCCAGCACTCAGGAGGCAGAGGCAGGCGGATCTCTGTGAGTTCGAGACCAGCCTGGTCTACAGAGCTAGTTCCAGGACAGGCTCCAAAGCCACAGAGAAACCCTGTCTTGAAAAAAAAAAAAAACAATCACAAGAGGGACTGGGAGGCTTATAATACTGCAGGGATCTTGAGAAATCCCGAAATGAATAGAAAGTCTTTGATCTCCAAACAAGAAGAAACAAGTAGTGATAGAGAAGATAAATAGCAAGAGGGACAAAGCACAAAACTGCATAATTCCACATTAATAGTAATCACATTGCTATCTGATTTAAAGGTAAGTTTTTCTGGCTACATTTTTAAAGTAAGTCATTCATGGGTAACTTCCTACACTACACTTTGTGGACTGCAGAATCAAGGGTTGGCCATTTGATGCGAGTTAGCAAAGAAAGGCTGGCCTAGCACGCTGGAATTTTGCAGACATGTGGCTTTGTGACTATTACAGAATTTGCAACCCAATTATTCTTATGTTAAAGTATAGACCTTGAGCCAAGACTTAAATGTGTTTGGCCTCTGGACACCCTGGCCCTGCCCGGGGCAAGTGAGGACTGTAGTTATAAAGGAGTTTCTATCAGTGCCTCATGGCAGGAAGTGAACAACAAAACAAGCAGGTGCTCCTGCCTGCCCCCAACTACCTGGACCCTCCATGCCACAGACAGAAAGCTGTGTAAAATATGAAGGGTAATGGCCTTCGTGCCTGTCCAGGGTAGAGAGCTCATGCTTTTGCTCCTGAGCAAACCTTCAAGCCTCAACGTCCTCATCAGCATACTGCCATCACAAGCTAAGGATCTACCTGCTCTTCAGCTCAGCTGTGAAAGTGGCCCTGTTACTAGTCACCCACTTCCTGCAAGTGACAAACAGGTGCGGAGGTAAGCAAGCTCTTCATACCTAGAATGACACCTCCCACTCCCACCCCACCCCACCCTGGTGACTGGGACCGTACCCCAGACTTCCCTGGGCTTACTAAAGTAAAGGGTAGATCTGTCCACAGGCATACCATAGTGCTAGCTCAACTACTGCTGGAAGGTCCGGGCCATGAATCACAGGCGGAGACCGAGAGGCCCTGTACTCAGCTCCTATGGCAGATTAGCCTGTGAAGGTGAGGGAGATCCCATGTCAGAAAGGGTCCTAGTGAACATTGCTATGGACAAATTTGATCACCAGCAAATTAGAACCTGGATACCTAGCAAGACAGGCTTCCTGATCCTTCTCTTAGCAGCCTAGAGTGCCTCCATCCCCACAAAATAACTACATCTAACTTACCTTTGGATTTCCCACGCCATCCCTTGCTTCCTACTTGGTATTCTCCAAGATCAAGTCCCCACTTGTTGGTCTCTCTTTCTCTTTAATATGTCAGGCCTTTATGGCATTTTCCCTGTCATACCCTGTTCCAAATAAATGCAGGCATCATTAATAATAATGACACATGAGGGGTGCCAAGCACCTGCCTGAACTGTCCATGTATGATTCATATCCACTCAGGCAGTAAAGAGCTTACACCAGACAGCAGTAGGCAATCCAGGGAGACCGGAGTCCAGCAGTGCACCCAGCCTCCCATGGGGACTGGTCTTTCTTTACCCCAGCTGCCCTGGCCAACTGGAGCTTCCACACAGACTGCACAAGCTTAGAGCCCCAAGTTACCCCTAGCCTGTCCTCTTAGCTCTGCCCACAGCATGTCCCATCCTATCTTAATCTGCATGTCTGCATCTTCCAGTTTCCACAGCCTTCTTTAACTCTTGCTGCTCTCCTAAGCCCTGTCCTTTCTCAGGTAACCATCACTATGCTGTGGTTCATGCTTATCCCATCAACAGCCAACCTACTTCAGACCCCTACACTACCACTTTCAGAGAGAGCTGGGTCTAGTTAGAAAAACAAACAAAAAACTTCCTTTCAATTTATTTCAACCATCTCTGATTAGATGCCTTCAATGTAATGGAGAGAGTGAACAAGAGCAGGACTGACTACTATTCCTGCAGGGCACCAACAGGTAAGCATTTTTGCCGTTAGGAAGGGAGTGTTTATCCTGGCTTAGAATTTGATGATGTACCATGTTGAAGAAAAGTCGGTAGCAGGAGTATGAGGCAGTATGTCACAGACTGCTCAGAGGAAACAGATTATCCAAAATATATTTATTTATTTTTGACCATGTAAAACTGCAGAGGTGTAGTGGCAGATGCTTAAAAGCCCAGCGCTTGGAAGGTCAGGAGTTTAAGGCCAGCCTCAGCCACTTAGGGAGTTCAAGGCCAGCTTGGGCTGTGTTTACAAAAACGTTTTAAAAAGTAAAGCACTTGGGTGTTATAACTAAATAAGTTATTCTCTGGTTGGACTGCATTTGGGTCCCCAGCTGCCATTTTATTGCAAGTTCAGCTTCTGCTCTGCTCGATCTAATCCTGTTTAGGGTCTCTGGTTTTATTCAGAACCAGGGTTTGGCCTCCTGCTAGCAGGCTCAAGGTTCATGACTTATTTGAAACCCAAAGCTTGGGATTCCGTGGTCTGCTATCAATTCACTGATCCAGGCAGTACACTGCTATATCCTCTAGTAAGGCTGCTCTATGGGGCACACACAAGGGGTCCAATGTGCTCATCACCAAGGCTGCCTACCCAAATCACTTTCTACCCTGTTTTTTTTGTTTTTGTTTTGTTTTGTTTTGTTTTTGAGACAGGATCTCTCTATGTAGCTCTGTAGACTGGACTGGCCTTGAATGGAGATGCTTGCTGCCTCTTGAATATGGAGATTAAAGGTGGTGGCACAAAAGGCTGAAAAGATGGCTCAGCAGGTAAAGAGCATTGATTGCTCTTCCAGAGGACCTGGGTTCAATTCCCAGTACCCAAATGGCAGATCATAACTGTAACACGAGTAACCAGGGGATTTGGCACACTCACAAACACATACATGAAAGCAAAACACCAACGCACATTTAAAAAAAAAAAAAGGTAGCAGCACCATGCCCATCCCAGAGAACAACCCTTTAGAGTCTGATCTTCCACTATGGATCCCACAATCCAACTAAGATTTGTGCAGGAAGCACGTGAGGCATCTCACTAGACCTTTAGGGGTTTTTGTTTGTTTTGGTTTTTTTTGAGATTGTCTCACCAAGTAGCTTCTACTGGTTTGTACTCCCTATGTACTGGAATACTGGGATTAAAGCCCTGGCAGCCCTTTAACTTCACAGCTTTGCTTAGGATGGTGGTAAACTATTGGCTTGTGTATGCTGCTTCCTTTGCCTGTGGTTCTTTTTTGTTGTTGTTTTGTGGGGTTTTTGTTTTGTTTTGTTTTGCTTTTTGAAACAGGGTTTTTCTGTGTTAACAGTCCTGGCTGTCCTGAAACTCTCTGTAGACCAGGTTGGCATCGAACTCACAGAGATCCACCTGCCTCTGCCGCCCAAGTCCTGGGATTAAAAGCATGCACCATCACCACCAAGCTATCCTACAACATTTTTTATGACTATTTCCCCATATAAGACCAAGTTTCTTTGAAAATGGGATGTAAAGATAACTCATCTTGAGGGCTTGAAAGATGGCTCAATGGTTAAGAGTACCAGTGCTCTTCCAAAGGACTTGTGTTTGATTCCCAGAGCCACATGGTGGCTCATCCCCAGTTCCTGGGGATGCAGTGTCCTTTTCTGACTGTCTCAGGCACCAGGCACACATGTGGTACACAGATACAAGCAGGAAGAAGACCCATACATAAAAATTTTAAATTAAAAACATAACTCATCTCAGTTACCTAGAATAGTACCTGACCCTTCACAGTCACTAATCCATTCAACAGCTCTCCTTTCTGAATGGCCACCATGTGCTGAGAAAGACTTAATTTTTGCCTTAGGAGAGAGAGAGAGAGAGAGAGAGAGAGAGAGCGAGAGCATGTAGTTCTATGGGGCAAGAGACATGCATAAATAAATGTCTTTACAAGAGGAAACACGACAGGGATAGGGGAAACAAGTGCTCTAATGTGCTGGCAGAAGCTGAGAAGCCAAAAGTCAGGTCTGAGAAAGTCATGGCATTAGAGAAGGTCCCTAGAGTATGCTTAAGACCTATGTGGGGTGGACAGGAGCAGAGGGGCTCAGTGGGACAAACTGCTCTGAAGTACAAATACCAACTGACATCAAAGTACAAACCCCTTCATCCTACCATGGGAGAAAGAGCCTTGTCAGATTACAGAAGAGCTTCTAGAAAAAGGTGGCCAGTTACCAGACCAAAGGGGTCAGTCTGCACGAGCGCTTCCTGAAGCTACATGCCAGGATAACAGTGTAACTTGGCCTCTCAACTCCAAGCGGTTCACTAGCAGTCCTCACCTCAGAGCCTCTTTGCAAAGCCAGGGCAAAGGCCCAGCCGGGACGCAAGGGAGAGATGGAAGCCCAGGATGGGTAGACATTCCACTACTTGGGACTCCTTTCCAGGATTCATCCCACCCTCGGGTTTGAGAACATCTTAAATGTTTTAAGCTATAAACGGGGACTGGGAACTCCAAATAGGTGATCCTTGTCCCTTGTGTAATGTACTCTGCCCTCTTACCCCCCCAATACACATTGAGCTAATTTTTCTCACTAATAACTGAAACTAGAATACACTGGTCCATCCTACAGGGTAAGAACAGTCAGCTCCAACCCTGACAAGGAGTCTTGGGAGCTCTTTTTCTTTATTTTCTCCTTTAATGGATTTCCCTTTCTTTAAAGATGAGCCCTTACTCCCCCAGCATCAGCTCAGACCTGGACACCAGGCCCTATGCTTCATTCTCTTCTAAATCAGTGGGCCAGGCAGTGGTGGCACACGCCTTTAATCCCAGCACTCGGGAGGCAGAGGTAGAGGCAGAGGCAGGCGGATCTCTATGAGTTTGAGGCTAACCTGGTCTACAAGGGCTAGTTCCAGGACAGGCTCCAAAGCTACAGAGAAACTCTGTCTCGGAAAAAAAAAAATCAGTGTATGTTCAGATGTGGACACCGCTCAAGGGTAACAGTCCTAGGCAGCACAGATACACATACTGCTTTAGGCTTTCCATGATTCCTGCCTGCCACAGAGAACACTTTGCCAGCTGGTCTGGTCCCCAGCTGCCCCCTGGTGGCTGCTTTCCCTCTTTTTGTCTTCCTCCTGGGCCTACTCTTACCTTCAGGGATTCAACTCCTCCTGTCCTTTTGTAGAAGGCACCTCCCCCTTAAAAGAAAAAAAAAACGGGCTAGGGATACAGCTCAGTGGGTAGAATGCTGGCCTAACATGCACGAAGCCCCACACTGGGTTCCAGCACCACATAACACTGGGTGTGATGGACCCTTGCAATAGCAGCACTTGTAGAGGCAGGAGGGTCAGAAGTTCAGAGTCATCTTCAGCTATATAGCGAATATGAGCCCAGCCTGGGCCTCATAAGACATTATCTTAAAAACAAGTAACAACAAAATCACACACTTGTCAAGAATCTTCAAAATATTTACCTCCCTTGACCTAAGAATCCCACTGGTGGAAACTTTAAAACAGAGTAACTCAAAGATTTTTTTTGGTGGTTTTTTTTTTTTTTTTTGTCTTTCAAGACAGGGTTTCTCTGTGTAACAGCCCTGACTGTCTTGGAACTCACTATGTAGACCAGGCTGGCTTCAAACTCACAGAGATTCTCCTGCCTCTGCCTCCTGAGTGCTGATATTAAAGGTGTGCGCCACCAATGACTGGCTCTTTAAAAAATGTTTAAAGTTAGAGCTGTAGAGATGACTCAGTAGGTAAAGAGCATTAACTGTTCTTCCAGAGGACCCAGGTTCAATTCCCAGTATCCACATGGCAGGTCACAACTGTCTGTAAATCAGTTCCAGGGGATCTTACACATAAAATAGTTAAATCATAAAAATTCCTTTAAAAATATAAATTTTTTAAAGCTATAAAAAATCAGCTATAAGAAAACAACATTGCTTCTGTTATAAGGCCTGAACAATGTTAAAAAAAAAAAAGGATGCATAGAAAAGACTGGACAGAAATGTAATTGCACTTGGCTTACTTGCATGCCTCACCCTGAATCAATACAAAGCACTTTACAGTTGTAAAAAGTCAAACCCTTCTTTTCCATTGGGTGGTTTGATGTATACCAAACAGGAACTTGAAATGTTGGCACAGTAGTAAGAGCACTTGGTATAAGGTCAAAAATAAAACCCGGGTTTGACTACAGGTATCACAAACAACACAGAATTTAAAACCTTTCAGAACTGAGTCTCTGTTATGTAAGACTCATTTAAAATGTTTACAGACATAAGATGATTCACCTTTGGGCTGGAGAGGTGGCTCAGTAGTGAAGAGCATTGGCTGTTCTTCCAGAGGACCCACAGTCATTTCTCAACACCCACATGGTAGCTCTCTAACTCTAGTTCCAGTCTATCTGATGCCCCCTTCTGACCTCCATAGAGATCAGGCACATACATGCGGGCAAAACACCCATATATGATTATAAAATCAATCGTTAAAAATATTCATTCTGTATGCGTATGAATGCAGGGGCTTGTTAATGCTAGGTAAAGGTTCTACCATCAAGCTATAATCCCAACTCTAATATTCATGTTGAAATGCTTATCTCAAGATCCCCTTCCTGGGATCAAGGGGATTCGTATTGGAAAGGAAGAAGTTAAGCTTTCGTTATTTGTAGATGATATGATAGTATACATAAGCGACCCCAAAAACTCTACCAAAGAACTCCTACAGCTGATAAACACCTTTGGTAATGTGGCAGGATACAAGATCAACTCCAAAAAATCAGTTGCCTTCCTATACACTAAGGATAAGGAAGCAGAGAGGGAAATCAGAGAAGCATCACCTTTCACGATAGCCACAAATAGCATAAAATATCTTGGGGTAACTCTGACCAAGGAAGTGAAAGATCTATTTGACAAGAACTTTAAGTCTTTGAAGAAAGAAATTGAAGAGGACACCAGAAAATGGAAGGGTCTCCCTTGCTCTTGGATTAGGAGGATCAACATAGTAAAAATGGCAATTCTACCAAAAGCAATCTATAGATTCAATGCAATCCCCATCAAAATCCCATCAAAATTCTTCACAGATCTGGAGAAGACAATAATCAACTTTATATGGAAAAACAAAAAACCCAAGATAGCCAAAACAATCTTATACAATAAAGGATCGTCTGGAGGCATCCCCATCCCTGACTTCAAACTCTATTACAGAGCTACAGTATTTTTTTGTTTGTTTGTTTGTTTTTCGAGACAGGGTTTCTCTGTGGTTTTTGGAGCCTGTCCTGGAACTAGCTCTTGTAGACCAGGCTGGTCTTGAACTCACAGAGACCCGTCTGCCTCTGCCTCCCGAGTGCTGGGATTAAAGGCGTGCGCCACCACCGCCCGGCCAGAGCTACAGTATTGAAAACAGCTTGGTATTGGCATAAAAACAGAGAAGTCGACCAATGGACTTGAATAGAAGACCCTGACTTTAACCCACAAACCTATGAACACCTGATTTTCGATAAAGGAGCTAAAAGTATACAATGGAAAAAAGAGAGCATCTTCAACAAATTGTGCTGGCAAAACTGGATGTCAATCTGTAGAAGAATGAAAATAGATCCATATCTATCACCATGCACAAAACTTAAGTCCAAATGGATTAAAGACCTCAATATCAGTCCGAACACACTGAACCTGAAAGAAGAGAAAGTGGGAAGTACTCTACAACACATGGGCACAGGAGACCACTTCCTACGTATAACCCCAGCAGCACAGTCACTAAGGGTCTCATTGAATAAATGGGACCTCCTGAGACTGAGAAGCTTCTGTAAAGCAAAGGACACTGTCACTAAGACAAAAAGGCAACCCACTGACTGGGAGAAGATCTTCACCAACCCTGCAACTGACAAAGGTCTGATCTCCAAAATATATAAAGGACTCAAGAAACTAGACCGTAAAAGGCTAATCAACCCAATTATAAAATGGGGCACTGAGCTGAACAGAGAATTCTCAACAGAAGAAGTTCAAATGGCCAAAAGACACTTAAGGTCATGCTCAATTTCCTTAGCAATCAGGGAAATGCAAATCAAGACAACTTTAAGAAACCATCTTACACCTGTAAGAATGGCTAAAATAAAAAACACCAATGACAGCCTTTGCTGGAGAGGTTGTGGAGAAAGGGGTACACTCATCCATTGCTGGTGGGAATGCAAAGTTGTGCAACCACTTTGGAAAGCAGTGTGGCGGTTTCTCAGGAAATTCGGGATCAACCTACCCCTGGACCCAGCAATACCACTCTTGGGAATATACCCAAGAGATGCCCTATCATACAACAAAAGTATATGCTCAACTATGTTCATAGCAGCATTGTTTGTAATAGCCAGAACCTGGAAACAACCTAGATGCCCTTCAATGGAAGAATGGATGAAGAAAGTATGGAATATATACATATTAGAGTACTACTCAGCAGTAAAAAACAAGGACTTCTTGAATTTTGCATGCAAATGGATGGAAATAGAAAACACTATCCTGAGTGAGGTAAGCCAGACCCAAAAAGAGGAACATGGGATGTACTCACTCATATTTGGTTTCTAGCCATAAATAAAGGACATTGAGTCTATAATTCGTGATCCTAGAGAAGCTAAATAAGAAGGTGAACCCAAAAAAAAAACATATAGGCATCCTCCTGAATATTAACCTTCATCAGGCAAGGAAAGGAGATAGAGACAGAGACCCACATTGGAGCACGGGACAGAAATCTCAAGGTCCAAATCAGGAGCAGAAGGAGAGAGAGCACGAGCAAGGAACTCAGGACCGCGAGGGGTGCACCCACACACTGAGACAATGGGGATGTTCTATCGGGAACTCACCAAGGCCAGCTGGCCTGGGTCTGAAAAAGTCTGGGATAAAACCTGACTCGCTGAACATAGTGGACAATGAGGACTACTGAGAACTCAAGAACAATAGCAATGGGTTTTTGATCCTACTGCACGTACTGGCTTTGTGGGAGCCTAGGCAGTTTGGATGTTCACCTTACTAGACCTGGATGGAGGTGGGTGGTCCTTGGACTTCCCACAGGGCAGGGAACCCTGATTGCTCTTTGGGCTGACAAAGGAGGGGGACTTGGTTGGGGGAGGGCGAGGGAAATGGGAGGCGGTGGCGGGGAAGAGACAGAAATCTTTAATAAATTAATTAATTAATTAAAAAAAAAGATCCCCTTCCTGGGTGACTTGTGGAAGGTAGATGTCATAGTCTGGATCTAGCATGCCCTTAAAAATCCTGCCTGTGTGTTAAAGACTTGGTCCTCAGCTTAGCACTATTAGTTTGGGCAAATTTGAATAAAGCTGCCATAAGCATCCGTGTGTAGCTAGGTGGGCGGACATATGCTTTCAACTACTTTGTATAAATACCAAGAAACATGCTTGCTGAGTCATATGGTAGGAACATGTTGAGTTTTCCTTTTCCTTCTTTTTTCTTGTGGGTGGGTGCATTTATGTGTGTACATGTGGAAGTCAGAGGCTGATATCGGTCTCTTCCTCACATTTTTGTTTTTTAAGACAGGGTTTCACTGAATCCGGAGCTCACTGATTTGGCAATTTGGCTGCCCCAGCTAGCATCCTGGTCAGTGAGCTCCAGTATTGGGACTGCAGACCTGTTCCACTGTGCTTGACTTCTATGTGTTAGGGATCCAAACTCAAGAGTCTCATTCTTTTTTTTTTTTTTAGATTTATTTATTTATTATGTATACAACATTCTGCCTCCATGTATGCCCGCACGCCAGAGGAGGGCACCAGATCTCAGTACAGATGGTTGTGAGCCACCATGTGGTTGCTGGGTATTGAACTCAGGACCTTTTGGAAGAGCAGCCAGTGCTCTTAACCTCTGAGCCATCTCTCCAGCCCCAAGAGTCTCATTCTTATGTAACAAACACTTTGCCCACTGAGCCATCCGCACAGCCCCCCCCCCTTTTTTTTGAGATGTGGTACCATTTAGGCCAGCCTAGTCTTAAACTCATATGCAGTTTAAGGTGGCTCCAAATTCCAGATCCTTCCTCTACTATAAACACACACACACAACTTTTTGTTATTGTTTGTTATTTGAGCCAGGGTCTCATTACATGTAGACAAGGCTGATTCTGAATTCACAGAGATCCCCTGCCTTTACCTCCTGATTAAAGTTGAGCGCTAAAGATGGAAACCAGGGCCTCTGAATCTGAGGTGAGTGCTCTGACAGTAAGGCTCAGCAGTTTGGTGTCTGCTTTTGTTGTTGTTTTGTTTGTTTTTCAAGACAGGGTTTCTCTGTTGCTTTCTTTGGACCCTGTCCTGGAACTAGCTTTTGTAGACCAGGCTGGCCTCAAACTCAGAAATCCACCTGCCTCTGCCTCCCGAGTACTAGGATTAAAGGTGTGAGCCACCACCGCCCAGTGTCTGCTTATTTTTTAAATAATTTATTTTTATTTTATTTTGTGATTGTGTGAGGGTGTTAGATCTTGGAGTTACAGATACTTGTGAGCTGCCATGTGGGTGCTGGGTTCTCTGGAAGAGCAGATAGTGCTCTCAACCACTGAGCCATGTCTCCAGCCTTGTTTTTAGCTTATTTTTAAAATGGGTTATTGTTTAGTTTTAACAGTATATAGCTCAGTGCTGTATAGCACTTTTCTCAATAAAATATGCTAGGTTTAGTGGTCCTTACTCTAAAACTAGCTCGTAGGAGACTAAGGTAAGAGGATTTTTGTGAGTTCACAACCAGTCTGAGTTGCAGAGATCCTGTCTCATCAAAGACAGAATTAAAAATTAGTGTCACAAGTAGTTTAGGTCACCTGTGCCGGCACATACCTGTATGTAATCTAGCATTTAAAAGGATGAGAGAGAATTCCAAGTTCTAAGGCAGGGGCTGGAGAGAGGGCTCAGTGGGTCAGAGCATTTGTTGCTCTTACAGAGGACATGCTGGCTCACAACCATCAGTAACTCCAGTTCCCAGGGAATCTCTGAAGCCCTCTTCTGACCTGTGGACACCAGGCACATGAATGGAATACACTGCTGGAATGGAATATATCTGCTGACAAAGTACTTATACACATAAAATTTTTAAAAAAAAATTAAAAAAAAACCCAGCTAAATCTAGGGCCAGGCATAGTGGTACATGCCTTTAATCCTAGCCCTCAAGAGGTAGAGGCAAGTGGATCTCTATGAGTTTGAGGTCAGTCTGGTCTGTATAGTGAGCTGCAGGCAAGTCAGGGTATAATAGTGAGACTCTGGCTCCAAAAAATCCTAAATAAATAAATCTAAAACAAATCTTGTTTTGTTTTTGGTATTTTGAGACAGGTTTTCTCTGTGTTGCCTTAGCTGTCCTAGAAGTTGCTCTGTAGCCCAGGCTGGCCTTGAACACCTGTCTCTGCCTCCTGAGTGCTGGAATTAAAAGCAAGTGCCACTACTTCCTGGCAAAAATGTATTTATTTTATTTTATTTTTTTTTTTAGGAAAAAGTTTTAGGACAGTCTGGGTTATATAGTGATTTTTTTTTTTTCCGAGACAGGGTTTCTCTGTAGCTTTGGTGCCTGTCCCGGAACTAGTTCTTGTAGACCAGGCTGGCCTCGAACTCCTGAGTGCTGGGATTAAAGGCGTGCGCCACCACCGCCCGGCTAGTGAAGTGATCTTATTTTAAAAAAAAAGTTCTAGCCGGGCGGTGGTGGCGCACGCCTTTAATCCCAGCACTCGGGAGGCAGAGGCAGGCGGATCTCTGTGAGTTCGAGGCCAGCCTGGTCTACAAGAGCTAGTTCCAGGACAGGAACCAAAAGCTACGGAGAAACCCTGTCTCGAAAAATCAAAAAAAAAAAAAAGTTCTAAAGCAGGTAGTAGTGGCGTTTAATCCCAGCACTTGTGAGGCAGAGGCAGGCAGTGTCTGTGAGTTCCAGGACAGCAGGGCTACACAGAGAAACCCTGTCTGGGAAACCAAACAAAGTTCTGGGTATATTTTGCATAATGGTCCTTAGTCAACTGTGTCTCATGCAAATATTTTCTTCCAGTGTGTTGGCTCATCCTCTCGTTCTCTTGATACTGTATTTCCCAGAGCATAAACTTTTGTAATTTTCATTAAGCCCATCTTATCAATTCTTATCAATGGTTTCCTTCATGCGTCATGCTTTTGGCATTCTCCCCCTTGCTTTTCTGTCTCTATCTAGTTATGCAACCTGGGTCAGCTCTGAACTTGGCTTCGAAGTGACTCTTAGCTGGAACTGATCACCATGGCATGGTGTCTCTACAAGTAATCACTATACTCCAAGTCATCTAGACTTTTAAAAAACCATGTAATCATGTGTGTGTTCCTTCAGCCAATGGGCTCGTACTTCAGCGACTATTGGCTTGAAGGAGTGGAAGGTCCTCCCGCAGCAGTGTGTGTGCATGTATGTGTCACAGCACACATGTGAATGTTAGAGGACTATTGCTGGAACTTGTTCTCTTCTACAATTTGGACCAGATACTCAATTCAGGTTGTCAATCTTAGCAAAATTGCTTTTATTTGCTGAGCCATCTCACTGACCCTCCATCTAGACACCCTTTCTCCCATAGAGTTTCAAGTTTAGTTTTATGTATTCTATGATAGTAAGTTAATTTTTGTTAAGGTATAATGTATGTGTCTAATTTCTTTTTCATGTAGCTGTGTAGTTGTTCTGCCATCATTGCGTATAAAAACTATCTTTTCTCCACGGTGTTGTCTTTGTTCCACTGGGAACAGTGGCAGCACACCTGCAGTCCCAGCTACTTGGGAGGCCTAAGGCTGACTCAGGAGAATCAGTTGAGCTCAGGAGTTCAGGACTGGTCTGGGCAACAAAGTGATCAGTCTGCGCTATTTGTGGGTCCTATTCTTGCACTCATCTATTTGTCTATTACATGAGGTATCTATCGCCTGTCCTCTCACCAGTAAGAGGCTGTCTCACTTGTTATCATTTGTGTGCACGTGTGGCTGGAGACTGGAAGTCAGAGGACAGCTTCCAGCTGGCTCTTGACCATTTCTTTCCAGCACATGGTCCTAGGCATGGAACCCAGGTCATGCCGCTACCTACCAGGTCTTGCCACTCCCCTCATTTTGAGTCTGAAGATCAGAAAATGTCAGTCCTCCAGATGTACTCCCTTATTTCAATGCTGGTTTGACTATTTTGAGTTTTTCTCCCTCCAGGTAAACTTTAGGATTAGTTTGCCTATATCCACAAAACAACTCACTGGGACTTTGGGATGATTCTCAATCTACAGGTCAGGTTGGGGAAGACTTACATCTTGGCAACATTGTGTCTTCCTATTCACAAACATGGAAGGTCTCTCCTTTAGTTTTCTGATTTTGTTCATTGAAGAGATTTGTAGGTGTTTTGTTAAATCTGTGCCTTATGCTTCATTTTCTACTGGTTCGCTGCTGGTGTATAGGGAAGCAACTGAGTTTCGTGTATTAACCTTATATCCTGTAGTTTCTCTACAATGGCTTATCAGTAACAGTTTTTCTGTCAGTTCTTTGGGTTTTCTAGAAATGGGTAGATTATTCCAAGCTTTGTGTCTTTTATGTCTTTTGCTATATTGCACTTACTATGCCTTCCCACATGGTGTAAAAAGGAGCAGGAGAGCAAAACCTAACCTTGTTCCTTACCTTGGTGGTGAGAAAACTTATAATTTAACTATAATATTAGTTAAAGTGTTTCACATTGAAAAGGTTCCTGTGTACTCCTAGTTTACAGTTTTGAAATCATAAATGGGATTAATTAAAAATCTTTACATTTTATTTACTGTGTGTATATCATGGTGCATGTGTGAAGGTCAGCAGACAATTTACAGGTAGGAATTGGCTCCTTCCTCCCACATCCCCACATGTGGGTCCTGGAGTTGAACTCAGCTCATCAAACCTATCAGAAGGTACCTTTCCCATTGAGCGTCCTGTCAGCTATTTCAAACATTTCTTTCTTATGTTTAAAACAACTTTTAAAATTTTATATATATAGTTTTTTTTTGTATACATGTCTGGGTCCTGCAGAGACCAGAAGGCACTGGATCCACTAAGAATGGAGTTACAGATGGTTGTGAACTGCCATGTGGGTGCTGGGAATTGAACCTAGGTCCTCCCCAAGAGCAGCCAGCACTCTTGACTGCTGAGTCTTCCCTCTGGCCCTCAAATGTTTCTTATTAATAGTCATCTCCCTGAGTAAGCCCAGTGGTAGTTATAGCCCCTTCCTTGTTCACCACAAATGTCGTTTACTCGTGTCCTGAAGAGAGACTATTTCCTGTTTTATTAATTTGATGCTGGCTGCTAATACCTTCCACATTCTAAAATTTATTTTTGTGTGCATGCAGGATCAGTTCTTTCCTTCCACCATGTGAGCTTTGGTGTCACATGTCATCAGCCTTGTTGACAAGAACCATTATCTGCTGAGCCATCCACTGCCCCCAAAGCCTATTGTCTTTGTTCCACTCTAAGTGGAATCATTCTGGAGCTTAGGGCTTGGGATTGGAGAGGAGAGGTTCTACCCTTAGCATCTTACCATATATAACCCTCTTTCTGGGGCCTCAAAAGGGCTGGAAACTGGGGAGCATAATTCTGCTCTAGCTCACTTTTTGGAGAGCTGTGTCTTGTGGAAAGACAAGCCAGTAGGTCTGAACAACTAAGAAACACGTGATCTGGGCTGTGGCAGGTATGGGGACTTCTGCTTTGTACTTAGGACTGAAGAAGGTAGCCCCAGCAGAACCCACCCGAGATTCAGAATAGTTAATGGGTTTAAGGATTGAGGGCTGGGATCATGCATCCAACGCAGGATGGCAAATTCTGAGCCACTCCACTTTCACTCACCATCACACTCTGTGTATAGGAACCCAAACAAGACTTTGACAGCTCTGGCTGCCTGTTGTGACTATGCCTGACCTCAGGCTGCCTTCTCTTAGATGCAGAGGGAGCTCATCTCTGCTCTCAATGTGGAGTCTGGTCTTCACAAATGCTGAGTCAGTGGTGGACTCGTGTGGTTGGAATTCTGCTTGTACAGTACTTCAGACCAGGGGACCCACCTGAGGCGTGAAGCCACCATCCCTGATCCTTATACAGTAGGCTACATTTCCATTTTCTTTACATCAAACTGTCCTCTTCCTCTTCCAACCTGTTTGAACTGGCTAGAGTATTTCACCATAATGTTCTCTTTTTCTCTTCCCAGAATTAGCCTCTGGTTCCAGTCCTCTGTCATCAGGAGTGCTTGAATGCATCTGACCAGAAAAGACCAGAAAGGGGAGCCATGAGGGTGGAATGATATTCTTCAGCTAGGCAAAACACACGGGCTAGGATGTGGGTTCATGGAAGAGTACTGGCCCAACATCTGTGAGGCCCTGGGTTCAATCACCATGATGACCACCACCATCCCACCCCCTCCACACTACCAACATCTGTGAGGCCCTGGGTTCAATCACCATGATGACCACCACCATCCCACCCCTCCACACTACCAACATCTGTGAGGCCCTGGGTTCAATCACCATGATGACCACCACCATCCCACCCCCTCCACACTACCAACTACATATTTGAAATGGCAGTTTTAAGATTCAGGAGACTGAAAAGTCGTATGGATGTTGTATAGTAATTTCCTTGGATAAAACACTGCATCTTGGAGGGAAAATGTGAAGATGCTATATGTTCTGGGTGGTGGTGGTGGAGATAAATATTCCATCTCGAAAGCAAACTCATTAAAACTCAGAAAGTAAGCACAAATGTTTCAGCAAGTTCCTGAAACTGACCAGATTAACTAGGCCTGGTTGTCCCCAAGATACATAAGCAATAAGAACGGGAGAGAGACAGCTCTGACCAGACCAGCTGCCTGTTGTTTATGAGCTCCATAGTTCCAGCTGCTACCGATGCACTGTGAGTTTTTGTTGATTAAAAATAAACTCACTGGTTTGCCAGGCTGGACTCTGGTGGTCCCTTTACTTTGCTCTGTCACCACTTCACAATCAGGAGAAAACATTTGCTCACATCTCCCCATCAAGAGTGTTGCACACGCCGGGCGGTGGTGGCGCACGCCTTTAATCCCAGCACTCGGGAGGCAGAGGCAGGTGGATCTCTGTGAGTTCGAGACCAGCCTGGTCTACAAGAGCTAGTTCCAGGACAGGCTCCAAAACCAGAGAAACCCTGTCTCGAAAAACCAAAAAAAAAAAAAAAAGAGTGTTGCACAATAACGGAGTTCGTCCATCCATTTGTCAGCAGTTTACTAAGGGGTTGGGAATGTAGCTCAACTCACAGAACGCTTGTTAGGAAGCCCTGTGTTCAGTCCCCAGCACCACATAAACTGTTCCAATCCTGAACCTCACGTGGTACAGTGAAAACATGGAAGAATTGGTAAGCAGAGGTCAAGCATTTGGGACAAAGTAGTGTGTAGTAGGTTCATGTCACTCAAGTGGGACAGACAAAAAAATGTAACTTGAGGCCTGAAGAAATGACTTGATGGCTAAAAGCACTTGCTGCTCTTCCAGAGGACCTGAATTTGATTTCCAGCACCCATGTCAGATGGCTTACAAACAGCTATAACTCTGCCTACAGGGGACTCAGCAGCTTCTTGTGGCCTCCACAAGTATCTATATGCACGTGGTGCACACAGACTCATGCACACACACTTTTAAAAATAAAAGCCAAGCATGTTAGTACATGCCTTTAATCTAAGCAATCAGAAGACAGAAGCAGGAAGATCTCTATGAGTCAAGGTCAGCTTGGTCTACATATCAAATTTCAGACCAGCAAAGACTACATAGCAAGACCTTATCTTAACTTCCCCACTCCCAAACAACAAAATAATAGAATGTACGGCCAGAAAATACTGTTTCTACAAAAAGCTCAATGACAGAGCACTTGCCTAGCATGCACAGTATGTCACACACACACACACACACGTGCAAAGGAGCACATGTACCCCCAGACACACATACACAGAAAGAGAACAACGTTAGGTATAATAAAACCTCCAACAGCAATAAAAATTAAGCACACTCTTCCCATCCAAGGGAAAGAACATCAAGAACAAGTAGAAAAGCCGGGCAGTGGTGGAGCACACCTTTAATCCCAACAGGCAGAGACAGGCGGATCTCTGTGAGTTCAAGGCCAGGCTGGTCTACAAGAGCTAGTCCTAGGACAGGCTCCAAAGCTACAGAGAAACCCTGTCTCGAAAAACCAAATAAATAAATAAATAAATAAATAAGCAAGCAAGTAGAAAACAAAACCTTGATGAATATCCTGAAATCCACTTCAGAATAAATGGTGAAGAGGGGATGAGTAGAGGTACAGAAGGAATATGACTGGCTATGTATATCTCTGGTCTCACAATCTGACTGATAAGTACCTGGCAGTTCAATGTACTAATCTCTTCCTTTTTGCATGTTTTAAAAACTCCTGCTAGGACGGGCGATGGTGGCGCACGTCTTTAATCCCAGCATTCAGAAGGCAGAGGCAGGCGGATCTCTGGGAGTTCGAGACCAGCCTGGTCTACAAGAGCTAGTTGCTAGTTCCAGGATAGGCGCCAAAGCTACAGAAACCCTGTTTTGAGAAACCAAAAGAGAAAGAAAAAGAAAAAAAACTATTCACTACACTAGCACACTAACCCAGTTATGATAGAGAGTTGCATTGGGATGAAGGGAGCAAGCGTGGGGGATATGGAAAATTAGAACTTTGCACGTGCTTTCTTGGAAGTTGTATATAATGAAGCCAGGGTTTGAGAGATGGCTTAGCAGTTAAAAAGCACTTGCTGTTCTTGCAGGGGACTGAAGTTCTGTTCAGAAAATCCAAGATAGCAGCTATCCTTGCCTCTTGTTCCATGAGATTTGGTACCCTTTTCTGACCTCTGTGGGCACTAGGCATGTAAATAGTACACAGACATACATACAAGGCATGTAATAAAATACAATCAATAAGCTAGGCTGTGGTGGTGCATGTCTTTAATCCCAGCACTTGGGAGGCAGAGGCAGTCGGATTACTGAATTCAAGGCTAGCCTGGTCTATATAGAGAGTTTCAGGACAGCCAGGGATAGACAAAGAAACCCTGTTTCAAAAAAAAAACCCAAATGAATAAATAAATAACATAAATAAGCTAAATGTAAAGCTAGGCATGGTAGCACATGCCTTTAATCCCTGTTTTTAGGAGGCTGTGCAGACTGCTGAGTCCAAGGCCAGCCTGCTTTACATAGCAAGCTCCAGGCAAGTGAAGGCTACATAGTGAGACCCTGTTTCAAAACAAAACACACGCAAACAATATAAGCCAACAAACAAAATTAAAAGAAAGAAAAAATTAAATGTAGCTCAGTGCCTACCTAGCATGCATGCATGGACCCTTTTTCACTCCCCAACACTGAAAAAAAAACCAATATTGTTCATCCAGGACAAGAAATATTAGGGCTGGGGAGATGGTTCTATCAATAAAGTCCTTGCCTTGAAAGCATGATGACGTGAGCTTGATCCCTAGAACCCATGTACAAAAAAAGCTAGGTGTACCCCTGCACTGCTTACAGTCCCAGTGTTTGTGAGGCAGACACAAGTGGATCCCAGCCTAATCTGTGGGGTCTAAATCAATGAGAAGGCCCTGTCTCATAAAACCAAAGTGGAAGTGTCTGAGGAACACTCCCTGAGGCTGACCTCTGGCAGTACACTAGCACAAGCACACTCACAAGAAATAAATCTGAAACCATGTACTTTCAAGCCTCAATCATCACTGGATCTCCACATAATCTTTAACTTTTATGTGTATGGGTATGCTTGTATGACTGTGCAAGCCTGGTGCCCCAGAGGTCAGAAGAGTGCACCAGATCCTCTGGAATTGGAATTAAAGATAATTGTGAGCCATCATGTGGGTGCTGGGAACTAAACCTGGGTCCTTGGAAGAACAGCAGTACTCTTAACAGCTGAGCCATCTCTCCAGCCCTGACCTTTCTTGTAAACATGGTGCTGGGGACTGAGTCATGAGCTTATATATGCTAGGTAAGTGCTCTACCATTCAGCTGCATCTTCAGTTCTTCTTAGTTTCCTTTTGCTAAGGTACCCAAGTAGGCCTTGAACTTGTGATCCTCCTGCCTCAGTCTCCCAAGTAGCCAGGATTTGAAATTTACATTACCCTTGCCTACCTCATCTGTAGGATTTAATTTCACCTTGTATAGTCCATGCTAGCTTCCAATAGTTACAAATAGTTATGCACTAACAACTTTACTGAAATGGGCACAGAACCTAAAAAGGAATGCCAGCTTTTTCAGAAAGTAAAAAGGAACTCAAAACTGTCCATGGGAAAATTACTGAGATGCACATTCTTTCTGTTGCTTAAAAGGGAAAGAGTGTTCAGTAATGATAGTAAGGAAATCCGGGGATGGGGCAGGGAGCAGGGCTGAGGAAGCACTGAGTGAATGAAGTCTTGAATGAATGTGTATTGTTTAACATGGGCACAGCTATGGAAAAATGGGAAAGTCTTCCCTGAACTACGCTCAAGGAAATGGCAATTCCTTCTCTCTTGGTGCTTGTGGGAATGTTGACAGTATATGCAGAAAATGCCCACCATAGCTCCCTGTCCTCCATGTTTACTGCCTGAAGACCCCTCCCCTACAGAGATTGCTCCTGTCAAAATTAGCTAAACCTGCCTCTTTGTTTAGCTTCATGCAATAACCCTGCCCTCCTTGTTCAACAGGGTATAGTAAAAATGCTTAATTTTCTGGATGCTGAGGCTTCTCCATTAGACAGTTCAGTGCATCCAATCCAAGCTTTTTTGTTAGTGAGTTTGTCTTTTCCTTATTCCCTTGCTGTCCCAGTCATGTGGAAGCCTGTAAGCCATGCTAGGACTTGGCAAGGGTGGGGAGTGAAGGTTATTTCTATTAGCACTGAGGTCACCAGGTTCTTTCAACAGGGCCTAGATCGTCTGGGAGTTCCTCTGTAAACACAGGACAGACTAGAAATTGCTGGCAGCCCGAGAGATTCAAAAGACAAGTTCTCTCAGTCAGTAATGGATCTCAGGAAAAGGTGTTCATGTGTGTATCCCAGCACTTGGAAATACAAGATAAGAGGTTTAATACAAGTTCTAGGCTATCCTGGGCTTCTACTTCCAAACAACAAGAAGCTAGTCATGGTGGCACAAGCCTGTAATCTCATCACTGAGGGATGGAGGCAGGAGGGTCAGTTCATCATCAGCTACACAGTCAGTTTGACCCAGCCTGGCTACAAAAGATACTGTCTCAGAAAACAACAAAAATCCTTACAATTCAGGTGGTGGTGGCTCAAGGCTTTAAATTTTAGCACTCGGGGGTCAGAAGCAGGCAGATTTCTGAGTTTAAGGCCAGCATGGTCCACATAGTGAGTTCTAGGACAGTCCAGGCTACACAGAAAACCCAACCAAACATAAAAACCCTTCCAAACAAAAAAGAAAGTGAGAGAAAATGGTTGCAATTTATCACAAAACATATAGCACTGTCGCAAGGCTCCTGAGCTTTTCTTAGCAGGCCTTCTGTCCACATCTGTCAGGAAGGGTCTGTCTAAGGGAGACGGAGCAGCCCAAAGCAGTCGCTAGCACTCCCTGACATCTAGGGGGGAAACAATACCTAAGAAGTTTGTGTACAGATCTCATAATATGGGGCCAGGCTTTGTCGTATATTAAAAACCAACAGATGAAGCAATAAGCCAACCACAGCAGTTAGGCGGTAGGACAAACACTTCTTTTTTAGTTACTATTTTATGTACATTGGTGTTTTGCTTTCAGGTATGTCTGTATGAGGGCAAAGGATTCCCTGGAACTGTTATAGACAGCTGTGAGCTGCCATGTGGGTGCTGGAAATTGAACCCAGGTCCTTTGGAAGAGCTGTCAGTGCTCTTAACCGCTGAGCCATCTCTCTAGCCCCTGGACAAACACTTCTTAACTACTTTAAATGGTAACAGTGCTGACTATTTGAGTGATCCACAAAGGAGTTGATGAGCTAAGAAAAGCAAAAAGGAGAACACAAAGTACAGATTACTGTATACAGTACTAAAATCACAAGCATATTTGGAGTAATAAAAATGACCCAGATAAAGCAGCATGCACCTATAAATCCAGCTATTTGATAAGCTGAGGCAGGAGGACACCTTGGAGTCTAGGATTGGAAGTTTGAAGCCAACCTCAGTGACACAGTGAAAATCATTTAAAAAAATAATAAAATAAAAATGTGCGGGTTAATAAAAATGAACATTTATACAGCTAATAAAATTATACAGTACTGGTATAGAGGATGTGTGTACCTCAATGAATAAAATTAAGAGTCCAAAAATAGACAGCTCTATGGACTATTAGTTTTCCACTAGGGTATTAAGACCATTTAAGAGCACACTGAAGTTTAGCAAGATTTAAAGTTTTGTACATAGGACTATCAAGAAAGTGAAGAAGGGGCTGGAAATTAACAATGGAGTGCATGTTCAGTATTCAAGAGGACCTGAAAAAAAGCAGGGAGGGGCGGGGGCGGCATTAGTCACAAGAATTCCAGGGAGCTAGTTCAAGAGCCTCAGACCCCAGGATTAGGGCTATCATGCTGTCCCATTCCTGAAGCCTGTGTGAGGACCATCACAAGAGGCTGCCAAACACTATGGGAAATTAGAGTTGCTGTGGCATGAATGAGGAAGACACTCAATGTCCTCCTTCAGTCTAATGCCTGGACTCTTAACTCAGGTCTTCAAGCTTGCAGGACTGTTACCCAATAAGCCATCTTGCCAGCTTCGTTCTCTCATTCTCTCCCTTGCTCCCCTCTCTTCTGGTTTTGTTTTTGGACAGCATCTCACTACATAGCCCAAGACAGCCTTAAACTTAGGGATACTCTTGCCAAGCCTCCTAGTGATGTAATTACAGGCATTTTTTTTTTTAACCGTGCCTGGCTTCCAGTAATTTCCTATATGTAAACAGGTCCTATGTTTGTCCCTTCTCATGGCCCTGTTCAGTCTGGACCCTCCAGACCTTCCAGATGCCCCTGGTTGAGCTCTCCCTCACATCTACAACAAAACCTTCTCCTCAACCATAACTAGGAGTGGTCGTGTCCTCATTTTCATTCAATTTTTTTGGCTATCCCAAGTTGCTTTTAAGTCAGGGTCTCTCTACATAATCCCAACTATCTTGGAACTCACTTTGTAGACCAGGATGGCCTTGAATTCACAGAGAATCATCTGCCTCTGCTTCCCAAGTGCTGGGATTAAAAGTGTGAGCCACCACTGCCAAGCTGTTCAATGTTTTTTAACACCATCACTATAAGTAAAGCACAGATTCTTTTCAAAGTTTATGCTCATAAAGTATTTGATAAACTTCTGTGTAAGTCAGTGCTATGCTCATGCTAGGTTTTGGCAAATCTTGCTTTATATTTATTTCAGTTTTTTCAAGGCAGGGTTTTTCTGTTTATTTCTGGCTGCCTCGAACTCACAGAGATCTGCCTGTCTCTGCCTCCCAGAATGCTGGGATTAAAGGCACATGACACCACTGCCCAGCATTTTATATTATTTTATGTGTATAGAATTTTGCTTTTGTTTTTTGTTGTTTTTTGAGACAGGGTTTCTCCGTAGCTTTGGAGCCTGTCCTGCAACTAGTTCTTGTAGGCCAGGCTGGCCTTGAATTCACAGAGGTCTGCTTGCCTCTTTCTCCCGAGTACTGGGATTAAAGTTGTGCACCACTGCCGCCAGGCCTGTATGGATGTTTTTCTGCATTTGTCTATATTGTTTGCATGCCTGGTATGACAGAGGCCAGAATAGGGTGTTGGATTCCCAGGCCTAGATACAAAGCACCTATTGCTCTTTAACTCATGAGCCATTTCTCCAGTTAGCAAGCCCTTTCCCCCAAAACACACATACACATAATTTAAAAATAATAATAAAATCTAAATACCTCTGGTCTATACTTACCAACTATCTCATGCTTAACAGCTAAGTTTACAGTATCCGGTCTTCCTATGACCCTATGAGCATGTTTTCATAAATGGGAAAGCTATGTAATTTTTCTTACTTCCTTTCCTTCTTAGTTTCTTTTTTCTTTTCATTTTCCAAGACAGGGTTTCTCTGTGTAACTGCTGTGATTATCCTGGAATTCGCTCTGTAGACCAGGCTGGCCTTGATTAAAGGCGTGAGCCACCACCGCCCAGCTCAAAGTTTGTGACAGGGTCTCATACAACTTAGTCTAGTCTCAAACTCCCTGTGTTCATACTCAAGGATGATCTTGAACTTGTGATCCTCCTGCCTCTACATCCAGAGCTGGGATTACAGGGTTGTACTCCCCCACCCAGTTTGTGCTGTTAGGGGTCAAACACACTATCAGCTGAGGTGTTTAAGAGGACATGGCTCTGCACTTATGAGATCTGAGTTCAAATCCTCAGCACAAACATTAAAAGCCAGGCATGGCTATGTGTGCCTTATAATTCAGCACTGGAGAGCATGGAGAGGAGGGTCCCCGGAACTTGAGTGTGTTCTCAGGAGGATCACTGGCCAGCCAGCCCAGCTTAAGTGTCCTCCTTCTGCTTCAGTAAGAAATCCTGTTTCAAGGCAGTAAGACCCGAGACATCCTGCTCTTCCTTCTCTACACACACAGGCACATATCACACACCCCACGGGGTACCGCCCCCCACATACATGCAAATTCTTTTGGGAGGGGGCATTTATTTGTATGAGTGTTTGGTCAGCATGTGTGATATGGGCCAGGCTGGTGTCTGGAGGTTAGAAGAGGGTGCTGGATCTCTGCAACTGGATACAGTTGCTTTTGAGCTAAGTGAGGGGAACTGAACCTGGACCTTCTGCAAGAACAAGTGCTTCTAAGCACTGAACCATTTCTCAACCCTTACACAATGTTTGTTTTTTTTTAAAGAAACACCTCAGGAGAGTTGGAGAGACAGTTCAGAGGTCAGGAGTACTTGCCGCTCTTCCAGAGAACCTGAGTTCCCAGGGCACACAACAGTCACATCCCATGGCCCACAACTGCCTGGAACCCATGTTCTAGAGGACCCGAAGCTTTCCTCTGAGTGCAGACACAGATAGACACACAAATAAAAATAAACGTTTTCTTTTAAAAAGACACCTCAGGATTCAATCACTTCTAATTAGTTAGAATCGTGTCAGCTTTCTACTATGATAAAGTCCATAAAACTTACTTAGCAGTGTTACTTTCCCCTCCCTACATTATTGTGGCAAGATCAAAACAGAGTCTCCCATTTCTATTCTGGGACTTGCCTGAGTCACAAGGTAGTCTTGGCAAATCACTCTGCTCTATCTCTCAATTTACTGAGGCTGCTTGGGAACTTCAACTGCCAGCCAAACTAGCTCCAAAAGTCCCAAGTTACGTGGTGGATGTGGTTTAAGGATAGGAATGCATTACTGCAACTGGATTTCCTACAGACTGGTGGGGGGAGCCATTTTACTTAATTTTAGGGCTGGTAGAAAGGGCAGACTTTACAATACAGCTAGCAATCCCAGTGTTTGTATAACATGCATTTTCAACTAAAGACACCCTCTCCGCATTCCTACTATATATGGGTACCCCAAACCTCAAATGTGAGTAAAGGAATGTGACTGACCTGACCTTGGCAAAGTACAGTTTAAATACATACATATGGCTAGAGTTGCTTCCAATATTCTTACTTGTGCTGCCAATGTGCTCTTAAATGCCTCCTGCTTTTGTAATCAGCATCATCTCTCACTACTGCTCTGGGCTTTAGCCCTAATCCAGCCCACTCCGCGATGCCTTCTGACACAATGGCTCTGTACTCACAGACGGAAAAAAGAAGAAAAGCTCTGGGGATGCAGTCGTGCAGGTCGCAAATGGATCTGCTGCTAAGCAAAGCCTGAACCTCTCGTCATTCTTGACTTGGCTGAGTTCCTCTCTTGGCTCAGGGTTAGTGATCTAGTATGGTCTAGGAGGCTTAGGACCCAGGGGGCGCCTTTTAGCTGACAAACACCTCGACTGCAGCAAGCTAGCTGGGAAGCTCCCAGTTCTAAAGAGAGGCTGTTTACCAGAAGAGCGAGCATAACAAGGGCCGGTCTCACTGCAAGGCTGGGAACTAGGAGGCAAAACTGCTGCCAAGGAGACCCCATTCGGACACTGGCTGTTCAGTCACCTGCAAGCCGGAAGAGGCAAGGATGCTGTTGGCAGTGGTACATATATTTCTTCTCAGCAACATGCTTCTGGCAGGAGCCTATGGATCTGGAGGTGAGATTACATTTTTTTTTCTTTCTGCAGCAACTTAATGAAGCAGAACGGGTAGAGCCCCCCGATTTCCCAAACGTGGCTAGGCTGACAGAGAAGGAAGCTTTTGGCTGTTTTCTTGTTATCCTACGAAAGCTCTTCTTCTCCCCTCTCTCTCCTTCCTTGCCAGAGGCTTGCAGCTCCATCTTTGCCATTAAGAACAAAGACAAGTCACTTTCTCTTCCCCTTTCCGTGTGCATGAGTGGATGGAGCTTGGTCCCCAGAGTCCTGCCCTTTTAAAGTCCTTTTGCTTGATGTGGCAGGCGCACAGACCTCCTCCCCTCTCCAGCTTCCTCCCGTGGCTCTCCGCTGAGGGGAGTGGGAGCTGAAGAAATGTGGCAGATTCCCTCAGCTGAAGTCTCAAATCATTGGCTTCACTAAATCAAAGGCTTTTGTGGAATTCTCCTGGGAGCTGGTGGTGTCTGTTAAACTAGCAGAAGGTGGCCGTACCCGCGGAGAAGGGAACATCAGTTTATATAACATGGACTTCTCAACACTGGGATGACTTCCAGGTCTGACTGCCCAGAATCAAAATCTCCACAGACCGACTTTTGCCAGTCCTCCGGCACCTCCACAGCGGCCCCAAATCCAAGAGTAACAACACCTTGCACCTGGGTAGGCTTTAAAAAAACAAAAACAAAAAACAAAAACAAAAAAAAAAAAAAACAAAGCTAAATCTCTGAGTGTTGCCTGTGACCGGACGCCGCTAGGGGCATGACAAGAGCTCTCTACTTTCACTCTGAGGTACACAGGGCTTTCCACCCCACGAGGCCAGAGAGCCGCACTCAGGGTCCCGGGCGGGTTGCTCTTCCTCACAGGCTGCTTCTGGGACGGCGGCCACCTGTACCGGGAGGACCAACCGTCGCCCGCGCCGGGTCTCCGTTGCCTCAACTGGCTGGCTGCGGAAGGCGGCCGTGGGTCGCCCCCCGAGCCCAGTGAGTGTCCGCCGGGGAGGCGGGCGGGGTTGGAGGGCGGCGGCCAGCGGTCCCTGACGTCTCTTCTCTCCGCCTCAGGCTCCGGCAACCACAACTACTGCCGGAACCCGGACCAGGACCCGCGCGGGCCCTGGTGCTACATCAGCAGCGACACCGGCGTCCCTGAGAAGCGGCTTTGCGAAGACGTGCGCTGTCCAGGTACCCGCCCTGGATCCCGGGGGAGAGGACGCCAGTCCCCCAGGCGCGAGGCAGCGGCGGCTGCACCCGCCTCGCACGTGCGGCCGCACGACGCCCGCCCCGCCCCGTCCCACCCCCGCGCCGTCCGATTGGTCAGAGTTATCTCCAGGCCGCGGAGCCCGAAGCCCATTGGCCGCCGCTGCATTCGGAGTGAGCTCATCCTCCGCGAGCACTTGTAAACAACGGTGGGAGGCAGCTTGCTTCTTCAGTGAAGCGCCGCACCAGCGTTTGCTGTGTGTAGCGTCTGCTGTGAGCTAGACACAATGCTCACAATTCCCCGGGAAGAAGCCGTGTGAGGGAACTGAGTCACCCAGAAGTTCAGGAGACCTGCCAGAGGCTGTGGGGGTATCCGGATTTGTATCCAAAGCTTTTAGGCTTAAGATAACTAAGACAGTTCTCTAGGAATAAATGCAATTATTCGTGCCCTTAACACTAATTGGCACGAATCTTGCGCTCAGTGTGGACTGTCTCCTGACGTGAAGACTGTGTCTGTGGCGACATTCTCCAGCAAGTCCAACTGGGTGTTGGAAGATAGTAAGGACTTGAAGAGACAAGTGGGAGGCAGGAGAGAAGTTGTTCCCGAAGACGCTTTCCTCACATTTGCCTTGTATCACATCCCCTCCCTTTCAGGCTTCATTTTGCCCCTGGGGCAGGCAGGGGAGTTGTTTTTTTTTTTCCCTTTCTATTTTTGAGACAAAGTCTCACTGTGCAGCTCTGCTTGACCTGGGACTCACAGAGATCCTCCTGCCTCTGCCTCCGGAGTGTGTCAATTCAGGTGTTCGCCACCACGCCTGCCCGGGGGCAGGCTTTGGTTTCAGTCTAGCGGAGCATTTTAGGGTGAACCCCTTCCCATAATGACCCCAGCAATCAGGTCAGGTTCAGCTGTAGAATGCACTCCGGGCAGTCTCTGATGAGAGCTTCTTCTCACCTCAGCTCCAGAGACGGCTTCCCAACCACCATCAGCTGCTACAACCGAGCTGGAAGAGAAGTCTGAAGCTCCAGGTGACAAAGAGGCACAGGTGTTTCCTCCTGCTAATGTCCTGCCAGCCAGGAGCGAGGCAGCAGAGGTGCAATCAGTGATTGGCATCAGTCAGCGCGTGAGGATGAATTCCAAGGAGAAGAAGGATCTGGGAACTCTGGGTAGGGTCGCCTTGGTTGGGATTCATCAGATGACGTCATTTGCTGATTTCTGGGGTGTGGCTAATAGGACTTTGTGTCCTGTCCCCCGCAGGCTACGTGCTGGGCATTACTATGATGGTGATCATCATTGCCATCGGAGCTGGCGTCATCCTGGGCTACACTTACAAGAGGTGAGTCTTTTCTCTTCCTGGCTCTCTCTAAATAGGGCTACAGAAGAGACACAATGTCATATCGGCTTCTAGGTGTCTTTCCAAAGGAGAAGGAAAACCCAGCTCAGGAGCAGAGATCTGGTTTTCGTCACTGCCAGGTGACCTTAGACAACTAGGGCAAGGACTTAAATACTGACACCCCCTCCCCCCACGCCCAGGGTAGCTCAGACTGGCCTTGAAGGAGTAGTCTCAAACTCATAATCCTCCTGCCTCCACATATCACCATGCTCTGAAGAAGACTAGATTCATTTTTGTCGAATTTTAAAATTCTGCTACTACACCGGGCGGTGGTGGTGCATGCCTTTATCTCAGCACTTGGGAGGCAGAGGCAGGCGGATCTCTGTGAGTTCGAGGCCAGCCTGGTCTACAAGAGCTAGTTCCAGGACAGGCTCCAAAGATACAGAGAAACCAAAAAAAAAAAATCTGCTACTAAGATGGGTGCAATGATGTATATCTGCTATAATCCCAGAATTCAGAAGACTGAGGCAGGGGGTTTACAAGTTTGAAGACTGTGAGACCCTGTATCAAGAAGAGGAGGGAGAAAAAAACATGTCTTTTTTTTTTCTTTTTCTAGGCAGGGTTTCTCCGTGTAGCCCTGGAACTCACGCTGTAGACCAGGCTGGCCTCAAACTCACAGAGATCCGCCTTCCTCTGCCTTCTGAGTGCAACCGCCTGGCTAAGAGTTATTTTTCTTTTCTTTTCTTGAGTTTTTGTCTGTATATAATGAATGTCTGTGCACTCCATGAGCACTTATTGCCTAGGAAGGCCAGAGAGTGGCTCTGAATTCCCTGGACCTGGAGTTCCACACAGTGAGCTATCCTGTGGGTGCTGGAAATTGAACCCCGGGTCCACTGGAAGAAGAGTCAGTGCTCTTAAGTGTTGAACCACCTCTCCAGCCCTAAGACACTATCTTTATTTATTTTTTTTTTTTTGGTTTTTCGAGACAGGGTTTCTCTGTGGTTTTGGAGCCTGTCCTGGAACTAGCTCTTGTAGACCAGGCTGGTCTCGAACTCACAGAGATCCGCCAGCCTCTGCCTCCCGAGTGCTGGGATTAAAGGCGTGCGCCACCACTGCCCGGCCTAAGACACTATCTTTAATCTCAGCAGGCAGACACTGAATTGTGAGTGAGGCCCTGTGCCAAAACAAAACATTCTGCTACTGGGAAAGGTTCCTAGCTCCTGGTCTTGCAGTCTTACAGTTGGGGCTTAGAATTTCCTCAGTGGGATGTCTTTAGTGAAGAGAAGAATGGTGACAAAAGAAAACCCATCGCCACCCCTTATCCCGTAGGGAAAGTACAGGAGACTGCTTGAGAAGCAGGGACACACTTGCAGCTGGAGGGCAGCAGGAATGCTTGTTTTGAAAGGTCTCCTGACAAAGCCCCATGGGGCAGGTCTTGGAATCAGTGCTGTGTGGTTCTGAGTCCAAACTGTTGTTACAGAGCAGGCTGTTGGACAAAACAGGGTATTTGACTTCCAGCCCCGAGGATCAGCTATATTTCTCTGACCCAAAAGCCTTCCTATAAAGGAAGTGATACAGCGGACTGCATTGTCCAGCAGTGAGAGCCATTGTCTGAGTCATATCAAAGTGCCTCTCAGCCATCATTTTATAAGCCCAGGGTATTCTTAAAGGTTCTGGGTTCAGCCCAATTGCAGACTGAAAAGGAAGTGTGATAATTACCACAGCAACCACAGATGTCACCTGCTGTTCCTGCTTCAAAGCGTGACACGCCCCAGCTTCACCTTTTGTTTTGAGACAAGGTAGTTCAGGTTGGCCTTGAATTCACTGTAAAGCAAAAATTGACTTTGAGCTCTTTGTTGCTTTCTTTCACGGTGGTGGTGGTGGTGGTTTTTTGGTTGTTTCCTTTTTGGAGACAGGGTCTCACTATGTAATAATTCTGGCTGGCATGGATCTCTCTGGCTAGATCAACCTGGCCTTGAAGTCACAGAATCCTTGAGACAGGGTTTCTCTGTAGCTTTGGAGCTTGTCCTGGAATTCACTCTGTAGGCCAGACTGGCCTCGAACTCACAGAGATCTGCCTGGCATGCGTCACTATGGCCCCACATAGCTTCTTGAACTTTGAATCCTCCTGCTTCCTCCCCATTATGCTCACAGTTGCGTTTATGAAACAAATGCTGTTCTTCCCAGTTTTCTGAGGAAACTTGAAACAAGAAAAAGTAGGTGCCTTGCCTGTGGCTTCACATCCAGAATATGGTGGAACAGACTGCCATCTGGGTGACCGGGCAGGTTGTTTCTTGTTACTAGTCCAAAGCATTCCTGGGGGTCAAATGTGTGTTAGCTCAGTGCACGGCACACAGGAAATGGTTCCTAGTCCTGTTGTGCTTATCTATACAGTGTGGGTACTTGATGAGTTATTCACCTTTCATTAGGTGGGGTGTTCGAGATGATGATGACCCTGCAGCTCTGATGTTTCTGAGAAGGCACTGTTGACTGGATTGGTTTAAATCCCAGCTCTTCCATTGGCCTGAACAGATGGCTTTGCTGGTTTCTCTGATTGTTCATTAGTCAGAGAGCAGAGAGGTTGTTCTGGGAGCATCCTGCCTCCCAGACTGAGGCTGTGTCCACAGAAGGACTGCTGACGTGCAGGTCCAGGGACACCTGCTTGTTCATTTAAAAAGTGAAGAAACAGAGTAGTTGCTTTGCCGGCACCAGCCATTGACGCAGACCATGCACTGAGCCCTGAAATACTCCCCTCTTCCTCAGCGTCTGGTAGTATTTGGCTGCCATTCAATCTGTGACAGTTTCCAGACCTTCCAGGTGCTCAAAGTAACTGCTCTTAATTCCAAGCCCAGCTGGTGCCCAGTGGAGAAACCAGGTCTTATTTCTTTTGTCTTACTCTTTTCGACTGTCATGGGACTGCCATATGACCTTGAGATTACTTTCCTGTAAACTCGGGGGAAGGCACTAAGTCACTAGACTGTCACTAACCTCGGACCACCCTTTTCCTTAGCAAACATGTTCTGAGAACAACCTGTTCAACAGGAAACCACATGTGGGTTAGAAACAAGCTCTGAGCCTCCATCTCCTCACAATTAGGGGACAGATGTCAGGGCAAGAGCTGGAAGGTGAATGGCTTTTCAGGCAGCCTTTGCTTGGTGGATATCATGCCTGTTAAGTGGGGATATTTCTCCCCATACATCCAGCTACCCACAAGTGTTGTTAAACATTGTAACAGCAGGATGATAATCAGATAGAAACACAGCATTAGCTCTTTGTTTCATGCTTTCTTGGTAAGTCAGGCCCTGCTGTGCGCCTTTCTCTGCTCTTGCCCAAGGCTCTTCCTAATGAGGAGCCCAGGCCTAGAAGAGTTAAAGTACCAGGTCCTAGGTGCCCAGACTAGACCATGTGTTCTTGTTGTTATGTGTGTGTTCCTTGTTTTGACATAGGTTCTCACTGTGTAACTCAGGCTGGCTAGGAACTCTCTCCCTCATTTATATGTGTGGATATTTTGCCTGCATGTATGTCTGTGCACCATGTGCGTACATGGAGGGTTGTGAGTTGCTATGTAGTTGCTGGGAATCAAACCTGGGTCTTCAGAAAGAGCAGCAAATGCTCTTTCCTGCTTAGCTGTCTCTTCATCCACGGCCAGGAATTCGTGGTCTTTATGCCTCAGCTTTCTTGAGTGCTGGAATTTATGAAGCATGAACCACCATGCCTGGCTGTCGATTATCTTCAGAAAGTCCAGCGAAGCCCAGTAGCCTCATTTAAATTTAAATTTCTCAGGACAGTAGGAAAAAGTGAAACTTCTCAAAGAATGACTGAGTTTGGAAAGCAAAAGAAACAAGATCTTGTTCTGGAATTCCCTCCACTTGTGGACGCCACGCACTAAGCACATCATTTACCTTTTGTGGGTCCCAGCTTACTCCCCAGGCGTGAGCTCTGATGACCTACCAGCACTGATATTTCTGTAGAGGAAACTATTGCTTGGTTTAAATCCCAGTTCTGCTCTTGGTTTACACTTCCCTCCCTCCCCACCTCCTTCTCAGTCTTTTCAGGTCTGACATGATAACAGAGGGCACATGGGTCTCAGGAGGATGGAATCAGGGTGCTTTGGATGTACAGTAGCGTGCCTGTACAGTAGCCACCTTGGTGGCACAGAGCAGCGGGGTGGCACAGCATGGCTTCTGACTCAGAAAACAGCAGCAGCTCAGAGTAATCTCTGAAGAAACCTGCACTGCCTCGAAGAGGCTCCGTTGTTTCCATAACCCAGGGGTAGGAAGCCAGAGGCAGGTAGCAGCTCTGTTTCCTTTTCTCTCTGGCCAGCCCAGCTTGCACTGGCCCCAGAGCAGTCAGGGTAATTCCTGCAAGTCTTGAACTCTGCAGGGCCACGGACTTGGCTGATGGAGGGAGCTTTCCAGAGCTGGGAAGGGTAGGCAGGCACCAGGCTTCCTCCTGCGAGGAAGAGCTAAAGGTGGGGGTAGAAAGGAACTGTTTGGCTGGGTCTTTGTCCTAGTAACTCTGGCCACGAGGTGGCTAAGCCCTTGGCTGGGGTAACTCCCTGTCCCTGCTGAGTGCTGTCTTAGCTCTGCAGGGAGCTCTTATTCTCTGATAAAAAGGGAGGGAAACAGTAAGTCAACACCATTTCACCCCCTTGGGAGAGAAGCTGAGTCGGTGAATAAGCCTTTGTTCTATCTTGGCAGCCCGACAACAGCCCGATTTTCTCACCCGCCCCCACGGCAGGGAGACGGTTCTGGGCCACCTAATGGTCAGTTTAGCAGGCCTGGCAGCATCAGCTACTTCATCTCCAGGATTCCCAGGCAGGACTCAACAGGCACGTGGGGTCAGGCATGCTTCCAGGTTCCTAAATGGATGAGGCCAATCTAGACTAGGCACACTGTCTGTTTCCTTTACCCCAGATTGCCTTTCCAGCCCTGCTTTTCCCATGAATAGAAATAATCTCTCCCCCCCCTCCGGCCCTGCGCCTCCCAGACTTGTGTGTGATGAGGCCTGACAGTTATCAGCTGCTCAGCAGGCTACAGATACATGCTTCCTACGCGAGGGAGCGGAGGAAAGCAAGGCTTCTTCATGTAGGCAGTGGACACTGCTTGCGTAAAGTGTGTGGCATCCATCAAAGGTGTAGTTGTGCTCTTTTGCTGGGTGATGACACCCTTGGTACCTTGGCTAGGTATTTCGGAAGTCATGGGTTCCTGGCTTGCCTTCTTCCTCCATCCTTCTTGTAGACTTTGAATTTTAGCCTCTGGCAAAAGATACTTGAATGTTTCATTTTTGCAAATCGCTGCTAGCTTAGGGAGGAGGATCTCTTACCAAAATTAAACCCAGACCTTCCAAATGTTTCCGTTCACGAGCAGTCTTTTAGAAAGTGGCTTTTTATTATGCAGATAGCCATTAGCCACCTCCGATAGGTGACTCAGGGTTTGAGAAAGGGAGTGGTTATTGTAGAGAATCCCCTCTTCACGAATCGTGTACCTATCTTTGCCTGTGGTGCTCCGGGAGGTTTTCTGCTGTGGGAACTGATCCCCAGGACAGATGCTAATGAAAGAGTGGGCTAGGCTGGGATTACATGTTGAGAGACTTGGTTGCCATAGGAAGATGAGCTTACTGACCTCCTTCCTGTGACCTTCCATTTGGGATCAGAGCATATCTCAGGTGGACAACTCTTCCAGAATATCCAGGGTTCTGGAGATTATTACGTCCCAAATAGGCTGAGCAGGATCCACAGCAGAGAGACATGGCTAATGAAGAGTCCTGAGGCCTCTGCGCACTTGTCTCCTCCAGTACTCTGTTCTCCAGCTTTTCTCATTGTACATCACGTGACGGATGCAGACTACAGCAGATCAGAGCTATGTCCCTGAGATCTGAACCAGGCTCCTGTGCTGCTTTTTGTTTTGTTTCAGCTGGAGGGCAGGGCAGGGCAGGGAGCAGGTTCTCCTGGAGGGAAGCAGCCCCTACTCTGCTTGCCTGGGATAAGTGGGGTCCACAGCACACAATGGGCAGGTCCGTCTTGGAGATGTAGCCGTCCTTGTTGACTGGCGTGGATGCCTTCTTGTCCATTACTCTTAGGGGTCCACATCTCCTTCCCATTCCCCAGCACCATGTCGAGTGCCTGTTGAAGGCCTTCGCCTCGCCCAGGGCCTTCTTGTTGCAACTGTTGATGAACACTAATGTGGTGGTTTTTCTTTGTTTGTTTTTCGAGACAGGATTTCTCTGTGTAGCTTTGTAGCCTATCCTGGAACCCGCTCTGTAGACCAGGCTGGTCTCGAACTCAGAGATCTTCTGCCTCTGCCTCCAGAGTGCTGAGATTAAAGGCATGCGCCACCACCGCCCAACTCAGTGTGGTGTTCTTGAGCGACTGCATGAGCAGAGAGAGGACCTTTGTTGACTTTCTCATCCTTCCACTTTCGCAGTCCCTCTGGGGGTCATCTCACTCTTGAGTTTATTGAGACTTGTGGTGGAAGTTTCACTCAAAGATCACTCCCTCCTCCGTTGCATTGCTCTGGCCTCTACCCCAGAGTCCTGTGTTTATCACCCACTTAGTTCATATCTCCTTCAGATAGTTTCCTTGGCAGCTGAGCCTAAGTTGTTGGCTTCAAAGGATCTGCCCTGGGCTCTGTACTGGTTCTGCCATGCAGTCTATTGGAGTGTGTGTGTGTGTGTGTGTGTGTGTGTGTGTTGGTGGGTGGGCAGGGGTCCATTGGAAAGCATCATACATGTCCATTAAGAAGACCTAAGTTTGCCAGGTGGTTGGTGGTGCACGCCTTTAATCCCAGAATTTGGGCAGAGGCTGGCAGAGCTCTGTGAGTTCAAGGCCAGCGTGGCCTAGAGTGAGTTCTAGGACAGCCGAGGCTACAGAGAAAAACTCTTATCTCCAAAAACAAAACAAAACAAACAAAAAAGACCTAAGTTTGAATCCCTGTACCACTGTGCCTTAGGGGCTGACTCTTAACAGCAGTCAGTGCACAGTAAACTTGTTGGAGCCTGTCCTGCATCCTTGGAGCATCCCTTAAATGCACTGGGCCATTTATTTGTTTATAGAATGAACAAGAACTAAGTCTTTGGGCTGAACTGAGAATGACGTGAGATGATCTGTACATACATACGTACATAATACACACATCCATTCATCCCCGGCATGGCGTGAGTCGTCTACGTAAGCAGAGCGACTCTATGGCTCAGATGAGTCACTGAGTATCAGGAGGAATCCAAGGCAGTGACTGAGATGTTTGATTGCCATTTTCATTGTATTCTCTTGCTCGGTGCAGCCCTGAGTCCTTTTGTCTCTGCATGGGTTGGGAATAGTTCACTGCCAGCCTGGGCTCCCACTTTTCAGGACTAAAGGATGACAAGGCAGTCTTTGAAACACACAAACTTGTTTTGTGGTGGAGAGGAACATGCCTGCTCCTGCAGTTGTAGATGTCAGATGTCAGCTTGAGATGGGTTCTTCTGAACTCACGTCATCAGGCTTGGTGGTAGGTGCCTTTACTGGCTGAGCCATCTCACCAGCCCAAAAAGGCAGTCCTGTAGCAGGATGGGCTGCTCCGTTTTCTGGACAATTTCATTGGTTAGGGATGAAGCTAGGGTAGGTCTTTAGGTTTCTGGGACCCCTGGGCTGGAAACAAAGGCCTGCTTTCTTTCAGTTCCTTCTACACTATCCCCACTGAGTCTCATGCAGCAGCCACCCCACCTTACAGTAGGGGATCAGAGACAAGAGCCGGCAGCAAGGCCTTATGGAGTTTAAGGCGGCCAGGAGGACGGACTAGCCAGTGTTAGTCCTGGCTTGGTCAGGTGATTCGCCGTCACCAGGGTGAGCTCCTGCTCAGGCTTTGGTAAAGTTAATTGAGCACAATCTGAGTGTTTTCTTTTCCTGACAGGGGGAAGGACCTGAAAGAGCAACATGAGCAGAAAGTGTGTGAGCGGGAGATGCAGCGAATCACCCTGCCCCTGTCTGCCTTCACTAACCCTACCTGTGAGATCATGGACGAGAAGACCATTGTTGTACACAGCAACCAGACTCCCGCTGACCCTCAGGAGGGCAACACCCTCCTTGTGAGCCAGGCTGGCACCCCTGGGGCCTGAGCCCTTTCAATGGACAGGAGCCCATGAAGACACTGGTACAGGACAGGCCACACTCTTGCAGCTGGGAGGAGCTATATTTTGTGTTGTGGTTAAAACCCTATCCCATTTTTCTTTTGAGCGGGAGACAAGACTCCTCATGACACAAGCAGAAGCAGGGAGCATTATGGGTGAGTGTGAGGAGGCTGGGTAGGGTCCCTCAGTGCTCCTTTGCTATCCCTTGGAGCGGACTTGCCCCTGGATAGCGACTGCCACAGTGGTGCTGTGGCAAATAAGGGCTTCCACATTGCCTGACCCAGGGAAAGACAGGGAGTTGGCGAGGCTCCCCTATGCTGTACACCTAAGGTGGCCTCAGTCTCTGCCTTTCCATTCGTCACCCAGGAACTTGAGTGGCGTATACTGTTATTCATAGTTAAGGTCAAACAGGTTATGCATGAGGCAGCATTTTTATATATAGTATTTGGGATGGAAGGTCCCTTCTGACTTCTGAGAATCAGAAGTGAATTTGTACACGAGTCAGAACTTGGGTTGCAAATGGGTTCTGGATGAGGGCTGCTGGGCGTGCTCCAGCTTGCTGGTAGTGTTGTGCCTTGACAACTCTGGGCCAGGCCTGGGCCCAAGGGACTCTTCCTGTTCTGTAAGGAAAGAAAGGGAAGAACTGCACTAAACATTTCGCTGAGGAAGACACACAAGGGCCTGCTTCTGCCTTCAGCTTCATATTTGGGTATCCAGATGGTCTCTCTCCATTTTGTGCTGATAAGAGAATAACCAGTCAACCCATGGGAATTACACATCAGCGTCTGTGAACCTAGAATAGGCCCAGAGGCTAGGTAGCAAAGGCATGGAGGGGCTTGCCTTCACAGTACATCTTGGCCCACAGGCAGCCCGATGGCCTCCAGGCCAGTGCCTTCCATAGGGCTAGGATTGCAACCTATACAAAACAATCACTGAAGCACTGGGAAGGACCTTAAGGGGTTCCAAGTTTGAGACACAGGGTCTCCAGAGAGGGAAAAGTGTCTGCATCAAAGCAAAATCTGGATGGCCAGGGGTGCCCAGCTTCCTGGCCTGGGCAGTGTTCCCCAGCCAGACGCCCTCTACCGCCCACCACAGAGAGGGGTGGGGCGGCCCACTCCCTTCCCCAGGCTGCTCTCTGGAGCCATCTGTTGAGGGGGCCTAGACCTCAGGGTTCCCATGGTGGAACTGACTATGGGAAAGAGAACAGTACTACTTCCGACTTTTCTATGAAAGTATTTCTCTGTGTATGTTTTATATACCTCATTCTGACACCTGTGTATGAACTGTGGGAAACTGCTCTGCATTTGACTTATATAAACACAAAACATAACTCTGCTTGCCACGTTTTTGTAGTGCTGGGAATGCTCCCGAGTACCAATCCATACTTCCACCTTCTTGATCACTGTGACCCAGCCACTGGGAGGTAGTAATGGCTGAACTGTTACAAACTGCAGCCCCCGCACCGACTGTCAAGGCCGCCATGACCATCTTAAGGTTGAAGCGGCAAGTTAATCCCTTTATGTCTTCTCTCCTTTAGTATTCTTTCCAACGTAGAGGACTTAGGATGGACCCTCCCAAAATCTTTTGTTGGGGACTAGAAACAAAGGGGCACTTGGCAGTTCCACAGCAGCCAAAGGAGAAACCACTGCCTGGGGCTGAGGGTGGTTCTTGCAGGTTAGGAGGGAGGCTCCGGGGTGGGGTGGCTAGGTAGTGTGTGGGGTATTTCTTCAAGTTTCAGCAGTGGACTCAGCAACAGGTCAAGTTCTAGGTATATCAAAGCAGAGTGACCTTGCCTATGTTCAGCCATTGCTGTTTTTAGATCACCAGTGTTTACTAGGGACTAGATTCTGCCCGTATTCTGCATCCTTCAGCTTCATAATACTTAGGTGAATTTAGGTTTATAGAAAAAAAATCTGGCTGTTGGCCTGACACTCACTAGGTAGGCTAGGCTGGCCTTGAATTCATGGGGATTCTCAAGTGCAGATGTGTAAACATACTGTAACACCAGGTGGAAGTTGTAGTTTGTGTTTGTGCACAGGACCTCACAACAGTAGCACCATTTGCTCCAGCCTCTGGTGTAGAAGCCTGGAAGCAGAAGGTCCCTGAGGACTGAGCCAGCAGCTCAGAGCCTGGCCTAATAGCCCTGTGGTGGGACTAAAATGAGGCCACTGACCTGCTCCACAGAGAAGGCTACCTCAAGTGGATGTGCATGACCTCGGAAGGTTTGCTGTCCAGGGGAGGGGAATCAACTTGAGACTGAGAATTCCCTGATGTGAGCACTTATGTGGCTTGGATCTGGAGGTGGGCAGACGAATGTTTCTTTAAAATTTTTTAAACAAAATTTGATAAGTGTATCTGTACCTGGGAATATATATGTGTACTGCATGTGTGCAGGAGCTCACAGATATGAGAAGAGGTGCTGAGTGCCCCTAAAACTGGAGTGCCCCCAAAACACCCATCATGTGGGTGCTGGGAACCAAACCTTGGTCTTCTGCAAAAACAGTAACTGCTTTTAAGGGCTTACTATCTCCAACTCCTCCAGGCCCTGAGTTACTTTTCCACTCTCAGCGCCTTCGCTATGTTAACCGCTTAATTTATTTAGTCTGCTTCACGGCCCAGCTCAGGCCCACCACTCCCACACTTGCTGGGGACAGTTCAAGCGTAACCAGTTGCAGGATGCTGTACCATGCTGGGAGTTCAGGACTCCCCTACAGCAAGTTTGCAAACTCCACACACAAGGACAGTCCACACAGTAAGTAAAGTGACCAAAGATGACTTCCCACCCCACAGTTCATCTTGTCTATGTACAGTATTTCACATGTCACCCAATAGAGAAAAACTAATAACAGCAACCACTCTCCAGATCCCCTTACCAGTACAACCCACCACACATTGTATTTATAACCAAACCCACTCCCAATTTGTCAAATACGGTGTGAGCTGGAGAGTCCCTGGATACCTGGCAGCCAGGGGTGGAAGGTACCCTGAGGGTTTCCAATGCCCGTGGCCCTGGAGTGTGGCTCAGGAAGCAAGAGCTGGGCCCACAACAAGGGAGGTAGAATCAAGAGGGCCCAGCTCAGGGAACTCTCTTCGTATCTCAGCTTTGGGACTCAACAGCCACCAGTTCCTGTCCCAAGTTGCTGCCTGGAGCGGACATGCTAGAGATGTGCAGTAGCTGCCACAAGGATGCCAAGAAATTGACGGGCCTCCCCTTTCCCTGCTTAGACCCAAAGTCTGAGACAGACCACATGGCCTCCAGAACCCATCTAGCATTGGACTAAGCCCACCAGCCAGGATATGGGGCTTTTTAAAGGGCAGGACCTCCTTCTCTCCAGCCCCAGCTTCTTTGGTGCTTTTGTGAGTGGCTGCTTGTTGAGACAGGACGTTGAAGTGGAAACTCCCACACACTGATGTGGTCCCTGGGCCGGTGAGCAGAACCAGTCCTTTTTCTGGATCTTGTGGGTTTTGCCACATACTAAGAGACTCTTGAGAACCTGCTCCAGAGGGCAGGGCCTGGAGTGGAGGAGGAATCACTGCTGCCACTTGGCATGCTCTGAAGGCTCTTGGTTGTCACTCAAACTACTGCTTGAAGTTCTGCACCTTGCTGGACCAGACTCCAGAGCCCTCAGGCCAGTTCATCTGTCATCCTGCCCAGCAGGCCCAGGCCATGTTGATTAGTGTAAAGCTACAGCCTCCCAGAATCTCACTGCCGCAAAGGTCCCAGGTAGTCCCTAGTAACAGACTGGTCTAGAATCCAGGCTCTCTTTATCTTCTTCACAGCTTTCAGGCGAGTGTTGGATTTACAGAGAGTAACCAGGCCCAGCACCTGTGGAGAACTGTTTCCCTGCACCCGCATGCCTCCTGGGGAGGTAGTAGGGATGGCTTATTCTGCTTCTAAGCAAGCCGTCAATCCACAGGAAGCCTAGACAGTCCTGCTCCTAGCAAGGACAGGGCGCAGAGGGGGCAATGCTGGCTGTGGAATGTCCCCCTGCAGGGGGATGGACCAGGGTTAGGGTGGCGAGTCCCGGGTCAGGCCGTACTCCATGCTCACAGTGTGGTCCAGTTCTTCCAGCTCTGCGGGCAGTGGGATGGCTAGCTCTCCCAAGTACAGAGACAGTGCCTCAAAGGAGTCCTCCAGCTTTGAGAATGCCGGTCTACAAAGAAAAGGGATGACAAGAGAGGGAGCCTGTGAGCATGGAGGGGAGGACACAGGGCTGGCTCTCAGCTGTTTCCTGGGTCTATGAGCCCTTTAACCTCTTGCTGTAAATATAAAAGGTAACGCTATGAGACGTCTAGCCAGGCTAGAGGTCCTGGCCTAGGACAAAAACATCCACAGGGAAAAGAAGCCCTTTCATGTCTTCTGAGTAGAGGCGACAATCAATGGTTAGATTGGACTTTTGCACTTACTAAACGAACATTTCGGTGCTGGTGATGTGGCCCAGCTGGTATGGTGCTTACCTACCATCCACAAAGCCCCGAGTTCAATTCTCAGCATATTAACGGGGCATGATAGTCCTAGCATGGAGGAGGTAGAGGCAAGAGAGCTGGAGGTTCAAGGTCATTTTCAATTATATATCTAATTTGAACCAATGTGGGCTACATGAGACATGGTCTCAAAAACAAATCTGCAAACACAAAGATTGTGAGGACCCCAAAAAGAACATGTGTCAGGGATGGGAAGAGCTCTATCACCAAGCTGCATCCTTGGCTCCTGTGGTGGTTACAGTGAGCTCACACAGGCTCATGTCTGATGAACTGTTCTGGAAGGATTAGGACGTGTGGCCTTGCTGGGGCAGGTGGTGTGTCACAGGGCTTTGAGGTTTCAAAAGCCCAAGCCAGACCCTGCTGTGGATCAGATAATGCTCTAGTGCCATAGGTCTACCTGCCTGCTGCCACAATCCCCTCCATGATGACATGGACTCTGACACCATCAGCAAAAACCCAGCCAAGTGCTTTCTTTTATAAGTTGCCTTGGTCATGGTGTTTTGTCGTGGCAACTGAAAAGTAACTTAGGCAGCTTCTAAGTCTATTTTTATTATTCAGTTAGGTGCTTTATGTACAGGTCTCATAGTCCTTCTCTAGGTACCTCCTCTTCACGTGTGTTAGGTGTGCACCTGCCTATGTGGTACTGGGGATAGAACCCAGGGCCCTGGACATTCTAGCCAAGTGCTGTACAGGGTGATATCCTCGCCCTCTCCCCCTTTAGATAGCGCCTCACTGTAGCTCTGGCTGTCCTGGAACTCGCTCCATCTTTCCCCTAATGTGGCATGTCAGAGCTATCAAATGGCTTCAGTGGTTAGCAGTTTACCCTCGAGCTCAAGGTTTCTGCCACTGCTTGTGCCAGGGAAGGGCGTGGGATCACTAAAGCGAGCATCTCGGGACCTTGGGACTGTATGTTGGGAGGAAGGATGAGCCACCAACCTGCTCTCAGGCTCCAGTTTGCAGCAGATAGCAGCCAGGGGGAAGAAGGCTGGGGGGCAGTCTGTTGGGACAAACTTCTCCCAGAAAAGCTTTACATTGAGGCCAAAGTCCAGTGTGCGGGGCAGGCAGTCAGGATCAGCATACACCTGCCCAATGATCTGCAGGCGAGAAGACAGCTGGTCAGGAGGGTCTACAGAGGCCGCAGACACATGGCAGGAGAAGTAGCAAAAACCTAACCTACGCTAGAGGGCAGCCTCGTGTCCCCATCTCTCTTCATCTTGCTAATCCCAACCTCTCCATGCACTAGGAGTCTGGCTAATGAGGAGGGTTTAGAAGAAGCCTCCCTGCAGCAGAAGCAATGCTGGTAACTAGTACCCGAAAGCTAGAAGCTTCCATTTACCCCACCCTGTCCATGTCCCTTTGTAGCTATGTCCTCTACCAGGGCAAGGCTCTACAGGGTGAGGGGCTGGGTCTGATTAATGTCTGAAGTCCGTTAGCAGCAGCTTAGTTTTCTGTACTGACAGCTATTCTATCGCCATCTCCTGAAGGAAGTGATGGGTAAGAAACTTTCATTGTTCCACCATTGTTTGACCCTCCTCTCCCACTCATAACTTTGTAGGAGTCACAAAAGCTGTCTGATGTGACTGCTTGACCAAGTGCTTGGAGAGATACTGAGCTATGCTGCAGCCTAACTGCTGATTTTGTGGCAAACTGTTCACTTCCAGGAGAGCTCAGATCTGAGGCAGGCAGGGCCTCTGAGCCGGGGCTCACCTCACAGAGAACGATCCCAAAAGAGAAGACATCCACTGTCTCGTCGTAGCTCTTGCCTTGAGGAAGAGAAGAAAACAGGCTTAAGGTCAGGTCTCTTACCTGCTCTGTACTGGGTCAAGTCAAGCCACAGCCAAGAACTAGGGCTAGAACACCATAAAGGCATCCCGAGATGGGCATCGCTTGGAAACCATCTTTACGGTCTCGGGTGGCCTGCCTGGGGGCTTGTAACACATTCCTCAGGATGCAGCTGTATGGCAGAAAGAACTGCACCCAGGTTCAGGTTCATCCAGGCTCTGGCTGTGAGCCACGGAAAGGCTGTTTCCAACAGTTTCTAAAGTCTGGCAACCCCACTGCTTTTCAAGAATGCAGGCCAGCATCCACCAGGGGGCACTACACTTCAGTTCTTGATCTGGAGCACCAAATGACCTGGCACTTAGCTACCCTTTGGAGACAAAAGCTAGTCAGGTTTCACCTGATGCCCAGGATGGCATGCTGCCACAGCTGAGTCTGGAAGGAAGGAATTTATTAGGTCTGGTTTGGCTGAGGCTTAAAAGAAACCCCATCCCCTACTGAGTGTCTGTCCTTAGCAGGCTTCCCCAGCTTATGGCCCTCAATTTCCCACCAGAACTCACCATTCAGCATCTCGGGGGCCATCCAGTAGGGATTTCCCACCACAGTGTAGCGCTTCTTGCGGTCACTCTTTCGTAAGGTGCGTTTCTTGGAGGCGGCCTTCTCTACTGGGGGCCTTTTCCTCTCTTCCACTATAAGACGTGACAGCCCGAAGTCTGCTACCACCACAGTCTTGTCCTGACCAAACAAGGGCCAGGTAAGAATTTGGCAGAACATTCTCTGGCCTGTCCCTGGGGTGTGGGCATAGGCCAGAAAGGTCACTGACAAGGGGAGTGGCTACATAGCAAAGGAGGGTCACACGGAAAGTTCTACAGAGAGGGAGTGGTTGGGCCTTTGTGGGTCTTTTCCTGGAAGTCTGATATCTGGCCACAGCAGATTCCAGGCTAAAGAGGGAGGAGCCCTGGACAGGTGACATTCTGGGAGCCTTCGGAGTGCATTCAGGTGGGTCAGGATTTTGTCTTGTTCTTAAAAATGACTTGTGGTTGCCAGAATAGGTTAAGAGAAAAGGTCAGGCAAAGGACCGGGGAGAGCTGTGGAGTAGTTGTGAAAAAAGGGGTAAGATTATTTTATGTTGGTTCAGAGGGAACTCAGCAGGAGAAACAACATGGGAACAACTAACTGAGGGCTGAGGGAGGAAGGCTGGCCTCAAACTGGCCACTGCAGCCTCAGATCCCGCAGGTGTCAGTGCGGTAGAATGGGGTTAGCAACTGTTTTAGGGGCCTGTTACAAGACAAGACCCGGCAGTGGGCTAGAGCTCTACATACACACAGATAAGAAATACAACCCCTATCCCCACCAAACCTGACACACTAAATTAGTGTGAAAGCTCTGGGTTGAGCCCAGAGCTTTCTGTCTGCCAGACAAGCAAGCTGATCCTTTCTAATAAAATGATTTCAAGGACTGCTACCGTGTGTGTGTGTGTGTGTGTGTGTGTGTGTGTGTGTATGTAAGAGAGAGAGTGAGAGAGAGAGAGAGAGAGAGAGAGAGAGAGAGATTGTTCCTGCATGTATGCACACATCAGAGAGCTTCCAGAAAACTGACGCAGAAGCCCCTAGGTGGTGTGTCCACAGCTCGGGCAGGAACGGGGACGTACCAACTTGATGAGGCAGTTGTGTGAGTTCAGATCCCGGTGGATGATGCACATGGAGTGCAAATACGCCTGCAACAGAAGCAGGAGCCATGGAGCCAGACAGACCCTGGCTCCGGACTGTGGCCAACGAGCCTGTTTTCCCAGGCCAGGCCTGCCCAGCTTCCCTTCCCTCAACCCCAGCCACCCTAGTGTCCCTGGAAGCTTGTTCAGCTTCCCATCCCCGCCTCCAAGCCATGCTTGGGACCCACACCAGCAGAGAGCAGCCAGCTCCTGCCCAGGTTTTCCCTATAGTCTCCAACTCTCCTGGCATGAGCTTCCATCCTTCCATCCTTTTTACTTAGACTGAGGCAGCCTAAAGGGAGTGCCCTCAGACACACTGCTCCTTCCTCCTCCTCCAGTGTCTGGCTTCAGCCCCTTTGGAGCTTTCCTGTCTGTGATGGGGAAGAAATGGCCTCCTGACTCACCTCCCCTGAGACTCCATCCGTCTGTCTGTCTGGACTTTAGTCCCCTCCCTCTTCCTGTCCAAATTGTTCTAAGCTAGTTTTGCTAGACATTCTCTTGTCACTCTTAGAAACTTTTTTCTTTCTCTCTCTCCTGCCAGTGTGGAAGGTACACTGCCCCCTTCCCTAAGCCCCTGTAGACTGTCTTACTGTTCCCAGGCCCACAGAGGTCTTCCTATAGCTGGACTACATGCCCTGGCTGCCTGCACCCGCCCCCAAAGGCTGTCTATTCCTCTCCATGCTCCCCCTGATACCCCTTGTGTGTTTGAGTTTCTCTTCCAGCCTCCTCAGGGTCAGTCCTTTCAAAGTTATCTTTTATTTAAAAGTTTTTCAAGACAGGGTTTCTCTGTGTAGCCCTGGCTGTCCTGGCACTAGCACTTGTAGACCAGGCTGGCTTCGAACTCACAGAGATCCACCTGCCTCTGCCTTCCGAGTGCTGGGATTAAAGGCGTGCGCCACAAATACCCAGCATAAAGCCATCTGCTCATGTGCTGACCACACTGCTTCAGTCTGTATACCTCTCCGTCACAGAGCTCTAGCCGCCTCTTCTCTTCGGATAACTAGGTGACCACCCCCAAATTCCTGCCCAAGGCATGCTGGGATGTTCTGCTGACAGGCAACAACTGCAGCTTTCCCGATCCTGTCCCTGACCATCACTGCTTGGTAAGTGGCAGCACCATTCTAGGGGCCATGAGGCTACCCGACTGCTAGCCTTACAATGTTTCCTCACTGCCAGCCAGTCTCTCCATTCTGACCCCACCCTGCCTCCCCACTGCCATTACCTTAACTACACAAACCTGAAATGTTTTCATGGCCTCTAACCTATTCTCTCTGCTTAAGGCTTCCTCAACTCCACCCTAACACCTTGGCGAAAGCCCAGTTCTGTTCACAACACCCCCCTCCCCGGTCTTCCTGATGATCTATCTATAAATCTAGAATCCTTAGTAGCTGATACACATGGCTCCTTACTGCCTCCAGCCTTCTCTTCCAGACTGATACTGTGTGAGCCCCCATGTGAGGAGCAATGCTAAAACCTCAGGTGTGGAGGGGTCACTGACAAGCCCAGGATCCCAACCCTGACCCTTTCTACTCCACATCTCAACTTGACACAAAGGTTACGGGAGGAATAGCCTTCCTGGGTGCTGGCCCCCGCACAGTGCCTGCCTTGTGGAAGTGCTCATTCCATCAGGACTCGTAAGCTGTGAGGACTGCTAGACTCATGCCCATAATCCACCCCATTCACTCTTCTCTCTTCCCGGTCTGCTGCTGTCATTACTAAAACTTGGGGCCTCTTTGTCTCTAGAAACCTTAATGTACTTCTGACTCTTCAGAATTCATCTAGAACTTGTTTCTTCCTCCTCCACTTCCTATTTTCTAGGCAGTGAGGTCCTGTGTTTACTCAAGGACCTTTCGCACCCCAACAGCTCTTTGGCAGCAAGGTCAGGGTACCCTGTGCTATGATTTGCCTTGTTCATGCCTTGTTTGCCGTTAAAGAGATTTGGAATCCTTTGAGAATTAGATTGCTGGCTGAAAGGCAGTAGCTGGCCAGAATTTCCTTGGCATTGAAAGAAACTCAATGAATAGCTGCTGAATGCTGCATCCCACACAGTGGGTATCTGGCTTCCAGAGCAGTCTGCGATCCCTGCACCTCACTCTACCCACGGGCAAGGCTGGTGGTAGGACTCACCATTCCAGAGGAGATGCCTTTGGCAAACCTGACCTTCTGTTGCCAGGGGAACGGGTCCTGCAGGGTAGGAGAATGTCCATAAGAGGTGTCCTCTCCAGCTCATGGTCTGGGCTCCATGGGTCAGCATGTGTGCCATAGAAACCTTTCAGTCCCTCCCAGTATACTCCTTTGAGGGCAAAGCAAGGTCCCTGGGTAATGGGCACCGGTGTCCCTCTGGTAACCCGCCAAGGCTCTTCATGACTATGGGGCCATGTGCTCACCACGTTGCGCAGAAAGTCCTTCAGTGTGCCCCCCTCGATGTACTCAGTCAGCAGGTTTAGCTTCTTGTCCTTGTACAGAACACCAATAAACTTGAGCACGTTAGGGTGGTCTAGGCTTCGCATCACTTTCACCTGGGGGGGGCGGGGAGGGGCAGAGCATCACACAGGTGGGAAAGCCTCATGGGTCCACCCACTGCCTTGCTTTTCTAGGAGTGCTCTGGGGAGCTAGGGGAGGAGGGTCCAAGAATGAGACCAAGGCCTGTGGTGACCCGGACCACTGGTGAACCCAGCTGCAGCTACCTAAGGTAGGAGGGGCGGTATAAACTAGATGGTCATAGGATGGGGTATCTGTTCCCTGGAGTCCCACTTCAGGGTGTTTGGTGGGGATCATAACAGCATGTGTATTAACTGATGTGTTCAATCACCCCCACCACCTGAATCGCATCCTTCCATTGGCTTGTACCGTCTTTAGTGAGTGTTCACTGAACAGAGGCACTCCTTTAGAAGGGACATTCCCCTTGGTCATTTTCCTCCTTCCCTTGGGATCATAACAGCATGTGTATTAACTGATGTGTTCAATCACCCCCACCACCTGAATCGCATCCTTCCATTGGCTTGTACCGTATTTAGTGAGTGTTCACTGAACAGAGGCACTCCTTTAGAAGGGACATTCCCCTTGGTCATTTTCCTCCTTCCCTTCTTTCTCATTTATTTATTTATTATTATTCTTTGTTTGTTTTTTGTTTTTCGAGACAGGGTTTCTTTGCATTGCTCTGGCTGTCCTGGAACTCACTCTGTAGACCAGGCTGGCCTCGAACTCACAGAGATCTGTCTGCCACTGGCTTGGGGCTCATTATGTAGGCAAGGCTGGCCTTGAACTCAGAGATCTGCCTGCCTTTAAGGATGCTGGGCTAAAAGTGTGCATTATCACACCTAGATCTTCCCTCACACTTTAAAACAATGGTCGAGGGCTGGGGAGATGGCTCAGAGTTTAAGAGCCTGGCTGCTTGTACAGAAGACCCCAGTTCAATCCCTAACACTCACTGTCTATAACTCTAGTCCCGTGGGATCTGATGCCCTCTTCTGGTGTGTATATATACATGCAGACAAAACATCCATACACATAAAAAAGTAGTAATAAAAGAAAGAGTGAGACAAAAGCAACTTTCAGTTCTTTAAAGAAATAAAGTAGTGGTTGAAGATAAATCTCTCTTTCTCTTCATCCTCCCCCGACTCCGTCCCTGCTCTTTGTCCCTCCCTCCTCCTCTGTCTCTTAATGGAACCCAGAGCCTTGTGCTGTTCTGCTGGCACTCTCTTACTGAGTTATCCCTAGCCCAACCCTTAATTATTTAGAACATATATGCATGAGTGTTTTGCCTTCATGTATGTATGTGTACCACGTGTGTGCCTAGTGCTAGAGAAGGTCAGTGTGGGCCTCAGATCCCTGGAACTGGAGTTATGGATGGTTGTGAGCCACCATGTGGGTGCTGAGAACAGAACCTGGGTCCTCCGTGCACACAAGTGCTCTTAACCGCTGAGCCATCATCTCTCCAGCCCCTCCCCACTTATATTTTCTGTTTTGAGACAACCTCATTATGTTGCTCAGGCTAGCCAGGCACTTCCAATCCTCCTGCCTCAGCCCCCTTGGCAGCTGGAGTGGCAGGGCTGGGCCACTAGGTCTGGCAGCCACGATTTCTTTTGGGGAAAACAAAAACAAAAACAAAAGTGTATTTGTAGGTTTCTCCCTTTTGCAACAGAGGCAGCAAACTTCCCACACTTACATCTCGCTTTCTTTTCTGAACAGGGTCTCATGACGCCACATCTGGCCAGTTCGGGGCCAGGAGCCTCTTGCTTCAGCCCCTCGAGTAGCTACAAGCTACATCTAAGTCTGATGGAAAGTCCAACCCCTTTCCTTACCTCGGTCAGGAAAGTCTTCTGTGTTTCCTCATCACAACGGATTAACTCCTTCATGACCATCACTTTGCCTGTGGCTTTGTGAGTCACCTACAGGAAGGGCATGTGTTAACAGTGCAGAGACCAGTTCTGGGGGGACTGTGAACGTCTGTGGGCCAAGGGAGGCACTCGGTGGCAGAGAACTTAGCTGGCATGCTCAAGGTCCAGGGTCTGACCTCCAGCACCGGGGGAAAAAAGCAAAGGAAATCGTTGTGGTGCACCCCCATTCCTTGGAGGACATACTAAGCCACAGCAGATTGCCCAGAGTTCATGTGTAGAGGACAAAGCAGGGGATGGGGGGACTCAGGAAGGACATGTGTCTTCTCCCCTAGATGCCAGGCATGCACAGAGGAAAGCCAGGACTCCAGAAGAGGAAACTGAGGAAGGGGGGACACGCTGCCAAGCCAAGCAGGGGTTTTGCTCATCCGGCACAGAAGTGAGTCCCCTGGACGAACACACTAGGGGCAGGGTGTCAGTGCCACAGACATGCTCCAGGGGACCGGGTGGGTCAGAGGTGAGCCTTCCAGTCTGGCTACCTGGAAAGCTGAGATACTCGGCTTACCTGACCCCCCCTCCCAGCTCTCAGCAGAGGAGGAGGAGAGAAAGAGAGAAAGGTTAGTTCCTGAGTTCACCAGGGTGGTAGGAGCCTTTACCTGGTGGCATGCCCCGCCCTGGGGCCTGTGGGCACCTGATACACACACCCTTACAGACTGGTGAGGGCTAGGGACCTGGATCTAACCTGGGTTTCCAGAGCCCAAGCTCACTAGAGCAGCAGTGCTGCTCTTAGGTGGCTGTGCGGGGACAGAAAGGCTACTTCAGATACCATCACTCACAGCCAGGAAGGCCGAGTGTCCTACAGGGTCGCAGTGTGGCACTGTAAGGTAGATTCGCTGAAAAAAGTGTGAGAGACCTAGCAAGGTGGCTCGGGAGGCAAAGGAACTTGCTGTATAAGCCTGACGACCAGAGCTGCAGCCTCAGAACACAGGTGAAGGTGGAAGGAGAGGACAGACCTGCTGCAGGGCCCTCTGGCCTCCCTATGTGTGCCACGGCACTACAGCACCCGCATGTACCCACACAGACATCACACACACAATGAAACAAAGAAAAGGAAAAGGAAGGTGGCGGCGGCGGCAGAGTCCAGAGGCTGTGCTCACCTTGATGGCCTGCCCGAAGAAGCCCTTGCCCAGGACCTCCCCGTGGAGCAGGTCGCAGGGCCGGAAGATCTGCTGTGAGTAGCTGCTGGAACAGCGCAGGGATTCAGAGCGGCTGATGTCACGGCTGAGGAGCAGGGGCTCCTTGGGAGAGCTGGGGCCAGGAGACTTGGAGATGCTGTTACTGCGCCTAAGGATGGGCAAAGGCAGGCTGTAGAGACTCAGCAAGACACCGCAACAGGGAGACACTGAGGTATACCTGGTCACTCCGGTGTCTGTAGTTGTGGTTCCCTGGGGGAAGGGAACTCTTATATCAGACAGATATGCTATTTGGGAACTGCAGACAGTATTAATCATAGTAAAAATACATTCAAAATGGGAAATCTGGAGACTAGAGCTATATCTCAGTGGTGAATTACCCACCTCGCATGTATGCAGCCCTGGATTTCAGACCTAGCACTGCGAAGTGCAGCGCTGTGCATTTGTGTGTGCACATGCGCGTGCATATGTGTGTGTATGGACAAAGAACTTCACATAGATGATTAACTATAGTCTACTAGCTTATGATACTCCGGACACAACAGCACTGTAGATAGCAATCCATTCCTGCTTGATTCAAGGTACCATACAGTGATGGAAAGCTCCATCTATAAAAGGGACAAATGCATTTTAGATCAAATTTTGAATAAATCTGTATCTGCCTGTACTGCTTACATTTTAAGATAATAAACATATGATTTTTATGGCAATAAAGCCACCGTATTTACATTTGCAAAAGCAGTCAGTTACAGCAACGGCTGGTGACTGGTTCTTCATCTTACTGAGGGCCGACAATGAGGGCCGACACTGAGGGCCGACACTGAGGACACCATCCTGTGCTGCCAGCTTTCTTGCCCCTGCTCTTCGCTGTGCTGCCTCATGCTTTCCATGCCTACGGCGAATGCAAGGGAGCTGCCTGTTCCTGCACGCGGCTTCTCTGGGCAGCTCTCCAGCCACTGCACTCCTCACCCTTTCCTGCCCTCTGCCCCTGCTGCTTTGCCTCTCCTCAGTCATGCTGGCCAAGGCCAAGCGGCTGTCAGGGTGATCTGGGGAGAGGTCGTGTTTCCGACAGAAGCCAGACGACAGGGACCTGACTGATTCAGCTCATCTGAGCAGGGGGTGGAGAAAGGATCTGGTTCCTAGTTACTCTAATGGTACATCACATTTATGGAGTGCAGACCTGGATCTGTACCTTGTCTCCTTTGCTTCATTTAACTCTTACAGAACCAAAGAGACAGTCACCTTTATTGCAACCCCATCACAGATGGAGAAACAGGGTAAAACGTAAGAGAACGTTATGGATATTTCTGCCTGAGAACATGGCACTTCTGACTCTGGTCCTCTAAGTCACCTCCATGGGCTTTGCCAGCTTTAGGTGTGGGGATGTTTGTCCCCAAGTCTTAAAACACCTGTTTGACAGCACAGCAGTGCTTTTGACCTAGCCCTCAGGAGGCAGAAACAGGCAGATCTCTCTGAGTTCGAGGCTAGTCTGGTCTCTAGAGTTCCAGGTTAGCCAGGGCTACATATTAAGATCTTGTCTTGGCTGGGCAGTGGTGGCGCACGCCTTTAATCCCAGCACTTGGGTGGCAGAGGCAGGCAGATCTCTGTGAGCTTGAGACCAGCCTGGTCTAGAAGAGCTAGTTCCAGGACAGGCTCCAAAGCTACAGAGAAATCCTGTCTCAAGAAAACAAACAAACAAACAAAATAAAATAAACAAAAGAAAAACAAAAGATCTTGTCTCAGAAAGGGGGGGAGGCTAGAGAGATGGCTCAGCGGTTAGGAGCATTGGCTGTTCTTCTAGAAGACCAAGGTTCAATTCCCAGTACGAACATGGCAGCTCAGAACTGCCTGTAACTCTAGTTCCAGGGGATCCGATACCTTCACATGCAGACAACACATGAATACACATGAAATAAAAGTAAAATTTTAAAACAACAAAAAACAAACCAAAACAATCCCAACAATACTGCCCTTCCCTATTTGTTCATCTCTCTTCTCTCTCTTTTTTTCCCCAAGACAGGATTTTCTGTGTAGCCTGGCTGTCTTGGAACTTGCTCTGTAGACCAGGCTGGCCTCAAACTCAGAGATCCGCCTGCCTCTGCCTCCCGAGTACTGGGATTAAAGGTGTGTACCACCACTGCCTGGTATTTATTCATCTCTTTCATATATGAGCCCCCCCATTTCCCCCATGTTGGATTGTAAAGATTTTTGGCATTATAATTTCCTGCCTAGCTTGAGCTTTTTTTAAAATTTTTTGGTTTTTTGAGACAAGAGTTTCTTTGTGTACTCTTGGCTGTCCTGGAACTTGCTTTGTAGACCAGGCTGACCTTGAACGCATGTAGATCTGCCTGCCTCTGCCTCCCAAGGGCTGGGATTAAAAGCACGCACCACCACTGCCCAAATGGCTTGAGTTTAATGGATAGAGCCGGATCCTCTGTTTTGGTGTGTGTAAACCTGTGCATGTGTCAGAGGGAAAGAGCACATTTGTGAGTGTGTGTGTGAGTGTGTGTGTGTGTGTGTGTGTGTGCATGCACTCATGCAGAGCTCAGCGGAGGATATCACATGTTCTCTCTCACTTTCCACCTTATTCCCTTGGGAGATCTCTCCCTGAACCTGGAGCTAAACTGGCGGCCAGCAAGTCCATTAATCCTCCTGTCTCCACTCCCAACAGTGCTGGGGTTTCAGGAACATGTCATAGCGTGTACAGCTATGCATGGCTTTTTACACGGGTCTTAGGATCTAAATTCTCCTGTCTGCTTAGCAAGTAGTTTGAACCCAGCCACAGCCTGGTCCTCTTTGAGACAGCATTTTACACTATAGTCCAGGCTGGCCTTGAACTCATGGTGGTCCTCCTGCCTCAGCTTCCTGAGTGCTGAGATTATGGATGAGAGCAATGCTTTTTTAAAACTTGTACAAGTCTCAGATCCTGTCTCTGGTCCGAGGTTCCCTAAGGCTGCTGGCCTCCAAAAGCCAACATAGCCTCTGAGAGACAGACGATAAACAAGACAGGTAGGACAGCAGGAGCACCTCAGGGAACGTCTCCTCAGTGTCCCCTCCTGATTCTCCTTGGTGTCCAGGGTGCCGAGCGTGTGAGAGTGTCCAGTACTCTGCATGTGGGGAGAAAGCCGGGTATCTAGCCGCAGCTGGTCCAGGCGCTGGGGGACAGGGTCATGCTCGATCAGCAGTTGAAGCGTCTGGCTTGTCTGGTTAATCGCACCTTCCACCTGTGGCCAACAGCAGTGTAAGGTTCGTCTCCACAACCTGTCCTACCCCAGGCTACCTACTGTCCCCACAAACGGTCTAAGCACAGTGTAGCCAGTGCTCAGTTTGGTTAGCGGTGGCCTCTAGCCACAAGAGGTCATTCAGTGCCCTCTGTCTGGCATTTTGTTACCTCGCCACCTCTCAGCCCATCTCTACTGCCCTGGAAATGTTAGGTTGATCCAGAAGGTCAGTATAGTTGTCACAGGCTCAATGCTAAGATGGTCCGCAGCCAGGTCTTCTGGGAGCCTGTTCTGTGTGCCTCCCCCACATCACACACTGGACACACACTGTACCTCCTCTACACGCAGAGTGCGGACAGGGGTCCCATTGATCTCCAGGATGCGGTCCCCAGGGTGGATGGCATTGCGGTTGTTGGGACTGATGTGCATCCGGTTGACCCTGAAGACAGACAGGAATTAAGGCAGGATAAAAGCATTCTGAGAACTCACCTGACTGCTTGTACAGGGAAATCTCACCAAGGCCCATTATGTCACAACTCTTAAGGCCACCCACATGAAAACACAGTGCCCATCTCAGAATGCTTTCTTCTCAATGAAGGGAACTGTCCTTACCTATTGGCCTAAGCCAGAAGCCTGGACATTGTCCCCATTTGGAGTTCCCTCAAATCCCTCCTTTCTTCCCCCCAACCCCCACCCACTTCTGAGAATCCTGCCTTCTCTCCGTCACCATAGTTACCAGCATCTCTCTCCTGGATCACTGGAGGAACCTCTGCTCTACACCTCTAGGCCTTTCCTCTCTCATCTCCAGCCTCCACACCAGTGATCTTCCAAATGTCAATCCACCTGGGTTATCTTGCTGCTTAAAGTCCTTCACGGACCTGCTGGGCCATCACAGTCAAGGTCCGCCATGACTAACAGCCACTTGGGCTACTCTATCAACTTATACTAAACAGTCCCAAACACCTACCTCTGGAGATAATTGGTCTCCCTCTACCCCAAACAATTTCCTCCTTTTTTTATCTACTGAAGCTACAGAACAGATCTCATCTTCTCCTGACTTCTTAACCCTAGTAATTACCCACCTATACTGTAAGACCCAGCCTCACAGTCAATATTGATAGGGCTCCCTTTCTCTTTTAGTCATCATGAGGTGAGTAGTTTTACCACACTCCCTGCTGCCAATATGCTCTGCCATCAGCCACCATGAGGTGGGAAGTTTTAGCACACTCCCTGCCATGATGCTCTGCTTCTACACAGACCCACAGAAAAAATGAAGCCAGGTATTCCATAGACGTAGTCTCTCCTCTGATCTTTGGACAAGACCCAGGGAAGGATCTTACCCTCTTTGAGGTCATGGACTTTTATTTTCTTCATCTTCCATTCAAATATGCAACCAGTAAGACAATAACGGATGACTTCCTACTAATGGCAGGCCCTTGAACACAGTACTGAACGAGCCAAACAAAGCAAGTTCCCTTCTGGAGTTTATGTTGGAGTGGTCTCTCAGTTAGGGTTCTACGCTGTGAAGAGACATCAACTCTTCTAAAGGAAATCAGTGGGGCTGGCTTACAGATTGAGATTTAGTCCATTATTATCATGATGGGAGGCATGGCAGCTCACAGGCAGAACTGCGCTAGAGAAAAGTCAAAGTTCTACATTTGGATCAGCAGGCAGCAGGAAGAGAGACTGACACTGGGTCTGGCTTGAGTTTCTGAAACCTTAAAGCCCACCCCCAATGACACATTCTAGTGCGGGACAATTCTGTATTCTGTCAATTATGTTTTAAATAAACTCTGATTGGCCAGTAGGCAGGCAGGAAATATAGGCGGGACAACCAGACAGGAAGTAGAGGTTGGGCAACGAGAACAGGAGTATTCTGGGAAGAAGGAAGCTCTTCCCTCCAGTCCTGTCTAGACACTGAAGAAGCAGGATGTGACCTGCCCTGCTGAAAAAGGTACTGAGCCATGTGGATAACACAGCTAAGAATAATGGGTTAATATAAGTTACAAGAGTTGATAAGAAGCCTGAGCTAATGGGCCAATCAGTTTATAACTTATGTAGACCTCTGTGTGATTTTCTTTGGGGATTTACCGGCTGTGGGAACTGGGCAGGACAGAAACCCCAACTAGCAGGACCTCATGTTACAACATTCCTCCCAACAAGGACACATCTCCATTAGCCACTCCCTAAACATTCAAATACATGAGCCTATGGGGGCCAATCTTATTCAAACCACCACAAGTAGGGAGGACAGATGACAATCAAGCTGATATGCATTAATCAAGCCTGATGATTTCAAGGAGCAAACATGATCTGAAACCTGACACCTGAAGGCTGAGAAGGCAGCCTTAAGAATCTGGTAGAAAGCAACTTGGGCAGAAGAAACATGAAGCACCAAGGTCAGGAGCAAGGTGGAGCTGAGAATGGAGGAGACTCCACAAGTTCTGAGCCCTGTGAGGACTACCTGTGGACTCGTACCATGAGCCTCTGCTGCAAGGCTCCCCAAACACTCACTCTTTTACTTGCACGGTGGTGGCATAGTTAGAAGAGGCACTTTCCACGGACACGGAGAAGCCACGTCTGCACTCGGTGGTGGCCGGCATGGAGATGAGTGTGACCGAATAGGGCAGCTGGTCCTGGACAGACTCCGTGGACAGCCTTTCGAACATGGGTGCCAGCACCACATCATTGTGGCACTTCCCACTGGAGAGAGGGGCAGAGAGGGAGCTGAAATCCTACCGACCAACCTGGAAGCCCCCAGCAGGCACTGTGTCACATGCAAGGAGTCTTGATGGCTTGAGGAGGCTAGGACTGGGTGGCAAGCCGAGACAGCGGCAGAGAGAATACTGGGAGGAACCCTGGCCTGGAGATGAGATGGGCTGGGTTTTCTTGCTCTGCCTAACTCACAGTAAGAACCTTGTCCTAGACTCTTGTCCCCTCTCTGGGCCCAAGCAAACTTCTTTTGTTAACCAAGATAGTTGGACAGAGGGATATGGGTGAACTCTAGGGCCTTTTCTCTAATAGGAGGCTGCTCCTAAGAGGGCATCTTCTACCCATTTTCTCCCTCTGGAAGGGTTACAGGACAGAGTGAAGTCCTGGGACAGGTCAGGATGGAGGGCAGTGATGCTATCTAGCAGTCCTCCTAGGATACCACTCCAGCTGCCTTCACCCTACTGCTCCTGCGCTCCTGTCTCACTTCCCTGGCTGCTATTACTGGCGAGGACACACAGGGACATCTTACCAGTATAGCGTAGCATGCTGCACCAAGGCATACGCATCCCCATCCTCAATGATCACCTTGCAGCTCATGCAGGCAAAGCACTCTGGGTGGTATTTAAACTCCCCAGCCACCTGTGAGCAGATCAGAAGAGTGCAAAAGGAAGAGGTGAGCTATCACTTTTGTTAGAGTGGATGGAATTAGTGGTGGGTGAGTGGCCTGCATCAGGGCTGTGCTGACTGCAGCCACCAAGATCAATTCTTTACAAGTAAGGACTTGCAGATCCCAGTCAACACCCAAGCTGTCAGTCCCTGCCCTAGAGTTTCTGTAGAAGTGACATGCTATCTCCTGCTGTTTCTGACACCACAAAAAACCGTTTCCTCAGTCACGAGAACATGTCCCCCAAGGTAATCACTCCTACTGCCAAGGCTCACCATCCCTCCGACACAGGGCTTTCAGGTCTGTCTATGCGTGAACTTCACTGTATAGAGTAGCTATAGGCAGCAGAACCTCTCTCAGCCAGTCCATTCTGGTTCCCACCATCCAGTTTCCTGATCAGGACCTAGATACATCCTCTTCCCAACCTGTCACCCTGTCCTTTAAGGCTTCATCTCGCTACACTGTGCTTTTCCCCTCTTCTCTACCTTCCCACTCCCAACAATGTACTGTAAAGTCTCTAGGAGTATAGTAGACATTACACTGCTATGTTGTCATGTGTGGTTTGAGCTCCCCAAGATACTGGCTCTGGAAGTGGGGCTGCCCGCTCCCATTTCAGACCTAAGAATATTTGTCTCTAAGTGTCTTCCCAGATCCCTTGTCTGGAAGCGGGCTTGCCCTTCTTGCTCTGAGAGGGTGGGAAGAGATTGAGAGCACAACCCAAGAAGAAAAACACTGTCCTGAGAGCAGAAGGTGAAATCACTCAACAGAGGCTACTGCTGTTAGTTCATGCTATAAAATGCAGAAGAATTTTTACAGAGAACTTGGAAGTTCCCTGGGATGCTCATCTTTGGGAGAAAGCTCAATCAGGAATGCTGACTGCTTCCAGTGTCTGCTGGATGTTTCACACACCCGACTCGATGTCACCTTTCTGTCATTTGTTCTTTACTTGGAAGCTGAGGGGATGCTCTGTTCTGCCTTGGACTCTCCGAGGAGCCTCTCACTCAGGAGCCGCAGCTGGTGCCCTCCCTGGGTCCTCCCTGGGTCGCAGTCATCTGCTGGTGTCTGTGAGCCTTTGATTTGATGAGCTGCTCCAGCGGTGTCTGCTACGTCCTAGGAGCCGCTACACTGCTCGTGCGTTGGTCTCTGCTCACCATCTAAACTCACTCGCTGTGAGCCAAGCACAGCCATCACAGAAGGTCCTCTGGCCCTCGCAGGGCAGAGGAAGGCCAGACCTGTCTTTTAAGAAGGGCTCAGCAGACACCTATAGCTGAGTGGATGATAAAGGACGGGCCCTAGCTAATGAAAAGACCAACCGTGACTGACCATGGAGAACTGGAAAGGATTATTGTTGGACTGTGGACAGGGGTGGGGGGTGGGGGGTGGAGGGACAGGGGCTCGCTCACCATGGCAGGCCCTGTCATCAGCAGGGAGCAGCCGTGGCAGAATTCTCCAAACTTGGCCCAGTAGTCCTTGTGGCAGTAGAGCCTCCCATCCTTCTCGTAGTACCAGTTGGTGAGGGATTCCTGGCATTCGGAACACCTGCCGGGACAGAAGAGAAATGCTACTGGGTCGCTAGGACAAGCCCACAGGTGGCCCCTTGGCTCCCAGCTTAATGACGAAATGGGCACGCCTCTCTTCTTTCAGAGACAGGATGGAAGGAGCTAAAGCTTAGTGCCCTCCCAAGGGAAAATGCTCCAGAGCGAACACGGCTCCAGATCCCGCTGTGTTGAGTCGCCTGCTCCTGTGAGCAGATGCAACAGGCGCTGGAGCCCTGAGAGAAGCTGCGAAGACCAAAGAATCCTCCCCTAGAAAAATGCACATATAATGTATGTGTGGGGTGTGTGGGTAGCCCTCAAGTTCATGCACAGCCCCAGTTAACAACCTCACTGCCGGGTGGTGGACCTCTGAGTTTGAGGCCAGCCTGGTTTACAGAACAAGATCCAGGACAACCAAGGCTACACAGAGACACCCTGTCTCAACAAACAAACAAACAACCTTTCAGAGCTGGAGAGATGGTTCAGCAGTTAAGAGCACTGGTTGCTTTTCCAGAAGACCTGGGTTCAATTCCCAGCACCTGAATGGAGCTCACAACTGTCTGTAACTCTACTCCCAGGGGATCTGACACCCTCATATGGATATACATGCAGGCAAAACACCAATGCACATAAAATAAGAATAGATCATTTTTAAAAATGTTAAAAAAAGAACCTTTACTCTAGATAGATGTTTCAGTGATCAACAAAATTTCAACCAACCCATCTTCAAAAGTCACAGTATGATGGTGCCCCCCCCCCCCCCAAAGACAATGTTTCTCTGTGTAACAGCTCTGTCCTAGAACTAGCTCTGTAGACCAAGCTGGCCTTGAACTCAGAGATCTGCCTGCCTCTGCCTCCTGAATGCTGGGATTCAAACCACCACCATCCATCACCACTGCTGGCTATGGCGGTGTTTCCTGAGGAGAGAAAAAGGAGGCGGGGAGAAGAAAGCTCAGCATGAAGAAGTCTGTCACCAGGCTCAGCACTCACTGACAGCATCACAGCAAAGAGCCAGAGTGTGTTCCCAGCACTCCTCACTGGTTCCCAATTGCTCACATCTTCATAGTGGGGGTCCAAACACCTCTGGCCTCTGAGAGCGCCACCTGCACTCACACACATACCTACTCACTGATAGACGCTATAAACCAAAGACACCATGGCTCCAGGGCATGGTTGAGGGGAAAGTTTTTATTGTAGATATGAGGGAGACTACAACCAGAGGCATTGGAAGGGTCCAGAGCAGACAGTCAAAATAGTAAACTGAATATGGCTAGCAGAATGGACAGGGCCATAAGAGGAGGGAGATGGGGAGATCAAGAGATTGTGGACAGATGAGACTAGGAGGGAAGGTGGGAGGGGCCAAGAGAGGGAGAGAGAGAGAGAGAGAGAGAGAGAGAGAAGCACAGCCTTAATAAATAGCAGGGTTATCAGGGAATGAGAAGCCAGCACAGGGAAGTTCAGGAGCAGTAGAAGGTTAGGGTAGATGGTGGGAGAAAAGAGCTAAAAAGAGGTTGTTGTGACACCGAATGAGCCTGGAGGCCAGTGTGCTTTGGCATGCTAACAGGCACCAGTTAGCCATTTAATTCTTAGGTTTTTTTGGGGCCTGATACATATACATTAAACTAAAATAATTAAAATTAATAAAATCTTAAAAAAGACTCAGTTTCTTTTGAGTGGATGTTTCGTCTGCATGTATATATGTCTATCAAGTCATGCACAATGCCTAAGACATAAATCCTCTAGAACTGCAGTCAAGAATGCTAGAGAGCGGGCTGGAGAGATGGCTCAGAGGTTAAGAGCATTGCCTGCTCTTCCAAAGGTCCTGAGTTCAATTCCCAGCAACCACATGGTGGCTCACAACCATCTGTAATGAGGTCTGGTGCCCTCTTCTGGCCTGCAGACATACACACAGACAGAACATTGTATACATAATAAATAAATAAATATTTAAAAAAAAAAAGAATGCTAGAGAGCATCACAGAGGGGCTGGGAACTGAACCCAGGTCCCTCTGCAAGAGCAACAAGTGCTTTTAACCACTGAGCCATCTCTGTGGTCCCAATAAAACAAAATCCAAAACAAACAAACAAGTTAAAACAAACACTTCATCAGGCTGGCTGGTGAGAGTGGTGCACCTTTAATCCCAGCACTTACCCCGCGATACAAAGAAAACCTGTCTCAAAAACAAAACAAAAACCACCTCATCCCACAAATTCAGCATATGAGCTTGGTGATCTGGGTAAGACTGGCCCCACAGGCTCATATATTTGAATGCTTAGTCAAGAGAGTGGGGCTGACTGGAAGGATGAAAAGGATTAGGAGGTGTGTCCTTGTTGGAGGAAGTGTGCCTTTTCACAGCAACAGAGTGTGCAGGACAGTGAGGAAGAATGGCTGCCAGAGGTAGTTAATACGGGGGAGGCAGTTCAGAGGCTTTTTGTTGTTGTTCAACACTGGGTCTCATGTAGCCGAACTAACCGAAGAGAACCTTGGACTTCTGATCTGTTCATCTCCACCTCCTGAGTACCGAGATTATGAACACGTACGCCATACACAATTGACAAAATATTTTTGAGCCAGGCTTGTTTGGCGCATGTCTTTAATCCCAGCACTCAGGAGGCAGAGGCAGGCGGGTCTCTGCAATAGAGGCCAGCCTGGTCTACATAGGGAGTTCTAAGGACACAGTGAGACCTTGTCATTTTTAAAAATGTTCATACAAATATACATTGTATATTCAAGCAGATTCCTCACTTCCTACTGTGGCTTTGTGAGGGGTCAGACTACACTATCAACTGTCACACCAGCTCAGCAGGGACAGCACTTACAACCGTTTACTGTGCTCATATATACCTGTGTGCTCACACAGATGCTGCTCAGGAGAGCTCTGTGGAGCTGGTTGTCTCCTCCCTTGACTTGTGCTCTGGGTCAGGGGGCCTTTATCCAAGGAGTCAGCCTTATGGCTCCCATCAGGGGATGGTAGAGCATTCCTTTAATCCCAGCACTTAGGAGGCTGAGGCAGGAGGATCTGAGTCTGAGACCTATGTTTGAGTCCTAGGGCAGCCACATAGTGAGGTTCTAAGGGTCTTTTTTTAAAAAAATAAATCTTCCTTCCTTTTTTGAGACAGAATCACAGGTAGGCCACAAAAGCACAGTGCAGCCCCAGGGCAGACTCCTAATTCTTCTGCCTCTAGTTCCCTGCAATAAGCTAGCCGCCACTAGGCCTTGACTATTGTCATTAATATTTTCTCTTTCTCTCTCCTTTCTTGAGAAACTTCTATTATTTCTTACTGTTGGCTAAACTGGCCTCAACTACTTGGCAAGACTTGAAAAAAAAGCCCATTTCATTGGAGTTGTAAATTTCAGAATAGATTGTGCGAGCGCACGTGTGCGCGCGCGTGCGCGCGCGTGCGCACACACACACACACACACGCTTTTTTTCTCTGTGTAACCCTAGCTATACTGGAACTTGCTCTGTAGACCAGGCTGGCCTCAAGCTCAGAGATCTGCCTGCCTCTGCCTCCTGAGTGCTGGGATCATTGGCATGTGCCACTAATGCCCAGCCACAATTTTTAGTATTGTAATTAGCCTGAGTTGTTCTTTTCTTTTCTTGACAACTTAAGGCTTTTCCATAGTTTATTGTACCATTTTTTTCATTTAAATATTTTGGCACATCTATTATACACATTTATACAGATTTATTAATTTTATGTAAAATCTCCTTTTTATCTAAACAGAAAAGGGGAGGTGATGTGGGAGTCCCCTCTGTGTGTTGCTTGTATTGGTTAATGAATAAAGAAACTGCCTTGGCCTAATAGGGCAGAACTTAGGTAGGCAGAAAAGACAGGACTTATTTCTGGGAAGAAGAAAGCAGAGTCAGGGAGAAGCCATGGATCCTCTGCCTGAGACAGACGCAGGTTAGAATTTTACCCGGTAAGCCACAGCCATGTGGCAAGATACAGATGAACAGAAATGGATTAAATGAAAATATAAGAGTTAGCCAATAAGAAGTTAGAGCTAATGAGCCAAGAAGTGTTTTATTTTTTTTTAAATATTTATTTATTTATTTATTATACAATATTCTGTCTGTGTGTATGTCTGCAGGCCAGAAGAGCACTAGACCTCATTACAGACCGTTGTGAGCCACCATGTGGTTGCCGGGAACTGAACTCAGGACCTTTGGAAGAGCAGGCAATGCTCTTAACGACTGAGCCATCTCTCCAGCCCCCAAGAAGTGTTTTAATGAATACAATTTCTGTGTGGTTATTTTGGGGCTAAGCTAGCCGGGCAGCCGAGACGAACAAGCAGCCCCCTGCTTTGTAACAATTTGTGTATGAGTGTTTGCCTTGATGTGTGTCTGGGTACCTAGTACCTGTGAAATGAGAAGGTATCAGATCTCCTGGAAGGGGTTATAGATGGCTGTCAGCAGCCAAGTGGTTCCAGGACAGGCAGGTAGAGTCTCACTATGTAGTTCTGGCTGTCCTGGAACTCTCTCTGTAGACCAGGCTGGCCTTGAACTCTGGCCTCGGCTCTTGAGTGCTAGGATCAAAGGTGGGCGCCACCACGTCTGGTGAAATTTGTTAATTTTCTTAGCCTTAAGAGTAATAGCTGTCACCTGGTGGGCTAGTTCAGTCGGTTCAGTGTCCCTCAACCTGTGTTTGCACTGGCACCTCCATCTCCTTCCTGAGCCTCCCAGCACACACAGCTCAGAGCCGGCTCCCTGGCCACCCAGTCAATGTACCTCCTTCCTTTCAGTTAGACTCTCTTTTATTGAGATGGGTCTTACTATATTGCCCAGCCTGGTCTTGGACTCAAGAGATCTTTCTGCCTAAGCCTCTCAAGTAGCTGGGATTGTAGGCACCTACACTGTGAGGATAGACTGCCTACTGTAAGTGGCAAACGCTCTGCCTCCCCTACACTGGCTACCTGCTGTAGCCCCTTGGTAGGGCTCCTAGACCTGCCACTTACTGACTGTGCCTGGGTAAGATACTTTACCTTTCTGCTCAGTTCCTCACCTGTGAACAGACCGCTGTGGAGATGAATGAGACAACAGGTATATATGGGTATAAACGCACAGATAGCTTATATAAAAGGCCCAGCACAGCAGGGACAAAACAAATGTTAACTGAAGTTAGAGGTGACAGCTCATGTCATTGCACTAGTTAGGCAGCTTTGTACAACTTTTTTTTTTTTTTTTGAGTCTTTCTGTGTACTCCTGGTTATCCTGAAACTTAACTATATAGCTTCCAACTGGCTGGCTTCCAACTCAGAGAACCTCCTGTGTCCGGCTCCTGAGTGCTGGGGTTAAATGTATGTTACCATACCTGGCCTTGTTATTGTTTTTTTTTTTTTGTTTGTTTGTTCTGTGATAGATGTTCACTCTGTAACCCAAGATAGTCCTGAGCTCACAGTAATCCTCCTGCCTTACCTCCCACTATACCCAGCTTGGACAAGTTCCCTTAGAGGGCTGTGTTTGAGACAGGGTCTGACTATGTAGCCCTAGCTTCCATGGAACGCAGAGATGTCCATCTTCAAGTACTGACAGTAAAGGCATTCATCACCATGCCTGGCTTTCTTAGAAGCTTTGTTAGCCAGATGTAATTAACAGCCAACGTCAGGATCCTGCTCCAAGGTCTAGCAGGACAGCGACTCTTACATAAAACAACTGATCAAAGCGCAGGGTTCTGGAGTGCTCTCCCAGCCGAAGCATCTACCTGGGCTCAGGGAGCACCGTGCAAAAAGGAACAGAAAGACTGAAAGACTGATCTAGAGAACAGGAAGTTGGGTTTGTTTGTTTGTCTGTTTTGATTTTGGTGTTTTGAAACAGAGTTTCTCTGATTAGTCCTGGCTGTCCTGGAACTCACTCTGTAGACCAGGCTGACCTCAAACTCAGAGATCCCCCTGCCTCTTCCTCTTGAGTGCAGGGACTAAAGGCATGTGCCACCGCTACCCAGCCAGGAACAGGAAGTTTGATTGTGAAAATGTGTCTCCTAGAAGTGTCCAAGGAGCTACTTGAGGTCTCTTATCTCAGAAACACCACCTGCCACCTACCTGATCTGGGTTATCCCCTTTCTCATCTGTGAAACGGTAAGATGGTCTCAGGCACTCAGAGTGGCTGTGAGGGTAAATGGTTCTGAGTGACTGGGAGGCACCTAGCAGGAAAGCCAGCACTAGAAGCAAGGGCTTCTCGTCTTCCCACTCCTGACTTCACACTCTTGTGTAAGCGGCCTTCTCTTTCATCAGACTGTAAAGTCCTTGAGAGGAGAGACAGGGTCCTAGTCCCTCTTGGTACACTCAGTATCCAGGCCATGGGCTAGGCAGAGTAGGCCTTCAGCAAATGTTTTCAAGCTGAAAATGGTGCAGGAACCATGTGTCAGGAGTAACCATGAGCTAACGCGGGAGTACTAAGGTCCCAAGTCATCAGACCTGTCCCTTTCCAGTCTGCTGTAGTGAAAAGCTGGTGCAGGCATATTTGTACCCGACTGCAGGCCTGGGCTCTGTTACACCCTCACAATGGTATGTGCGCCACCTCAGGGTATGGGAGCACCAGAACACACCCTCCTTTCTACTGCCAGTATCCTGCTTTTGTTCACTGCAAGTAGCTCTTGCCAGGCAAGGGAACAGGCAGAGAAACAAGTGTAGGCACGCAGTAGCAGCCACACCAGCCTCCTGGGAAGCACACCTGGCTGGAGAACGACATCGCCAACGCACGTTGTGTGTCATGGAATGTCTTTGTAGAGTACGGCCAGATACTGCACAGGTGCCTGAAGTACAGGACGGCGAGCAGCTGACAGAACTGGCTGCAGGTCCCTTAAGCTCTGCTCTTGACAAGGAACTCGACGGGACTCTCAGGCCACTGGAGACTTCAGAGCGCTAGCTGAGCTATTAACGATACCTGCTATTAGTTGATCAACACCCAGGTGACGAAGCTGTGACCATCTCCGCCGCAGCTTACCTCAGACACGGCATGTCTAAACTGCCAGGCTTCAGGATTCCTGTCTCCAGTAACTGGAAGACTGGAACCGTGACAGCCCAAGTTGAGTGCTAGCCCTTCATGCTGTTTCCCCCTTAGCTTAGCCAGTGTAACTGGGAACATCCATTCTCTTCATTCATGGACCCACTGTTCTGTTCTCCAGTGGTAATGTCTGTCACAGACTCCAAAATACACCGTGGAAAGGGGGCACCATGCAAAGATGTCTGTCCCACCTCCGAGTCTCATAAGCCATGCCTTTCCTCCCCGCCCCCAGCTTTCAATTTGTGAGAGCTTCAACAAGTCAGTCTTCTCTGGCTCAGACCCCAAAGCACCCAGCTAGGAGGCAGTAATGGTGGGTCAGAAAAACCAGGGCTCCTGAGGAATCAGGTATGCAGAGTTAAAAACCTCAGAGAGACACACAGGAGGCCAGGGACAGGAGCTGAACCTAAGGGGAGCCTTTGAAAGGCTGGGCAGACAGACAGGGTGAATGAGAACAGGGCGCTACTTCCCTCCGCCCTGACTCTACAGAGAAGGCATCAGTGACCAGCTGAGACTTTCCCAGGTAACCGCCACCTTTCACTGAAGCCAGCTGCTCAGTGACTCTCGTGGAGCTGTGAAAATGACATCAGGTGAAAAACCCCCAAGGGGCAGTCACAGCAGCTGCCCAGGAAGTCTTCCATTTCCTTTCTTCTCCAATTTGAGAACAGTAAGGGCAATGGAGATGGACCCTCTTCCCTCCACACCCAGGGAATACAGATCTATTCACCTAGAATTAAGCAGGCTTCCGGGAGAAAGGAGAGGTGCTGGAATGAATTTCGTGGAGTCTTAGCAATCAGGGCCTCATTACTGTGCATCTACAACACCTAAGGACCAACCGACCAGGTAAGTGCTGAGAGAAGCCAAGTGATACAGGCCCCACCTTCACACACATCCAAACCAGACCGATGTTTACAGGTAAGCTCTCAAGCCTGTGGCGTGAGGGAACTGAAGAGCCATCACTTGGGTGGGTTTACACAAATTAAAGCACAGGCCCTCCCATGTCCTGGGGACGGCGGAGCTGGATGCTCTCATCTCTCGAGAAGTAGCTCTGGCTGCTGCTGTCAGCCTCTTGTCTCTGAGTTTGGACTAGGCTAAGTAGGAGAAAAAGAAGCTACATAACCGGAGGGTACCACGAAGTAGGGGTGCCAATTGTCCTCCAGGGCCCACCAGGGTAGATATGAACAGGGTCATGGATCCACCGCCACACCCCCTCTGGTGCTTCTCCCCGAAGACCCTATGGATTGAAATCATCTGCAAATACACTGCGCCTCGTGTGGACTAAAGTTGTTATTCCGTTTTTACAGAATCCACCCGACATACACCAAGTTTCTGCTCAACCATGGCGTGAACTGTAAAGCCAGGAGGCTGGCGGTTCAAATAAAGTGTGCAGCTTCACAGAGGGCTTCCTCTCCCCGGGAGGGGAAAGTCTGCATGCCTGAGTAGCCAAACAAGTTACAGTTAGGAACCATTTACCTGATCCAAGCCCTTCGCTTCTTCAGATAAGAAAGTCTCAGAAGGCTGAAGGGAGGCTGCCAAAGCTTATTACTATGTTGAGTAAGTTTTCTTTTTAAACATGGGTTGCTAATTTATAATGCAAAGCTGTGTTTGTTTTCTTCAAGAGATAATGTAGGAAGCAAGCTCATTAAAGCAATGTTGGACATTAAGGGAAATTCTACACTAGGGAATTTCTTCAAAGATGGGGTGAAGAGGGCACCCGTCACTCTTCCGACTGAGGAACATAACTCAGTGGCAAGAGCTCCCACTGATAAATGTGTGAGGCTGTGGCCTCATCGGCACTACACAAAAAGACCACTCCCTAATTTACGTCTTCTGTAAGCGGACAGTCTGAGGTGTTTCCTTACCTGGGGCAGACAAGGAAGACCATGTACTCTCTGCTAGTGAGGACTGCCAGGCCGGGGGGTGTACAGGGTACAGGGATGACACCCTTCCTTCCCATCTCCCTCTTTCCCCATCACATGGTCACGCCTGATCACGTCCCATGGAATCTGGTTGCGTCACCTTCCTTGCAACCACAGCCCAGAACTCCAGGACTTTACTCCTCCGGAGGCCTGAGGGTCAAGGACTTAACTTGTTTGACACAATCCAGGAAGGGCTCTGGTTCAGGAGCCCAGGAAGTCTCATCCCTGCCTTCTGTGTAGGAACAAACAGGCCTCGGGAGGGGACAGGCACTTGGTCACAGAGGAGCACACATAGGAAGGAGGGGGCTGGTGGCAGGCAGCTTTATGACCAGGTAGTGATTTAGCCCGAAAGCTTGGAAAGCAGAGAGTTCAGGCGGTCCCTCCCCTGGGGCACAAAGCCTCGTGCTGCCCCCCTTCAGCAGTAGCTTCAGGAATGTGGAGAGGGCTGAGGGTCCACTGCAAGCCAGTGCCCTTTTGATTCCAGCTGGGCAAACAGAGCCTGGGGAATGGAGGTGAGGTCATCAGGTTTCCCAGAGGCTGGTGTAGAACAAGACAAAGGACTGTTGGACCTGGGAGGCCCTGGGGACCCAGCTCTCAGAAGTTCATTACCTGCTCCAGCTCCAGAGAAGCTCATGACCACACAGATTAAAAGGGCACAGTGTTCCTGGTCGCCAAAGGAACAACCCTTCCCCCAAGATTCCTTTCCAGGACTTAGAGGAACAAGGACCCGAAAAAAATGGCTACTACACCACTTGGCATTTGGATTCCGCAAGGTAAAATCCACCTCCTAAACTCAGAGCAACTTCTTTCCACAATTCAGAAAAAAACAAAACTAAGACCTCAATAAACCTGGCAAAAACATCCCTTTTCTGCTCTGCTGAGGGGAAAGTGAACCTGAGAGCAGGTGTGTGAGGGAGATGTGGACAGAGGCAGCTGCAGCCCTCTAACCCCCAAGGACGAGAAACTCCAAAACCAAAGCAAGCCTTGCATTTTGCCGCTGTTGAGTCTGGGAGCTTCATCAGTAAAATGGGGCTTCACAGTCTCTTTTCAGGCTTGACAGACAAAAGCCTGAAGTGCCTAGCAGGATGGTTGCTGTGTCACTGAGACCAGTCCCTCTCAGTCTCTGCTTCCCAGAACTCTACAAGGGCCCAGTCATTCACTGAAACCTCGTGGTAGCAGCTCTTCTGCCCAGGGACAGCCACAGATTACTATCCTAGGAGTGAGATCTGGTCACCAAGCTGGGCTGGGGAAGCTGGAAGAAAAAGTTAGGCAGGACTACTGGTAGAGGGGAGGCAGCCCTCAGAAAAACAGGTTTCTCCCAAAGAATAAAAACAAGCCCCACCCCAGGCAGGAATGGCTCCATTCAGAAGGGACCCAGAGGGCCAGAAACCCCCTGGGGAGTTTCTCTTGAAGGTGGGGTGGGGCAAAGAGCAGAGACAGACAGGTCAGGGGAAGAAAGTTTCACGCCTCCTTGTGGAAGGGCCCACAGAGAGCCCCTGTGGACACTCAGACCTGGGGGCTGACCCAGAAACTTCACTCACGGGAGCTAAGAGACCATTCAAGGCCAGGGCAAATATGCTTGCTATTAAGAGAACACATACACAGTGCCTACTGTGTACCAGGCTACTTACACCCAGGCCTTGCCAGCTTTCAGTTTGGCAAAACCTGCCCATCCTGCTTGTTGGGACTAACTCCTGGGCAGGCAGCACGGCCTGTAGGTAAGACATGAGAGGGTTACAGAAGGCAACCCACTTGTGGTTCTCCCCAGAAACGGCAACAACCAAGGTGCGTTAGGAAGGCAAGCCCGGGCTCCTAGGCGCTTCCTTCACCTCCCTGTTTTCAGGACATCGGGGTGCTCTTTCCAGGCCGCTTCTGCCCTGGTATAAGCTCTTCTGGCAAAACCAGGCACAAGTGAAGTCAGGAGAACAAGGAAGACATCAGCCTTCCCCTCAGGAGCAGGGGCCGGGAGAGGGGATGAGGAGGAGGACTTGGAGAGCAACTCACCTAAAGGGGTCTCTGGAGGTGAAGTAAGCCGGGACAGACAAGTAACTCCCCATCTTCTTCCCACACCAGATAAACAGGCTCAGCTGCAACCCCGTCTGGGAGTGCCTCAGGCTGGCTGCAGACGGCCACCATGACAGGCGGGGTTCCCGGCACCTCTGGTTGGAGCCGGCCGCCCGGTGCTCACCTCTGCCTCCGGAGCAGGAGAGAGGACTCTAGGCCCCTGGCTCCCTGGCAGATTCCCGCAGGGGCACAAGGGTGGTGCTTCTCCTCCCTAGTGCTCGGGAGCCCCGTGGCTCCTCGGGGCTGCGGGAGAAGCACCTCTCTTCAGAGGCTGTGGACACTCAGGCATTCTGGGGAAGGGGCCGGTGATTAGCTAAAAATGAGATGCTGCTGTCAAGTTAGTCCCGGCCTTCAGTCCCACCCACCCCGAATGAGGGAGGGAGGAAGAGGAGGGGCTCGGGCAGAACCGAGGTGTGTGGTTGGAGCAGCTCTTAGGAAACAGAGCTCGCAGTGAGGGGTGGAGCCCGGGCGGGAGCGAGGCTGCAGGCAAGCGCGGTAGACAATAACTGGAGGTATCCGCGAGTCCACCGCACAGCTCAGGGCGGGACAGCGCGGGAGGGCCAACACATCCGAGTCCGAATGTCCCCAGCCTGAAGAGCTGCCCGCGGGACTGACTCGGCAGAGACGTGAAAAGCACGTCAGCCAGCATCGGCAGAGAGACACCCACGGGAGGTGGGGGTCTCTCCAGAAAGGGAGGCCGCTCCCTAGAAACATCTTCAGCTCCGGACTGGTTCTGTCCTGGTGTGGGGACTCCCATCCACCTACTCCCTCTGGCTTGGTCTGGGGACAGCCTCAAGGGAGCTGGTCACTTCCACTCTGGGGCAGGGCTGTGCTGCCGGACAAGGAAACAGGGCCCAGGGTAGGCATTCTCTGAGATGGAATCATCCCCACTTTATATTATAGGAAAGTGAAGTGGCCAGAGATTAGGTGACTTGCTGCTGGCCGAAAGCCATTCAGTGATGAGGCTGGGACACCCAGCTTCGTTCCCATAAGTCACTTATTGATCCCAGTAAACAGTGGTGTTTCTTCCACCGTCTGTACAAGGGAAACCTCAACTGAAGAATTACCTCAATCAGACTGGTCTGTGGCCCTGTCCCTGAGGAACTGTCTTGATTGATGATTGATGTGGGAGGGCCCAGCAGGTGAGTCTAGAAAGTGTAAGAAAGCTAGCAGAGGGCCAGGTACAGTTGCCCACACTTTTAACCCGGAGAAAGCGGCAGGCCCAGTACTACGTAGGAAGCGTCTGTCTTTTTGTTGTTTGTTTTGTTTTCGAAAACAGGGTTCATGTAGCCCTGGATGCCCAGGAACTCGCTCTGTAGACCAGGCTGGTCTTTGAACTCGGAGATCCACCTGCCTCTGCCTTCTGCGTGCTGGGAATAAAGGTGTGTGTCATCACCTACAGCAAGACCTTGTCGTAAAAAAATAAAATAAAAATAAAATAAAAAATAAATAAAGCTAGCAGAAAATGAAAAGAGCAAGTAGGAAGTAGCTTTCCTCAAGATTTGTACTCCAGGCTCCTGCCTTGAGCGCCTCTCCTGACCCCTCAAGGAAGGGCTCTGACCTGGAAGTGTAAGCTGAAATAAACCCTTCCCTCCCCAAGCTGCTTTTGGTCCTGGTGTTTACCACAGCGACAGAAAGTAAAGTAGGCTAGTGTCCAGTGTTACTATGCTTCTCCCACCGGAGAATGGACAGGTGGAAGAGACGATGATATGAGGAGCCGTCCAGGAGAGCGAAAGCCCTAGATATCTGGGATAGGAGCAGACCAAACCAGAGCCTACATGAAGATCTCCTCTCCCCGAGTCTAGAGGGCTACAGAGGGTAAAGGGAGACTGCTGGAGGGGACGAGGAGCCACCCAGGCCTTGATGGACAGGAGGGCTGAGACACAGGCTCTTCCCACCTGGTATGCACACCTAGTCAAACAGCAACTATTTGTCACAGTGAAGGGTGACAGGGAGGTCCAAGACAGAAGTGATCCCTAGGTGACAAGGGACTGCTTTTCCATTTCTCCCGCTGGGTGTGCAGCCTGGCTGGCCTGTGTGGTAAGAGCCTAGGTCTGTATCCTGGCAAGGAGCGTTCACTGAGCATGTAGTATGTCCTTGGCCCTGGGTTAAGTGCTCACCAAACATTCTCTACTGTTTTAAAATGGCCCAGTCTGGCAGTGGTGGCACGTGCCTTTCTTAATCCCAGCACCCAGGAGGCAGAGACACGTGGATCTCTGAGTTTTGAGGCCAGCCTGGTCTACAGAGTGAGTTCCAGGACAGCCAGGGCTGTTAAACAGAGAAAACCTGTCTCAAAAAACAAAACGAAATAAACAAAAAAGCCTTTGTGCGGCATACATGTTGCATACATGTTACATACATGTTACACCCACTGAACAAATGACAAAAACACAGTTCTGAGGGGTTATTGCCAGCTTGAAAACACCTTGTTAATAGTGAGGATGGATCTCAACCCCAGTAAGAATAATGCCTCTGGAGGGGGGCAAAACACTTTCTTCTGTAAGGGGTTAGAGGTCAAATAGGTCAAAGATCATATAGACCCTGTCCTAGCTACTCAATATTCAATAACACAGCATCCTCAGTAAAATATAAACAAATAAATACAGCTGTGTTTCAATAAAACTTTATTTGTGGATACTGATATTTGAATTTTGTATAATTTTCTGGTGATGTGAAATAGTCTATGGCTTTCTTATTTGTTTGTTTACCCCCTCAACCATTTAAAAATGTAAAAACTTAGCCTGGTGGTGGTGGCGCACGCCTTTAATCCCAGCACTCAGGAGGTAGAGGCAGGTGGATTTCTGTGAGATTGAGGCCAGCCTGGTCTACAAGAGCTAGTTCCGGGACAGGCACCAAAGCTACAGAGAAACCCTGTCTCGAAAAACCAAAAAAAGGGGGGAGGGGGAGGGAAATGGGAAGCGGTTGCGGGGAGGAGGCAGAAATCCTTAATAAATAAATAAATAAGAAAAACCAAAAAAAGTAAAAACTCAAAGACAGTGCAGAAACATGGTTAAAAATGGCTCTGAGTGCTAAGTGTGGTATTCTAGCAGAGACAGGTGGATCTCTGGGAGTTTGAAGCCAGACTGGTTGTCATAGAGAGTTCCAGGCCAGCCAGGCTGCATAGTGAGACCCTGTCTCCAAAATTAAAGGTTTTGGCATCTGTAGTGGATGCTGAATTCAGGTTTGCCCATTTACCACTGCAGACAGCACTGCAGCTCTAGAAGCAGTGGAGAGCGAGCGGGGAGGGGGCATGCAGCCTGCACCTCATCAGTGGAGAAGAGTGAGCACGGGATGGCCACGCAGCCTGCACCTCGAACTGCTTGCAACATTGGGAATGACGGTTAACCCACTATTTGGTAGTGCCGTACCCACCCCACCCCCCTTAGAGAGGAAGGAACTGAGGTACACTGAGGTTATCTAACTGAACAACTAGGAAGGGAAGCCAGGATCTGAACCTAAGCTAGACAGGATAGGCTGTGCTTCACCATGCTGGACTGGGGTAGTGCAGCCTGGGCCCAGAGCCAGACTGTCTGGGTTTGAATGCAACAATGCACTCCCCTTAAGCCCTTGGCATTGAGTCTGGAACACATTAAGAGTTGATAAATGCTAGCTGTTAATATCATTGAGACTACTGTTCAACTTCTGCACTAGATGCGTAGCCTTTAGAAAGCCTCTGCCGGTCTAGGCTTTGGGTTAGGTCTCTACATAGCTTCAACATCCTTTCATTCCTATAAGGGGCTGGTGGGCTCCCTGTTTTCCTTGGACCTCAAGTTGAGATTAAATCTCTTGAGCCAGTCTCGAAGGAATCAGGATCTTGGCTGGGGGCCACACAAGGGCCACAGGGGGGTGAAGCAGAGTGGAAAGGAGGTACCACAGGACACTGAGGGCTGGTGGCTGGCTGGAAGCTCTTTTTCCTCCAGCTACAGAGCCCAGATGTACTACGCTCCCCTGTAATTCAATCAGGCAAGGAGGGAGCCCCTATTTAAATCTGCAGCTAACATCAAATTTATCCTTTGATTTTCATCTGATGAACGGAGTGTAGATGGAAGAAAATCAAGGCACAGAGGCCAGGGCCAGGGAGCCCCTGAGCATAACTCCTTTTGACATTTCCCAGGGCTCTGTTGCTCCGGTGGCCGCGGGCTGCAGTGAGTCGGTGTCTAGGAATGCAGGCTGGAGGCTGCAGGCCTTCTCCTCTTCCCTCTCTCCTCACAAAGGATATGGTGGGTGGAATAGTGGGGAACTAAGAAGAGGATTCCTCAGCGCCACGTGAGTGCCCCTCACCCGGAAGTGTGGCAGCCGTCTCCCCCAGCTCTGGGCTGCAGCGGAAACCCCTCCCTGCTGGAATCTATCTGACCCCCATAAATCTGGCTTTCAGGAGATGCCTTTAAAGGATTGATCACCAGATAAAGGGAACACTGGTTAGTCAGATGCTGGCTACTCATAGTGAGATTCCTTCAGGCCAACCTCAAAGGGTCCAAACCACTCAGAACCAGGAGGTGGAAAGCCACACTGGGGGATACACTTTCCCTTTCTGTCCAGAAAAGGGAGCTGCTCTGAAAGGTCCAAGGAGCAGCTGGGAGGGACCCACAGTCACAGATGCCCAACGCAACAGCAAGGACCCTGGGACTGGCAGTTATAGCTCAGACAAAACGGCAAGGTGGTGCTAATCTCCTGTACATTTCACGATTTGGAAACGAACTGCCCAGAACCAACTGAGACTCCAAGGTGCCTGGATTTGGTACAGGTTGAAGAACAGTTTTCAGAGCTGAGAGCCTCCAGAGGTCATCCTGGCGAGCTGTGGTGAATGAATGGATCACTCACCCTATCCTCTGCCTGCATGAAAGCTTCAGACAAATGAGCTAAAACTCAGCGACCTGTGTTTGCTGCACGAGGCCCTCTGTTGGTGCGGAGGACTCCAAGCAGGAAAAGGTTGCTGCCTGCTTGCTTGCTTGCTTGCTGGGGACTACTTGAGCACACTGGGCTATAAATTCATAGCTCCTTTTCTTTTTTAAAGAAAAATTTAAATTTTGAAACAGGATCTCAGAATGTCAGGCTGTCCTTGAATTTGTAATCCTCCTGTTTCAGCCTCCTGAGTAGCTACAGGCACACGTATCATGGCCGTCTGGGATCCTGTCTCTTATCCTTGCTGCTAAACACAGCCATCCCCCTGAGCAGACCATCCGGTCTCTGCTCTTCCCCTCCCCAGCTTACTTTCTAGACTTTGGAAGCACCTAGAAAGAACACTTACAGCATGGCCCGATAGCTTTATGTCACCTTGACACAAGCTAGTTATCTGAGAGAAGGGAACTTTAATTAAGAAATTAACTTCATACTCGGGGTGTGGTGGTGCACATCTTTAATCCCAGTACTCAGGAAAAAGAGTCTCTGAATTCAAGGCCAGCCTGGTCTACCTTGAGTGAGTTCCAGGACAGCCAAGCCAGGATTACACAGGGAAACGCTGTCTCGAAAAAAACCCAAACCCGAACCCAAAGAAGAAAGGAAAAGAAAAATGAAAGAAAGGCAAAAAAACCCCAAAAAACAAAAAAACGCCCCCACAAAATAATGCTGTAAGCAAGCCTACAAGGCATTTTCTTAGTGCCTTAGTGGGAGGGCCCAGTCCATTGTGGGTGGTGCCACCCCTGGGCTGATGGTCCTGGGTCTAAGAATGTAGGCTGAGCGAGCCATGAGCAGGGATGAGGGAGCATGTGCTTTCTGCCGTTCACACACCGCTTCACCGTCACAGAATTCCTCAGCACAAATCCCTCACACACACCGCATCCCCCTCGGTGCTGTCATCCTACCGAAAAGCCTGGCAGGACCACCACACCAGGACCTGAGGCTGTCACTTTAACAACTCCACCAGATAGGCTGCTTTGACCATATCCTGCCCTGACCACAACTGGCTTCCCTCAGGTACCCCCAAACCTCTGCTCTTAGCTCCTCCCACAGCCTCCTGTGCCTTCATCTGGCCGCTGTCTTTTTTTTCTTTCACCCAACTATAATGGAACACTCATTCCCCTCATGGGTTTCGACATGTCTCCAAGCCCTCCACACACAAGCAAGGTTCCGTGTCCATGTGCGTCCAACACTCTGCCATATCAGGCTCGAAGAGGGTAGGTGCCAGGTACTAGGTTTTGGCACAAGACAAGCCTAGCCATGTGCTCCGTAACTATGGCTCTAGACTCTCTATGTGGGTGTGACAACAGTCCAGAGGGCGGACGATAACTAACATCTTCAAGGCATGCTCAGTTCCCAAGGAGTTTAGTCCCTCACAATGGTGGGGCACGGCAAGCCAGCTCAGCGGCGTCAGGCAATCCACCACATTCACATGGACTGAAGTACAGGGCTGAGGTAGAAGCAGCGCCCGCTGATCTTAAATCTCAAGGCCTTTCTCCTCCACAGACCGAGTCAAAGATTTGGGAACAGGGCCTGCACTGGTAGATGTGTTGGGTCCTGCTTTCTGGTTTTTTCCCTCCCTACAATTGTATCGTGAGGATAAAAATGGAAGGGTAACAAACCCCTGGGAAACCCCAAGAGAACTGCATGGCCAGCAAGCCCCTGGGAACTAGAAACATCCACTTCCTGCGGAGCCTAAGCAATCGGCTCCTCTCCCAGGGGTTCAACTGCCACCTGCCCATCATCTTCCCAGAACTTGTATGGTGTCGACAAGATCATAAACTTACTTTTTTCAGGATCTCTCTTTCCCTGTTTAAAACAAAACAAAACAAACTGGGCCACTTGTATGTGTTTTTCCCTCTCAGATCCCCATCCAGACAGGCACGGAGACGGAGGGGGCAGCCATTAGACTCTGGGCATGACCACCCTTCTCCGGTCTCTCTAGAGCTACCACAGGGGCTCCACCACTGAATGTGCTTTCCAGCTGCCCCCTTTCAGGGTATTAGGATCATCTAATATCACACACATCATATAATGGGTGCAACTGTACATTTGGGCTTTTCTATTTGCCATTCCTACTTTTGACTTAGTTTCCATCCAGAAGCCAAGCTGTATGCTCTTTCTTCCCGTGAGAGCTGGTTAGTGTGATGCCTTCGTCAGGGCTGGTAGGGCAGCTTGAGCCCAGGAGCTCATAGTCACCCAGTAGAGGGTACTTAGTTTTCATACTAGGAAACGCGGAGTTCCACAAGGCAGACACAGAGGTGAGCTTGGTATGCACGCACATACGGTCACTAAATTCCCACACTGGGGGCTGTCACCTCCTTTTTACAGAGGAAGAAATGAAGGCTTTTCTTCAATTGAGATGGCCTGTCAGAGAGGCTCCTGTAGAAGAACTGGCAGGGCTGGGATTTAACTTGAGTATCCAGGTTCAAACACTGAAGTTGTAACAAACAGCTATTCTGTGCTTACTTCTTGATCACAGTGGTATTTCTCAAGGTGTGGAGGAAAGAACAGCTATTCTGGAGCCCGCTAGGAAAATGACGCTATCCCCGGCAGTGCCCAGTACACAGCACCACAGTTTCTGAGGCTGGGGGAAGACAGTAGTTGTGGTACACACCGAAAGCCGAGGACACAGCTTTCTTCTTTCCAAGCACTTCACTTGATTTCGTCTCCCTGCCACGCTAACCCTGGATGTGGACAGAATAACTATCGCTCCCTCGCTGCAAACGTAAACGTGAATGTACAGAGAGATGCTCATTTTATGCTGAAGGCTGTTTGCTCACTGTCAGGGTTAGGGTTGCTTAAGCCTCGACTTACTGGGAACTTTTGCCTTCCTCGTGCTGCTATTACTCATTTGAAACTCCATGGCAACTATCACCCCCTTTTTGCAATGACACTGTATGGAAGAGGAGCTTAGGAGACATGGCCATCCTGTTCCAACTGGAGTTGCAGAAGTGACTCAGTGATAGAGCTTTTCTAGTATGCAGAAGGCCTTGGGTTCCACCTCCAGCAACACATACGTGCACATACATGTAAGCTCAAACAAATGCGTACTGTTAACTTCAAAACCCGTTGTCACGTCTACAAGAGTCAGTCACGGAGGAGGTGGGAGGTAGACCTCTGAGCCAATCACGTGTTTCAGAGCACTGTCAAGAAGGCGGAGCCAGATGATGACGACAGAGACACAGAAGGAAAAAAAAAACCCTAATTTAAGTCTGACATGGGATGCCGAAGCTGTTTGGTCATCGTGCGGAGAGAGAAGACAGGAGAATTGTGCTGTGGCACATGCCTTGCGTTCAGGAGACAGACAGGAGGATTTCTGTGAGTTTGAGGCCAGTCGAATCTACATAGTGAATTCCATGACAGCCAAGGCTATGCAGAGAGACCCTGTCTCAAATTCCTGCCCCATCCCAAAGAGAGAAAACTTGGTAGCACCTCTCTAGCATGACTCAGAGAGAGAAGGGGGGCGGTTCTAACATTTTGTGGGGGTGAAAGAGAAACAGCAGAGTGGATTGCTATGGCAGCAAAGGGGAGGGGGCTTTGATTGTTTAATACTCAGTCATAGTATAGACAGAGGTCTTTCCGTTTGTCTGTTTTGAGACAAGGTGTTCTCTGTGTAGTACTGGCTGTCCTAGAATTCACTCTGTAGACCAGGCTGGCCTTGAATTCAGAGGCCTGCCTCTGCCTCCCGAGTGTTGGGACTAAGAGCGAGGGCTACCACCGCCTGGCTCTAGACAGAGGTCTTATTACACTGTCCATCTCAGAAGAAAAGCTTGCCTGGGGTACTGCACAGCAGAGAGGATGAGGGTGCACACGAGAAGGACTTCATTCAAGCTCTCTGAAACATCATTTCACAAGGCACTACTCACCGAGCAAACACTCTGACACCGCTCCATTCTAGGCAGTGTGCGAAGCCACGCAGTGTGCAATGCCACGGGGCACAAAGGTAGATTAGATATGGTTCCACCCTTGGAAAACTATACTTGAAGACTACGGCTGGGTGCACAAACAAATACAGCAAGGGCTATAACTCAAGTATGAGGAAGATTAACAAGGAGGGTGAAAAAAGTCTCCTCTGATTGGTGGGGATGGACATGGGGTGGGGTTCCTCCAGAGGACAAGCTGGATCAGCTGACATAGCAGGCTGATTGCCATGCAGACAAGAGACTTCTAGCTTGAAGGAACAACATAACCCTGAGCCTGTCCAGTAGCAACAATGTAGTTGAAGAGGGGGGATGGTGAGACCGGATAGATTACTAAAGACCAGACCCCTGGGCAACTAAACACACACACAGGCAGTGAAGAGTTATCAAAAGCATTTAAGCAAGTGGAGGGTCTCAATGGCTAGGGACCTGCTAATATCTGTTTCTAATATCTGAAACACCAAGGTGCTGTCTGAGCTCAAGTCTTTGTCCTGAGGCCACATCTCCATGGACCTGGCTATTTTAACCACTGACATTTAGCTGTATGGCTGTAAGCACTTAGAATCAAATGGTGGCCCCTGTAGATAATCATCCACTGCTCTGTGATACTGGGAAATTCAGGGCTGGGATGTGGCTCAGTGGTGGAATGTTTGCCTAGTACTCATGAAGTCTGGAGTGGATCCTCACTACTGAAAACAAACAAAAACATCACAAGAAAAGGGCTGGAGAGATGCTCAGTGGTTAAGATGCAGCAGATCTGGGCTTGATTCCCAGCACACAAATGTCTGTAACTCTAGACCGGGAGATCTAATGCCCTCTGCGGGCACCAGGCATGTACATGATGCACGGACACGCAAAGGGGAAAAGCACCCATAAAAATGTTTAGGTATGTGTGTGCCTGCTTGAGTTTATGTGTGCCAGGTGTGTGCAGGTGTTCATGGAGTCCAGAGTGTGTCAGAACCCCCAGAACTGGAGTTAGGGGGTTCTGTTGTAGGTGCTGGAAACTGAAACCAGACTTTCTGCAAGAGCCACAAGTGATCTTAACACTAAACCATCTCTCCAACCCCTATTTAAAAAAAAATTAACAAAAATAACAGCAACAACAACAACAACAACAAAAACCTCGTAAAACAACAGCAAAACTGTTGGCCATTCAGTGTCAAATGCTTCATCCGCGTGGACATTCTTCTCCTGGGCACTGGGAGGAAGAAATCCTTTTGCTATGCCAGCACATCTTAAGGCAATGGCAGCAGAGTCCATAAAAGACCTGAGATCCTTCCCTAGTTAACAACAGCTTACTGTGTGATCTCATCAAGGCTTTAGCCCTCTCTGTGCTTCAGTTTCTTATTTGATAAAGGGATTAAGGTGAGAAAACAATTCCACACCCATTAGGTCAATGCTCAAAGACGCCATCGTAGTCAGAGGAAGGCCGGCTGCTAACCACCCATAGCCCTCTCTACAGCTGGCATCTTGGTGAATGAACTAAACTGGGCCCTTCGGTAGAGCAGCAGACGTACCCCAGAGAAGTGGAGACACACTGTGATGGTTTACCAACACCATTGTCTACCTATACAATGACAAGAGAAATCAGCACAGGGAGGACTGAGACCTACGCTGGGCATCGCTGGGCATCGTAGTACACACACTTAGAGCTCCAGTCAATTGGGAAGCTGGGGCAGAAAGATCAACTGAGTCAAGCCTTAGGGCTTAAAACCAGCCTGAGTGACGGAGTGAGACCCTATCTCAAAAACAAACAAACAAGGGGCTGGAGAGATGGCTCAGAGGTTAAGAGCACTGACTGCTCTTCCAAAGGTCCTGAGTTCAATTCCCAGCAACCACATGGTGGCTCACAACCATCCGTAATGAGGTCTGGTGCCCTCTGCTGGCCTGCAGGCATACACACAGACAGAATACTGTATGAATAATAAATAAATACTAAAAAACAAACAAACAAACAAACAACAAACAAAACAAAGCCTGTGTGGCTAACTTGGGCATCAGAAGGCTGTTTTGTGTGCATGGACAGAGATTTTTTTTTCCCCTCTGAGATGTAATGAGTTGGTCAAACTAGCTCTGTTTCCATATAGAAAGAACCTAGCCCCTTACAGGCACAGCGATGACTCTGCCTTGTGGCCTTTTCACTTCTACCTTGCTGCTGGCCACTTAGTTACTCATTTTTCTTTTGTGTGTGTCTTAGTTAGGGTTCCTATTGCTGTGTAGAGGCAGCATGACCATGGCAACTCTTATAAAGAAAACATTTAGTGGGGTGGCTTACATCTTCAGAGGTTTAGCCCCTTATTATCATGCCGGGATGTGGCGGCATGAGGACAAACAGAGTGCTGGAGTTGAGAGCCCTACATCTCGGTCCTGGCAGCAGGAAGTGAGCTGACCTACTAGGCATGGATTGAGCATATATGAGTCCTCAAAGTCTACCTCCACAGTGACACACTCCCTCCAACAAGGCCATACTTGCTGCAACAAACTCACATCTCTTAATAGTGCCACTCCCTTTGGGGGCCATTTTCTTTTAAATCACCAGTTTGTTTTACTGTTTTGTTTTTTTTCTACGGCAGGGTCTTATGTATCTAATGAAGCCCTGAGAGTGTGATGTCCTGATTCAGTACATGCTGTTGACTTGAGACAACCAGTCAAGGACAAAGTCTCAGACCCACAGGAGATTGGCAAAGCCTCACTGTCCCCTATCCCCTCAATGAGGCTCGGAATGGTGGCAAAGTCCCTCTCCTCGAGAATGAATGTTGACAGTGTGTGCAGAAAACGTCCACCATAGCTTTCCCTACCTGGATGTTTACGGCCTGGAGTCGGCTCCTCTACAGAGACTGCTCCCACAGAGAGTAACTAACCCTGCCTCCTCATTCAGCTGTATATAATAACCCTGATTGTTTAGCTGGATATAATAACCTGCCTCCTTGTTTATCTGTATATAATAACCCCACTCCCTTGTTCAGCTATATAGAATAACAGTGCCTCTCTGTCCAACCCTATATAATAAACACACGGGAGCCCAGTCCACCCTACCCCAACTTTTCAGTACATGTGTCTGTCATTTCTTCATTTCCTTGTTGCCCTAGACAGAGTTCTAGGATTCAAGCCATAGCAACCCCCGGGCCGGCCTCCAACTCACTATGTAGCTGAAGAGGACTTATCTTTAGTGTCAACTGATAAAACACTTTTCCTCAGATTGCCCTGTAGACAAGTCTGTGGGAGCATTTTCTTCATTAATGACTGACGTGGGAGGGCTCCATCCACGGTGGGTGGCGCCACCTCTCAGCAGCTGGTCCTGGCTTATAAAAGAAAGCAGGTTGAGCAAGCCCTGGGAAAAAACCAGCGTGCAGAGCTCCTCCTTGCTCCGCTTCAGTTCCTGCATCCAGGTTCCGGGCCTGACTCCCCTCAGTGACGGGCTGTACTGTGGAAGCATGAGATGAAATAAACCCAGGTGGCTTTTGGTCCTGGTGTCTACTGCAGCAATAGAAAGCACACCAGGGGAATGTACAAGGCCCGTTTCCAGAGCCACACGCACTATTTCACTTGTGCACCCCCCACACTGTAACACTAGCGGATAGGACACAAGTTAGATCTCCAGTTAGGAATGAATTAACAACTGAAGTCTGAGCACGGAACCTGGAAATAGGAGGGGAGACAACAAGTCACAGAAAGTACCTGCAGTGCGCAGCCAGTCAGGGCACAGCCAGGATGTGCCCCTGGAGTCTGGCCTTACCACATGTTGCTGCTCTCATGGGCTGATCATAGGCACAAGCTTCATTTTCTTAAAGAACTGCCGTGTATTCGCCATCCCCACCACAAGCCAGCTACGGCATAAGTCAAAGCTGCCATTCAAGTATTCCATTGTTTCCACTCTATGTTCGGCAGTATCTTCAGCTAGTGCCGTACTTTGCAGGTAAATTATTTTGTTTTAGCAGTGCTCAGGACCGAACTCAAAGCCTTGTGCATGTTGGGTACATAGTCTACCACTGAGCTAGAGATACCCTACCCTCCCCTACCCCTGACCCAAAGGTAACAGTAACACTGCCGAGCAACAAAGTAGCTTACTACTGGTTGGGACTGAGAGTTTGCACATTCTAAACAATTTAGACTTGGTGTGGATTAGAGCAGCTGGACTTATTTTCCCTACTGCATTCTTCCCAGAGATCCCAGGCACCCAGGACTTGCTCCTGTCTGGGCTGTACCTACAAACGCAGCTCAAGGCTGCTGGAGAACAGGCTCTCGGGTCTCTTCACTGCAGGCTAGCCCCTCTGAAGGCAGAAGACAGGCTTATCTTCTTACCTGACCTCACAATTCTCCAGAGCCCAGTGTCTGGCCCAATTCCTCCCTGCCATTTACGGGAATCGCAGCCACAGCCCGCTAAGGGAAGGATGTGGAAAAGCGGAAGTGCAGGAAAGGCCGCACTTACATCACAGCTCAGGCAACTCTTTCAACGACTTGTTTCCTATACCAGTGATGTGTCGGTGGTGACACAATGAGGGACAAAATGCCCAGAAGTCCCTGAGGTCCCTTACCATGAGAAGTCACAGGGTACCATAAAGGAAATCATTGCACAAATCTAAAACTTCAAGAGACGCGTCAGATGAAACTGAAAGCTCGGATGGGGAACTGAGCAGTATCCTTCAAGGGTGAGGAATACCGGTCCCTGAGCCATCCAGGGACAGACCTGACCTATGAGCAGAAGCTAATGAGGCAAAAAGAGGGAGCTGGCATTCCAGGCCCAGGGCACAGAACAACACAAGCATTGTCAGCAGGAAAAGCAGGGGGGTTCAAGTGCAGAAAGCAGGAGGCCCTGGACACACACCGCTGTGGAAGACAGTAGAACAGAGCATGTGCAGATCCTTTTCAACACTGGGGAGCCCTGTGCATGCCAGGCGATCACTCTGCCACAGAGCGGCAGCCTCAACCCGTTTTTTTGTTTGTTTTGTTTTTAATGTGTTTCTGAGAGTTGCAACTGAATGAATGTATTTGTACCACAAGTGTACAGCACAGAGAGGACCAGCAGAGGGTGTCAGAACTCTAGAACTAGATTTACAGACAGCTGTGAGCTGTCATGTGGGTGCTGGGATTGAACTCAGGGGCCTCTGCAAGTGTTCTTAACCTCCAAGCCATCTTTCCAGTTCCCAGATTTTTTTCAAGATTTATTCTTTTTTTTTTTTTTTTGAGACAGGTTTTCTCTGCATTAAAGAGCTCTGGCTGTCCTGAAACTCATTCTATAGACCAGGCTGGCCTCAAACTCACAGCGATCCACCTGTCCCTGCCTGCTGAGTGCTGGGGTTAAATGTGTGCGCCACCACTGCCTGGCTATTTTAGTTTTAATTGTGTGTGTGGGTGAGCATGTGCAGGTGAGTAAGCTGCCTGCGGAGGGCACGGATGCCAGGTCCCCTGCACCTGGAGGTGCAGGAAGTTGGGAGCTCCTTGACATGGGTGCTGGCAACCCAACTCAGGTCCTCTGCAAGAGCGGTCTATGCTCTTAACTGGTAGGGCATCTCCTCTCAGATATTCTGTGAGTCACACACTTCGGCTGCTCTGGAGAGAATGAGTGGCTTGGGAGGTGGGAGAGTGGGAGGGGAGATGGACAGCTTGGGATGGGGCAGGAGAATAAGAGACAGAATAAAGTGAATACATTCATAAACAGTGTACGCTGGAGATAGAGCTGAGAGGCCAAGGCTAGAGATGACTTAGGAGCTAAGGGCACTGCCCGCTTTTCCAGAAGATCCAAGTTTAGTTCCCAGTGCCACATCAGGTGTCTCACAAGCACCTTTAACTCCAACTCCAGGGGATGCAATGCCTTCTTCTGGCCTCTGAGGGCATCCCCACCCATGTGGTACATATGCTCACACACACACAAACACACACACACAACCACACAAATACAAATAATAAACATAAACCCTGGGCCAGGCATGGTGGCGGACACCCTTAATCCCAGCCCTTGGGAGGCAGGAACAACCTGGTATACAGAGTGAGTTCCAGGACGGTCAGGCTATATAATAAGACCAAACCTCAAAACTAACTAACTAACTAACTAAATCTGAAAAAAAAAAAAAAGACAAACAAAAACTGACAGAGGCTGGGCATGCGGAAAACGGGGGCATGAGGAATGTCATGGAAGCCAAAAGCTGGGTGTGATGATTTAGATGGAGAATCCCAGCACCAGGAAGCTGGGAAGTGTGGCTGCGGTTGTGGACAGCCTGGACTATGTAGCTAATTCTAAGCCAGTCCCAGAAAGACAGAGACCATGTTATACACACACACACACACACACACACACACACACACACGTCAACTATTCTTCCCAGGCCTTTCTGTTTTAGTGTAAGGTGGAGGTGACCATGAGTGTTATATCAGATGAGAAAGCTCTTAGTGTAGAGCCTACCAAATGTCCACAAATGTCCCCCTATCTCTTTCCACCTCTTCACTTCTGTCGGACAGTGACAGCAGGCCTCCTCACTTCACAAAGAGCAGTGCAGGATGAAGGCACACTGATGGCCACAGACTGCCACATCCCAGAGACTCAAGGGGGACAAAGAGGGGTCAGGTGTCTGTTCTTCCTTCCTTTCTGTCATGCAGGCTCGGCTCCAGCCAGCATCCAACAGTTAGCTTTGGTGACCTGCCTGTGCCTCATTTCCTCAAAGATAAACTGGATAAACAATCTCTTTCCTGAGTCATCACAGCCAGAATTGAAGCCGGGGCTAGCACCAGCAGTGAACAGCAGAGGGCGGAGTTGCTCTATAACCTGCGGCCCCAGGAGCCCAAGGCAGAGAGTTAGCTGCAGGTAGAACTGGCGCTGGGGAGGGCAAGAAGACTTCAAGGTTATCTGACACAAGTGGTGTGCCCCCCTCCCCCTTACAGAAGCAGAAGTGAGGTTAAATGACATAGCCAGAATTCAGCAATGCCAAGGTTCATGACAGCAGATGCCTGGGTTCAGATCCCAGATGGGTGGGTGTCTAACCGGCTGCACAACTTTAGCAGATAACTCTCGCTTCTCTAAACAGAGGCAAATAGCAATTTAAATGCATTTACATCTGTTGATTTGTTCATTTTGAGGCAGGGTCTCACTCGGTAGCCAAGAATTCATGATACTTTTGCCTCGGTGCTCAGATTACAGGCAGAAGGCACCGCGCCTGGTTTGGTTCTGCCTTTTGCATTTAAGACAAGGTCTTACTGCACAGCTCAGCTGGTCTCAGGCTCACAGCCCCCCGGGGCAGCCTCTCAGGTGCTGGAATTATAGGTGCGTACGAACACTCCTCAGCTGTCCACTTTCAAAGGTAAGACAAGTAATTCATTTACTGAGTTATCTCCAAGATTAAATAACACAATGCTTGTAAAATGCTAAGCCAGTGCCTGGCATGGGTGCTAATTTGTGGTTCCTAGAACTGGAAGTAGGATACCACACCTACATAGAGTATGGTCTGGCAGTTCAGAAAGTTCCTTTGCCAGGCGATCTGCTCCACTACAGCTTCGGATTCTCAGCCATTTCCTCGCTGACATTTTTAAGGTCACAAGCGGAGCAGAGAGTGGCATTAGCCCTCCCAGAGCACAGGCCTTGTCAAACACTTCTTACAAGACACAGTTCAGTCTGTGCTTGTCATCCTGAGAAAAGAGGCTGGACAGTTTCCAGGGCCCTGGGAGTGGTGAATTCCTTTTGTTAATTCAGCCAGAAACCAGTTCCAAAAACAGCAATTCAGTAAGGGCCATGAAAGACTAACAGCTGCTCCTCCTTCTCCCAGGACCCTGCTTACAAGGCTGACCGCCTGTGGTAAGAGCGAATCCGGAAATCTGAGAGCTAGCTTGTGGTAATGCGTTCCCAGAACTCCAGAGGCTTAAACAGGAGGCTCTCAAATTTGAGGCCAGCCCGAGATGCTCATAGACTGGACAACTTCGTCTCCAGATAGCTCAGTGGTAGAGCACACTGTGCAGTATGTAAGGCCCTGGGTTCAATCCCCAACAACGGAACAACCACAAAGTCACCAAGAGGCGGGTAGGGTAGGCACGCCTGTAATCCCAAAGCTAAGGACACTGAAACAGGAAGGAGTTTGAGGCCCAGCCTGGGTTACGCTGCAAAACGCTCTCTCAAAAATTTTAAAAGGGCTAGAGATGTAGGTCAGTTGGTAGAATACTCGCATGGCACACGGGAAACCCTGGCTCAATCAGCACAGCATAAGCCAGGCATGGTGGTCCATACCTGCAGTCCCAGTCCAAGGCCAACCTGGGACATGAGACTGTCTTAAAAAGAGGGGGAGATGGACAAGAGAGACAGGCAGGCCAGCCAGGTCACCATTCACAGTTCACATGCTAATTTCAGCTGCCAGCGTGTGTTTGGGTTCCTCTCTCGCCCCAGGAGGCACCCAGGCCAGGAGCTTCAGAGAGAACAGCTCCAGATTTAGACTCAGTGGCATTCTTCAAAGAAAAGCAGGTCAGAGGCGCTCACAGTTTAAAGGGGAAAAGGAACGAGGGCAGGGCTGGTCAGCCATGTCTCTGATAGTTCAGAAGGATCCTGGCCAAGTGCCAATGCTCTGAGCTACTTCCAGGAGGCCCACCAGGTGGACATCCCTGAACCTAGGGGAAGCCTCTCAGAGGTGGGCCGACAGATGTCACTCCAGATCAAGGTGGAACCAGTGAGGGAAGGGGGAGGGGGGGAGCAACCCCAACAACCTGTTCATTCAATCCAGCCTCGCCCAGTTACAAGGTGTGTGTGGTGGTGAGGGATGGGGAGCAGGGGGATGGGACACACATGTCCCTTACTTTTCTTTTTTCTTTTTTTTTTATTTAAATTTATTTATTTATTAAGGATTTCTGCCTCGTCCCCGCAACCGCTTCCCATTTCCCTCCCCCTCCCCCGATCAAGTCCCCCTCCCTCATCTGCTCGAAGAGCAATCAGGGTTCCCTGACCTGTGGGAAGCCCAAGGACTGCCCACCTCTATGGCCCAGCTAGGAAGAGCAAGCCTAGAAGGAAGTCATAAAGAATGAACTTTTCTGAAAGCCACAAAGGGAAGGTCCTGCCCCAGCGGGCCCACACCACATACTCTAAACCAGATTGCAGGCGGGCTGGCTGGGTAGGAAGACTGTAAAGGACTGTTCAAACCCCTTAGCCCCACATTCCCCTTAGCCCAGTTTGCCCCTGAGGTCAAAAAATGCTCATTCCTAGGCCTGAGGAGCTTTCTCTGATTTGGGCAAAAGTAAAACTGGATCTAAAAGACAGCAACCCTCCCGGAGGCGTGTGAGCATACTCTGCGGGAGGGTATCCCACTTCTACCATGAGAAAGCTCCCGGTGAGAGCCGGTCTCCTTCAGAAGAGTCCATTACAGAGCTATCTTCAAGGCAAAGCAGTCATCAACAGGAGCAGATGCTCTACCTGCCACCCGCCACGACCCAAGTCCCCACCCCCACCCCACCAGTCCCCACCTACCAGCCCCTCCACACCTCCCCCCAGTCCCCACCCCCACCAGTCCCCACCTGCCCCCCACGGTCCTCACCCCCACCAGTCCCCATCTGCCAGCCCCCCTACCCACCCCCCCAGTCCCCACCTGCTCCCCACGGTCCCCACCCCCACCAGTCCCCATCCTCCACCCCCACCCGGTGATCTTTGCACCGCAGCAGTTCAAAGCCACCCTCCAGAAACTCCGACAAAGGGCCAAGAACAGAAAGAGACAGCTACTAGTTATTAAGGTGTTTTTTTATGGGCAAATTATCTGCAGAGTAATTTAGAGTATCGATTACCCGCAATGAGCCTGAGAGCTGAGTAATGGTCTTATCTAAGGCAACAGGACACCTTGAAAGGCTCTGAGAGCTTTGCCGTCCCACTCCAGAGCCTGCAGCCTTATGTGGTCATCTGCGTGCTAACAAGATTTACCTTTTGTCTTTTTAAGGTAAGGGTATTGCTTTGTAGCCCAGATTCGTTTCAAACTCAGAATCCTCCATCTTAGTTTTCTGAGAGCTGGAATGACATGCACGCCACCCCGCCCTAGGTCTAGTTCTCCTCACACCCTCACAAGCAAACATCTGATCAAAACTTCAAAGGGTTTCAGCCCTTGTCGTCCACGGCCCAGCAACCCTGAGCGGTCTTCTAATCTTCAGTGTGAGAGGCTACAGATTTAACAGGTAGCCTCTTCTAGCCATCTGAAATAACAAGAACTAGCATATGTTTAGTGAGAGGCCAGCCTGGTCTACAGAGCAAGTTCTAGGACGGCCGGGGCAAAAGAAAGAACGAACGAACGAAAGGAAGGAAGGAAGGAACAACAAGCACTAGCTTGTTCTACCATGCTCTGCTGATCCGAACAGAAAACAATATTGATAGGAATGTGGACAGGGACAAATTGTGTGGGTCAGAGGCCAAAGCAAGGCTGGCCTCAGCTCTGAAATGAAAGCACTAACTAGCCAAAGGCTTTTCCTACAGGCCCCTTAAGGCTCTGCTAACCTCTGCCTCTAGCATATAACATAGCACAGAAAAGGCAGAATCCACTTCCCCAGGAGCAGAGGGAGGAGGAGCTAAGGCAATGAGAACTGTGAACAAAACAAGAAGTCTGGGTTGGACCTAAAGAACAGGAAAACACTGGTCCATCTCCAGCCCTTTGGCAGTCAAATCGCTCCAGGCCATCCCCCACCTTGAACCTGGAGGGTGGAGAGAGGCAAGGGCTTAAAGGACCCTTAAATTATTTGACACCAGCTTTGCACAGAGAGCTGTGTGGGCAGCCAGAATACACAGCACGTGTTCTCTTGTCAACATCCATCTCATTCTCAGGACACGAGCCTAGGGGCGACACACTCTCACCCCGCCTCTGGAGGGGACAGTACCTCATCCACCAGTTCAGAATGACTGTGGGCTAGAACTGTTGTCTGCAAAAACAAGGCTCCTCCCCTTGAAAGGAGATCAGTGTTCAGTGGGTGTCTACTAAACACTGCATACTGGGGTCCCTAGGAACATCTCTAGTTCCAGATAACTGAGCCCCAGAAAGCAGGAACAAATGTGGCTTTGGAGCCTGTAATATTTAAAAACATCTATTTGTCTGTCTGTCTGGTTGGTGTGCATGTGAGGTCAGAGGACCACTGCTCAGAGCTGTCCCACCACAAGGGCCCGAGCATGGAACTTGGTGGCAAGTACCTTCTTGCCTGCTCTGACACTGTCATTATTAAGAAACTGAGCTGCTTCAATAATAATCTGGAAGCAATAAAAAAAGTCACACAAAGGAGGGCCACAGGGAGGCATCCTGCGGGACAGAGATGACACTCACGAGGCACCTCATAGCCAGTGGTGTGGCCATGGGGACAGTCACTCTCTCTGGTCTGCTCCCACACCCTAAGGTGAGGGCGTTGGAGAAACCCTAGACAGCCCCCCTTCCTCTAGCTGTCCTCGACTCACCTGTGGCTCCTGCACTTTAATCTGGCCTCAGGGGTGTTCCTCCTTGGCGCAATCCTCTCCCTGCCCCTAATGCCCAACTGAGATTAAAGTTCTCGGGCCAGAAAACTGTGTTTTTCCAAACATGAAAACAGTGCAGGGCCACAGGATGGCGGTGAGGGGAGGAGGGCAGAAGTACTTACCGGAAGCAGGAGCTGTGCCAGGCTTCACTGGTCGTCCTGTACAGTCTCTGGCTCAGAGGAACATAGCCCCCACAGCCCCGGCACCTCCAGGCTTCCTCACCTGAACACAAAACCAAGACAGTCAGTCCCTAAGTAGCAGGAAGCAAAGGACCGGAATCTCAGTCATGTGGAATAAGATCGAGTTAACAGAAGCTCCGGCTGAAGGAATTAGGCTCTATCCATGCTTGGTCCACCCCTCCACAAGACCGCTGCTAAACACTTGCAGGGAAGGGAATTTCTGACTTCAAAAGTAATCTCAACCAAAAAAAAAAAAAAACAAAAAACAATGGCTCTGACTGGGCCACTGAGATAGACCAGCGAGTAAAGGGATCAGCCTGGGTGACCAGGCACCCACATGGGGGACGGAGAACCTGCTCCTGTGAGTTGTCCTCTGTCACACACATGCCACAGTGTGTGTAATAAACATTAAATATTAGTCTTCTCTATCAAACATGGTAAAACTTGTATGACAAGGAACTCAAACCTTTTTTTATCGTCTCCACCTTGTAAAACCTTTCTGCAAATGTTTTAATGCCCATCTGGTTAAAGTCTTGTTTGTCCTAAGGCCTTGCAGCATTCTTGGAACTAAGTGACTGTGGCAGCGGGCCCCATCCCGCTGTCCTTCACTGCATTCTGAACTAAGTGACTGCAGCAGCCGGCCCCATCCCGCTGTCTTTTGCTGCAATCCATTTAAAACTAGTCGCTCCGGTTACAATAAAAAGCGAGCTGCCTGTCCTCCTGCGTGAGCGGAGGTCCTTTCCGATCATGGTGGTCTCTTCTGTGCTCCTGAAATCATGTGCACACACAATAAATTAAAATGTCAGTTAAAATGACTGACTGTTTCTATCTCTAACTCCATTATTTTTCTCTTCAAAACGGGTTTCTCTAGATAGCCTTGGCTGACCTAGAAAACTCAATATGTAGATCAAGTTAGGCTCAAACTCAAGGACATCCACCTGCCTCTGCCTCCTGAGTGCTGGGATTAAAGGCGTTTGCCACCACATCTGGCCCTATTTCTATTTTTAACTAATATAAAACCAGCCTTTTATAGGTAGGTGTCATAGTACATGCCTCTAATTTCAGTGCAAACAGGACTTTGAGCATGAGGGCCTGCCTGGGCTACACAAAAACTACGCTGGCGAGACAGCTCGGCGGTAAAGGCACTTGTCACCAAGTTGATGACCTGAGTTTGATCCCCCTGACCCACACAGCAGGAGAGGGCTACTCCCTTAAGCTGTCCTCTGGCCTTCACCACGGCACACGCATCCTCTCCACACACAAAGAAATGTAAAAAACAAGAAACCAAACCAAAATAAAAATTCCAAACCTAAGACCTAAGTCTACTAACCAACAACAAAACCCAGCACTTTTCCCCTTTCAGTAGAAGCGAAAGGGTCCCCTCCCCAGCTCCTTCCTATGACTGTCCCCAGCTGTACCCAGAACCGCTCTGTTCTGGCTCACACAAGCTATTGTCTTTACTGTCTCCCACCTCCATCACCTGGTCCAGGAGCTCACTCATTTAAGCAACACCACGGCGGATGGACACTGCCTCGCTGTTTAGAGAGCAAGTCCACTGGAGAAGAAGCACCCGTCCGTGTTTTGCTTCAAAGGTAGAGCCTTTCAGAGGTAGAGTTCTCTTTGTTTGGTGACAGAACAAACAGACAATGCATGTTTCCCGACTCCTGTATACCAAGAGCTACTGCTGATTTCACAGAGCCAATTGGGTTTTATTCTTCTCAAACAAGCTGCATTCTTAACGGATGGATGGGAGACTGATGCTGAGGGCTGTGTGTGCACATTTGTGTGTGTGTGTGTGTGTGTGTGTGTGTGTGTGTGCGCGCGCGCATGAGAACTGATGCTGAGGGCTGTGTGTGCACATTTGTGTGTGTGTGTGTGTGTATGTGTGTGTGTGCGCATGAGAACTGATGCTGAGGGCTGTGTGTGCACATTTGTGTGTGTGTGTATGTGTGTGTGTGTGCGCGCATGAGAACTGATGCTGAGGGCTGTGTGTGCACATTTGTGTGTGTGTGTATGTGTGTGTGTGTGTGCGCATGAGAACTGATGCTGAGGGCTGTGTGTGCACATTTGTGTGTGTGTGTGTGTGTGCGCATGAGAACTGATGCTGAGGGCTGTGTGTGCACATTTGTGTGTGCGTGTGTGTGTGTGTGTGCGCGCATGAGAACTGATGCTGAGGGCTGTGTGTGCACATTTGTGTGTGTGTGTGTGTGTGTGTGTGCGCGCGCGCATGAGAACTGATGCTGAGGGCTGTGTGTGCACATTTGTGTGTGTGTGTGTGTATGTGTGTGTGTGCGCATGAGAACTGATGCTGAGGGCTGTGTGTGCACATTTGTGTGTGTGTGTATGTGTGTGTGTGTGTGTGCGCGCATGAGAACTGATGCTGAGGGCTGTGTGTGCACATTTGTGTGTGTGTGTATGTGTGTGTGTGTGTGCGCGCATGAGAACTGATGCTGAGGGCTGTGTGTGCACATTTGTGTGTGTGTGTGTGTGTGTGTGCGCATGAGAACTGATGCTGAGGGCTGTGTGTGCACATTTGTGTGTGCGTGTGTGTGTGTGTGTGTGTGCGCGCATGAGAACTGATGCTGAGGGCTGTGTGTGCACATTTGTGTATGTGTGTGTGTGTGTGTGTGTGCGTGAGAACTGATGCTGAGGGCTGTGTGTGCACATTTGTGTGTGTGTGTGTGTGTGTGTGCATGAGAAGTAAAACAACATTTAAGCAGAGGTCTGGCCTCTACTCCCTCTGTTCCACCACATTAATACTGTTCCTTCAAATGAGGGGCAGAAAAGTCTCTGCAGAGGAATTGGAGCCTTGAGCCGAGCCTTGAAAACTGGAGATTTCCAAGGATGGAGAGAGGATGTTGCAGGGCTATGCGGGTGGAGGTCCATGATCCTCCAAAACAGAGGAAACCCAAACAAAACACAGTACTCTTGGGATGGAATAAAATAGGCAGCTGAAATCAAGCCATGGTACCTAAGTCAACCCTAGAAACAGGGGCAAAGTTGTTACAAGACCCCCTTGTGCACTCTGTATTCAGCTTTGTTCTGTCTGGGTAACTCCAGACTGCCACAGGCACAGGGGCCATGAATAGACAAAGCAAGGCTCCAGGGATATCAGGACGGCTCAGCACTCCGGGGGCAGCCAGGGTATGGGCTGTCTTCTTTGTACCCCAGAGGAAAATTAAACGAGTGCTCAGGATTTGAAACTTGCCCCTCTCCACTCCTTCCTCAAGGTGGGACATCAATCATTCTCCTTTCTCTTTCTGTGCTCCTGGGATTTGTTCCAAGGCCCTGTTTGTTCATACTAAACAAACACTCCACTGCTGATACCTTACTAGTCCATCTCTCTCTCCCTCTCTTTTGGTTTTTTGAGACAGGGTTTCTCTGTGTAATAGCCCAAGCTGTCCTTGGAACTCAGTCTGTGGACCAGGCTGGCCTCAAACTCAGAAAGATCTGTGTGCCTCTGCCTCTTGAGTGCTGGGATTAAAGGCATGCAACCCCTCTCCTGCCACACACACACACACACACACACACACACACACACACCAGCTTAGCCCTTCTCTTTTTAGACAGAATCTTATGACAATGTCCACAGTGGTCTCCAACTCATTCTGTAGCACAAGAGGACCTGAGATAGCCCATCTACCTGCCTCACTCTTCCCATCAGCCAGGATTGCAGTCCTGTGCCATATCAGATCAGTTTATAAACCATTCTTCCTGAATCTGATTGTTTTTTTCCCTTCTTTTAATTTTTTTTTTTTAAGACAGGGTCTCTGTATGTAGCCCTGGCTGGCCTGGAACTTGATATGTAGACTGGGATGACCTAGAACTTAGAGATCTTCCTCTATCTGCTTCCTGGATACTGGGATTAAAGGAATATACTAAAAAGGCCTTATTATTTATTAGTATGTGTATGTGTGTGTATACAATGTATATGCATCTAGATGTGATGCATGTTGTGTCAAAATAATAGTACTCAGTGTATATACATTGTTTTTCTTCAAAACTACAAAGTAGCTGGGCGGTGGTGGCACACACCTTTAATCCCAGTACTCGGGAGGCAGAGGCAGGCGGATCTCAGTGAGTTCGAGGCCAGCCTGGTCTACAGAGCTAGTTCCAGGACAGGCTCCAAAGCTACAGAGAAACCCTGTGTCAAAACAAACAAACAAACAAAAAAAGTAAAACCTTTTAAAATTTATTTATTTTTATTTTATGAGCATCAGTGTTTTGTCTGCATGCATATCTGTGTGAGGGTGCTGGATCCACTGAAAGTGGAATTATAGGCAATTATTGTAATGGTCTGTCCTGTCCCTTTAAGAGACAAGCCACGCCCACTCCCCCCATCCAGGCAAGCTCATCTTCAACTTCCAGCCTGAGTCTCTCCTCCCTGAACCTCACAAAACAAATTTCAGCAAAATACAAATACAAGTTATTAAGGCATGTACCTGCAAGTTATAAAGGTGTGAGGACAAGTGCACACTATCAAAATTCTCTCTCACACTGACTTTCATAGTCTTAAAGATACTTTCCATTATGCAAAAAATATCTGTCACAGTCATTCTGATATAAGTATGCTGCTGTTTAAATTTTCACAATCTCAAAAAGTTCTTATGAGTTCCAGGGAGCTGAATTGAAGGATCCACCTTAAACAGGTCAGACACACCCCTCTCAATTCCCTGGTCCTAAATTTTTTTCCCCCCGAACTTAACTTTGTCCTCTGTTCTGCCAATACCTTAAACAGGTGTAAGAGACACCAGACATTTCTATACCACAAACACCAGACAGGAGCAAAGAGACCAGCTACCCTGCCTTCTCAGGTTCCCCCCAAAGATGACACCCACAAATAAGCAAGAAGCAGTCTTGAGAATCCACGGCCCTAATTCCTTTAACCTGTTGTACCTAACCTCCCGCCTTTTAATTATAAAAAAGAGATGGGAATGTAACGGTCTGTCCTGATCCTTTAAGAGACAATCCCTGCCGATTCTCCCATCCCCCCTCACTGCTGAGGCAGGCAGATCTTCCTATCTGCAGCCTGAGTTCTTCCTTTCTGTCTCTTTCCCAAAGAGGTAGCTTTGGCATGCCTATCCGTCTCAGTCTCTCACCCACCCCGTGGTCTTGGGACCCACTGCAGACCCACTGCCTACCCACTGCTTGGAGAGGGGGGCTGCAGTGTGGTCTCATCGCCTGCTGCCCACTGCCACCACTCGGGGACCTGCAGAGTTTCTGCCGCTGCACCCCTTAGGGAACAGCGGCATTTTATCTTTAACATAACAGTTATGAGCTGCCATGTGGGTGCTGGGAATTGAACCTGGGTCCTCCAGAAGTGCAGCCAGCACCCTTAACCACTGAGCCATCTCTCCAGCCCCCAAAGGCCCAGACCAGGTCAGACACTGAACAAGAAGATGAATCAGTGAGGAAGAGGGGATCTGTGGTGTGCTTGCGTTGAGGATCAAACCCAGGGTCTCAGGAATGCTAGGGAAGTGCCCTATGACTAAGTCACACTCCCACTCGAGCGAGAGGGGCTTACATGTATATACAATGTTTACTGTGTGTGTGATGTGTGTGCGCATGCATGTGTGTGAATGGCGGGGGTAATATGCGTGTGCTGCAGTATGTATGTGGAGGTCAGAGGACAACTTTTGGGAGTAGTTCTGTCCTTCCACTACGGGTTCCAGGAATGGAAATGGGCCACAGCCAAGTCAATCTCTCAGGGCTTAACAGCCTGCTTGAAACAGTTAATGCTTTCCAGCGCCCACAACAGCCTGCTTGAAACAGTTAATGCTTCCCAGAGCCCACAACAGCCTACTTGAAACAGTTAAATGCTTCCCAGCGTCCACAACAGGCTGCTTGAAACAGTTAATGCTTCCCAGCGCCCACAACAGGCTGCTCACCCCTGCTACCTGTAACTCCAGCTCAGGGGCTCCAACACCCTCCTCTGGCCTCCTTGCCCCCCTCCCCAACACACTTTTGATTGATCGCAGAGTACAAGCACACACACAAATAAATCTATTAAAAAAATTTCTAAGGGGCCGGGCACACCTTTAATTCCAGCACTCAGGAGGCAGAAGCAGGAGGATCTTTATGAGTTTGAGACCAGCCTAGTCTACAGAACAAGTTCCAGGACAGCCAGGGCTATAAAGAAATTCTGTCTTGAAAAACAAACAAAAAAAAACAAACAAAAACATCCTTTTAGGATTCGTTCAGGAGATGCCCATCTCATCTTCCCTACAAATGTCATTACTCTGAAGCCTAATGTAATAGAATACATTATGTACCTGAGGGTAATCTTGAACTCCTGATCCTCCTACCTCCTACAGCTCGTACTTCCTCTCGTTTTTACTCTATAATCCAGGAGAAATAGGATTTAACCTGACTACCCACCTACTGAACAATTCAACAACACCTTGGTTCTGAATGAATAACGTCTGTTTCCAAAACTCAGGGCACCTAGGCTTTCTATGTACTGCCTCTCTCGTGAGCGCGCCCTATTTCCTCCAGTCCTGAGAGACCTCAAACACACACAGGAGACTCTTAGGTCAGTGCCTGCTCAGTGTTCACCCCTAATGCCCTCCTTCCCCAGACACAGTGTCGGGTCCTTTCCTGTCTCTACCCTTTGAGCAGTCTACTGTACAATAGCTGCTGGCTCACCCACACTCTGGGCTATCTCAGTTCCAGGTCAGACTCAGGACAAGAGCTGGGCTGTCTGACAGGGCCCTCTGTTCTAGATCCCTACACCACTCTGTGAAGATACATTCTTTCAGTTATTGCCTCCCTCCCACCCCACACCCGCTCCTTTCCATTGTCATTTAAATAAGCAAGTCTTTCCTAATAGAAATGGCTGCAGCGGCAGCCATTCCCGCTTCTCCCTCTCACAGTCTAGGAAAAAGCTGTCTACACCTTACCGGTAGCACTCAATGCCTCACTTTCCGATTTCTTCACAGTCCACTGCCATCCACCATCCACCCATCATTTCTCTGAAACTGCCTCACCAAGTGACCATTTATTGCTAAATTCAATGGATGCCCTTCAGGCCATTATTTGAGGACATATTTATTCCATGCCAGCTACGCCTCCAGCCTGTGTTTAGAGCGCAACCCTCAAACAGCCTAATTGTGTTTATAACTGGGGCAGTGGCATGGAGGCGTAGTGAATTCAGAACTGGGAAAACAGGAGCAGGGAAAAAGAGGATTCCTTGAAGAAGTAATTTCTAAACTGAGCTCTGAGGAAATATAAATGAACTGGTGTGGGGGGATAATGCTAGAGATGGAAGGGGTGACACAAAAATTCACACAGTGTTAAAGTTGGCCTCTGCTGACTTCCAGGACTCGGGAGCCAACCAAGCCTAGGTCTTGACCTGTACAGTCCTCTGATAAACATTTCTGTAAGGAGGGAATGGGGGCTCGGGCTGTACATAGTTCAACTGACACAGTGCTTGCCAAGCACCGCAAAGCCCTAGGTTCAAGCCCCACATAAGCAGATGCCTGGAATGTTGTAGCCTGTAACCTTGACTGGAGCCAAGAGAGTCAGAAGTTCAAGGTTATTCTTAACTACACAGGGACTCGGAACCCAATCCAGAATACTGAGCTCAAGTCTCAAAATGGGGGAGGCTTTCACAAAGTGACCACAAAGAACCTATATGTCTCATTGCTCTTTACAAAGGGGAGCCTCGTTACAAGATGGTCTGCATTCCTGCCCCATGTTCACACCCTTGCGCTCACTGTTCACACCGCAAGCTGCCATCTGTTCAGCAACCTTCTCCTCTGTTCACAGCGTAAGCTACTGTCTCTGATCAGCACGCCTGCCTTCTCCTCTGTTCACACCGTAAGCTACTGCCTTTGTTCAGCACACCTTCTCCACTGTTCACACCGTAAGCTACTGTCTCTGATCAGCACGCCTTCTCCTCTGTCCACACCGTAAGCTACTGTCTCTGTTCAGCACTCCTTCTCCTCTGTTCACACTGTGAACTGCCGTCTCTGTTCAGCACGCCTTCTTCATTAAATGTCTTTCTTGGCGCTTCCAAAGGCATGGCGAGTTTCATCTGTCTGCACTCACCGACACAACCTATTCTTTCATTACAGCTCGCAGTGCAAATTCTGCCTCTCTTAACCCCTTACTCGCAACTCTAAGGGGCAAACTGTGTACCTTGGTCCTCTTTCCTCCAGGGCCTAGCATAGGTCTGGCACAGAACGGACAATATTTTGGCAGCAAATCCATCCGGAAGGTTGGATGTAATTGCCACCTATAAAATTACCAAAGTGGAACTCCAAAGGTCAGCGAGGCAACCACTGAAGTGGTATTCTGGCTCACGGGACCTATGGAAAAGTCTCCTGTGAATGAACCTGACCTTGGTTTGTTTCCCAGTTACATCACTGGAGATGGAGATGGCTCAGCAGGCAAACACCTGCTGTGCATGCCTGACAACCTGAGTCTGAGTGTAATCCTGCGACACACTTGGAAACCCCAGGACTCCAGGGAGAGACAAGAAGCTCACATGTGCAGCACAACCATAGCAACAAGACCCGACCTCAAAACAACACTGCACTGTGGCCTTCATAGGCTGGCATACAGGCGCGTGTGCATGCGAGCACACCCCCCCACACACACTGCTTTTCCTATAAATGGTATTAGGTAGAAAGATATACACACCCAGATATACCCTACCTCCTTCCCTTCTTCCAGTGTCCTCATTGCACAGAACTTCATGGCCCCTTAGAATCCCGCAAACCAACAATCCCGATTCTTTTGCAACCTTTAGTTCAGGAACTACAAGAACAACATAATAGTATGAAGTCTTGGGGAGTCCTGTAAATCCTAGTACCCACATGATGGTTCACAGCCATTTCTAACTCCAGTTCCAGGGGATCTGACACCCTCTTCTTGCTTCCACAAGCACTAGGGACACATGTAGTACACAGACACATGCACATAAAATACATTTAAAAAACGAGACCGAGAGAGACGGAGAAAAGAGCACAAGACAGGGCTCACTGTGTAGCCCAGGGTGTGCCAGAACTCCCCAGGGAGACCTGGTCGCCCTCGAAAGAGATCTACCTGCCTCCTCCTGGGAGGCAAAGGCAGGCAGAGATCTCGGTATCTCTGTGAGTTTGTGGACAGTCAGGGTTGCACAGAGAAACCCTGTCTCAAAAACAGAAGAGAACAAAACAACAACAAAAAAGAAGCAACCAGGTATGCGCCTTTAATCCCAGAACTCAGGAGGCAGGCAGATCTCTGATCTTGAGGCAACCTGGCCTACAGCGTAAATTCAGGACAGCCAAGGCTACACAGAGAAACCCCATCTCTAAGAAAACAAAATGGAACGAGGGAAGATTAATGCTGAGAACAGTAGCAAATGGCTTACTATAAGGATTCCCACCTTCAGGACTTCCTATTTAATCGGTACTGTGACTCAAACAATCTGTGACTCTAGACAGACAGACACTAGGGCAGCGGAATGGCTGAGGGCGGAAGGGCTTCAGTCCCTAATTTAGACACAAGGTCTCGCTACATTGTCTAGGCTGGCCTAGAACTCATGACCCCCTGCTTCAGCTTCTCAAGTAGCTCGGAATACTGGCATGCAGCATGGCAGACTTAGAGAAGAGAACCTTTAAAATAATCTAACCGAATCATTTAATTTTTGTAAAAGACACACAGACTTGGAGGAAAGGGGAGTTGCCATCACAGAGCTCCCAAAAGCTGGTCCCACAGGAACCCCAACCTTTAGCCCAAGACCACCAGGCCAGTTGCGGTTTTTATTACCCTGAGGAGCCTCAGGCAATGTGAGACTTGCTCAGACCACAGTCGTTCAGTGGGAGGGCTTGGTGAGGTGCCCTAGCCCAGAGTCCCCACTTAGCCTTGGCTCAAAACTAAACACAATCTCTTCAGATTGGACCCCAGGCTTCAGGGTGGTGAGAAATCCACATGCAGGAAGAGACCCTGATGCCTGAACGAACACGTACAAAGCCCAGACTCGTGTTTGAAGACAAAACAAAACCCTTTGAATTGTCTCATGTTCCACCTGACAGTGAGAACCAGGAACAAAATGCAGCCAATTCAGGGCAACGTGAAACAGGTCTGGTAACTGCTGGACCCCTTTGGGAAGGGGCAGATCAGGTGTAGAAACCCCACCTGTCCTGGGACAAAGCTGAAGGGTAGGCAGGGCAGCAGTTCTGGGGAACAGCCAAAGAAGAAAGATTCCATTTAATGATGTAGCTCCCAACAGGCCCGGGAGCAACAATTACCATCTTCCGATATTCTCCCGGCATCCCAAATCTTTTCTTCCTCACCAAGTGTCACCACAGAGAGGGTCTCACTATACAAGATAGACGGACTTTAAAGGGGCGCCTGGGTTTCTCTAGACCTTGGGTTCTTTTCTGTACAAGGCTCTGATGCCTCCTTCCAGCCCAGAGAGCCTGTGACACCACACCCGGCCTCTCACTTCCAGGTTGGAGTACTGACACGGACAGGAGACTTGGCGGTGTCTTTCTTGGTGTTGTTATCTTCTTTCTCTTTTCAGTCTATCTGTGAGGGTCAAGAAGAACTGGAACTAAGAGCTGGACTCCAGGGCTCAACTGGTGGTTCAGTGGTTAAAAGCACTTGCAGGTCTTCCAGAAGATTCGAGTTTGGTTCTCAGCACCCAGTTCAGGTAGCTCACTTGCCTGTTAACTCCAGCTCCATGGGTCCAACATCTTCTGATCTCCACAGGCACCCACATGTAAACAGCACAGACATGCACATATACACATGAAAATTTTTAAAGATTTATTTATGTGCATGTGTGTGTGTCACATGTGTGTCTGATGCCCACGAAGGTCAGAAGGCACTGGATCCCTCTGGCATGGAACCTACTGATGACTGTAAACCATCACATAGGTGCTGGGATTTGAACCTGGGTCCTCTGGAAGAGCCACAAGTGCTCTTAACCACTGAGCTATCTCTCCAGCCCCATGCACGTAACATTTAGACTAAAAGAGAAAAGGGCCAGCAAGACGGCTCAGCCAGAAAAGGTGCTTGCTGCTAAGCCTGACCACCCGAGTTTGATCCCTGCAGTCACATGGTAGAAGGGCAGAGCTGACTCCCACAAGTTGTCCTCTGACCTCCACACACTCCACACGAGTCATCAACAGCACCACCCCATCAAAAAAACATCAGTGTAATCAGGGCCGGAGATCACCCAGAGGACTCAGGCTTGATTCCCAGCATCCATGTGGTGGTTCACAACTTCCTACAGCTATAGTTCCAAGGGATCTGATGCCCTCTTCTGGCGGCTACAAGTGGTGCACACCTACACACACACAAAACCAAATAAAAACCTGGATTTAAAACCTGGCTCCATTACTGACTCTATGTCCTTGAACAAATTATTTACCTTCTCTGAGCCTCTCTCCTAATTTTCATTTGCTTGTTTTTGGTTTGAGAAAAGGTCTCATGTAGCCCAGGCTATGTGGCCAGGGTTGGTCCTCCTACCTGCACCTCCCAGGTACTGGGATCACAGATGGGCACCACCTTATTAACTTCTCTCCCCATTTTAAAGAAGTATTATTTATTTATTTATTTTCATTTTAGGTGTATTTGTCCAAATACATGTTAAGTGCACCATGTGTGTGCCTAGTGAGTGCAGAAGCCAAAAGAGGGTGCAGGATCCCCTGAAACTGGAGTTACAAATGATTGTGAGTGGCCATGTGGATGCTGGGAACAGAACTTGGGTCCTCTACAAGAGCAGCAAGTGCTCTTAACTATTGAGCCACCTCTCCAGCCTCCTTGCTCACTTAGGTTTTTCTTCCTTCCTTCCTTCCTTTATTCTTTCTCTCTCTTTTTCAAGGCAGGGTCTCACTATGTAGCCTCGGCTGTCCTGGAACTCAGTATTAGACCAGGTTGGCCTTGAACTCACAGAGATCTGCCTGCCTCTGACTCCAGAGTGCTGGGGTTAAAAGCATGTGCTAACATCGCCCAGCGTCCCTTTGCTCATTTTTAAGGAGGCTAAATAAAGTCACCACCTTTCAGGATTAACCTTACGGGAGACTAGAAGTAGTAATGGCCGTGTGAACATCTCTTGGGTGCCTGGCTCTAAGCTGGGCCTGTCTGTGAGCTTCTTCCCCTCCTTCCTGCAAGCATGTCCAGAGGTTAGCCAGAGAAAGGGCTGAGTGGACTGCCTCCCCAAATCCAATGTTTTCAAAACAAGTCCTGTGAATTTGTTCTAGGTGCCGATGTGCAAGGCACAGAGCAGGCCACAAACACGCAGGGCCTGGTGAGTGCTCCCTGGGTGAAGGATAAGTCAGAGATAAGTCAGGTTCTGGGGACAAGGTGAACTGTGCACAGTAACAGTCGGCACTGCAGACCAGTGGGACGAAGGCTCCTCTGGCTGATTGTCAGACTCCGACTTCATTTGCTGTGAGCAGGCGTTTTCTTATCTGGGGAGCCCCACAACGGACCTCTTATCAGAGAACCCCAGTTACTTAATTCACGGTTTCTCATTCAGCAGTTCCCTACCTATTGTCGATGACAGAATTGCTTTGAGTCCTCACCAATCTGCAGCATCCTAAGCACTAGTCAAGTATGGATTAGCCAATCAGAGGTCAGGACCATACCATCAGACTCCAAACCTATGGTGTTGGTTAGAGTTTAGACTTCCTTTCATTTATTTATTTATTTAGAGCCAGGGTTTCTCTATGTAGCCCTGGTTGTCCTGGAACTCACTCTGTAGACCAGGCTGGCCTCGAACTCAGAGATCCACCTGCCTCTGGAGTGCTGGGATTAAAGGTGTTTTAGACTTTCTTTTCTGATCCATCGGATTAGAGGAGGAAAGTTACCTCATCAAATAGAATCTCAGGGTGAAGTTCAAGGAATGCGCTAAGGGAGGTAGGTGAGGTCTCCTGTCCCAGCTGTTAGCAGCTGAAAACTGATAAAGGATGTGACTCCCACCGCTACGGAAGTGTAACCACAGGAAGACCTGTGACTGCTACAGTCTCACTGAAGTATCAAAGCGACAGGATACATAGAGGCAGTCCCCATCCTTCCCTAATATGTCTCAAAAGACCTCTTCCAGGGCTCATTGACCAGAGCCAGCCCTGGCATGGTAATCACCAGAAAACACAAAAAAACATATCATGGATGTGGAGGCCCCAATCAGCATCCTAAACATGATGGGTTTTATTTTTTTAAAAATATTTTTATGGTTTATTTAACCTTATTTTATGTGCATTGGTGTGAAGTGTCAGATCCCCTGGAACTGATCTTCAGACAGTTGTGAGCTGCCATGTGGGTGCTGGGAATTGAACCCGGGTCCTCTGGAAGAGCAGTCAGTGCTCTTAACCACTGAGCCATCTCTCCAGCCCCCATGATGGATTTTATAATCACCAGAAAACACAAAAAACCCATCATGGATGTGGAGGCCCCAATTGAGCATCCGAACATGATGGGTTTTAGTGAAGTTAAATATCTTGTGATTATCTTAGGTCCGACCCTGGTGTCTTCACCGCACATCGAGGGCCACCCAAGTCACCTTGCCCTACCGATGCCATGAGGCACCTCCTACCGGTCAGTGCTGCCTTTATTACCACTAACACCTCGTGTCAGAGGCCACTGTACCCACCTGCAGACTGGCATCCTGTGCCCATGCCATGACGTCTATGAGCCTAACCCCAGAGTGTCGGCTGTGGGCTGGAAAACTCCACAGTCCCTAGCCTGCTACTAAACACTCCACAGTTGCCAACCCCAGCCTCCTGCTTCACGGTCTCCCCAACTCCCATTCGTTCTGAAGATTGAAAGTCACTCTATGGTTTCTTCACTGTTATGTTCTCATTCCTCTCACATTAAAACAAACAACAACAAAAACCATCTACTATTTCTCAGATGTTGCCTTCAAGAAGTATTCTCTGGTACTAAAGGCACAGCTCATTGGGAACATTGGTGCCTAGCACTTGTGATCAGTTCCCAACACACACGCACGCATGCATACACACACGTGCACACATGCACACACACACATGCATGCACACATACACAGACACCACTCCTCCACACGCATAGTGTCCCTGGTCCCATGCCTGACCAAGACTGGCAGCCATTCAGCACACTGCCGTATTTCCACTCTCACGGTTGCGAGCACACCTACTGACCGCCCATTGCTCCTCGCCCCTCTGACTTTCAGAGCACCTGTCCTGATGACGCGCTCAGGTTTTAATGTCTAGCTGCCATCAGCACACACTCCACAGAGGAAGGGGCTTGTCCTATCCTGCCTCCTGCTTTGCCACTCATGGCTAAACATGCGAACACAACTTCTGACATTCCATTATCACACAGAGGCTTTGCAGCAATGCATCTGGATTTCCATCTTCTTAATTACCCTGACCAGGCATCAAGTTTCTCAAAAGCCACAAACCACGGATTATTCACTTCCACAGCTACTTCAGTGTGTGCACGTGAACATGGGTGCATGTCCATGCATTAGGGTGCATGGGCATTGCATGAGTATACATGGGGTCAGCCTTGCATGTTATTATCCTGGAACCACTCACTCTGGTTTTTGTTTGTCTCGATTACATTTATTTATTTATGAGGGGTAACGATGTGCACACCACCAAATACGAATACAACTTACAGAAATTAGCTAGGCTTCTGGTGACCAAACTCAGGTCTTCAGGCTTGACAGCCATCTGAGCAGTCCCAGACATCTTGTTTCTTTGAGACAAAGCCTCTCACCAGGACCTGGGGCTAACCAGTCCAGCTAGGGGTCCACCTGTCTCCGCCTCCCCAGCACCAGGCTTATATACGAGCACCACATCTGGCTATTTAAAGGGGGTTGGGGATCAAACCGGGATCCTGATGCTTGCAGCACCTCACCAACTGAGCTGCCCCCTCGGCTACTCCACGGGTATTTTCTAAGGGTCTGTAGGTTGCTGCCTCCAGATGTCTCCCTATGTCCTGGCCGACCCTGGACAAGCCTGTTTTCCTCCTGGAGCCTCAGTTTCTTCAGATGTAAAACGAGGAGACGGCACATAGTCTCAAATGTCGTTCCTGGCTCTGGCATCTGTTAAAATTTGTAAGAGGTAAAACTTGGCCTAGCCAGTTCCAAAGACTTCACAGGCACTTGGTAAATATTTGATTTCCTTGTCGTTGATTCTCCTGTTACACAGGAATGCGAGGTGTCCGAGAATGTATCTGAACAGAAGGAACAAGTAAGTTCCAGGCCCCACTTCCTTCTCGGACTCGCTGGACAACCTTATTCTGTGGCTGGTAATGCAGAAGAGATGAAACACTAAACTGAGACCGCAAAACAGAGTCATGGCCTGTGAACAAGGCACTTCAGGCCTAAAGTCTCCTTAACAAAAATAAATACATGATAACAACAATAAAAAAGTAAAGCCACTTTCAGGGCTGAGGATAGAGCCCAATAGTAGAGTCATTGTCTAGCACGTGCAAGACCTCAGGTTCCATCCCCTCACCTATTAAAAAACAAACAAAGCCTGCCTGCCACTTCAGCAGGTGCAGTGCCCAGGAGACTGAGGGAGAACCAACCTAAGCAATGTAACAATGAGCTGCTGTCCTGAAACAGAAAAATAGCGACAGCACTAGATGCTCTTGCAGAGACCAGAGTTCAATACCCAGCACCCACACGGTGCTTACATCCATCAGTAACTCCAGTCCGAGAGGATCTTCTGGCCTCTGCAGGCACCAGGCATGCAAGAGGCACATGTGTGCACATGCAGGCATGCACATAAAAGAATGCTTCAGTTAAAATGCAGGGAGGTTTAAACGGTGCTGAGGATGTAGCTCAGGGGCAGAGTGCTCAGCTAGCTCACACCGGGCCCTGGACTCATCCTTAGAACCACACACAAATCAAAAATGGCTAAATTCTTTCACAAATTTCTGGGAATCAAAGATCAAAGTTGAGACTCTACAGCGGTTAGAAGAAGTCACCAAGGTGCACACCTTTGATCCCATCACTCAGGAGGCAGAGGCAGACAGATCTAGGACAGCCAGGGCTGCAAGGAGAAACCTTGCCTCAAAAAAATAAAACAAATAAATAAAAAGAAGTCACTGAAAGTCAGTTGAGCTGAAGAACACATCTGTAAATTAAGGGACCGATTTTATTTCTGTGTGCGCTCTGTGTGGATACACGCCATGGGAGTGCAGGCACTGTAGAGGGCAGAAGGTGTTGGGTCTTCTGGGGTAGCAGAATTGAGAAGCAGCCGGATGTCAGGAGCCAAGCTCTGGTCCTCTACACGAGCAGCACACACCTTAACCTCTGAGCCATTTCTCCAGCCTCATAAACACAAACACAGGATCTCTTGTTTAGCCCAGGCTGGCCTCACAGTCCCCACGTAGCAGTGGATGACCTTGAACTTCTGATCCTCCTGAGCACTGGGAATGCAGGCACGCGTCCTGTAAACGTCTAGGCAGTGCTGGGGATGAAGTCCTGTGTTCCACCAACTGAACTGCAACTCCCAATCCCCAACTCATTTTTGCTTTGTTTTGTTTTTTATAGAGAGAGACATGGTTTCACTGTGTAGCTCTGGCTGTCCTGGAATTCACTATGTAGACCAGGCTGGCCTTAAACTCACAGAGATCTGCCTGCCTCTGCCCCCCGACTGCTGGAATTAAAGGCATGTGTTACTAACGACAGGCCTCATTTTTTAAAAATGAGTTATTTATTTAGAGACAGGGTCTTATTCTGTATTCCAGATTGATCTAGTTAGCACTCCACACGCAGACCAAGCAATTCTCCTAGTGCTGGGATTACAGGTGTGCACCACCACAACCAGGCAGGGAAAAAAAATAACTAAAGGGCAAGACAGAGGCATTTCCGCCCGGTTCTTTCTTTCTCCAGAGCATATTATCACCAATGAAAACAAAAATCCCATGCTCCCATAGAGAGGAAGTGACCCACTGGCGGCCCAGTCCTTGAATTCAGGATGGAGGAAGTGACTGTCCACAGGCCCGAAAGCCAGGAAGTGGAGGCAGCTATCCAGTCCCTCCCCCACTCCTAAAATTCTCCTTTGGCCTTTCTGGAAAGCTTTTGAAAATCGACACTGGTAGACCCAGAAATTGAACCATTCACACAGGTGGCTGGGAAACAGGCAGCAGAAGGCTCCTGGTGCCGCAGGGCAGGAAGCTGCAAGGTGATGCGTGAAGGGACTTCAGACCCAGCCAAACCAATTCTGAAATTACCTTCCTACAACCCTTCCTCTCAGGGTGCCCCGCTGGCTTCCGAGACCACTGAGGACTCAACAAGTCCCCTGAGAAGACTTGAAACTTCTCCACATGATGTGGCGAGCTTTGCGCCTCGGGAAAAGGGTTCGCTCTCTTCTCCACAGTCCACATCTTAAGCTCTATACTCCTATTTCCAGGACCCTCCAAAAATCCTTGGCTCCAAAGACACCTTTAAGAACTTTGGATCTACAGAAAACCCAGGACCCAGAATAACTCGGAATCTCATATCCTGAACCCTAGAAGACCCTGTACTTCCCATTCCAGACTCGCCCATCACAGAGAATCTCTGCCGTCGGCTTCCGTAACCTGGAGACCTGCCCCGACTGCAGTCCCGGGGACCCACCTCGTGGGAAGCTCCCCACGCGCAGGCCACTAGGAGCCCTCAGTCTGCAGGACAACCCACTCTAATTCCAGAGTCCCAGGACCTCTAAGTCCCGAGCAAGTTCGGTCCTCCCACCCTGCCAGGACCCAAGAGGATCAAGCCAGCCAGAAACCCGCGAGCGGTGGGCAGGACGGCGTGGCCCTTTCTTACCCGCCAGCGCCGCCATGGTTCCGGGCGCGGACACCAGGGGAAGGACCAGCCGGTAGCAGCAGCTCAGGTCCGCGCCCGCTTGCGGTTTAGAGAGGAGGTTGTCTTTGCCTCTGCTGCAAGAAGGATGCACCGCCTACGGCGCCCGGGGAGGACCAAACCGCACCTGGCACCGGGACCCGCCTGCCGACGCCCCGCCCTGAAGCCCCGCCCACTCAGGTTCCCGCCCCGACACTTGCCCCGCCTCCCGCACGAGATCCGCCGCGTCTCTGGCGCCCCTTAGCGAGTGGCGGTCCCTAAAAGCGTTCGGATTGATTATTATAGGCTGGGGGTCGCAACACAGAAGACCCTCAGCGCTCAGTGTAGCCCAGTTTCCCTTCTACACTGCTTGAAAATGGCTTTATTCATCAGGTGCAGAGCGTGGATGGGAGTCTCAGGTCTTTTGACCCCGAGTTTGTAATGAGCAATGTGAACACGGAGAAGCTCTCAGCTAAAAGAAACCACTTTTGCATATCAAAGGTAATTATTGTGGAAGTGAGGTCTCCAAGAGCAGGTGCTTCTGGAGACTAAGTAAATACAGTCTATTCTGAGTTACTGGAATGTTGAGTCCAGGACTCTCACCACCCATATAAAACCCCTGAATAGTTAAGTCTCCTAGTAAATAGCATACGCTTTGCCTGTAATCTATGCATAATCCTCATATGCTTTATTTTATTTTATTTTTTGTTTTGTCACCAGGTCTTAGTATGTAGCCAGTCTGAACTTGAACTTCAACACTCAGCTTCTAGAGTGCTGGGATATACTTGCTTTAAATCATCTTTAGGTTGCTTCTAAAACCCAAAACAATATAGATGCTATAACATAGTTATCTTATTCTGGGACAAAGAATAAGGAAGACAGATCTGGGCACTGGATCTGGGGCGCAGTTGGGAGAATACTGTCCTAATAAACACCTGGGTTTGATTCTGAGCACCATGAAGCAGCTAACTTGTGATGCCAGCAGGAGGTGGGAAGACCAAAGTTCAGGTCATCCTCAACTTCATACCAAGTAGTAGGCCAGCACAGGAAACAAAAGACTTTATAAGAAAAAAGGAAGACAGATTCAACGCAATGCCCAGCAAAATTCTGGAAACAAAAGACCTCGAAAGAACGGTACTAACTTCATTTGGAAAAGCAAAAAACCCAGGGTAGCCAAAACAATCCTGTGCAATAAAAGAACTTCTGGAGGCATCACAATCCCTGACTTCAAACTCTACTACAGAGCTACAGTACTGAAAACAGTCTGGTACTGGCATAAAAACATACAGGAGGACCAATGGAACCGAATAGAAGACCCAGATATCAATCCACACGTCTTCGAACACCTGATCTTTGATAAAGAAGCAAAAAATATCAAATGGAAAAAATAAAGCATATTTAACAAATGGTGCTGGCATATTTGGATATCAGCATGCAGAAGAATAAAAATAGACCCATATCTATCACCATGCACAAAACTCAAGTCCAAATGGATCAAAGACCTCAACATAAAGCCAGCCACACTGAACCTTATAGAAGAGAAAGTGGGAAGTACACTTAAACGCATTGGCACAAGGAACCACTTCCTAAATATAACCCCAGCAGCACAGACACTGAGAGAAACAATAAATGGGACCTCCTGAAACTGAAAAGCCTCTGTAAAGCAAAGGACACGGTCAACAAGACAAAACAACAGCCTATAGAATGGGAAAAAATGTTCACTAACCCCACATCAAACAGAGGTCTGATCTCCAAAAACACAAAGAACTCAAGAAATTGGTCACCAAAAGATCACATAATCCAATAAAAAAAATGGAGTACCGACCTAAACAGAGAACTCTCAACAGAGGAATCTAAAATGGCTGTAAGAATGGCCAAGATCAAAAACACTGATGACAACTTATGCTGGAGAGGTTGTGGGGAAAAGGGAACTCTTCTGCATTGCTGGTGGGAATGCAAGCTGGTACAACCCCTTTGGATGTCAGTGTGGAGATTTCCCAGAAAATTAGAAAACAACCTTCCTCAAGACCCAATAATACCACTTTTGTGTATATATCCAAAGGAGGCTCAATCATGCCACAAGGACATGTGCTCAACTATGTTCATAGCAGCTTTGTTTGTCATAGCCAGAACCTGGAAACAACCTAAATGCCCCTAGATCGAAGAATGGATAAGGAAAATGTGGTATATTTACACAATGGAGTACTACACAGCAGAAAAAAATAATGACATCTTAAATTTTGCAGGAAAATGGATGGAGCTAGAAAACATTGTTTTGAGTGAGGTAACCCAGACCCAGAAAGATAATTATCACATGTACTCAGTCATAGGTGGTTTTTAAACATAAAGCAAAGAAAGCCAGCCTACAAACTACAATCCCAGAGAACTTAGACAACAATGCGGACACTAAGAGAGACTTACATAGATCTAATCTACATGGGAAGTAGAAAGTAGAAAAAGACAGATCTCCTGAGTAAATTGGGAGCATGGGGACTTTGGAGGAGGGTTGAAGTAGGGAGGGGAGAGGCAGGGAGGGGAGCAGAGAAAATGTAGAGTTCAGTAAAAATCAATTAAAAAAAGAAAAAAAGGAAGGGGCCTTGAGAGATGGCTCAGCAGTTAAGAGCACTGGCTGCTCTTTCAGAGGTCCTGAGTTCAAGTCTCAGAAACCACATGGTAGGTGGCTCACAACCATCTATAGTGGGATCTGATGCCCTCTTCTGGCATAATGGCATACATGCAGACAGGCAGTCATACAAAAATAAATCTTAAAAAGTGATGGGTTGGGGGGGGGGTTGCTCAAGAGATGGCTCAGTAGTTAAGAGTACTATTGGTTGCTCTTCCAGAGATCCTGAATTCAATTCCCAGCAACCACATGGAGGCTCACACTGCCTATAATTCCAGTTACAGGGGATCTGTCACCCTCACAGAGACATACAAGCAAAATGTGAATGCACATAAAATAATAAATAAATAAATAAAAAGAAAAAAGGATGGGCTAGAGAGATGGTTCAGTGGTTAAGAGCAGTGGCTGCTCTTGCAGGGGATCTAGGCTCTGTTTCCGGCACCCATGGGGCAGCGCAAAACCATCTGTAAGCCCAGTTCCAGGGAAACCAATGCCTCCATGGGTATCAGGTTCACATGTGGTTCACATACATACATGCAGGCGAAAACACTCACACACATAAATCAAAAATATTAGCTGGGAGTGGTAATACATGCCTTTAATTCCTGAGTTTGAGGCCATTCTGGACTACACAGCAAGTTCCAGGACAACTGGGACCACACAGAGAAACCTTGTCTCAAAATAAATAAATAAATAAAAATAATAAATAAATAAATAAATAAATGGAAAAGAAAGGTGTGAATGTGTGTAGCAATGACATAGGTTTATTTCCCTCAATAGTTTTAATAGTGTTCAGTTTTTGTTTGCTTTGCTTTTCTTTGAAATAGAATCTCATATAGCTCCAAATGGTCTCAAAATTATATTGTCAAAAAAAAGCTTTGAGTTCTTGAGGCTCCTACCTGTTTCCACTGTGCTGGAGTTATAGACACGTGCCACTGCAACTACTTCCCTAATAGCTTTGGTTTCGGGGGCGCTGAATCTACAGTCCCAGAACTGTGGACCAGCAAACATACTGCAGGATGAGGATGCAGAACAAGAGCAGCCTGCAGCTCGCGTGCAACCTGCATCCCCAGCCTCCAAACTGTTCAAAACAAGCACAACTTCCCGCTCTTTTATAAAACTTCTTTAGATGCTGATAATAAGCGCCAGAGGACCCAGGTTTGATTTCCAGGACACACAAGGTGATGGTGGCACACGCCTGTAATTCCAGCACTTGGGAGACAGAGGCAGGTGGATCTCTGTGAGTTTGAGGCCAGCCTGGTCTATGAGCTAGTTCCAGGACAGGCTCCAAAGCTGCAGAGAAACCCTGTCTCAAAAAACAAAACAAAACAAACAAACAAAAAAACAAAAAAAGAAAGAAAAAATAAAAAAAAAACCAGTCAGTGAGCCAATCAATCAATCCATCAATCAATCAATCAATGGGCAATGCAAGGCAGGGCAGCACACAGGCAGCACTTGCCCTTCCTGGGTTCGGAGACTGGGTTTCTCTTGGCCATGTCAGTTGCTCCCTCCCTAATGTCTTCCGATCTAATTCTCTCATCTTGGGTCTTAGACCATTGCTACTTTCCTCAATCAGATTTAAGTAAATGGGAACGGGAAAGGTGTCTAGAGGATAGGGAAAAGGGTAGGAATGGGACCCAAGGAAACCAATCCCGCCTTCAACTCTCCCACCAGCTGCCTCTGGTTTCACCACTTGGGTAGACAGCACAGTTCTCTGTCTTCCTACCTTGACGTTTTAATAGAAATGGCTGCTAGCTAGATGTGTCTTCTGTGGCACCTCTGTATGACCTAGTGCCCTTCCCTCCTGGGAACCCTCCCAGGCTGTGGGTTCCCGTCTGAGGAAATATGTGATTTTTAGGAAACACTAGATTGTGTACTGACTTAAAATGAAAGAATCCACAGGCCTCTTCATGACTAGCAGAGAGGAAACCGGATTCTACTCATCCTGCATATGGAGGGGTTCTGCTGTATTTTTCCAGCCACAGAGGAATGGGAAGTCTTAGAGCCAACAATCCCTGGCTTTCTTCTTCGTCCTTCTCCTCCACAATCCAGCACCCACATCTGTCCTCCTCCCATTCTGTTTACCGCCTGTCCTTCCCTTTCCCTCTTTCTCACTCAGTCCACTTTCTCAGTATCTCCAGTCTTGTATCACAGAGAGCAGGTGTGGCCAACTCCCTCAAGTTCCTCCAGGAAAGTCCAGGTAATTCAGAGAAAAAAATGTAAAGGAAGAAAATAGCTATCTGAAGGATGACAAACCTAGAAGGCAGCATTCCAATGTGAACCCCAAAACCATTCTCACACCATCTGAGAGTAACGAGGAAGGTTTGGAGAGCAGGAAGGGTCTACTAAGTTTCTAGAAAGCACCCATCTCGTCAGCTTATTTAGCTAACTCTACTTGGTTAGTTAGTATGGGCTGAATCACAATGAAGTCTCTAGACTCTTGAAGACTTGGCCCTTACAACTACTTCAAATTGGTCTTGGTGACTTCATATCTGTGGTCCCAGACACTTGGGAAGCTGAGGCAGGAGGATAGCTTGAACCTAGTACTTCAGGGCCAGGTCAGGGAATACAGAGGAAATGCAATGGGCTCCCTATTGTGAGCAAAGAATTGAAGCAGAAGATTAAAGTAACAACTTTATACATTTCAGGATGGACTAAAGATGAACACCAGCTTAGGTATTTCACAGGGGCGCTGGGTCTTCCCCTTTCCCCTATTGGTTCTCTCTAGACACCCACCCAGCCCTGTGCCTTCCTGCATTTTCTTCTCGAAGAATCTTCTGAAAACAAGAAGCTACCATCTCAGAGAGTTTTCCTTTCCTACTGTGTATTTCTAACCCTGCTTCAAAGTCATGTTACAAAATAAACAAGCATGCTGGGCGGTGGTGGCGCACGCCTTTAATCTCAGCACTTGGGGAGGCAGAGACAGGAGGATCTCTGTGAGTTCGAGGCCAGCCTGGTCTACAGAGTGAGTTCCAGGACAAGCTCCATAGCTTTTGTGTCCTGCTTGTCTAATTAGGACAGCTTACTGTCAGCAGTCAGTTGAGGCAGGGGCATTTTCTTGCCTAGTGGCTTGCTTTTGACACAAAGAAAGTAAACTCCATGTGGTGTTTCTTCGATGCCGATTATCTTCTCTGAAGTAGATTGGTGCTGCCAGGAGCAGACATGTCTCATTGTCATAAAAAAGATCCTAGGTTATTAAAGCACCTTAAATGCCATATTCTGTAGGTTTCTGAAGTGTTTGAAGAGGACCTGTCTATCTAAAATATATCTTTGTTTGACCTTGAAAACATACCCAATGTGACTACAAGTTCAATTATACTACGTGATTAACTACTAACCTTTATTTCCTTATTATCCTAAAAGATGGTAATAATAATTTTCAAGAACTAGAACTTAGCATTATATTGTTAAATGAACTGTATAGGTATAATACCTTGAACAAGAGTAGAAATGTAGTACAGTATGTTTTAACAAATCTCAAATTTGTATCAATATACAAAATTTGTATACAATACACAAAAGTTCAATCCAATGTAAAACATTCAAAACTAGTAGCTGTTTTTTTAAAGTAGATTCAATAATCTACCTTTTATCTTATCTTTATCCTCCTTTTAGATTCAATAATCTACCCTTTTATCCTATCCTATCTGTATTCTCCTTTTTTCTTTTCAAAACAAAAACCTTGAATCTAATTTCCTTTCTTTAGCTTTTCTCCTGACCATTGTCCATGACAATTTGCAACCAACCCTCTAAACAAAGACAAACATCCATAATCCATTTTTTGGGAATGTGGGTGTAGTTTTCTAGTTTACTTGCTGCTGATTGGGGCCACTGATGATCTGATGGGGACCCAAAGAAATTTTAGTCAAGTCCTGATTGGAGTATTCTATGAGACTGGATCATCTCAGCTAGCAGTCTTAAAACTATTCTGGATGTAGAACTCAGAGGAAACCGCAACAGAGGTGCTCTGAACCGTTGAACCATCTGGGCCACCAGCTCCTATTGGAGATTTTTCAGGGGGATCTTCCTTGATCAAACCTTATTTTTCTTAATGCAGAATAAATCCACAGCCTCTCATTTCCTGTGGAAAAAAAATACAAAACTTCTCCAAAGTAACATCTTTTGACTTACATTTTGAAGTCAAGGCATTTTCAAAATATATAGATTGGATTAATCTAGTAGCATTTTTTTGTCTCCCTGCCCCCCACCGAAGTTGAGGACTGAACCCAGGGCCTTGTGCTTTCTAGTCACGTGCTTCACCACTGAGTAAATCCCTTCCCCCAATCCAGCAGCATTTATAATCAAATGTCTTTCAGCAGCTGTTGCTCCTTCCTCAGCAGTCAAACAATTCAAAGACAATACAATAACATACAGTATCGAGATTCTCTGTGTGTTTTCCATCTTTATGTGGAAGCTAAGTCAGGGTGGATGGGAGTTGTGAGCACTAGTTTTTTTCCTGAACCCAGGTGGCCAGGTTTTGGTTCTAATTCCTCTGGCCTGGGCTGTTGGCTAAAAAGCCTCAGGCAAATGGCTTTTTTGTAAATTCATGCCCCATGTTGGGTGCTAAACGAAGGATGATTAATAAAAACTCAGCAACAGATATTGGGGTTCAACCTGAAGATCTGAAAAGCAAAACAGCCAGCCACTGGCTCTTACCTCCACCTCAGTCTGAAATGGCGATCCTGTCTCCAGGAATTTCAGAATGAGACTGTGTCTGAGAGCTGCCCTCTCCTGTTTTATAATCTCTCTAGAGCTGGGATAAGAGGCATGCACTGCCCATTTTCTATGGCAACTAGTGTGACTACTGGGACTAAAGGTGTGTGTTACCACTGCCTGGTCTGCAAGGTTGACCAGTGATGCTGTTGTACTCTCTGATCTTCAGGCGAGCTTTATTTATTAAAATATAAATGAAATGCCACTACAGTCAATGTAGGAGGAGGGGGTCTTCCATTATTGCTCTCACTCATCTTTGGTAGCTCCAGCGATCCTCCTGTCTCTGCCTCCCTAGCAGTAGGATTAGAACTGCACCACACCAAATTTTCTACAAGGGTGCTACGGATCCAAACTTGGGTTCTTGTGCATACTAAGCCATATCTCTAGTCACTATTTTGTACATTTTGTTCCCCAATGAAAACTGTCAGGATTCCCAAATTACTAGCATGAGACCGAATCTAATACAAGGACAAAGAGTCTTTATTGTGAGGTAACTTGGGTCCCTCAGTCCTTCCAGAAAGGCAGCAGTGATAGCGGCAACAGGAGCAGAGCAGGAGAGACCCTGAACAGGGCAGGAAGGGGTTTTTATAGAGGAAGGCTTGTGGGAATTCCAAGCCTGCAAGCTTGGGATTGGCTGCCCTTCTGGGCTAAGGTCGGGAAAAGGTCATGGTAGTCTCTAGGCTAGGGGTTACTACTTCCCTAGGCTTAAGATCTATGGGGAGTCACACCTCTAGTGGTTACTACTTCTCTACTCAGGGATTGGTTGGTTTGGTTTTCTGTCAGGGGCAGAGATGGCTCTGATTTCAGGCAAAGTGTGTTCCTTTCTCTGGTCCTTTTGAGCTTTTTGATTCTGATTTTAGGGCAAGAGTGAATTTCTTTAACAGGCTCTGATTCTAGGGGCAAAGTGTGTTCCTTTGGCTCTGGTTTCAGACTCAGTATGCTTTTCTCTGGCTCTGGGTTCAGGGGTAAAGTGTTTCTTTCACTGGCTCAGATCCCAAATCCAGGGTATATTTCTTTCATTGGCTTTGGGTTCAGAGCTGGGGTGCTCAGGGATTGTGACAGGGCTACAGATCACAGATCAGCTGGGGTCTGGCCTGGGTCTCTGAAAAACAAAATTCTGTTATTACCGGCTTATGAGTTCTAGGGGTTCATTTATGTTTTTGTTTTGTTTTTGAAGGTATTTGGGATTGAACCCAGGCTTTGCTGATATAAAGTGCTCTATCATTGAGCTGTATCTCTAGCCTTGTTTTTTGCTTTTTTAAAAAAATTAAACCTTATTTTTGTTTGTTTTTTGATATAGGGTTTCTCTGTGCAGCTTAGAGCCTGAACTTGCTCTGTAGACCAGGCTGGCCTTAAACTCAGAGAGATCCACCTGCCTCTGCCTCTAGAGTGCTGAGATTGAAGCATGCACCATTAACTTTTTATTGTGTTATGATGTGACAGGGTGGGTGGAGGTCACAGGACAACTTTTGGGAGTTGGTTCTCTTTTCAGCCACCCTAAGGGTCCCAGAGATCAAGCTCAAGTTGTCAGGCTTGGTGGTGAAAACCTTTACCAGGCGGAGCCATCTCACCAGCTCAAGACCTCATCAGACTTTTTATCCTCCTGCCTCAGTCTCCTGAATGGTTGGCTGGTGCCAACAGGCATTTTCTGGTTTCCTTACCTCTGCATTCTCCTGTTATACTCTGGCATTGGTCAAATTGACCCTTGTTAGGTCAAAGCCTAAGAGGAATAAATGCACTTCTTTTAGAGGGTATGACCTGTAGCTTTGGTGTTTTGGGGCCTGAAGCTGAGACAAATTCATAACCTTATCAATCTCTCTTTCATACTGTAATACATTAGTGAGCAATCTCAAGGAGGGCACACTCCCTGCTCCAGAGAGAGGGATTGGCTTGAGGGCCTTTCTGCTCTATACCTTAACACAGGGAGACATTTTAATACTGAGTAACCTGTGATTTCTCTACATGGGACACTCAAGGCAAGGCACAAGCTAAGCTTCATCATGGCAGCTTGGTGCTTGCAGACTTAGGAATTCCATGCATTTGTCAGGACTGGGGCCGTCTGCCACAGGCAGCTAGACCTCTAGTTCACTTTATTATTCATTCCTCATTCTGAAGACGCAAACTTTCCAGGGGCCAAACCAGTGTGCCCACTCCCAGTCACTAACATCCCAAAACACAAAGTCCACACTCACAGCAATGTAAAACCATTTAATTCTAAATCAAATCACTTTCACAACAGTGAAAATCAACGGCTGGTCAATGTATGCTGCCTTATATGTTCCCATTTTCTGACTGTCCTTGTCCATGGGGTGGCAGGAAGGTGGAGGCTGAAGGACACACAAACTTAGAAGGGGAAGCTGCCTTGGCCATAGGACGAGTGGTGAGCCTTCAGAGGGATAGCCTACAAAGGAGAGGGAACTCCCAAGTTGGCTGTCCTGCCTCAGCCGCTGGCAGGTGTGTAACTCTGTTCACAAAGGATACACAGCTCATCATCACAGCTTTGCTACTGGCGTGCCCTGGGATACCTTAGGTGAGTACACACTGGGTTCATTCCATTTTACCAGATTCCAAATGATTCACTCCACTACTAAAACTCTTCTTTCATTTCTCTTGTGTTCATTGGTTTAAGTTTTCCCTCTACTACTTAAGGCTACACTACACTGAGGGCTCCTATCAATTCTCTCTAGAACAGAGACACTCCAGGCGCCCCTGTGACTGGGGATTCCCAAGTGACAAAGCATATTTTAAATCTGTCAGCACACTATAAAATTGGTGGCTTATTGTTATCAGCTGGATTTGCCAAACCACCCTCCTACTCAATACTTCATACTGTATCCATTTTGATATTAATACTGGCATTGGCAGGTGGGGACCGTGCAGGGAGGAGGAGGGCTCTTTCACCATCCTCAATCTATTATCTAGGATTCCATAGATAATAGAGAGCCTATCTAGAAAAATCACCAGGCAAGGCAAAAGCCCAGTTTCTGGTTATTGCTAGGGCAATGGTGCTGGAAAAGTGAACAAAAGAGTCCTGCAGAAGTTCATTTTGCTGCCCTGCTGAGGTCTCCAAGAAGAGTTGTTTTTAAGATGAAGCCTCACAGGCAGAGCAAGAACGGTCTGAGCAGGCAAACTATTCTCCTGCCGGGTACCACATTCCAAGAATCAGGTTCAGAGGAAGCATCTTTTGAATTTCAAGAACAAATCAATGTGTGGGAAGAATGAAGAAGGAAGACCACACTGTACCACTGTGGTCCTTTGCTTTTACATATCACCAGGGGAAGCTTGCTCAGAAGCCTCATGTGCCTCTGGGCTCAGCACACATTCAAAGAGTTTTCAGGTAAATCCATCAAGCTATACAAACATCAGGACCACAGGTGGAATCAATGTCCCAGACTCTTTTAAAAAGGACAATGGCTTCTGAGGATGGTAGTTCTATGTGCAGCTGGGCTGACCTGAGGAAAGCCTCCAGTTTCTCTGGGCAAGTTCTGAGAGAGGACTACTCAGGCTTCTACAGCCAAGGGGCAGGGCTACTCGTCCTTCTGTCCCTGCATCAAAGCTCTGAAGCAGAGTAGTTGGTTCAAATTCAGGAGTAGTCTAGAGGAGGAAGCTGATGGGAAATCTGAGCCAAGTGACACCAGGGACAATCTAACCAGGAAACCAGGAGGTCATTCAAGCTGCTTTCCAGAGCCAAGACACTGCATGAGACCCAGGGCCAATCAAAGACCAGAGTCTCCGGCAAAGTCACATAGCATCTTCAGCTTCTGCTGCTGCAATTATGGCCTTCTTGGGGCAGTAATTCTTATGTCTTTGCTGAGGAAGGGGAGGGCAGGAGGGCAGACAGAGCAGCACTGGTGTCTGGACCAGAGTCTCACAGTAGAGGGAGTGGAGGTCACTTACCACCAAGGGCATTTAAAATGATGAAAGTAAGTTTTCATAAATACCATTTGGTTCATCCCTTCATTTCTGTAATATAAAGTTCTGGTGAAAAAACTGTTTCTTTCTTCCCATCTCTTCCCTGTATGGAGCTGGGACCTGCTGAGAAGGCTGGAACAGGACTTCACATTGTCACCTCTGAGAGGTGATTCAACAAAAGACCTGAGGTTATAGGAGGGTGTCTACAGCAGCGGTGGAACTGGGGATTCCTCGTCAACTTTTGAGTTCCAAAGCTCTAATGGAGAAGCAAGACTCCTTGATGTGTTTCTGACCCTTGATTCCAGGGGTCGGGATTAAGCAAGTCAAACACCAGAAGTGGGTGTGGCACATCACCAGTCCAGAGGTGCTGCTGTAGATGCAAACAGGGTCCTGTATTAGGCGATCAGGAGCCAGAACATGATCACTAGGGCTACAAACAGGAAGAGGCGTGACAGAAACTGCTCATCCACGTACTGGGGTGTCCCAGGGACAGCTAGAGAAACAAGAGGAAGAGACTTTGTCAGAAGGCTGTTCATACTATCTTGTAGCATGAATTCTAATTGGTATTGTTAATAAAAACACGGAGTCAGATATTCAGGGTGAAAGCTGAGAGATCAGAGAAGCAGTGCAGCCACTAGAGAGACCTTTTACCTCTACCAATGCTCAGACTGAAGGCATGATCCTGTCTCTACAGATCCTCAGACTGGATTTCAGATGGCCACTGAGTTCTTGTCTCTTCCTGCCTTATATTCCTCTCTCCACCCAGTCATATCCCTTCTTGTCTCCACCTTCTTAGTGCTGGGATTAAAGGTGTGAGACACCACTGCCTGGGCTCTATGGCTAACTAGTGGCTTAGCCCTGCACTATGATCTTCAGACAAGCTTTATTTGTTAGATTACAAACAAAATATCACCACAGTACCCATTGGGGGCAGAACTGGAGAGGATAAATCTCTGTTTCCTTATAAAAGCAGAATCCTACAATAAAAAAAAAAAGACTCCCAAACTTGGAATAATAGGAGCCAAACAAACACAAGTGAAATACTACAACGAGGCCATGACCTCCAGTGTTCTCCACAGAGCTGTCCTGAACATGCAGTGAGCCAGTCAGTGGACTATCAGGAACCCCTGCAGGAAACAGAGATCCTCCTGCCTGTCTTCGCTATGCTGCCACTGCATGGTACTACTTCATAGATCTCATTTAAAAAAGCAGCAGCAGAAGCAGAGTATGGGGCTCCTGAGACCATAAGGGCTCACACATGAGCAGTGGCACTCTCCTGCCTCTCTGCACACTGTTCCAGATGGCTCACTGTCTGTCTGTGTGCCTGCTTTTTCCAGAAGAGAACCAGGGCCCAGAAATCATAATTCAAGGTAGAGGGAGACTGAGTAAGAACCTCTGCTAGTAGAGGAAGGAAGGTGACAATTCACATCCAGGCTGTGCAAATCCTATCAACCATGACGAAGAAAAACTGTGATCCAGAGCCCAGCCTAGCTGGAAATGAACTGGGGGAGATCCAGTCTGCATGCTGGACCAGGCTGGAAAGCATCAAGCTAGTCAGAAGTTCCTGTTGCTGCTATAAGGATCTGCCTTTCCTTTAAGGCAAATCACACCCTTCCCTTTGCAGTCCCCTTCCTCTGAGAAAACAATGTGTGAACAGCAGAGAGACATTCCAGGCAGATAAGATATGGAGTAGTGCCCAGTATTTTGTGGGGTTGCATGCCATTCCCTCAAAGTTGGTTGCTCTGATAAACCCATGCAGGCAGGCAACCAAGAGATTCATCACCTACTATGTCCAAGGAATCGGATGAAGCAGGGAACAGCTCTGATAATTTCTGAGCAGGTGATCATATTCAGAGTATAAGCTCCTGATCAGAGCTACACTAGTTACTTCTGTTCCTCATACTGAATTCAGGGCCCAGAAGGCTCTGACTATAAGCAGGGCTCCGCTGACCATGTCATCTTTCATAGGCTCCATGACATGGGTGGTGGCTTAGGCATTAGAGTGTAATGGAGTCAGTCAAGCACACACCTTGCTACCTTGCTGTACTCTGGATATAGCTGCTATAGACAAGTGGCTAAAGGGAGAAATGCAGCAGGTGACAGATATAAACACAGTCCCCAAAGCTCTGAAGTTTGGAATCAGTCCCATTTTGTGTCCTGAGAGAAGCTGGGCAGAGACGTCAGGGAACAGGCTGCCCTAACATTTCACTTCTTCTTGGCCCCAAAGGGTCAATGAGAGAAGGAGGGGGAGGGAGAGGGAGAGAGGGAGAGAGGGAGAGAGGGAGAGAGGGAGGAGAGGAAAAGGGAGAGGAGGAGAGGGAGAGGGAGGCGGGGGTGGGGAAGCACATGTGTAGAATTAATTAAGCTTTTCATTTTAGGTATTGTTTATAATTTTCAGTTTAATGGTCATGGGCTGTGTCTTGGAATCATTACTGAGAATTTTCTGATCTATAAAGCAGCTAACTGTATAAGTATCTGGAATGTAGATTGTGAGCCCCTCAGTTTGTAACGACCACTAGATGAGTTTGGCAATCTGCAAAGAATCTGAGGGATTTTGGAAAGTCTGATTGCATGTACTGACAATTATCTGTAACTTCTATACTGCTGCATTCCAAGGGGTTTTCAAGCACGATATGTTCCTGATTTTCTTTTCTTAAAGAAATGAGGCTTACCTGGAGGAGGCCGTCCGTCATTTATGTTAAATGCTGTGGCAAATATCCCAAATGGAAATGCTCCGATTCCAAAAGACATCTGAAAGCCACCATCTCCAAATCCAAATCCTTGAAACCCCTTTGGAGAAGAAAGGCAATTAAGAAAAATAATCAGATTCATCCCACATTTCTCGAACAATGTCTTACATCATAGTACATGTGGCACCCATGTTTCTTCTTATTTCTCTGCCACAAACAGGGCCTCAGCTCTTCCTCCTACCCAGGCCCCAAAGTAAAGGAACTCTAGAGTCACCTCTGACCTTCTACTGTTAGCTTCAATTTAAGGAGCTATATGGTGCAAAAAGGGCTCACTCTGACCAGAGGTGAAACCCACTGTGGTCAGCATGTTTAGATCATTTATACAGATCTAGACCATTTTCCAGGGTTCCAGTAAAATTTCCTACATGCTATTTATAATACACTATTGCAATTAGTCCCACAGCCAAATGCAAAGGAGCATCACAAACTACATACTGTAAGTCATATAACAAAAAAGATAAAGCTCTAGTTGGTCAATAGCATCAGTCAAACAAAATATTGTAATATGTTCTTTAAGGACCCTGGTGCTCATTTATGAATCAAGACAGAAAACCTCTTTTTTGGTTTTTTTGAGACAGGGTTTCTCTGTAGCTTTAGAGCCTGTCCTGGAACTCACTCTGTAGACCAGGCTGGCCTTGAACTCAGAGTGCTGGGATTAAAGGTGTGCACTACCACCGCCTGGCAACAGAAAACCTTCTTATGACTTAAACTGTCAAACTGCTTAAACATCCACACATGACAATATAAGTGTGTTGTCAAGGTATGGGTAAGTATTTCCCCTGAAGCCTGCAGGGGCTGTGGATGTAGCTAATCGTGAAGCGCTGGGTTTGATCCAAAGAATTGCTTAAGTCGGGCTTGGTGGTACACACCTATAATCATAGCACTCACGAAGTAGGCATAGGAGGATCAGAAGTTCAGGTCATCCTCAGCTACATAATGAGTTCAAAGTCAGTCTGGGATACATGACAGGACCTTGTCTTAAAAAATTATCTAAGCTAAGGGGTGGTAGTTGGATAATTAGTTCCTTTTCAGCATGGTCTATATAACAAGATCCCCTCCATTAAAAAAAAAACAGAAACAAAATACAAAATAAAGAAATTTTTCATGTCACAAAATATTAAATATTTAGAACAATTTAAGTTTTTCTAATTAATGTAGAAACCTGGGTGTGGTATTGTGGTCCTAGCTCATGGGAAATGGGGACTGGGGGAGAGAGAAGAATATGTACTTGTCATAAGAAAGTAAGTCAGAGATCTTCCTAAATAGCCACTGTCAGCTGTGTGTATACGAGCCTTGGTTTCTTCCCCAAACACATTTATCACACATGGTCTTTTCCAAGGACGGACTCAGTAGAACACCAATAGCTCTGCTAGTAAGTGGTGCCTCTGTCTGAGTGCAAGGACTCCTGGCACAGCACACACAAATCCAACTTCTCCCTTCCCTTCTCCCTACTCTGACAGGATCTCACAGGTTGCTTGGGCTGGCCTAACATCTGCAATGCTCCTGCCTCAGCATTCTGAGTGGTGGAATTACAGATGAGTACCTCCAAGGGCAGTAGCTTATGTTTAATTCTTGCATTAGCATTTTACAGAAGACTAAGTATGGCCAGTTTGATCCGAAAATTCAAACTTTAAAAAATGTGCTATTGTGTATAGTGTTCCTATGTGTATCACACATGTGTCATGGTGCACATGAGTTGTCAGAGGACACTCTGTGGAGTCAGTTCTCTCTCTCTCTTTTAATTTATGTGATTTCCGGGGATTGAACAAAGGTCACTGCACTGGGCTTGCATAACAAGAACCTTTACCCACAGAGCCAACTTTATCACCGTGCACAATTTACAAATTCTTTTCCTTCCTCTATACCGTTGGTGAGCTCTTTAGAACAAATGATGAAATAATAGAAAGACTGGAATTGGGGAGCAGACATTGTGGTACACACCTTTAATCTCAGCATTTGGGAGGCAGAGGCAGCAGGATTCTCTGTGAGTTCAAGGCCAGCCTGAACTACACAATGAGCTCTAGCTAGGAAAGACAGGGCTTAAAAGAGATCTAAAAGAAAGACAGACAGACAAACAGACAGACAGACAGACTAGACTACTAGCAGCTGCAGGTGCTTATGACACTAGAGGTCTGCCTTTGGCCATCAGGGCTAAAGTCTCTGATTTCTGTTGGCTGCAAATGCTGTTAGAGCAAGCAGAGCCTGAGAAGGCAAAGGGCTGCTATCTAGCAGTGGAGAGCAGGGACATCGGTAGCACCCAGGACGGGTTTTGGCTCTGTGCCCCTAAACAGGCACACTACATGTATCTGTCCCTCAGTTATCCCCTTTATATAGAAATTTTATGAGGCTTAAATGAGATCATGCATACAAAACTATTGTTTCTAAAGTTTTTTTGAGACAGGGTTTCTCTGTGTAATCCTGGCTGTCCGAGAATTCATTATGTTGATGAGGAAGGCCTCAAACTCAGAAATCTGCTATCTCTGCCTCCGAAGTTCTGAGATTAAAGGTAACACTACCATCACCCAGCAAAACTCTTAATATAGGAGAAAAGACCCTCAATTTCCATTAGACCTTGACCATATAATACTGGGATTCCTAAAGAAATGTACCAATGCCGGGCGGTGGTGGCGCACGCCTTTAATCCCAGCACTCGGGAGGCAGAGGCAGGCGGATCTCTGTGAGTTCGAGACCAGCCTGGTCTACAAGAGCTAGTTCCAGGACAGGCTCCAAAACCACAGAGAAACCCTGTCTCGAAAAACGAAAAAAAAAAAAAAAAAAAAAGAAATGTACCAGTGAAGTCAGGTGGTGGTGATGCATGCCTTTAATTCCAGAACTTGGGAGGTAGAGGCAGGTGGATCTCTTGAGTTTGAAGTCAGCCTGGGCTACAGAGCGAGTTTCAGAACAGCCAGGGCTACACAGAAAAACCCTGTCACACACACACAAAAAAAAATTAAATAAATAAAATTAAAAAAAGGAAAGGAAAAAAAAGAAAAAAGAGAGAGCAAGAAGAAATGCACCAACTCAACTGAAAAAAGGATGTGTATAAACATTATCATAGTATTATTTAAACAGCAAAATCTATGAGCAACTCTAAGGCCCTTCAATAATGAACTGAAATTATACTGAATCAAAATTCAATGGAAGGGTAGTGATATAGCTCATTGGTACAGTGTTACCTAGCATACTTAACACCTTGATTTAATATCTACAACATTCCTACACACACACACACATACACACAGCCTTTAATAAAGGGGACCCAGAGGATTAGAAGAATAGTCCGGATGAATAGAGCTGCCTAGCATACACCAAGCTCTGGGTTTGACCCTAGCATTGGAGAAGTGCAGGCAGAGAGAATCACAAATTCAAGGTTATTCTCTATTACATATCAAGTTCTAGAACTGCTTGAGATATGTGAGACTCTGCCTCAAAAAGTACAAAATAAGATAAAAGAAAATAAAAAAAAGCAGCATTAAAAAAGAAACTGAGGGTGGCATATATCTATAACCCAAGCACTTGAAAGGCTGAGTTCAAGGCCAGCTGTATATGGCTATATATGGAGATGCTTTCTCAAAAATAAAAAGACTGGGCTAGGGGTTGGAGAGGTGGCTCCGTGGTTTTTTAATTGATTTTCTAAGACAGTTCCATATAGCCCAGACTGGTCATGAACTCACTAGGTAGCTGTAGTGGTCTGAATGAGAATGGCCCCCATAGGTTCATATTTCAATGGTTTGGTCCCTAGTTGGTGGAACTGTTTGTAAAGGATCAGGAGGTGTAGTATTGTTGGAAGAGCTGTGTCACTTGGGGTGGACTTTGAGGTTTCAAAAGACTTGAGGCATTTCCAGTTAGCTCTCTCTGCTTCCCTGCTTATAGGTAAGGATGTGAGCTCAAAGGTATTGCCCAGTGCCCTGCCTGCCTAGCTGCTACTATGCTCCTGGCCATAAGCTACATTCCCAGGCCTCATTAATATTTTAACAAGAAATTACTGTTTGAAAAAAAGACTAACATTTTATTTAAATGTGTACATATTTTGAGCCAGTAATTCTATGAACTTACCATAATAAAATAATGGTGGTTCTGTACAAAACTTTGTAATTTCATTTGAGCATGTTTAAGATAGCAGAGGTAGCAGGTAAGTGTCCCATAATACAATGCATGCCATTACATTAGGTCTATACATCAGCTGTCAAATGTTGTTGCTATGGGTCTCAGTAACATTTTAAACTGCACTGCTGAAATTCCAATTCTCATGGGTACATTTCATGAGGGCAGAGACCACTTGCAAGTTTTGTTGATAAATTACCACTGCCAAAATTGTGACCAGAGCACATTAAGGTACGTAGTATCTGTAGAATAGATGAAATTTTAAGAATTACAAAATAAGAGCCACATATTGTAAAAAATCAAAAAATCGGGGGCTGGAGAGATGGCTCAGTGGTTAAGAGCACTGTCTTTTCTTCCAGAGGACTTGGGTTCAATTCCCAGCACCCACATGGCAGCTCACAACTGACTGTTATTCCAGTTCCAGAGAATCTGGCACCTTCACATAGATGTACATGTAGGCAAAACACCTGCACATAAAATAAAAATAAATAAAGAAATAACTGAACTATGTATATATATTAAAAAAAAGCAAAAAAACAATAAAAGTATGTCAGGCACAGTGGCCTATGTCTATAACACTAGCACTGGGAGACGGAGGCAGGAATATCATGCGCTCAGGTGAGCCTCGGCTACACAGTGAAACCCTACCTCAAAAAGCCAAGAAATAGGCTGATAAGACAATCTGGTGGTAAAGGGGCTTGCCTGATAACCTAAGTTCCATCTCCAGGGCTCATGACTGAAGGAGGGAATCAATTACCCAAGTTGTCCTCTCACCTCTATACATATGACCCCCACCAGATACACGCAAATAATAAAGTAAAAGTTAAATTTAAAATACCTAAGAAATAAATATGTAAGTGTACAATCAATAAATACATGTATAAATTAATAAACTTTCTCTCTCTCTCTCTCTCTCTCTCTCTCTCTCTCCCAGTGGTTCTCTCTGGATGAGTGGTTCTAGGATTTCCCCCTGCTTGTCTTTCTGTACTTTAGAAATTTTCCTCTACAACCTTTCTCAATGTTTTAAAAGAAGAAGAAAAACTGCAAGGTCAACAGGAAAGTTTCAAAAGCCACAAGCACACTTCTGGAAGCTTCTCCTAGAATGTTCCTCACCCCTCTATTTTCGGGCTCCGGCCTCTGGCCTTGAGGACGAGGAGGAGTCTTCTCTCTGAAAAAAAAATTGTACAAAGTAAGGCCATCACAAAATATTGTTAGCTGCTCTCTGTGAAGACTGACCCACAGGGTTTGGGTGGCTCTCCTGTTTCAACAAATAAAACTGCTGGGCCAGGCGGTAGTGGCACAGCCTGTAATCCCAGTACTCAGTAGACAGAGGAAGGCAGGCTTTGAGTTTGAGGCCAGCCTGGTTTACAGAGTTCCAGGACAGCCAGGGTAACACAGAAACCCTGTCTCAAAAAACCAACCAAATAAACACACAAAAAACTGCTCTGGCTTAAGCAAATGCTGGCTTAACTCCATTCTACCTCAAACCAGGAAAACCAGCTTGTTCTGAGAGAGCCACCAGTTTACACAACCTATCCTTGCAACAGAGATCTTGACCCAAGGATGGTTATGAAAAAATGGCCAGTTGCCTTCCCTGGGATTGCTTGATATGAGCTCATGGGTGCCAGAGATCCCAAGCTAGACTAAAACAAAAGGTAGATTGTCATCTGAGAGGGTTAGGGTTCAAGGTCTTTCTGATCTGCCTCTATTAACTTCCATTTGGCCTCTGTTACTCTTGGGCTAGTACCTCACGCTATCTTACTTTTGCCTCTAGTTTGCAGACTGTCATCTAAATAGCTTGACTGAGAGTTTATGGCACAAGTAGGCACGAGGCAGGATGCAACCAATACTAACAGGTGACAGACCCCACCTTGAGACACAATCAACACAACGTAATGGGGGAGCATTAGTGTGTGAGGCGGGAATACGGGTGAGGGCAACTCATATGGAGAAGATCACTTGAAGGAGAGAACTTGAGGGCTTTCCTAAAAATATGGGCAGGAATCAAGAAAAGGCTGCAGGAAGTCGGGTGGTAGTTTGAGTATGTAGGAGCAGAGCATAGAAGACACAGCAAATCCAAGCGTGACAAATGTAATAGGGCAGCCCTTTAGGAGAAGTTCAGGATGTCTCGTGGACAGGAGATGGGAGTCGGGAGAAGTGCTAGAAAAATTAAGATAGTCTTCTGAAAAGGTATAGATGCCAGATCAAAAGGGCCACCCCCAAAAGTCATCCAGACTTCCTGGTCCATGTCTCCCCAGATTCACATTCACCGGTGCTGCAACCCCACTCCTTAGTCAGGCTCCTGTTTCCCAGGGAGGGAGTGCGTTCACAATACTCTGCACACTTGCTGTTACGATGTCTCAAACACTGCAGGCTACCCGCTAACTGGGTACCTACTGGCAGATGACACTGAGCAGCTACCGAACACTGGCCAGCACATGTCAGCTTGGCTCCTCTCCTCTCTCAAGCCCCATTGTTCCCATGTGACTTTCCTCTTGACCAAAATGCCTCAAAATCAAGCAGCCAAGGGTTAGAGTGCTAAATGGATGTGAATTCATGTCCAAGTAGGAAGTGGGTATCAATCAAGTCTTTACCTGGGATCCTGCTGCCCGGTGCTGCCCCTGCCATAGAGTGGGATGACCTTGTCTCGGCTGATTCCAGCTTTGCAAACTGGACACACTTGTCTATTAGGTCTAGTCTCCAACCACTGCAAGTGAGAGAAAAATGCAAGAATGGTCCAAAGTTGTCCCGTCTTCAGTTAGTACAGTGTGGGAACATGGAGCCAGAGTCCGAAAATGGGAAACACCAGCTGGAGTAGCCTGAGTTGGGAAACTTCAGGAACCAAAGTTCTGATTTCTGTTCCTAGTATTGAAAAATTCTTACTGGGGTTAACACCAAAACTGCCTTTAAATACCAGTAACTAAACAAGCTCCTTCTCTGTCTCTTACTCTCTGGACTGTGAGTAGTGCAGAAGGAGGAGCTGCAAGCCTGAGGTCTTCAGGCAGGCTCCTGGGGTGAACAGAACTTACATTCAGGATCAATCATATTGTCATTATCTTGTTTTTCTTTCTGTGATTTCTCATTTTTCTTAAAAAATATTACCTCATTTTTAATTATGTACATGTCAGTGGAGGCCAGGGGTATGTGCAAATAAATATGTATGCCCTTGGAGGCCTGAGGAGGAAGCTGAAGCTGGAATTCCAGGTGGCTGAGAGTATGGGAACTAGGAACTGCACTTGGCTCTCTGGAAAAGCAGTAAGTGCTCTACCTCCTGAGCCACCTCTCCAGCTCCAATTTCTCATCTTATAGCATTTCCCCGATGGTGTAACCTGACATCAGCACATGGATGTGTTAACCACTTCTGGGTCGCTTAGTATTAGATTCTGCTTATTATCTAAACTTTATCAATGTTTTATACTAAAACATTTGTATTTTATTTTCTTAAAAATGAACAAAAGATTATTTTAAAATGTTATACTTGTGTTTTTTCCTTTTTTTTTTTAAGGCAGAGTCTCATTCATTTGAAGATGATGCTGAATTCTTACCATCACGCCTTTAGCTTCCAAGGCCTGGGATATAGGAGTATGTCACCACACCTAACTAGTGATCTCTTTCTGGGCACTGGATGGTTTCTCATGCATATTTTCCCAACCTTTACTTACTTTTAGCACTAGGGATTAAACTCAGAGCCTTGCACATAATGAGTATACACACCATGGATGAATTATGTCCCAGCCCCTCAATATTATTTTAGGACATAAACTGCACCTCTAGACATGGAGATATGAAGTTCACCATATGAATATGAGCCAAAGACTCAGGGATACGGAAATAACAGCATCTCATGATTTTATATACTACATTCCCACCTGTCGATGGTCTCTCAGAGCTCATGCCACATGTTCTGCCACATTTATTCTTTCAGATTGCTTTGGGTCAGAATGCTCATCCCTAGTTCCCCCCTTTTTCCCCCTATGAGGATCAGTCAAGTCCCTGTCCACCACCTACACCCTCTAAGCCACCAAGGAGTGTGCTGCTGAACTTCTGACACCCATGGAGATAGATACCTGGCTGTGATTGTTCACATCCAGTTGCCAATGCCAAATCCAGTTCTTAGTGAACACTAACAGGTTTTCATAATAAATTAAAACAAAGGAGACAAACTTTCCTCTTCTGCAAAAGCTATCTATGGTTACCAAAACATTTGCTTCTTCTCAATGATTTCAAGATTTTTCAGGAAAGTGAGGTGTACTGATATGAAAGGAGTTACCTTTCTACTTCTTCAAATTTAGTTTTATCTCAGTATGTATGTGCTGGTGTGTGTGCAAGAGTGTGTGTGTGTATACCATAGAGGTGCTGGAGCCCCTGAAGCTGGAGTTACAGATACTGGGAAATGAAATTGAGTCTCTGCAAGAGCAGCAAACATTCCCAACCACTGAGCTGTCTCTCCAGGCCAGAAGTTATCTTTTAGAAGTTATCTTTTATAAATAAATATATAAATTCAGAAACTAAAAATAATCTAATAACTGAGGATGTGGCTTAGTTAGCAGATCAAGACATCCTGGGTTCCCAGCACCACATGAAGTGGGCACTGTGGTGTGTACCTAATTTCAGCCCTCTGAGGCAGGAAGATTTCAAGGTTATCCTCAGTGAGCTTGGGACACAGGTGGTTTCAAAACAAACAAACAAACAAACAAAAAGGCTCTAACATTATCAAACTCAACCTATTTTCAAATGAGCCATTGAGACACAGAAAGTGGCAGTCAGCCAAGGCCATAAGGGCTATTCTATTGTTGGCAGAATCAGGTATGAAATGACCTCTTATTACATCAAATACCTGTCAGTGGGCAGGTGTATAAAAAGGGCAACTGAGCCCAGAAGCAAGGGAGATTGCAGCTTCTGACAGTAGTCCCTTGAGACGAGGGATGTCTTGTGCAACTATAGCTGATGAAAGACAAAGTAAAATGAAGTACATCTTACCTGATGCAAACACGGCCAACTAGAGAGTCCCCAGGGCAGCCAATCATCAGGAAGGGAAGCAGGAAGAAGAAGAAAAATGCTTTCATTAGCAGAAACACTCCATGAGTAGGGAAGACATCAGAATTGGGTGCCTGGGGTGCTGTAACCCCAGTGAGCCTTCTTCACAGGGATTCCTGGCATCACAGATAGAAAAAGGAAGGGAAGGCTAAACTGGATATAGAGGCATATATCTGTAATTCCAGCTCGTAGAAGGTAGGGATAAGGAAGGATCAGGAGTTCAAGGTCATCATCTGCTACTTAGTAAGAATGGGTACAGCCTAGGCTATAGGAGATCCTGTCTTAAAACAAAAACAAAATGAAAAGAACAAAACAGATAAGAAAAGGCTAAACTCACAGGAAAAAAAATGAGAGAGTAAAGAGTGAAGACTCCAGTCTCTAGCTCAAACATCATTACAAAAGCTGACTCCCTTGGCCCAGACAATCCAGGAACAATTTACCCACAGGTTAGTCTTGGAGAGATTACAGGCTCTGAAGAAATCCAATAAAAGCCAGGTAGTCTCTGCAGGCAAAGTTAAAGCACACAACAATATGAACACACACGCACACTCGCAATTTGCACCAATGTCAGCGGGTTCACAGCCTCCTCTGCTCATAAGTGGTATATGGATTCTCTGTTATTTCAGATCCATTTTAACAAACTGTGTTTCTGGCAGGAAGCTGTTTAAAGTCCAGGCCTATTCAAAGCATCTTTGAAATGGAAAGGATGGAGAGGCTACTCAGAAAAAAGGGTTACTACCTCCATCTTACAGAGTTGCTGCCTAACACTGCTTTTTATTTATTTATTTTATTTATTTAAATGCAGGGTCTCACCATGTAGCCCAGACTGGCTTCAGACTCATGATCCTCTGCTACAGACTTCAGGGTACTAGGTTTACTTGATTTTATTTTTATGTGTGAGTGTTTGCTTACATGCATGTTTGTGGACTACATGTGTATACCAGGAGCCCACAGAAGCCATAGGTTATTCCCCTGGAACTGAAGTAACAAATGGTTGTTAGCTATCATGTGGCTTCTGAGAATCAAACTTGGGTCTGCTGGAAGAGCATCTAGTGTTCTTAACCACTGAGTCACCTCCTCAGCTCCCTTCAGGGCGCTAGGATTACGGATGTGTACCATATCCCTGGTTCTAGTATCTCACTTTTTAAAAGGAGGAAGCCAAGGTACCGAACATGTAACTTACATTAGGACTACAAACTCTCTACTGCCTTTTCAATACCTAGCACTATATAAAAAAAAATGACATTATAATATTGAGGAACAATTACTCAATTCCAGATTTTTAGTATTTCTTTTCTTATTAATAAAGTAAGTCAACAAATATCTACTACAACTTACTATGTGGCAGCCATGGTGTGTCTCACACATCATGTGCCTTTTCTAGATGAATAAAAACTGTGACTTAATCTGAATCCAACACTGAGCTTATGGTGACACGAGCCCTCTACAAATCAGAGCAGGACTCCATTAGAGCTACCTTTAGTATTATGAGGAGAAGAGCAAAGCTTAGGCTGTACTAAAGGTGCAATTCCAGAGCCGGAGGCAAAGGGAGGGCTAGAATTTCGAGGTCAGTCTGGTTTACCTGTCAACTCTGTCTCAAAACCCAAACAAACAAAACTAACGATGAAGATTTCTCCCATTTATGAAGCAACTACTGTGTGTCAAGAGAGTGGCTGAGCTGATTTTTATTTTGTCATTGGATGATCACCAGGAGATAAAACCATTCCTACTTTACAGAAAAGAGAACCCCTGATGCGCAGAGAAGACACTACAGTCTGGGTGAAATTGCTTCTTCAAATCTGTTCTTTTTAATGGTACTCTGCCTCTTAATTCTGTCATTTTGGTCTATCTATAAAAACAATTAAGTCAAAACAAAAAATTTAAAACAAAAAAGAAAAACCTCTGCTCCATTTTACTAACTCACTAATAAGTTTACCTTTTATATTGCTGAGAATTTAAACTTTCGTCACCATTTTCTTGCACAAAAACATTAAACCGCTCTATACCTCTAGGTTTGGTAATCTGGTTGAGCCTCCACAGCCATTCTTATTTCCTAACATCTCCAATCCCCATCCAGGGTTCTGCTGAGAGGAGGACGATAGCTCGGGGACTCAGAAGACCCAACAGTGCACAGATCCACACCTAGGAATGGCACATACCCTTCATCTTATTTACCATTATTTCCCCTCAGCTTTCAAGGCTTCTCCATAGGCTTCAAAGTCTAGCTCAACATCTCAGTAGAAAAACAACCACTTCTCAACATTCACCGAAGTTCTCAGAGACAGCAGGGATTTCTTTAAGCATGGAAACCAGAAGGACACAAACCTTGCTGCTTCATTTCACAACATACATATTATATATAGAACAATTACAATCATAGCACACACACTATGTGCTCTTTTAACATGTTTACTAGTTTTGGTTCACTTACTCAATATTCACAAATAAGCCTGTAAAATGAGGCAGAGTGCATGTAAGCACCCTGTCTAAGGTCACCCCTTAGGGAAGTGGCAGAGTCAAGACAGAAGACGGGAAGTTTGGCTACACAGTCCTTGCTCAAAACCACTATGCAATGCTGTCTACAGGCTCATCACAGCAAGTGGCAGTAATGCTCACTAAATGGGGTTACTGCTGGAGAGATAGGCAGACAACTAGGATGGGAACAGGATTTGCCCTAGGTTACCCAGAACTTCAGCAGTAGAGATGGGATGAAAACTGAGGCTTCTTGTCCCTTGGGTCTGAGTGTAACAGGGCTCAGTATGAGTGAGACATCTGCTCCAAACATCTTCTGTACATAGTGAGACATCTGCCTAGGACTTGGTAGGGTATCCACAGAGATGAAAGGAGGGAACTTACCAGAAGAGGTGGCCACACAGGCTGATGACAGCATCCTTGGCTGTATCCAGGCATATGTTGCACTCGAAGGTACTATCCTGCCCTCCACTCTCACCAGTGCCATTGCTGCTGCCACTGGGCCCCCCTGCACTGGAATTCTCAGTGGATGCAGAGGCCGAGGGCCCCTTACTCGCCATCGCTGACTGCCAGCAAAGATTTCCGTGAAGATTCTTCAGACAATCCTGGAAGGCAGAAAGCACTTGATTGTTCATTGCCACAGCCCACTTCCTACAATGTCCATGTCAATGTTTCCATCTTCTTTCAGCTCCACACAATAATTACGATTGAATTTGGTAGCAGATTTCCCAGAGGGCTGCAGGGACAGTATCTGTGGGGCTATGCCTTTCTCATGAGTTGCTCATGAACATGGCCCAAAACACATCTCATAAAACACAAACAGAAAAATACTGAGCAGCCTCTAAAAGGTTCTCAACAAAGCTCCCCCATTTATATTTATATTCTGTATTAACCATACCAGTCGATAAATATATGTTCCACTAAACATTAAGTTGAACTGTCAAGCTATCCTTTAATTTTGGACAACTTTTATATTGACTAGGAGAACAGACTCTATTCAAGACTGTAATTGGTATATGGCAGAATAAAGAAATTCCTGTGACTGTCGAAGATTAGGAAGCTTGGAGCAGCCAGATGATGGTCTCTGATACTTCCTGCCAGATGGAATACCACTTACCGTATTTTGTCTAGATTTATCAACACCCTTAAAGAGGTAGTTGTATCAGTGAAGGAAAAGTTGTCTATCCCATACCACCCAAGGTCATCTGGCAAATCCATGATCTGGGCAATCGTGATCATTTCAGGAAACAGTAGACTAAATTATCTGGCCAGCTGACTAAGGTGGGTTTGAGACTAGGATTCATGGCACACTATTTGTATTCAAACCACCACATTGCCATAGATAAGGCTGGTCACCAATAGCCCAAGGAAACATATCACAGTTGACCAATTCCAAATCAAAAAAAAAAAAAGGAAAGACAATGAGATCCATACAAGGGATACCCAGGGACTCTGAGAGCACATTAAGAACCTGTCAGGCGCCTCATCTGGTTGCTCTCATTATCTCAGAAATTAGAAGCAGGAAATACCACACTCAGAGAACTGAAGCTTAGAATCAGTCCAGCCTCCAGCTTGCTAGGAACTACACTTTATCCTGCTATGCTTTTCTCATATATAAAATGAGAACTCACCACAGGGTACCTGAAGACCACCTTGATTTCAGCTTCCAAAGTAAGAAAAGATGAAATCCCCAAAGCTGGTTTTCTCTGACCAAGAAGCCTTCTTTCTACTGCTTCTTCCCAGGACAGACTTAGAGCTTAGGGCTCATGAACACCTCTCACTACAACAGCAGCTTAGCGACTTGAGCAGGAAAGAGGCCGGCTCTCCACCACTTTTTCACTCAGTTACATCATTTTACATGATGTCCCAGAAGGGCAGCTGGCTGCTGACAGTAGCAGTGTCTTGTTAGCTTCAGTTCCAAGACCTTCTCCATGGTGGAAAGCTTCCTCCTCTTTTATAACTGTGTGTGTGCATGTGTGGTATACTGGGGAATAAATGTAGGCCCTCACACATGCTTGCTAGACACTAAGCACTCCACCACTGAGCTATAAATATCCCCAAACCCCAGTGTTTCTTTGTTGAAAAAAAATCTTTTTGAGATTTATTTCATTTTATGTGTATGACTGTTTTGTCTGCAGGTATTTATGTGTGCCACATGTGCACCTGTTGCCCAAGGAGATCAGAAGAAGAAACTAGAGCCCCTGGAACTGGTGTTATGGATGGTTGTGAGCCACCATATGGGTGCTGGGAACAGAACCCAGGTTCTGTGCAAGAGCAACAAGTGCTCTTAACCACTAAGCCATCTACCCAATCACCTTCTTGTTTAGAAAAAAAAAATCTTTTAAAATTAAGAACTAGCTGGGTATGGTGACACAGTTATACTCAGTTAATATTCTGGACATTTAGGAAATTGTCAACTGAGAAAAAAAATCAGCCAAGTTAACAAAGAAGTGGTTTTGCTTTTGAGAAGGGTCTCTCTGTGTAGCCCAGACTGACCTGGAACTCACAGGGATTCCTGCCTCCTGAGTGCTGGGATTAAAGGTATGACCGCAACACTCAGTCCACTAATTAGGACTATAACCCAGGAAAAATATATTTAAGCAGTCTTAAAAATGTGTTCTGAGGTCAGGTGGTGGTGGAATACTTTTAATCCTAGCACCCAGGAGGCAGAGGCAGGTGGATCTCTGTGAATTCGAGGCCAGCCTGGTCTACAAAGCGAGTTCTAGGACAGCTAGAACCTCTACACAGAGAAACCCTGTCTCGGGGGGAAAAGAAAAAAAAAGTGTTCTGAGGTCTTAGAAAATTGTATCTTTAAACTGCTAAAGGATCAGAGATTTCATTGCTTTTCAAGAAGTATGTCTTGAAACTGATTTACCACTCAGGTGGTAAAGGCACTTGCTGCTAAGCCTGACAACCTGAGTTTGATCCCTGGACCTACGTGGTAAACCAACTCCAGCAAGCTGGCCTCTGACTTCATGGTCTCCACACATGTACACCATATACAATAAACAAGCAAGTGTAGTTTAAAAATTAAAAAAGAAAAAATCGACTGAATACAGTTTCAGTTTCTGAGCAGTTCAGCAGAGGTTAACAATGTTCCAAGGTCAGCTCCCATCTGGGGTGCCTGTCTAGCCTGATCCAAAGGCTTAGCTGGAAATATGCCTAAGGTCTGAAGAATGGACTGCTTGTTCCATTTTGGGTCTCAAACAAATGCTCATCTGTTTTGTTTTTCTTGGCAGAATTACTGTTAATTTTGTTGGGTATGGCTGCACTATGTAACTTTAAAAAAAATTACCATCTGGCCTGGAGAGATTTCTCAGTCAGTAAAGTGTTTGCTATGCAAGCACTAATGCCCAAGTTTGATCCATAGAACCCACCTAAAATCGTCAGGTATAAGGAGATACGACTGTAATCCCAATGCTGGAAGGGATTCCTGGGGCTTGCTAGCCAGCCAACCTAGCCTAATCAGGCCAACTCTGGGCCAACCTATGAGAAACCCTTAGCCAAAAACTAAGGCAGCTCCTGAGGAAGAACATGCAAATATATATGCATACACACACACACACACACACACACACACACACACACTTACTCTCTCTCTCTCTCTCACACACACACACCACCTGCTAGAGATACATACAAAATATTTATTAAAGAATAGGATATTTGGGATTTACTTTATAATATTCCAAAAATGAGGCTTGGGAGATAGTTCAGTCAATAAAGTCTTGCTCAAATTTGAAGACCTAAGCTTGGGTCCCCAACACTCACATAAAAAGCCTCCTCTCGCTCTACTCCAGAGACTGGAGCAACCATGGGAGTGGTCTGCAGGCAAAACCTCCACTATGAGTCTCCTCAATAAACCCAAGAGTGAGATGACCGCAGAGGAGCTGCAGAAGCGAGGGAAGGAAGAATTCAACACAGGCCCCCTCTTGGAGCCCACAGTCAGTCAAGAACAACACGCATGTGCTCATTAACTGTTGTAACAACAAGAAGTTCCTTGGACAGGTGAGGCCTTTGACAGGCACTTCAACATGGTGCTGGAGAATGTGAAGGAGATGTGGACTGAGGTCCCCAAGAGCAGCAAGGGCAAGAAGAAGTTCAAGCCTGTCAACAAGGACGGCTAAATCTCCAAGATGTTCCTGCGTGGGGACTCAGTCATCCTGGTGCTGTGGAACCTGCTCACCGCAGGCAAGTAGAGTAGGGGTCTCTTTCCTCTATGGGAGCCTGCTCCCAGCCCTTCCCAATGGCATGGAAATAAAACTCTGTGTTTTTTTGTTGGAAAAAGAAAAGAAAGGAAGGGAGAGAGGGAGGGAGGGACGGAGGGAGAGAGAGAGAAAGCCAGGTGGGATGGTGCATGTCAGTAACCCCAGAGCTAGGGGCGTGTGTGGAGACAGATTCCTAGAGCTCACGGACCAGACCAGTCTAACTGAATCTATGTGTTCCAGGTTCTGTGAGAGACTTTACCTCAAAAAAATGAAGTGGACAATGACTGAGGAAGGCACCTGACATTCAACACTAGCCTTCACACATCTGCAATGTGTATATAGGTATACACACACACACACACACACACACACACACGGTGGTGGTGATAAAAGATGAAACAAGAACAAATAAGTTGGCTCTTAGAAATAAATGATATGCTGGGTGGTGATAGTGCATGCCTTAAATCCCAGCACTTGGGAGACAAAGGCAGGCGGATATCTGTGAGTTCCAGGCCAGCCTGGTCTACAGAGCAAGTTTCAGGACAGCCAGGGCTACACAGAGAAACCCTGTCTCAAAACTCCCCCATCTAAGAGAAAAGAAAAGAAAGGATGTGTTAGGATTATGTAGCATTTTATTTTTATGTATATTTTGAAGCTTTTCATAATAAAAGAAAAAATTTAAAAAGTTGCCAAAAGGTATATTTATAAACTTCTTTTGAGTTAAAATTTATACATGCAAACACACACACACACACACACACACAATGTCTAGAAGGCAATACTGATCTATTAATTACTTCTGGTATTATGAGGATTAGGAACTTTGAACTTTTATATTCTTATTCTATTTTAAGGCTTTATAACAAGCCTATTATTACTTTTAAAATAACTTTTATAAAAGAGAGTGAATGTGTGTATATTACGTTTGTTGCATAAATTATAAATTTTAGGAAGTGTCTTTAAAGTTTTTTAATCTTTATTTTCATTTTTTTTCCAAGACAGGGTTTTTTTTTGTGTAGTCCTGGATGTCCTGGAACTAGTCTGTAGACAAGGCTGGTCTTGAACTTAGAGAGATCCACCTGCCTCTGCTTCCTGAGGCCTGAGATTAAAGGTGTGTGCCACAATGCCCAGATGTATCATATTTTTAATACATTACTTTTGAAATCAGACCAATATAGCAGTACCCATAATGTCAACACTTCCCCGATCCTGAAAAGCTCTAAATTCAAGATCTGACTATACTACTGACTTGCTATGGTTTAAATTTCTTTTCTCTAGAGCTGGGGTGTAGCCCAGTTGGCAGAGTGTCTGCCTAGATACATGAAACACTTGGTTGATTTCCAGTAAAATCAGGCATAGTGGCACACACCTATAATCTCAGAACTTGGAAGGTAGAGACAGCTAGATCAGAAGTTTAAGGTCATTCTTGGCTACACAATAAATTTGAGGTAAACTTTAGGTTATTAATTGAGGGTTAAAAAGATCTTATCTCAATAAATAAATTAATTTCTTTTGTCCCCTGAAAAGTAAGTACCAAGTAATCTACCAAGATGAGTGAACTGGAAGAGGAAACAAAGTGGGAGTGGCTAATGCCACATATGTACCACTTAGGATGGACACCAGGATCCAACAAGGTTCTGCATGGCTTAATCTACCGCTCACAGGTACAGAGTGTGTAAGGGCAGAGGATACAGACACAGTACAACAGGCAGGTGGACAATTCACTTTGCCAAATTCAGTGTAGAGGAGCCCAGGGAATGGTAAAGAAGGCAGCAAAAGCTAGGAAAGAGCAGGGAGGAAGTCCGTAGATTACCCAGAGCCCTTTAGCCTTGGCCTGCTTGCTCATATTCCAAACTTGGGTCCATAACCTGAATCCCCCATCCAACCTCCCAAAATGCCCTATGATTTTAATGATGCTCTCCCTATCCGGCTCACTCCAACTCCTTAGCTAAGTAGACTGACATCTACATCCAAATGGTGGATTTGGGTAAACATAGATTATATTATGTGACGCAACACTATTATATTATCTTTTATTTTATTTTGCTTTGTTTGAGATAAGGTCTTGCTATGTCACCCTGACTGATCTGGAACTTGCAGTGAAGCTCCTGCCCTTGTCTCTTGAGTACTAGGATATAAGCATGTGCCACCAGAGACAGTCAGCCCACCATACTTTTTTTCTTTTTAAATGGAGGTGAGGGGTGTATGGGACAGATATCTCAATTGATAGAGTATTTGTTTCACAAATATAAGGACTTTAGTTTTATTCCTGAAGACCACATAAAAATGCTAGGTATAATGGTATCACACACATATAATCCCTGCACCAAGAACGTCAAAGTAGAAGAATTCCTGAGGCTTTCAGGAGGAGACAGTATTCCTAAGAATGGCACCCAAGGTTGTTCTCTGGCCTCTATATGCAAGCACAGAAGCCTGCACAATCCACGAACACATACACACACTATCTTATTATGTAACACTGGGCTTCACCCAGGGTCACTGACCTAGGCTAGGGCCTTACATGTGGAAAAAAGTACTTAGTCACTGAGCTGAATTCCCAGCCCTTCCTTATATTATCCCAGTTTGTTGCACAGAGATTATATTATACTTCCACAGAGACTTTACTTAAATGAGAATTTTACCTACATGACATAACGTTAAGTGAAAAAGCAATATACAAAACTGTATACAAAGAGATGATGAGAAAGTGCAAGCCTATAAGATCAGCACTTGGGAGGCAGGAGCATGAGTTTGAAGCCAGCCTGGACAAAACTGTTTCTCATAAAACAAAACTGTATACAAAGTCAAACACGGTGCCATATACCTGTAACCTTACAGCTCCTAGAAGGTGGAAGCATTATAAATTTTTTTTTCAAGATTAGTTTCAACTACAAAGTTTGAGCCCAGATGCTTCCTACATGAGACCCTGTCTCAAAATAAAATCCCAAAGAACCTTGTATATAAAGTTGAACATATTCTATATATGACTACAAGAGGTAAAAACCATGAAAGGAAAAAATGTAAAATATTTATGAATAATTCTGAAAAGAAGAATTATGGTCAAAATTCTTAAGCTTAAAAATTTTTGCGGGGGCGAGGCTAGAGGTCAGAGGACCCAGGTTCATGTACCAGACACAAGAGACCCAGTGCTTTCTTCCCTGGCCTCTGAAGGCGTTGCACACACGTGGCGCACAGACATACATACATTTAGGAAAATACTCATACACATAAAATAAAAATAAAATCTCAAAAAAAAACTGAAACAAGGTCTTGAACTCAGAGACCCACCTACCTCTGCCTCCCAAGGAGGCTAGAATGAAAGAAGTGCACCACCACAGCCAATTAAATTTTTTAAAAATTACTTTTATTTATTACGTATGTAAGCGAGTCCATGCAATGGCAGGCGGGGAAGTCAGAAGACAACTTTTAGGAGTCAGTTCTTTCACCATATGGATGCTGGGGATAGGACTCAGGTCATCAGGCTTGGTGACAGATGCCTTTACCAGCTGAGTGATCATAACAGCCACAGGGTTGTAGTCCACTCCCCTCCCCACTTGTACTTTCTGCTTTGCCCACAATAAATACTATATTTAAATGTTTTATTATATTTTGGGTGTGTGTATACCTGCCACAAGTGACTTGTGTAGGTCAGTATTTTCTCCTTCCATCATATGGGATCTGAGGATTGAATACAGGTCATCAGGCTTGGCAGCAGGCACCTTTACCCACTGATTCATCTTGACAGTCCACATATTCAAAAATAGGGAATTTGTTCAAAATCCTATACCTTTATATTTCAACAGAGGACAAGAAGGAAAACAAGCAGACTAAGATTCATTCACATGAAATTGTTAATGAGTTTTAGTACACTTTTCTTAGAAATTTTAGGTTTTTGTTGTTGTTATTTTTGAGACAGGCCTCACTATTCATCTCTGGCTGTCCTGGAACTCATGACATAGATCTCTCATAGAGATCTGCTTGCTAGGATTAAAGGCATGAGCTACTACATCTGGTGACATTTTAGCACATCACACAGACACAGACACACACACACACACACACACTCCCTGTATCGGGAATAAACCTAGGGCCTCACACACCAAGAAAGTGCTCTACCACTCTCACATAAACTTATCCTTTTTAACATTTAGTTCACTCTTGAGAGACAGAGTCTCTTTATAACCTGTATTGTCCTAGAGCTCTTTGTGAGTTTCTCTCAAATCCTGGAACTACAAGCTTAGGCTACCATGCATACAGTTATTTTATTTTCTGAGACAGAGTCAGTCTAAGTTTTACAGACTGATCTTGAACTCACTCTGTAGCCCAGACAGACCTTAAACTTGAGATCGTCCTCACTCCATTTCCCCAGTAGCTAGGATCACAGTTCTGTGTTACCAGAGTTAGCTCATTTTCAATTTTTATTTAGTTTTCATTTTTTAAAAAATATTTTATTTTATATGTGGTTGTTTTGTCTGTGTGTCTGTGCACGATGAAGAGGCAGTGTCCGAAGAGACCACAAGAGGGAGCCAGATCCCTCTGGAACTGAAGTTACAGATGGTTGTTAGTCAGCATGTGAGTGCTGGGAATTGAACTCAGGTCCTCTGGAAAAGCAGCTAGTGTTCCAGTCCCTTAATTATGTATTGCTAATACCTTCAGATGCTCATAAAGAAAAGACTCTCCCAGCCCTGGAGCTCAATCACTCTGTTGTCTGATCTGGAGACCAACGGAACTAGATCATGTCTTTAGGGTAAACCTTAGCAGTAGAACTAGAGCCAAAGGGTGTATGTGTCATTTTAACAAACACCCTCCAGAAATAATGTACTAGTCTGTATTCCTGATAAATATGCAAAAGTGCTTTTATTCTCCAAGTCCTTGACAATATTAAGGCTTTGGTTTTCAAAAGAGAATGCATACTTTCAAATGGAAAGTAGAGTACTTTTTAGTTTAGAAAGGGTTAAAGTGAAATTCACTGTTTCCTTCACTAATTAGTTATCAGGACCCATATTGGTCCATGTACTATGGCAGACACAAGAAACACATCAATTTTCCAAGTACAAGTCAAAGTTGATAGGGGAATCCAGGGACGGCCTTTTCATATTTTCTTCCAATATTATCAATTCAAATGGTGTTTCTCTTGGTGAGGCTCTGTTTCAAAAAAAAGAGTGAGCTAGGCAGTGGTGATACATGCCTTTAATCTCAGGACTCAAGAGGCAGAGGCAGGTGAATCTTTGTGGGTTTGAGGCCAGCCTGGTCTACAGAGTGAGTTCTAGGACAGCCAGGGCTACACACAGAAACCTTGTCTTGAAAAACAAAGAAGCAAACAAACAATAAAGGTGAAAAAAGGGGCTGGAGAGATGGTTCAGTGGCTAAGAGCACTGGTTGCTCTTCAAGAGAACTTGGGTCTAGATACCAGTGCCCATACAGCAGCTAACAGCCATCTGCAACTCCAATTCCAGGGGATCCAACACCCTCTTCCCACCTCCTTTAGTCCCAGTCTGGTCTCCAGAGAGAGTTCCAGGAAGGTAAGGGCTACACAGAGAAACCGTGTCTCAAAAGACCAGAGAGAGAGAGAGAGAGAGAGAGAGAGAGAGAGAGAGAGAGAGAACCTCAATTTAAAAGACGTCCTTAACCAGATTGGCCTGTAGTCAAGTTTGTGGGACATTTCTTGAATAATGATTGGTGTGGGGTGACCCACCTACTGGGGGCAGTGCTACTCCTGGGCAGGTGGTCCTGGATGGCGTAAGAAAGCAGGCTGGACAAGCCTGTAAGCAGTATTCCACCATGGCCCCTACTTCAGTTCCTAACTCCTGGTTCCTGCCCTGCTTGAGCTCCTGCCTCGCTCCCCCCAGTGATGGAGTGACTGAGAGTTGAAAGCTGAAACAAACCCTTCCCTCCCCAAATTGCTTTTGGTTGTGGTCCTTTATCATAGAAACCCTAAATTGAAGTAATAGGGGCGGCGGCGGGGCTGCGTCCCCAACACCCCAGCCGCCTGCCCGGCTAGCTTATGCCCCGAAATAATTACACAGACACTGTATTCTTTTAAACACGGCTTGGCCCATTCTCTTCTAGGCTAATTATCACATATTAATTTAGCCCATTTCTAATCATCTGTGTGTAGCACCCCAAGGTGCGCTTACCGGGAAGATTCTAGCCTATGTCCATCCCGGGTCGGAGCTTCATCCCGGAGCACGGCATGGCTCTGCCCCGAGAGGAGAGCTGTCGAGTCTCTGAGCTCACTTCCTCTTCCTCCCAGCGTTCTGTTCTGTTTACTCCTCCCTCCTATCCTCTAACCAATAAAATGGGCCAGGGCAGTTCCTTTATTAGCCAATGATTTTCCTCCATCACTAAATAATCCAATACCCATACATTTTTGTTAAAGATTTTTTCATGAATGTTTTGTCTGCACATACATCCCAGTGTAGGAGGTCCTTTTGTCTTTGTGTTGCTTTCATTGGTTAATAAAGAAACTGCTTTGGGCCTGTTGATAGGGCAGAACTTAAGTAGGCAGGGAAAACTAAAGGGCATGCTGGGAGAAAGGAGGCAGAGTCAGAGAGAGATGCCATGGATCCTCTGCCTGAGATGGAAGTGGGTTAGAATCTTGCTGGTAAGCCACTGCCAGGTGGCAATATACAAAGATTAATAAAAATGTGTTAAATCAAAATGTGAGTTATCCAATAAGAGGCTAGAGCTAATGGGACAAGCAGTGATTTAATTAATACAATTTCTATGTAGTTGTTTCAGGGCTAAGCTAGCCAGGTGGCCGGGATGAACAAGCAGCCCTCTCCTTACAACAACTGCTCTTGCCTGACCTGCTAAACTGGACAGGCAACATCTGCAGAAAAATGACCACTGAACTTGCCTAAAGGTGAAATGATCCTTCAGAGTTTCTACTTCATGAAAGAGTCTGCCAGATATTCTGCAGGACACAGAAGAAAGTGACTGACAAACTGCCAATATAGGCAGAACTGTCTTTAAAATTTCCTGCTTCATGGAAAAGTCTCCTGGATACTATGGGCCTGTAGGCTGAAGATGGATGCCCCAACAGTACAGAAGAACTTTGAGTGACTGTCCAGGCAGCGAGATGTCTCTGTCAATTCTAGAGTTTTGGAAGTTGCTTACAATGCACTTCCTGTTTATTTAGGTAATATTATATCCTTCTGGAGTCTTTGATGGAGTTGAAGAATTTATAGTTATAGTTTTCCTTAGTCATGATAAAAGATAAAGTAGATATAAATATTATAACTAATTCTTGCTTGATAATTGTTTTGTTATATGTAATTTTACTATGTTAAAGTTAAAGCCTTCCCTTTTGTTTAAATAGAAAGGGGGAAATGGTGTAGGAGGTCCTTCTGTCTTTGTGTTGCTTTCATTGGTTAATAAAGAAACTGCTTTGGGCCTGTTGATAGGGCAGAACTTAGGTAGGTGGGGAAGACAGAACTGATGGAGGAAGGTCATTGGCCAATAAAGAAACTGCTTGGCCCTGTGGGTGGAGTAAACAGAACAAAATGCTGGGAGGAAGAGGAAGTGAGGTCAGAGACTTGACAGCTCTCCTCTAGGGAGCAGACGCCATGCCCCGCTCCCGGCATGAAGCTCCGACCCAGGATGGACTAGGCTAGAATCTTCCCGGTAAGACCGGTTCTCAAAGATGATTAGAAATGGGCTAAATTAATATGTGAGAATTAGCCTAGAAGAGAATGGGCCAAGCAGTGATTAAATGAATACAGTTTCCGTGTAATTATTTCGGGCATAAGCTAGCCGAGCAGGCAGCCGGGGTGCCGGGGACGCAGCCCCGCCGCCCCTATTACTACATATGGCGCCCAACGTGGGGCAACTGCTTCCACATAAAGCCTGAGACAGCTTGGGAAGTAATTCTAGAACAAAATGAAAGCATTGTGCCTGGTTTCTTGGTAGCAGCAATTTCTCGGTTCTACTCTGCTTGCTAGACACAAGCAAGCGCCTCATCTAAGAGAGGCTTCCTGACTCAGCTTTAGCTGCAAAGCCTGCAGCTCATTAAGAGGTCCTGCCACGAAACACTTAAACGGTGTTGACGAAAAGCTGAACGCATGCTTTTCGGTTTTCAGCCGTAGCAGGAAAAAAGCTGTGCCGTTTAAAAATGCCGGATTTCTGGGCTGTCCTGCCAGGACAAACTCTGACTCTTTTACACAGGCGGTTTGTGCGGTTTGCAAGCACAGGCTGCTGAAGCTCGCTTGCTGGCTACAGCCAGTACCTCAGCAGTGAGGCTGGAAAGCTAAGGAATGGGCTGGATCCAGCCGGAAAAACCACGCCTTTAATCCTACTGAGATTGCTTGGTAAATTAAAGATTCATGTGGTCAGAAAAAGAGAGATATACAGTAAAGAGAGATTCAAAGACAGAGAAAATTTCTGAATGGTTTAAAATGTGTTAAAAATATATGCAGACTAAAAGTTGAAGTTCTTAAAGTAAAAAACAAAAAAAAAAAAGGAAGAGAGTTGTTGTGTGTGGTAGCACACACCTTTAAACCCAGTGCCTAGAAGGCAGAGGCAAACAGATCTCTGTGAGTTCAAGGTGTATTAGCTTACACCTTTAATCCCGAATGCCTGGGAGGCAGAGACAGGCGGATCTCTGAGAGTTCAAAGACAGCCTGGTCTACAGAGTTACTTCAGGTCAAAGACACAGAGAACCTGTCTCAAAAAGCAAAGAGTTAAAAGTAAAAATAAACAAAATAGAGGTTAAAACAAAGCTGTACAAAGATGGAAAATACACAGAGAATCTTGATACTGTATGCTATTATGCTCTCTTTGAATTGTTTGAATGCTGAGGAAGGAGCAACAGCTGCTAAAAGATATTTATTTATAAATGCTGCTGAACTAATCCGACATAGATATTTTGATGCCTTGACTTTGAAATTTGGATCTAAGGACATGATGCTTTGGAAAGGAGTTTCTTATTTTGTTTTCACAGAGGATGAGACGCTGTTCATTTCTTCTATTCCGATTTGGTATGATGGACCACAACCTCCTGAAGGGTTGGTGTAAACATCTTCAGAAAATTGCTTCGCTCAACTGCCAACTGAGAAGAAACTAGCACACAGGTTATACTATGAAAGACCTAATTAACGACGCCCCCATTCAGCAGGAAGCAGTTTGGAGAGAAATAACTGCGCCCATATTCCCAAAAAATGTTTATAAATGTTCTTTTACATTTAAAGGGGGATATGATATAGATATGAATAATTTGCATTAGTATAGATTTTGCTTTATTGATAGAGATTTAAGGTCAATTTTGTTATATGTATAAGTGTTTCTGATTTTGATTAAGGTATTGTGATTGTGTAGTTCATTTAAATATGTACTGTATAATTAAGAAATATAGGTTGTTAATGGATAATCATCGATAATAGTAAAGCTTGTAGTCATGTTAATTAGATTTTCTAGATATATAGAGATATATTTTAGATAGGCATTCTTCATATTTTTCAAAGATTATAGAATATGGCATTTTAAATGTTTTAATAATTTAGGACTTTTCATGACAATGAGACACTCTGCTCCTGGCAGCACCAATCTACTTCAAGAGGAAGATGGGCATCGAAGAGGATCCTTATGGAGTTTGATAGCCATTTGGGCAAGAAACTGCTCTTGCCTGGACTATTGTATAAACTGGACACAGAGAACCTGCAGAGAGAGGACTACTGAACTTGCCTAAGGTGAGATGATCTTTCGGGGTTCCTGATTCATGAAAGAGTCTGCGAGACATTCTGCAGGACACAACAGATAGTGACTGAACTGACTTTGAATTTTCCTGCTTTATGGAAATGTCTGCTGGATACCATGGGCCTGAAGGCTGAAGATGGATGCCCCAACGGTACAAAAGAACTTTGGGTGACTGTCCAGGCAGTGAGATGTCTTTGTCATTTCTAGAGTTTGAAGTTTCTTAGTTCTTGTTTACTTAGGTAATATTATATCTTTCTGGAGTCTTTGATGGAGTTAAGAATAGTTAGTTATAGTTATAGTTTTCCTTAGTTATGATAAAGATTATTGTAACTTTTACTTGATAACTGTTTTTTTATATGTAATTTTGCTATGTTAAAGTTAAAGCCTTTTTTTTTTGTTTAAACCGAAAAAGGGGAAATGATGGAGGAAGGTCATTGGCCAATAAAGAAACTGCTTGGCCCTGTGGGTGGAGTAAACAGAACAAAATGCTGGGAGGAAGAGGAAGTGAGGTCAGAGACTTGATAGCTCTCCTCTAGGGAGCAGACGCCTGAGAGAGACGCCATGCCCCGCTCTCGGCATGAAGCTCCGACCCAGGATGGACTAGGCTAGAATCTTCCCGGTAAGACCGGTTCTCAAAGATGATTAGAAATGGGCTAAATTAATATGTGAGAATTAGCCTAGAAGAGAATGGGCCAAGCAGTGATTAAATGAATACAGTTTCCGTGTAATTATTTCGGGCATAAGCTAGCCGAGCAGGCAGCCGGGGTGCCGGGGACGCAGCCCCGCCGCCCCTATTACTACACAGAACTGAATGCTGGGAGAGTCAGAGAGATGCCATGGATCCACCATAGATAGATGCTGAGAATTTTACATGGTAAGCCACTGCCACATGGTGATACACAGATTAATGGAAACGGGTTAAATTAAGATGTAAAAATTAAGCCGGGCGGTGGTGGCGCACGCCTTTAATCCCAGCACTCAGGAGGCAGAGGCAGGTGGATCTCTGTGAGTTCGAGACCAGCCTGGTCTACAAGAGCTAGTTCCAGGACAGGCTCCAAAGCCACAGAGAAACCCTGTCTCGAAAAACCAAAAAAAAAAAAAAAAAAAAAAGATGTAAAAATTAGCCAATAAGAAATTAGAGCTAATGGGCCAAACACTGATTTAATTAATACGGTTTCTGTGTGGTTATTTCAGGGCTAAGCTAGCTTGGCAGCTGGGATGAACAAGCAGGCCTTTCCTCCTACAATGTCCTTGTACCACGTGTATGTCTGGGGTCCAAGGAGGTCAAAAGAGGGTGTTGGATCCCCTAGGACTAGAGTTGTGAGCCACCGTGTAAGTTCTGGGAATCAAACCCAGGTCCTCTGCAAGATCAAGTGCTTTTCTTAACTGCCAAGCCATCTCTCCAGGCCCCAAAACATTTTTTTTTAATTGAAAGGAAAAAAAAAATGGCTGGAGAATAATTCGATGGTAGAAAGTTTGCACAGCATTAGAGAGAGAGAGGTCTTGTGTTCAATCCCTAGTATTGTAAAAATAAATAAATAAATACAATTTCATTAAAATCATGCCACAGAGCTTTGATGGCTCTGAGTGCGAATTTTAGTTCCCACCTATTCTGTAGCTTTACGCAAGTTATCTCCTCTCTGTGCTTGTCACAGAGAAAACTGTACGGGACTCCATCCAGGTAAGGACTCTGAGTTCAGGGAACAGTACTGTTTACACTCCCCACAGAGCAACAAAAGCAGCCAAATGAGTCACAATTTCCCTTTCTCAAAGAACACTGTTCCTTGAAGGCAGACTGGGTAACTGTCCATGCATTGACAGAAATCCAGTATGGGACACAGTTTGATCCAAAGAAATAAGATTTCTACCTAAAGTGTTGAAGTCAGGGGCATTTGCACTTCTTACTGTAACTTTCACTAACTCCACAGTAAAATTGTCTGTGTGAGTTATTTCATTTAATCTTTACAGCCTGCCTTGAGGCGAACACTACTACAACAATGTTAGTATTCCTGGGATGTTAAATTAGACCCAGAATAGTTTAGGTCATTTGGTTGATCACAGAGCCAGTCAGCAGCAAAGCTTCCCAACCATAAGTCATGCATGTAGCAGATGGTACCTCAGTGACTTGTGCTTGGGTGTTTCGTCATGTCTGTCCCAGCTTCCAGATGCATTACTCAGCACAAGGTTTGGCACCTAAGGAGCACCTCATAAAGGTGGATGGTGTGTCAAAGCTGATGCCCAAGAGCACACACAACCAGCACAACTCAATACTAGTCAACATACTCCATTCAAGTTTTAGAGAGTCAATGCCTACAGGAGCAGTGGTTGTTTAGAGACCTAGAACTGTATTACAGAGCTGACTCACTCCTTGTTTTTCAACTGTTGCTCCAAACTCTTAAGGAAGGAGCGGGAGGTACTAGGGATGGATGCTAGGGCCTTGCAAAAGTAGGCAAGTATTCCCACTAGCCACACTCCCAGTCTTGGTACAGACTTGGAAATAGAAAGGGGTGAGTACAGGGGACAGACCACAGGGATTTCATGGATACGACCAGAAAACAGTCTAGGTTATCTGGGTTGGCATTTGTGACTGGGATGTGTGTGTACGTGTGCGTGTGTGCATCCATACTGTAGACTGACTATGCAGTTTATTGTGTGCGTGTCATGTGTATGCGTGTGCAGTCATACTGTAGACTGACTAGGCAGTTTGCTGTGCACTCTTATAAGACCCAACTGCTAGTTCAACAGCACACCTGACAGGGAGAGGACATCAAATAAGGTACGTAAATGAGTAGGAATTTGGCAATTTTAACTCAAATCAATATAGGTGGGCAATGCTGCACTAGGAAAAAGCTCTCCAGATTGGAAAGATCCCAGTTAAGGACTGTTACTTTCTAGTAAAACATGATTTTAAAAAAAGTATTTAGAGCCAGAGGACATGGAATGAGGCTTATCTTTGCCTCTCACTCGCCAGTATCCCTCATCTGTAAACAGTGATAACTGCTCCTGCTTTCTTTTTTGCTACAAGAAGAGTTCATAAAATAAGGGAGTGTTTTGCTTCTACTGTCATGCAAGTCAGTAGAATATCATTAATTTAGGTTTTCCCTGGGGTTGAGCTAAACGCCTCTAAAATACTCCAAACTATTAAAGGAGAATAAATAGGGGTGACATTAAGGAGAAAACTTTCTAAGAGTTTAATACCAAACAGCAAATACCTGACAAAATAATAATCTCTTTTTGGTTTCTAATAGTTCTCAAAGAGGATCTGTGATCATAAACAATAAAGCCAGGGATGAGGAACAGATCAGTTGGTAAAGAGCTTGCTTTGTGAGTATGAGGACTCAGGTTAAATCCCCAGAACTCCACCCTCATCTGACACACACACAAACAAGCTGGGCATGATGCCATACAGAGGAAAGGAAGACAAATCCCAGGGAACACTGGCTCCCAGCTTTGCCTACTTGGTAAGTCACAGGTAAGTGAGACCCTGTCTCAAAGAAAACAAAAGTAGATGGCACATGAGGATGGTGCCTGAAGAGGATGGTGCCTGAAGAGGATGGTGCCTGAAGTTGCCTTCTGGCCTTCAAGTGCACATGTTCACGAGGCACCTGTGCACACAGGCACACAGACACACACACACACAACATAAAGCCAGGTATCACTTGGAAAGTCTGTAACATCAGCTTTTACGAATCACGCTTGCACCCTAACGCTTCCTCTAGCAGCTGTGCTTACTGCCATTTAGAAAACGCCAACTAGGCTCAAAGATAAAAAATAAGCCTGACAAGATCTGTTCCCTGGCCCCAAGGAGTCTAGGGCCAAGTCGGAATTTAACTTTTATGTAATAGTAACAAATTTCCGCACGCTGCACCATATCTTGGATCCACTATCTTGGATCCACTTTCATATTCAAAGAGCTGTCTTTCTTTACAAACCCACCATGCCCACATCACCAGGTACTTCTGAGGAACAGCTGGTAGAGTGGGAACTAGTTTGTCAGGTGTTACAAAGACCACCCAGGGGTCAACCTGGCAACTAGTCTTAGAACAGAACAGCCAGCTTAGATTAGTAACCACAGAAATGAAGCTTCAGTATGTCCCACGGTCACCTGGAGGTCAAGGGCTCCACATTCAACTGTGTGTACACAAACAAAATGTCTAATCCTGCTGAGGTGAAACAGCAAAAGCAGGCTCCACTTGGAAAGTGAAAAGTTCTGGAGAGAAACAGCGATGATGCTTCTACAGTATCAATTTTCTTAAAGATGGCTAGCATGGTCATCTTATTCTATGTATTTTAGTATGATAACAAAACAAAACAAACTGGGTAGCCGGATGGTGTTTGCTTCTACAGTATCAATTTTCTTAAAGATGGCTAGCATGGTCATCTTATTCTATGTATTTTAGTATGATAACAAAACAAAACAAACTGGGTAGCCGGATGGTGTTAACATTCAGATGTTAACAGGCTACCTGCTAATGGTTGGACCAGTAGTCCCAGGTACTTGGGAGACTGAAGCAGAAGGACCAACTGAGGTCAGGAGTTTGAGACTAGCCTAGGCAACCCAGTAAGAGCTGATCTCAAATGATGATAACTGGAAAAAAGTGGAATACAAGAACTATGTATGGCAACTGATTCAACTATAAAAATGTACTCAGTGGTGAGCCAGGGAGATGGCTAAATGATAAAAGTCTTTGCTATGTAAACATGTTTGACTCCCCAGAAATCATGGAAGACCGTAATGAAAGTGTTCATAATCCTAGCACCCTTACAAAGCAAAGTCAGAAGAATTTCTGAAAATTTATGGGTCACCTAGCCTGACAGTGGAAAACAAAAGAAACAAGGTGTTTGAGAAGAGGACTGACACTTGAGATTGTCCACTGATGTCCACATGCACACTTGGCATGCACACTGATCCTCCCTCTTCCTCTCTGCCCACACCCACACCCACACCCACCTGCGCTGTACCCAGTGACAAGAAACAAGGAACTGAGACCAACTGCAGCAAAGGTTCTCTTTAGATGATACACGGATAACAAGGCAGGTAAGAGGGATACTTTTCTAAATTTCCCAAAGTAAGTAATCTTTAACAATTTAAACGATGGGGGTGTTTGTTTTAATATTCATGATGGTGTGGTTAGGGCCAAAGACTGTGGAGTCAGAATCAGCACGGTGAGCCAGCAGTTCCGGAACCCTAAGCCTACATTCACCCTGAGTACTCCACAGTATCATGCACCCCTGGCCTCTCTGCCTGTGACAGACACAGGATCTCCACATGCTCTTACCACATTTTGGATGATGCCGTGCTTTCTGGGCACAAATAGTATCCCTTGCACAGGAATATGGTTGCTTAGATCAGCAATGATTGGGGCTGTGCCAAGTTTTGCATAATCAGCAGTCTAAAATGGACAACTTACTCTGTGCTTTAGAATGTCCAAATCACCGGGCAATGATGGCGTACACCTTTAATCCTAGCACTAGGAGGGATAGGCAGGTGGATCTGTGAGTTCAAGGCCAGCCTGGTCTACAAAATGAGTTTCAGGTCAGCCAGGACTGTTAAACAGAGAAAACCTGAGCCGGGCGGTGGTGGCGCACGCCTTTAATCCCAGCACTCGGGAGGCAGAGGCAGGTGGATCTCTGTGAGTTCGAGACCAGCCTGGTCTACAAGAGCTAGTTCCAGGACAGGCTCCAAAACCACAGAGAAACCCTGTCTCAAAAAACCAAAAAAAAAAAAAAAACAGAGAAAACCTGACTGAAAAAAAAATAATAACAAAAGATTAGAATAAAATCCTATAGAATGTCTAAATTCAACTTCCTTCAGATAAGGAAGTTACTGGCAAGTTCTCATTGTGCCATTAAGCTCATTCTGAGTTACTCCCAGGGCTGTCAGAGATTAATTAAACACTCTGAATATTTATAACCAAAATTGTACATGTGGACAAATAATCCAATTACAGAATGGATAAAGGAACTGAATGAAATTTCTCCCAATAAGACGTACAGATGAATGGGTTGGCAAGAGCTTAGTAGGTAAGGGTGCTTGCTGTCAAGCCTGAGAAGTTTATTTCAATCCCCACAAACCCAAATGAAAACTGATTCCTGCAAGTTATCTTCTGACCTTCACACATCCATCGTGGCACATGCAGGTATACACACAGAGAGACACAAATGAATAAATAAAATGTAAAAACCCTACAAGATATATAAATGATAGTAAGCACATGCAAATATGTTTAATACTATCAGTATGAGGAAAATGTAAATCAATAACATAATGAGATGACCCTTCCTCCTGGGAGGGTGTGTACATATATATGTGTATTTTGTTTAGTTGACTCATTTTGTCATTTTGACTTTACTATGTAGTTCTGGCTGTCCTGAAACTCAAAAGATGAACTGGCTTTGTACTCACAGAGATCCACCTACCTCACCTCAAGTGCTGGGATTATGCTTTAGACATATAAAAGCTGGACTAGGGAGATGGCTCGGCTGGTAAGTGCTGCTGCACAATGATTAGGATCCGAGTTCAGATTCCTAGCACACACATGAAAGCTGGGCACTGTAACATATATATGTAACCTTGGCACTAAGGGCTGGGAAAAGACACAGGCAGATCCTGGGAGCTTGCCAGCCAGCCAGCTTAGCTCTAGGTTTAAACCAGAGCTATTTATTTTTTAAACAAAATAAAAAAGTAGGTGATAAGTAAGTAAATAAATCAATCAGAAAGCAAAGAAGTACCTACACACACACACACACACACACACACAGCTCCAAGCACAAGGATTTAAAGCCATACAAGTATAATGACACATCTCAGCACCTGGACAAGAGGGCCACCAAAATTTGAGACCAGCCTGAGCAGGAGAGAGGGAAAGATTAAGGCTCAGTTTATAAGATAGGGAGAAGACTGACCCAAACACCTGCAACCAGTCCTCCTTTCTGTGATCCACAGTTCACTGGCAAGTAGAGCCTTAGGGGGAACATAAGCAATCTTAGCATTTGGAGGCTGAGGCAGCAAGACCCTGAGTCTGAAGTCAGCCTGGGCGACATAATACTCCGGAAGAGAGAGACAGACAGACAGACAGAGTGTTAGTTCACAGTGTTCAGAGGCTTTCTAAATTATTTTTAGAAAACAAATTACTAATGTCAGATATAGCCTAGCACTGGGGAGCCTGAGGCACAAGCCTGGGCTATAGTGAGGCCCTGACTAATAAAATGAATTAAAAAAATCAAAATCAAAACAAAAAAATTACTAACCAATGGAATGGATCACTGTTTCTCAATACAACAAACACTTCCGACACCTTCATCAGATACCGGGTGGTTCCAAAGTCCTTGAAAAGAAGGATGGTGAACTCGACGACTCGGAAAAGATTACATAAGGCAAGTGTGTGCTGGTCTGATTTACAGGAGATGTAGGCTAGAAGGAGGGCTCAAGAGAAGAAAGGAAGACAAAGAAATTTCAAATTCAACTGGCATAATACTAAGTAATGAGGAATCCCAGCACTGAGACTGAGGCAGGAGGATCAGGAGTTCAAGACCAACCTAAACTACAAAAGGAGTTTGAAGACAGCATGAGATCCTATCTCAAACGACAAAGGAAATGTCACATACACTCTGAGGGCAAGTTAGAATAAGAGACTTCCAAGTTGGAAGGGCCCTCCCTCTAAAAACTGTATATCTTCTTCCATAACGAGACAGCCAGTCAGTAGTCACTTCTGAAGATTCTTCCGTTAAATTCTTAATAGTAAGCACACATTTGTCTTCCCGTAAAACCCACCTATTAATCCTCGTTGTACGTCTTTCAGCCCCAAAGTTTAGGTGGGAGTCCTCGTTGCCATAACCTACGTGTGCCACGCCCCCGGCCAGTTACACTCCTCCGGTGGGCTCTCCTAAGCTAGACGGATGTTTCAAAGAGACGGACGGGCCCCGGCTGCCTCCCAGCGAACCCCGCATCCACAGCGGGAGAGCGCCCCACATGACCAGGCTTCAAACAGCGGTGGACACAGGAGTCCCGAGGAGAACGTTCAAAAGAAGGTTTCCTAGGTTCCAAACCCAGATTCGAAACAAGCTGTCGGAGTTGTCCGGCCGGGGCTGGGGAGCGGCACCCCAGCGGACCTCAGGGCGGGTGGGTTTTACAAGTGTGGGAGGCGGCGACCTCGGATCCAGGTCTCCCACGCTTCCCCCCACATCTGTCCACCACCCTCCGCAGCTCCCCACCCGGCCGAAGCTCTACCTACGGGGGAGACGGCCCCGCACCCGAGGGAGTCAGGGAGTCCGGGTGAGTCCGTCTGGAAGGGGAGCTGCTGCGCGCCCTTCCCTTTTCCGGGGCCTCAGTTTGCCCAATCTGTACCCAAGGACGCCGGCCTGACCTTCCTTCTGGGACCCGGCGGGACTCAGACAGGCTGACTCCGGGCCCCGGGCTCCAGGCCCCCCAGTCCCTGAGCCCCGGAAGGGGTCCCGCGCCTCCCGGGCCCGCCGCCCCAGCTCGTCACGTACCTGCCGCGGCAGAGCGAGCGCCGGCGACGCCACCAGTCCCCGTCGGTCCCACGGTGGACAAGCCAGTCTCAGAGACTCGTCAGTCTGAAGGATTGAACCTCCGGCCCCTCCCACCCGGACTTCAGTCACCTGACGCGGAGCCGCCTCTGTCAGCGCGACTTCCGGTTACGGCCGGAAAAGGCTGATGTGTGCAGCGCCGAGCTCCGGCCAGATGCGGGGCTCGTAAGTTCCGCGCCGGGGCCGGAAGCGGAGGACGTCCGGCCTTTGGATAGTGTTTCCTCGACCGTGGGGAGGAGAAGAAGGGAGTTCAGTGGATGGAGTGCTTGCTTCGCCTTCTTGAGGTCATGGGTTCGAGTCCCAACAGCGTGTAAAACGTGTCTGTGCCCGGCAGTAATCTCAGCATTCACTCGAGTGGTGGATCAGAATTCCAGTGTTGTTTTCGAAGCAAACTTGGGATGCAAACTGTGTTGCTAAACAACGGTAGTAAAAAAGTATGGGCGGGGGGGGGGGAGGTCTGCCTTTTGAAAAAGCCAGTTCTAGAGATACCACGCCTTGTACTAGACTGTAAGGATGATGGTGACGGCTGGGAATGTGTAAATGACACTGGCGCTACCTTTGAGGCTCTTCTAACCAAATCTGTGAAATTTCTGTATCAAGATGGCTCAGTGGGTAAGGATACTTGCTGCCAAGCCTGTCAACCCTAGTTCAATCCCAGGGACTCACAGTTGTCCTGTGACCTTTCCTTGTATACAGACACAATTAATTCATGTTAACTTTTTATTTTAAGAGTATAATTAAGCCGGGCGGTGGTGGCGCACGCCTTTAATCCCAGCACTTGGGAGGCAGAGGCAGGCGGATCTCTGTGAGTTCGAGGCCAGCCTGGTCTACAAGAGCTAGTTCCAGGACAGGAACCAAAAAAGCTACGGAGAAACCCTGTCTCGAAAAATCCACACACACACACACACACACACACACACACACAAAAAGGAGTATAAATAATTAGATGAACTGGTGACCAATGAGGGATTGTGGGAAGTACACTTATTATCTATAAAAATAAGTGAATAGAAAAATCAAGGTCTTAACTTTCAGCTGTTATTCCAGTGCGGCAGTGTTCAGTGCGGATGAGTGACTGCCACGCAGCCCCTCCAAAGCTGTGATGCTGCACAGGGTGGGCAGAGAGCAGGCACCTCATTCAGGAAACAGGATGGGACCTCCATCCTGGCCTTGGACAAGCAGGAGCAGTACCTTCCACAAGTGCAAGCTGAGGTGGGGCTGGCACACCGACCTTGAAGTATCCTACACTGGACGGTTTTCAGCTTCTGCTTGACGTCTTGAGAGCCCGAACTCCACCTGACGGCTGAGACTGCACGTTCCCAGAGTTCCTCCCTTGTCAGTCTCTAGCTGTAGCTCCATCTGTGGAGGACCTAAGGAAACTACCAGAATACTCCTCTCGTTTTGTTCTTGGGAAAACTACAATTCTTTTTTTTTTGGGGGGGGGTAGTCTCATTAATAAAAGAATTTAGGAGTGGACTCACAGAAAGTTCAGGAGCAGTTTTGTTAGAGTCTGGGAGAAAAGCAGTACAACTGAAAATCCGAGCAGCTGCCAGAAAATGGGGGAAAGTCGTGTCTTTTAGACTATGCTTGGAATAGAATAAGGGAGCTTATCAAGAAAGAGGAAAACTGGCCTGGCAGTTGTGGCACCTGCCTTTAATCCCAGCACTCAAGAGGCAGAATTCAAGGTCAGCCTGGTCTACAGCACTAGCTCCAAGACAGCCAGGACTATACAGGGAAACCCTGTCTCAACCCCCACTCCAAAGGAAAAAGAAAAGAAGAAAAAAGAAAAAAAAGGGAAGAAAGGGGGAAACTGGAGGTGGAGAGATGGCTCAGCTGTTAAGAGCACTGGACCAGAAAACAGGGTTGATTCCCAGCAGCCATACTGCTCCTAACCTTCCCCAACTCCAGTTTCAGGGGCTCTGGTGCTCTCTTCTGGTATCTCTAGGTGCTCCATGAATTTGGTGCCTAGATATGCTTACAGCCAAAACACCCATACACATAACATTAAAAAAAAAATTAAGAGAGAAAAACCTGTCTGGAGAGATGGTTCAGAGGTTAGGAGAGATGGTTCCGAGATTAAGAACACAGGCTGCTCTTCCAGAAGTCCTGAGTTTAGTTCCCCACAACCACATGGTACAGCTCACAACCTTCTATAATGGTATCTGATGCCTTCTTCTGGCCTCCCTGGGCACCAAGCTTGCACATGGTGCACAGACATACAGACAAAGTACTCATGCACACAAAAGTAACTAAAGCACACATGGGAAAGAAAGAAAAGAATAAACGGGGGGGAAAGAAGACTTCCAGCCTCTCCTTTGAGTGGAATGCCGAGCAGGAAATATGATGGAGTCAGGAACTAAACAGGATGCTTATGCAGACGCGTCTCTCACCATTAGTCATCACAATGCAGAACCAGTATGTTATAGCGTCTTGGCCAAGAAGAACAAGTTATATCAAGGTAATCAATGTCAACATCTTCTCAACAGGTCAAGCAGATATCACGTGGCTCCTAAGAAGATACACATCACTTCCATGTGGCTGGGGTGCCAGTAAGTAACAGAGCTCTCATGTAGCAATCCTGAGGGCCTGGGTCTCAACGCCACCATTGCCACCACCTCTTAAAAAAGAAGAGCTGGGTGATGGTGGCGCACGCCTTTAATCCCAGCACTTGGGAAGCAGAGGCAGGTGAATCTCTGTGAGTTCAATGCCAGCCTGGTCTACAAAGGGAGTTCCAGGACAATTAGGGCTGTTACACAGAGAAACCCTGTCTTGAAAAATCCAAAGTGGGGTGGGGTGGGGAAAGAGTGCATGGCCAAATCTCAGGAGAAGACATGGGATCAACTACAAAATAGCTGAGTCCTGCAAAACTGAGGACTAAAAGGAGCACGACAACCAAGTGTGCATGGCTCTAAACTGTGTCCTGGACTGAGGACTGCAGTAGAACAACCTTAATGAGCAGTATCGGGACAAATACCAGCATCTCTATATGGACAGTAGAGTAACTGTTAGTACATAGTGTTCAAATGGCACACATAAAGGGTGTAGCTTTATGTGGCACCCCAGTAGCTTTCCCGACAGTATCTCCAAGTCATCCAATACGTGCCTGTTAAAGGGATTGTCAGTGACTGGGCCTGAGTAGAGAGTGGGTGCGATGGAGGAAAGAGAATCATAGATGAGGACCCCACACTGCAAATGAAATGACATGGACTTGAAAACAGGCTCAAGTACAGGATTTCACAGAATAGCTACACCCCTTCGTATTAGGGGAGAAAAATCACCAACAATCACATACAGATGTAGACTTGGCATGCTCCAATGCCCAGCAGGGCACAGCCTACCAGGACAGTGGTGGCGTGGATATCCTGGTGATACCCAATCACTTCCTAATTGGATCTTGTGAAAGATCCTGATTGGAAGAGAGTGAAACGGGCACGCAGACCATAGCACAGCTGACGCCATGATGGAAATGCCATTCTGGCTGCCCAGCATGTAGGCAGCACAACCTGCCAAAACCAGAACAAAGTCCTGATCCAGTAGTTCTCAACCTGTGGATCGTGACCCCTAAGATCATCAGAAAACACAGATATTTACATTACAATTCACAACAGTAGCAAAATTACAGTTATGAAGTAACAACAAAAATAATTCTATGTTTGGGGGGGGTCACCAGAACACGAGGGACTGTATTAAAGGGTCACGGCAGTAGGAAAGTTGAGAACCACTGTCCTAACCCATCAAAGTTTACAGTTCTGGGAAAGTCCTTAAGTGTGGAAACCTTGAAACAGGAGTATATGCCTGGCACGGTAGAATTGGTTAAAAGCCTTTGGTCAGGAAAGTCCAAGGTCCTCTGGGAATACCTACTATTAATGTTTTGCTAAATGGATATGTAGTTAAATTGTTCTCTTATATATTTATCACATACGAGTGTGCGTGTGTGTGTTCTGTATATTCAAGCCATAGATGAGTACTATAACAGGGCCCCAGACCTTAGCAGGCCCTCAGATCTTAGCACAACTAACTCCATGATGGAAATGCGATCCAGGATGTAAAACTCAGCAAGCAGACATCACCACCTGCCAAAATTGAAAGCAAAGTCCTAATCCATCAAAGTTCATAGTTCTGGGAAAGTCTTTAAATGTACTAACCTTGCCTTTTGGCTTCGGTAATTCTGCTTCTGGCTAACTGTTCTTGTTAACTGAAGTATGTCAACCCAGAACATGGTTTTTGTGCATAAAAGATCACCCCGAGAAAGGCTTAGGGCTACACTAGGAGCCTAACCACCCAGTCAGCTACTAAAAACTTTCTATTGGCTTAAACCCAGTCTTAAAATCAATTTTCTCTGGTGAATACACCACAACATTTCTCACTGAGATCCCCAGAGACCAGACCTTGAGACACTGGGGGTCTCAGGGTCCCTTGGAAGGAGGAAGACTATGGTGGTCAGGGGACTCCTAGGGGGTGTGCAATCTGAGACGTTCCAGGTACCCAGGACTCCCTTTGATCAATCTCTGCCTAATGCTTCAGAGGGGTCTGACACCTCCACCCCACAAGGAAACTAATTAAGTCACCTGGTCTGTCACTTCTGGATGTTAAGTCTGGTTAAGGCTCCTTCTGTTTGGACACATAGGAGAGGTTGTGCAGCTGCTGATCCAGGATCCATGTAAGACATCACTAGATCCCTCTGCCATTCAGATATATGAATGTATGGTACCCATCCCTGGTCCTTTTTACTGTGTATGTGTCTGTGTGTCTTTCTATATGTTTCTGTCAGTTTTGTTTCTTTGTATTGACCAGTGGCTTTCTCTGGTGTGAGACTACCCCACTCCGACCTTGCTCCATTTAAGACCTGTGCTCCCTCCTGTTGGAGACCTGAATCCTTTGGGCTCTGCCAAGTCACCCACCTGTCCCACCCCAGGAGCAGGAACACTTGCTTGGTTTTTTTGTTTTTGTTTTTGTTTTGTTTTTTGGATTTTTTGAGACAGGGTTTCTCTGTGAGCTTTGACTATCCAGGAACTCGCTCTGTAGATCAGGCAGGCCTCGAACTCCCAGAGATCCACCTGCCTCAGCCTCCTGAGTGCTGAGATTTAATGGTGTGTGCCACCACACTTGCTTGATTTCTGCTCATGGCCAGGGTTGGTTCCTGTGGAAGGGGAGGAGGAGCTGGGCCACTTATCCAGGTCCCCTGCCATCTAAGCCGAGTGTATACAGGGAGGGAGAAATAGTTCCCTAGGTGAGCATTCTCTCTGGCCTGTGCCTGCTCTAAGCAACCCCAGGGAAGAGGAAGTTCTCCTGAGCTAAACCCAAAGGAAAAGAGAAAGTTGCCTCCTTTCTCTTTCATGACTTATGCCTTGTAATTAGTCAGTAATCTGTATAATTGGAAAACTCAAAAACCAGCCATTCTCTGAAGATCCCCCTCCCCCTGTAGAAGAACTGCCCTAGGGCTGGGCAGGGGAATTGTTGCCCACCTACACAGCCTGTACAGAACAGGTTTTCCCTCTGTCCAACACTGACCAGGGAGACTTTAAACGATTTCACTAGGTCCTTTCAAGAAAGCTTAGAGACAACTGCTAAAAAGATGTCCTTTGTTACCAGTTGGCCCCAAATATTAAAAATAAAGTTATGAAAGTTAGAACTGTGAAGATAAAGTAGGTCCCAGTTGCTGGCGGTGGATCAGAGGGTGTTGGACAACAGGGAACTGATTTCGACAAGACATATTGCATAAATTGGAAACCACTGTCACTTGCTCTGATAAGGAAATGCAGTTAGACTTACAAATTTTACCCAGAAAATTTTGGTGTCTTATCTTCTGTCGGAAGAAACCTCCCCCAAGGGCTGGTCCAACACCAAGCTCCTATAATAGTTCAACTAACCAGTTCTGCTACCTTTGTCTAGACAATACCCAATGACTCTGGAAACAAAAGGGGGAAATGCAGTCCATATGGCTTGGCTTAAAGAGACAGGCATCCTAGTGCCCTGCCTGGCATCCTGGAACACGCCTCTCCTGCCTGTGAAGAAACCTGGGACCTCTGATTTTCATGAGTCTGATTCTTCCAGACAAACAGGTGTATACTGTCTTTACCTAAAAGATGCACTCTTCAGCCTCCAATTGGCAGAAGTGAGTCAACCCATCTGTCTTAGTTAGGGTTTTATTGCTGCAAAGAGACACCATGACCACAGCAACTCTTATAAAGGAAAACATTTCATCGTGGCTAGCTTACAGTTTCAGAGATTTAGTTCATTATCTTCATGGTGGGAAACATGGCAGACATGGTGCTGGAGAAGGAGCTGAGAATTCTACATCTTGATCTACAGGAAACAGAAGGAGTCCTCAAAGCCTGCCTCCACACGGACACACTTCCTCCAACAAGGCCACACTTCCTAAAAGTGACACTCCCTATGGGCCAATCATTCAAACACATGAGGCAATGGGGTCCATTCCTATTCAAACCACCACATGGTCTATGCTTTTAAATGGACAGATCAGCGGGAGGTTACAGAGAGAGAGAGACTTACATGGACCAGGTTGCCCCAAAGACTTGAAAATTAGCCAACCCTGTTTAATAAGACACTAAGTGCTGACCCCTGTCCTTCCATCAGAGGTGTTCTGGGTAAACAGGCTATAAAAGGGTCCCTGAGGAACTGCTACGAGAGTTACAAACCTTAAGCCACAGAATGCGGGCTAAGAAAGTCCAGTTTGTAGAAAGCTACCTGTCCTGTCTGCCAGCTGAGGGGAGGCAAAACGAGCCTATCTCTGAGTAGGATTGCGGCCATCCTTCAGAGCCCAACTCCAAAGACTAAGGCACAGACTAGTTCAAGAGTTCCCAGGTACAGCTGGGTTTTGTTGCCTCTGGACACCAGAATTTGTGAAGAGACAGGAGCACAAAGTGGGGCAGTGAGCCCCTAATCATGACTGAGACTAAACAAAAGATATTATGAAAGGGATTTTAACCCAAACTTTGGAGCCATGAAAATGCCCTATGACACACCTGTCCATAACAGGTCTTTCTTTGAACTACTAGTTCTCAATAATGACTTAAAGATTTTTTATTAGTTATGAAAGCTTGGCCTTAGCTTAGGCTTGTTCCCAAGTAGCATTTAAAACTTAAATTAACCTGTTTATATTAATCTGCATTCTGTCACATGGCTCATTACTGTTCTTCAGAAATGTACATTCAACCTCTTCTGAGTCTGGCTGGCAAATCTCCTGCCTCAGATTCTTACCCAGAGTTCCTATCTCTGTCGGGAAGTTCCGCCTATCTTCTCCTGCCTAGCTATTGGCCATTCGGCTCTTTATGAAACCAATCAGAAGGTGCCTTAGACAGGCGAGGTTAAACAGAGGCACATCTTTACACAGTGTACAGGATGGCCCACCTGTCCAAGAGCAGTGGCCACTGCTACTAGTTTACTAAAAGAAAGCAAACAAGTTAACTCTAGATCGAAGACCTCCTCACTGCTTCCTAGGCTCAGAGACCAGCAGTTAGCAGCTTTAATCCCAGCACTTGGCAGGCAGAGGCAGGCAGATCTCTGTAAGTTCAAGGCTGACCTGGTCTACAAAGTGAGTTCCAGGACAGCCAGAATTGTTACACAGAGAAATGCTGTCTCAAAAACTAAACCAAACCAAGACAACAGGACATAAAAAAGCAAAAACAAACAAACAAACAAAACAACTCTAACAAAACTCTCATTAGAGTTCAATAAAGGATAGATAGTCTGCTTTGCTTCAGCACCCTGCATCCCTTATAGGAGGGATTTACCCCTATGAGATTATATTTGGAAGCCCTCCCCTACTGATTCCCAGGCTCGGAGATCAGCAGCTGGCTGAACTCTCTAACCGTTTCTTTCTTAAGTCACTACAGGCTCCCCAGTTCTCCACACAGGCTGTTCATTAAACTCTCTGAGGGACCCAGCTGACCTGAGTCCACCAGTTTTCTTTGTTTGAATCCAGTGATTCCATCCAGGTCACGTGGATAGCCAAGGGGGCACTGAAACTAACCTGGAAAGGTGGAAAGGAACCAACAAAGTGATTCTCTCCACTCCTATGGTGGCAAATGCGGCTGCAACACCCCATGGATCCACCACACCCAGGTCAAGAAAACAGAAGCAATACATAGGGGAAACGGTTAAAAAGAAAAGAAAAGAGAAGAGAAGAGAAGAGAAGCAACAGATGCCGCCAAATGACTGTCTCTGGACTGTGGACCTGTTAAAATTAATGTTTCATTGGGCCCAGGGCTCTTCCATTCCCTGCCCCTCTGCCTTCTCCAGAGTTGTGCTTTGCACTGTGGGTATACATACAGGGTCGTATATTCACATGGAGGTCAACCCCGCCACTCTCAGGCCTGGACTGGAGACTGAGGAAGACAGATGCAGAGTGTATTAGCTGGTGTGACTACAGACCAGCGACCCATATCCCTTCTTGACCTTTACTTGCTGATGCCCACTTCAAGTTGGGCTAACGTCTGGGGCCTGTAACATTCCCCGCTGTCTTAGTGAATGAGTCAAACCATGAACTCCTTCTGTTTTACTTTAAGGGGCAGGTTCTCACTGTTAATCCAGTTAGAATGAGAAAGGCCCAACCAGTGCTGAAAAAGAAATATATGGGAATTCATCTTTTGAGATAAAAATACAGAGTTTGTAATTTTATGCATGCCCCGTGACTGGGCCCTCTAGTTGCCAGAAACAAGGGAGTTTCTATTGCAAAAACTGAGGCTTCCTGAAAAATCTCTTTAAAAAGATTCTGGCCTTTGGGAAACAGGAAAATCCTGGGGAAATAGTCTCTATGTCACAGGAAGGGACCCTGGGGATGGAATTAATCATTCCCAGGCAAAAATTAGGATACAGAAGAAACTATTTTTGAGAAAAAAACCTGGTGTTTCTATGCTAATTGATTTGGAATAATTAAAAAAAAAATCTTGCCATGGCTGAAAAGAAACTCAAAAAGAAAAAAAGATGAAAAAAAGATGAAGACATAAATGAGATAATTGACACCAGTCTGTTCTCTTGGTTCCCTGGCTAACTACTCTGCCATCAGCACTGGTTGGGCCTTTCTCATTCTGACTGGATTAACAGTGAGAACCTGCCCCTTAAAGTAAAACAGAAGGAGTTCATGGTTTGACTCATTCACTAAGACAGCGGGGAATGTTACAGGCCCCAGACGTTAGCCCAACTGACTCCGTGATGGAAGTGCTATCCAGTCCCTTTACTTGCTGTTAAACTCAGCAAGTAGACAGCACCACCTCCAAAACTAAAACAAAGACCTAATCTATCAACGTCTGTAGTTCTGAGAAAGGCTCTAAATGTACTAATCTTGCTTTTTGGCTTCTATAGTTCTAACTCTGGCTAACTGTTCTTATTAACTGAAGTATGTCTATCCAGAACATGCTTGTGTGTGTGTCTGTGTGTGTGTGTGTGTGTGTGTGTGTGTTTATAAGCTCACCCTAAGAAAGGCTTGGGCCTACAATGGAATCCTAAAACCCAGTGTAGTTGCTGTTTGGCTGATAAAGACTTTGTATTGACTTACACTGGCGTCATCTCTGGTGAATACCCCACAACAGGGCAGCTTTAACCACAGTCAGCGAAGCCTCTCTTGGCAGTGGGCAATGGTCACAGTGGGAACTCAGGCCTAGTTAACGTGCTGAGAAAGAGTGACTGCTGAGTGCTTGGCCCAAGCAGGACATAAGTATCACCTGCTCTGAGGCTTAGAAAACATCGCAAAAGAGAGGATGAGTGTCGTGGGAACTAAAAGGATGGGGAAGACCACAGCATGGCTGTTATCTTCTTACATAATATGGACGTGACAATCATGAACACTCAGCAGAGGTGACTGTCTACATGGGGTCTGAAAAAAGAAGTGAGGAGGGACTTGAAGGTGGTGGGGTCCAGCTGGGAAGAAGAGGGTGGGCAGGAGTGCTGGGGCGTGAGACAGGGTATGGGAGGTGAATGTAATCGGTACACTATACGCAAGTATGACAGCTTTGAAAATTAAAAATGCCTGCTTGAGCCAGGCATGTGCCTCACACCTGTAATCACAGCCAGAGGAAAGTGAGGCGGGGGATGGTGAAGTCCAGACTCTCCCAACAAAACAAAACAAAATTTCTGAACAAACAAAGCAGTAACAACGACAGAGACAGAGGGAAACAGGGGAGGGAGGGGAGGAGGGAGAGAGAGATCTTGCTTTAGCTAGTATTGCCTTTTTAGAAAGATCACAGATCATAACCATTATGAAAATATTGAAAAATGTTTGAAAATATACTGACTTAATCTCAGCTTGAATTTTTTATTTTTAAAAATGTAATTAATTAATCAATTAATTACCCCTGAGACAGTCTCTCTATATAGCCTTGGCTGCCCTGGAACTTACTCTGTAGACCAGGCTGGCTTTGAACTAACAGAGATCTACCTGCCTCTGTCTTTCAAGTGCTGGGATTATTTTTTATTTTATGTATATGAGTGTTGGCCTGTATGTATTTATGCACCACATGTGTGTCTGGTGCCTACGAAGGTCAGAAGATGGTGCTGGATCCCCTGAAACTGAAGTAACAGATAGTTGTGGGTCACTATGTGGGAGCTGGGAATTGAACATGGGTTCTCTGGAAGAGCAGCCAGTGCTCTTAACCTCTCCAGTCCCATTCAGCCTGAATTTTATACTCCTGTTAATTGTCGTTGAATTTCTAATGCGGACTGAAGAAGAGAGGTCAACATGGTGTGTGTGGTGCTGTGGACAGAACCCAGGGTCTAGTACACGGTGTGTGTGGCGCTGTGGACAGAACCCAGGGTCTAGTACACGGTGTGTGTGGCGCTGTGGACAGAACCCAGGGTCTAGTACACGGTGTGTGTGGTGCTGTGGACAGAACCCAGGGTCTAGTACACGGTGTGTGTGGTGCTGTGGACAGAACCCAGGGTCTAGTACACGGTGTGTGTGGTGCTGTGGACAGAACCCAGGGTCTAGTACACGGTGTGTGTGGTGCTGTGGACAGAACCCAGGGTCTAGTACATGGTGTGTGTGGTGCTGTGGACAGAACCCAGGGTCTAGTACACGGTGTGTGTGGTGCTGTGGACAGAACCCAGGGTCTAGTACACGGTGTGTGTGGTGCTGTGGACAGAACCCAGGGTCTAGTACACGGTGTGTGTGGTGCTAGGGACAGAACCCAGGGTCTAGTACACAGTGTGTGTGGTGCTGTGGACAGAACCCAGGGTCTAGTACAGGGTGTGTGTGGTGCTGTGGACAGAACCCAGGGTCTAGTACAAGCTGTGCAAATGCCCTACCACCGGGCTAACACTCACGAATTCACGTTTTTGCTGGGCATAGTGCTGCACGCCTTTAATCCCAGCTTTTGGGAGGCAGAATCAGGAGGATTGCTGTGAGTAGAAGGCCAGCCTGATCTACAGAGTGAGTTCCAGGACAACCAGGGCTACACAGTGAGACTTTGTTTGAAAAGAAATTTACCTTCTTTGTTGGAAAATGGGTAATTCTCAGGGTCTTATCTAGGAAGCAACAATTAGGTTCCTGAAATTTTAACACTGAGGAAATAGCATTTTCCATTTCATCATGTTCTTGTTATTAAAATCGTCCCCAGGAATTGGAACTGTGAAGTTTGGAATCACTTTAGCTTCAAAAATAAACCAGGCAGGTCTGGATGGATAACTCAGTGATTAAGGGTGCATCTTGTTCTCACAGATGATCAGCGCGTGACTGCCAGCACCCATGTCGGGTGACACAAAACTGCCTGTAGCTCCAGCCCCAAGGAATCAGATGTCCTCCTCTGGCCTCACACGGCACTGCACTTACATATACATACTATTGCACTCCTAAAAACAGTTAGATGGATAAGTAAATCAAACAATGTCTTTGCTTCATCACACGAAGGCACTTAACTGATCCAGGTCAAAGGTTCCTCTCTCTTGTCTCAACTGGAGCCATCTTTGGTTTAATCTGAAACTGACCCCCAACTCCCTTTGCTACTCCTACCATGAAAAGTCCCATGGGAAATTTCCCAACCATATTCTAGAAATCCAGAGTCAAAAATACCCCAGATAATTTTATGATCTTGGCTTCTACTAAATGTCCTGCTTGCTTCAATGCCCCCTGCAACTTCCAACAAAGATGTAGTTTTTCTGTGATTTTTTTTTCCCCTTAAAAGCTCCTGTAAATGCTTTCAAGGCTGCTCCGGGAGAAGTGCTTCTCTTCAGGCAGTTGCTGTGACTTAATACAGACCCTCAATTCAGACTTTGAGTCTCTACCTTGCAACATTTGGAGGTCCCAGAGAGATTCTTTCAAGACTCCTGCCGATTTGACCCACCCGCAGGTTTCAGCAGGAGCCAGCCACAGACCCTGGTGTTGTGGACTTCCTCCTAGGAAGAGCACAACCTGAATTATTCCAGGGTTCTGGGAGAGAAAGTCTTGGCATTTGGAACAGTTAGGCCCCTCTGACACTTATCTCTAAGTTTCCTTCAGTGAGAGTCATCCAATCTGTCACCTCTGGAGGTGAGTCTGGTCAAGGCACGTCTGTGTGGATACATAAGAGCTGTTGTCTGTCCTGTCACCTCTGGAGGTGAGTCTGGTCAAGGCACGTCTGTGTGGACACATAAGAGCTGTTGGACAGGAGCCCAGGATCTGGAATCCATGTGAGATGCACCAGATTTCTGCCCCACCCATATGAGTGGGTGGTGGCCACCCCTACTTTGTCTCTTTATTGTCATTGTTTGTTCCTCTTTTGTCTGTCTCTGTCTCTTCTGGTTGGTCTGTTATTTGCCATTATGAAATGAGATCTGGTAAATCAAACCAAGGGCAGTTTTGCTTCCAAGCAACTCACTCCTTTGAATTGTTTATTCCATGACTTTCAGGGAGATAGACTAAGGGGTCCATCTTTTGAAAGGACACCTCTGGACTCTCTGTAGAGTGGCCCTCTTTTGCTGTTGAATGTCTGTTTGCAGGTACATACAATAGCCACATGACCTGAACAGTATGACTGGCAATCACAGGCAATCCTGGTCACCCTGATCAGTTCCTTACATAGATACTTGGCTAAGTCTGTTACAAAATTTCTTCCATGGCTCAGGATCTGTTTGTTCCCTTAAAGTTGATAGCGAAATTCTGGTAGCTAAGCCCCAGTGGGGAAAAGCATCAAGAATTATATTGAGCAACCCAGAGGAGGAAGAATACTCTCACCCAATGTCCCTGGACAAAAGTGACCCCCATTCCAGGTCTCAGTCCCAGAGGCCCACTCCTATTCTTGTTCTACAAAGACCTGCCCTGATCTACATCTTCCCTGCAGACCTTCAGTGGCTCCAGTTACACTTCCTATCTGAATCCAGCAGATATCTCAGTTACCATCTTGATTCTCTGGACTCCCTAGATTTGACCCAGACCCAGCAGTTTCTGCCATTCTTTCCTTCTGGCAAGCCCCTAGACTTATTCTCTCTGAGCCAGAGAATCTGAGTGAGAAGCCCCTATGCCCAGTTGTGTTATATGTACAACAGCAAGTCCTAGAAACCTTCTAAGAAGCTTCAGGTATTCATCCCTCTCTAGAGACTGTTTGCTCTTTTTTTCTTTTCTTTTCTTTCTTTTTTCTTTTTTTTTTTTAGACAAGTTTTCTCTGTGTAGCAGTCCTAATTGTCCTGGAACTCATTCTGTAGACCAGGCTGTCCTCAAACTTACAGAGATCCATCTACCTCTGCCTCCCATATGCTGGGATTAAAGGCACGTGCCACCACCGCCCGGCGAGACTATACCTCACCTGGGATGATTGCCAACAGTTACTGGACACCCTCTACTGCCACCTGGCGCAGACTGTCTTCAGACAGTTCTGGGCTTGAAAGGAATCTACAGTGTCAGCACAAGCTCAGACTTTTCTTTCTGAGGAGGTTAGGGGAAAAGACACTCTTCCATATTCTTTAAGGTCTATGTGACAGTAGGAAAGTCCAGCCTCTTCTGATGGACTGAACTGGACTGGGCTGGGCTTGGACTAGACTTGACCCTGAACAGCCCTACAAAGGCATATTATAGATTGGTACATAGAGCATTTCCTCATACCTGATGTGGGATTTCCCTCTGTATACTGTGAATATGTTTTATTACCATTGGTTAATAATAAAGCTGTTTCAGTCAAAGGCTTAGCAGAATATAGCCAGGCTGGAAGTACTATAGAGAGAGAGTAGGCAGAGTCATAGAGATGCCATATAGCTGCCGAAGGAGGCAGATGCCATGTAGCTGCCCAAGAAGCAAGAGGTAACAAACCACGAGCCTCGCGGTAAAATATAAAATAATAGAAATGAGTTCATTTAAGATGTAAGAGTTAGATAGGAATACACCTAAGCTATTGGCCAAACAATGTTGCAGTCAATATAGTTTCTGTGTGATTATTCAGGTCTGGGAGACAGGAAAAGGAACAAGCAGTCTCCGTTTGCACATACCACAGTTTCTAACCATAATTTACATGTCTTACTGAAGAGGAGCACCCCATTCCTCCATGACTGTAATCCTTTACTATGCATTGTGTGCAATACACAATAGTACAAGAACCCCAGGTGTATCTGAGGTGTCTTGTGATCAAAGTCATGGGATGGCCACAGGCCCTCTTGGCAAAACAGTCACTGTTTTCCTTAAGGATTCTTCAAGATCAAGACACTGCCGAAAGCAGCTGCTCATTCTAATGTCTACCCCGTCCAGTGATTCCGCTGAATTCCTACAGAGCACAGGTAAAAATGCTTTGTTTCAGCTCACGATGCACACTGAAACCTGGGACTGTATCTTTCAGCATTAGTGTCTTTCAGCATTAAGATGAAAGGAATTGGAGCCAGCCTGGTTCCTGGGACTCAGCTGCTTCTCTTAGTCATTAACTTGAGCTATGATCTAGGCAGGTCCTTAAGTGAAACTCATAGGCCCCTGCTTTGTAACATTTTTTTATGTTTGCTTTTATTCATCAAAACTCTGTATAAGCTAGCATTTTTATTCTCAATTAGATAGCACAGTTTAAGAAGAAGTCATCTTCATAGTAATCCACAGGTACAGATGCTCATTAGAACAGGATGTTTCCATGAGATAAATACATTACATTAGAAGCAATGGGAAATATCCCAATTCAACCATGTCAGACATCAGAGAAAGACAGCAACAGCAAACATGTAAAGGCACAGCAGAAGCAAAAGATATTCTGGGGTTTGTGATCTCAGTGGTCCTGCCTAACCAAGAATTATCCATCCGAGGGGGTTGTCTCCTAGTGGGCTGATACCCTGGACCTCAATCGCCACCGGCTGCTCCTCTGACATGGCCACCAGCAACCCTATTTATAACAGAAGAAAGGGACTGCAAAAACTTAGAAGCTAAGAAAGCTGTCCTGGTTCTGTATGGGGGAATCTCTGGCTAGTAACACTTACGGCATCAAAGGTATATTTATGTTCAACCAACCCCACTGGGATCTTAACACTGACCAAGGTAAAGGAGTACTAGACACCTACCTCAGAGTTTACTGGTTTAGCTCCAAGCAGTGGCACAGAAGCCCACAAACCTGTCAGAGGTAAGTGAGGTCCCACTGGGTTCCTAGAGTACCTTCTAAAGGTTTCCTGTACTTATATGCCCATAGACCCAGAAGAACCAGAGAACAGGCAAGTGATCAACACTGTCTTTGTTACCCAGTTAGTCCCAGGTATTAGAATTTATTAAGTTTAGAGGGATTGAAGGTATGAATAGGTCCCACTTGCTGGAGGTAGCTCAAAGGGTGTTTAACAACACAGAAACAAATGCAAGTCAGAAGTATAAGGGACTTACCAGGGATATAGTGTGGCCTTATAAGAAAACTCAGATAATAAACCAGTCTGGTGCAATAGGCAAGAAGGAGGCCAGGAGATACGTAAACTACCATTAGAGAAAGACCAATGTACCTACGGCAAGGAGAAAAGACATGGGGAAATGAGTGCCCTATTGGAAGAAGAAGGCCTGCAAGTACTACGGTCAGAAAAGTGACAGGGCACAAGGCTCCTACACTTTAAGCCCTAGGGTAACATTTCAAATTGGGAGCAAAGCAACTGGCTTCTTAGTAGACATTGGGATGATATATTTAGTCCTTAAGAAGTCCCTAGGCTGCCCAGGCAGTGGTGACACATATCTTTAATCCTAGCACTCAGGAGACAGAGACAGGCAGATCTCTGTGAGTTCAAGACCAGCGTGACCTACAGAATGAGGTCCAGGACAGGCTCGAAAGCTGCAGAGAAACCTTGTCTTAAAAAACAAAAACCAGCTAGGCAGTGGTGGCGCACGCCTTTAATCCCAGCACTCGGGAGGCAGAGGCAGGCGGATCTCTGTGAGTTCGAGGCCAGCCTGGTCTACAAGAGCTAGTTCCAGGACAGGAACCAAAAGCTATGGAGAAACCCTGTCTCGAAAATAAAACAACAAAACAAACAAACAAAAAAAAACCAAAAAAAAAAAACAAACCCAAAACCAAACAAACAAACAAAAAAATGAAAAAGAAGTCCCTAGGCCAATTGACTGATCAAAAGATTGTACAAGAACCAACATGAAAAATGGCCTGCTAGCCCTGGACCACTAACCCATTCCATAGACCTTGGAAAGAGGACAGTAACCCACTTATTCTTGGTCATGTGTGATTGCCTCTACCCACTACTGAGATGAGACTTTTTGCATAAGCTGAAAGCCACAGTCCTTCTCTGATAATGAGATGCAGTTAGACTTGAGCTAGCCAGCAAAATTTTGTGTGTTGCTCTCTGTCAGAAGACTATCTCTTAGCTGAAAGTCCTGACCACAATCAAAAGATACAGTTAGGTTATCTCTCAGATTTACAACAAAGATTCCTTGGGGTGTGGGCAGAAAAGCAACTTCTTGGAACTGGCCGACACCAAGTCCCTATAATTGTTCACCTAACCAGTTCAGCTATCCCTATCCAGATTAAACAATACCCAAAGACATTGGAAGCAAAAAGGGGAATTGCAGTCCATATTGCCAGGCTTCCAAAGACAGGCATCCTGGTACCCTGCCAGTCACCCTGAAATATCTCTCTCGTGCCTGTGAAGAAACCTAGGGCCTCTGATTGTAGACTCATTCAAGACCTGAGGTAAGTAAATAAGAGGGCCGAAACCATCTACCCACAGTGCCAAACCCATACACTCTTATCAGGGACCAGCCTTAATGAAATTCATACGTTCCTGGGTAGGAGTGTGAGGATTAAAATTATTAAGCAAAAGGAACAGAGATAAGAGAGAAATAAAAGACAGAAACACAGAACAGTGCCAGGAGGGAAATTCAGTGATTACTAAACTGCCCGCATTTATTTTCCACATGCTTATATGTTTCAGTCCAAAAGGGGAGAGGGGGGAGCAAAACAGACTTCATTAACATGATATAAGGAATAGACCAAGTATCATGTAGGCAGCTACTCCCTGGAACCTCCTGCCAATCTCTTTTGAAGGAGCAGGAATAGCAAGGTGGAGCGGATTCACCTCTATACTCAAAATACTAATTAACCACACCCTAGATCAGGATCTCTTGTTTGTAGCCACACCTGTTGTGAACAACTTTGAAAGAGCAAAAATAAAATAAGCTCAAACTCTCTGACCTTTAGTCATGACAGAACAGACTTGCATCTGTGGGGCCTGATAATTCTTTCCTTTTTATATTATTTAATAAAGCCTGTGCTTCAAAGTCTTCTTCCACTTTCCAGACCTACCTGGTGTAGGAGAATTGTCTGTATTCTGTCAATTATATTTTAAATAAACACTGATTGGCCAGGCAGGAAGTATAGGCGGGTCAACCAGACAGGAAGTATAGGTGGGGTGATGAGAACAGGAGAATTCTGGGAAGAAGGAAGCTTCTTTGCCAGTCCTCCCTGGATCACCAAAGAAGCAGGATGTGACCACCCTGCCCCGCTGAGAAAGGTACTAAGCCATGTGGCTAACATAGATAAGAACAATGGGTTAATATAAGTTACAAGAGCTAATAAGAAGCCTGAGCTCATGGGCCAATCAGTTTATAATCTTATGGAGATCTCTGTGTGATTTTCTTTGGGACCTAAATGGCTGGGGAACTGGGCGGGACAAAAACCCCAATGAGCCCAGCCCTCATGTTACACTTACTCATCATGGGTACATATATTCCATCATGTACTTCCTGTCTTAGATTGCCGGGGGTGGGAGTGGGTGATGGGGAGGTGTAAAAAAGATCTTACCCATCTTTGACTACCAGCCTCTGTAAATAAAACAAGAACTCTGAATTGAATCTCCCTTGTTTAGCTTTCTTCCTGATCATTAGCCATACAACTTGTAATCAACACTCTAAACAAAGACAAACATTCATAATACATATTTTAGGAATGCAGGCGTAGTTTTCCAGGCTACTTCTTGCTGATTGGGGACACTGATAATCTTATGGGAACCTAAAGAAAATTTAGAATTATGATCAAGTCCTGACTGGAGTATCCTGTGCAGCTTGATCATCTCAGGCAGCAGTCTTGAGGCTGTTCTGGATGTAAAACTCAGACATTGGCTATCTGCTCCTATTGGAGATTTCTCAGGGGGCCTTCCTTGATCAAACCTGACTTTTCTTAACCCAGAACGAATCCACAACTTCTCATTTCCTGTGAAAACAAAAGCAAAACCTCTTCTCCAAAGTAACATACATTTTGACTTAAATTTTGAAGTCAAGGCATTTTCAAAATATATATGTTGGGTTAATCCAGCAACATTTATAATCAAATAACTTTTAGCAGTTTTTGCTCCTTCCTCAGCCAAACAATTTTTTGTTTTGTTTTGTTTTGTTTTGTTTTCGAGACAAGGTTTCCCTGTAGCTTTGGTGCCTGTCCTGGAAGTAGCTTTTATAGACCAGGCTGGCCTCGAACTCACAGAGATCTGCCTGCCTCTGCCTCCTGAGTGCTGGGATTAAAGGTGTGAGCCAATGCACCCAACTACTCTTTCTTTCTTTCTTTCTTTCTTTCTTTTTTATTTTAAGGACTTTATCCTTTTTCTTTTCTCTCCCAAGCCTACACATATTTTTAAACACACTGTAGGCTGTTTAGAGGTTTTCTTCATCTAAATCTATCTTTATTGTATATCTTTCTTTTTCTGACCACATGAGTTATTAATTTGCTAAATAATATGGCTAGGATTAAAGTTGTGGCTTTGATGACTGGATCCAGCCCATTCCTTAGGTTTTTTTTTCTTCTGAGAGTCTAGCCTCATGGCAGAACTACTGGCTGGAGCCATATTTATTGCCACAACCCTCTGAAATTTCGAGGTCCCTGCTACCACCAAAAAGCATACGGTCAGCTTTCCATTGACACCATTTAAGAGTTTTGTGGCAGGACCTCTTAAAAGAACTTCAAGGTTTTACAACCAAATCTGAGTCAGGAAGCCTCTCTTAAATGAGAGCACTTGCCTCTAGCAAGCAGAGCCTACCTTAGAAAGTGCTACTATCAATAAGCCATGCTTAACTCTGTTCTTTTTTGACTAAATCCACTTAAAAAACCCGAGAGAGTTTGGAAAATAATTCTAGACAGGGTAAAACCATTGTCCCACAGCAATTTGTATCATGAAGCAGCTACTCCCTAGAACCTCCTGCCAATCTCCTTTGAAGGATCAGAAATAGCAAGGTGGAGTGGATTCACCTCTATATTCAAAATGCTAATTAATCACACCCTAGGTTGGCTCTCTTATTTGTAGCCTCACCTGTTGTCAACAACTTTGAAGAAGCAAGAATAAGCTCAAACTCTCTGACCTTTAGTCACGATGGAACGGATTCACATCTGTGGGCCCTGACACACTCTCATGAGTCTGATTCTTCCAGAGAAACAGGTATCCACTGTCTTGCACCTGAAAGATGCATTCTTCAGCCTCCTATTGGCAGAGGCAACCAAGATGGAGGTTACAGCTGGCAACTTACCAGGACCATGCTGCCCCAAGGATCAAGAAATTTTCCAGTCTTATTTGATGAATCACTAAGTGCTGACCTCCTGCCCTTCCATTAGAGCTTTCTCAGGACCACACTCTTAAAGTATGTAGGTGACCTCCTAGCTTCTGAAACTAAAATAGATTATAAAAGGGCCACGGAGGGACTGCCACAAGAGTTACAGACTGGGCTACAGAGTGCCGGCTATGAAACCCAACCTTGCACATCAGAGACTACCTATCTTGGCTCCCAGCTGAGGGGAGGGTAAAAGGAGCCCATTTCTGAGTAAGATTGCTACCATCCTTCAGATCCCAACTCCAAAGACTAAGAGACAGGTTCGAGAGTTAGTATGTGTGTTTGGATATTGCTGCCTCTGGATGCCAGGGTTTGTGGAAATAGCAAGGCCTTTTTATATACTACCGCAAAGAGGGCACTGAGCTCCCTAATCTGGACTGAGGCTAATCAAAAGGCTTTGGAGGCTTTGAAAACAGCTCTGACTTGGGTCCAGCCCTAGCATTTCAGATGTCTCAAAACCTTTTTCATCCATTTGTTCATGAAACAAATGGCATTGCAAAAGGAGTTTTGACCCAAACTTTGGGGACATGGAAACTCCCTGTGCATACCTGTCTAATGATTGGCCTCCATAGCCACAGATGGCCACTTGTCTAAAGAAAAACAAACAAGTAAGGAAGTTATTTCTGGGCCAGGATCTTATATTCACAGCACTTGGAGGAGGGTTAAGGCCCTCCTCCAAGAAACACCAGAACACTGTGTTTCTCAAGCCCAGTTTGAGAACCCCACCACCATCAGTCCTGCTACTCTCTTGCCTGATGACGACCCCACAGGTGCTCATCCATGAACCATGTGGCCAAAGCTGCCCAGTTCTGCTGCTTGTTGGAATGTGGTCACCTAGTTCAATCACATCTGTACCAACTTTCTGTTGTTGATGCTTGTTTTCACTGCTTCAACTTCTCTTTAATTCCTCCCCACAGTTGGAAACTTAGCTGGATGGGATTTTGCCCCACTTAAGATGTTCAACAGTTTTCCTAACCCAAAGTCCCAAAGTCCACATTCAGTCACAAGCAGCATAGTCCGGCCTGTCAAACAATACCCTACTACTGGTACCAACTTCTGTTGGTAGAAACACAATGACTGAGGCAACTCTTAAAAAAGAAAGCATTTAATTGGGGATTGCTTACAATTTCAGAGATTTAGTTCATACTGTGATAGTAAGGAGCATGGCCACGTTCAGGCAGATATGGTACTGGAGAAGTAGCTGAGAATTCTACATTCTGATTCACAGACAGCAGGCAGAGAGAGACACTGGGCCTAGCTTGGGCTTTTGAAACCTCAAAGCCCATCTCTAGTGATGCACTTCTTCCAACGGGGCCAAACCTCCTAATCCTCAAGTAGTGCCACTCCCCGATGACTAAGCATTCAAATATATGACCTATGGGGGCTGTTCTTATTCAAACCATCCCAGCCTCCAAAACAGCTCAGGGAAATGTGGCTTTGCCTTCCAGGTACAGAGTGTGGAGTGTGTGAAGGGCTGAGGCAGTGAGGGCTGAGCCCTTGCAGAGACATCAAGAATCTCTCCAGAAGAAAGAAAAGAAAAAGAAATGGAGATTTGGAGAATAAAACTAATAGGAAGTCATTGAGAAGCTTCAGGGAGAACCACGATCTGAGCTAAAGGGTTTGGGGACCAGGAGGACTGAAGAACAAAGAAGAAAACACTGTAGAATGATGTGCGGATTAGTTTTTTGTCAGCTTGACACAAGCCAAGTCAACTGGGAAGAGGGAACTTCAGTTGAGGAAATGCCTCCATCAGGTTGGCCTGTAGGTAAAAGTCTATAGGGCATTTTCCTGATTAAAGATTGAGGGGCCAGCTCACTGTGATGATGATCCCTGGCAAATGGTTCCAGGGCTGTATGAAAAAGCAAACTGAGCAAGCCACAAAGATCAAACCAGTGAGCAGCATTCTTTATGGCCTCTGGTTCAGCTTCTGCCTTCAAGTTCCTGCCTTTTGTTCCCACCCTGATGTCCTTCAGTGATGGACTGTGATCAGAACATGCAAACCAAAAAAAAACCCTTCCCTTGCCAAGTTGCTTTGGTTACGGTGTCTTATACAGAAGCATAAGCAAACTAGGCCAGCCAGGAACAGGATGAGTGCGATCCAAAGCCTTAGTGTTCACTTGCCTGGAAAAGGAAAAGCATCTAGACCAAGAAGTCTTTCAATCGCTTGATCCCCGTCCTTCTCTGGGCCTCAGTTTTCTCATCTCTTCAGTGCAGGGAGGAGATTCCAGGTCCCAGGAGGTCCAGCTCTGGGAGGTGGTAGGAAGGCGGCACTACTTCCTCTTCTGGTCTCCTTACCTGGTGCAGAGGAGTTGGGTGTCTCTTGGCATGGTCAGCCCACCATGCTCACCCTCAGAGGTGAAGACAGAAAAAAACCATGTATATAGTCAGAAGAGAGACTAGACCAGGGAAGCAATCTTCAGTGCTCAGCAGAAAACTGGGTTAATATTAACCAGTCCTCACATCTGGACAGCTAGTTAAGTCCTTGCTGAGTGCCCTCAGGCCTCAGACTCCTCTCGTTCTCTCTGCGTGACCCCTAGCAAAGTTCAGAGCCCAGTGCATCCTTACCATGTAGTCCTCCGCCCCAGGAAAGTTCAGGGTTTATTCTTTTCCATTAGAACCTTCAAAATGTACTAAAATAGAGCTTCCAAATAAAATACAGCATGTCCAGTTACATTTGAGTTTCACAAAAAGTCAGTTAATTGACCTGGAACAAGCTTATACGAAAAGATTATTCATACATATTAATCTAAAATACAAAGTTAATTCAGTAACTTGTTTTAATGTTTTAAAGAGGTGTGTCTCACTCTATTGTTTAGTCTGGCCTTCAACTTTCAGTCTCCTGAGTAGTTGTGGGTCACTGCACAATCAGTTTGGTGTTTGTTTTTCCAAGTCTAGAAATCCCAGTTAGAAGGAATATCCAGGCCCTCAACAGCAGGGACAGGCAGACTTGGACCCCAGAGATAAGTGTGGGTGGCATTGTGATTCCCTGGCACTAATATCAGGCCACCAGGTGGCAGCCAAGGTTTACACAGCTTTGGCTGTAGGGGGGCTGGCTCCCAGAGACTGCTGACAATGAAGACTTAAAGGGACAAGGACTCTATTCCCTCAGTTTCTCCTAACCCCGTCGGTACCCATCTGTTCATCTTCAGCCTCTTCTATCCCACCAAATTAATCCACTTTTGCCTAGTCACTCTCCAGCCAGCAGTTCAAAAATTGTTCTCCACCCCTAAACATAAACATTAGATACAATTTTCAAAAAAGAGTAGCCTTCTGTTTGGCTCCTCAGAGGTCTTCATAAGTAAACACTGCACCTGCCTGTAATTCAAGGGCTTGAGAGATAAACACAGGAGGATCAGGAGTTCAAGACTAGCCTCAGCCACATAGCAAGCTGAAGGCCACCAGGCTATAGAGGACCCTGTTTCAAAGCAGACAAGCACAGGCATATCCACACAGACAGACAGACAGACAGACACGCACTCACACACGCACACAGAGCTGTGCTGTTTGATACCCTTAGTGAGCACTTTAGATGTAAATCTTAGTTGAACAATGCAGCAAGTGTAAAGTAAACACAGAATTTGTTTGTTTCTGTGTCAGGGTCTCACATAGCCCAGTCTGACCTCAAACTCGATATGTAGCTGAGTACAACCCTGATCCTGTCTGTCTTCCTGAGTGCTGGGGTTGCTGGTCCTCAATACCACGGCAGGCTGCTCAAAGGATTTATAAATAGACAGTATGAAAGGCCTGTAAAATTCCCTGTCCATCCTTTAACATGTCAACAGCATGTCAAAATAATATTTGGTGCAATAGATTATATAAAATATACTACTAAAATTAATTTCCTCTGTTAATTACATTCTAAGCCGCATCAAGACTTTGCTAGGTTATCTCTGAGATTTGCATTAGCATTCTCTTGCTCAGGGCTGGCGTTGAGTATAGTCTTATTATCTTTGAGACAGGGGGGTATCCTGTAGCCCAGGCTGGCAAGGCAAACTTTGAACTCCTGATCCCCCGCCTCCACTTCCCAGGTTGGGATTACAAGTATGCACGGCCATGCACGCTTGTGTTCATCTATTGAGTAGGTTCTTGGAGACTGGGATTCATTAGTTACCAATCACAGCTACTTCCAAATCACAGCAGCCGGGAGAGCCTGGAGCCTGACACAAACACCTCCCTGCCCTTGAGGACTTGGGCATAGATGCAGGACAGTCACTATTTAGTCAAACAAAGGTCAAATCCTATAATGAGGCCTCCTTGAGTGTCCTGATTCACCTTTCATGTTTCCCAAACATCCATACTTTTCATTCTATTGGGTGAGTTTAGCTCCCAAAGTTTCCTTAAAAAAATATTTGTTTATTTATTTAGGTTTTTCAAGACAAGGCTTCTGTGTAGCTCTGGCTGTCCTGGAACTCACTCTGTAGACCAGGCTGGCCTCGAATTCATAGAGATCTGTCTGCTTCTGCTTCCTGAGTGCTGGGATTAAAGGCGTGCACCACCACTGCCCAGTTGCTTTGTTGTTGTTGTTTGTTTGCTTTTAATGTGTATGAGTGTTTCCTCTGCATGTATGTCTGTGTGCCATGTGCATCCCTAAGTGCTTAAAGAGGTCAGAAGAGGGTATTGGATGCCCTGGGACTAGAGTACAGATATGAGCCACAATGTAGGTGCTAGAAATCGGATCCGGGTCCTCGACAAGAGGAACAAGTGCTCCTAACCACAGAGCCTCTCTTCAGCCCTGTAAATAAATGTGATCATCAGAGACACAGTCAAGATGCTGTGGGCTCTGGTTATACCAAGACTTTGATCATCATTTTCTATCTGCCCTCCAAAAAGAAGGACAGGTAAGGATTAGCGTAGCTGAGGATCCTAGAACTTCTTAAAGACGTATCAGTAAAACCACAGGATGCCAGTTAAATTACAATTTTTTTAATAACTTTGAACTCCTGGCTCTTCTTTCTTTAATCCCATGCGCTGGGATTGCAAGAACATGCCACTATACCCGGCTGACTATAATAGAAAACAACAAAAATATTTTTAAGGATTTCTTTTTAATTTTAATTGTGTTATGCATTTGTGTTTGGGTGAGGATATGTGTGTGTGGATGCAGGTGCCACTGAACGGCTAGAAGAGGGCATCAGATTGCCCAGCAGCAGGACTTCGGGGCAGTGGTGAGTCATGGATACGGGAACTGAGCTTGAGTGGTAAGAGCCATCTCTCTAGTCCCAAATACAAAAACACCAACAGTGAGCCAGTGAGAAGGATCAATGGGTAAAGATACTTGCCACCTGTGAACACCCTCAAAAACTTACTTTGCTCAACTGCCAACTGAGATGAGCCTACATACAGGATACACCATAAAGACCTGATTAACAGGGATCCCATACAGCACAAAGCAGTTTGGAGAGAAAAAACTGTGCCCATATTCCCAAATATTTCTTATAAATATTCTTTTACATTTAAAGGGGGACATGATATAGATATGAATAATTTGCATTGGTATGGATTTTGCTTTATTGATATAAATTTAAGGTCAGTCTTGCTGTATGTATATTTCTGCTCTTGATTAAGGTATTGTGATTATGTAGTTCATTTAAAAATGTAATATATAATTAGGAAATATAGGTTGTTAATGGATAATCATCAATAATAGTCAAGCTTGTAGTCGTGTTAGTTAGATTTTCTAGATATGTAGAGATATATTTCAATTAGATAGGCATTCTTCATATTTTTCAAAGAATACAGAATATGGCATTTAAAATATTTTAATAACTTAGAGTTTTTCATGACAGTAAGACATGTCTGCCCCTGGAAGCGCCAAGCTACTTCCTGAAGAAGGTGGGCATCGAAGAGGCTCCTTATGGAGTTGGTTAGCCATTTGAGCAAGAAACTGCTCTTCCATGGAATGATGCATAAGCTGGACATAAAGAACCCACAGAGAGATGACTGCTGAACTTGCTTAAAGGTGAGATGATCCTTCAGGGTTCCTGATTCATGAAAACGTCTGCAAGACATTCTGCAGGATACAGAAAAAAGTGACTAAACTTAAAAATTTCCTGCTTCATGGAAAAGTCTTCTGGATACTATGGGCCTGTCAGCTAAAGATGGATGCCCCAACGGTATAAAAAATACTTTGGGTGACTGTCCAGGCAGCGAGAAATGTCTCTGTCATTTCTAGAGTTTTGGAAGTTGCTTACTTCTGGTTTACTTAGGTAATATTATATCCTCTGGAGTCTTTGATGGAGTTGAAGAATAGATAGATAGTTAAAGTTTTTCCTTTGTTATGATAAAAGATAAAGTAGATATAAATATTATAACTGTAATTCTTGCTTGATAACTGTTTTGTTATATGTAACTCTACTATGTTAAAGTTAAAACCTTCCTTTTTGTTTAAACAGAAAAAGGGGAAATGGTATAGGAGGTTCTTCAGTCTATGTGTTGCTTTCAATGGTTGAATAAAGAAACTGCCTTGGCCTTTTAATAGGGCAGCACTTAGGTAGGTAGAGTAGACAGAACTGTATGCTGGGAAGAAGGACATTGTGGCAGACGCCATGTTTCTCCTGCCCAAGACGGATGCTGGTTAGACTCATGTCGGTAAGCCACAGTCAAGTGGTAATACACATTAGTGGAGATGGGTTAAACTAATATGTGAGAGTTAGCCAATAAGAGGCTACATATAATGGGCCAGGCAGTGTTTAAATGAATACAGTTTCTGTGTGATTATTTTGGGTGTAAGCTAGCTGGGTCCCCCGCCTCCCCATCAACAGCCACCACGCTGACTTATCTGAGTCTGATGCCTGGAACACACATGGTAAAAGGAGAGAACTGACTCACACACATTAAATAAATGCTATTCTTTTCTCCAGGTAAGTAAAATGTAACCAGAAATTTCATCTGTTCCCTTGCCAGTGGTGGGACTGTAGTCGTAAGTGCTTTCTAATTAGGAAGGCTGTAAGTTTTACACTCAGCATCACCCAGTCCCATACCCCAGGGCTTTTGCCGCCCATTGTCCAGCTGTACAATACCCTCAGGGCCTTGCTACCCATGTTTCTTCTGATTTTTCTTATAGCTCCTGAGTTAATGTAAGTTTTCTCTTTGCTGAGCTCCTTCCCTCCCCTTGGATCCTATGATCACTAGCCCTTGGCACTGCTGGGCTATGGTGGGAGCTTTGAGGCCTGGGGGAGTGAAACTGGTTATTGCTCTTGAAGGGGCATTGGACCTTTGGCCTCTTCCATATTTTCTCACTGACTCCAGGAGGGCACTGCATGAAATTGTTCTCTCTATGAAGACTCTGTTTGACACTTCTGAGGAGTTAGAAACAAATGTAACTAACTTAAATGATCTCATTTCTTTTTAACTACATTTTGTTTCTGGACTTTTTAACCTTTCTTTATTCTATGTATCTTTCTTCTTACTCCCCGTCTGACTGTGCAGCTGGGTGATGCCCCTGGCATCCTCCTCTCCTCTTTTTCTTGCTCTCTCACTCTGCTTTCTTCCCTAGACTTCTCCTCCTATTTATTCTCTCCGCATGTCAGCTCTGCCTACCCTTTCTCCTGCCTTGCTATTGGCTGTTTAGCTCTTTATTAGACCAATCAGGTGTTCTGGATAGACAAAGTAACACAGCTTTACAGAGCCAAACAAATGTAACATAAAAGGATGCACACATTTTTGTATCATTAAATAAATATTCCACAACATAAACAAATGTAACACATCTTAAACTAACATTCCACACCAGGCATCTTAGCTTTTTTTTAGACCTTCTGGGGAAATGGAAATGGAAAGAGTTCACAGTCTGCTGCCCTGGGGACTGGGCCTCGGGTCCATCAGTCACACTGTTGCCCTTCCTTGCTCCTGCCTTCAAGCCTTCAACCTAAATGAAGATCTTACTTGCCAAATGCTTCATGATAACTAGTGAACTTTGCTCCCACCCACATCAGTCCTCGAGCCTCATATCTCTGTTTTAGTAATGAAGACTAAGGAAAAATTTGTACGCGGGTCAGTGAGATGGTTCAGTGGATAAAAGCACCTGCTGATGAGCTTGACAACTTCAGTTTGATCCCAGGATCCACATGGTCGAAGGAGAGAGCTGACCCTCTCACATTGTCTTCTGACCTCCATGTGTGCTTCCTCCCATACACACACACACACACTAAATACGTGTGTGGGGGGGAATGTTTTAAATTTGAACACAAATTAAGGCCTATATTGGGCTTATTTCAGCCTGTCGTCATACTTTGTCCCTATACTATACTCTAGATGACCTAGACCAGTAGGTCATTCTTTAGTGACAGGGTCCTTAGTAGGAGGACCACGGATGAGGAAATAAAGATGATAAGAAAGTTGGGACCAGGAGGTCTTGCATAAGCTGATAGCTCATGCCAAGCAAGTTTATTTACACCTAGAAGTACAACATGTATGATTTGTGAGGGAAAACAAGCCAGAGTCAGCAGAAAGCCATCAATCAACAGTACAAAGTTGATAGGAAGTTAATCAAGCAATGCTGCCCAAAGGGAACATGGAATATCTCAAATGTGTCACAGACCACACACTTAGCTGCCTTGGGACTGATAATCACAGGCCTTTAAGGAGCAGTGAGGATAAGGATGGAGTGATGGGGTGTAGAGTTCCCAGGATCTGAAACCACAGCTCTCCCAAGGCCCTGGCCCCAAGACAATTCTGGTTCTGCAAAGCATGCTGCTGGTTTTAGGCAAGGAATTATGTCTTCTCCACATATCAGGGCCTGAGGGAAGCCTGGCTCTAATACTGGATACACCCTAAGTGATGGAAGGTTGGTGTGTTCATGTGTGGTCTCATGTGGTCTGTGTAGGTGCATGTGCATGTCTCCCTATGGGGGTGGTGGCCGGTGGTTGATGCTGGATGTCTTCCCTCAGTTGCTCTCCACATTTTTCTTTTCCCTAAAGGTTTTTATCTTATGGATGTCAGTGTTTTGTTTGAATGTGATGTAAGTGCGTGTCTGATGCTTTCAGTGTAAGTACTGTGCAGGAGTTGGGAGCCAAACCTGGGTCCTTTGCAAGAGCAACAAGTGTTCTTCAACTGCTGATATCTCTCTCTAACCTCTCTGCTTTTATATTTTAAGACAAGTCCTTTCATTGAACGGGAAGTATAAAATTATTTTTGTTTTTCTGTCTAAGATAATTTGCATATTGATACAAATTCAAAATTATATCTGTTATATTGTTTATGTTCCTATTTCTGTTTACAATGTTTTTGTATACAAATGTAAAATTACTTTGTTATACTGTATGTATGTTTCTACTTCTACTTAAGATATTTTGTATATGATACAAAGTAAGGATATTTTTGTCATATTTCACTATACGTTCTTACCTATGATTAAGATATTTTATATATTGTTTCATTTTCAAGGTCATTGTCCTCATGCTGCAATCTGTTTAAAGAATGTTTATTTTTATAATGTGAAGCTTTAGTCTTTAAGATATATAGGTTATTAAGAATTACAGGTTAAACCGGGTGGTGGTGGCACAGGTATGCCTTTAATCCCAGCACTTGGGGGGGCAGAGGCAGGAGAATCTCTGTGAGTTTGAGGCCAGCCTGGTCTACAGAGCTAGTTTCAGGACAGGCATCAAAGCTACACAGAGAAACCCTGTCTCAAAAACAAAAACAAACAAAAAACCCAAAAACAAACAAAAAAAAGAATTACAGGTTCATAATCACCCATGTTTGTCATACTTACACTTATGTTAGTTAGGTTCTCTAGATGCACATAGATGTACTCCTCATAGATAGGTAGACTTCAAACACTTCAAAGACCTACAGAATATAGCATTTAATGTTTTAATAATTTAGAATTCTGTTGATGAGAGACACAACTGCTCCTGGCAGCATCAATCTACTCTTGAGTGAATGATTGGCATCCAATATGCTCCATATGGAGCTTGTTTTCCTACTGGTAAAACTGGCCTATCAGGCAAAGAACTTCCCTTACCTCGACTGCTGACAGCAAGCACGCCGTCCAGTCTGAACAAGCAGGATACAAGGAAAAGTGACTGTTGAACCTTTCCAAGAGAGGGTAGGACAGTCTTTGAATTTTTCTGTTTCTGAAAATGGTCTGTCAGATATTCTAGGCCTACAGCCAAAGTTGATTGCCCCAATGTTGCAGAGAGACTTTGGGTGACTGTCTAGGTCAACCTGTTTATGTCATTTCTTGCATCTTTTGGAAGTTTCTTGCTTGTACTTCCTGCTTACTCAAGTAATATTATTTTCCTTCATAGGTCTTTGATGGGATTGAAGACTAGATATTCAGTTACTATCCTCTCATATTTTAGCTAAGACATTTGAGATACAAGATTTAGATTCTTCAGGATAGAACATCTTTTGGAATAATCTCTGTTATTCATGAATTACCTGTAGCCTGGGCATTTAGTATGTGATTCTTGCTTGATGTTGTTCTTGTTAGTTGTATTCCATTTTTGTTATTACCCTTTCTTTCTCCTGGACCATACTTGATAATTGTTCTTATTGTATATAGTTTTGTATTAGGTTTAGAACCTTCTTATTTAGACAGAAGAGGGAAGTGTTGTGGGAACTCATTCTGTCTACAGCCTTGGGGCACCAGCCCTAGGGTGTGGTCTCCTCTGCTAAGTGACAACTGATAAACTTGTGAAGAATGGTCTCTCACTCTCTCTCGCTCTCTCAGTAGGAGCTGAGCAGGCAGCTTGCTGTTGGTGCTCTTTCCCCTTGGGCAGAACAATTGCGGTGGCATCTAACTATCCTGTATCAGTGAGTGTTTACCCCTATTATATATCTAAATAAACTCTTTTGAACCCCTCCCAGACTCTCATGGAGTCCCACTTCAGGGAAATTCACTGATTCAACGAGGCTGGCTGAATCCATGGATCTCCTCTGCCCGCCGTCCTCACCCCAGTCCTGGGGTTACAGTCATGTGCTGCCATGCCTAGCGGCCTACATGAGTTCTGGTGATCCAAACTCAAGTCCTCATTCTTGTGTGAAAGGCACTTGACCAACTGAGCCCTTCCCACCCTGTACCAATGCTTCAGGAGTTCCTAGGTAGAAAATCCATCTAGGCGGTGGTGGCGCATGCCTTTAATACTAGCACTGGAGAACAGAAGCAGGTGGATCCCTGTGAATTTGAGGCCAGCCTGGTCTACAAGAGAAACCCTGTCTCAAAAAAAAAAAAAAAAAAAAAAGAAAAGAAAAGAGATAAAAAAATCAATCTAGAAACATGACAGTTTTGTTTCTTTCCTTCCAAAATTTACACTAAAATATTTTTTCTTACGTTATTACACTACCCAAGTCTCTGGCATTATTGCAGGCACCCATGATATGTTCTCATTTTATCTTATTACTGTTGTTGTTATTATTTACTTACTTATTTATGTATATGTGTATGGATGCTTTACTGGCATGTATGTCTGTGTACCACCTGCATGCTTGGTATCCACTGAGACTAGAAGCAGGCATTGGACTTCCCAGAACTGGAGTTACAAAGGGCACTGAACTACCATGTGGGTGTTGGGCATCAAAGCCAGGTCCTCTGGAAGAGCAGACAGTGCTCTCAACCATGGAGCTATCTCTCCATTCTGTATTTTCCGTTTCAATAGAATGTTCCTGTGCTAGTTATCTATTGCTATGTTTTAAAAAAATCTTTCTCTTGACTGGGTGTGGTGGCACACACCTTTAGTCCCCACACTAGAGAGGCAGACACAGGCAAGTCTCTGAGTTCAAAGTTAATCTGCCCAGTCTATGGAGTTAGTCCAGGACAGCCAAAGAATCAATCAAACAAACAAACAAGGAAATAAAGTTCTCTCTATATATGTATCTACAAATTAAAAAAAAAGATCACCCCATTTTGTATGTCACAACAAGTATAGGTTTATGAATGGATTGAACGGTATTTCAACTTACACACACACACACACACACACACACACACACACACACACCATTGCCTAAAATGCATGAGTTCATATTCAGTCCCTAGCACCTACTGGGCATATGTGTATCTGTGTGTGTCTGTGTGTGTGTTACAGTCTCTGAAATTCAGGAATTCAAGTAGCTTAGTTGAGTGGTTTTGGTTCAAGACGCATGAGGTTATAGTGGTAATGTATGTTAGCTATATTTCTCTGAAGATTTCAGATATACAAAGGGCAGCAGGCTCTGGGAATATGCTCACTTCATAAGCCATTAGGGAAATGCAAGTAAATGTGATGCCACTCCACAATAGGGCAGCTACAGCAGGGCCAGCAACTAGTGCTGGCAAGAAGTCAGAACTCTCACATCTGCTGCTGAGACCGTAAAATCATAAGGCCACTTTGGAGTGGCTTAAAATGTCAGACAGTGTGACCCCCGCTCAGCAAGTTCCCTCGTAGGTGTATACCCAAGAGAAAGAAAGAAATCGTACAAACATTTGCACATGAACATTCAAGACATCACTGTTCATGTCCACCGGTTGATAGATAAACAAAACATGGCAAATCCATAAAATGGGATAGTATCTAGTTATAAAAAGTCAGGAAATTGGGCTGGAGAGAGGGGTCAACAGCAAGGAGCACTGGCTGCTCTTCTAGAGGACCCAGGCTTGATTCCAGCACCCACGTGGTAGCTCATAACCATCCGCAACTCCAATTTCAGGGGATCTGATGATCCCTTACAGCCTCTGTGGGCACCAGGTACACATGTGATGCGCTGACAGACATGCATGCAAAACATTCACACAAAAATGTAAATAAAACTTTTAAAATTTAAAGGCATGAAGTACTATCGCATTCCATCACATGGACAAACTTTAAAAACATGCGATTGAAAGAAGCCTGTCATAAAACACCACATCGGAGCTCTCTCTATGCAGCCATTCTCCACATTACGCAACAGCGGTCTGCAGGCTCCCTGGTGGTCCTTGCTGGTTAAGCCACCTTGCTTGTTGCTGGAAGACCTGAGCTCAGTTCTCAGCATGTCAGCCGGCAGCAACTGCCCTCACCTACAGCTCCATGGGATCCAATGCTCTCTTTTGAACTCCAAGGGCAACTACACTCTTGTGCCCAACCCTACCCCCCATACACATAATTAAAAAGAAAAATAAAACCATTTATAAAAAGATTAAAATTGCTGGAATGTTCCAACTGCCTGGTGATTTTGTACTCAGAGTGCAGAGCACAGCGCATGACTCACGTTTTGTGGTGACAGAGGGACAAGGAGCCACGGCACCACAAGTTCTGAAAGTATAGCATATGCAATTAGGCATAGTAAATAGCGCTAGCTAGTTAGTGACACATGCCTGCGTAACTGATTTATGTATTTATTGTACTAGTTTATTGTTATTTCAGAATACACTCCTTCTACCAAAAACTTTACTGCAGAAGTGGCAGGTCTTGTTTTGGGGTAGCGCCTCCTCAGCCTCGTATTTAACTTCTCTCTTTGTGCATCCAGGAGTCACATCGAGGAACTGATTCAGCTCCCTTGGTTTGTGTAAGCACACTCTATTGTGTTTGCACAGTGACAAACTCATCTAAGCAGGAGTTTATCAGAACATGCCCTGCTTGTTAACACAGCGTTACTGGCCGTGAACTGTTTGGAACAGATTGCTCCACAGAGACCGATGCACAGTCACCATGCTAGAAGGAGGCTGAATAAACTATTACTAGTTCTTATTTATATTATTTATATTACTGGGGATTGTGGAAATACTCTGGAATTAGTGGTGCTGGTCACACAGCTATGGACATTGTATACTTTTTTATTTTATTTTTTTTAATATTGATTTTGCTTTGTCTTCTGTGTCTGAGTCTCACTATATAATCCAGGCTGACTTTCAAACTCACAGTCCTCCTGCTTCAGCCCCCAGAGGGCTAAGATTATTGGTGCCTGTGACACTACACCCTGACCAATCAATGTACACTTTAAGTACATGCACACACACACACATGCACATGCACACACACACACATGCATGCACACACACACACACACACACACACACACGAGGGGAAGCGAGAGAGAAGGAGGGTAGAGAGAGAGAGCAAGAGCAAGCTGTATTCCTATGAAACCTGAAATACTTCAGAGTGGTTTGCTCACAGACCTTTCTGCTCACCTCTCATCCCAGGAGCCTTTTCACAAGGCTGCCCCAATGACAATGACCGCCCTGCTTCCCAGCAGGGACCATTCCAGAGAAAGAGGAAAACAGTCCCTTCCTGAAGCTGGGAGTTTGTCACTTCCAGCACATTCTAACTGTCAGAGCAAGTCACTATTCAGTACAGCTTCTACTCAAGTGAGGGGTTTGAGGCCCCCTCCTTTGGAAGGGAAGAGTATCAAAGGATTTGTGGGCTTATTTTTGGACCATCATGGTTTCCAATGGTGCTTAGTGAGGTCCATTGGTTCCCATAGTCTCTTACTTTCCCTCATTTATTCTTTCTTTCTGAGACAGGTCATACAGTCCAGGTTGATCTTGAATTTGCTATGTAGCTGAGTTCCTGCCCCTCCTGCCCCTACCTCCACAGTGCGGGGATTACAGGCGTATGTCACCGCAGTAGCCTAGGCAGCTGCAGCATCAGACCTAATGCTGAGCTGTCTCGTTGGGCCTCGTTCTGTTTCCTCATACTTTGATCTGGGCACAGTTGCGGTCAGGAGCACAAGGGACCCAGTCCCACCTGGGAATCTTACAGGTGTGTTCTATACCCAGTATTCCTTTCTCTGTGGCCTGAGATCTCCCGGGAGAAGATTGTCCCTCTCACTAGCCTCCTCGGGTCCCTGTGAGAGAGCAGTAGACTGACAGCTAAAGCTGCAGTTCCTTCAGGATCTGCAACAGAGATCACTGATGTCTTGGGAAGCCTCCAGCTATTGACAGAACAATGGGGTCACTAGAGCGGGACTGACTGGGTCCAAATGGGGCTCCTCCACAGGAAATCTTCACACCAGAGCTTGTTGGCTGGCTTAGACCTGCTAGTATCCTGTTACCTCCCTTCCCATAGATGTCAGAGCTGAAACATGGCCTCAAGGGTTCCCTTGCCCAGTACTACATCCTCTCCTTTTATCTTTATCCAACTATTTCCTCCCATAAATCTCTATCGCTTCTAACTCAGTCTTGGCAGTGGCTCCTGGAGGAGCCAACTGAGACTGGGCTCCAGCGGCTCTCCCACTTCCAGCCTCTCTTCTCCCAGGGGAATGTGCTCCCTTCCTCTTCCTCCCCCTGAGCTCCCCCCTCTGCCCACCCCCGCCCAGCTCTCAGAAGCATCTTCTCTGCAGGGTCTCATCCTGTGCCTGGCACACAGTAAATGCAATGACTTTTTGTTTCTAAGTGAATTGCATGCTCTGAAGCTGGGCACAGCCTGTCCCATTCTCAGAGTACAGAGCACACGGCGCCTTCTGGGTAAAGCTGGGGGTGCCAGCTCAGAAGACCAGAGCGAGATACCATTCAGGCTGGTGGAGAGGAAGATTCTGAGGTCAGAGTGGGGTGGGGGCGTACAACAATGGAGCATCTCCAGGTCCTGGGAAGGTATACTCCCTCTATGTATCAGGTGTGGTGTGCACTTGGGAGGCCATAGCAGGTGGATCTCTGCAGGGTGCAAGCCAACGCGAGCCATTCAGTGACTTCAAGTTCTGCCTGAGGTACAATTCTGAACACTCTCTCAAATAAAATAGGACGAAAGCCCCAAAGATACAAATAATAATGAATAGCAGATAAAAGCTATCTAACCAACACATTGGGAAGGGCTGATAAGGGGTTCAGCTACCCCTAAATTCATATTTGAGTGCTGATCTGAGCTTTAGTTTTTTTGGAGGGGAGGTTTCGAGACAGGGTTTCTCTGTGTAGCCCTGGCTGTCCTGGAACTCAGTCTATAGACCAGGCTGGCCTTGAACTCACAGAGATCTGCCTGCCTCTGCCTCCCTACTGCTGGGATTAAAGGCGTGCACCCCCACTGCCTGGCGGGTTTTAGGTTTAAATTGAAGAAGAAATGGGACAAGAGTCTACATGCCTAAGCAGTCCTGGTTGTGCGAGGAGGTCCTAAAAGGCTCTTATTTGTTTGAGGCCAGTTCTCAGGCAATGATCATTCATATCCAAGGTGCAGCCTTAGCAACATATACGATCGCAATTGCAGGGTGGTCTGTCCTTCATGGATCTGCTGTTCCCGAATCTACGGCAGCTGAAGGTTCAGGACAACTGGGGCCCAGGATAGGACACTATAGAAAGGTGACAGTAAGATGAAGCCTTGAAAGGGAATGAAATGGGGGAGGTCTCTCAAGTTTTGAGATGGCCACTCCATGAATGATCTGCACAGCTACATGCATAGTTAGGCAAGAGACAGGTGGAGCTGAAGGCAGAGACTCTAGGTTCTCGGCCCACTTTTACCTGTAGTTACCAAGTGAGGAAGGAGTCAATGCTCTTTTAGCAAAAACAGTCCCTAAGCGTCTGTTACAAAATGGGCCTGGAGATGTTGCTCAGTAGCAGAGGGCTTGGTGAGTGTTTGTGTATAAGGCCCTGGGTTCTAGGGTGCTTGGTGAGTGTGTGTTTATAAGGCCCTGCGTTCTAGCCCCAGCACCATAAAACAGAAAGGAGTGGGGAGTGAAGAGATGGAAGCAAGAAGGAGACCCACTGAGAGAGAAATGGAAAGAGGTGGAGAGATAAAGTCAGGGAGATAGGAAGTCGGGGCTCAGGGAGACAGAAGAGACCACAGGCAGATGGGGATATGAGTGAGAAGCCAAAGGAACGGAGTCATGGAGCTGGAGCATGGTGTGCTCACTGGTAAGCTCAGCGTTCGGAAGGCTAAGGCAGGAGGAGTCCAAGTTTGGTACTAGTCTGGGCTATTTAGCAAGACCCCACCAAGAAAGAAAGAGGAGGAGCGGAAGGGGGTGATGTGGACAGGAAAAGAAGGACTGATTTCTTGGGCAGACATCTATTTCTTATCCCACCAATGCCGGCTGTGAATCAGGGTGGTGAAGGCTCAGGGGAAAGTTTACACCTCTGTCCTATCCTGCTCATTTGGACCCCGCTGTTCTCCGAGGGACACCCTGATGGGACACAAGGTACAGCTCCTGTTGGCAGACTCATGTGGCCACCCAGGGAGAGTGGGGAGGGAAGCCCAGTGATTGCCTCCCTTGAGGCCTGTGCTGCTCCAGCCTGCCTTCCCGCGGGGCCAAGACAGGAAGAGATCTCAAAGATGCTCCCCACGGTACTTCTCACAGCAGAGGAGGAAAACAGTGACCTAGAGAAGACCAAGTTCCCCCGTGAGGCAGTGCCCTGGCCACAGTCCCACAGTCCCCGCCCCGAAGTGGGTAGATACAGACACAGTGGCCCCCAAATCTTAGGATTTGCTTTCTCCTAGATAAGCTGCTTCCTGCTGCCCTGAGGCATGAGTATTTTGGACCACAGATGCTGGGTCTACATTAAGAGTCTTGCCTAACATTCTATAGGTGACTGCAGGGATTGCTCTGCTCATGCAGAAGAGGAGACCAAGGCTCAGAGAAGTTGACTTCTACGGCCAGGCTCACGCTGTCCCTGCTGGATCTGTCTGTTTTTTCCAAAGCTGGGCACTTGATGTGATCTGTTCCGGCCTTTCCAGGCGATGGGTGAGGAAGGGTGTGGAATGTGGAAAAGGGAGCCAAGCTGGAAGTCAGGCCCTATGACAAAAGAAAATACCACAATAATGCAAAAAATTTTTCCCTTTAGAAAGGTTCCGCTGGGCTTGCTTGTGTCCCTACCCTCTCCCACTTCTGTCACCACTTCATCAACTCCTCACCTTCTTTCTCCACCTCTGGGGAGGGTTTGGCATGGAGGTTACTTACACCCATCCCCTTTTCATTGTCCTCTGCTATTTCCCCCCAGGTCGACGATAGTTCTGCAGCCACAAATATGGACCTCACGATCTGGTATTCACTCTCCTGAAGCAGCACACTGAGCTCCCCTGCCCAGTGTTGGCTCTGACTCTGCCAAGCTGGGATTTGATTCCTGGAGGGATAGGAAGGGGACTGGAGAGGGGCTGAGCTAGGCCGACCCTGATTCCCTGCTTCATGGGGCCTGAAAGCAATTTGAAATTTAAAAAAATTTATCATCCTTATGGAGTTTCGGTTCCTTCCTTCCTTCCTTCCTTCCTTTCTTTTTAGTTTTTCGATACAGGGTCTCTCTATGTGGTGCTGGCTGTCCCGGAATTTACTATGTAGACCAGGCAGGCCCCAAACTCAGAGATCCACCTACCTCTGCCTCTCAAGGGCTGGGATTAAAGGTGTGTGCCACTACATCCAGCTGAGTTCAGTTTCTTCATCTATATAATGGGTGTAAGTGCCAGCTTCCCCAGATGGTTGGAAGCTGAATGACACATCAGCTTGGGGACAAAAGAAACAATGCTGAGTATAACCCTGTCCCTAATAGAGAGTCCCGTGTCTCCTGGGGGACATATGATACCTTCTGAGTCCTCAGGTGACCATGTTCCTAGAATTAAAGGCATGCAGACCTGGCCTTCTGAGCCATTTTCTGCTTATCCAGGGGACCCTGTTTCTCTAATCCCCCAGTGCCATCTCTGCTCCACGTTGTTTTCAGGTCTTCCTCTGGCTGTGGATCCCCACTATCAGGTGTTGGACCAGATGTGTGCTTAAAGTCCCAGGGGTCCTGGAGGTCTCAGGGGTCCCAGGGGTCTGGGCACTTTCTTTGGAGTATACTAACAGTCTTTTTGAGAGCCAGGACCCAGAAAGACTTGGGAACTCCCAGGGTGGGCCCCAGAGTCCCAGCCTGTCCTCACCTCTTTTACCCGCCCTGGATGAGTGAGGTACATGGCCTCTTGCCAATTTTGTAGACTTGGGTGCGGCAGCCACAACTGGGTTAGGAGGACAACGACAGGTTTTGGGGGTCCCTGCACTCTCTTCTTACTCCACAGGATACACAGCTCCTCCTTGGCTTCTTTCCTCCACCCCCCACCCTCACAGCCCAAGGCTTTGGCTCCCACAGTCGCATCTTTACAGGCTGGCCTGGGGCAGGTGACTGGACAGCACTGAGGGCAGGGAGAGTGGAGGCGTGGGCCCAGCAATGCACTTCTCAGCCAATCAGAAGCCTGCCCAGCCGGTGGATTCGGTTACAAGCCCAAGATCACCCCATGCTCCTGCCTTTCTCCTCCTCCTTCAGCTCCATTCATTGGTCCGACTGACACCCAGGGCCTGCTGACATCCCTTCTGATCCAGACTCAGCAGCTGCCTCGTGGGTAGCCAAAGGCAAGCATCCAGGGGGCTTTGTCTGAGCAGGCTGGCCTAGGACAGAATGGGGGTTCAGGGGGTCCTTCTGGGGATGCTGGCTTTTCTAGGGGTTGCTCCAGGGGGCTCCCTTACCCTTCACTGGGACAGTACCTCCTGCTACTTGGCCAAGCCCATCCCTGGTAACCCTCTGGGTTCTCTGAGCTTCTTGGGCAAAGATGCCCAAGGCCTGGCACTATTCCAGGCCCTCTGGGATGCGCACTACAGGCTGAAGGTATGTATCAGGCAGGATGACTCTGAGCTCTTCAGAGCTTTCGGGGTCCTCTGTACACGTGAGCCCTGGAGGCACTCCTTCACCCACACACCTGGACCTGAGCTGCAGAGAGCCCTGGCCACCCTGCAGAGCCAGTGGGAGGCCTGTCAGGGGTCTCAGGATAGCCCTACAGGAGCCAGGGAGAAGCGAGCCTCAGGGCAGAGTGGAGCACCTGACAGCGGGCACATTAGAAGGAGGAGAGGCTGGACCATTCCTGGCACGCTGTGGTGTGGAGTTGGGAACTCTGCAGAGAACTCCTCAGAACTGGGTGAGCCATGGGGGTGTGTATGTGGGGAGGGGGCTGTCTTTAGAGAAGTGACTTAGGTACTTTGAACCTCAACTTTTTTTTTTTAATCTGTAAAATGGGGGGTGAGCATGAGTAGTTCTTCATGGGACACATAAGTGATGTCATGGATGGGTCTTACTCAAACCCAGAGTCCTGTGAATCACCTTCTGAGGGAGGAGGCAGGTTGGGGAGGATCCTACTTCTGCTGTTCTAAACAGCCTCTACCCATGAGGTACTTCAGTGGAAAAAGCCCCTCAGATCTGGGTTCAGATTGCCGCTCAGCACATTCAAACTGGCACTTCTTGTAGCTTCAAGTTTCTTATCTATAAGATAAAGGGCCACTTCCCCTTCAGGACTGCTGTGAGCTTAGCTCCTGGGGAACACCCATGAAGGATGCTATTGCTGGGGCTGTGGTTGTTGGTGTGTGTCTGCAAGGGGAGCTGGTGGGGAACTTGACCTGAGTAGGCCACCCAGAGCCTTGCGGTACCAGAGAAAATGTTGCACCCCTCCTGCCCGTCATTCCATTACACACACCTTCATAACTTGGAGCTTTATTTGGGTGTGAGCTTGAGAACTCTGTGAGTCAGCTCTAGTGACTTCCGAGGAAGACACATCCACATGCTGGAGTGTGAGCTTCCTGGCATGGGGGAGGCAAAGGAGGTTGCGAGCCTGGATGGTCTTCTCAGAATATGTTGGCGCTATGGGTGTTGTGTATCCAGAGACCAACTGTCCTGAGGCCACCGTGGGCTGGGATGACAATTGGGCAAATTCTAACTACTATGGCCAGGTCGGCATAACTGGTGCACGGTATCCAGGGCCCTGCTCTAGCCTGTTGCCTCTTCTCTCCATGCAGGTATGTTCCACGGCCCTGACCTCTGCTGCAGGGAACACGACCAATGCCCACAAACCATCTCACCCTTGCAGTTTAACTATGGCATCCGAAACTTCCGATTCCACACCATCTCTCACTGCGACTGTGATGCCAGGTTGGCAGCAGGCAGAGAGGGCCCGGGGCTCAGGGGGCAGAGCAGAGTTACCCAGTCTTGGGTATCAGCACTAGAAATCCAGAGTATTCTAAAGATCAGAAGCAGGGCCCCTTTCCTCTCCCGACCACCTTCAGTGCAGATGGGCAAAACTGAGGCCCCAGAAAATGAATGATCATCTATAGGGTGGGCTGAAGAATGTGCCAGGAGGCTCTCTGGGGTCCCGGGACCTGAATTCTGGTTCTGGGGGCAGGTTTCAGCAATGCCTGAGGAGCCAGCGTGACTCCATCTCTGACATCATGGGCATGGCTTTCTTCAATGTGCTGGAGATCCCATGCTTTGTGCTGAAGGAGCAGGAGGCCTGTGTGGAGTGGCACTGGTGGGGCGGGTATGTGGAACGTGGCACTGGCGGGGTGGGTGCGTGTGGCGTGGCACTGGCGGGGCTGGTACGTGTGGTGTGGCACTGGCGGGGGGGCGTTCGTGTGGTGTGCACTGTTGGGGCGGGTGCGTGGGGCGTGGCACTGGTGGGGTGGGTGCGTGGCTGCCTACTTGAGTCCTTGCATAGCCAGCAGGGCAAGTTGGGCTCCAAGACCAGGGAGGGAAGGAGGTCTGTCTGTCCTCTAGAAACCGTGCATTGCAGAGTTTGTCCTTTCCTTTGGGCAGGGTCAGGGGTTTGGACCCTTCTGGGGTTTATCCCATAACCCAGTGGGATGGCAGATGGGACTGGCAGAAATTTAGCCTCTGTAGAGATGACTCTGGGGCCTTTGTGAACAGGAATCTGGGTCATCAATTGCCTTGAATTGTTCCCTTCAGGTGCAAGGCGTATGGCTCAGTGCCCCTCGCTCACCTCCAGCCCGGGACCTACTATAATGCCTCCTGGGAGGCTGCAGCTACCTCACCTGCCTCACCCAGCCCCCGGAGTCCAGCTCCCAGCAAACTCCCCCAGAAGAGGCGCCTACAGCAGACACAAGTAGAGCACCAAAGCACAACCACCACCACAACCCTCCAGACCCCTGCTGTTGCCTCCAGGCCTGATGTGGTTCCCAGAGCTCAGTCAGGAGTCCCCCATCCAGGCTATCACAAGGGCCCAAAACTTCAAGGTGAGTTAAAAACCAAACTTTCAGGGGGTGGGGTGAGTGGGTGTTCTTGCTTCTGTGTGCAAATGCAGGAATTACTTCTTTTCTTGCTCTAAACACCTCCCAGGCACCCCAACTTTTCTCATCACATCTGGATAGCCAGGGGGTTCCATGTTTTAAAAGTGGGGCCACACCACATCCTGTTGAGTCCCTCACCTCTCCCAATATTAGCTAATGGAATCTCAGCACTCAGAACCCTTAAGCCCTATAAACTCTGACTGTACCCAAATGCCAACTGCAAGGGTGAGATGTACCCGGCTGGATGAAGCTGGTGGCGAAGCATTTGTCTACAACATGCATGGCCCCAGGTTCCATGCTCAAGCCGAGAAGAAACAACTGAAGCCCTCAGAACCAGCTCTCACTGCTAGGCTTTGATGCATGCTCTTTCCTGTCGGAAGCACCCCCCCCCCTCTCAGACTCATCTTTGTAGTCTCTATGTCTAGGAAGCCTTATCTGGGATCTCCAAACAGTGACTGGGCAAGGGGTGTGGGGTGTGGTTCATTCTATGTGAGTGACGTTTTGTGACTATAGGGGCAGAGACAAAAAAGGACCATGTAACTAAGCATATGTGCTGGTGTATCTCCTGAATGGTGGCAGGCACGGGTGGGCTCCCTGGTGGGCCAGGCTTTCTTAATGACCACATCTGTCCCCAGGTGCCCACCGAGTCTGTCGAAGGCTTCAACACCTGGACCAGTGCAAACACCAGATCAAGCCCCAGGAAACCAAGTTCCACCTTCTCAACAGTGCCCAAACGCCTCTTTTCCATTGCAATTGCACCCGCCGGTGAGGCCTGCTGGGTGGACTTGGGGGTGGGCTGCCTGCTGCCAGGACTGTGCAGGGGTACCTGGCAAGGCTCTGGCATGGCCTGAACCTGCATCTACCTTCAGTCTGGCACACGCCCTGAGGCTCCACAGCCCCCCTGCCAGCACCAGCAAGGTTTGGGAGCTCCTGGGAACCACCTGCTTCAAGCTGGCCCCCCAAATCGACTGTGCTGAAGGCAAAGGGTGAGTGATGGCAGAGCCAGGAGGAGTGGGGGTCTTCGCCAAGGGCTGGGTTTGCCTATATAGAGACCAGTTGTGTGCCTGGGACGAGGGGCCTGGAAAAGGGTGCGGGGACTCTGAACTCCATGCTGCCCTGGGCCCAGCTTTGCAGCAGGCTGGGGTGGCTGGGGGATGTATGTGCCTGGGCTCTGTGATTTAATCCTCGTTTGTCTTTGACAAGCTGATGTAGCTTGCCAACTGTCTACCACTTTCTCGTCTGTAGAATGCTATAGGAAAGGCAGGTGTGGGGTACGTGCCTGGAGTCCCAGGACTTGGGAAGATGAGGCAGGATAAAGTACTCTGAGGCCCAGCCGGGTTAGGCAGCAATTTTAAGGCCAGTCTAGGATGCACAAACAAACAAACAAACAAACAAACAAAAAGATTTCAGGAGACAAGAAAATAGCAGATGTGCTGAGCATAGCTCAAGACCTGCTTGATACAGAGATAGGGAAACTGAGGCTCAATTACTGGCTCAGGTTTCTACAACCATTCCGTATGGAACCTAAGCCTCTGGTTACTAGCCTAGGTTAATTCTGCCTCATCTGGGTATAGCCATGCCCTCTCTGCCTTGCTGGTGACTCTGGCCTCACACCTGCTCCTCTCTGGGCCTTGTAGGATGGAATTCTGCTGGTTTTGACCCTTGCTCTCCCCACAGCTGCTCCAGAGACCACAGGGCCATCAAGGTGTCAGCGCAGCACCTGCAGAGGCTTCAGCGGAAACGTCTCCGTTTCTGGGGTAAAGGTGCAGATGGGACTGTGGCACAGCCTCTGGAGCCTTCAGGGACCTCCCGGTCATTCTACAGCCAGTGTCTACAACTAACCCGTGCAATCTGGAGAGTGGGTGGACAGAAGACATTCCAGAGCTCATGACCTCAGGTGCAGCAGCCTGGACCTCCTTCTGGCTTTGCTATGTTCTGAGAGACTCGGCCTCTTCTTCGAGGAGCAGCATGACTCACATGGACAATAGGAGGGCTTGATGGGACAATAGGAGGATAGACGCTGGGCCACATCTGCTGCACTGGGTGACCTGCAGCTGGTGACACAACCCCCTGTGCCTGTGCGTGCTATTGAGGAGGTGCCTTCTGAAGCCTTGGATTTCGACCTTGCCGGGAAACTTCATGCACAGGTGGAAACGGGGAGTGACTGATGGCAGAGGTACCAGAAGTAGGACCTGACTGTCCCTGCTGCAAAACTGACGTGTACCGGGCCCTGCATCCGGGAGCCTCAGCACCTGGCTCTGAGGCCTAGAGCTGCAGGTGGGAAAACAGGGATACAGCGGAAACACCCAGATCTGAACCCAGCACGGGGAGCATGCTCCCTGCTCTCCTCACCAGAGACCCCCGTCTTTTAATAGCCCTTCCTAGCCTGAGCTAATCTTTCTGCTCTAACTCTAAACTGAAATCTCTTCTGTGCCCTTGCGGAGTTAGGGACCTCCCTCCTCCTGCTCGACCTTCGTTTCCTCCTCTGAAAAAAGGAGGTGTTTCTTTTTTTGTACTTGTTTGTTGTTTTGGTTTTGTTTTTTGTCTGAGCCAGGGTTTAACTGTAGCCCAGGCTGGCTTCTGCTATGTGCATGAGTATAGCCTTGGACTTCTGGTCCACTCTCCTCTACCCCCAAGGACTGGGATTACAGGAGTAAGTCGTCACGCCAAGTTTTATGTGGTACTGGGAATGGAACCCAGGGCTTCAACCCTTCAACTCAGGGTTGCTAGGCAAGCATGCAATCAACTAAGTTACACCCCCAGCCTGAAAAAGGGAGCCGTAAACATGAACTACTTCACAGGGCTGCTGAGGAGTAACTGAATTAATAAACACATGTACAACCAGTAAACATTCTCTTCTTCTAGTGCATAGCCAGACTGAGCTTTGCTATCTGCTCTTGAAACCCTGAGGGGTCCTCTTGGAGGCTTCAGTTTGCCCATCTGTGAAATGAGTCTAAGATTAAATGGGAGATTAAAGGAGATGACATGTTTCCATATACAGCTGGTGCCTAATATATGTTAGCTTTATCACTCCTCACATCTATAACTCCTCCCACCCTCATCTGCAAACTTCTCACAAGTCAGGAAGGAGCCAGGAGCGAAGCTGGAGAGTTTTATTCCTAATGGATGACCTCCCAGATGGAAACACCTGCCAGAGTTTTCCCCCTCATCCCAGATGGGGGCCCAGGCGAGGCTTTGCTGATTGTCACAGTTTAGGTGGTGCCAGGACTGAGTTTGGGGAGCTCCAGATGGCCACTCCTGGCCAACACAGAGTGGCAGGTGTGGTGGACAGACCGCTGGAGCAGCAGCAAGAGAGAGGCAGGCAGGTTTGTGGAAGAGAGAGGCAGAGTGAGGCTGTCCAGGCCCTTCTGCCCACGTCAGGGCCCCAAGCCCCCTTCCTCTAGGCCCAGTCGGCCCTGGGGACTGGGCGATAGGCTGTTAGGGTCAGGGGCCTCCCGGTCAGGTCTCCAGGAGCCTCCACCACCAGGGTCTACGGTCTCCAGGCGCAGGGCTGGAAGCAGGCCCAGGCTTCGAGGCACAGCAGGTGGGAAGGCCCATGGGCCAGGGAGCCCAGAGGGCCCCTCCTCACTACTACCTCGGCTGCCACTACTGTGACTCCTGTCAGGGGCCACCCGAGGCAGCTGGCGACTCTGGGGTGAGGGGCTCCGGCTGCCACCACGGCGTTCACGGGATGAAGGGCGGAGAGCGAGACTAGGGAAGCGGGCTAGGCCAGGGCTGCGGCTACGGTGTCTCTTGGACTTGCCAGGGCTGGGACTGCGGGACTTGGGTGCGAGCAGCTCCAGAGTGCTGTCATCCTCACCCTCCGAGCTGGTGCCGGAGCTGTCTGTGCTGCTGCTGGCCGATTCTGAGGTAGGCAGCGAGATCTGCAGAGGACACCAGCCACTGCCGCAATCCCACCTGCTAGCCTGCCCACTTCCTCCCTCCAAGTTGGCAGACCCAGAGCGGTAGGGCTACTGGTCTCGGAGTCCCAGAGCAGAACCCAGAAGATGGGACATTTGACTGGGACTTCTTGATGCGCTTTGGCCCTAGAGTCTGATCTATTTACCTGAAAGGGTTCAGTGACACCAATAAGGATGCTGTGGTGGTGGCTATAGTAACCCAGGATGAAGTCTCCATGGCCCTTGGGCAGTGATTCCTCACTGAAGGTCACCTGGTGGGCACAGGGGTAGAGGCCCAAGCTGGGGCCAAGGGGTAGCCTCAGGACCCCCTCCCCCAGGCAGAAAGAACCCTTGTGTCCCCAGGGCGATGGGGACCTTCTTCCAACCCTCTTCTCCTTCTAAGTACCTGGTAGACATTTCCATCTACTTCTTCGTGTTTGGCCCAGACATAAGCCACGTAGTCCTTGCAGTGGCGGAAACCCACCTAGGCAAAGAGGAACCAGGGTTGGGACACCCTAATGCTGCAGCTTCCCAGCAGAGAGTCAAACACAGGACAAGCCAGTGATACTGGGGTGGGGGTAGCCCTCCTCCCTGAGAGTCCCAGACTCTTGCCCGTCTCACCCGGTACAAGCCAATCCAGTCCCAGGAGCTCCGGGCGAACACTGTTTCCATGCGGTACCGCACCACAGCTTGCTCTGGCCGGGCCCACTCGTCGGCTACCTCCAGCCGTACCAAAGGCACGTCATCCCTGAAGGCAAACTGCCCAAGCAAGGCAGGGACAGGGGACAATGTCAGAAGATGCCCTTTAACATCTCACATTACCTAGGGCTCTTGGGTAGTGACCCGTGTTTGTAACAACAGTCTTACTGGAGGCCGAGGCAGGAGGATTTATAATTTGAGGACTACCTGGGTAACACAGCAAGTCCTAGACCAGAATGGGCTTATAGTGAAAAACTGTTCCGAAAACCTGGTAAAAATCCAAACCAAACCCAAACAAGCAAAGTTCCTGCCTCCATTTCGGGCCTCCTTTTACCCTTAGCTTTCTTAGGAAGTGAGCAGAACGGAGCTCTGAAGACAGCCAGTCTTAGATTTGGCCTCTGCTCAGTCATTGCCGGCTTAGACAGAGGGTTACTTCCTAGTCTTTTCTGAAAGGCAGGGCCTGATCTATAAACTCAGAGGCTCTTGTCTAGTTTTAACTTCTAAAAAAAAAAAATTATCTGTATGAGTTTTTTTGGCTTGCATATGTGTCCGTGTACTGTGTGTGTCTGGTGTCTGGACCTGGAGTTACAGATGGTTGTGAGCTGCCATGTGAGTTCTGGGAGTTGAATCTGGTTCCTCTGGAAGAGCAGCCAGTGAATGCTTTTATTCGCTGAGCCATCTCTCCAGTGCTCAAGCTCTTGTTTTAGACCGGGGATTGTACTGCTGATTCCCTGCCTTCCCTGAAATGCAATTGGTAACATTTTCCTCAAACTGCTTAGGTGCTCACTAAATAATCTACCTAAAGGCTAGCAAGGGAGATAGACAAAGCCCTGGGGTATTTGAGATCCCAGGATAAGCGTGGTTCCCTGGAGCCAACAAGAGCCCAGACCTCAGTGCGTTTTCTAGCTCTGTCACCAAACTGCTGTGTGACCTCAGACAAGACCCTAGCCACTCCAAACTCGGTTTCCCCCATCTGAATCTTACTATGAAGGGCCCACTAATAACTGCCTGTCATCAGTCCAGGAAGACAAAGTATAAACATGAGTGTTTTCCCCCCGGGACCAGCCAGGACAACCAGAGAGTCACCTGACTAGGTGGAGTTTCTGCAGTGGCCAGCAGCCAGAGGACTGGCCACCTGTGTCCCTAGGAGCCAGCTCAGGTGGTGCCAGCCCCAGGCCTTTGTCTGGTCCCTGTTGATCTGGTTTCAGGTTTCCCTCCCTCAGCTTCAGAGCCTAGCTGTTCCAGAAGAAACCAGTGCATTCCTTTCCTGTCCCAGGTTCCTAACAGAAGGGCAGGTTGAAATGTGAGCCAAGGCTTTCCAAGGTCAAAATCCCTGCAGAGGCACGGTGGTCCGAGTCTATAACCCTAATTCTTAGGTGGAGGCTGGAGGATCAGATCCTAGGATGGTCCTTGGTTGGAGGCCAGACCAGACTACAAGGGACTCTGTTTTAAAAAGACAAGAACAAAGAAACAAAGAAATTCCCAATCAATCAAAACACAAGGCCAGAGAGATGGCTCAGTGGGAGTCTTGGTCCTCAGTCTGACTTGAGTTTAATCCCTGGAATCCACATTTGGGAAGAGAGCACGAACTCCCAAAAGTTGTCCTCTGACCTCTTCCAGGGAGTGCACACCTGTGCACATAAATGAATGAAATTTATTAAAGCAAGGGGCTGGAAAGGTAGATGGCTCAGTGTTTAAGAGCACACTGTCTGTTCTTCCAGAGGACCTGGCTTCAATTCCCAGCACCCACATGGCAGCTCACAGCCATCTAGTTTCAAAGGATCTAATGGCTCCTTTGGCCTCCACAGGTACCAGTTCACAGAAACACACACAGTCAAAACACATAACATAAACGAAGAGCATAAAGTAAATAAATAGACTCGGTTTCTCCCAACCTTCCAGGGCCTAAGACATTAGGGATGGTGCGTGCTAAGTGTCCACGCACAGCCTAACACAAAGTAGGTGTGTGGTAGTAACTCTGGGCTTTGTTTCTGAGACAGAGTCTCTGTGCACCAGGGACTCCTGAAACTCACTGAATAACTTAGACTGGCCTTGGACTTGAAATTCTTCTGCCCCAGCCTCCAAAATACTGTAATTAGAGAAATTTGCCACCATGCTTGGCTCAATGGGTAATTTTTATTGTTGTTTAATCCAAGATCTTACTATGTGTCGCACAGGCTAACCTTGAACTCTTTCTTTCTTTCCTTCTTTCTTTCTTTTTCTTTTCTTTTTTTAAAATATTTTTCAAGACATGGCTTCTCTGTGTAGCTTTGGAGCCTGTCCTGGAATTCATTCTGTAGACCAGGCTGGCCTCGAACTCAAAGATCTGCTTGTCTCAGCCTCTCGAATGCTGGGTTTAAAGGCGTGCTCCACCAATACCTGGCTCCTGGCCTTGAACTCTTGATCCACCTGCTTCTGTATCCTGAATCCTGGAATTACAGGTGTAGGCCACCAGTCCCAATTTATGCTAACTTTTCAAAAAGTTATTTTCTTTTAGTTCTTTTTGCAGCACTGGGATTGTACCTGGTGCCTTGCCCATGTTAGGGAAATGCCCTACCACTGAGTGAATTCAAGCCTCAGGTAACTTCCCCACCCCCATCCACCACAGGAAGGAGCGGGTAGTGTGGCAAAAGTGCTGAGTCTCAAGGTGAGGTCCCTGACTAAGGGCTGGGGTGAGGTGGCACATATCTGTAACCCTAACACTAGGGGATCTGAGGTAGGAGCTCATGAGCTTGAAGAAGCCTAATACAAAGTAAGAAGCAATCTAAAAATGACAATAGCAAAAGCTCCCACCCTGTCCCTGTCCCAGAGTTCACGTGAGACCAGGCTTGGGCCAATCTCCATCTGCAGTTGAAGTATTGGCTTAAGTCCCACTGACTGATTACATGACAAAGTTACCATGGGAAACATTCTTTGGCCTGCAGGGCTCCTTCTTATCAGACCAAGAAATCCAGAAAACACAGCTTAGGTTTCCAGGTAGGAAACATGGAATCTATCCAGTTTTGCTTCCTTCACTGAACCTTTATGTGACTTGAGGCTCACGGCCATCTCAGTAGGAGCCTGAGGTTACCCCAAAGTCAATCATGGAGTTAGATGACATCATCTTCCAGTTTCTAAGAGTCTAGAGCTCCCCTCTTTCACTTTGGCGACTAGAAACTGCAGCTCTAACCCAATAAAGTCCCCCCTGAGCGTCTGAGTGTGTTTGGTTTCCCTCGTAGACACTGAAAGCCAGGGATGCTGGTGTGCCTCTGTACAACAGTTTATAGCATGTACGTGTACCTGGTACAGCCCTCTGTGCACTTTCAATTCTTCCTAGATTACTTACACTTACATAACATACAATATAATAGAATACAGTACAATATAATGCAGATGATATGAAGGTAGTTGTTACTCCGTACTGTTTAAGGAAAATGACAAGAGTCTACATATATTCAATATAGGCACATGTTTTAAAACAATATTCTTTTAAAATTTTGTGCATGTTTGTATGGGGAGGTAAGGTGGGTATGTGCCCTGTGGGGGTGTCCACACAAGCTAATGGCATCAGATCTCCTGGATCTCGAGTTATAGGTGATTGATTGAGAGCTGCCCTATTCGTGTGCTGGAAACTGAACCTGGGTCCTCTGCAAGATCAGTTAAATTCTCTTAACAGCTGAGCCATCTCTCTAGTCCCCCTGGACACATATTTCCTCAAAATATTTTTTTTAAATATTTATTTATTTATTTGTTATGTATACAATATTCTGTCTGTGTGTATGTCTGCCTGCCAGAAGAGGGCACCAGACCTCATTACAGATGGTTGTGAGCCACCATGTGGTTGCCGGGAATTGAACTCAGGACCTTTGGAAGAGCAGGCAATGCTCTTAACCACTGAGCCATCTCTCCAGCCCTCCTCAAAATATTTCTATCGGTATATCTGTAGATGTTTAGACCGTGGCACTGAGTTTGGTGCAGGGATAGAGCTGGGGGCCTTGTACATGCTAGGCAGGTAGTCTGCCAACTGGTGTATCTACAGCCTGACTTTGCATTTTTTTCCTCTCTCTCTTCTTCATCACTGCCCATTTCATAATGCCTGCCATATGATAAGACGATGATCATTTAATAAATTAACAATAAATGAAAATCACCTGGGCTTTGAGCACACATTTTGACTTTGCTGCTCTGATTATACATGTGGGTTGTTTTTTTTTTGTTGTTGTTGTTGTTTTTTTGTTTTTTGAGACAGGGTCTCATATACCACAGACTGGCCTCAAATTCTCTATGTATCTAAGGCTGGTCCTGAACTCTTGATTCTCCTGTTTCCACATTCAAATTTTAACTTGTTGCCCTAAACATTTCTTGGAAGAAGGAAGTCAGTTATAGATACGAGCTCTGCAATCAAACAGCAAATACTTTCATTTCCTCTTACTACTGTGTGGTCCTGGGCAAGGGAGGGTGCCATGATCTTATCTGAAAATGGAGATTATAGCCCCATGTCCTCGTCCTCTTGGTTTGAAAGAATGGATGTTGTTAAGGACAGATGAAAAAGACTGCTAGATAGATAGAGGATGGCTAAAAAAAAAAAATAATAGGGGATTCTCAGTTGGGCCAAGGGGCCAAGGTATGTCACGAGCTGAGGATGTGGCCAGGACTCACTTGCAGGATGAACTGGGCAGCAACGGGCTTGTGGTCACTGACAGTGTATTCCATGTGGCTGCGGTAGCTGTGCTGGGTCACCTGGAGCCTGTGACTCTCTCGTCCTGAGGGGCTGGGACCTCCACTTGGAGCCTTGACCTTCCACAGAATACGGTCTGTCCAGGCTGGCTTCCGCTTCTTGGCACTGTGTAGGAAAGGTTACTTGAGTTTCAGGGGCTGGGGTGGGGCTGGGGTCAAAGCACAGTCCCAGGCTTATCTTCTGCCCTGATTCTCACAGGCTCCCTTTCCCTCATCCCACCCCATCTCTTGGCTTACCTGGTATCATATTTGTTGGTACCCACATCAAACTTGAAGGTGGGAGCAAAGTTAAGGGGCCCTTCCTGGAAACCTTTCAGGATGGGCCAAGTGCTCTTGGCCATGTTGAGCTGTGGGGTCCAGAAAAGCAGAAAACAAACAACTTGGGCCTTGCAGCATTCAGACATGGGATGGGGCAGATGAGGATGGGGGCAGAAACCTGAGCTGTTGGTTGAGTTCAGGGTTGAAGGAGGGAGAATAGGGTTCTTACCTGATCCTTTTCCCAGAGCTGATGGAGCTGGTTGCTGTCTATGGCAAACTTGACAAAGTGTAGGTCATAACTCTCAATGCGGAAGTTCAGGTCCCCAAACCAGAATACGAGGCTGCTCCGGGGTAGGAATGGGGATTAGTGGGTCCATGGGGTGCGAAGGCTCAATCTAGGTCCTTCCTGGCACCTATCCAACCCCACAGCACTGGTACCTTTTGAGGTCCCAATGGGCGGGGCCTGCCAGAGCCTTCAGTCAGCCCAGGAATGGAGACGGAGGAGTAAGAGGGTCTAGAGAAATTAGGTTAGGACCCTCAGCAAGAAAGTGTCCCTTAGCAAAGTTCCACCTTGCAGGACCCACCCCTTCCCACCAACCTGCTATCTGCCTCCATTTCCCTACAGGTAGTATGAGTGGGTCCCTCACAGTCAATAGGCCCACCTTTCCGCATCCATCCAGCCAACACTCTGCAAACCCACTTACTCGTGGTCCAGGATGCCGTGTGCACCCGGTCCCTGGAACTGCTGGAGGCTAAGGATAGTCTGGAAGTTATCCTTGCGCTGCTCTGCCTTGTCCATGTGCGCCGGCAAGTGGCAGTTTAAGAAGCACAGCATATGCCCGAAGGCTGCTAGGCGCACGCTTACTCCGCCCTTGTTACCCTAGGGGCGAGTTTTGACAGGTCATGGGCCTGGCCTGGGCTGGGCATCAGAGCTAGGGGTGGGGTCTAAGGAAAGAAACAGCGCGATGGTACAGGGAAGGGGCAGAGAGGGGACACAGTCTAAAGAAATGGGCCAAGCGATAGGTGGTGCTTGGGCTGGGGTACGCCTCAGGGTGAGGGATGCAAGTGTGAGGCAGGAGTCTCGCAGGCCACACTCAAGCCGGCTCCCATGCTCACCCAGTAGCCGCCCAGGCCAGTCCGTGTACAGTCCGTCTGCACGTCCCGCAGGAAGGGCAGATGGTAGTACTTGGCAAACAGCAGAAGGATGACACCCTGCATCCTCACGGTGCTCACCTGCAGGGGGAGGCCTGTTGGGGGCACTCCACATACAGCTCTCCCCCAGCCTCTGCCTCTGTTTCCTGCTCCCCCCTCTCTCGGATTCAAAGGCCCAGCCATAGAGTCCCTGAAGAGAGCCCTTAGAGATGGGAGCAGGAAACCGGAAGCATCCCTGCTTCCCACGAGGGTGTTAGCGTCCTCACCAGCACGAAGTTGAAGGGCCCCAGTGCATCCATGAAGAGCTCGCTCCACTGGTCGGTGAAGAGCGCATCCTTGAGACGCTTGTTGATCATGGAATTGACTTCTTGCAACCTGGGAGGCAAGGGGGAAGGGACCAACCATCAGATTGGAGGGGCTGTTTTAGAAATTCCTTCTAAGGGTGGGTGTCCAGGAGGCAGAAATGCTTAGGAAGGGACACACCCACATGACTCCTCACCCTATGGCAATCATATCTGCACCATCACTGTCATGGCCACCGCCCAGGTGAAGAAGAGATGTGACATCGTCAGGGGGCATGGCAGTCCCCACGTTCCATGTAACCACAGTGATCCTAGAGGCAGGGGCATGGTGGAGTTTACTGCTGGGCACCATTTCCCCACCCTCCCTTCCTCTCTCACGGGACTCTCTCTGGGGAGTTAAAACGAGGCAGGTAAAGATGTAAGGGCCCTTAGAAAAGACGCAGAGTCGACCTAGCATCCCTAGCTACCTTCCTGGGGAGATAAACTGAAGGAAAAGCAAGTCCTCTAGGAAGATACAATATCTTCTAGGGCAACCAAGTGGGCCCAGCAGCACTGCCCCGCACCAGGATAAATACTTAGGGAGGTGAACTGAGTGAAAATACATCATCCCCCCCCTGGAAGAATGGCCCGTCTCTGCTCTCAAGACCCAGTAACTTTCCATGAGAGAAAATGCCTCACCGGAATCCAGGGTCACTCTTGCAGGTAGGCTGAGCTGACCAAGAGGAAGATGGTGAGGTGGTGGTGGAGGCTGGGCTTTCTTGTGCCTGTGGGTTAGGGCTCGGGGACCTGCCAGGCACTGCATTCTGGGTGCCAGGTCTTGGGAGAGCTGTCTCAGGGGCTGGGGGTGCACAGGGAGAGCGGTTGGGAGAACGACTAGGGGAGCGGCTGGGAGACCGAGGTGGCTTGGGCAGAGGTGGGGGCACAGTCTGGTTTGAATGAGTTCCTGGTCGAAAGGTAGGGGACAGAAGTCCAGGGGAGCGGGTGCCCGGCTCTGGAAGGCCTGGGTTCACTTCCAAGGGCAGGGTCTGTAGTGGCGGCGGTAGGACTGGATCCTCGGGGCTGTGGCGTGGAGCCTCTGGTCGGGCACGGAAGGAGGGGGAAAGTCGGGGGTCTGAGGAAGCTTGGGCCCTTGGTGGAGAGGTGGCAAGAACAGCTGCCTGAGCTGGAGTCTGGAGACACCCCTCTGGAGGGGGAATGGGCCTGGGTACTACGGCATCTTTTTGTTTAGCTGGCAACTGTCTCTCAGAAGCTGGGGCTGGGGCCGATGTCATAGGTGCTGGAACCAGGGTCTGCCCCTGAGAGGGCGACAGAGTAGGACTGGGCACTGGGGAAGGACTGGAGGGTGATTGCAGGGGCTGCTCCTGAGAGGCCAGGGCCAGGCTCAGGCCTGAGGCTGCCAGAGCTGGCTTAGGTCCCACAGAAGTGGGTGATAACTGCTTCTGGTCCTTGGAAGTTGGAGAAAGGATGGGCCCCAGGGTAGCTGGAGGAGGCCTTGGCACAGCAGAGGCCGATATTACTAGCTGCCCTAAAGACTTTGGAGCCAGGATGGAGACTGAGGAGGCTGCTGGAGGCTTTGGTCCTGCAGAGGCAGACACCACCAGCTGGCCCACAGATGTTGAAGCCAGGTTGGAGGTGCGGTGGGATGGAGGTCTTTTCTGTTCTCCAGGAGTGGAAAGTCGGGAAGATGCTAAAGCTGGCCTTGGTCCCTCGGAGGGAGGTAACACAGCTGCCCGTGGTCCCACAGGTGCCATAGCCAACCTTGGTTCCGAGGTTACTGGGCCTGTGTACTTTGCTGAAAGCTGAAAACTTGAGTTCACCTTGTGGAGGACAAATCAATGACTCAGGGTGAATTTTACCAAGGGCTTGAGTCTCCATTTCCATAGAGACCCCGGCAGACCCATACAGCCAAGCACAGCGGATCCCATGGAGACCCCGGCAGACCCATACAGCCAAGCACAGCGGATCCCATGGAGACCCCGGCAGACCCATACAGCCAAGCACAGTGGATCCCTTGGAGACCCCGGCAGACCCATACAGCCAAGCACAGCGGATCCCATAGAGACCCCGGCAGATCCATACAGCCAAGCACAGCGGATCCCATGGAGACCCCAGCAGACCCATATAGCCAAGAACAGCAGATCCCATAGAGACCCCGGCAGACCCATACAGCTAAGAACAGCAGATCTCATGGAGACCCCAGCAGAACCACACAGCTAAGAACAGCGGATCCCATAGAGACCCCAGCAGACCCATATAGCTAAGAACAGTGGATCCCTTGGAGATCCCAGCAGACCCATATAGCTAAGAACAGCAGATCCCATAGAGACCCCGGCAGACCCATACAGCTAAGAACAGCAGATCCCACGTAGACCCCAGCAGACCCATACAGCTAAGAACAGAGGCTCATTCCAAGGAAATTCTCCCCTGCTATTGCACTCCAACCCATTCTGCTCTAGGTCAGTTTCTCTCTCAGAAGACACGGGATACAAAGCCATGTTTCCATATTAAACTTTAAAAGACTGAGAGAGACCCAGAATGGACCAAGAAGAGCATGCTTCTGAATCTGAGGGCTCTCCTAGTCTTCCTCTATCCTGACCAGCTTCTAGGGCAGCTACCACTGTAGCCACTACAGCTTCCCTTACCGAGGGTTGCTGACGATACTCCAAGTCTGTCCGTGTGGGTTTGGGGACACAGGGTCCACCCTGCTGAGTGCCTTTTCCTCCCTCCACAGTGCCAGTAGCCCTTAGGTGACCCCTTGGTCACAGCCCTGCCTGTGCTGATCCCTTCCCAGTGCTCTGTGCAGTGTGAAGAGCTGGCAGCTGAGCCTGTCATATGCATTCCCACCCTGGCTCTGTGATTTCAGGCAAAGGGACCCTGGGAAGGGTCCCCACCACAGGGTGAGCAGCCTGTCACCTTTAGCCTAGCACTTCCTGGAAGTCCCTGAGTACTGGAGAGTGAGTCCACCCTTGGCCAGGTATCCCAGGGAGTGTGGTCTGCTGCCACGCCTCTCGCCTCTCCATGCCCAGGCTGTGCCCCCTTATCCTGCCTGTCCTCTCCCCACCTGTGAGGACAGGCAAGTAGGGACCCTTTACACCCGACAGATGGACAAGGACAGTAGGCCCCCTGCCTCGTCAGTACCGCTATGATGTTCTCAGTCTCCAGAGGCCAGGAAAACTGTCCTTTGCCAGGGAGGACAGAAGGTCCGCATTCACCCCAGGGTGGCCCCATCCTGCTCCGTCCCAGTCTCTGTCCGCGTCCTTCTCGGTTCAGAGAACCTGAAACTCTGCCTCCTCCTGGAACTCACTCTTTGAGGCTGCAGTTTGGATACTCCCCTTGGGCTCCAAGTGTCCCACTGTGTGCCCCCTCCCCCCAACCACCATACCGCCTCCAGCACTCACAACTTAGACATCACAGATGTCACAATTCTAGTCTTCAGACACAAACCCCCTCATTTTGCATGGGCTCAGAGAGGACCAGCAACTTGCCCAAGGTCACACAGCAAAGCTGGAGAATATCTGGGTCCCCTGACAACCATCCAGAGTGCTTCTGGGGGGCTCTGGGCCGTGGCTGATTCTATTTCTCTACGGGCACCCCACCACTGCCCCTACAGGGTGACCTTTTTTGTCCAGCACCTGCTTGGTGGGCACAGAAAAGTACCAGTCTCTTAACCACTTAGCCAGGGGCACCAGAGTGCCCGCAGAGTGTGTGTGTGTGGTGGGGGAGTGTGAGACCAGGGATCAGGAATGGGAGCTAGGGTTTGGGGGCTCTTACCTTTGAGGGTGCCCCAGCTTGCAAAACCCCATGGGGCACAGGCAAGGGTCCCAGGCCAGTTCTGGTACCTGGCCTGGCACTACCACTGCTGCTCTGGCCCTCCATGTCTGCAGCCCCCGGCAGTGCAGCCTGGCTCCCTAGGGTTCTGACTCCAGCTCCTCAGCTCCCGGGAACCAGTGATGTCATCAGCCATTTCAACCTGCTGAGAATTTAAAGGCACAGGCACCCACTTCCCATATTGAAGGTGGCCAGGGCTAAGTGGCCAAGCTCTAGGAAAACTTCAAGCTGTCTGCTGATGCTGGAACATCCTTGGGTAATATAAGCACCTAGCAGCCTGGCCCTAATCCCTCCAGGATGCTGGAAGAGACCCTCTGTCTGCTCCACCCTCCAGACAGTGAGCCAGACCCACCCTTCCTCCAGGGAGGGCCACAGGCACACCTGCAGGTTTATAGGGACTGGTGGTTCAGAGGTCAGCAGCCTCTTTAAAGGACTCAGGGACACCAGAGTCCCTGCCCAGTTGTTTTCCTGACTTCCTGATTAGCTCAGGACTTGGCTTGGCCCCCACTCTTGCCCCATTTTTAAGCCTTGGGCCAGCTCCCCCTCCTCCACCTCATCCCCATCTGGCTTATTCTTCTCAAACCAAAACCAGACAGTCGGGCTCCAGCCACTGGAGTCTTCTCTCTTTCAAAGCCAGAGCCAGCCCCTCCTCTTCTGCAGTTATCTCATTGCCCTCAGATGTCCCCACGAGTCCAATCTCAGCCTCTCTCTAACACTCACTCACTGGCTGTGGATCTGAAAGGCCCTTGTCAGGGTCGGTGCAGGAACTGAGGAGGTCCTGCCGTTCAGTGGGTTAACCCAGCGATCCCACCAACCTGAACCAGTGGGGCACATGGGGGAGGCAAACTAGGGAGGAGTTCACAGTAGGAGGGGGACACATATTATCACCCCAAAACCAAGGAGACCATCACAGGAGACTTGCTGAGAGTTTGGGGGCTATCCTGAACTATAGTACGAATTCAAAGTCAGGCCTCTTTTGGGTGTACAGGGAGACTTCTCTCAAAAAGCCGAAACCAAAAACAAGCCAAAAGCTCACTAGTCTTTCAGACCTTAAAGATAAGAACCCAGAATAGGGCCTGGTGCCCAGCAGGTGCAGGAGTATGTTTGATGAATGAATGAGTGAGTGAGTGAGTGAATGAGTGAGTGAGTGAGTGAGTGAGTGGAGAAGAGTTGATCCATCTGTAATCCCAGCACTTGGAAACAGGAGAATCGAGAATTCAATGCCATTGGGCTGGAGAGATGGCTTTAGCAGTTTAGAGTGTGATTGCTTTCCAGGGGACCCAGGTTCGTCTCCTAAAAGCCATGTCAGGTGACTCACAACCTGCGACTCCAGCTTCAGGGGAGCTGATTCTGTGAGAGCCCACACACATGGCATACACACACATGCACACAAGATGAAAATAAAAGTTCAATGTCACCTTTTGTTATAAACAGTCGGGCCCCACTGGGCTATGTGAGACCATTTTCAGTAAAAATAAGTAAGAAGAAAAGAAGAGCGAATGACTGAAAAGGTCAGGTTTGGCCAGGGATAAATGCGGGCTGTAGGTTTTCATCCTGCTCCAAGTTGACTGGTCTCAGCTAAATTACCCTGGAATCTGAATTCATCTAGGATCACTAGGTTGTACCACAGATGAACGACACCCAGGTCAGGCAGAAAACGTTCAAAGTTCTTTTGTTTGTTTGTGCGGCCGTGCAGTATTTACTTCTTTGTTTGTGTCGTGCATGTACTTGGCGTGTGCCTGTGTGTGCAGGAGCATGTGTCCAGGTGCACACATGTGGAAGCCCAACGAGGACCTCAGGTGTCTTGTTCTGCCATTCTCTACCTTATTCCTTTGAGACAGGGTCTCTCACTGAATCTGGAACTAGGTTAACAGCCAGCAAGTCACAGCAAGCACCTGTACCTGTTCCATGATAGGGTTTCAGGTGCACACAACTATGCCCAACTTTTTACGTGGGTTCTGGGGATTTGAACTCAGGTCCTCAAGCTTGCACAGCAAGTTCTCTTATCTACTGAGCTGTCTCCCCAGCCCAAAATGTTCAGAGGCCTGTGCCCAGAGTCCATGTAGGTCAACGGCCAGCTCTGCATTTTCACTGTGCCAACCCCACTGAAGTTCTTGGGAACAGATACTACAGGCTGTCTGTGCTCGCTCTTCTGGACTCGCTCTGAGTCAGGCCTGTGTATCTGGATTGGCTTCTTTGTAAGTAAGGCTGGACTCTGGAGGGGGAAAGACTCAGGCCAGTGTAAAGCATGGGATGGAAAGATACTTTGAGGCCGATGGGGGAGATGACTGTCACGGTGGGGGTGTTAACGCACCTGATGATGGTGGAAGCAAGGGCCTGTGGGCAATAGCAGGGGTGGAACGGAAGGGGTGTCTGGTAAAGGTGGGGGCCGTGGTGGTGAGGATGACGGTGTGCGTGTGGTGGAGGGGCTGATGGCAGATGAAGTGAGCAAGGCAGTGGTGGTGGAAACCGTGGGGTGAAGGGACAGTGACAGTGATGAGGGTGGTGAGGTGGAAGAGAAATGGAGCCGTGGTGGGAGTGTGGCATCGATGGAAAGGGTGCTGGGAGAATTGGAGGTGAGGATGGGGGTGTTGAGCCGTGGTGGGAGTGTGGCATTGGTGGGAAAGGGGCTGGGAGAATTGGAGGTGAGGATGGGGGTGTGTGTGAGGGAGAAGGAGCCCAACCATGGTCACCAAGAGGGAAGAGAACCCTGTCTGGTCCTCCAGCTCCTGTTTCACAGTGGGTAACTGGGATTCTCAGGAGAGCTGGCCTCGGATACCATCCCGGAGGAGTTTAAGGGTGCAGATTCAGGCCTCTCAGTCCCAGGGCTGAAAAAGGGGCACCTAGGCCCTTGGCAAGTGATGCAAATATCACAAAATGAATGGGCAGGTTA